>NW_024096970.1:14145000-15395000 GCF_016545835.1 Crotalus tigris
AAATTGTAAAGAATACCTTAAGACAACCCTTGAGGTTGACTGACTCCTGGACAACTACAGGAAGTGAAAAAAGAATCTCAAGATGGTTGCCACAATAGTGTGATTGAAACTCTGCTAGTGTTTCCATGGGTGAGGTGCACATAAAAACAGGCAGAGCTTCAACTGCAAAACATAACTGCAATCTTTATTGTTTGGACACCTGTGGCCCCTATATGATGTTTTGTCCCATTCCATGCTTCTATGATTTGTGCTTGTTTTTGTTTCCTGTTGATCAAGCATTCTTTTGCAACCACATCAGTATTTTCTTGAGAAGAATTTCTCCTTGTTTGGACAGAAATGGTTCACACCAAAGGTGGAAAGAGGGGAGGCTGTGAAGTTTTGCTCAGTGCTACAAGATCTAAACAACAACAAAGTTTTAAAAATTACAGGAGGGAGGGGGGAATGTCCCATACATTTTGGCTGTTGTTGCTTTTGTTAGAGAAGCAAAATACAGGAAAAAGGCCTTTACCCTTCTATGCTGTCTGTCTTGCTCCCTGAGTACTCACAGAGTATAAATGCTGCTTTGAGTTGTCCAAAACAAAGGCAGGATAAACATCTAATAATTATTATTTTTAAAAACTCTGCTTCCTCAATTCCTGTATTAGGTTTTTTTTTTTTTTGAAGAAGCCATCACTCTTCTTTATACTATCTGTTTCTTGGGGTGGAATGTGGGTTTATAGAGTCTGCATTTTGATGGGAATGCTCAAAGGATATGTGATAGGACCTCTCTGGGATTTGTCAGACAAATTGTTACATTCAAGGTAAAAGTCCGTGCCTCAGAGGGACATGTTTCTGAAAGTTCATATCTCAGAGTTTTGATCCTTTTCCTCATTTAATTTCTGAATGCCTGGAATAGTAAAAGTTCTGAAAGTAGCTGTAAAATAAAATTTCTGCATTTTTCTTACCATTTCTCATTCCACTTAATGAAAGAAAATTTGCTTTAGAAATATTTCAAGGGGGAATGACATGTACACTTTTGCTTGTTTTATTTAATTACAGTATGGGCTACTCAAATAATACACATAAATGTCCTACATTGTAGTCCTGAATCTCTACAGTACAGTAGGTAATCTCTCTGGATTATCACACTTCAGTTAAATCCCAAGGAAAGATTTTATATAGGAATTCTTTCCAGTGCCTTACTCCCTCCTCACCTCAACCACCTCTGCCCCAAATCAGGTATGCTTTTGTTGCATCTCTCTGGGAATTCCAGTCTTGTTGGGAGAATGGCTTCTTCTCTAGATAACTTAACAGACATTTTACATCCAATTTCCATGCCCATAAATTTAAACAGAAATTTCAAACTTTTATTTGTAGCCAGTTCTAGTTTACATATTCCAAATTATGCAGAACCTTGATTATGTTGGATTCCCAGTCTTTCAGATCATGTAACATCATTTATTGCTAGGCTTCAGGCCCTTTCCTTCAAAACAGAAATCAAGATAGGGATAGCAGAGCTGGAATATTCATTTCCAACTTCTATCCATTTATAAGATATTGATTGCTCCAGGAGACCATTTGTCTTCTCTTTAATATATTTCCGAAATTTCTTCCTTATTTATCTGTGTTATTTTTTTTTTGTCTTTCTTTTTTCAGTGTAACCTCCAATTCAAAATGCCAAATTGAAAACAAAATGGTTCCAAATAAAATTTGTTTCATGACAAGGTTTCTTTTTGTTATTAAATAAATGAACTCATGATATGACCATACATTTGGCCATGCTAAGTTTCACTTCGGAAGTGTATTCATATTAATTATTAATATTTTCTTAATATTGGCAAGATAACTCAAACATACAATTCATTATTCTACTGAGCATATATAAATAGATAATGTAGCAAGGACTAAACTATATGAAGAGTAATAAGATAGATGTATTATAATATCTCTGTGCTGAGAGAGAGATAGGGATGCCATATGGTTCTTCTGGCCACTTGGGAGAAAATAATTTTATCTGTCTGATGTGCAATGCTTTAGGATCTCTTTTCTCAGTGACATGATCCCTGTGTTTCTGTATGTGGAATAATGCCAAACAAAGCATGGGTAGATTTCAGTTGTGTGGGTCTGCTCACTTAATGTTTCTAAATTTGTAAAACCTAATTATTGAAAAACATACTCCCCCTATTGTTCAGAAATGAGCTAGCTGTTGTCTTTTTATCTGGTCTGTGTAAAAATTCTCCCCCTAATTAGTTTAACTGCTTTAGAAAACTATTTTGAAGATTTTAGACTTGTGTATGGGAAGCTAATACATTGGAGATGGAGAAACAGAAAAGTACCTTTTATTCTTGCCTTCAGCATCATAACCTTTACTTAGCATTACATTGTAGGTCTCTAAAATAGCATAGTCTAAAATTGCATACACTCATGTTCTAATTTCATGGTAATTAGAAGCTTTGTGCTGTTGTGGGCAATCTTTTTGTGGTTGGGGACTGCCCTTTTTAAATTGTTCGATTTTCAAGAACAAAGGAACAAGTGGGGTGGTGCCACCACAATGTCAGCTGAAGGCAGTAGGGCTGTAATGTGTCTTTTATTCTTTAGCTTTTTATAGGGCTGCTTTATTCTTGTTAGTTTCCTTCTTTTTACAGTAAATGCAGTAAATAAGTTTGCTAAGTTCATTAATTAAGTCTAATGTTGGAACCTGGATTTCAATAGCACTGATTCTTCAGCCCTCTACAACCTATTCACAACAAGGGTTTGTGTGATGTAGATAGAAAAATAGTAATTACCCCTGTGTTCCCTTCATGGACTCTCTCCCAAACCAACATCAATTCTGTATGTGTGTGTATGTGTGTTTGTGTGTGTGTGTGTGTGTGTGCATGTGCGCATATGCACACACTTATCACCCATCTCATATTGAAACAACTCTGGGCAGCTTGCAAATACAAAGACCATTTAAAGGGAGAAGGAAAGGCAGGAATGTGCCTTTTGTCTTCCCTTTAAACTCACTACTTGTATCAGGAGTACTCTATTGATGCAAGGAGAAAAACATGCAGAAAGATCTCCATGTAGGACTTGCTCTCCTAATGGATGTGTTTGGATAGATTCTCTGTCAAGGCAAGATCATGGGGTAATTCCATGATGTTGCTATTGCTACCAAATCCTCTCTCTTGTAGCTGCTTGGCAAGAATATGTGGCATCCCAAACAAAAATGGCAACAGAAGCACAAAACTCCACATCAAGGAGCCTTCCTTGGGCTCCTCCTCTATGTCAATTGGAATGTTTATCTTAAAGAGTGTGTCTATGGAGATTCTCAGTCATCCAGATCATTTCTGAACTGAAGAAGATTCTTGGATGAGAAGCGAAATGTTTTCAAAGAAAAAAAACCTCAAGAAAGTCCAGTTGCTTTTTGAAATAAGTACCTTTGGGACAAGGAAAATACTTATTTCCATGCTTGAGCAATTTGATCCAGCTTTAGCCTGCCTCACTAGCAGAGTGGTACCAAGGTGGAAACTGTTGTGATGATATGCACTCCATAAACTGTAAGATATCTATCTCATTTTGGGGACAGCAAGAGTTGTCTTTGTTTCTGAGATTGCTAACCTCATGCTGCTTACCTCCTGCCTTTGACTTCCTATTACACTTGTCTCTGGTTCTCTGACAATCTGACTAATACGGTATAGCTGGCTGGGAACTAGATTTTCCCATTTATTTGTCATAATAAAGCTTATTTCTATTGCAGTTATAAAGACCTACTTTACTGATCTTTTCCTAGATTCTCACACTCCAGGAACCCACTAATACACCATTGCCATTGGATATTGTCCCCAAAACAGTGAGCAGAAAAAATTGTGAAAGAGAAAGGAAAGATGAGTCATCCTGAGCATAAAAGATTGGGAAAATATAGCAAAACAGCTTTGGAAATGAGCCAATTGAGGAGTTAAAAGCAATATTTTTTTTTTCCTTTAGTCCAAGATTGGAATGCTCCTGAAATCCATGGGATTATCTTGGGTGCTAGACAAAGAAAAATCCAGAGATGAAGGGCAGGATGAAAAAAAAACCTGGGATACTTCAAGTAACAGAGCAGCAAAAATGATCTCCCAACGAATGAGTGATTCTATTCTTGTTTGCCTTTATGTTTGTAGGATTTTTTGCGTGTGGGGGAGGCTTTGTCACAGATGGCTAAACAAAGGGGAAATTTGTATATGAATGAAATGTGAAAGATCACAAGACAATTTGAAAGGCAAGCTATGGAAATATAGTTAGAAAACATGGTTGCTGACTTTAATTTCATAGGAAAAAATTTTGAGACTAGGAATAAAAGATTAAGTAGATGCTAACACTATAATAAGAATAATTTGTTCTGTACAACTCTAAAACAGAAACACAACTCTTACTCCAGATTTAACTTGTAAAGCCAACCATAGGAAGAAGCATTGCTTTCATTGCAAATGATCCAGGCCATTACAAGGCAGATAAAGAAGCTTGCTTACACTCCAAAGAGTATGAACCATCCCAGCACAGAGTAAAAAATAAAAATAAATTAAAAAAACTTACAATAAAGGAAATAAATTTAGTAGAGGGGCCACAGGAAAAAAAATTCCAAGCCTCTTTTGATTACTTGGAAGATAGATAGATTTTGTAGTACAAATAATTCTTATTAAAGAAAACTAAAAAATATACATCAAACTAGACACTAGATACCAACTGACAATACATTTAGCAGATCGAAAAAGCAGGCACAAAATCATTAAAATTATCTTATATCCTGATTAAAGGAAAACAGACCACTTTAACAATGAATTTTTTAGGTTCTGGATCTGGAATCTAGTCTTCTCTCAATAAAATATATAACATAGAAAGGGATATGAAGTAAAGTTGAAAGAATTATTATATATTGTTATATAGCTCAGAATAGATAATCACTTATGAAAATCAATTTCCAAGAAAATGGACTGTTTGATGTAACTTATCCAACAATAATGGCCAGAGTGGTGATGATAAACAATTATACAGATATACAATTAACATCAGAGGTTTCAAATGAATTCTGTCCAAAAGGTGAGAATTCAAAGGAGAATTGCAGAATATTCAAATGGATGTTATTTGAATGTCAGAAGACACTACACAAAAATTCTAACTGGTGCAACAGGAAACTGAAGGGGATGATGCAGAACTAGGCACTACAAGTATAAATATTTCTTAAATATTACCTTCAAGAAACATATTAAAAATAGGACATAAAACATTTGATTTATAAAAATTTGGGCAAATAATGTATTTCAGCAGAAACAAAGAGAAAAATTGAATTGTTTTATACATAAATCTCCTACTAAAACCAGAACTTTTCTGACTGATGAGCACTATAAATCTGTTGGAGTGAAAGTCATGTGATAGTTCTCTATTTATTTGTTTTAAATATGGCTACCATGTCATAGATGGTTTTAGGAGCTGATGAGTTGCATTTTA
This sequence comes from Crotalus tigris, assembly GCF_016545835.1. Classification (NCBI taxonomy): domain Eukaryota; kingdom Metazoa; phylum Chordata; class Lepidosauria; order Squamata; family Viperidae; genus Crotalus; species Crotalus tigris. The sequence goes on from NW_024096970.1 coordinate 14,150,446, forward strand.
TGCTTTTATTCAAAGATTTGTAAACTCTGAGGTAAATCAGGCAGCTTCTGGGAAGAATTTCTAAAGCTCTATGAGACTTAGTAAAGTATGACACAACCAAATATTTCCTCATTCCTGCCTCTGACGTGTGTAAGAACAGACTGTAGATTAATATTTACCCTGAAGTTTTAGTAGAAATAGTCAATTCCAGTAATTTCCTGAAAATATAATAATGATCTATCCTTTCATGGTACTGTTAAGTAATATTTCTCACAGAGCCTTGCTGCTGTTCAACCTACTTGTCTAAGGAAATTGATGAACCTAATAGACAACTGCACAAGCTAAAAATTACCAAGACTACTCTTCCTTTTCTTTCCATTTAATAACCAAAGGTGGCAAAATAAAAATAAGTAGAAAGAAAAACTATTTTTATCTATTGATGGCTATTCTGTTTTAAGTTAAATAAAAAAATACCCAATGGGTAGAAGTATCATCTGTGTATTGTATATGTATCATGTACTGGATATACTAGATAAGTATTATATGCATATCGGTGATACTTTAACTTGAACTGACATATGACCTTTTCCAATAGTTTCATACCTATGTTGAACATGACAGGGGAAAAGACTGAACTTTGATGCACTCTAAAATGAAGTGCCAATGAGTTTGACTGCTCCCTATTTTCCTACAATAACCCCCTGGACATACTGGCTCAGGTAGGAAACAAAACCACAATAAACTGTACATCTAATTCCCAACAGCTGCAGATAGTTTTGCAGAATAATGTGGTCAACAGTATTGAAAACAGCTGAAAGCTCTAGGAGGATAAGATCCTGGTGCCTCCTCCATTCAAGCCTTGCTATAAGTCATCCATGAGCATAGTCAATGCAGTTTCCATCCCATGGGCATAGCCATACTACTAAACATACAGATAATCTGTATGGTCCAGAGAACTCTGAAATTGCAGCCCCAGTACTTTCTCAATACATTTGGAGATTGGACACAGCTATCCAAATTTGTTGGATTCATTGCTTTCCTCTCCTACCTACAAAAAGGACTCCAACCAATGCTGTCTGCAATAGTAGTGATGGTGATGGTGTTTTTGAACTTATACAGACTCTGTCTTCATCTTGAGAGCTCATTTTTTTTCAGCCTGGGCCACAATATCCTCTAGAGACTTGTTGAGAATTAACCAACCTTGCCCACTCTCACTATGATCCTTTCCATTGACTTTTTTTGCTGCCTCTCCATCTCAACCCAGGCCATCTATCTCAGCCTCCCCAGATTTGAATTCTCATCTTCCAGCAATTCAGGTTGCAATGTTAATACTGGTCTAGGTGGACCCAGATGGAGATCTAAAAATATGTTTTTGACTTCACATTCCTCCACTATCTCCATTGTCTCCAGCAAAGCTGCCAATAGCCATTTGTAACTGCTAAATTCTTTAGTTGTAAAGTATCTAGCTGTTTGGGCAGCTTCAAGAATTACAACTCCACCAGCACTTCAGCAATAACGCAGGAACCTGCAGCAACAATTCTCTCACACACGAATCCATCTGATACAATTCCAGTGATAAACTCTTGATATGCTTGATAGGCTGTTGTTTCTAGTATGAATGGTTTCATTTTGAATACAAGTAGTGAGCTGCAGTTGTACAGCACATGAAGCCAAAATACTTCATAAATTTAATGCAAGGCATGCTGAGCCCTTTATGTCTATTGTTATGCAACAGTATAAAAGGAAAGTTTAATCTTTTCTATTTAGGCTACAGGAACATTTCTACTATGCACTTCACTGACAGGAAAATGCAACCACCGGTACAAATGATAAGTACAAAAATTTAAGATAATAACTGAATAGGTAAAGATGAAACCTTACTTGGTCACTTTGTTATGAAAAGATAATGTCATCATTTGTGTCTACAATTAAATTTCTAGCAATGTAAATTGCCCATGCTATTAATGTAGGGTGCATGTGGGCTCAAAATTATAAATTTCCATATCTTCCTTAATAGCAAATCTACAACAACAGCAACAACAAAGGCTGGACATTTTAGCTCATAATAGATATTCAGCTTGGATGGATGGAAATATAGCACATGAAAAAGAAGTTGGACCAAATCCCCTGGCATGTTTATCACAAACATTTATAAAGAAAAACTGAAGTGTACTGAGATGCATGTATAGAAGTTACTAAGCAACCTGTCATTTTGGTTGCAGAGGGCAGGAGAGGGCAATCTTTTTATGCAGCCTCTGGAAACCTTTCAGATCATAACACTGGAACTCAGTGAAAGACTACAGAGGTTTGGTGGCATAGTTTTCAGCTTTTGCATAGAGAAAAACATGTGTTAGGTATTGGAATAAACAATGTAATGTGTTTCTCAAGAGTGGGATCTAACCTGAGCAAGGATTGGAGCAGATATGTCATACTCATGATGTCATGTGATGTATCAGGACTGTTTTGCCATTGCCAGCAATGGGGTGGGCGCAGCTTCCATGTGATGTGTCCAGCCCATGTGTTGGCAGTTTGACACCCATGGACTAGAGGAACAGTCCTTTGTATCTTTTGATAGAAAGAAGATTTATTACTGGAAATGCTTCCTAGCTAGCTACATTTTATCCTACATTGGGTCAGAGTCCAAGGGCCTGCAAAGACAAAGAAGCATTCTGTGAGTTGGATTCTCACAAATAAAGAGTAGACACAATAAATGATAAAGAGGAAGGCAAAAAAAATGATTGTGGTCACCAAGCCACATGGAATGAAAGAGTCAATGCAACAGAATTCATAGTTCCAATACTCCTGTATATTGGCTCATCCACCAATCCAAACCTCCTATCGTATCTTGAAGGAGTCTAAGTTGTTCTCTTCCCAAAATGACTGCGAACATTTCTTCTGATGGGCAATATCTAATAATATCTAAATTCATTTAGTCCATGTTCTTAAGAATATCACATATACTAATAAGGCCACTGTCATTTATGACTTGATCATGGATGAGAGGGCTGACTTGACATGTATTATTGAGACCTAACTGGGCATGGAAGAGTAAGATATGCATTTCAAAATGTACCCTTTTAGGTTTTGGGTGTGCATCAGCTGACAAAATCGCCCAGGTGTGGGGAAGTGGTGATTATCATTCAGGAGTCCCTATCAGCTTTCAGGGACACTATTCCACAAGTCAAAAATATAAGATCCTGTTTATTAAGTTGGGCATAGGATATCAGTTGGGACTGTTGATACTATGCTGCTGCTACATAGATCTCTCTGCCTAACCGTAACCGCTACATTCTATTGCACTGGCTCTCTGAGCAGGTTCCAGCCACTGTTGATTGCAAAAGTCCTGCCCTTGGCCCCTATAGTATGGAGTTTACCAGGGTTTGGTATTATCTCTGTTCTTGTTTAACATATAAGAGAAGCTGATAACCCAGGAGGAGAGTCTTGTGTACTATGGCACCTATACTTCCTGCCCCTGAAATTAGCTTGGACCTGATCTTGCTGGCCTTCCAGAAAGATCTGAAAACATGCCTTTGCCATCTGACCTGGGAATTTGATAAAGGTGGATGTATAGCCTGTAAAGTAGATATATTGTTCATGAACTGTGATTATTTTTATAGTTTCAATATTTTTTGTCTGTTTTTTTGAATTGCTTTTCTGTATTTCTAATCTTGTAAACTGCTATAGCCCATATAAGAGGTGATATTGGCAGCTATATACATTAAACAAATAAAATTGTAAATACTATTTTTTTCTGGATATAACACTCTTTGTTTGCACAATTGAAACATCCCTGGTTACACTGAAACAAAATTTAGTTCTGAATCATTTATATCAAAGTCTGTTATTTGTTTATATGCCACAACATTTTTGATAGCCTTGTTCTGCTTATACATAGTCTATGAAAATTTTACATAAAATGGGGACTTCCGGTGGATTAGCGCTGGCGATGGCGGCTACTTTGTAGCCATCCTCCTGAGAAAGCGTTAGAACCGCAGAGAACAGCAGGCATCAGCTGTTCCGCAGCTCAAAACCTCCTTCCCGGGCAAAGGGAGGGAGGGGAGTATCACCTGAATAGAGGTAGAGCCTCTGAGAGCCCAAAGGAAGTTTTCTTTTGGGGGTGAAAAGAGTGCTCCCACAGAGTTCAGGTTGTCTCCGCTTCTCAGCTGTCTTTGTTCCTTGGGGACAAAGCAAGACGCCGCTCCCACCTCCGCGCTTAAAGAAATCGGGTGAGTTATTTTAAAAGCGGACAGACCTGGATAAAAGATTTTTTGGGGGGGATTTTATTTGGACTTTAAGTTTAAAGATTGATTTTTACTTCCCTTTTTTTTCTTTCTTTTATCGAGAGGGAAAGTAAAATGGCGATTGGAAAGTTTTTTTTTTTTTGAAGGGAGTGGAACTGAACGGAATGGATTAGATCGTTTTTAAAGGCTTTTTCAAGCTGGATTTGTGTTTTAGGAAGATTATTTCCCCTCTCTGTTAAACTTTTTTTTGTTATTTCTTTAAGGGATTTTTTTTTGTATTTTTTCTATTTTTCTTTTTAAGAAGGAGAAAAGAAGAAACAAAACTTTTCTTGTTGAAAATGGCTTCAAGGCGGCAAGCAACATCTACAGTACCCAAGGTTGCTTCTTCTCTGCGATTTTACCAGCACAACAACCTAAAGCTACACCACCACCTTCCCCTCCTCTGTCATCAGTAACGGTAAAAGATATGCAAGATATAATGGGAAATGCTATATCTCAAATTAGAGGGGAAGTGAAAGAGCTTTTAGTGGAGAATAATATTATTTTGAGGCAAGATATAGTTGTGGCTCTAAAAGGACTTGCTTCTGTGGTTTAGAAGCTGGATTCTCGAGTGGAAGAAGTGGCAGATAAGGTGGAGGTTTTGGAGGATAAATTTGAAGGCATGGAAAAAAAGATGGAAATTTCACAAGTTGATATTGTTATGTCTCAATATAGAGAAATGGAGTTTGCTTTAAGAATCAGAGGGCTGAGAGAAGACATGCAACAAGATCTGAGAGAGATTGTAGCAAATGATTTTGCTGTGATTCTGGACAGAGAAAAAGAGGCAATATCTAGAGAAATTGAAAAAATATTTAGAGTCAACTCCTGGCTTGCAAAGCAAAGAAATCTGCCAAGAGATGTGGTAATTTATTTTGGGAAAAGATCTCTGCGTAATGAAATTATACAAACTTTTTATAATAAGAGGTTTCAGATTGCTGCACAAGATGTTATAATTCTAAAGGAGATTCCATCTAAAATTTTAAGAAGAAGAAAAGAGTTTGCCTTCTTAGCTGATGAACTTTAAAAAAGGTTGATGCCATTCAGATGGAAGATTCCGATTGGCATAGTGGTGAGTCATGCGGGGACGTGTTACAGACTTAATACTGTTTCTAAAGCAAAGGAGTTTTATATGTCAGTCCTGGGAGCACGCTCATCACCACCTACGATGATGAAAGTTTTGGATGGCAAGGAGGCAGAACAGCAATCTGAAGAAGTAGTATTGATGGAAGCTGGAAAACTACAGGCTGAGTGGTTGCAACAAGCAGGGATGAAAGAGCAAAGAATTACCCGGGCAGCCCACAGACGTAAGGAAAAGGAACAACAGAAGAAAGAGGTTAAAGAAGTTTTACAAGAATCTGTTTCTGAGCCTGTGGGAGGAGCAAGACCCAAGAGTTCTGTGGTACATTCTTCAATGGCAGATCTTCAAGCAGTCTTCTCTAGGCTTTTGGTCAAGGGAGACGGTAAAGCTCCTGACATGGAATGCTAATGGCCTCAATTCCCCTCAAAAGAGAAAGAAAATATTTCACTATTTAAAGCAATATAACAATGATATTATTTGTTTGCAGGAAACACATATTAATTCTAAGGATCAAAAATATTTAGTTAATACCCGATTGGGATCTCATTTTGCATCCTTTGCTCTTGGGAAAAAAGGGGGTGTAGTTATTTATGTTAAGCAAAATTTATCAGCTTGTTTAGTAGATTCCGATCCTCAAGGGAGATATGTCATGATTGAAGTGGGACTGTATTTCAAGAAAGTACTTATAGTAGGTTTGTATGCACCAAACCAACAATAGGAACAATTTTACAGACTGTTACATCATAAATTAACTTTGCTGGACTATAGATCTGTTATATTAATGGGAGATTGGAATGGTGTTTTAGATACACAAAGAGATAAAAAAGGATCCTCTACTTCTTTCAAACAGGCTAAATTACCTAAGGCTTTTTTTGATTTGAAAGAGGACTGGGAGTTGTGAGACTTTTGGTGCGAACATAATTTGGAGGAGAGAGACTTCACCTTCTTTTCGGATAGACATCAATCTTTTTCAAGACTGATTTTTTTTTATTACAATGGACTTATATTTTAGGGTAAAGAATGCTAAGATTTTTCCTAGAACACTGATGGATCATAGTCCAGTCTGGATGGAATTGGTTAATGAAAAAGAGGAGAGGAGATCCTGGAGGATGAATGAAAATTTATTTAGACAAGAAAAGAATGTTCAGAAATTAAAGGAGCAATTAAAGGAATATTTTGCTTTAAATATGTATAAGGGAACTTCAATGCCAATGGTTTGGGATGCAGGTAAAGCTTATATGCGGGGGGTCTTGATACAAATGAACAAGGTTTATAGACAGAAGCAGGTGCAGAAACGTAAGGAGTTAGAAGATGAGATTAAATTAAAAGAAAAAGCTTTAATTTTGAATCCTACGGATGAGAAGATTAAAGAATCTATAAAATTGTTTAAATCACAATTTAACATGTTGATGGCTGATCAAACTGCAACCAACTTATTGTACATGAAACATAATACATTTTGCAATGCTAATAAACCAGGGAAATGGTTGGCTTATCAATTGCGAAAGAAGCAGAGGTTGAGAACTATACATAAAATAAATTATAATGGTAAATTGATATATCAGAAGGAGCTGATTAAGAAATCTTTTTTAGATTACTATAAAAAATTATACATGGGAACGAAAGTACAGGCTTCAGATATAGATAAATACATACAAGACGCTCACTTCCCTAAATTAACAGAAGATCAGAAACAAGAAATTAATGGTTTGATTACCATTGAGGAAATTGAATTAGTAATTAAAGAATTAAAATTAGGTAAAGCACCGGGTACTGATGGATTGACATCTATTTATTATAAAACCTTGGTAGAAGAGTTGAAACAACCTTTAAGGGAACTTTTTAACAATATATTACAGGGTTCAGAGACCCCCTTGTCATGGGGCAGAGCTTTCATATCTTTGATTCCAAAAGAAGACTAAGATCTCACTTTACCAAAGAATTACAGACCCATATCTCTTTTGAATGTAGATTATAAGATTTTTTCAAAAATTTTAGCTAATAGACTTATGAGGGTGTTAAATCAATTAATACATATGGATCAAACGGGTTTTATAACTGGAAGGTATATGAAGAATAATGTTAGACAAATTATTAATTTAATAGAATATTTGGATAAAAACAACCAAACTCCTGCAGGATTGATATTTTTAGATGCTGAAAAAGCTTTTGATCAGTTAAATTGGCAATTTATGTTAAGATTAATTGAGGAAATGAATTTTGGAGAAAATTTTTTACAAGCTCTTTGTGTTATTTATCAAAAACAAACGGCACAACTTATAGTTAATGGAGGTTTGTCAGAGGTGTTTTCAATGGAGAAGGGGACTAGACAGGGTTGTCCACTGTCACCATTGCTGTTTGTTTTAACCTTGGAAATTTTGCTGATTAAAATTCGGGAATCACAGAATATAAAAGGAATAGAAGTCAATAAAAAAGAATATAAATTAAGGGTTTTTGCAGATGATTTGGTTGTTACTTTATCCCAACCAACTCGTTCTGTAATGGAGTTGTTACAACTGATATATCAGTATGGACAAGTCTCGGGTTTTAAAATTAATAATAATAAGACTAAAATATTGCTTTAAAACATGACTAATTTGGATAAGGAGACTTTAGTTAGGTTGACAGATTTTGAGGTTGTTAATAAGGTAAAATATTTGGGGGTTATTTTATCTGCCTCCAATGCAAAATTGTATAAAAATAATTATGAAAGGCTGTGGGTTAAAATACAAAAGGACTTGGAAAATTGGAAGAAGCTGCAATTATCCCTACTGGGGAGAATCGCAGCGATTAAAATGAATGTTTTGCCAAAGTTTCTCTTTTTATTTCAAATGATACCTATTTTAAAGAATGAGGCCAACTTAAATGAATGGCAGAAAGGTATCAATAAATTTATCTGGGCAGGGAAAAAAACAAGAGTAAAACTTAAAATTATACAAGATATTTGTGAGAGAGGTGGACTCAAGGTACCGAACTTGAAATTGTATTATGATGCTGTGGTATTAACATTAATTAGTGATTGGGTTAACTTAACAAATGTAGATATACTCCTTCTGGAGGGATGGGATTTACTTTTTGGATGGCATGCCTATTTAATTTTTAATAAAAAGGTTGATAGGATTTTTAAGTCTCATATTTTAAGAACTTCTTTACTTTGGGTTTGGAAGAAATATTATAGAAGTGACTTTAGAATTTCATTATGGGCTATCCCATGGCATGCGATAGAAGGGATAAGGAGAGGAGTTAAGATGGATAGTATCTCTTATACACAATTACTTAGATGGGATGGTAAAAATTGGCAATTAAAATCTATGGAAGATTTAATACAAGAAAACATCATTTATTCATGGTTTCAGTATAGACAACTACTGGAAAGGTGGAAGATAGATTGTAAGGTGGGTTTGCTCAGAGAGGATGAGAATTTGTTAAAACAAATAAATGATCAAAGATGAACCCATATTAAAAGAATTTATGGGGTGTTAGTGGAATTGGATTCAGAAGTAGAACTAGTTAAAGATTGTATGGTTAAATGGGTACAAAATTTTGATGAATCGGTTCCATTAGATACTTGGGAGATTATTTGGGTGAGGAATGTTAAATTTACACAAGCCCAAAATTTACGGGAAAACTTTTATAAAATGTTTTACAGATGGCACCTTGATCCACAAAAATTGTCTCGTATGTATTCAAACCTGCAGCCTAAATGTTGGAGATGTGGTTGCTTGTGGTTACTTATTATCATATTTGGTGGTTATGCAAAAACATAAAAGCTTTTTGGATTAAGAGATCGTGGAATATTCAAAGAATTTTTAAAAGAAGGATAAAATTTACTCCACAATTGTTTTTGTTGGGTATTGTTTCTGATTGTGACAGTAATGAAACTATATTAATGCTAAATCTAATTACAGCGGCTAGGTTGTTAGTAGGGCAATGTTGGAAGAAGGAATCTTTGCCTACTTTGCAAGAATGGTTTCTTAAAGTTTCTTATTTAGCGGAAATGGCAAAGATTTCGGCTTTCTTGAAAGATCAATCGCAAGAGAAATACCTTTTGGTATGGAAAAGATGGATAAATTTTATACAATATAAGTATGATATAAAAATATTATTTAGCTTTTGAATAATTCATATTTAAAGTTTAAGATATTTTTTAGATATTTTTTCTTTTTTTTCTTCTTTTTCTTGTTTCTTTTCTCTTTCTCTTTCTGTTTTTTAAATACTGGTGTTAAAGTATTTTATGATTTGTTTAATTATTGTAACCAAATTTATATATGGTTTATTTGTGTTTAAAAAATTTTCTTTTAAATTTTAACTAAGCCTGTATTAAGCTCTGGGAAGGTTGGGGGAGGGTTGGGGCGGATTGGGAGGGTTTGGGGAAGGGAACTTTTTTGTAAAATTTTAAAAATTTTCAATAAAAAAAATTACATAAAATAAAAGACAAATTTAAAGACAAAAAAGAAACTAGTTATGAAGTATAATTTCCAACTTTCTCTTCAACATGTAATTACAGTCCTATAATTCCTTCCTTCTTAGATGTTCTATAATTTTTTTCAGCCTCTTACTTGATCTACATCTTTTTGTAAAGGTCTGAGACTCTATTTATTTCATACTCTAAGAATGCCTGCCTAATATAATGATTTTTAAATCTATATTAACCCTAGCTTTGCCATACCATAGATATCCATGCTTCCCAAATCTTAGATCATGTCTACTAAACTCCAATAGCCTTTAATTTTTTTAGCAACACTAACTCTTTCCTGCAAGCTAACTATAATATTATTTTTTTTAAAAAAAAACTATGTTAAGATATGGAATGAAGAGATAGAGATGATAGAGATAGAAATGTAGATATAGATAGATAGGATACAGTACAATTGTCACTGCTGGGGAGCAATTCTGTGGTTAAATTGAATGTTTTGTCAAGAATGCTATTTTTGTTTCAGACAATACCTGTTTTGACACTTGATGCATCATTTAAACAATGGCACAAGAATTTATGTAAATTTATATGCTAGGGGAAACATGTGACTTAGGTATACTGTAAGGAATTACAAGATGCAAAAGACAGAGGAGAATTGGGTCTACCAGTTTTTAAATTGTCTCTGCTAGCCAGAGTTGTGTTTTTAGATAGGCAGTCATACAAAACTTTTGAATAAATGGATGGTAATGGACAAGCTAGTTTCTGCTTAGCTTGAATCAAGTTGCCTTAGAAATAAAGCTGAAGTATTTCATTCAGTCTGATGAAAAAAAAATGCTTTGGTGATTCTTCAAAGGACAATGGAAAGTTGAAGAGATGCTTATGGATGAATTTTAAGTTTACTTATTGAATTTTATTTATAGATAGCTCAAAGATGCACAATGATGTTTTATCTATGTAGTCATCTATCCAGTGATATGCTATTTTCCATGTTTCAATTTAATTCCAAAAAAAGACATGAGGGAATTCTTCTCAAGGTCTCAGAGGTAATTGTGGAATCCAACAGTTTCATCAAAATGACAAAATGAGTGTTGCTATGTCCACCCCTTATGTTTATGTATGTGTGACACTACAAATCACATACAATAGGACTGGCATAGCATCATAACAGTATGATGATCCCCCCCTTTGCTCTTCTCTGCAGATATCTCTTCACAGAGCATTATTATAAATAACACTACTATTCTCATTCTGAAATTATTGGGAATATTCTTCTCCTGGATAATTTTGAAGGAACTGTTTACACAATTCCTCTGCCAGTAGCTTTAATTATGAATTCCAAAGGCCATTTCTGCCTACCTCCCTTGCAAATCGTCTACTGCTCCATAACCTCTAAAGGGGTGTTGTTTTCATTGTCTTTACCACATGGAAGGAAACCCTGCCCTCTTGAACAATTTCAATAAAGATTTAAACAATAAAAATTAAACCAAGTACAGTTTGCTTTATTTAAAAAAAACCCTTCATATTCTACCCTCCAGTAGAGGTTAACAAATAGCCTATGATTATCAAGCTGTGGAAATGGGATGCAAAGACAGGAGAAGGTGGTGGAGAAATGATCCATTGCGGCTGAACTGTCCACCCCTGCAGAGATTAATGCTGGTATCTCAGCAGCATGATGCAGAAAAAGAAGAAAATTTATAGAATGAACAACTGCTAACCATGACTTATAGAACATTCATTGTGTAACGGGATGAAATGAATTGTGGAATGCAATCTGAGGATGATATAAACCACAAAAGCAAAGTTAGTCTCTAGAACACATAATAGGCTTAGAGCCAAAGAAGAATGGGCTGGGGTAAACAACCTAAAACCATGCTTCCTTTTTTTCTTATTTTGTAATTTTGCAGAATATCTGCATTTATAGCTTTCATATTTATCATTATAGCAATTTCATACTGCTTTTCAGACACACACAAATTCCAGGGAGGCCTATATACAATCTGCAAAAAGAAATGCTCCTTACACAAATGACTTAAACCCAAAAGATAAAGTATAAAAAGGAAGAGGGCAGGGAATAAAAAGAAAAACCACTTAACTATAATCAAATTTCTTTTCCTATCTTGATCTTCCAAGGAATGAAAGGAAGGAAGGCAAGAATCAATCAGAACCTGGTTATTGAGTTATTAAGTGTGAATGCAGAAAAAGTAATCTGGGAGGTGGTGGCAGTGGACAAACAAGCAGTATATCAGCAAGAAATTCATATCAGGAAAACTTAGAACTTTGTCTTTATTTATTGAAATAATTGGATATCCTTGCATATAAGCATATTTTGTTTTTGAGATGCTGTAATTTAATGTGGAAATCAATTAAAATATACAGTAATTTTTAAAGAAATAGGATGAAGACATAATATGATACCAATAGAAGTGAACATTTGTAACTCAGGGATGAACTGCGGGGTCCTTGGTACTTTCTGAGCTTGGTTGTTTTCTTGCATATATTTCATTATCAAACTAGATAATATCATCTGTGCTAGTAGGGAGTGGGGTTTGCTCTCATTTTATATAGCTTGCCTTGTCAATGTTAGTGGGAGTGGTCATGATGGTTCCTTGATTGGACTATTATTTACTGTTAGTTTATTTATCTGAGTACTCGAGCTAACGGTAAACAATAATACAATGATATTGATGGCTAGAAGGTACAGTCATACTCTCTAACAACCTCTGGTTGAAAGTCCTGCTGGGGATCAGAAGGTGAAACAAATATGGCAAATACTCTCTTTATACCCAGAAAAGCTGAACTAGCATAACATCTGTCCTATATTCCCTGATATATCCTTTATTTCAGCATTTAGAGGAAATTAAATGTATGTCATTTTCATGATCTGGGGAGTGGGAAGTAATAGACAACAAAAGAGGAGCAGTATTATTATCTGATGACCAGTTATTTTCTCTCATGATATTAATTATAATGGAGAAAGTATAATGATTTTGGCTTTAACATTCTTGGACATTAGGATCTCCTCATCTCTGAAATGCAAATTATACCCTGAAAATCTTTGCTAAATGTTACGTTAAATGAAGCAGTTATTTTGAGTAAACAAAGATGTAATAAGGTTGTAATTAACTTATCATAGAACATCCCCCTTTTTTCTTTTTTTCTTTTCTATTGTGTAGTCACATCTTGTAATTTTCTATGCAATAATACCTCAATCAATATTCTTTAGAAGGTATGTATTTGGATCAACTTAGTAGGACAATTAAAAAGATTTATATCTGAAACACTTTTCATTCTAGTTGAAATCAAAGAGATATACTATATGTTCTTCATGATTAATGTAAGTATCAGTGATTTCAATAGATGAGCTGATGTCAAATAGCCCAATCTATGTATGGTCAAGTTTGTTTTCTTCCCATGAAAAGTTAACAGTTAGCCAGAAGGCAATCTATGTAATATGTAATATTAAAACAGTGGTGAAGGAATCACAAGAATGTTATTCTACTATATAGGATTCTGTGTTTTATTAGTACAAAGTGAACAAAAATAACGTTCTTTGTAAATTTTCTGCATTAAGTGAACATACAGCTTTTAATGGTTTATTGAATTTTTAATTTCTTTTTTTTCTTAGCAACACTAATGGTAACTGTGGCATCACTGATTTCTGGAGAGTAAAAATTACAAAGACAGAGTAGCCAGTAAAACATTAACAAGACTAATGAATCCTGATTTCAGAGATGGTTGGTCTGGAACTATAAAGGCCTCAAAAATGTCTCATTCTAACATACCAACATATGGATTAGTCATGCCATTGATGAAATCAAATTATACAGCAGACAGCTCAACAGAAATACAACAATCATCCTCCCATCATAATAAAAACATTTTTATCTTATCAAGGAAACATCACACCATATTGTCTATTATACTTAAACCCCTTAAAAATGAATTCATACAAAGACATATACACATAGTCTGTGTAATGGCTGTGACTTCAAAAGGCAACTATGGGGGTACCAGTGTAGCAACACCTACTTGCATATCTTTAAAACAGTTGCATCTTTTCTTAGGATCTTGCAAGTTCCATTCTTTTATTGGATTTGGATTAAAATGCAAAGCACTGCTGTAACGGAATGTGTGGATGACCTTGGGAAACAAGAAGAAGGGATCTGTCTAACAAAAATCAGACAAGACAGGATCCCCATGACTTACTGGTCAGAGAACAAAATTTAGGAAAGACCAGTCCTAACTGATCAGAAAGTCAAAAGTGTTGGTGGGAAGTTTGTACTTTCAGACTTGCAAGATTCTATTACTGAGGCCTAAAATAAAATAAAATAGAATTAGTTCATCTACCATGTTTTCTTGAAAATAAGACCAATCTTGAAAATAAGTCCTAGCCTGATTTTTTTAGAGTGGATCTAATATAAGCTCTACCCTAAAAATAAGCTGGGGTGGGTGGGGGTGGCCAGCACAAGCAGCAATGAGCACTTGGGGGCCGACGGTGTCTGACAGCCGCCACAGCCCACCGGCCTCTTGGCACAGCGCAGGTAAGTCCAAGCATGGAGGCAGAGGTGAGGAGTGAGACAGGCAATCTGGATGCACTGCACACTTTTTGCCCACTGGGAGATTGGAAGCTTTGACTGCTTGTGAATGGGGCACTTAGAAACTGAGAGATTTGGTCTGTCTCCAAGTGCCCCATTTGCAAGCAGACAAAGCTTTCAGTCTCCGTCATTTCTTCATCCAGACGAAAAGGATTTGGATGCCTATGGGGCGTTTGGAAAAGTAGTTCTCCATTTCCAAATGCCCCAAAGGCACCCAAATACTTTTCATCCAAGGGAGACTGGTACTTAAGGTACTCTTTAATATTGTTATCATAATTTCTTCAAAATATAAAATGTGTGACTTTTTAACTGAATAACATTCTGTGACAACAAGTGGTATGCTACAGAATTCTTTTAATATCACACCTTTTTTCATCAATTGTGGAAATTTTACAATGTTTTACAAAGCATAACTTTTTTTGATTTACAGAAGACAAATCTTAATGAAAAACAGTGAAAGCTACTTCTAAAGTCAGTGCATGAAGTAGCACATTTTTATATCAAGTTTATTCAAACTTATATTTATTTATCACATTTGTATACTGCCCATCTCACTTCCTTTTGATCTTTTCCATTCTCTATGAGAACAAGAGAAAGCTCAGGAAGTATTAAAATATGAATCTTTTAATCTATCTTTAGGTCATGCTTTCCAGAAACAAGAAGTTCCACATATCTCATTTGTTCCTGATGTGTGATTTAAAATATTTACATCCCTCTTTCCATTCATACTTTCATCTATCAATCTATTAATCTATTCATTCAACCATCTTTTTTACCCATTCTAATAAGACTTTGATTGAAACTGCTTCATTTTACAGTCTACAAACTTATACCAGATTATACATACACAGAAGAAAAGCAGCTTCCTAAGTGAGGATGGTGAGAGATGACTGGACAGAGATTACAGAAAGACTCAGCAAGTATTTCTCATCATGTTGTCATCCTGACATCTCCAGATGTTCTTGGTAGTTAAGGGGAAAGTGAAAAGAGGAAAAGAAAGATACATTAGTTTACTACTGAAGGAAACATGGATAGTTTAAGGAGGTGGAGTCTGGAAAAGATTAAAAGTATTCCTAAATGTATACATCTGGAGCATTTGGGAAGGGGATTTCTGGGGCTGGAAAAGTCATATTGAATTTGTATTTTGATCTTCCGATACTGAAATGCAGCCCAAGTGAATGTATAATACACACCCTTGTTGTCTGGCGGGTTATATTTGTTTCTAAATTTATATTCTATACTTATTTATATTTATGTGTATTCTATATTCATGCCAGTTTTTCCCCCAGTAATTTCTAGGAATTGTACTAAGAAAGAAAAACAACATTCTCTTGAGCTGGATTTAGAAAAAAAGGGGGAATATTTAAATACTAAAATACTTAAATGACTGTTATACCAGCCAATATTCATTTCTCACTTAATTGTGTAAAACAACATCTCCCTTTTTCATATTTGATTGACCAGTCTTAGCAGTCAGATCAACATTGCTGTATAAAGAAAGTTAATTTATTTTTTGTCCTCCTACTTTTGGATGATGGTGACAG
The DNA here is from genome assembly GCF_016545835.1 of Crotalus tigris. Lineage (NCBI taxonomy): Eukaryota > Metazoa > Chordata > Lepidosauria > Squamata > Viperidae > Crotalus > Crotalus tigris. Next base: position 14,166,339 of record NW_024096970.1, read on the forward strand.
TGGTAAGAAAATATACAAGCACATGATAATATTTAAAATAAAACCATTAAAATTGTTTTCGATATAAATAATCTCTGCTTAGATTTTTAATGTTTTTGAAAATATTGAGGGGCATGAAACACACTTGAACATTGTCTCTCATAGGATTTGGGCATCTCTGATCCAAAGTAACAAAAAGTGTGTAGGTAGTCCTCAACTTATGAACATGTGTTTAACAAATGTTTGAATTTACAACTGTTAAGTCTGCGAGTTAATGGCGGAAGAAGTGCACGCATTCTGTAGCCAACAACTGTTTATTCTTCTGCTGCTCACTCCAACACAACTCAGAGGCTTGCAAGCCTCTCTCACATTAAATAGATCCCCGGGCAAAAAGGTTACAATAGAAAATGGCGCACTTTCGTGCCTTACACATGAGCGCAAGCTGGCATCACTTAATCTGGTCCTGGACAGCTTGCAACAGACTGGGACCATAGCAACGTCCCGAGCCTGCTTTTGCAGGCTCAGGACACAACACCCCTTCCTCCTGGATAAAACTTAACCAATCTGTACAGATATAGATATAAGCAACCTCCCTGAAGGGACGTGGTATTTTACCCAGCATTGAAATGCATGGACTGTGGATGTTATTACATTATCACACTTCTGTATGGTACTGTGCTAACGTTTTGGAAATACGTGCCTAACACACACAATTCCAACTCTACCATGCAGTAGGTATATCTGCCCTAGTTTCCCTTAGCTTGACAGCAACTTCACATATTCTTTAAGGTATTTAGGAGGATGTTTAACCCGCTGCGACTTCCTTGGGAACACCCTTGGTTTTCCTGTGCTGTTACTGGAGTTGGGTTACCCCCTCTTTGTTGCCCTGGTGGTCCCCGTGACCTGGGTTCTGGTGCCTGATCTGCTTGCTCACCCACCGGGCTTGGCAGACCAGGACTTTGTCCCTCCCGTACCTGGTTGATCTGCCTGAGTGTAGGCTTTCTGGACCCTCTGAGTCCCCCCCCCAGTATTTTGTGGATTTGTGGTATTCTCCAGGTACACAATAGACCCATCTTGGGAACACAGTTCCTCACTCCCAAACCCAGTAGATGGGTTGTCTGGGGTCTCTGCGGTGCCCCAATACCCTAATTCCCCCCATTCAGTGCTGGAGGTAACAGAATCAGGATTTGCCTCTCTGACTACCCCCTTTTTTACTGATTTCCTTCTGGGAGCAATTGCAGCATTTGGCCAGTTTCTTTGAGTGGATGCTAGTTCTTTAGTAGGGTTTGGGTTGTTTGGATGCTCTCAGTTAGTCTCCCTGTCTGGAGTGCTCTATTGAGTTTGTGAATAGTGGGTACCCCCTGGGTGACTCTCTGGCTGGAGTAAGTAGTGGCATGTGCCTTGTTCCTTGTTCCCATGAATTCCTGTTGGGCACACTTGAGGAACCATAGGAGGGGCCTTCCCCTGCCTCTTCATTTACCCCCGGCTGCTGACAGCGACCTTCCCTTTGCACACTATAACCCCCCTCCCCCCAGAGAAAACCCAGGAGTGGAAGAGGAAGAGTCCAGTCTCATATGCAGCTGATCAATGTGCCACCGGTGAATGCAGCCGTCATCCAAGGACACCTCGTAAGACAGCGGTCCCGAGACCTTGCAGACCACAGCTGGAATCCAAAGATTACCAGGCCCATAGTTCCGGGTCCAAACCGGAGAGCCCACTTGCAAACACCTTGGTGCCCATGGCTGTGACACCATAGGCACCACCCTGTCAGAGTGCAACCTGTCAAGTTTAGTTATCAGTCTGCAGCCCCAGTGGAGTTCTGCTGGGCTCTTCCCAGTGGAAGTACAAGATGTGGTATGGTATGCAAGAAGAAAATCTGCCAACCTGTGATGCCAGTTACCGTAAGGCAGTTTCTTGAGGGCATCCTTGGTGGTATGCACCATTCGTTCAGCCATACCTTTGGTGGAAGGGTGGAAAGGGGCCGAAGTTGTATGATGGATCATGTTGGCCTGCAGGAAAGCCTGGAACTCAGAAGAAGTGAATTGAGGACCGTTATCTGAAACCAGAACATCTGGAAGGCCATGTGCTGCAAAAATTCCTCTCAACACCTGGATGGTCCTGGCAGTAGTAATAGAGGAAACAGGAACAACTTCCAGCCACTTTGAATGGCTATCAACAAGGACCAAGAAGAATTGCCCCTGAAAGGGCCCAGTGTAATCTATATGCACTCTGGATCAAGGTGAATGTGTTTCCTCCCACCTATGCACAGGGACCTGAGGCATTTCTGGCCATGATCGTTGGCACAAGTGACATCTGTGCACCTGGGCCTCTATATCCTTGTCTAACCCAGGCCACCATAGATGGCTGTGTGCAAGTGCTTTCATCCTGACAATGCCAGAATGATCCTCATGGAGAGAGACCAAGATTCTAGGTCTCGGTGAGGTAGGAATAACTACTCTGCTGCCCCACAACAGGCAACCCTTAAAAGTGGATAACTCATGCTTCTTGAGCCAGAAGCTGTGGAACTCAGTACCTGGACTTCTCTCAGGCCATCCAGACAAAACCCATGAAAGCACACGTGTAAGAGTGAGGTCTGTGGCTGTTTCTGCAGCCACATCCCTGGCATTTAGGGGAGATTCAGGCAACTCCTGAATGGAGAGAATATTGATGGCAGGAGCAGGGTCTGCTTCTACCAGTTTCAGAGGTAGTCTGCTTAGGCCATCAGTGCGACCCATTTCCTTACCAGGTTTGTGAATCAAAGAATAATCATATGCTGACAAAAAAATAGACCACCTCACCATTCTAGGAGAAATAATATGAGGGGTTTGTTTGTTAGTTGTAAACAACCCCAACAGGGGCTTATGGTCTGTGTAGACCGTGAAATGTTGGCCATATAAAAAAATCATGGAATTTCTTAATTCCTGCTACTATGGCCAATGCTTCCCTGTCTATTTGAATGTAATTACGCTCAGCAGAAGATAGAGTCCTGGAGTAATACACTACAGGAACCTGAGTTCCATCAGCCCTCAAATGGCTAACTACAGCTCCCACCCCATAAGGAGATGCATCACAAGCGATGCAGACAGGCAATTTTTCATTGAAATGTGCAAGCACATCATTGGACATAAGCAAGGCCTTGACCTCATTGAAGCTCTTTTCGTGGACTTTGGACCACTGCGAAACTGCCTGTTTGTCTAAAAGCCTATGTAGTGGTTCTGCCACAGCACTTTGTGAGGTAGGAAAGCGTTGTAGAAATTCAAGAGACCTAGAAAAGCCTGCAGTTCACTTTTAGATTTGGGGCTAGAAGCCTTCAGTATAGCCTTCAATTTAGATGCAGCAGGGTGAATACCTTGGGCATCTATTCTGAATCCCAAGAAATATGTAGAAGTGACTCCTATCTTACACTTGTCTTTCTTTAATTTTAAGCCTGCTCTTCGGAAACGAAGCAAAACAGCCCTCAATCTCTCTGCTAAATTCTGAGTGGATTCTCCAGCAATAAGGACATCATCAGAATAGGGGCAAACTCCAGGGATACCCCTAAGTGTACTCTCCATGACACTTTGGAATATTCCAGGGGCTACATTTATTCCAAATTGCAATCTCTTGACCTTGAATGCACCCCTATGAGTTACAATAGTCTGTGCTTCAGCAGCTGCTTCATCAACAGGTAACTGTTGATATGCTTGTGCCAGATCGAGCTTTGCAAAAACTGGCCCCCCTTTGAGGGAGGCCAATATATGGCTGACTACAGGTACGGGGTACGTGTGCTGTTGCAGAGCCTTGTTTAGTGTGCACTTGTAGTCTGCACATATGTGTATGTCCCCATTAGCCTTGAGAGGAGTGACTATGGGGTTTTCCCATGGACTTGAATCTACAGGTTCTAAAATACCTTGCTGGATCAATTTATCCAACTCAGCATAAATTTTACCTTTTAGTGCAAAAGGTACTCTCCTAGCTTTAACCCTAATGGGTGTGATGGTGGGGTCAAGTCTCAAAGAAACTGGAGGCCCCTTGTAGGACCCAAGCTGTGGACTAAACACATCTGCAAACTTCTGCTAGGCCCAACGTTTGCAAATTTTGCAGCCCAGTAACCTGGATTCCCAAGGCCTCAAACCAATCAAGTCCTATAAGACTCATCCATTCACCCCCAACAACCAACACATCCAATGGACCTTCAAAATCCTTGTGCTGCACTGTAAGGGTGGCCTCCCCTTTTACACACACCTTGGAATTTTGAAAATCTGTTAAGATTATGTTGGATGGCCTAAGTTTGGCCTGGAACCCACTGCTGTTGCAAATCTTCCTAAATGTATGAATGAAAATGATTGAAAGAGCGGACCCAGTGTCCAGCTCCATGGCCAAAGGAACCCCTTGCAACCTCACCTTGAGTGACAGCTTCTTTTTAAGTGGTTTGTGTGTGCCTGTTCTGCAAATGCTTCTGTGCGATGCACAGAAACCCACCCTATTTTGGCTGGGGACCCTGGTACCTTTCAGATGCAATTCTTCTGGAGATTGTGTCTTCTGACGACCCAAACAGATGGATGCTATGTGGCCTTGCCTTCCACACGCTCTGCAGATGGTGGAACAGAACCTGCAGTCGGCTCTCTTATGGTGACCTCCACACACGAAGCATTTGGACGCAGCTGGAGCTTTTTCTTTGCTTTCCTTCTGTTTCCTTTCCATGGACTGGTAAAGCCAATCCACCTCTTCTTCAGGATCTTCCTCCAATCCTTCTTGGACTCCCTCATGGTGCACGGAAACTGTTTCTGTACTGTTCCTGATGAGCCGCATGTTGTTGACCACCCCACCTGCTGCCTCTTCAGCCATTACGTCTCTGAAAGCATCTTGGAATGAAATATCTTCCTTTGCAAAGAGTCTCCATTGCAAGTCTCTGTTCCTTAAACTGCATACAAAACGGTCTCTCAACCTTTCTTCTAAATCTTTAAATTCGCAGGGTTTGGCTGCTCTTCTCAAGGCTGCAATGAATTCCTTGGCTGATTCACCTGCTCTATGATCCTTCTGTTCAAACATGTGTCTCCACGCAATGACAGACACCTTGGACTAGAAATGTTCTTTTAATAGCTTTTTTAAGTCTGTATACGTTACAGACTCTAGAGAGGCAGGGGCCGCCAAATTTTCCACAATTTCAAATGCGTCCTGACCACAGACACAAAACAAAGTTGCAGCCTTCAAGCCATCTTCTCTAACTTGATTCACCCTGAAGTGAACATAGGACTCTCATCTCTCTGGGTGAGCAACATCAAATTCGGACAACCGCCCTATCTTCGCCATCCTTGCTTCTATGTTTAGGAAGGGGTCTATCAGCCAGCTTACTTCCAGTGACGCTGTACTGGCAGGCCAGATGCTGAATTTAATGCTGTCTTCCTTTCCTCAAGGACTCCTTGGGTAAGTCTTACAAGTTTTTTCTTTTAGCTTGCAAGCCATCCCATCCTCGTCACCAGTGTTAAGTCCTCAAGTTAATGGTGGAAGAAGTGCACGCATTCTGTAGCCAACAACTGTTTATTCTTCTGCTGCTCACTCCAACACAACTCAGAAGCTCACAGGACTCTGTCACATTAAATAGATCCCTGGGCAAAAAGGTTACAATAGAAAACGGCGTGCTTTCGCACCTTGCGCATGCGCGCAGGCTGGCATTGCTTAATCTGGTCCCAGGCAGCTTGCAACAGCTTGGGACCATAGCAACGTCCTGAGCCTGCTTTTGCAGGTTCAGGACACAACAACAACCACCTTGGAAAAGGTGATTATGGCTTATAAAACACTTCTTGCCATTGTAAAATATTGTGCCCTCCCCAGTCACAGGATTGCAGTCTGGATTGCATCATCACGCTTGTGTCAGAAGCATTGAGGAACTTCTGGATTGAAAGGATTACCCAGTGACATCACTATTGCTTGGGGACACCTAGTTAGGGACTCCTTTCATGTTACCAGTAGGAGCTGGAGCAAAACACAGGAGCTCACTCCACCCCAAGGCAGCACTTGGGTCTCGAACTCAGGCTTGCTGGTTGTCAAGCCAGCATTTTCTAACCAGGTGACCCACCATGCTCTTATTGCAGTCTGGGTGCTTGGTCATCTAATTGCACTTATGACTGGTTGTCAAATGTCCTGTGATCATGTGATCACCATTTACAGCTTTCTATGTGGGTTTCCACAGAAAGTCATTGGAGAAGCTGGCAGGGAAACTTGCAGGCTGTTGCTGCCTGCCAAGAGGATTGTCTCTCACATCTGAGATGTAGCTGAAAGAGCTGCTTGCCAAAGGAAATGAATTCCTTCAGTGGGGTGGAGAAATGTAGCTCAGATCCTGATAATTGACCTCTATTTCTGAACCCCATGGAAGGAGTTTCCTTCTGCTGTGAAAGGGAAGGGGCATCCTTCTGGTGGAGTTCGGAGTTCAGATTATCTGGTACATGTGAACTGCACACAAAAAAGAATTGTAAAAACTCAGGTCTTTAATAAAAAGTGCATTGGTGTGTTTGTGTATTGGGGATGGGAGAGGATAGTCACTTCTGAAGTTCAGCTGCTATTGTAATCCATCATTTCTTCTTGCAGTCATAAATCAATACAATCCTACTCCCTTTAGAATAAACTAAAAAAGCCTTATCCTCTTTATTACAACTAGGATCAAGAAAAGAGGCAGAGTTTTATGAAGAGATATAACTCATGGGTTTATCAGCCTTCATTTTCTTCATTTTCTCTCTTTCTTCAGCATATTTCACTTGTGGAAGTTTTGGCTTCAACATCCCACATTTTTGCTCAGGAAGATGCTATGGGTGTGCATCTGTGGGGGGTGTTTGTGTAAACGTTCTAAGAAAGGATATTACAAGAATAATGTTAAGTACATTTACTGATAAGGAATTGTCATTGCAATCAGTGGAGTTTGCTTAGCAATTTTAATGTTTCAAATACAATCTTCATCCCCACTATAAGTGAACTACAATAACTTCTCTGTTAAAATAACACTATATTAAGTACTTTATTAATGCAGAATTTGAAATGGAAAATGAAAAATGAAAACCAAATCCTCTAATTATTAGACACAAGAGGTAAAGGAGTCATTTTTTTCTTAATTTTTATTATGAGGGTTTTTGAGGATATAATGGCTTGGAAAAATATAAAATGTCTTCTTCCCATCTTGTGTTTTAATTCAGAATTCAGAAAAAATCAAATTTCTTCCATTTAATCTCACATGTTATATACCAGATCATGAACAGATTTAAAATAAATCAACAACATGACAGAAAATAATAATTAGCCACAGTCTGTCTTTTGATTTAGCACACATAGGATTTCAATTAGTAATTAAATTAAGAGGGAGAAAGAAAGGATTGTCTATAGATAATAGATAATAAGATGTAGATAATAATAATAATAATAATAATAATAATAATAAAGATATAGATAATAATAAAGGTTGTCTATATCTAGAACATTAAAAGTATTATTAACATTCTTAAAGTATATGCAGATAATTTTTTTTAGCTAAATGCTTAGGCCGGTCATAGAAGTATTGCTGAGCAATGTTTGAGGAGACTCAATCTGCAAACAACAACAAAAACAGGATGTGACAGGAAGGAGCCGGAAATGGATGAACACTTTACTGCTCTCTTCTGCTGTCCAACTTTTTTGCAGATAAGGGTAGGGCTGACTCTCTTACACTGGTAGAATAGAGAAGACCATAGTAGAGGTAGGCTTTATTGTGAATAAGCTCCATTTGTAAATATGTAGAGACCTAGTTCATCTGATACCAGGATTTTAGTGACTTAGCTAAATACATCAACTGAAATGAATTTCTAATACTGACAAACCAATATTTTACTACTATATTGTGTTTCATATTTCTTTTTTTCCTTTTTTCTTTCAATGTGTTTCTTGTTTTTCCTCATATAAAAGCTATTATTGATATTTCTTATTGTGCCTGAGGCAGTATTCCTTCATATGTCAAGCCCTATGGGGCTGCCAATCACTGGTGGGGGGAATTTGGAGAACAACCCACCGCTACCGTACCCAGCTGCGATGCTGCATGGCCCCTCACTTCAGCCGGCAGCAGAGAAACCCATGCCTCGCTGCCCCGCCAACCAGCTGGGTGTTGGAAACCTGCAAGACAGGGCTGAGCCCGGCCGGTCAGCACCCGGAAATCCCAAGCCTTGCCGGCCTGTCACTCAGCTGATGGTCAGACTAAAGTGAGCCATTGCAAAACCCAGGTGACATGCACAGGCCGGTGAAAAGCTGGGCGAGCAGGGCTTTCCAATGGCGTGGATGCTCCATGCAGCAGCTGGACAATGGGGGGGTGAGCTAGCTGGGAAGCTGAACCAGGGGTTGCCCAACACAGAACACTGCAAGGCACAAGCAAACTCACTGTTACCGGGGGAGCCTGGAAGCTGCGCGTTCAGATAGCTCCATCTTGAACGAACAGGAAGCAGGGCAGAGGGGTGGGGTTCAGCTGGGGGAGGGCTAGGGCCGGATAAACAGACTTTTGAAGACACCTGGGCAGATGGTGGTTACTGGTTGGAGGGTGGTTTTGGGTGTGGCACTGTTATATGAAGCACTGGGAGCAAATCACTCCCAGTGCTGACTTTGTTTGTTAGGGATTAAAATACCTGACTTGCACTTCATTCCTGCGTTCCTGCCTTTATTTCATCGGGATAACGACAGACGGCGTGACATCATACACATGTTACTGAACAATTGAGATATCTAGTAACTATACAGATTTGTTAGATTATGCAGTTAAACAGCCATTAAAAGTTATTTTTTCTTCTAGGATTATCCTCTTGGTGAAATTGGATTCATTATTTAACTTTAATGGGAATGAACAAATAAATTAAATCAAGATTTTTTTAAAAAAATAAAAGAAAATGCACATAGACATACAAATATATAATATATACATGGATACATACAGTATCTGTAAATATCACTGGGAGATATTTGATTTCTATATTTGACTGAACTATTGTTTACTTAATAGGAGAAAATGGTCACCCATAATTTGGATGGTCTTTTTCACTTTACGAAATGTTTGATATTTGAAAAGGGGACTGAATGAGGCAGGTATTTTTTAGATATTTAGTCAGCTTAATTGTAAATGATTAATGGTTCTGGGGTAATAAATAACCATCCATACTCTGACAATATGCAGGTATGTGTGTCTATGTTGCATTTGTGCATTCTCATCAATCTCTAAAGATGAGATAAAATTTACTGAAACTGCCATGGGCTTTGTACGCTTATGTGAAAAGAAAGTACTTTATAAATTAATAGTACCCCCTACATGAAACTCCAAAGAAAGTAACATCAGAGGAGAGAGGTTAAATATCTCAATAAATTCTATGCATCTGCTATGAAGTAATGTTGGAGATCATATGGAATTGACCTATATCTAAATATAACTGCAAATTTGCTCGATGTTAGTATTATATCTACTTATGTTATTTTTATTTACAATGTATATAACCCATCCCAAGGAATTGAATTTTTTTAATGCTCTTTCAGAGTTGTAGAGATAAAGACAGCCAGTCAACCAGCCACATATAGTCGCGGGGTGACTTTGGGTCAGTTGTACACTCTCAGACCAACCCACCTCAAAGGGTTGTTGTCATGGAGAAAATAGGAAGCTGTGTTGGATGCATCTCCCCATTGATGAAGTTTCTGATGGAAAATCTTGGATTTACCTGTTGCAGCACAATGTATAAAGGGATCCTCCACAATGTTCTACCCAGATAAAAATATCACCTGTTTCATAAAGTTGATTTATGCTAAATTTGTTTTCATGGAATGTGTGTTTTGAAATCTATCACATAGGTCTAAAACAAGGGTTACCAGAGACATGAAAATTCATTAAATTTCAACTGAAAAAAAAAAACAACAACCCCAAGATATCAGACATGAAATCTTGATCATTCAGGGTCCCTAAATAATCCTTGAAGTTTCATCTCCACTTATTTTTAGTTTTTACATATCTCCTCCAATCATTCAGTGTGTTAAAGATCCCTGGAACCTTCCAAATAAGTAGAATCCTAGAGTGTATAATGGAAAAAATGTTCTTAAATAGAACTTGAATTATAAACCAATACATAGAAGACATAGTTATTCTGCTGCTAAAGAGATAAGCATCCCTGAGGCCACACAATAACTCCAGCATGCATTGTTAGTTTGGCTTTCTCTGGAAGGTTGAATATTGGAGGAATGATCTAATTATTCCAATGCTACTGATTGCTCTTCAGATGTCCTACCTCAGTAATTACAGCATGCTGACAATCAGCAGGAGCCAAATATGGCTCTACACAAATTCCAGTCATTTCATTCTTGTCTTTGCTTTTAACTTTGGTATTATTTGATTTTTCTGCATACCTTTTCTATCATATCTCCATGGGATAGCCTTTTAAGAAAGGCTGATGAAAACTCTGAGAACTGTCAGTAGCTACTGTACATATATGTAAGACAGAGCAGTGGAATGATTTAGTGCCATGCTGAAAAAATATCTTGCATTTTTTTCTACTGATCATTATTAATTTGATAAAAGAAATTGTCTTTGAAGTTTTATTTCAAGGTAATAAACAATTTTTATGAAATTCCCACAACTATAATGTGATATTATTGCATTTATTAAATTATAAGATGTCTAAGAGATATGAGTTCTGCCTTTCCATGGACTTCAGCTTTCCTGGTTTTCTTGCTTCAATTCACTTCCAAGAAAAGAACCAGATTTCAGAAGGAAACTGATTTCTTCAGATTTGAGAAGAAACTAGGAAGGCTCCAGAGTGGTAGATGTACAGCAACACTGGCAGAATCATCTACTTTTTCTAATGATAAAGTAAGTGTCATGGCTCCAATAAGCAGAGACAAATAAAGCAGAACTCCAAGGCATGCAAATTCCTCAAAGACCGTGTTTATTAGTTATAAAATATCAGCAATTCAAAAGTGAAACTTGAAGACACAATTCCCCAATACAAAGTCAAGAAATCCCACCCCTAAGGCTATGCAAACAACTACATTTCCCAATACATCTTCATGGCAGGCTTTTTACACAACACCCAGTCTGCAATCTCGGGAGCATCTGATAACCTTGATTCTCATGGGATAAAAGTTTGTTTAGACTAGCTAAGCACCTGGCAATCTCTCTCCCTTCTTTCTATGTGTCAACTGAAAATAAATAGGAAAAATGGCTACAGCCAGGCTCATTTTAAAGTTGACAGTAAGCTCTAAACCATCACCAAGAGAAATTGGAAAGACATTTTCTATTACCTTGAAAATTGTATATAAACAGGGGTCCTCTACATTGAAGTAGGTGCCCTGTCCCTGACCATGGAAATCACAGATATACTAGCAAGTCTTATGTTTTTATTAAAAATATTTTCAAAAAGAACTCTAACAGCAAAAATGTTTGAACAAAAAAACTGTAGTTCCTTATGCCCCAAATACTCAGCCCATAAAAAACTCAACCAGCTTTAATTAGAGGCAAGAAAGAGTTCAAATTTTAAACAAGATACAGACAAACAAACATGATATTAGGTTCTAGGACAGTGGTTCTCAACCTGTGGGTCACGACCCCATTTGGGGTCGATCGACCATTTCACAGGGGTCGCCAAACAATGCGACCCGCCATTTTTTGGCAGCCGGCGCATGGGGTGCCGCCGCACATGGGGCGCGCAGGGGGGTGCCGCGCATGCATGCCATGCAGAGGGCGGTGCCATGTATGCGTGCCATGCAGGGGCGGTGCGCAGGGGCGGTGCATGAGGGTGGCGCCGTGCATGCACGGCGCGCAGGGGCGGCGCCGTGCATGTATGCCGCACAGGGGGCAGCCCCATGCATGCGTGCCGCACAGGGGGGAGCGCCGCGCATGCACGCCGCCTGCTTATGTCCGGGGTCGCCATATAAAAAGGTTGAGAACCACTGTTCTAGGACCATTACTTGATAAGGCAGGCTAAAGATTTGAAGTGACAAGGAAAATGGAAAGTTGTCACTAACACAGGGGTGTCAAACTGCCACGCTATAGGCCAGATGCGTCACCGGGAAATTGCACCCACCCCATTGCCAGCTCTGCAGTCTGCTTGGAGGCAATTTAGTTCCTGAACTGAAGGCTGCACCAGAAACAGCTGATGGGCAGCTGGCAGCATCTGGGAAAGCCTCTCACTTCAGGCAGTGATCAGTTAACAAATCAGAGGAAATAGTAAGTCAGATCTTCGTTCATTTAACAATCCATTTGATTCAAATAATGAATTTGATTTTAAAAATTTGTAAAATTGAGTCTGATTCATTTGACAATTTTTTTGACTTACGAGTCTTAGGTTCATACTTTGAGGACTACCTGCACTATGTTATAATCTGCAATCATTAAAGGTGAAAGAAAGGATAGACAACAAGGCACACTTCAAATATTAGGACTATTTCCTAATTATAATTCTGTATTTTTTTAAGTATTAGTATTATAACTTCCATTCTAGCTAAAAAGAACAATATTGCCTACTTTGAGTTACAGCTTCCTAAGATATATTGCATTCATTCAGTTTTCATGTTATATAATTTCAGATTGAAACTTGGAGATATGATAGATTAATACATTAATGCAGAAATTCTTAAACAGTATATTGGGAATCCTTGGCAGGTCATAAGCAGTTTAGTAAGGGCACACTTTTAAAAGCTTACAGTATTATGTTTCTGTGGGAAAAATAGAATGCTCTTAAAATTTGCTTTGGCTTTGCTTAAGTCCTAGTGGACAGTTGCAATGTCACCAGTTTAAGAACCTCTGGGATACATAGTCTAAAATATAAGTATTAAAAGTAACTGATTACTTGCTTAACCTCAACCTCATTTAAATTATTTGCTTTATTCATGGAGTGGAGAGGGTGACACAAGTTCATTGATCATTCTAGAGAGGTCATGGCACTTCAAATTTTGAAAACTCTTACATTAACTTCTTTTCCAAAGGCCTAAATATGGGTTTGGACTGAAGGACTGTTGAGTTCTCTCTTTATAAAGTAACTGTTTCTAGCCATGATGAAATTGCCAGTTATTTTGGCACAACACACAGTTTTTGAAGCACAGCCTGCTTAAAGGACCATGAGATTAAAATAACAGGTTCAGCTCTAGGGTCAATTGTCATGCTGTCTGGTCTCGCATAGTACCTGCCTGCCCAATTCTAACTGTAATCATTTCATCTAGGCCATATATAGGTGAATAGAATTAAGGTGCTTATGAATCAATATTATTCTTTTTTTTAATCTTTTCTTATAGTCCATAAGATAAATGTAAAAACAGACTCTGTAATGACAGTAAGTTTTTGTTTAATAATATATAACAAAAATGCATAGGAAGGTCTTTGACAACTATAATTCATTACAGAAAATCTTCTTGCTTTCCTGCTCTATATTCATTACAGACATGTAGAAAGTACATGATGAAGGTCTCTATGTTTTCAGTTTTGTCTGAAATATACATTTGGAAACTGTCTTGGAAGACATTATTCTGAATGTCAGCTTCTGTAACAAGAACAAAAAACTTGTACAGCAGAAAAGGAACATACCTTTTGTACAGAGCTGAGCTAACATTTCTTAGACAATATTTTTGAGAGAAAACTTTTGACATTTTCTTTTCTATACTTAAGAAAAAAAAGGTCACTGTTAAATTTTATGTCTAATCCTTTAACTACTTTGTGTGCATAGATGTATGGGAATGGAAGGAAGAGGTGAATCGAGATTGCCATTTTTGTCCCATTTTCCCCTGAAAATATTATGTCTATCTAGGATATGTGCTTAAACATAATGATGGTTAGTCTGTTAGCACAAAACATATAAGCAAATAAGGAAGGAAGTTGATTTTGCTACTAATTGTAAGACATCTCCTCTGAAAAACTGCTGGTGAAACTATTTTATTTGACAAACATAATGAAATGTTCTTCCTTCTCAATATTATGAGCTAACAAAACAAGCATTCCAAGAAGTCATTTGGAATTCTTCATCTCACATAGTACCTACTTGTAACTCTGGTAGAAGGGTACTATAATTGGATAATGGTTTTTTAAAACTTGGATATTCACTGTTATAAACAATCCCAAAGCAGATTAGCCAAATAACCACCGTATTCAGCTCACACTTCTGTAATATATATTTCAAAATAGATATTCTCTTTATTATGCAATCGCCAAATCAGAATTATCTGGAAATTTATATAAGAGGATGCAACTGAGTGTTTCTGCTGATTGCTAACAAAAGTCAATGTGTTATTTATGCATATAGATATCATGATACATTTCATGTAAATAAAACTATTACACATGCATTCAGTTTGGAATAATTATTTTGAAGCAAAGCTAAAAAGCAGTGAATTTATTTTGCTGACCTTCCATCTTTTTCCCCATAAGTTTTACATGGTTCTGTTCATCAATATCTCAGCAGAAAAAGAATTGCTGATATATTTGTATGGTAAATATGTTATGTACTGCTCTGAATATGAACATTTTCTGCAAGCAATTTTGGGGTGATATTAGAGATTGAAGGAACTAGAAACCAAATCCTGTTGGGAAAGCAACTGAATATGTTTAGCCTACAAAAGGGAAGAGTGATGCGATATAAAATATAATGGCAATTTTCAGGTATCTAAAGCATTATTATATATAAGGAATATGGAAAACAGGAGTAAGGGGTCAGGTGCCCCTTCCACCAGCTAGTAAGAGAAGCTGGGGAGGGTGACACTGTTGGATAAAGGGAAATAACTCAACTGTGCTGAGAATGAAAACTCACGCACCATGGGACATACCACTGTCCCTGAGTTGGTTGTAGATTATTGGATGCATATGTTTGGACTGATGGATCCCCAATTAGGGAAGCTGAAGGCTGATGTGTGTGGGGGGGAATAAAGGCTCTGGGGGAATTGTAATATTGAATATTGTAATATTCAGGTAGTGACAGGAAGGGGATATTTTGACAGGAGTCATAGAGTAAGTGGTTCTCAGGGAAGACACCATCTGTGTTTGATACCAATGGCTTGTTCTAGCCCTCTATACTCAGGCCCAGGACTAATGAGCAGACTAACAGGGCTGCATCTACTTAATGCTATATTAGTCAATATAGCAACTTGGGTGTCCTCCTGGACTCACAGCCAAATTTGGAACAACATCTATCGGCTGTGGCCAGGGGGACCTTTGCCCAGGTTCGCCTGGTGCACCAGTTGCGGCCTTATTTGGACCGGGAGGCTTTACTCACAGTCACTCATGCCCTTGTCACCTCAAGACTGGATTACTGTAATGCGCTCTACATGGAGCGTTCGGAGGCTGCAGTTGGTTCAGAATGCAGCCGCGAGAGCGATTGTGGGCGCGCCAAGGTAAGCCCACATGTCACCTATCCTCCGTGAGCTGCACTGGCTTCCTGTGGGTCTCCGGACACAATTCAAGGTGTTGGTTATCACCTTTAAAGCCCTTCATGGCATAGGGCCAGGTTACTTACAGAACCGCATACTGCCGCACAGTTCTCAGAGACCGGTGAGGTCCCACAGATTGGGCCTCCTTCAGGTCCCGTCGGCCAGACAATGTCGGCTGGCGGGCCCTCGGGGAAGGGCCTTTTCTGTGGTGGCTCCGACCTGGTGGAATCAACTTCCCCCCGAGGTTCGAACTACTCCCACCCTGCCGGCCTTTAAGAAAGCCATTAAAACTCTCCTGTTCCGGCAGGCCTGGGGCTAATGTCCCCGGGGGGGGGATATGATCGGACACGCTGTATGAATGTATTTATTTTATTGTTTTATTGTCATATTATTGTTTTAATTTTGTATGCCGCCCTGAGTCCCTTGGGATTGAGCGACATATAAATTTTAGAAATAAATAAATAAAATAAATAAATAAATAAGACTCTTTTTATTTATGATTTTATTATTGAGGAGAGAGGAGTGCTGGAATTCATCTGGTTCACACTGGTTCAGTAGAACTGATACCTAATTTTTTTGTTCAGTTCAGCAAACTGGTTACCATAAATCTGCAAGGTGCATCATGCTGGTGATGCTGCCACAAAGTGTATCACGCCAGTGATAATATCAATGCAATGTGCGTCACTCTGGTGATGATGTCAATGTCACGTGCTGTGCCTGTGATGATATCAATGTGATACACGTTGCATCAGTGATGACGTAAGTTCATGTTGAGCAAGTGATAACAATGTGACGTGTGTTGTGCTGGTGATGATGAATATGCAATGCATGTCACACCGGTGATGACAACAATGTGGTGATGACAAATATATGAGGCACATTGCACCAATGATGTTGATGAAGAGAACCAGTTGTTAAATTATTTGAATCCCACCACTGTAAGAGAGCCTACCAATATTACCAACAAGTTGGTAATATTAGTAATATCTGTATTGGCCTAGAAGAGGCAGTTTTCTTCTCTGAAATATGCTCAGCCAGAGTGTTTGGCCAAGATCCCAGGAGAGGGGCGGAGGGGTAGCAGCTGTCATTCATAAATATCTGGTAGCATTCAGGGGTGGTACTGCACAAGATGCCAGTTGTAAGACTCTGTTTCTGAAATTAGGCTCATGGAAGCAGTTGGGAGATATATATAGTAATGGAGACTTACAAGGTTAAAAATGAACTATACATAAACTATACATAAATATATACATACATACATACATACATACATACATACATACATACATACATACATGGCTTTTTTTCTCATAGAACGCCCAGAACAGAGTTCTGGCACCTTTTTGGATGGAACCTTGTAAGGTAGGCAAGGCGGGTTGTATGACGTGTGTGAGTTCCAGCATTTTTTTTTAAAGCACTGCATACATATATACATGCATACATAAACACATTCACATATATTTGCAATAAAATATAAATTATGATTAACATTAGGTAAAGGAAGGGTACAGAGTATGCAGAAGCTGAGGTGGGATCTACTATTGGTCCATTAACCACCTCCACTGTGATACTCCCACATTTGCACCGCAGGCCAACTGGCAGAGCCAGGCCTTCAGGCTCTTATGGAAGGTCAGGATGATGGCATTACATCCCACCTGGTCAGATAGTGAAGATATGTTTCAGATACCCTTAAAGAATTTTGGCTGACAGGGTCTAAGAAGAAAACCTCCTCTGCTGCCGTCTCCAAACTTTGGGATGTTCTTCTCTCCCTGGTGAAGTGGGACCCTCTTCTCCTGGCCTTTTGAAATAATTTGAAGACCTGGCTATGCTGACTCACATGGGGTTCACAGAGAAGCACATAATATTGGTATTGGTTAGTGCCTTAAGACCTTCTTCCCTGCCTTTTTTACTTTTATTATTCTATTCTTCTTTTAACTGCCTCATTTTACTGAGATATAATATTTTTGTATGGTTTGTATTTTTCTGTGTTTTTAATTGTACACTGCACAGAATTGCTTTGAGTGAGATGGACCATCACTAAGTTTTATAAATAAATAAAAATGAATAAAATAATTGTTAATTTATATATTGAAGAAATTAATCCATAGAGAAGGAAGAATAATAATTTTAAACTTTTTTTTCAAGTGATTATCTGCCCTAGGTCAATATTGAGTCCTAGCAACCACATTGGTAGATTTTTTTCTTCTCATGATCCATCCCTAACCTGGACTTTCAAGTCTTCCATTGGTATAGCCATCACCACTGAGTCCATCCATTTTTTTTAAAGTGACAAAAGCATCATTGCACACCCATTCATTTTTTTAAAAAAACTTTTTGTTAGGAACAAAAATAGAATATGAGCATGGTATAACATTGAATTATTATTTAAAAGGGGGTGTCAGGTCTCCAAACCCTTCGCTTTATCTTGCATATATAATCTACTTTTGGGCATGCCATTCTGTTGAGGGAGGGGGAGCTTTGCATTAGCTTGGGATAACTTTCGCTTTCCACTCTCTCTTGCTGCCTCCATCCCTTTGAGAAAGGAATGTGTCTCCCTTATCAGGGAGACAGTTATAAAGAAATGAAACTGGAGAAGACCTTGAGATGAGTGCCAACTGTGCTAGTTACCCGCTCTTCAGACTATCTGTGGATTGGCTGGATTTAAATGGACATTATGACTTTGATGGGAGAGGAATATTGCTTGCTTAACTATACCATTTTGGTGGACTTTTCCCCAGATCTTGCCTTGACTTCCCTACTGTCACTGACCCCTAATAAAAGTATCCTTCTGAGACAATGTCTGTTTCAAGAGTTCTGCTTTCTTGGGTGAGTCCTTACAGGGTGTTTTCTAATTCTCAAATATTCCAAGTATTTTTTTTCTCCCAGACATCTCCCAGAGATAGCTGATGGAAAATGCATTAGAAATGAAACAGACTTTTTAGCACATGGTAAAAAAGGTAGCTTTTGAAGTACATGCATAGATACTTTTACTCACTGTATTATATTTTTAAAGTTATGCTATTGAGCATCTGACCCTACTTTTATGGTATCTTACAACACTTGTATGTGTGTGTGCACACACACACATGTGTCTATGTATATATGTATGTGTGTGTGTGTGTGTGTGTGTGTCTTTCTTCATGTAAATATATATATTTACATGAAGAAAGCACTCCAGTTTTATTACATATATTAGCTTTGAAATTCCACATAAAAATACTGTAAGTTTGTCTTTTCCTTTTTGAGATGTACAGAAGTTGTATTTTAACAATATCCATTCCTGATACTGCTTTTCCTAAATATTATGTTGCATTATGCTTGTGTGAAGAGTAATCTTCTTCTCTTCTGGTTGTGATGGTGTGGGAGTGACACATGTTATGTAGGCAATGAAACATATGGATCCCACCCACAGACCAATCTGTGAAATCAAAAATATCTGTCAATTGGCTATTAGTCATGATGATTAGATGGAACATTCACCTCAGAATCCCTCTGTCTCTAATTGAATTGGTGATGCATTTAAGAAAAAGCTGCAAAATTCCACACTGGAATGATTTGCAACATTGAATAAAGTCCAAAGGCAATTTTTGTTCTCTGGACAAAAAAATTAAAAAAAAACCTGCATAAAACTTTATTTGTTGGTGAAAGGCATTTTCAAGGAAGGGAGGAAGGAAGAAAGAAGGAAGGAAGGAAGGAAGGAAGGAAGGAAGGAAGGAAGGAAGGAAGGAAGGAAGGAAGGAAAGAAATCCAGAGAAAGCATATTTTTGGTTGCAGTAGAAAGTAGTAGTAGAAACTGCATCTTTTATAAATGTGCAATAATTTATTTTAGAAAGACTGAACTTTCTAGACAAATCACAAGGGGAATTCTATGTAAAG
The DNA here is from genome assembly GCF_016545835.1 of Crotalus tigris. Classification (NCBI taxonomy): domain Eukaryota; kingdom Metazoa; phylum Chordata; class Lepidosauria; order Squamata; family Viperidae; genus Crotalus; species Crotalus tigris. Next base: position 14,185,566 of record NW_024096970.1, read on the forward strand.
TACATTACAATAGTTAAATTTAGAGTCTGTGTTAGCATATTCACCAGTTTCAAGGTCATGTCTTCCAGAAAATAAAGCAATTGGCATATCAGCCAAAGCTAAAAAAGATGTTCCTAGAGAATATATTGCTCTTATGGATCTATCTCCTTATTTCCCCTGGCTTGCTCTACTATAGGCTATAGTGTGGGAAAGATGGACCCACAACACCCAACTGCCTACATAACTGAAGTTGCCTGTTTTTATCTATGATCAGATCTGTTTATTTGAGCTAATCCATCAAAGCAGAGGAGAAAGTCCAGGTTCTTTGAGAGGCTTTAATCATTCCTCAAGGACTAAGAGCCAACAAATCTACCAGAAAACATAAATCATTGTCACATGAATGTGGGATGCTATAAACGAGTGTAAATGTGGGCATTATGTGGCAGGGGAGGGAACCATCAAAATTTTGAATCAAGTTATTAAGCACTTGGGGGGGGGCATTGTAACTTTGACAGGTCATTAAGCGATCAGTCATAAGTTGAGAACTATATTTAAATATTTTAAAATTTACAGATATAAATTCTAGAATTCTTCCCATAGAACAGTTGGGGATAATGGATCTGAAGGGGACAAAATCCACCTGAGCCAGTATAAAATATAAAATGCAAAGACTATGGCAGAAAGCAGATACAGAGTGTCATTCAAGGCTGAATATCTACACTTGTTCTTCTGGACAGCCTCTTCCTTTACTATCTCTTCCCTGATTTCATCTTTTGGCATTCTCTTTCCATCCTTTTAACTATTAAAAGAGAGTTTGGTTCTATAGACAATGATGGGCTCATCAAGATTCAATAATTTTAGTTCTGTACAAGATTATGATGGTTGGATTCAAACTGGTTCATTTGATACCTTACTAACCCATTGTACTAACCAAAATCTATATTAATATTTCCTCGGGACCAATGATTTGGATCCAAACCTAGAACAGACTACTTTTACTCTAAGGCAAGCTTAGAGTCATCAGTACTTTTTATTTATTTAAACGGATAACAGCATGCATTATAAAATTCTAATTTATGTGGTCTACCACCATGCCACAATTCCTGCTTTTTGGCAAAGGTGTACAGACTCTGCCAGCTTAAACAAATAGCTCTTGATAGCTCTTATAGCCAACTGATATCATTTGGCAAAGTCCTGCCTTTACCATGATAATTTAGTCTCAATGTTCATCAAGGGATATTTTTGTATGTGTGGAAAAATACTAGAATTGGCATTAGATTTGAAATATTTTGAAGTGCCTCTATGCTTCTCTGCTCTACAGTAAAGACTTCCTGTGAAATGCAAATCAAAGTTGTCAAAGAAGATTTTAATTTGTTTGCTTATTTTATTTTCTTATCTAAAAGCACATGGGTCATTCTTAATTAGTAGTGTTCTTCAAGGTTCTACTTTACTAGTAGACAGTTGTGATCCATCACAGCTGTCACATTTTAGACTGCATTGCTAAATAGATTTCAGATGTTTTCTCCATTCCCATGCTTAGCTGTAGCTTTTCACTCTGTTTTATGGATACAACAATTTAATCTAGGCTATACTAGGAAAGAAAAAAGGAACAAGTCAAATGCAGATAAGCTTTTCAAAAATCTCCTTAGCAGATACACAGATTAAATTTAAAAGTAGTCCATTTTTGTCAAAAACCATATCTTTGCATGAACCATATACACAGATTGTTTCAATAGATCAACATGCAGGGTTTTTAATAAGCTATCACAAGCAGCTATATTTCTTTTGTGGGTTACCAGAGTTAGCAAGTTCCTCTGCTGTAGTGCTGTTTTCTTTGGCTCTACATAGCCTGATGAGTAAATAAGAGTTCCTGTGGCTTGTGCAGCTATGCCATCATTTGGAAATATTAAATTTGGTGTTCATTCTGGTATTTGAATTTAAAACTGTTAAATTCAAAGTGTTTGAATTTAAATCTGTTTTTCTTAAATAAGTCATTGCAGACAAGTTTCTTCAGAACTCCCACACTGTCATAAAAGATATCATATTTAACATCTAACAGATTGAGCCAAATGTAGCCATTGACAGTGTTGCAGGTGTTCATGAATTATTGGATTCCCTTTTGACTTGACTGTTTATGATACAAGACTGAAAGAACTCATGAAAGATTAATGGGTCATGAGAGCTTCTGAATGTGGGACATACCTTTTTTAAGTAGAGAATCTTAGAGAAATAGAGACATGGAGAAGGAAATAAGTGAAAGAAACTAAAGTAAAAGACTAATGAAGGAAGAGACTCTTAAATATTATAAGCTAAATATAAACAGATTATCTAAATATATTTTAAGATGCGTAAACTTTAGCATCAAAAAGAAATAGATGAAAGAACATAATACATGCTGAGAGAATTTTTAAAAATGGTAAAGGATATACAGTAACTGGAGAAATGCTAAAGAATGGATGTGGTTCGACAGAAGTAAATTATGCATAAGAATAAACAGAATGTTTATAACATTCTCCAGGATTAAACAGGGAATAAGTCCAAATGGGTAATGTCACCTTGGTTGTCTATGAAGATTCTCAGTCATCCAGGTCATGGTTGTCCCAAAGGTGCTTTTTCAAGAGGCAACTGGACTTTCTTTGTTTTTCCTTGAAGATGTTTCGTTTCTCATTCAAGATGAACTGAATAAGCTTTGTGGGTGAGAAGCGAAACATCTTCAAGGAAAAACAAAGTCCATTTGCCTTTTGAAAAAGCACCTTCAGGGCTGTCATCTTGGTTGTTTCATAAATTAAGAAATGCTTTGGGTGACATTAGGGAATGTTAACTGGGTATGTGAATGTATATGTTTTTGTATCAGATGAGGTCATGTTTTAGGCTGAAAATCTGAATGTGTTACAGCAAATGTCAGGTTGATTATATGATACAATGAGGAATGTGACTTGAAAACTAATGCTTACCAAGGTAACTGTATTTGATGGAGAAACATTTACAGTAGATGAATGTGGTGCATATTGTATTAAAATGGGGAAAGTATTTATCAAGATGTTCAATTGCTCATCCAATATGCTGGTAAAATAGTAATGGTTAGAATATGGTCCGTTGCAAGAAATGGATGTTTACCAAAAGATGTAAAAATACCTGTGTAATATGAGTATGTTTCTGCTCATATCTGAAAACTGGCATGTTAGGAGTAGCAGAAAATTAGGCTGACTAAATGTGAGATACGGGCTATGTAGGTTCATGTGCAGATAGCTAGATAGATAGATAGATAGATAGATAGATAGATAGATAGATAGATAGATAGATAGATAGATAGATAGATAGATAGACAAGAAAATATAGGAGCAAGAGTGAATGGATACTGAATGAATTTGAAGCAAACATAAAAGTGTTTGAGACAAATGCATTGAGCTATTGTGGTCATATAGAGGGAATGAATGGTACCAAATCACAAACAGATGAGGAAGTGGTTTGAAAGGAAGGGGCAGCCAAAGAAAGTTATGGTTGGACAGATGTGATAAGATCTTGAAATGACAGTAAAATAAAAAGCATTATGTGAGCTGTTGGATGGACATGATAGAAACAAGAATGATTTGTCAGAACCGAAAGGTATGGCAAATTATGGCTTTTGTGTAAACTTTTTCCTTTTCTTTTTCTTTTCCTTTTTCATGCTTATAATTTCTTTGGTTAACTACTTCATTCTTTGTTTCTAAATTCTGCACAATATTGTTACAAGGAAATACCATAATTATATATGTACACATGATAATAATTCTCAGACTTTTCTTGCAGGTTTTTTCTCTATCTTTGTCTTATTTTCAGTGTGCTTGAGAATTTTTTTCAAATTATTGTTGGTAATGCTTTGGTCTCATTCTTCAAGTAGAAGAGATTACATAGAGCTCAGTATTGATCTGTGAAATTCTTGGTGGAACTTTAGGAACATTAGGAAAAATAAAATAATAACATATTATAATGTGTGTGTGTATGTAAAATATTGTTTTCAAAACTCAGTTTCTTTAAAGATGTGGATTTTTTTCTCAGTGCCTTTTTAAAAATAAAAGAAACTACGTGTGTGTGCGTGTGTGTATGTGTGTGTAAACTATTTTTCTTAGCATATGTGGCACGTTTCTAAATCCACTCCAGGTATCCTTCAATGGCACTAATCAAAGCATTCTTTTAAGTTATTTTCTATTAGTATTGTTCCAGTAAGTAGAGTAAGATTATTAGCAGTGATCGTAGTTTCACTAGAACAACTCACTGCACATTCATCAGGGCTCTAGGCACTATCCTTGTTCACATATATAGACAGTTTGTTTAGAGAGCTTGGCACTGGGCAGAATTTCAATAGCACAGTCCGTAGCCCAGTGTGGGAGGAGGACATCACATTCCTTCTCACTAAATGCTTCTGCTAAATCATGGTACTCAGTGGGGACAAGTTGAATCCCCAGCAGCTTTTTGGCTACAGTCTTTAGGGTTTCGCAGGGCTCCCCTTGCATCTTGCAGATGGCCAGTGTCTCTGTTTTATCATCAGTGGCAAGTGGGAGGGGTCCTGTCCCCAGACTTAATTGCCCCATTCTCTCCTCCCACCAGAAGTTAGGATGCCACGCTAGCCCCCAAATTACTGCTTCGGTCATTTTCGGAACCACCACAAAACGGATAATTTCCCAATGCCGATGAGGGACCCATTGGCCTGCTCAAACCTCATGGGAAGGGGTAATAGCTTGGCTCAAATCCCAGTTTGAGCACGTTGGGTAAGTTAATTAAGCACTGAGTTCAACCCTAGTCTATTAGGATCTTCAAACTCATGTGAGCCCCTGTTTTGGGCACTGTCAGCAAAAGAGGGAATGGGCTGACTTACCATGGGGTCCTCCTCACCTTTGTTGTCACTGTCATACAGTACTGGCATCTGCTGTGGCTTGGATTGGGTTTGGCTTTGAGCTCTGCAGGCAGTGAGGCTTCGACACCCAGTTGGTTTTCTCTCTTCCTCCTCTGGGAGCTCTTCACAGTTTCATGGCTGGCACACTCCTGGGTTGAGGGTGAGGAGCTGGGCACTCCACAGCATGGTGACCCATCTGACCATACCGGTAGCACTTGATTGGAGCCCTGGCTGATGCTTGGGAGATGTTGATGGCTGTACAGGCTTGGGGACATCGGCCATAGAGGCATTTTCTTGGATGCGTGGCAGCTTGGGTTTGGTGGTGCTTGAATTTTGGAGGCAGTCCAGCTTGATGTCCAACATCACTGCCATATGATACCACTCACTCAATAGGTTGGAAAGACCTTGAATGATGCAGGCTTGGAGCAAGTCACGATCCAACCCCTGTTTGAAGTAGTTGATCAGTGACTGCTCAGGCCACTACCCCAGCAAGTTAGCAACTCGCCTGAATTCACAGATGTACTCCTTTGCTTCAGGTGGTAGATTTCTTTCTTGGCCAGTAGGACTCAGGATTAGTCTTCAAACTGACTCCTCAGTTGTTCCATGAATACATTAATGTTGTGCAATTCAGGAGCCTCTCTATCATGGAGGTTGGTCACCCAATCAGCAGCTTCTCCCTCTAAATTTGCCATCACAGCATTTACCATCATAGCCCCATCCAGGTAGGCATAAGCATAGTGATCTAAATTAGCCCACACCTGGTTTAAGAAGGTCAGCATCTCGGGATCCCCATCAAAAGTGGGCTTGATGGGAGGTGTCTCAAATCTCAGCAGAGCTGCCTGCATCTGCTGCTGGCTTGGGCAGCTTGCTGGCCTTGGTGGCTTGCTGAGTTTGGATGGCTTGCTGGTCCTGGGGATGTGGTTGAATCATTCTCAGAACTTCTCTTGGCTGATTCCGGGACTGGGATCCTGAGGTTGTGGCAACAAACTTGGCTGGGACACAGGGCTTGGTATCATAGCTGGTGGGGGATGGGTGAAGCAGCACGGAAATTCTTGGAATTTCTCCCCACGGCACCCACCTCCTGAGCAACAGGGCCAAACCTCTTCAGCTGTTAAAATCTTCCCTCACCAGGGTCGTCCCATCCCATCAACCCCTTTCCTTTCTTGCAATCCACAGATGAAGAACTCTGGGACAGCAGCAATAGGAGTTCCTCTCCAGCAGTTACAGGAGTGTTTCTTCACTGAGGGGCAGCCTTCGCTTGGAAGTGGTCCACTAGGGCTGTAGTAGTGCCAGTTTCCAAGGTTGGATCACCCTGGTCTTCAGCCAAGCCCCTGCCAGTGATGCCTCCTCAGTGGCTGGAGTGCTTGCCTGACAGTCTGAGCCCTGTTGTGGCTAGCAGCAGTTTCAATTTTCTCCTCCATCTCAAGACTTTGCTGAGTCTTTACCACTCTCTCAAAAGTGAGTGGGTAGGTGGTCAGAGCCCAGCACTCCAAGAAAATGAAGTTTTAAGAAACTTGGCTTAATGTTATGGTTCCAACAGATAGAGACAAATAAAGCAGAACTCCAAGGCTTGCAAATTCCTCAAAAAACATGTTTATTACATACAGAGTATCGCACATCAAAAGTAAAACCAAATCTGAAGACATTTGTAACAATTCCCAATACAAAGTTAAAAAATCCCACTCTAAAGTTATGCAAGTACCATCTTCTTGGTGGGCTTTTCATGAAATGCCTAGCCAGCGGTCTCGGGAGCAGCCGATGACCTTGGTTCCCATGGGACAAAAAATTATTTTGACTAGCAAAGCACCTGGCAATCCCCCCTCCCCCTTTCAATGTGTCAACCTAAAATAAATAAGGAAAATGGCCACAGTCATGCTCATTTTCAAAGTTGACATAGGCAAGGAACTGCCAGGTCTGTCTCACTGACAGGAAGTATCACTTAGTCCTATACACAGATGATGTATAAGACAGGACAGGTATTGTATATATTGTATTATATATACATACAGAGACAGAGACAGTATATATTGCAGTTGTGCTTACTGTATTTTTTTATTAAAAGTTTTTATTTTCCATTTATTCAACATACAAAATTGCAAAATAAGATAAAATCTTCATAACCATTGGTGCCGCTTGATCAATCCCCCCAGGCTGCATCCACCCTTTCTGATACCTTCCCTACTTCCCTCATCTTTCTCTCCTCCCCTCCTACTCTCTTCCCCTCCCCTTCTCCTCTTACCATCCTACTTCCTCCCTGCACCTTCCTCCCCTCTTCCCTCTCAAACACAGGAATACAGCATAGGGGAAGTGCCCAAGCAGCACCTCTCTCATAAATTACCATAACTATATTCTACCTACTTACCCACCCACTCACCCACCCACCCACCCTCCACCCCCCTCACTTCCCAGAGCAGAGTACAAGGTTATTAATAACAAAGTTATACAATAGAAAAAGAAGAAAAAAAAGGAAAAAGAAAAATCATGCTTAGCCCTTAACTCCCATTAAATTACATAATCATAAACAAATCTCTTATACAACATTTACTATAAAATTTACTCATAAAATAAATAGTAGTTCCATACTTTTTCTGAATACAATCTATCCATCTTTTCCATACAATGATATATCTTTCTTGTGTATGATCCTTTAAATAAGCAGAAATTTTTGCCATTTCTGCAAAAGTAGAAACTTTAGATATCCATTCTTCTAAAGTAGGCAACGAATCTTCCAATATGAACCTACTAGTAACCTTGCTGCGGTTAGTAAATTCAACATCAAAATAGTTTCTTTGTCATTTAAATCCACAAAAATACCCAATAAAAATAACTGAGGAGTAAACTTTATCTTCCTTTTAAAGATCTTTTGAATGTTCCACCAAATCATAATCCAAAAAGCCTTTACCTTTTTACAATTCCACCAAATGTGAAAATATATCACATCCATATTGCCACATCTCCAACATTTGAGTTGTAAATTAGAATACATACAAGATAATTTTTTAGGATCTAGATGCCACCTATAAAACATTTTATAAAAATTTTCCCTCAAATTTTGAGCTTGTGTAAATTTAACATTTTTAATCCACATTATCTCCCATAAATCCAATGAAATCGGTTGCTGGATATTCTGAGCCCATTTAATCATACAATCTTTAACCAATTCTGTTTCTGAATCTAATTCTATTAAAGCATTCTAAATTCTTTTTATATGAGCCTGCTTCTGATCTTTAATCTGAATTACCAAATTTTCATCTTCTAATGTTATCCCCACTTTCTTGTCTACAGTCCACCTATCAACTATTTGTAAATATTGGAACCATGACTGTAGAATGTTTTCTTGCCTTAATACATCTAAAGATTTTAAATGCCAATCCAAACCTGACCAAATTAATAATTCTTTATACGAGATTTTATCAAAATTCATCCCCCTAGAAATTTCCTCAATTGCATGGCCAGGAATCCCCCAAATAGGTATTTTATAACTTAACCTATGATAATACTTTTTCCAAACTCGAAGTAGGGCATTCCTCAAAATATGTGCTTTGAACGCCCGGTCCACTTTCTTACTAAAAATTAAATATGCATGCCAACCATACATTAAGTCCCACCCTTAGAAAGAATGTCCTTATTTGTTAAATTAAGCCAATCACTTATCCAAGTTAAGATGTCTGCATCATAATATAATTTCAAATTAGGTGATTTAAGTCCTCCTCTTTCTCGGGCATCTTGCAAAATCTTAAACTTAACCCTTGATTTTTTCTTAGCCCAAATAAATTTATTGATACCCTTCTGCCATTCCTCCAAATTTGCATCTTTTTTTAAAATAGGTATAAGTGCTTACTGTATTTTTGACAATCTTTCTCCTGCTCAAGTTTATTGGGCCTCAACAAAAAGCTAAATCTCTTTCCACTAAAAAACTAACAACTTTTTTTGTATTTCTTTTAATCATTAAAAGAAATAAAATTCTTTGTAGAAGTGGATTTCTGGCAAAGCCTCCAAGATTCCTTCTTATGTGTTGTGTTGGAGCTCCAATAAACATCCATGTATTTATTTAAATAGAATGAATTTGTGCAAAATTATGACAATTCAGTTATTGAAGGAGGCAACCTGTAACAAATATATCACACCTGTTTACAAAGTACTTTATTGGCTGTTTAGGATACATAAAAAGCCTATAAAGGGCTTGCAGTTGTGGGTGGGAGGAAATTACAAAATGGGTGGTCCCAAACTTGAGTTCTCTTTTAAAAACACAATAACTTTATTTCTTTTTGTCCCTCTCTGCCAACTTTTCCTTTATTACATATTACTTGGAAAAAAGTATAGAGGCCCTGCTTCTATACATACCTACCCATAAACTATAATCCAAAATCTTCAGGCAGTCTCAGTATAAGGACACTAGTTGTATACCCTCCACTTAATCTGTCATTGATTGCAAGCCTTGTAAGCTTATGATTCCAGTTTAAGTTTAGGTTTTAAGTAAATAATATTGGTGCACTCTGATCTCATACTGTATGTATGATATAAATCGACAGAAACAAAAGAGCAAAATGACCATCAAATGTTTTTGGAGTAATCTCATCTAATTGAACCCACAATGATTGATCACCACCACTACCACCACCACCACCACCACCATCACCACCACCACCACCACCACCATCATCATCATCTTCCATATACAATTATCTCATGAAAGGAGACTATTTCATGAAACAGAGATTACAAAAAAGGAAAGAAGGATACTAAAGAAGACTGCTAATAATGTGCAATTTTTTTTAAAAAAATTAACTAAACTGAAAGTGGTAAATATCTGGTATTTCCTATATACATAAGCAAGCTAAATTAAATTTAATACCAACAATTCATATAGGATGATACATATAGGATAATATGTAACCTACATATTATAGTGTTGTGATATTAATCAGATATAAACAGTATTAGAATGTGCAGTTGTTCTAGATGGATAGAGGAACTAGTAAGAGTTCTGGCTCCTTATCCACAGATTCCAAGCAAAATGAAGTATACATTATATTTTTTAACATGTACACATAGATATGCACATATACTTGTTCATCCAATGAACTCAGTTTTTTGTGGGGAAATTGTCATGCACACACAGTGACTGTCAGCATAAAGTACACAAATCATGTGAAAAATCTATAGACTTGTATATCATCTTATCAAATAAATGAATATTAGACCTTCACAGATATGTTCAGCATCATTGAATATGCACTTTAACTTCATATTTCTACTACGCTGGCTATCTAAAAGGTTAATGATGTTGGTGATTAAGTAATCATGCTTACCTTTTAATGTTTTAGACTACATGAGTAAGAATTTGAAACATTCCTTATTCTTAATTTAATTTGAACCTATGTCAGAATAACATACAGAGACACATTTTATCAATTTTTCTTTCCTACACAGACATACACCAACATTAATACTTGACTTGGGTGAAGACTTGATGAGATAGAACTGTCTCCAAAGATCTTTCAAATGTGATAAAGTAGAGAAAGTTTGTGAAGTTTTAAAATGCCTGTATATGTATGGGTGGAAGGCAAAGTACATTAATGCCCTTCTGATTTTAAACACAGAGAGACTCTTAGCAGGTTTTCTCAAGAGGTTTTCACCAGATAGACAGATTTAACTGTGGCAAGATGATTCTTGATGTACCCCAAAGCTACATTATATACAGTATGGTTATAACCAGTGAAGCAACTTCAGGAGAGATGCGTCCTAAATTGCCATGAGTGTTCAGGTAGTAAGCTCACAATCACATTTTGAGCCAGTTATAGCTTCCAGGTCATCTTCAAATGCTTTATGATGTATATATAATCCAATTGGGTGGTGATCAAGGCAAGAGTTATTGATACCAGGGTATTTTGGTCCAGGTAGATATGCCAACCAAAGAAGGGCAAAGTCCCTCTCCCAGCCATCTTCTCCATTTGCTCTTGAAACAGTAGCTGTTTGTACAAGAGGACCATCAAGTCATGCACAAACTCCTATGAGGGAAGTGTGACCCAGTTCAGAGTAAATACTAAGAATTATATTTCTGAATGATCACTGATGTATCAGTCTTGGAGGAAGTTAAGCTTTAGCTTATTTTGTCCCATCCATACCCTAAAAGTTTCCAGGTACTGGCCCAAGCTTTCTATGGACTCTTTGACTGGCCTAGGTGGCAAACTACAGCTAAGCATCATCAGCATACTAGTGACAGCTCACCCTGGAAGCTCACACTGATGACTTTCTCAGCGACTTCACATAGATGTTAAAATACATGGGAGAAAGCTGTCAGGACTGAGCTACCCCACATTGGAACAATCAATCTTGAATGCTGTTTCCCCATTCCTGTAAATTGTAATTGAATCATATAAGTTCAGTTTATGATTGTTTTAAACTCTTTTCAACATTTGTTTAAACTATTACTTAGGGAAAGAACCTGGTTCCATAGGTGCAAATCTGTGTCTGCATTAGGGAGAGTTGCCTGCAAATAAAAGCATGCTCTGAAATATCTACAAAGCTTCTGATGGCACAAGCACTAGAAATATATTGTAGGTTTGCATAATAAGTACTTTCAGTTTATTTGTTTTGGTCTTAGATATATCTCAGAGAGCATTTTTCTATTTTGAATGAATGACATTAAATCCTAAGCATCCCAAATCTACAGTTAAAAGGTGACCTAAGACATATTTTCTTAATATTTCAATAATTGTGGAAAGAGAATTAGTATCATCAATTTCCTAGGCATATAATCAATGCAGGTACTTTGTGAGCAGTCTTTATTTGAAATTTAGTCTACAACAAGTTGAAGATACTGTAATTCCCTTGGCAAATATTTGATAAAGATTAGAAATGTTTGGGCAATGATAACTAAACCCTTTAAAAATCAAACAGAGTTCATTTGTTTTGCATTTAATTCCTAAGCAAAGTAGCTGCTAAATTTGATAGAGGATATAAAGCAGCTGCAAATAATGGAGAAGGCATTAGAAAAATACATTTCAGAAGGCCTTAAGCAGGGGTGTCAAACTGGTGGCCTGCGGGCCGGATATGTCACATGCAAGCCATGCCCACCTCAGCTCCGCAAAGCCAAAAAAAGTTGTAATATGTCACATGACACTATCTACTTTGACACCAGTGCTCTAGAGCTTATTTCATAACTGTGACAATTTCCTGCCTCTTTTCATTAACAATTATACTTTATTGAGAAATACTCTGTATCAAGATTACTGCATTCAAATTGTTAAAAATATTTTTGAAATAACTAATTCTAGCTTTAGACTTCAGTAAAGCATTTGACAAAGTAGACCACAACCCATTTCTTGATAAGATAGAACAATGTGGGATAAACAGTACCATCAACCAGATGGATTTGCAACTGGCAACTGACTCAGCACATAGCCCTTAATGGGACTATTTCTACATAGAGGAAAGCAAGCAGTGGGGTACCTCAAGTTTTTGTTTTGGGCCCAGTGCTATTCAATATATTCATAAATAATCTAGATGATAGGATAGAAGGCAATTCATAAAATTTATAGATAATATCAAACTGGGGAAAATAGCTAACACTTTAGAAGAGAAAGTTGAAATACAAAAGACAGACTTGAATATTGGACCCTACCCAACAAAATGCAGTTTAGTGGTGAGAAAAGTAAGAGTCATACATATAGACAAGAAAACCAATGGATAGGTATAGAATAGGTGGTACCTGGTTCAACAGTAATAACTGTGAGAGGAATCATAGTTAATAGAAGACTAACTGATAGACCAACCATTAAGTATGAGCCAATAGTGTGCTGTAGCTGACAAAACATTCAAAGCAGTCCTAGGCTGCATCAACAGAGGGATAGTTTTAGGATCACATGAAATGATAGTACTTTATAAAACAATGAGATCACACTTGGAATACAAGTGTGGTAACCACAATACAAAAAAGATGTTGAGACCCAAGAAAGAGTGCAAAGAAAAGCAACAAAGATGATAAGGGCTCTGGAGCCTAACTCATATGATGAATGATTGAAGGAATTTGTCAAGGTATTGATTTAAAAGCTAACCAGCTTATATAATGTAATGTAATGATGGGAATGAATCAGCAGAGTCTGTGTCTCTTTAAGAGCCTTTGTATAAAGGCTGATGTGTTATCTCTCTTCTGTTTCTTGCTGTAACTGTGGTTTGTCGGATCCTGCTGTATTAGCACATGTACGTATATTGTTCCTGGTGTATGGTATTGTAGATAATATAAGATAAACCACCATTTACTATAGACCATTGTTTACTGTGTTTACTCCTGGATTATCTCACGCAATAAGACTGTGCATGCTCTGACAGAATTAGATACATATAGTCTAACAAAGAGAAGGACTAGGGGGATATGATAGCAGTCTTCTGTTATTTGAGGAGCTGTCACAGAGAAAAGGGGTCAACCTATTCTCCAAAGCATCTGATGGCAGGACAAGAAGTAATGGGTGGAAGATCATTAAAGCGAGATGCAACCTAGAACTGAGGAGAAATTTTCTGACAGTGAGAACAGTTGGTGGAACGTCTTGCCTTCAAAAGTTATGGGTGCTCAATCATTGGAGGTTTTTTTAAAAAAGAGACTGGACTATCATTTGTCCAAATGCTTGAATAATAACCCTATTATTCTATGTTTTATGTTCTAGCCTGATCCTCTCAAAAGAAAGCTTCAAAACCTAGAATGGCCATCAAAAAGGATTCAGACCCTTCACTGAGTACTTTGTTGAAACACCTTTGGCAGCAATTACAAACTTCAGTTTTTGTGAGTATGACATGGCAAGCTTTGCACACATGGATTGGGGGATTTTCTGCCATTCTTCCTTGCAAATCCTCTCACGTTCAGTCAGGTTGGATGGCTACCATCTGTGGACAGTCATTTTCAGGTCTCTCCAAAGAGGCTCAATAGGGTTCAAGTTAGGACTCTGGCTGGGCTACTCTAGGACATTCACAGAGTTGTCCCTAAGCCACTTCTCTGTTGTCTTGGCTGTGTGCTTAGGATCATTGTCATGTTGGAAAGTGAACCTTTGCCAGCCTGGGGTCCTAAGCGCTGTAGAACTGGGTTTTCATTGAGGATATCCCTGTACTTTGCTCTATTCATCTTTCCCTCAACCCTGACCACTCTCCCATTCCTGCTGCTGAAAAACACCCCCACAGTATGATGCTGCCACCAGCATGCTTCACTGTTGGGATGATATTGGGCAGGTGATGAGCAGTGCCTGGTTTCCTCCAGATTTAACATTTAGAATTGAGGCCAAACATTTCAATCTTGGTTTCATCAGACTAGAGAATCTTGTTCCTCACAGTCTGAGAGTCCTTCAGGTGTTTTTTTACAAACTCCAAGCAAGCTTTTATGGGTTTTGCAGTGAAGAGAGGCTTCCATTTAGACACTCTACCATAAAGCCCAGATTGTTGGACGGCTTATAACGAGTTCCAATCAATAATCTGACAGGATCAATTGAATTTCAGAACAGGCTTTAAACATATAATGACATGTGCTATGGTGGTCAGATCTGATGCAATTTAAGCATAGCTATGCAAATTCACCAATTCAACACTGACACTTGACAATAAAATTAAGGGCTGAATACAAATATATATTCAAATTGAAAACTGAGTATTCTAACTCCGTCCAGTACAAGTTAGCTTTGATTCACAGAAATCAGCCAAGATGAATAGTGGCAATCCCCTGGGTGAGACTTTTCCTTTGAATTTATAAAGGCTACAGAAGTATTGCAGATGTTCTGTGTCATATTTGGCTTGTATTCAGCTTTAATTTCCTTGTCACCCAAGCTGCTATTGATATCAGACATTGATTTAGGAAAAAAAACAACTTATCTTGATTTCTATAGGAAGAAAAGAATTGAGCATCTCTAACTTTCTGATTTTACTAAACTACACATGCAAATAGTTTCCTATATGTGTTAAAAATAGAAGCTTGATAAAAATGATAAGCTTAAAGATTTTTGTATCATCTTCTGATAACAAACCTCCAAGAAGGGGTGCATTGCTGTAAAATAGTGCCTCTAGCCTTTCTTGCCTAACATTCAGAATGATATAATAAAGGTATAGAAAGCCACTGAAATCCAGCAGCACTGACTGAAATATATGCTTCTATTTATCACCTGGTGTAGCCTGGAGTGAGGAGATCCAAATAATCCTCATCCTTTAATTAAGGATGAAGCAGAATAAAAAGCAATTCTTGTTATCTTGAAGTCCTTGCATTTGGAATACCACCATTTATTACTGCATTTATCAATAAATGGGATATGAAAAATTCTACATTATCCATGAGAAATTATCCAACATAATGAAGTTTGTGGAAGAAAAATAACACTTTTACTTTAATCTCTTTTGTACCATCTTAGAGAAAGAAAATGTGCAACATTACTTATTCCTAGGGACCAATGAGTGTGTTTAGAAAACAAGATAGAAAAAAATCAAGCATACATATGATAGGTTTTATCTCTTCAAGGGTTTTCTCATAACCTTATGTTGTAAATTTTGAGAAATATTCATTACAGAGTAAACCCCATGTTCACTAGCACTGTTGATGTTACTTAGTTGTGTAATGAAATGTCTACAAGAGCCAAGCTCAAAGAACACCAAGGACTCCACAATATTAATTATAGATGGCCAAGCAGAGAACAGTGTTACAGCCATAGGATCTATATACATAGACATGATACAGGTATTTTGTTTACAAAATGTAATGAGAATTAAATCCAATGGACTTAAATCCAATGGGGCCATTTGTAAGAGGACTCCACAGGACACCTTTGGCAGGAAGGAATCTGTAGAAGTAAAACAAAAAAACAAACAAAAAAACCCCTTCAAGACTATGATTGCAACAGTATTATAAAAGCCCTGCACTTTTTGTATATGTGTTAAACTATGTACACCTTTGTACATATGTTAGACATATGTCTTAGACAATTACTAAAAAAAACCTATAAAATTGGAAACTTTAATTCCATAATCACAATTGCCATCTGGCCTTTTCTAATCTTCCTTCACATGTTCCTGGGTCAGATGCTTTCCTCACTACCATAGCATAGATATGTTGCATGTTGAAACTTAGCTACCCTATTCTTATTTAACCAATTACAACTAAGGATGATATGTACACATATATTCTTTTGAGACACTGTCAAAGGGACATTGCCAAACAGCATCTTTAATTCTTAGGTAGCCTCTATAGTATACACTCAAAGGCAGAGTTACCCCTGGGATTAGCACAATAGGATGTCTTGACTGATTTCTTTAAAATCAAAGCTTATTGTAGTGCTGTAGCTTCTCAGACCCACTTCCTTGATCTTTGTTCAGTACATTGTCAGCATGTGTGAATTTAAGACAAAGTCATTAAACTATCAGTTACCAAAGAACTATCTGACCCACTGCTTTTGACATTTTTCTCCATTTATAAATCAAAAGCTTTCTTTTAGTCAGTTTCATCTTTTCGATTTTTCAGAAGCTGTCTAGCTGCCACTGAAGTCCTGCAGGAAGAAAGCTTTTTTCCATGAAACAGTGCAGTAACTGTCCTACGAGATGGCTGCAGAAATTCCCTGAGGTTGCATCTGAAAACTACAAAATATAGAGAATGCTCTTTTCATGCTTTAGTAGCCATATGTTCCTAAATACTCCCTTTTGTCCTTTGTAAACTGTCACTATTCCATCCATGTCAAAACTCTGAAAGAATTCTGCTAAGTGGAGAGAAATATAATTCTTTTGGGGATTCCTATCCTTTTAAATACATTTCCTTTATTTATTGTTCTAAATACACCTAGATCAAAATTGTATGACAATACTGAGTAGTACTTAGAATAATATCACCAGCAAATTCCCAAGTTGGGCCAAGACAAATGGCATAACTTCCACATGACATTTGCATTTCCTCCACAAAGCTTTTGTCTGAATGATTTAAAACGCAAAACTAAACACAGATAATGCTTATTTTTTTGAAGTTATTTCCTGAAATAAGGAATGGAAAATCTCTGGCCTGGTCTACCTATGCAGTAGAATGAAAGAATCAAATTCTTTCAAACTAAAAAATGCAGAGAAGAGGAGACAAAGAAAAACTGAATGTTAAAAGTCTTTTAACATATCCGATTCAAAAGAAAGAAAGCTAGCATGAAAATAAAATAAAATAAAAAAACTGGATTAGAAATGTATTTCTTACACATATTCTAATTCTGGTTAAATTTTCAGCATGCTATCAGTGAGCTAACTTAGGCAAATTATTAACAGACTGTAATGCAAAAGTTTAGAAAACTCTTTTGTGGGGGAAAAAATGGGAAAATTGCATGTCTATAGAGGGAGTGACAGTTGGCTTGACTACTACTAAGAACCCATTAATGATTCCTTACCATCCTGGCATGAAGCTTCAGGTGGGATACTGTTGCGTTCATTTGTAAGATTAATATTCATGTTGTTAATCACTTGGATAAAAAAGTAGACAGAATCCTTCTCAAATCTATTTTTTCCACAAAAGTGAGTGGAATTGTGTATACTTTAGAACAGTGGTTCTCAACCTTTTTAATGCCGCGACCCCCAACCGGTCGTAAGTCGAGGACTACTCAACCGGTCGTAAGTCGAGGACTACTCAACTGGTGCAGCACCGTTTGCAGAATGGGACTTTTGGCGGGCTCAGCAGGGCAGAGACAGCCTGGACAATTCCTATTGGCTTTTGAAAGCCAATAGAATTAGACTCTATTCAAGAGAGTCTATTCTATTGGCTTTCAAAAGCCAATAGAATAAAAGGGAGTAGCACAGCTAAGGAAAAGGGGAAAAAATGGCAGACTGCGTTGTTTGGCAACCCCTGTGAAATGGTCATTTGACCCCAAATGGGGTCCCGACCCACAGGTTGAGAACCACTGCTTTAGAAGATGGTGGAAACAAGTATAGGACGAGCATAATACATTAGAGTAGTAGGCAGGAACTAACAGGACATTTAATGCAAAATTCTTCATTTAAGCAACAAAAAATCAAATGCAGAGGCATTGGGCAAGGAATATCAGGCAGATATAGTAAATTATATGTGTGAAAAAGATATTGGAATTGTAGCTAAATACAAATTGAATATGTATCTGCAGTACGATGTGGCTGACAAAAAGACCAATGTGTTATTAAGATGTATAATAATGATTTCCAAGTAATTGGAAGTAATAAGTAAGCATTGTTTTCTGCATTGGTCAGTTCCTGATATGACCTCTTATCTAGCTCTGGGCAATACAATAGAAAGGAATCTTCCCCGCTTTTGTTTCTGAACTGGGAATAAAAAATACAGGTAGTTGCTTGAATCAGAGGTGAAGTTTACTTTGAGAGTGCAATATAAAATCAGCTGTAGGAAGTGGTCATGCCAAGCCCTCCTCCACAAGCCATTTATAGAGGAAAGCATTGCTTTGTTCCTCAAAAGCGTGCAAAGACAGATTCTCTAGGAATTCTAAGAAAGTGCAGTTAGCCAGCATTCTGAAAGCCGGTGCTTTGTAGTCAGGCACCAATGAATTGTTTTTGTTTGTCTATGGTTCATGTTTGGAAATTGTAGTCTCTTTGGCAGAAAGACCTCTTTTCTTATTTGATCAAAGAGATCCAAGGCTGCATAGAAAGAGAAAATATTCAACCAATTACATTTTGCGTTCCCTATTGCACGTTTATTTGTGGAGCCTATTCCAATTCATGATTTTGAATTACAAAAGATTTGTGAAGGGGTGACTTGATTTCCTTTCTAAAGCATCTTAGAAAAGATTCAGAAAAAAAATAGGTGCAAAATAGGACCGCAGAAATGATCAAGAAATTATAAAATATTATGACAAAAGCCAGAGGGAACTTGGTATATTTAGACTTGAGCAACAATGTCTGAGGAGACAAATGATAAGGACAATAACACAAAATAATGCCCTTAAATGGCCAGGAAAAAAAATGGACTGAAGGTTGTGGAAAAATTAATCCTAATTATAAGAATATTAGAACCAATTTTCAAATAAGTGGTGAATTCTCCTTTACGCAAAAGCTAAACAGTTCTTTCAATGATACTATAATTTTGATTTTTTTTAAATTTGAGAATTGGACTAGATAGCTGAAATAATGTAGTCCAACTCTCTGTTCAAATCTGTACCACAAAGACTGACAAGACACTCAACAAAACTCAAATAACTGGAAGATGCATCATTTCAAAGTCTCTGGTCCATCACATTAATGGAGCAGATCATCTTAATCAGTCCATCCTCCCTGCAGAAGTTGGTGGCCCTGATTAACATTATAATTATGGGAAAGTGGTTTTTCTATGACAAAGCATGAAAAGTGTCCACCATTACCAATTACATAACTTCTGTTCCAATCTTTTTTTCCCCCAAGGTAAAGATTAAAACTAATGTATGACTAGCTACATGAATCAGGTCAGTTGATGGTGAAATTCCAAGCCATTTCCTACCCAGAAAATGGAGATCAACATTGCCCAGAGGTCACGCCTGATCAATTCATAACTATCCCAATGATTACGCTGTATAAAGGGTTACCAGAGACATCTGAAATGGAGGGTTCAATAGAGCCAAGATGGCAGCCACAATAGGATATTAAAGCCTCTCTCCTTTGTACATGTGTATGATACCCTTCCATTATGAATTGGCTTGGACATTAATAGTAGGAGGAAAAATATTTTAGAGGACTTTTCCTGTATCACTCCAAAATATAGTTATTTAGTAATTAATTTGGAATCTTAGCTGTCAGATTTACAGTAGAAGACAGTTAGATACATTCTTTTAATGCAGACATGTCAAACACAAGGCCCAGGGCCCAGGATGCGGCCTGTGAAGTGGCTTCATGTGGCCCACAAAGCCATTCTGGAAACAATGAGGGAATGGCCCCCCTCTGCCTTGGCCCTGTCCAGGCCAGCTGGGAGCCAATGCACAATTTTGTGGTGGCCATCTATGCTGAAACACATTCAGTTTTAGCTCCACAAGACAGTCTGGAAACATTAAGGGACCACCCCCTGCCACGTCGGCCCTGTCTCCTGGGTGCATGTGGGAAGGTGCCACCCTTTGTGAGGAATGAAGAAATGTACCATCTCCTGGAAGTGGCCAGCAAATGGCCCTCACCTACTTCACCTATCCAGCTTGATGGGCTCTGGGGGAAGGGTTTTGGCAGGCAGTGGGGCGCTCTCCTCACAGTGCCGAGAAGCTGAGCTGGGTGGTGTGAATAAAAAAAAAGCACAATGACTGGGCAGGCTGGGGGCTGGGTGGCATTGCGCTTGTTTTTGGATTTGTGCTGCCCAGTTCAGCCTCTTGGGGTTGTGAGGAAAGTGCCCCGCTGCCTGCCAAAACCGGGCAGGCTGGGGGGCTGGGCGGCATTGCACAGATAATGTTGACTCTAACGCTGCTCATGGCATCCCCACTTTCAGAGCCCACCAAGCCAGATATGTGAAGTAGGTGAGGGCCATGTGCTGGCTATTTCCAGGTGATGGTGCATTTCTTCATTCTTCACAAAGAGTGACACCTCCCCAGCTGTGTTTCTTGCCTGTTTTTCTCCATCCATCATCTCAAATATTTTTCCAATACTCTGTATTTAGGAAGAAAGGAAAGAAGGAGAGGGAGGGTCTGAGGGAACTCCTGTCTTAGTCCTGCCCTGCTGCCCTTTCACCATCCCCTTGCCCCCTCCTCCTGGCCTATCCTGGGGGTCTCCCATCCTATTGATAAGGAAGCTTTGGATACAAAGCCAGATCTACTCCCATGGAGAGGGAATGGGTCTCCCTCTGACTTTGCCCTTGTACCTATCATGAGCAACCTGGCTAAGGAGAGCAAGCACAGCAGCAGCAGCAGCAGCCTTGAGGAGGAAATAAGTGCAGCTGGGCACCACCTTGGGGAAGTGGGGCTGGGCTTGGTACCGTGGGTGCTCAAGGGCCAGGCTGGCCATTTGACCTCTGCTGCCCAGTGTTCCGGGCAGCCTGCACCATCATCCCCACATGGCCTGAGAAGAACAGTGAGGGTCTTCCAGTGGACCATGCCTTGGCACTTGCCCTGGTCCCATCCCCTTCTGCCAGAGACCCTCAGATCTGCCCAGGCCCCCATAGGCACCCTTGACGTGAATGATGTAGATCTGGCCACGCCCACCCAGTAGGCCACACCCACTCAATCCACACCCACCCAGTAGGCCACACCCACCTGCCCCCCCAAGTGCAACCGCAATGCTGATGTGGCCCTCAATGAAATTGAGTTTGACACCCCTGTTTTAATGTGTATATAACTAAATAACCTGGTGTACCATCAGAGAATGTTTCAGACACAAAATATTCCATTCCAATTGTTATATGGAAAATTTTTTAAAATGATTCGTCATTGCCCTATTTAAAATGTGAACAATTGTATTATTTGTTCTTTGATTATGTTTTTTCTATTATTTTCTTTTTCTAGATGTTAGCCATCTTGAAAGTTCACCAGCCTCAGAACTTTGCAACAAATTATTATCTAGGGTCCCCAAATCTATCACTGTAGGCTTTTTTTTAAAAAAAAGAAAAGTACAGTATAGAATATCTATATGTTTATTTTGGCCTTTTTTCATCTGTGTCCTGTAACTGGAAGATCATTTTACCTAATGTTTATATTTTAACATGCCAAGATGTTTAGCACAATGATACTCTAATTGAAATATGCTGAATAAAATATTACTGGAAAAACTACAATTTGTTCTACAACCCTACAGCAACTTCTAGGTACCCTCCAGATGTTTTCAGATGGCAAATGTCCAGAATTGTCAGTCAGCATGGCCAAATTGACTGAGATTTCTGGAGGGTGCACTCTTATTATATTAGGAAGCTGCCAGCCCAGGGAAGGTAGATATACTAGATGCCAAGGCAGTCATTCCTAAAAGAAGAACAATCACAGCCTGTGCAAAACATGTCTTTCTTTATAGACACAATATTACCATAACATAATTTTATTAAATTAAAAAATAAAATCAGGATAAAGAACCTATAAGAACAGAGAAGGAACAAGAAACATCTCCCCCTCCAGGTATCCCAGATAAGCATATTTCAACTCACCCCATAAAAAGGGGAAACAACAATAGGGGTGAATAACAAAGGGGGTTGGATGACAGCCACGGGACACCTGCTCCACGATCTCTGCCAAAATGAGGGGAGAGATGGGTTATTCTACCGATGTGAATAGGAAAGAAAAACAGAGACCTACAATGGAAAGTGATGTGGTGAGGCCCCGCACGTGTGCAAAAAGAGCAAAAGAATTGATGAATCCAACGTGCGAGCAAGTAATGAGGAGCTTCAAGAGGAGGGGAACAACTAGAAGCGGTACAGCATACTCACAGACACCTGAGGAGGAAAACAGCGTCCCTAGGTGGAGGAATGTTTGCAGTAATGCAGCTGCATTGCTGGATTGCTCCGATAGACGCCCAGAGCCGCTTGACACACACTTTCCCTCGAACGCACGCAAACGTAGTCAGTCCAGGGAGGATCTAACAGACCACGGAATGGGGCTAGAGAGGATGACAGATGTGAGAGTGGGCAAACAGAAACGGAGAGTAGTTGGATCCAGGAGGAAGGAAACAGCAACTTCGGAGAGCATCAACACAATAAAGGACGTGGGCCCTTTAAGAAACCAGATGGAGAGAATGGATGGACCGGTAACCAGGTCAAGGAGCCAAGCGCAAAGCCACCCGGCAGCATAAGAAGGACTCCCAGCAATCTTGCATCATGGTCTGATGATGTCAGTAGTGTTGACCAACGAAAGACTTAGCTTTTAATTAAACACGTTTTGTTTTTAGTATTATCCTGGTGTTCAGATTATTTTATAGCATATATATTCATGCACACAATACTAAAACTCTATCTTAATTTGACCACTCAAAACAAATATTTGCTTTTGGGGGGGGGGTCCATGTTGGCACTAGTTCAAAGCACCAGATTTTCAAATATAACATTTCCACAGTATTTATTTTTTTAATTTTCCTGAAAGTTAGCTGAGACTGAGTTGATTGCTAAGGAATCTGACTCCCCCCGTTATCTGTTCACCTGCAACTTTATCTTTACTTTCACTTCAGATTAAGTGTATAACAAAGAAGCAAATATGCATATTGCCAGCCAGAAACTGTACAACCAGCAAAACTGCCTAATACTGTTTGCTATCTTTCTTTCATTCTCTAATTTTAAGTTTCCAGTTACCTACTTATTTCTAAAGAATGCTGGCTGAGATTTCCTGGTGCACAAATTAAAAATGTTGTAGAAAGATTTCCAAATTTTTTCAAACAAACTAATCATTAGCCATTCCTGTCTATCCTTCTAAGGATAAATCATATTATTAGAAAGGAATAGATACTTAAGAGGAATACAAGTAACCATAAAGCCCAGGTTTGGAAGGTGAATTAGTAGTATAAGTAGTGTTTGATGCATGAGAAACAAGAAAACACAGCAGGTTTGTGGGAGTGAACAACTTGTGCAGAAAATGGTGTCATCAAGGGAAATTTGGATTCTTAGATCTGTCACATTTACTTTTTCGTAGGGACATATCACAATGACAGAGAAAACTGGTAAGAGTTTTATGTACCTTTTCAAGATGGTTTTACCACATTCTTATAATAAGGTAAGGAACAGAAGAATGCTCAAGTAGAAAACTGAGCTCATGGCAGAGAAATTTTCAGTATATAGGAGGGGGATACTAGTGAATGGTATCTGTGCATTAATACATAAAGGAAGGGTAAAAAACAAGAGGAACTAGAAATCCCTACAGAAAAGTAAACAGAATCTAATAGTTATTATGGAAACCTGATGGAGTGAGAATTATGATTGGAATGTAGAACTTGAAGAGTATTACTTGTTCAAAAGAAATAGACCCAACCAAAATGATGTATAGTAGCTTTGTATGTTATAAACCTTATGTTTGAGAAGAAAGTTATGTCTCTGAAAACAAAACTTGCTTTGAAACCCATCTGGGTAAAATTAAGAGAAATAAGAAAAAAGTGATACATTTTTTGAGTTTATTATAGTCCACAGAGGGTGTAAACAATGACTTTCTAAATCAGCTCATCTTGTTCTCAGGTCAGCTACAATGGTAAAGCAAGACTTCTTCAACCATGCCAATATGTGCTGAAATAAAATTCAACTAGAAGTGGCACTGTAGTCACCCTGAATATACTGTATTTTTTCCCTGAAAAACTGAAGGAAAAACCCCAAGAGATTTAATTATTCTGAAGTTAATCCTGCACTACAGAAAGGAACATTTTGGACATATTGGAGAAAATAACCATGTAATGTTGAAGTTCAGGGTAACTAGGGGACAACAAGTTTGGATTTTCTTAGACTTTAAGAATGCAAAAAAATAATGAACTCCACTAGGCAAGATAATATGGCTTGAAATCGTAGAGGATGAGCATGTCAGAGAGATGGAAGATCTTGTAAAGCAAGATACTTAAAATAAAGAATTAAAACTCAAAGACTGTTATGTGCAAGAGAAGGTGGAGCTCTTCTTTATTGAAACTGAGCAGGAGAAGGTTGAAATAATAAGAAAAAAGGTTCAGAATGACCATGAACAGGCAAAAAAGCAGTGGGAATGGAAATGATTTCAAATTTCCTGCCTGCCTCCCCCTTCACTTGTAGGAAGCTGTTGGGAGCACTGAGAATGATAACCATGTGGTTAGCACTGGCAGCACTACCATGGCCACATCTTTGCCAAATTTCAGTCCCACAGGAATCATGAGTCTTGGATTTTGGATGTAAGCCTATCTAAAATTCATTGATTCAAAAATTGCTGCCACATGATAAAGCGTTTTACTCAATTGAAAGCTGCAATCAAACAAACAAAAGAGTTTTAGTAATATATAGATTTTTCTAATGGTAAATGTTGATTGAAATGTTGACTGTGCCTGGAACAATGGTAGATTTCCACTTGATGATGGTTTTCAAATGGACTGAATGGTCACCAGTTGGGGATTGGATTGGATTTAATGAGATATAAAATCTTTTCCACCTCACACATTCTTTGATTCTATAGGGCATATGTGTGGTCCAGGAAATTTCTTGGAAATAAAAAAAAAAAATGTTTGTTTGCAGAGTACTAGTTTCTCATTTCTTTTTAGTATAAAGAATCCTTAAAAAAAATAAAAAGACAGAAATGGGGCTTATGCCAAAGAGAAGTAGTTTGCTGGTACATCACTACCCATGCCTATTGCCTTGCCAAATCCTACCATTGATTGCTTTTATAACTGGGATATTAGTGTCTTATCATTTATTTGGGAGAATATTTATTCACACTAATAAAGCATAACAAAATTAACACAGTGGGCTTAATTCCCAGATAATTTTTTATCTTAGACAATACCTAGATTCAATTTGCTTGAATTATTTACCTTGAAATGCATTTTGTTTTTCTTGACCCCATTCATTGCTCTTGTTCATTTAATCTTGTGCTGTTTAATCAGTGATCTCCTTATTTAGATTTGTTACAATTTTGTAACAAATAATCCCAACTCTACATGTATTTTATACGCCAATGATAGGCTTCTAAATTCAATTTTGAGATATGGTGCTACCCTTGTTGAGAGAGGAGTCTTAATTAGATAGCTCCTACCTTAATTGCTCACCTAAATGATCTTCTAAACAATGTATAAAATGAAATGAGGCCTATTCCAGGCAAATGGTCCTGTATAAAACAATCTATGCCTTATTTCCTTGGCAATCCAAGCAAGCATGGAAGACATTTTGATGTGAATGGAAGTATTCATAAAAAAAAAAAGTATTCATAAGTATTCCCTTAATTAGAATCAGGCACCACAGAAAAGAATCTAATAGTGAACAACTATGTGGCTGCGTTCTAATAGAAAAAGATTTAAATGCTAAATTGCTCAGTTCATAATTTGCTTGGGTTGTTTAAAAACAAACAACCATATAAACTTCAGAGAGAAGAAATTTGGCACGTTCAGCAAAAACAATCAGGGATCGAGAAATGACATGAAAAAGCTGGTACAAAAGTAAAAGCTGCCTAAATGGTATAGATCCATTTTGGCAAAATTTCATTACTGTACTGTACTGAGCCCTGCTCCCTACTTCCAAAAAACTAAATAGTGGAATAGAAATAGTTCTAAGTTGTTGTAAGTAAGATAGATATTATCACGTCTTTGCCTGCTTCTAGTAAACAAGATTTTTACTCACTTCGTGGTATATATCAATGACTTTTAAAATTAGCAACTTTAAGATGTATAATACTTCAACTCTCAGAACTCTCTCCAGTCAGCTGATGGCTGGGGAATTCTGGGAATTGAATTCTACACATCTCAAAGTTGACAGGTTTAAAAGGCACTCATGGTTATCACAAGAGGGATTAAATTAAAAGTGTGGAAAATGGTATAATGGATCAGAGCTAAGGAATGGAGCCAGAAAAATTAGAGGCTATTACTATTACAGGTATTACTATTATAAATAAATTCAGGAAGTCTGACAGTTTATTCAGATTCTTTTTGGGTTCCCACTTCTGTGCTGTACTAAAATAATTAATATTATTGATCACCTCTGAAAATTCATATAAAATGTCTCCTGTTTCTTTTTGTCTTCATAGGGGAAAAAAACCAAGCAAAACAAAGGCTAAATTATCTTCAATAAAATCAGCCAACTGGGAATTGAAGTTAATACTTGAAATGATTACCAAGATCCAGCCAATCTAAAATAAAGGCAACAGAAAAAGAAAGAAAATTCTTTGCTATCCATTTGCATGTTAAGTCACATTTTAATTTTAAAAAAAATATTGTACAAAGCAGAAAACTGTTCAGTTTCCGGTTTCTTTTTTTTTAAGCTATAAGCAGTAAACATGCACACAAAATTGACCTGCCAGTCCTTTTTCCTCCACATTTTCATCATTGTTCTTTTGAAATGATCACTTACTCCTTTCTAGTAAAGGTATTGGGAACAAAGGAACTGAAGAGCCACCCAATCATTTGTTGAGAAGGTATTTCTATCAAGTACCACTTCTCTTCAATAAAAGAAAATATAGCTCAGGAATTGAACTGTGGGAGTCTTTGGTCTTCTCTGAGCTTGGTAGTTTTCTTGCAGATGTTTCATTACCAAACTAAGTAACACAATCATTTTAGAAGGGCTGATGATGCTACTAAATTTGGTAATGAAACATCTGTAAGCAAACCACCAGGTTCAGAGAGCACCAAGGGCCATACAGAATGAAATAAGTTGCCTATGAGCATTTTGGGGATTTTTGTTTTGCTAATTTCTACTTTTCATCCCTTTGAATAGAATATGCCTTTTAGTTAATGTTATACTTTGTAACCTCAAAACTAATGTCTCGGAGGGTTTTTTTTTTTTTTTATCTTTTCCCCCTCATCTCAACAGTTCCTTTCTACTGTATGTATTTGTATGTGGTTTGCTCAGTTTGATGGCATTTAAGGAAGTAGCTGATCACAAAATGTTAAATAGAGCAATCCTTGAATAGATTGCCTTGAAACACCAGGTCCCTAGACTAGACTGAATTTAAAAATAAAAATGTGGAAGAAGGCAGTAGTAATACACTTTCATAGTGTTGCCAAGACAACTAGCTGAACATGTCCCCCAAATCACCAGGAGTCAAACTAAGTTCAAGCAAGACCATATCTCTATGTGTACTTTAGAATTATAACCCTGAGAATGCCAAATGTAATGAGCTTTGTTAGCTACTTTGGGAAATGACTTTTGGCTGAAGAGTAAAAAAAAAAAAATCCAATCCAGATGTAAATAAAATTATGTTAATGAATTACAGGGAGGAAAACCCAAAAGACTATTTCCTTCATTCCCTGCTAATCATCTTTTTGACATCATCTGATGGGTTACTGTTTCATTTGGTATCCACTGAAAGAGAAAGTAAAATGGAATTTATCTGGTCAATGGAATCTATACCAATAATGCAGGTAAGGTAAGAAGGTAAGGTGAAGAGATTTTATAGCAAGCATCCTTTTCCTCATGCTTATACATTAAATTAGTTCAATGCATCTTTTCCCCTTCCTACTTATATTAGTTAAATTCTTGGTTTTCAGTGCTTTGGCTTAAGATAGTTACATGATTTATAGTAAATAGCTCTTCTTGCTATTTTTTCTTGCAAAAAACTTTTGGTTAGAAAAAGGAGTATGGATTATAAGATACAGAATGTTCTTGACATCATATTAATTAACACCACCTGAACGAAGGGAGGATAGGATGGTACAATGCAGGAATATCCTTGGTTTCATGTTATGCTAGGTGCAAGCAGACACTTAGAGGTAGATAATATACTGTATAAATGCTTCATATCTTTCAGTATTGATATGGATCCTCAGACGGCATGCACATATTCCAATGTCTATCCACCATCATTCCTCAGGATTTCTGACCAGCAGAAGGGACATATGGTGACATTATTCTTCCAAAGTGCTGAAGTCAGTGGGTCTTTGGCCTACACAATTTAACTTAAAAGCAAAATAAAATCTTCCCTTCAATCTTGATTCCTGGTGATTCCTTATGTGCAGTTTTATTGGCATCATTTTTGGAACTGATTAACTTTCTTGGGTCTGTAAATGACTGGATTCATGCCTAAGACAAGACTAGAATTGATAACCTCCAGTTTTTAGCTGGGTATCTTTAACCACTACCCCAAAGTATTTCTTTCTGATTTCATAGCAAATCTACATTCTCTCCTCTCAGTATTTCAAGGCCTAATTCCAAACATGCAAATAGTAGTCATCTATAAGTTGCCATTTCTTTCCCAGAAATCTTAGCACATTGTTGCTCACATCTGACCATATTTAGGCATTATACTAATAGATACTCAGGCCACACCCTATATGATGTAGTTCATTATTAGAGCTATGAAAAGCATTAAAAAGTGTGCAAATTACTGTACAAGCCTTAAAACAGCTGTATCCTTGACCAGGTGTGCAAAGCAGGCCGTCTTCACATGTATGTATATAACCACTTTACTTTGATTACACTCCCAGCAGAAGCATTATCAGAGGGTGGGCTCAATATTGAATTAAATAAATAAATATTTAGATCAGGGGTCAGCAACCTTAAACACTCAAAGAGCCATTTGGACCCTTTCCCACAGAAAAGAAAACACCTGGAGCCACAAAACTCTGTTGCTTCCCTCCCCCCAGCACTTCACTGCTGCTGCTACTTATCCTCCTCCTACGCGGAGCACCCTGCCACTGATGCTTTCTTCCTCTACCTCCCCCGTGTAACAGAGGACTGGGCAGAGGACTGGGAGCCACAGCGTAGGGATGAAAGAGCAGCATCGGCTCCGGAGTCATGGGTTGCCAACCCCTGATTTAGATATAGACTTCAGATATGCATTAGCATATGTTTTCTTATAGGCAAATGTGTAAAAGACTCCTGACAACCTGTGTAGCAGATGCATATCAATGAAACCTAAAAATAGAGTGTTGATCGAATTTAATAGCCTGTCATTCATAGTTTCTTTTGACTCAATGTTCTATATAACCCCTGCCTTTCACCATTTTCATTTTTAGTTTACTTGTAAACAGGTAAATTTACCTCAAAACATTGTATTTAGTTGCAGTTAATTACTCAGTTGGATTTGTGGTAAGCAAAATTTTCCTGGCTTAATTTATTCACTTTAATTAGTTTTACTATGGCCTAAACTAAATTGGGAATGTGATTTAGCCTGATTTGCAATGGGATAAGAATTTTCATGCTTGAAATTTGCCATTATCACTACTTGTGCTCCTCTATTTGATCTTTTGCAGAATGAGTTCAGCGGTGATAAGCCACATACATTCTATTTTATTTGAAATACAGTCATTTTTCTTTCTTTTATTGCATAGTTAGAAATGGGAGGCTCCTTAATAACTACATTCAAATAATAATGATAAAAGAATTACATATTGGAAAGTGAAATTCAGCAGCATTCTACATATGTCAAAGCTTGTTTCTGCATTGTTCATTGAAGATCTATTTAAATGGATTACATCCATATGTTTTGCATCTTTGGAAGTAATTTCAAAAAGCACATAATGAAGCCAAGGCATTACATCAGAAGTCACCCTAGGGTGCAAAATACAGTCCTATCATATGCTAACATGACTATTCATGCCTCTTCATTATTTGTGAGGATCTATTCTAACTCTAAATTGCCTCATGGTTGACCCCACTCAATAACATTTTGAAGCAATGGTTTTCATCTCAGAGTTATTTCAAAGGAAGTCCTTTTGAAAGTATTCCTTTCTTTTATGGCAAGCAGATGCAACCTATAGGAATCAGTCCATTTATCTCATGTGCAAGATTCATCTGCTCCCAAAAGGTCAGCCCTAATGTTATAACAATGCTACAGGTTGAAATGTTTGGAGGCTTGGAACACATGCTCTCCTTTGCCATGCCTAATTCATTTTATCTTTGGTAATGGTTTCCTTGAAATCATTTTATATGTTTCCTCATCTCCTTTGAATTCCTAGTTTCTCTTATCTCAGTCATCATCAATCATCATTATCATCCCCCAGGTTTCTTTCAAAATTGCAAAATATTGACATTAGAAATAGGAATAATGTAAACTGGTTAAAGATCAGGACATGGTGCTGGAAACAATTGTATTGGAAATAAAACAGTGATTCTTTTTTTTAAAAAAAAATCTAGCAGTTTTTAATTTTCATACTCTGTGTATGTATGCATATGCCTGTTGCTCTGTTTGCATTCAATTATTTTCCATGTTGCTTTCAATTAGTAGATGAATACATTTAAAGAGAGTCATTTAGATCATTGACTCCAAGCCCAGCTTCATGCAAGAAGGAAAATTACAGCATCTCCAATAGGTGACTACCAAGCCTCTGCTGGAACACATCTATCACCACACTAGATAATTGATTCCACTGTCAAACAGTACTTCCTATTACAAAGATTTTTCTAATTTTCAGTTGGAACCTGCCATTCTGCAACTTACTTCATTATTCCATGTCCTACCCTTCAGGGTAATAAATGTCTTTAACTTCTTACAATTCTACGATAGATTCTGAAAGATTTTAAAACTATATTATAGAATCTTCAAAAGGTTCAAGCTGTCAGCTGCCACCTTATGCTTCTCTTGTGTTTTTCTGCCATGTGGTCTGCCAGAAACTGGAGGGATGGGGGATTTTTGTGGGAAACCAAAAGCTGTGCTGCCTTGGGAAGCTTCTCCAAGGTCACACAACTGGAAGAAGGAGGAGACACATACCAACTTGAGCTTAGACTGACTGTTATGAAAACATCTTACATGAACTAGATTGGTTAAAATGTAGTGGGCAGATGGAGGGGGGAATAGAACTTAATGATTTTGGCATGCGAATCTCTTCTGGCTTTGTATTACTGCATTATACTTGATCTCTAATAAAAATACACCTTTCCCAATGAATGGAGCCAAGGATCATTTTTACTTAGAGGTTTAAGCTGCGTCAGGCAATATGCATCTTTCTCACCTTCTGTCATGTTAGAGCTATGTATGTAGTGAACAAGTCCTTTGAATGGTGGCATCACTGGGGGCCATGGCCTTACTTGTTGAAAAAGAACCGGAATATTGCAAGTGATGAAATAATTAAAGATTTTACTTGTATTCTGGTAACTAGGAAGAATTATTCAGTATGAATTAGATACAATATTTGTAGGCAGCATTACTTCAAAATGATTCAAGCTTTCACTTTCAAAAAACATTCAGTTATAATCTGGAATATACAAACTCTATATGCCTGATCTTCTTAAATCTTTTGGCAAATATTGATTAAAATACATCACATGGATTCAGAAATTTCATCACAGTTGATTCCACAAAATACTCCTTCTCTTAAGCCATCTAGAGAGGCATATGTGAAAGCCATTGTGGCACAGAATGCAGTATTAAAGGCTAACTCTGCCCACTGCCTGGAATTTTATTTTAATCAGCTCAAGATTGACTTAGCTTTCCATCCTTCTGAGGTCAGTAAACCTAGGACCCAGATTTTGGGGGGCAATAGGCTGTAAATGGTAGTGGGATTCAGCCAGTTTGCACCGGTTCAGCAGAACTGATACCTAACTTTTTGTTGAGTTTGGTGAACCAGTTACGATAAATCTGCAAGGTGCATCATACTGGTGATGACGTCAATGTGACACATGTTGGGCCAGGAATGACATCAATGCATTGTGCATCACACCGGTGATGACGTCAATGTGGTGATGACAAATATGCGAAGTGCATTGCACCAGTGATGATGACGAACAGAACCAGTTATTTAATTATTTGAATCCCACCACTGGCTGTAAAGCACTATGAAGCTGTACATAAGTCTAAGTGCTATTGTTATTGCTATTGCTCTTTTAAGGTTAAGATAAAAGATGTGAAAAAGTAATAGTGCAGCAACTTTCAAAATATTCAATAAAGGACACAGTTGTACTAACCAAACAACACAAAAAATGTCCACTGAAACTGAGAAATAAAACTTCTAAATGGTGTTTATTTTATTAATTAACTAACTCACCTATACATTGAAGATGTCTTACTCAATAAATAAAAAACAAAGATAGACAAATAGCAAAAAGAAGAAAACAAAATTTAAAAACTTTTCAGGTGTTTTAATGAGAAGGAAAGATAAGTATAAAAGAGCATGGATTGGAGAAGATGATTCAAAAAAAAAGAATCACATAGGAAAGAGTCAATCAGATTAATAAGCTGGTCTGAATTTTTCTTTTTTTCTCTTTTAGCAAACCTGTATGAGCAAATTCTGGAAGAAGAATGAAATGTTAGTGGCGCCTCTACATATTTTATTAGGAGAGTTTTGCAGAGATGATAAACCTCATTGCCCTATATCAGAGAGCTGTCACACCATTTATCTCACTCTCTTCAGCTTTGCTCCTGTATGGGAGACTTGCCATAATGTTTGAAACTTTGCATAGGAAGAAGCATCACAAAATCCATTCAATGTCTGAATTTCCTTAAAAACTCTCTGAAGCAATTCAAAGGCACCAAATCTGAGTCAGTATTCTGAACTGCTTTAAAGAAGTGATTCAGTTATATCTCTTCAAATCAAATCATCCAGTGGAGGCTTCACATAGCCCTTTTATATATGAGGTAGCATAAATGCCATTAATTTGAATGCAAATTTTCCTCTTTTTTCTAGTTTATCTTCTTTTTTCTGTCTCCTAGATAACTATGTTTTTTTTTTTTTGTTAACTTTTATAGTCGGGTTGGACAATGACTGTTTTCAATCATTTTTCATTGCTAGCATTAAGACAATCAAAGACCAGAAAAAATGTCCTACACTTTTTACAGTTAAAAGAGAAATTCTAGCTAACATAGTTCTTACTTTTGATGACAAATACTTTCTGCTTTTTCTTCTTTAAATATTGTACTTTATTCCATAATGTTTATTTAATCAATTTATATATATGCCCAACTCCCATATGGCTCTTTAGGTGGCTTAAAATAAAAAATAAATAAAATGCATATAATCCATATAATTAAAAATAAATAAAAATGCATAGCAGTGGCATGCTATGAAACATTCATCAGCATAGTAAGATACAGGTTTGTCACACACCTATGGCTCCAGGCATAAAATTAAGTTTTCAGAGCCTCGTGAAAAGGGCTGGTCTGATCTCAGAGGAAATTATGTTTCAAAAAGTGGGCACCATGGCAGAAAAGACTTTCCTTCTTGGCTTTACCCATCTAATATTTGTGTGATCTACAGCAGAGGTCCCCAGCCTTTTGGGCACCAGGGACTGGTTCCATGGAGAGAGATTTTTCCACAGACCAGATGGTTCATGATTTTGTGTGCTGCCTGCATCCCAAGGATAGGGCTTTGCTTGTTTGTGCAGACAGGTTGCTGGTATGCTGGGGCCTGGTACTAGTCCACGGACTGGGGCTGGGGACCTCTGATCTACAGAACCCTTTCAAAGTTACCACCAAATTGTAATAGGGAATTGTGCATAGGGAATTATCACAGTTACCCTCTGCCCCATTTATTTGTTACAATCTAGTCCATGGCATCTCGCTCAGAAGTCAGATGTGATCTTTAGCACATAGAAGATTTCCAACCCGTCCAAGAGAAAAATTCAGTTAAAATGATAATGACAATAGACAAAAGAAAATAATAGTGACTGATCCAATGTACCTTGACTAAGACATTCTTTTATCATCTTGCAGTTAGTATGAAAAAAAAGGAAAAGCATCCCTGTCAGGGGAACCCAGGAGCAGAAATCTTTTAGAACAAATCTCAAATTTTGGACCATTAAGAGTTTGTAGGGTTTTTTTGTCAAGTTCCCATTAAAAAGTAATGGATGACCAATTAATTTTATTCTAAAACCATTCAATTAAGGAAAACAAACGAACTAAGCATTATGGGAAATCTGTTTGACTATTGATTTTCCCGTTTTAGCCTGTAGTAAATCAGATGCTCTAGTTTGTTGAGCTGTTCACCTAGAATTTTAAAATGCTGAGACTGCAATAGAGAATTCTGAAATCTCTTGTTCATAAGGTCATTTTCCCTATTAGAATATGCATAGATTTAATGAGTGTTTGAGTGTACTTGTATGGGGAAATCTTAAATAAAAATATTAGAGATGAGCATCTCCCCATCCCCTGCTTTTAGTCTTTTTTAAATCAGTATTTGTTATTTAGTGCATCTTGTCGAAGTTTGGTGATTTGTATTTATCTACTTTGTTGTGTGAGATTGTCCAGATTTTAATGCTAAGGCTGCATTATAAATTCAGAGCACTTTCACTAAGACCCTCTTCAGACTGGAATGCTAATTAAATTCTAGCCATCCACATTCAGTGTTTACCAAGCACACAAAATCAGCAAAACCCACAAAGCCAAATCACAATTCTTTGTGAGCACTTTGAGATAGTTTGTCATCAGTTCTATAGGGATGGGCATGCTTAATTAGAAATAACAAAGACTCCTGTGTTGCCTTACAAGTAAATGTAGTCTTTTCTTTCTTTATTTATTGCTTTGTATTTATCAGAATAAATCTCATACTATTATAAATGTGCCCATCTTTAAAGTGCCACTGAACTCATAGCTGCTTGTGCAAATATTTGGCAGCCTAGGAACACACCATCATTATGTACTAGGGAGGAATTTGTCTAAATCTTTGATCCAAGTAACTTCAGCATTTATAAACATTCTCAAAAGTCTTTTGGATTAAAAGCTACTCTGTTTTCTAAGACAAGTTTCTTTTTTCCCTTCTTCCTCCCTGTCCCCATTTTTTCCCCCATCCACAGTCAAAAGATAATGCTGGTGTGCATTTTACATCCAGTTTTCTCAAGTCATTTACTGTATGTGCAGGTCTGGAACCAATACTCAATGTTCTCCTGTTCAGCATGGAACTAACTTGGATACAC
Organism: Crotalus tigris; assembly: GCF_016545835.1. Lineage (NCBI taxonomy): Eukaryota > Metazoa > Chordata > Lepidosauria > Squamata > Viperidae > Crotalus > Crotalus tigris. Next base: position 14,220,743 of record NW_024096970.1, read on the forward strand.
TGGATCATCATATATAAGCCACATGGAAAGCTTTGTGTGAATTGAACATGGTGACCTGTGTCAATAAAAATTAGATCTTTTGGGATTTTTCAAAAATAACTGAAGCATCAAATGCTTTACTTTCTGCAAACCAAGAAATAACAAGGAAAAGATGGAAAAGGATTCCTGTATAGAAAGAGTTTGGATCCTTGTGAAATTTGAGGCCAAAGGTTCTGAGAAAAATGTTCCATTAATTGTCCATTTCACACAGAGAAAAAAATCAAGGGAATCATGGGGACCAAATCCTTTCCTAAAGTTAGATGTGTTACTCTTATACATTGTCATGGTACTTAGCGTTCCTTGGAGTTGTTCCAAGATATTATTGGCAATGCAGTAAGGAACCAGGAAATAACATGCACATGTTTTTGTACTGTCTGCCAATCCAGAGGTTCTGGAAAAACATATGCAAAACTATGTTGGACATGCTACAAACAGATTCCCCTAAATCCAATTCAGCATACAATGGGATGAGTTTAAAAACGTCTAGGAAAAGCTGCTTCCAAACAGCTGAACTTGGCCTTTGCAAATGCAGGCAGGACATGATAATATGCTGGAAATCATCCAGTCAGCTTTTGTCAGCAGATGGTATTCAGCATAGAGATTGTTTTGGCCTTAGCGCAAAGGCCATGAGCATTACTTTCACTTTTGCCACTGATGCATTTGCAAAAAGGCTAAACTAATGTTCTTTAATTAGTATGCTTGATAGATGAAATTATAATTCTTTGTATTGTATCCAATATCTGTTTTTCTTTTACCAAATAAAATCCAGCTAAAAATAAGCTTAGAATGCCTAAATCTAAGAAACTAAAGCAAAAATGGCTGATTACCGAAAATCAGTATCTTAAATAAAACCCAGTTTCTCTTGGGACTCACTGCTCTTTTTATGACCATCACTTTTTTTGGCCTTCAAGAGGGAAAATCTTTCCTTAGATGATCAATATTATCTTGATCAATTGTGAGAGAATAAAGTCATAATCAAAGGTAGGCATAACTAGAAACAAAAGTGGGTTTGTGTTCAAAACCAAGAGTAAAAACAAAATTCCATTTTCCTTCTCTCACATTTCACCTACATCCTGTTAAAGATTTTGTCCATCAAGTTTCTTCTATTCTTTATTGGGGAACAGAAGACAAAATAAATAGAATTAATATCTTGAAGGCAGGCAGATGAAAGTTTCATTTTGGGAGGGTGAGGAACATAAAAGGAACCACTGTCTTTAGCCACTGTCTCTTATTACTAGCCTATTTAATATTTAATCTTATGACTACCTTATTTAATAAATGATCCTTTCATCTCATTTCTCACTGTCTATTTATTTATACTTAAACTTTATTTACTTGGCCGAGTGTTGGTATTCCAAGACCATCTTTTCCATACTCAGCATATCACAGAAATGAGCAATGCACAGGTTGCTAAAGCTCTACGTCCCATATTGGTCATTCTGACTTGTCTGCTGAGACATAATTTAACAAAAGAGCCACAAGGTCCCATACACTTTTTTTAATCTTGAGGGAACTGATAACTTTTCTTTTTTTCCTTCTGTGTAGCAGGGGATCTGAAATTGTTTATCTCTGCATGTTTAAACATTTTATACAATAATACTTACTTAACCCATCAGCATCATATTTTGTCAGTGCTATAATAACAGTATGGAGTGCTGCAGAATCAGCAGAGAAAGCTCTCCCTTGTCAAAGACGCCTATCGTTTAACACAGAGGTGGTAGCATCTGCAGTGATCTCTGTGTCAAGGTGGAAGATTTTTGTGCAAAGTAATGAAAGTAAACAGACTGATAGCTACAATCTCCTTGTGAAACCTACTCAATTTTTCAATATCATCGAATCAGTTACATCCATAATAAATAAACCAACAAACAAACAAATTGTAGCCCCAATATAGTAATAAGCTAGATGAGAATCAAAAAAATTTTGGTATAGTGAAGGATAGTTTAGTAAATGTGCAGTTTTCTTATCTGGGATCAAAGTTAACTCCTACTGAAAGAAAAAAAAATATGCAGATTCAAAAACCAGCTTTTCAGCTAGTGGTGCCCTCTAATGCCTTTTGCCAATGTTGCCTGGGTTATTAACTGCAACCATTTCTGGTTGGTAAACAATCAGCTATTTATTCATTGGCATATCCCTTGCCTAAGATCAACAACCAAGGCATTCAATATCATAGGTAAATGATAGTAGAAAAATAAATATTAATATTGAAATCTTATTATTTAGTGTATGGCAATGCAATGGATTGTACAAAGAAAAAATTTGTGAAAATCACTAAAAAACATCATTGGTGCAGATAGAATTGAGGCAGAATAGGCTCCTTATTCAGTACCATTCCAATATAAAGACGATGATTATTAGGAACTGCATCAGATTTGAACAAAATACAAATCCTGAACTAAAAAATAATCCATCCCAATCCTATCATGCCCTTGTGACTTTGTTGCCATCTAAACACTCAACTGAACAATTATGCAAACAACAAAGGTTGCTTTTTCTTTCTTTCTTTCTTTCTTTCTTTCTTTTTTTCTTCTTTTTTTTTTTTGAAATTTAGCAGATTTTTTGCTTAGATTATGTTGTCATTTCTAGTAAATTTTTATCAATTTCCAGATAGGAAAAATATGCAGGATGGGAACAAAACATATTAGCCTTTCATACTGTATGTTCCTGTGATTGTTCTGGCAAGCAACTGAAAAGTACAGTAGCTCTACTTTATTTAACAGCATGGAACAAAAAGAACAGAAGATAGAAGACTAGCCATTTTAAGATGAGAAACCAAGCTTCCAGGTCTATTCCAGAAGATCTGACCTGTTTCCTATAGGCTTTAAAACTAAAAAAACAAAAACAAAGAAAAAAAACAGTCAAATTAGAAATCTGTCTCCAAAAGTAGAAGTAGTCCTTGACGAATGACCATAAATGAGCCCGAAATTTTGGTCGCTAAATGAGACATTTGTTAAGTGAGTTTTGCCCGATTTTACAACTTTTCTTGCCACAGCTGCCACCGCAAGTTGTTAAATTAGTGACACGGTTGTTAAGTGAATCTGGCTTTCCCATTGACTTTGCTTGTCAAAAAGTCACAAATAATAAGTGCATGACCCCAGGACACTGCAACTGTCATAAATATGAGTCAGTTTTCAAGCATCTGAATTTTGATCACCTGACCATGGGGATGCTGCAATGGTTGTAAGTGTGAAAAACAGTCATAATTCACTTTTTCAGTGCCAGTGTAACTTTGAATGATCATTAAATGAACTGTTGTAAGTCAAGGACTGCCTGTTGGGAGATAGATGGAGCAGACTTGGCCAATTTCATTCATTCATAGCAGTGAACTTGATTTGACTGGGGAAAAAAAATCAATCATACATCCCACATTTATAGCCTAAAGTGCTGAAAACTATGTGCTGAACAGTGGTACCATTAGGACAGGACTTTGGGGCACAAGTCCAAGGACCCACTCAATAGAATGAGCAAAAGGTCTCTCAGATGTAGCAGCTTTGGCTTACAGAGTTTGAATGAAGCAGAGTAATCAGATAACGGCAATCACAATCCCTCCGCTTATATACATTCAATCCAAAATCAAAATTATCTAAGTGCATTGGGCAAGGTTGTTTAGTTTGCTTTGCTTTGTTTAGTCCAAATTTGAGACACATGCAGTGTTACCAAGTGATAATGGGACTCACTCAGTTTTTCTATTCTGCTAAAACTTTATCCAAAACCGAATATGTCCTTTACCATGTGTGTAAATCTGGCACATACTTCTCAGACCATAAAGAGAATTCTAATCAGCACATCAAAAAGCAAAGAAAAAAAGACCTTCACCATAATCCTACTCCTAAAAATGGAATGATTTAAAGCACAAGATATGGTAATAATGAAAAATGTAGTGAGAGGGCTTTTTACAAGGATATATTCTACTAACAATTAAACATGTACATGAGATACATCCTCTCTCCACAAATAACTAATGTAAAATTAAAGTGTTTTTTTTTCTCAACAAGTACAGTCACTTCTCCAAGTACAGACTCCAAATGAAGTCACTCATGTGGGTGGTAGGGTTGAAAGAAATGGAAATCCTGGGGACTTTTAAGAAAATGCTTTATGCAATTTTGACCTGCCTTGATGGACTAAAGGGGTAGTGGTGGTAATGAAAACTGCAATCTTAATAAATCTCCTGCAGCTCAAGATTTAAAACTCACACTGTTTCAAATTAGCAAGGACAGCAATATTTATTTGCTGCTGATTTTTAGCCAGCATGGCACTTCAGCAGGAGACACTTTATAAGACTTAAACGTATAGCCATCAAAGTTCCAAACAAATTCTTTAAAGATGTATAAAAGACGATCTTCTTCTTCTCTTTTGTTTGAATCAGTGACAAATAATATCAAATGAAACATGCACCCACACATTTTACAGATCTGATCTGGAAATAAGCAAAGAAAAATGCTAGGTTTAGTATAACAGCAAAGCAGCATGTATGCTCTGCTTACAGTTGTTTAAGAACAAGGTGACAGCATCTTTTCATGTGCTTTTATAAGAGAACTACAGTATTGTAAGATGAGACCAAAATCCTGTCCAGCTCAATATTCTACCCATGCCACCTAAAGTCATTTTTGTGAGATGGGTATCATGAATAACTTAATGATAGTAAGTGACTTTATTTGTATAAATTTGAAAATTAAATAAAAGTAAATAAAGTAAAATTCTATTTTGACAGTCAATAAAGGCCTGTGGTATAACCATGAACAGATTTTTTTTATGAAATAATTGTCTTTTATTCCTCAGCAACTGATGTTATTTATGAAAATGGAACTTTCCCAGGGATAAAATAAATTGGCTTATAATAAAATCCATTCCTATCCATCGGGACCAAAAATGAATATTTGGAGAAGCTACTCTATGTCTGTATATGTATACACTAAACTAAATTAATATGTTACCATCTTCCAGTGACTCTGAGTAGTAATTTTTTTTAAAAAAAAATTAAAATATAAAAATAAAACCAATAAGAAACCAAACAGAGTAGAGATGGCAGAATACTAAACCAGGTACAAACAAAAGAAAACACCTTCAGTTAAAAGGAATCCAGAATTCCTTGATTGATGGGATCTGCAGCAGGCCTTCCTTGCTGGCACAAGTGGGGAAAGGCAATCCTAGAAGAACAAGATGGTGTCCTCAAGTAACCAGGACCCATGCCATTGTAAGAAGTGAGCACTCCCCCCTCCTACCTCTAGAGAATGAAATATTTTGGGGAATATTAAAAAAGGCAAGATAGAATATTTCCCAAAAAGAGAAATAGAGAAAAAAATCTTAAAGGCGGCCCCAATCTCTATGCCATAGGAAAACAGCCTCACACTAAGAAACCTGAAGGGGCTGGCCTTTAGGAATGCAGATTTTTTAATCGACTCAAAAAGACTGGGGCCACACTATTCATAAGCAAAACATCTTCAGCCACAGCTCCCACAGAAGGCTGGAGCTGATGAGATTAGAAAAACAAAGACTCCTAAAATCTACATTCCCCATGTAATGTATTGAGGTGAATTACTTGGAACTGTTGAAAAAACGGTCATAAGACTCTGTCAGTTAAGAGCCAGGTTTGCTGTCTACATGCTGATTATCTTGTGTTAAAGCAGGAACTAATACTTAAATCCTATTGGCTACCACCTAGTGGTTGAGTGTATAAATAGGGGTGGAGCTGCAATTATTCAGGCTTCTATTTAAACCTTTAAAAAAGAGTTGTTTGTTCACCTGCTGCCTTGTCAATGCCTCACAGAACACCAAACATAACAGTGGTGATGAAGGTGGGATGTGCTGCCAAACTCGAAGGGCTGAGTCATTAAGGAGGTAAGCCAAGTGACGACGCCTTGGTTGGGACTGCGTTCCCTCCCATTTCTGCCAGTATGAAAACACTGGAGGAAGAGTGCTCCTAAGGAACCGTCCCTGGGAGATTAGAAAAAGCCTAGGGAGCACAAGGCATTGCAAGGCTGAAAACAATGAAAGCATCTAATCATGGCCAAACTCGGAAAACTCTCAAAATTCGACGTTGCACATCCAGAGAGGTAGAGCTCGTACATCCTGAGAGTTGAGAATTACCTTAGAGTCAACCAAGTTCGTGAGGATGGCTTGAAGGCCGCAACGCTGCTGTGTATTTGTGGCTAGGCGACATTCGAGATCGCCAAAAACTTAATAGCGCCGCTTGAATCTGTTGCTTATTCCAAACTTAACAGAATGCTCAAAGAACACTTTGAGCAGAAGCTATCGGTCATTGCCTGGAGGCATGCCTTCGAAAGAAAAGACCAACGACCAGGCAAATCAGTTGCCAAATTCATTGTTGCCCTTCATCAAGTGGCCCAACCCTGCGAGTTCATAGATCCTGAAGAGAGGCTGCAAGACCACTTAGCAGGTTAAGAAGCAGGGATCTCCAACAGAAATTGTTTGCCAAAAAGACTATTTCATTTCAAGATGCCCTAAGAGAAATCACAGCTGAAGAAGCTGCCAGGGAAGCCATCAAGGCCTTATGGCTCTCCAGGAACATTCCCTGAACAGAGGCTGTCCACCAGGAGGGCGCTGAGAGGGTTGAAGACTCCAAATCGGATCAAGAGATCGATCGATTACAGTGGCCACCAGAAAGAAGGCCACAATGCCCAGTTGACAAGGCAGTTCCCTTCTCTCAATGTGCAGGGTGTGGAGGCCGACACAAAAGCATGGATTGCAGGTTCCACACAGCAATGTGTTGGGCATGTGGCAAGCAAGACAACATCACCGCAGTCTGTCAGGGTTGTTGGAGAGAGAGTCCACCAGAAGAGTTTCCCCGGAAAGATGCCAGTGTCCCGAGGCAACACAGGGTGGGCTATTGCACCACTAGGAGGAGCGTACTTAGAACATGTGCCCATCGCCCTCTTAAGGAAAAACTGCAGCTCAAAGTCAAGCTGCAGGGAGTTCCATGCAACATGAAACTAGATACAGGGTCCGCATTATCCATAATTTCCCAGAGGACTTTCAAACACATTTGCAGTCGCAGCGGCAAAAGAGTTAATCTCAAGCCATCAAACCTCATGTTAACCGATTTCCAAAACTCCCGAGTAACAGTCAAGGGGGAAGCTATACTCAGGGTGCCCTTCAAGGAATTTGAGGGCCCCCTGGAAGTCATAGTAGTTGAGAGCAATCATACAAGCCTCATTGGGCTTGATTGGTTTGATGCATTGGTAATCAATATAACTGGAATAAACAGTATACAAGAAGTGGACTTAGCGGCAGTTTGCCAGGAGTTTGCTGACGTTTTTAGCCCTCACTTAGGGAAATATAAGGGTCCTTTCATAGCTCTTCAGCTTGATCCTGCCGTAACTCCAATATGGATCAAGCCGTGTAGAGTACCCTTTGCCCTCAAGCAGAAGATCGATGCAGAGCTGGACAAGCTGGTGCAGAAAGGCATCCTGCAGCCAGTTGATAGCAGTCAATGGGAAACCCCAATAATTACACCACTTAAGGCCAACTGAGAGGTGTGAATATGTGCAGATTACAAGTGCACTATCAATAGAGCATTCCAAAAACATGCATATCTGGTGCCTGTAGTCAGCCACATTTTGGTGTCACTACTGGAAGGTTGCATCTTTGCCAAGTTAGATTTAGCTCAAGCCTATCAGCAACTGCCAGTGGGTGATGGCATGGCAGAAGCTCAAACCATAGTTACTCACAGAGGAGCTTTCAAGGTTAAGCGCCTACAATTCGAGGTCAGTGTTGCCCCAGGCCACTTCCAGGGAGTGATGGAGCCCATGCTCAAGGGTATTCCAGGCGTGTGCCTATATTTTGATGATGTCCTCATAGCTGGGGAATCAGTCAAAAAAATTGGCAGAATGGCTGAAGGCCGTCCTTCAGTGCTTCCACAAAGTGGGGCTGAAGCTGAAGTGGGAGAAATGTAAGATTAGGGTAACTTCAACTGAGTCCTTCAGTTTCCGTATAGATGCCCAAGGCATTCATCCTGCTGAATCCAAAATCAAAGCAATTCAGCAGGCCTCTGGTCCAAAATCAAAGGGGAGCTCTAAGCATTTCTTGGACTGCTCAATTTTTATCATGCCTTCCTACCTCACAAGGCTGTAGTGGCAGAGCCATTACACCAGCTCTTGAATAAAAATGCACAGTGGAAGTGGACCAGCATCCACGATAGGAGCTTCTCAGCAGTCAAATCACTGCTGTCTTCAAATTCAGTTTTGATGCATTTTAACGAAAAGCTGCCTGTCTGCATTACTTGTGATGCATCACCATATGGGGTTGGGGCTGTGTTGAGTCATTTAATGGCTGATGGAAGGCAAATTCCAATAGCCTATTACTCGAGGACCTTGTCCTCTGCAGAGCATAATTATGATCAAATAGATAAAGAGGCCTTGGCCATAGTGGCAGGGATCAAGAAGTTTCATGACTATCTATATGGTAGGCCCTTCACAGTCTTCACAGACCATAAGCCACTCCTGGGGTTGTTCACAACAAACAAGCAAACACCCCAGATCATATCCCCTAGGATGCTGAGGTGGTCAATTTTCCTGTCAACGTATGATTATAGTTTGATTCATAAACAAGGTAGAGAAATGGGTCATGCAGACGGCCTTAACAGACTGCCTGACCCTGCTCTAGCCATGCGTATGCTGGCTATTCAGGACCTGCTTGAGTCTTTCCTTAATGTAGGAGACGTGGCTGCAGAGACAGCTTCAGACACGACACTGAGCCATGTGCTGAACTGGGTGCTCACAGGATGGCTGGAAAATAGTCCCGGGCCTAATTTTCATAGTTTCAGCAGGAGGAAGGATGAGTTGTCAGTCCACAGGGGGTGCATCTTGTGGGGTAGTTGAGTGGTAGTCCCAAACTCACTGAGAACTAGAGTCTTGGATTCTCTGCATTAGGGACATCTGGGAATAGTCCAGATGAAGGCACTCGCACGAAGCTGCCTTTGGTGGCCTGGGCTGGACAAAGATATTGAGATGCTGGTACACATCTGCCATATTTGCCAGCAATCTAGGCCAGAGATGCCCCATGGCCCTGTCCACCGATGGGAAACCACACATGTCCCCTGGTCCAGGATCCACATTGGTTATGCAGGGCCTTTCCAGGGACAACTCTTCCTCATAGTGGTGGACAGTCACTCCAAGTGGTTAGAGGTCACACCTGTCCCCACCATAACTGCTGCCAGGACAATATAAGAACTGTGCAGGATTTTTGCCACACATGGGTTACCCGATGTGATAGTTTCTGGCAATGGGGCCCAGTTTACTGTTTCAGAATTTCTGTCCATTTTAAGGGCAAATATGATTAGACATGCCACATCAGCCCCTTTTCACCTGGCTTTGAATGGCCAAGCAGAGCGCATGGTCAAAAAATTGAAGGAATCCTTAAAATGGATAGTCTCAGGTAACTGGCAACATAGACTTTCAGATTTTCTATTCTGCCAATGTACAACCCCATGCACTTCTATGGGCAGAAGCCCAGCAGAATTAAGATGGGGCCAGTGTTTGATCACAAAGCTGGATCGCCTACATCCAGATAGAGTTGCCTCACAAGCAACACAGCCAAAGGCACCACAGCACTTGCAAGTTGGCAACCCGGTCTGGGCAAGGTACTACAGGCAAGGGGCACTGTGGATGGTAGCTGTGGTTTGTAAAGTGACTGGGCCACTTTCTTACGAAGGGGTCCTGGAAGACGGTCGCGTGCTATGCAGGCACATTGACCAACTGCGATGGAGGTTAGCAAACTCGCCAATAATTTATGACTCTAGTGACAGTCAAACTCAGGAGCAGCACAATGACAGTAGTGCATCAGACTCTGACTAAGGGATGAGACTCAAGTGGAGCTCTCTGACTAAGGGATGAGACTCAAGTGTCTAGTGAGTCAGTCCCAACCATGATACCACAACCAATGGACAATGCCAGCTGATGCCTCCATTTTCAGGACTGGTGGACTCTGTTCCACCTGGGGACACTGGCTTGGGCCTACCAGGACAGCCCAGCCACAGAGACTCGAGTCTAGATGGGCCCCATAGCCCTGGTCTTCCAAGCCTGACCAAGGGCCTCCAGCAGTTCGAAGGCATTCAGAATGGACAAAAAGGCCACCAACATATTTAAGGGACTATGTTCAACATATGACCTTATGAGCTATCTAGGGGAAAGGGGTGTAATGTATTAGGTGAATTACTTGGAATTGTTGAAAAAACGTCATAAAACTCAGTTAAGATCCAGACTTGCTGCTTACATGCTAATTATCTTGTGTTAAACAGGAACTAATACTTGAATCCTATTGGCTGCCACCTAGTGGTTGAGTGTATAAATAGGGGTGGAGCTGCAGTTATCCAGGCTTCTGTTTAAACCCTTAAAAAAGAGTTTTGTTCACCTCTTCGATGCCTCACAGAACACCAAACAAAACACCCTACACAGCTCCAAAGACAGGACATGACCTCCAAGCCACAATGGGAGTCAGGCAACAATAATTAGAATACCAAAAGGGCATACTCAAGCACACATCAAAGTACATTTCACAACAGGAATTTCAAACACAAAGCCAAAGAAGGTATAAAAACCCACCCACTTTCAACTTCATTTTGTCAGCTGTCCCAGAACTGCATGCTATTGCTGCTCATCAATAAAGAAGAACCTTCTTTCCTAAGAAGCCTCCATTTTATTTCCAGCTTCTTAGCCTCCATTTTATTTCCAGCATCTTACTCCTGGCTTGGAACCAAACCTGATTTTTATTTCAACACCATGGAGGGATTTAAAGTTCATAACCAATACCTTGAACTGCACCTGGAAGCAAATAAAAAACTGTTCACATGCTGTTCTCTGAACTAGCTGAAGCTTCCAAATGTATTTCAGGGACAGGCCCATTTGGAATGCATTGCAGTATTCCAGACGAGAGATGACTAGGCTTGAGTGAGTGAGCACAGAAGTCCTGATCCAGCAAAGGCTGGAGCTGGTGAACAAACAGAAGCTGTGGAAAGGCTTTCCTAGTCATGCTAATCACCCAGTACACACTCCTGTTTTTCTAATGTGCTTTAATGATGCAAATAAAGAAGATAATTAGACAATTCAAAATATGCTTTGTCCCAAATTAAAATGGCAAGATATATAGTGACTAGGTTTGATCTCCATTAATTAGAAGTAAACTGAACTAAAGTCTTTGTTAAATGCCAAGGACAGTAAAGTTGCACATAATAAAGTAATAAAGTAGAAATCAAACATTCTTGTTTGATTGTCTTTAAAGAGGGTAAATTCAATTTTACCTTCTTGGAGGGAACTTAAAAATGGAACTTCAAATTTTAATTATCATGCCTATTTAAAACAACATTCTCTGAAACCTTGGCACAGTTTACTTTTTCATATGTTAATCAAACCTGCCATATGTTTTAAAGCTTTTGCACTCAATTGGAGAAATAATCACCATGGTTTGAGACAAATTCAACAGCACACTAAAAAGCACTCTTATGAAGTGACTGTCAGTTTTCTGTAAAGTAACAAAATAGTTATATAACTTAATGATAGCAAGTGACTTTACTTGGAGTAGAATTCTTCTGTATTTAGTTTTAGGAAGCAAGGTGACAGTTGCAAATACTGTAGCTTCCATGATTTTCTTTTACTTACAATATAATAGGTTATATTAAATATACTTTAGAAAGAAGATAGGGTTGCATGCTGGTATGATGCAGCCATGTCCCAGAATGATCTAGTACAGGGATGTCAAACTCACAATGTCACATGACTTTTTTGCCATTGTCGGCAATGGGATGGGCACGGTTTTGCTATGAAGCATCTGGCCCGTGGGCCCGTAGTTTGACACCTGTGGTCTAGTGAATTCCCAGAAAATAACTCATATTTACCAGAGGATGGTGCCTGAAATCAGTTCCATTGTCACTGGATAGAAGTAAACCTCCATCACAACTGAGCAATGATTGGAGAACAATAGGATAAAAAATATCCATAATATCCATATCCATTTGTTATTATTTTTATAAAAATGAAAATGTAAATAAATAAGCAACATTTATTTCCATTTTTTTTATTTATTGTAGCATCAAATAATAGGAAAAACAATTATTATATAAGGCCAAACCCAGTATATGTGCAAGAATGCAAATATTAATATCCCTGACAGAGAGCAGTGTAGTTTTTGCCTGAACACATCCTATGAAAGAGAGTTTCCACATCTCTGGGAAATTGGTTCCATTGCTGAACTTCTTTTAGTGTCAAGATGTTTTTCTGTAAATCCTCAGTCAGAATCTGTCTTGCTATTGTTTAAATCCATTGTTCTGTCTCAATGCGATGGAATGTAGAGAGAAAGTGGATTCCCAGGATGAAAGGGTCTAAGAGGCAACTCAGCCCAGGTATTATGTGAGAGGGAAATAATAGAATAGAATAGAATAGAATAGAATAGAATAGAATAGAATAGAATAGAATAGAATAGAATAGAATAGAATAGAATAGAGCTGGAAGGGACTTTGGAGATCTTCTAGTCCAGCCGCCTGCTCAAGCAGGAGAACCTATACCATATCAGACAGGTGAACATCCAGTCTCTTCTTAAAAATCTCCAGTGATGGAGCACCCATGATTTCTGGGGTAAGCTGTTCCACTGGTTAATTGTCCTCATTGTTAAGAACTTTCTCCTTAATTCCAGGTTGCTTCTCTCTTTGATCAGTTTTCAACCATCGTTTCTTGTTCTTCCATCTGGTGCTTTGGAGAATAATTTGACCCCCTCTTCTTTGAGGCAGCCCCTCAAGTACTGGAATACTGCTATCATGTCTCCCCTATTTCTTCTTTTCTTTAGACTAGCAAAACCCAAGTCCCACAACTGTTCTTTGTATGTTTTAGTCTCCAGGTCTTTGATCATCTTTGTTGCTCTTCTCTGAATTTTTTCCAAACTCTCAACATCTCTTTTGTGATATAGTGACCAAAATTGGCTGCAATATTCCAGGTGTAGCCTCACTAGGGTTTTATAAAGCGATACTAATATTTTGTGTGATCTTGATTCTATGCCTCTGTTTATATAACCAAGGATTATATTAGCTTTTTTGGCTGCTGCTACACATTGATGGCTCATAGTCATCATCCACTAGGACTCCAAGGTCCCTCTCACAGTTACTGTTTTTAAGCCAGGTCTTGCCTAATCTGTACTTGTACCTTTGATTTATTTATTTATTTATTTATTTATTTATTTATTTATTTATTTATTTATTTATTTATTTATTTATTTTTTGCCTAAATGCAACACTTTGCTTTTCTCCACATTGAAACTCATTTTGTTAGATAGGGCCCATTGTTCAAGTTTGTCAAGATCTTTTGGATCCTGAGTTTGTCTTCTGTTGTGTGGGCTACTCCTGCCAGTTTAGTGTCATTTCCAAATTTGATGAGTTCCACTTCAATTCCCTTGTCTAAGTCATTTGTGAAGAGTACTGGGCTTAAGACAGAACCTTGTGGTACCCCACTGCTTACTTCTCTCCATGTGGATGTAGTGCCATTGAGGACTACTCTTTGAGTATGGTTTGTCAACAAGCTACAGATCCATCTGTGGTGATGTTGTCTATTCCACCTTTTTCTAGCTTACCAAGAAGTAGGTTGTGATCTATTTTATCAAATGCCTTACTGAAATCTAAGTATACTACGTCCCCAGCATTTCGCTGGTCTACTAGTTTAATCACTTTATCATAGAATGAAATAAGATTGGTTTGGCATGATCTGTCTTTAACAAACTTGTGCTGGCTACTAGTTATAACTTTGTTTGCTTCTAGTTGTTCGCAGATCTATTTTTTGATTATCTTTTCTAGGATCTTCCCAAGTATTGATGTTAAATTGATTGGTCTGTAGTTTCCTGGGTCTGTTTTTTTTTCCCTTTCTTGAAGATGGGAGCTACATCAGCTCTTTTCCAAAAGATCAATAAATGCTTAAGATCTAAAACCATGTCTATGAAATATTGTCATTCATTTTGATTTCCATCACATTTTACATTTTGATAAAAAAGTTTATTCTTTGCAATCTGTTGTTGGAAAAGAGATGTAATAGTAATTTGCACTTGTATAAACAAATGTACATATCTTCAAGCAGTTTACAGTTTCCAACTGTACATTTTCCAATCCTGAAATATTTATTGGCATTTAGAACAGTAATTCAATATGGAGATAAGATGTTGCTTTTGCTCTTATTCTTACAGTTCTTTCACATAGGAACAGTAAACATACATTTATTATTTAATTTCTGGTGAATTTTTCTCTTCCAGTGTTCAGTGGGAACTATATAAATGTATGGAATCAAGGTTTACATAAAAAGGAGGTTTACCATTATTAGCCTAAATATGAATGGGAGCTGATGGTGTCATTGCAACATGAACATGATGGTGTACATAATTAGACATACACAAAGTAATTTGCTGAATTATATAGAAAGACAACTTTCAATGAACAGGGAAGATATATTGACAAATAAAAGGATAGTAGATTTTCAATGACAGAGTTTATTATATGTCCTTCAGTGATTTTCTCTTAATCTAATCTAATTTACCAACAGCCACGAGTAGATTAAAATATAACATTGATCCCAGGAGCTATACTGTTAGGCAATAATATATATGTTTTGTTTTTTAAATGAGGGTTTTATGATGAATATATTAGTAGATATTAGCTATAACAAATGGTGGAAGCCCAATCATCCCAGAATTGTGGATACTCTATCACTATAGGTCTTCAAGAAAAGATTGGACAATCATTTGTCTGGAATGCAGTAATGACTCTTGCCTTGGGCAGCAGGTTGGACTAGAAGACCTCCAAGGTCTAATAGCAGTAGCTAATAATCAATATATCACAAGACTGAAGAATATCTTAAAGTACAGAGTGGAGGAAATATCAAGGAAATTAATACCTGGACAATTTCAGACATTAGATATACACCTGGAATAATGAATGGGACTCAAACAAAACTAAAACCCTGGGTAAGAAGACCCAAAAAATAATAACAATGAATTATGGCCTTCATCAACACAGCATTGTTGACAGACTTTACTTACCAAGGAAAATAGGTGAATGTGGAATGTTACAAGCACACTAGACAGTTGAAGAAAAAAGGGCATTGGAAGATTATCTGAAAGAAATGAGAAACATGTACTAAAGCTATTACATCATGAAGGCTTACTGAATAAGAGTCCAAACTGGCCTATAATAAAGACCAAATAAAGAACAGAAAAATACATGGCAAGGAAATGTATTACATGGCCAGTATAGAAGAAACTATCAATTAAAGCAGATAACAACAAGACCTGCCAGCAGCTAATAAAAGCAAGAAACTTGAAAGAGATAGAGGAGCCAATTCTCGCTGCACAAGACCAAGCTATAAGAACAAATGTTTAAAATGCCAAAACTGAGAAAACAGCAACAGACAACAAATGCCACTTTTATAAAGAAGCTAAAGAAACAGTGGCTCATCTCATTAGTTGCTGCAAGACATTTGCATGGATTGATTACAACCAACAGCATGACGAAGTAGCAACAATGGTGCATTGAAATATTTTCAAAAATTACCACTTGTCTGCAAGCAAGGACTGGTAGACAACAAAATAGACAATACTAGAAAATGTAGACACTAAAGTTTTCTGGATCTTTAGAGGTCAAATAGGCAACCATTTGCCACACAGCACAACAAATTTAATTCTTAATAAGACAGAAAAAATAACTGGGTAGTGGACATTGGAGACAATAGAATAGAAAGAACTGGATAAAAGCATAAAATATAAAGGCCTGGAAATAGAAATAGAATGTTTGTGGCAAAAGAAAGCAAATATGTTACTAATAATAATAGGTGCAATTCCAAAATATTTGCAACAGCACTTGAACACTATTGACATTGATAAAATCACCATCAGTCGATTGCAAATGGTAGTTTATATCCTGTAACAATACCTTTAATACCATCAAACAACAACTGCCTGTCCCAGATTCTTGGGAAGGACTCAGTAGAAGGATAAAAATGCCAAATCTAATCTAAACATCTGATTGACTGTGGAACCAACCATACTAATAATCTTATTGGAAGAATGCAATGGTAATCTCTTTCCAGACTGCATGACTGTACCAAAGTCTTCCACAGGAGTAAAGTGCAACTTGACACAGTATTTACATTACAATATTTTCCTAGCATATGTCCTCAACAGTTATTTGCCATACGGGAAAACTATCTCATTCATATGGTGCCTACAAATATGGGCATTCCCAGCAGAGCTAGGGAACAAGGGACATCACTAATACTATGATATAACATAATGTATATTAAAATATTATCATAATGTAAGAGGTTAATTATATTAGCCATGCCATCATTTTCTATTCTTCATTTTGAGAGGCTTCATGCCATCACTCCAATTTGATAAAAACTGGAATCATGGCTTCTTTAAATCCTAAACAACTGTGAAAATAATGGTCACTAGCTAGAAGAGAAAGCTATGGAAGAATAGAACAGAACCATTAGCTGTGAAGTCTTTCTGTGCCACTAAAAAATAATTTTAACTTGGCTTCCATTCCTTTTTGAATTTCCATCTCGAAATTGTCATGCATAATTGGATACAAATGGGTTGTTTTAGACTAAGGAGAGGAAATTGTAGAAAACAGTGAATAATCTGCAAGTCTTTGAGAAAAAAACAACTTTCCTTTCAGGTCAGGGTTGGGCTTATTATCATTCAAGCTAAACTACAATTTGCCAGAGGAGAAACAAGTGATTTGAATTTCCATGTTTTCAATGCTAATGGTGAGTTGTAATTTCCCTGAATATAGTGATCACCCCTCAGCTACTGCTGTAGTCTAAACAGCAATGCTTCTAAAGGCAAGTTGGTTGAATTCATAAGCTTTTTTTTTTCTCTATAGCCCAGATGTCATAGCCTTTAGTATTACATCAATACATTAACTAAAATGAGTTATGTCCTATCTGACATTTTGCAATATGACCCGATCTGAAATATTATGCATGGTTCTAGTGGTTATATTTAAATAAAGATATAAGAGATCTGGAAAAAAAAGTGCAGAAGTGGGGAACTAATTGATTAGGGTATCAAACATTTTTTTCCAAGAATGTTTGAGGAACATATGAAACTCTCCAAGTAGGAAAAAAAAAGTTGATAATGGGGGACATGATAAAATATGCATTGCATAGAGACTCTCTCTCTCTCTCTCTCCCTCTCTCTCTCTCTCTCTCTCTCTCTCTCTCTCTCTCTCTCTCTCTCTCTCTCTCTCTCTCTCTCTCTCTCTCTCTCTCTCTCTTTCAATATTAGGGTAGGGACCATCCAGTAAAGCTAATTGGAAAGATATTTAAAACATGTGAAAGATAACCGTTCTTCCCATAGCACATAAATAACCTGTGGAATTTGTAAAACAACTGTGAGGATGTCAGTATTTTATTTTTTTAAAAAAATGAATAAATTCCTGGAAGATATCCTATCAAGGGTTATTGGTCTTGAAGACTCAGCATTACATCTTAGTTGGAGGCACCATGACACCAAATATTGGTTGCAGGGAAACAAAGGTAGAAATGGATATGTCTGTATCTCCAGTTTGCCAGCATCTCAGAGGCATCTGGCTGCCCAGTCTGAGAAAAAACATATTGAACTGAACAGAACTCTGTGCTCAACTTCAGATTCTTTAGATTTCTTCTCTATTTCCTTATCATATTGAAATTGAAAATATGGCTGTGTAAATGTTCTTCTTGGCTGAACCCTGGTTACCATACAATCATACCCTATTAGAGGAATAGGGTACAAACATACAGTAGCACCATATTTATATTTATTCTCAAATTTATGTGGATGAGGGTATTGATACCATGATGCAAGAATAAAGGCTGATAAATAGTGTTGCAGCTTTAATTTTTCATTTCATAGGATTGCAAATGGAAGAGGGCCACCTAAATAAGAACATGAAATGAGTATTGCCTTATTGATTTGACTGCTGGCAGGAGGTTTTTCTAACAAGAGGTTAGATGATCCTGTATTCTAACCTAGAATGTAATTTTATTCAAAATGTTTCCCCAGGGAATTTCTAATGCCTCATTAAGGCAGTGTTTGCTTATCTCTACAAGCTCCTCATTCTGATTAAATGTAGGACTTTTTCTTTTCCTTTTCTAAGCCATGCGCTAGCAATTTAGGCCTAACCAGATTCTGTACTTTCCCTTTTGTTGCTTTCCCGGGGGATCAGGAAACTTAATTACATAGTTATTAGTATTAGTTGTATTCTGTCAGCTAATCTTGAACAGATAAAATTGAAATTCTCCACTTTTTAATTCATCCATAAAAAAGCACTTTTCTGACTTACTGTTAAATTCTGATGTTATTGAAAAAAGGCATATAAACTGGTTTGGTATGTGGTTTGGCATTAATCTCAGAAATAACCCTGCTTGTATTAGAAAAGAAAAAAAAAAGAAATATGTATTCCAATTTACAAACAAATGGCAAAAAGCCAGATTTGCCTGCATCATGATTACAAAAGGAAATGTGCCAGAATATGCCAAAAATACTTGAATGCATTGGCAATTGGCAGTAGACTTTATTTAGACTTCATCAGTGAGGCATTTGAACAAGTTCATCTCTCCCTTTGATTGGCAACAAGAAAGACATTATTGGACATATAATATAAACAAGCTATGGTTGTTGACTTAAGTGTTTTATTATGTTAAATTATCTGACCATTAAAATTCATTTTTGAACCAATGGCATATTTGAAGATAATTCTGTAAGTGATGGAAAGAGAACTTGACAGGTAAAAGGGTGCTTGTCCCCAGTGTGCACATAAAATTGTTTTCCCAAAGATAGAAGATAAATTAGAAATGGAAAAATCAGTAATTGGTTTGTTCACTTGGACCTACAATTGTGAGAATAACTACAACAATCAGGAAAAATGCTTATTTCCACCTAGGTGGAAAATTCAAGTATACCAAATACATACTTTGGAGAATACATTAACTAACAGAATGTGATATCAAGTTGGAAGATTTTGTATTAAATCAAGCAAGTGATAGACAGGATAAAGATAAACAATAACATAATTATAGAATATAATTATATTATATACCCAAAATTATTTTGGGTCATGAAGTGTAACTGTTTCTCGGGGCAACATTCCAAGTTAAAATAGCCTCAACAAATACCTAGCTGGCCTCTGTTTAAATGCTTTCAGTAAAAAGCATCTCACCTCTTCTCTTGGAAATTGATTCCACAACTAAATTGCTTTTATCATTAGGAAATGCTTCCTAACACTCAACACTCTGTAACTTAAAGCATTAGTCTGTCTTTAGCACTCTGAAATGATAGGAAACCATCTCGATTTTCATCTCTGTGACAATTCTTTGTGTGCTTGAAGAGTGCTACCATATCTTTTCTTAATTTTTTTTGAAGGTTAAATGTCTCACTCATTCTCTTCTTGTAAAAGTTAATTTCTACTGTTTTACCAATCCTTGTTGCTTTCCCTTCTACTTGTTGCAGTTATTGTGTTCCTTTATTGCAATATAATGGTCCAAGTTCTGATTAATTGATAATAGACTGGAAAGCGAACATCCCAAGACTGAAAAACTACAGTTATATTGATGCAAATTAAAATTGCATTTCCCCTTTATAATAGCCATGTCATACTTGCTGAATCAGTTCTGGAATCTTGAATTTGAGTATCACATTCAGGAGATAAATACCCTGTGCCCTTTCCTCAATCTACTGGGTTTTTTTTCCTCCCGGTGCTGGTCCCTAATGTAGTCCTGTCTAAAATCTGTGTTTGTTGCAAGGCCAACCAATTATTTTCTCCTATTTCATAATTTCCAAGGCTGGAGGGAGAAAAGCCCTCTTGTCCTCATGGCAGTGAATAATCAATTAGCATCATCATTGTTATCATCATCATCATCTAAATAATGAACAGTGTTCTGTTTTTTTTCCCCAAATCCAAATCAGGTGTTGGATCACTTGCTGAATGATAGAGCTAGTCCAGATCTGTAATTATCTGTAATGTTTTTCTAACTTTTTCTAAATTTCTGACCATTGATTTTAACAAACCCTTCCTATTTAAAATAAATGATGTCATGCACTTGTGCCAGCTTAATTCCATATGCTGCACTTATTCTGCCAGAAGATGTGATTATGTTACACCTATCTGCTATCAAAGATGAGCTTCCCAGAAGAACACAATAGTAGTCTTCATTCAATATCATATAAACATTTGGGTTTGAAGTTGAAATGAAGACCTTAAAGAGCTAAACCAAGGATGAGTAATTACAACTGGACAGCACTTTGTATTCTTGCAGGAAAAGGTTCTTCAGAACAAATGGAAGCTCTCTTGTAGATGTTGTTGTATACTGGGATCGATGAGGCATTGAAGAGACTGGAGTGAAAGTAACAGCTCTTTATTTGAATCAACACAGAACTAACAGCCGCTTAGCTTCTATTTATACCGGACTGCCACTAGGCGGCAGCCAATCAGTTTAAAACACTGTTTGCCACTAGGATGCGGCTTGTACAATATACAAATGGTTAGAGTCTTGTTTAAACATAATCATTTAACTGCTTTATAACTCCATCATAAAAAATGGGTCAATACACAACACCCCTCCACCTTAAGTAATCACAATAATGTATATAATCTTGCAAATAGGCAGGTGGGTTTTGCGCCCACCCCGATCATCATAGTGCCATTGGAGGCTTCCAGTCTACCAGCCCCTTTGATGAGCCTGGTATACCAGGATTCCTAGAGCCGCTCGCCTCGGGTAGACCAGTGTCTTCCTGGACATTCTGGCTGGGTAGATCGGTGCCTTTCGGAATGTCCTGGCTCGGTAGACAGGAACTCGCATCACCCACTGACAGTCTGGGAAACAAGTCCGTTAACAAATCCCTTGACATAGTTTCTGAAGTTTGTGGTGACTCAGACATGAACAAGTCACCTTGCCTCTCTCTGCAATTCTCCCCAGAATCAGGGGATTCAGGTGTGTTGCAGTCACCTGGCATCCCCCAGCTCTTTTGCTGTCAGCTGTCAGGGTTTGATTAGCCTGCCACCGTTGCAATTGGTCAATGTGGCACCGAACCATAGGACCATTTTCCAGGGCCACCTTGTACGACAGTGGCCCTGACACCTTACAAACCACAGCTACCACCCATGGTGCCCCTTGACCATAGTTCCTCGTCCAAACTTTGTCATAGATTTGCAGATTCCATGGGGGCTTGGGTTGTGCTATTTCTGCAGCTGCCCAGTCTGGATGGAGATGGTCTAGCTTCGTGGTCAGCCGATGTCCCCATCTCAGTTCTGCTGGGCTGCAACCTGTTGAAGTGCATGGAGTTGTGTGTTGGCAGAGCAAAAAATCTGCCAGCTGATGATGCCAATCACCAGTCATTATTCTTTTTAGCACTTCCTTGGTCGTCCTGACCATACGTTCTGCTTGACCGTTTGAAGCAGGATGAAAGGGGGAAGAGGTAGCATGTTTAATCATGTTAGTCCATAAGAAGGACTGAAACTCAGCAGCAGTGAATTGTGCCCCATTATCGGACACAATCACATCAGGCAAACCATGCATGGCAAAGATTCTGCACCGTTCCTGGATAGTCCTGGCAGTAGTCATAGTAGGGACAGGTGCTACCTCAAGCCACTTAGAGAAACTGTCCACTACGATGAGGAACACTTGCCCTTGGAAAAGTCTATATGAATTCTAGACCAGGGAGTTTGCATGGTCTCCCAGTGATGTACTGGGGCTTGAGGCATTTCAGGTCTGGTCTGCTGGCAAACCTGGTATCCTTTTACTTGAGCCTCTATATCCTTATTCAATCCTGGCCACCACAGGTAGCTTCTCATGAGTGCCTTCATCCTGACTATTCCAGGATATCCCTCATGCAAAGATTCTAAGACCTTTGCTCTTAATGTGTGTGGGACTATAACCCGACTTCCCTATAGAATGCAGCCTTGTAAGCTGATAGCTCATCTTGTCTTCTAATGAAGCTGTGAAATTCTGTCCCAGGACTGGCTTCAGGCCACCCCTTCAGCACCCAGTTCAAAACATGACTGTTTTGTCAGTGCTATTTCAGCAGCCACATCCGCAGCGTGAAGGGGAGATTCTGGCAGATCCTGGATTGCCAGGATATGTGCAGCAGGTGCAGGGTCTGGCTCTGGTTTAGGTAGGGGCAGCCTGCTGAGTGCATCAATGTGGCCCATTTCCTTGCCAGGTTTATGGACTAGCCTGTAATTGTAGGCTGCCATAAAAATTGACCACCTCAGCATCCTAGGGGAAAGGATCTGAGGGGTTTGCTTGTCTGCAGTAAACAGACCTAGAAGAGGCTTGTGGTCTGTAAAGACCATAAATGGGTGACCATAAAGAAAATCGTGGATTTTTTTTATTCCAGCTACTATTGCTAATGCCTCCTTGTCAATTTGTGCATAATTTCTTTCTGCAGGGGAAAGTGTCCTTGAATAATACGCTATGGGTGCTTGCTTCCCATTAGCCATTATATGACTGAAAACTGCTCCTATCCCGTACAATGAAGCATTGCATGCAATACAGATAGGCAGTTTTTCGTTGAAATGTGTTAACACTGAGTTTGATGACAGCAGTGATTTGACTGATTTAAAATTTTTTTCGTGGGTGCTAGTCCACAACCAAGGTGCCCTTTTATCCATCAGTCTATGCAGAGGCTCTGCTAATGCTGGCTTATGGGGAAGGAATGCATGGTAGAAGTTAAGTAACTCTAAAAGTGCTTGCAGTTCCCCCTTTGACTTAGATCGGGGAGCCTGCAATATAGCCTTAAGCTTTGAGTCAGCGGGGTGGATTCTGGCAGCATCTATCCGGAATCCAAGGAACTCAGTAGAGTTCACACCTATTTGGCATTTTTCCCTTTTAAGCTTTAACCCCACTTCACGGAAGCATTGGAGAACTTCTCTGAGATATTCTGCTAACATTTCAGCTGACTCTCCAGCAATAAGAACGTCATCAAAGTAAGGACACACTCCAGGAATATTTTTTTTTTTAAAAAAAAAAGTTTTATTAGGTTTTTTTTATTTTACAAACAAGTGCTTATGAATCAACATGGTGGCAGGGTTGTCAATTGTCCAAAAACAAAGTCATACTCATATAGCTCAGATTAAATCATTAGAAACCCCCTCTCTATTCCCTCTAATAATATATTATATTCAAATTAATGTATTTCAATACAACTAAGTCAATCCAAACAATCATCAGTAACATTTCATCTAAATAAGTCCAAATCCTGTATTAAACTTTACTATTTCAATTGCTATATTCCATATTGCTAATATAAATACATAATTAATACTTCAGGTGTCTCTCCATTCCCTTTTTCCTTAACATAATCAATAATCATTTATTAATATCATTTCTTCTTTTTTCTTACTCTTCTTCCATAACAAAATAACTATCATTTCTAATAGCAAAGATACTAGTTCAAAAAAGAAAAGAGAAAGAAAACAAAAAACAAAAACAAAACAAAAAAGAAAAAATACCTTTCTACTCTATTATACTTTATAATGTATCAATCCCTCAATATCTGTGTCAAACTCCTTAAACCCCCTCCCCAAATTACTATATCCACAACAAACATGTTAATACATAAACAAACATCTTCTTATTAAATTCAAATCTTTATTCTTATTTAACTGTCTTAAACCATAAATCAATCCATATCTAATAAACCTTTTAAACCCGTTATATAAATCCTTAAGTCACACTCTTAAATCTTATGCTAGCTTTCTTTTTATGCCAGACAGGTTACCATAGCAACACCTCTTTATCAATGAACAAGTCACTTTTTTTGCCTTATAGTATCCTTTGGGTCAAACAAAAGCATCCCCTTTTCTGTTTTAGAGACCTAGCTCCATTGTAAATAATCCCTTGTTTTAAAAAGTCAAGTCTCCACATTTGAAACTGTTGAATAACAGACTCAGTTATGTCCAACTTTGTAGTTAATAGTTGCTTATCCAAGCTATCATGGTTCTCAGTTAGTTGAGCTTGTCTATCCATTTCTGTTGGTTTTGGAACTGTAAGTGGTTTAATTACAGTCCTTTTTGGTTCCTTGGAGATCTCATCAGAATGCATATGAAGTAAAGTAGAATCTTCTTTAATCTTAGTTGGTTCCTCTTCTGTTGTTTTTTGGTCTATAGAATGCTCAGATAAAGTCTGGAGGTCAATTTGTAGATTCAAAGCAGAATTTCTGTTTCTTATTGCTATAATGCACTCTTTTATTTGCAAACATATTTGGTCAGTAGCTTCATAAAGTTTTTCCAGTATGAGTTTATAGTCAAGTTGAAGATAGGATTTCTCCATTTCAGAAATAATTAGAAACAGTCTGTATCTTTTAGTAGAGGCTGTTTTCAAGGAACATTTAATCAGTATCCACTCCCACAAATACAGCTGTTAAGTTTCTTTATCTTTTCCCTTTTATGGTAATCTGAAGGTCAAAGTCAATCTCATCATCAGAAAAAGAAACAGTTGCAATTTTGACTTTTTCCACAAGGTGTCCTCAGTAAAATATAAAATCTCCTCCCAGACACAAGGGATAGCATTAATAAGATCAAAAAAACACACAAAAAAGGAGAATTCTTCAGATGTAGACTAAGTCCAATAGTAAATTCAATATTAATTTTTTTCCAATACCCCAAAGTGAATAAAAAATAAAAATAGAAAAAAAGTCACTTTAAATTAATTCAGTCCATTTAAGCTTCTTTTCCCACACTCACAAACGCCGCCTTCTTAGAGTAGGGAAATAATTTCAAAAGTGCTTTTTATAGGCACAAAAGAAAAAGGAGAACCAAGAGAGGGGAAAAAGTCTCACCTGGCTCATCCCTGGTGGTTCCTGCACTTAGATGTTCTTCTGACTTCTGATTACAGCAGCAAGGTGAACGGCCATTTTACTGGCCGGTCTTTCCACCGTTGGCCCAAAGGAGCAATCTCGGGCTGTGGAAGTAGCTGCCACTCTCCCATGAATGACAAGAACCTCCTCAATGGTAGCCACCCCTCCAGGGTGGCTTTTCGAACCAATTAAGGGTCTTCCGGTGGAGAATCAGCTGGCGAAGAGAGCAGTCTCCTTGCACAGCTGCAAGCGTTGCGATCCGGAACCGAAAGTCCTCCAAGAATATTTTTGAGTGTATGTTCCATTACACTCTGAAATAGCCCTGGGGTTACACTCACCCCAAACTGCAGGCAACGAACTCTGAATGCCCCTCTATAGGTAACTATAGTTTGTGTCTCTGCAGTGGCATCATCCACAGGCAGTTGCTGGTATGCCTGTGCCAGTTCCAGCTTAGCGAATAAGCAATCTCCCTGTAATGATGCCAGGGACCGGGTACGCATGCTGCTTATTAATGGTGCACTTATAATCAGCACAGATACGCACCTCCCCATTAGGCTTAACTGGTGTGATTATGGGGGTTTCCCACACACTGCTATCAACTGGTTGCAACACTCCCTGTTGAACGAGCTTGTCTAACTCTGCACCAGTTTTGGGTTTTAAGGCAAAAGGTACTCTATGAAGCTTGATCCTGATTTGGGTTATGGTTGGATCAAGGTGCAGGGCAATTGGTACTCCTTTGTATTTGCCTAAACTGGAGCTGAATACATCAGCAAATTCTTGGCAGACAACTGCCAGATCAGCTGTTTGAGTTCTGTTGATGCCAGTCACATGGATGTCCAGGGCATCAAACCAGTCCAGGCCAATCAGGCTTGTGTGCTGGTCTTTGACTACCACAATGTTGAGGGGATCCTCAAACTCTTTGAATTTTACTTTTAACGTAGCTTTGCCTTTAACCACTACGTGGTTAAATCTGTCAACGCTAGATTTGATGGCTTGAGTCTGACTCGTTTCCCGCCATGTCTGCAGATGTAATTAAAAGTTTTGTAGGAGATTATGAACAGGGCTGACCCGGTGTCCAGTTCCATTGAGCATGGAACTCCTTGTAGCCTGACCCTAAGTCTTAGCTTTTCTTTGAGGTGTTGATAGGTTTCTGTTCTAAGAATGTTCCTCCTTCTGGAGCTATAACCTACTCTGTTTTGCCCCGGGGCCCATTTACCTTTTCTGGGGAAGTCTTCAGGTGGAGATTCCCTCTGGCAACCTTTACAGATGATGGTGATGTGCCCCTGTTTGCCACAGGCTCGGCACATGGCCGAGCGGAACCTGCACTCTGATCACTGGTGCCGTTCTCTGCAGCCAGCACAGCTAGGAAAGAAAGCTGCCTTGTAAATTGGCGTCTGCTTTCTTCTTGGTAGCTTCTGCACCCAGTCGATCTCAACATCCTCATCCGGTTTGTCGGTTCTCTCTGTATCTTCATGATAAAAAGCTGTCTGGCTGGGGAATTCTTTGAGGGTCATAAAGCCTTGACTGCTCCCCTGGCAGCTTCTTCTGCCATCGCTTCTTTCAATGCGTCCTGGAACATCAAGGTCTGCTTTGCAAACAGCCTCTGCTGTAAGTCTCTGTTTCTCAGGCCACATACCAGTCAGTCCCTGAGCCGATCATCTAAATCTGGAAATTCGCAGAGTCTGGACACCTGTCTTAAGGCAGCAGCAAATCCAGCAGCTGACTCCCCAGGCTGCTGTTCTCTCTGCCCAAATGCGTATCTCCATGCAATGATAGATAGTCTTGGTTCAAAGTGTTCTTTAATTCTTTACTTCAAATCAGTGTAGGTAACTGATTCCAAACTGGCTGGAGCAATTAGATTCTCAGCTATGTCAAAAGTCACCTGACCGCATACGCATAGCAAGGCAGCAGCCTTTAGTCATCTTCCCACATCTGGTTTGCTCTCAGGTAATTTTCCACCCTGGAGACATAAGAGCTCCATTACTCTGGGTACGAAACATCAAATTCAGATAGCTTGCCAACCTTAGTCATAGCTGACTGTTGCTGAGTCTTTTCAATGCCTTATGCTGCTAAGGGCTTCTGTGCAAATCCTGGGGACGGATCCCTCAGGATAGTGATGCCTCCAGCATGGCTTGCTGGCAGGCAGAAGGGGGGAATGCGGTTCCTACCAGGGCACTGATGCCTGGTCTTACCCCTTAGTGACTTCTGGCTCTAGTCTTAGTGCTTCAGCTCTTCTTCCTTAGCAGCATATCCCATCCTCGTCACCACTATTGTATACTGGGATCGGTGCGGCATTTAAGAGACTGGAGTGAAAGTAATAGCTCTTTATTTGAATCAACACAGAAGTGACTCTAACAGCCACTTGGCTTCTATTTATACCGGACTGCCACTAGGAGGCAGCCAATTAGTTTAAAACACTATTTGCCGCCTAAAATGTGGCTTGTTACAATACACAAATGGTTAGAGCAGCGGTTCTCAACCTATGGGTCAGGACCCCATTTGGGGTCGATCGACCATTTCACGGGGGTCGCCAAGCAAGGCTGTATGCCATTTTTCCCCCTTTTCCAGAGGGTGCCTTACCTCCCTTGGACTGGGCCAGCTGGTGGCCCAGCCGGTGGTCGGCCTGCTCCATCTCTGCCCTTGCCAGCTACGTCTCGGCCGGCGCAGGGGGTGGCACCACGCATGTGCGGCGCTCCCGGGCAGGGAAAGTCCTTGATTTACGACCAGTTGGGTAGTCCTTGACTTATGACCGGTTTAGTCCTCAACTTATGACCAGTTTAGTCCTCGACTTACGACCGGTTGGGGGTCGCAGCATTAAAAAGGTTGAGAACTACTGAGTTAGAGTCTTGTTTAAACATAATCATTTAACTGCTTTATAACTGCCATTATAAAAAATGGGTCAATACACAACAGATGTAGCCACAGAATCCTAGAAAAAGAAGCAACTTCTTTCAAAAGTTACAGACAGGAACTATCTGAGCACCCCCACATGTTCTGAAGCATCTTCTGTGCTTAGGTGAATCACTCCATTGGCAGTTTGTTGTAATGGACACTGATATGCCTGCAGCTTCTCTCTTTATGTTCCCCAAGATTCTTTATTCTACATGAATTTATTTTACATTATTTATTGTTTTTGTTTTGTTTTAAACTGCCAGAATCATCTTTATTTATGCTGATGTCTCTAGGCTCATACAGGGTCCATTGGCATGCTTCAAAAATAAACAGAGTTAGTGGCTGCAGCTCAGAGATGGGATGGTACAAGCCATTTTATCAGATTGTTTTCTGGTGAATGGATGTTTTATAACTAACCACATGCATTATGGCAGTGCCCCCTCCTCAATTTTTTTCTTGAACTCTGAGTAGATGAAATTTTACCTGATTCTAGATTCTATTTTATTTATGTGACTGCACAAATGCATATTTTTTCTAGCACTTTTTTAAAAAAAACTATCTTCTATTTTTAAGGATTTAAGTGAAATGTTTCCTCTCACACTCCTTACTATTTCTGTTTCTGTAACTGCCCCCCAAGGATCAGTAGGTTTGCTTTACTTTTTAATAAATTTGTTGAATCCTTCCATCTTCAAGATAATTTATAACACTGGGGTCAGAAACTGGTTGATCCAGAAATATCAATGTCTGGCTGTTATAACTTACTAAGGAGTCAGATGTCATTAAGAAATAAAGGACAAAGAAAAAAAACTAAAATGTCCATTTTTTTCTGTTTTTACATAGTAGTAACTAAAATGCCAAGTCATTGTCAATGTCTACTACTGAAATTAATTAAGAAGCCTATTTATGAAAAGTCTTGGTGCAAAGTTTTGGAACATGAATGCAAAACAGAAGGCATCTATCTTTCTAATCAACCCTTCATCTTGCTTAGCACATTTTCATTTTACCTTGTTTGGACAAAAGCTTGCTTAGATATTTCAGGGCATTGATCTAGATAGCTAATGTTTGTTCTTGTGTTTGATTTCGTTCAGAATAGATAAGATAAAAAGTAATGCATGTGTTTGGTTAGTGCATATATTCCTTCTGCCTCAGGTCATGGCCCATCCCTATGGCATGGACAGTCCCTCCTCTAGGATTCTAACAGGATCTGCATTCACGAATTCTCATAAATTCTGAATGGAAACTTGCATGCAACTCATGAATAGGGATTGAGAAGCAAAACACATAGAACTTCTTTTCTTTGTGGTGGTTTCTACATAATTGCCACTGACTTTCATCACTCCCTGTTAAATTTCAAGCTGAGCTTACTGCCCTTTATAAGGTGAAATGTCTAGGGAAATTTGAAGAAGACCAAAAGAGTTTGGATAAAAGAAATTTCTTCTTCAGCCTCCCTGGGGCAAATTAGCATCTTTCTTTTGCAAACAGCAACCATCCAAGGCATACTGGAGACAAGAAAAATGGAATATCTTTGAACAGCTACTTCTCTTTTTAACTTCCCAAAGTACTGTTGGGGATAATGCTTTGTAGTTGGCAAAAAGGACAAATGTAGCTGGAGGCTCTCTGAGTACAGGGAGAAGAAGTTGATTGAGACTCATCCTGAGATTGACAAAATGATGATTTATGGATTGCATATAGATAAAAGTTAGGCTATTGGGGAAAATAGTTTTTTTTTTAATTTGTAACTTTGTAATTTGTAACTTTAAAAGAAGCTGAAAATATGTTAGCTATTATATTTTCTATATTAGCTAATGTTTGGTGATGAAAGTTGGAGAACATTTCTTTACTGCCTTTCACTTTGTTGCTTTATTTCCATTTCTACTTCTTTTCTTTTTCTTTTTTGTTCTAGTTTAGTTTATATCATTTTTCTATGCTTATTAAAAACTTTAATAAAAGTTTTTTTAAAAAAGGATATTTAAGACATACGAAAAGAAAACCTGTAAATAACTAAATTCTAATTTTAATCTAGTTTGGAAGATGTAAATCATGTCAACATAAATCAGAATTTACAAAGATGAAATGCTTTCAAGAGTCCCTTGATGTTTCTGTTGTTTTGGTAGCTCGTTCTGAAATAAATTGTTTATGTCACTGGAATTCTGTAGCAACAATCAGTGTTGAATTTTGAAGCTAGCCTTAAATCCATGAATTGCCCTGCTATTCATTCTTCCATAGGCTTTATTACAAGAAACAGAAAACACAATAGATTTTGCTTCCAAATAAGAAGAATAAGGTGCTAATAGTTAAAGATTTACTTTAGAATTTTGGGATATGGATCACATCTCAGAAATTTGTTACTGGAATGTGTGATGTGCTACTTTCTCCCTTAGCTCTGGAAGTGTATGATTTTCACTGAATTATAATGCAACGGAGAATGTAGTTACTCCAGGTAGAATATACAATCAGAAGAATTTTATGTCACTTGAAGAGGGATTTTACATTTTCACTTTCATCCCAATCAGCCACAAAATAATGTTACACAATTTGGCTTTAATGATGTGAACCTGGAATTTATTCCCTGTTTATTATTAAAAATATTAAAATTCTTTTTCACTGGAGACAGATCTGAATAAACAGTGAGGATTTATATTCCTGTATATGGATGTAATCCATTTCTTCTTTGTCCTAGAATCCCAGCTGGTGCCTTTAGCACTTAGCAGAGATTAATATACTTAGCCTTCAATTTCCATCATAAGATCAATAACAATATCAGCAACCTCATGGACTGTTTTGTGTTGCTCTCTCTGAGTCTTTCTCTCTCTTTCATTCTCTCTGTCTTTTGGTAACATGGGTAATGCTGAAGATCTTGAAAGTGTTCTGTTGGTTGGTCCTTCATAAAAATATTGACCAGTTGTTGATATTGTCACTTTTTTCAGCCAGTAGAGGGAACTCTGACATTATACTTGGCCAAATCAGTCAGTCAACAATTATCATAAGAACACTGAAATTTATGCATATCTTTATATATAAAAAATAATCTGAAGATTTTTTTAAAAAACTGATTTTACAAAATAAGGTAGCAATCATAAGTCAACCAGTTCTTGGGGTGAGGAAAAAATGTGCAGTTAAGTCAGAGGAGGTCTACAAGCTTTGTCAGAAGATAGTAAAACAGTTAGATTGACAACTGTTTTAAACAAAGCAGAAGATCATAATCAGGTTGAAATAAAACTATCAAATAATCAGTTAAGCCTACACTTCTTCTGAGTTACTTATGTGGTCATATAGAAGTGCAGATTAAAATGAACTGATGTTGAAATCCATATATAAGGTTTGTTTCATAAAGCTTTGGATTTTCAGATTCAGAGTGGACCAGAGGGGCTTGTTTCATATTGTTCAGATTTCTAGCATTTAGATTATTCTAATTTTGTTATTTGAATTTCTAAATATTAAGTTAGAAGAAATTTACATAATTATTATTCAAACATTTTACATATAATATTTTAAAAATGTGTGAATGTGCAACTACACCATAATCAGTGTTTAGATATTTTGATACTAATTAAGCCAACACAATGGAGTTATTTGAAAAGTTTAGCAGTTCAGTTTCCCCCCACCCCACCAACACACAAGAAATTTCCCGAATAATATTCTGAAAAATTAATAGAAAGCCAGTTAATTTTCCTTAGCCAGATTTGGATTCAAATGGAAGTTTGAAAAATACAGACTTCCTCCCAATCCCAAATTTGAGTAACATCTGGTTACTCAAGTGAGCATCCTTGCCAATCAGTACTGAACAAAATCAGCTATTCATATTGAGGTAAGATACATAAGCCTACTGATAACTCTAGACCTATTGGGAAAATATTGCTGGATTTTCAATCAAATAGCATCTGACGTATAATGCTCACATACAAAAAGCCTCATCTTCCTATTAAGAATCAATTGAACACTCATAATGAAAGTTAGGAAATGAGGAGATAGAAACTGTTGTGAGCTTCTTCAGAAGGCTAGTCAACCTGGCATCTTTATGATACATTGGGACTGCAACTCCCAAAATTTCTAGCCATAATTGCTGTGGGACTTCTAGTTTTAATGCATCTGAAGAACACCAGGCTGGGAAAAGTGAAACAATTTAAGATTTGTTGTTGTTTTCATTGCATCATTCCTGGATTGTAGGTGGTGATTGCAATTGTTAGAGCATATCCATTTATCCAGATGCAGTTACACTTAATGAAAGTGTAACTGGAATGGTACTATCCATATTTAACAGTCCTGCATTTTGGAGGGAAAAAAAAAAAAGAAAATGGCAAGGTCCCATAGAAAATAAGAACAGAAATCTATATAAAAACTTTTAATTGTAAATGTCACTTATTATTAAGCAATATCTCTATTCCCCAAAGTTCCATGAATTGGATAGCCAAATATCTTGTGCTGTCCCATGACAAATATTATTTATTTAATAAATAATTATTAATTGTAAATATAAATTGTTTAAAATAAAAAATAAATTTGTTAATGTTTATTTCTCTCTCAGATTTGTATGACATTTAATTTAAAAATTCCCAAGAAGCTTTATGTTATTTGCACATTATATAGCATAACATTAAGGTGACCCATCATTCTCCTTTAGGGAGGACAGTCCTTCTTTTGTAAGTTCTGTCCTCTCTCAAAAAATATCCAAACTCTGATTAAAAGTATCCTACATGTCCTCCTTTTCGATATTTGAAGACTAATGTGTACATCTCTGTATTTGATCAGTGCCGATCCGATCCGTTGCGTGTGATGTGACGTATTTGTATTTGACATGACAATTCGTCAAGGCTTGGTACAGTGCGGTGAGATGTGATTATGAGATGCATGCGCTCCGCGCAGGGGAATTGTTTTGAGAGAGTGTACCGTGTGCAAGAGTGTGCCACACGCAAATGGCTTTGTTTACTTCTTACCGAAACATGACACGGCACACACGCATGCATTAGACTCACTTTTTTTTCTTCAATTTATTTGTGTCCTCCTTCTCATTGTAAAAAAGTTGGTCACCTTAATAACATAGAATTGTACGTAGTCTCTCTCTCTGTTTATGTATGCGTGTGTATAAAAGATGTCCTCAACTTACAACAGTTCATTTAATGATCATTCAAAGTTACAATATCTCTGAAAAAGGAACTAATGACTATTTTTCACATTTATGGCCACTGCAGCATCCCCCATAGTCACATGGTCAAAATTCAGACGCTTGGCAACTGAGACATATTTATAACTGTTGCAGGATCTCAGGGTCATGTGATCACCTTTTGCAACCTTCTGACAAGCAAAGTCAATGGGGAAGACAGATTCACTTAACAACCATGTTACTAACTTAACAACTACAGCAATTCACTTAACAATTGTGGGCCAAAACTCACTTAACAAACATCTCACTTAGTAATAGAAATTTGAGGCTCAGTTGTGGTCGTAAGTCGAGAACTACCTCTATGTGAAGATTTGAGTTTTTGGAAGTGTTTGTAGACTTGTTATGGGAGTAGCAGTAGCAAGTCATTCTATTTGTTTGCTTTGGAAAAGATGATGGATTTAACTAGTGGACAACATATAAAAAATTATATGTAAACAATGAATTCTGTTACTCAGTGAAACATGAAAGGCCAGCCTTGTAACAACCCCTTATTTAAAAAAACAAAAAACAAAAAAAAACAAGACATACTGTAATTTATAACAGGCCATTTATAACACATTATTTGTAATGCACAATAACACACTTATTTCAAATAAAAGGACTTCTATTTAAATACCCTTGACTATGATATGGAATTACAGTACATCTCATTAAATATAGAAACTGATAAATGATTATTCTTCTGCATTATTATCTTTGTGACCTAAATGTGTCAAACTGGTTATCAAAAGTCATTAATTTGCTGCTTGAGAAGGAGTCCAAAAGTGACAAAAATCAGGTGGTGTTCTTTTTGATAACCAGTAATGATGCTGGCCTCACTAAAGCTAAATAGAATAAGTAAGTGCAACTTTTTGTCAGGAGGGGGGGAAATAACCCCAATACTTCCCCCTGTGTTTTTTGAACTCTATACCAGCCAAACAACAGGAACAGTAAAAAAAAAAAAAAATCTTCTAAAATCAACTCTGATGTCCAGAAAACTTCAAATTCAGATGTCATTTTATGAACAGGTGTTTTTGCACCATTTGATAATTAACCTTAGAAAGTTTCATACGAACCTTTGCATGAGTTGAAATAATCCATCAATTTATATTCATCAATATAATCATAGGGTTGTATAGGCTGTATCTTCTGGCTCCTTGTGATGTCATGGCCCAAAGTCTTTTCTCATCGTAGAAATGCTTTCCTGTTATTTATTTATTTATTTATTTATTTATGAGACTTATATACCGCTTTAAGTGCAAGCACTCTCTAAGTGGTGTACACCAGTAAGCAATGTATATATATATATATATTTACATTGCCCCCAACAATCTGGGTCCTCATTTTACCTACCTCAGAAGGATGGAAGGCTGAGTCAACCTTGAGCCGGGGAGATTTGAACCACTGACCTGCTGAACGCAGTCAGCTAAAGTGACCTGCAATACTGCACTCTAACTCCTGCACCACTTCGGTTATCCATGTGAATGGATCACATAAGATTTTTTTTAACCTAATATATGCAGTAAAGTTCTTCATGCAATCTTCCCTCCATTCTATGAAAATTCCTTTTTGTGTGTATGTCTTTATATGTGTATGTATGTGAGATACACGCACATTTACACACATGCACAAAGACACATGGTGGGGAAATATTATTGCCATGAGTGATGGCAACAATGGAGAAATTTCTCCCTCTTTAAATATATATGGGGCATTCATATAAACTAAATCGATTTCTACAGTACATCAACATGCCATCAGAATCCCTGAGCCAGAAAAAAACAACTTCAGAACTTTTTCCAGCCTCCAGATATCCATCACGTGCTCCTCTACCATGACTAGTCAAAGAAAGGAATATATTGAAATTTTCCAAGAGTTTAGCAACCTGACGCAAAATAATAGTAAAAAGTCCTTTGAGAGCTAGCTGAGATATGAGGGATTCCTATCATTTTAAGTTTCTAGAGAACCATGAAGACTTGGGTCTTCCTCCAAGTAATTGGCTAGGAAGATGGTTTTACTGGGATATTGTTTGGTCTGGTACATGGGGGAAAGGGTAATGGCTCACAACAATCGAAGAAACTACAGTCAAATTGATAAAAGATCAAAGTTAGCAATCACAACCAGATGAAATGATCACATGAAATTCCACACAAATTGCCAAACTCTGATTAAAATATATATAGGTCTACCATGACTTTGTGATGTTTTCAAACTATTAACATATGAAGTGTAACTGGGGAAGAAGGGACTGGAGATCTGGAACTCTCAGGTGCTACATTTTGGATCCTGCTGTCTTTTCATGCTATAGTAGTTGTCTCAAATGTGCTTATTTCTTCCATGGGGCTCTAATACTTCTTCTGATATTAGTTGCAGGAGAGGAAGATGAGAAGAAAAGCAATGCAGCCTCTAAAAGTTATGTTTTCTTTTCCTGAACTAGAGGCAGCTATTCATTATTTCAGAACTAATATTTAATTTTAGGAACTAATATATGAGCTTGCTTTGTTCCATGTATATCATGACATTTAGATTACTAATCTGTTTGTAGGAACTTTTTTATTGCATATGAAGAGAGATTTCGTGCCTTACTAAGGTGGGGTAAGAATCTTATTAATACAAAAATACACAGAAAAACATTTCACAAGGCAACCTAAAGGACATAAATTTGTTCAGTTTCCCTTTTATTGGAAATAATTGGATTTGTACTTCCAAGTGTTACATATGAATGCATATATTTAGGGTAATATGCACTCAATATGCATATTATAATATGCTAAAAGTTGTATAATAACAGAAGTGTGAATATAAACTGGGAAAAGTATAGATAAAAGTATATATAAATTTTAATGTGAAATGTAAATTGGAATAAAACAACTATGTGATTTAAAAATTAAAAATTGAGCAAAACTGAATTTAACAGATTCATTCATCTTTCATTCAGAAATGATCACATAAACTCTTGTTCAACATAGCAGCTTGGGATAAGCTTATGCTGAGGCCCTTCACAATTATATTATCAGCTGTTCAGGATATATGAGAAAGATTGTTGACAAGCTCAAAGGAGAATCAGAACTTCAACAATACTAGGGGAATTCAGTAATTTGAGACATTTAGTATTTCTTCCCTCTAGCAAAGTGGCTCAGGAATTCTGGAAACTGAAGTCCACATATCTTAAAGTTGTCAAAATTGAAAAGTATTCCTCTGGCATCTTTACTTGCCTCTATTCTCCTGAACCCCAAAGGGACTGGATTCCAGCAATTCACAATCTCTTTCAGTATCCTTTTTAAGAGAAATCAACTGCTCAAATGCTTCTTTGACTGCTAGCTGGGATATCAATCTTTTCTAGTACTCCTGATTCTGAGGACCCATCAGAAGTAGATGTGATGTAATTATATTACCTATCTTTAATTTTGATTAACTTTAAATACAAATGAACATATCAAATTTACTTATCTTTAATGTGGCTACTACTTTTTTGGAAGCAGGTACCCACATTCTACTGAAAAGTCATGTACAATAGTAGCACACAAAAAGCTGGTCAGACTTTTTTCCCGTGCAGGAGCATTGCCAAATAAAGTCTAAATACCAATGTTCCTAAATGCTAGAACTGGAATGAGATAGATATAGATAGATGATGACAGATGACAGACAGACAGACAGACAGAGTATGCAAAATGAATCACTTCGATTCATGCCTTTTCTTTTTCCTTCAGTATAAAGACAAAAGAAGATGCATATATATGTCAGATCACCATTGTCAAGCCTACCCTTGAAAAGCTCTTGGCTAAGCTTGAACAAATGAAAATCACCAAAGATTCTACATAAGGTATGGGGAGAAAGCTACAAAATAATAGAAATCACACCCTGCCTGTTTCTCAGAGCTTCTGGTAGATCAAAGCCTTTCTAAACTCAAAGCTTCTTTATATTAAATACTAGAAAGGTATGTTTAGATGACATTACAGGGCTGATTTAAGTCATAAAAGCCAGGAAATTTAAAATTAAGGTTGGTACTTCAGTCTTAAATCATGCAACTGAGGAGGAGAAAGGAAAAATAAAAAGGTTGATGGATGGGGGGGAACAACAGCAGGAACCAAAATAGATTTATGCTGCTGGGAAACAAAGTCACAGTTTTATTCTCTATAATCACTAACTTCCTGATTCCCATGTCACTGATTCTCCATTAGAGATAGCATTTTTAAATCTGGATTTATTCAGTTGCGCAAGTGTAAGGACAAGTGTTTTTCAATCAATTTTAGAATGTTGTTTAATACTTCTTCTGATATAATGAAGGAGAGCAGCTATGACAGTTTGCAGAGAGGAAAAATGAGAAGAAAAGTAAGACTGCATTACTTTTCTTCTCATTTTTTCTCTCTGCAAACTGTCATCAGCATTTCTAAAGGTTATGTTTTAGGAATTAATGTATTATCTTGTTTTATTCCATGTATATCATATCACAAATGGGTAAAAATGCCTCATGAGCTATCAGTGTTTGTCTGTATGAAAAAGAGCAAAAATCCAATATGGCATATATGTAGCCTAGTGATTTTTGACTCAGGCTTTCAAAAGTGTGTGTTTTGTTCAACACTAAAGCTCCCTGAGAGAATATAGTCAACATTTGTTAAGCAAATTTCTCTCAAATGATTGTGGCTAAGATACTTTATGCCACAGGAAAATAAAACATTTATCAATGAAAGGAGATTTTATTTTGAGCTTTTACTATTAGGTAAACTGCTGTTTGCTAAAACTGAAATAATAATGCCATGTTAGAAATCACACAAAGCTGTCATTCTGGACTTTAAACAGAACTAAAAATATATAGAAATTAAAATTTAGTGCAGAAAGTGCTTTATTTTGAGTTTGGATCCAAAAATATCAAAAAATGTTTGAGTAGTCCAAGCATTGGTTATAATCATTTTTTTTTAAAAAAAAATGTTTTTCATCCCAGAAGCAGAGGTGAATGAGAGGTGATTATTTCTTACTAGAATAATTGTGTAATGCATTGATTCTAAATCACTGTTGAAAACATAAAAAGAAATCTCCGTAGGAGACAATGAGAACATAGCTGTTTTCTCACCAGTCAGAAAGTCAGCTGTTTTAAATTGGGAGTAGTTGCAGAAAACCTAACCAGATGAAATCCATGAACAGAATAGAAAGATATAGCCTAATGTTTTTCAAACTTGGCAACTTTAACATGTGTAGACTTCAACTCCCAGAATTCTCCAGATAGCAGGGAAGGGGAAACAGTAAAGACATTATTGATGGGGTTTGCTCAATATTACCAAAATAGTCTAAAGAATGGATAATTTTCTTCTGGGCCAGATTAGGAAATATTTAGGGATGGAAGAAGCAATGGAAGATTTCACTACCAGGACTTCTGTTAGAAAATTCTGTTGGTGAAATGTGCAAGATTCTGAACTTCCTCAATGATCTTATTCACTTTTGCCTCATTTTCCAGAAAGCTGAAAATAGATGAAAAAATCAAGTCTCTGAAATCTGGTTTTAACCAGAAGAAACTGGTTGAAATGCTTTAAGTGGTAGCAACTTTCATCTCCAAGTTGAACATGTTCCTTACATTTTAGGAAAGATAGATCCAATAAGCTTAGAGAAGTGCTGGATGGGTTACTCAGTACAAAGGGAGTACAACAGAGTTTGCCAAAAGAAACACAATGTTTCTCCTTCCATCCCACAACATCTCACCTTGTTCTGTTTAACATTTGAAACTTAGTCAAAGAAATGCCCTAATTACTACAGCATGCTGCTTATGGGGTGTTCTACAGTATATAAACCTACCATGCTTTCTCCCTACCTCAGTGTGTGTATTCAGTTTCAAGCTCTGCTAAATCCATTCTTAGCAGGTCTGGGGGGGGGGAGCATTACTCCTTTAAGATGAATAAGATAAGATCTAGCCAAGATCCAACATGCATTTATCCATATATTTATTCATTCAAATTGTGCCCTTCCTTTCTTTGACAGATTGTCCTCCAGATTTTCTTTATAATATCAATCCACTGAGGTGGGATGGAGTGAAATTTAGAATCTGCTCCCAAATTACCCAGTGTGCTTCTGTGACTGAAACCAGACTTGAACTTACATCTGGTCCTCATTCTAATTTTAACCATTAATTTTAATCATTAAAAAGTCCTGTAAGAGCTTCATAAACGTTCAGAGGATGATAGTTCCTGTGATATGCATTCTATTTGCAAAGGTTTTATTTAGGGATTATGTTCAAAATGATCCAGGAATTTACCTTGCATTCATGTTAATCTGAGACAACAATATGATTAAATATACAATAAAAAGTCAGTTAATCACACGAACCAAGGGATTCTGAATATTAGCTGGAAAATAAAATAAGGAAAAAGATTAAAATCCTGGTGTAGCTATTTCCTTCCTTCCTTCCTTCCTTCCTTCCTTCCTTCCTTCCTTCCTTCCTTCCTTCCTTCCTTCCTTCCTTCCTTCTTTCCTTCCTTCCTTCCTTCCTTCCTTCCTTCCTTCCTTCCTTCCATGCATTCATCCCAATTGTTACACAACTATTTCTTCCTTCCTTCAATCTCAAAATGATACTTTTGGAGAACCATAAAAGGTGAGTGTGTGAGCTCATTATAGTGTTGGTTTACTCTTTGTAAGGCAAATTTTAAAATCACTTTAAGAGTTGAGCTCTCTCCAGCTCTGCTCAAGCTCTCTTCAGGTTTCATCCCAGCTGAGCACGCTTCATCCAGGCCTCATCCAAGGCTAGCAAAAATACAGGCTGATGAGTGAACTCACAATTAAGACTCTACTAGTTCAAGTATTAGCTTGGAGAGGTAACTCTCTAGCCCAGACATGTCAAACTCACGATGTCATGTGATGTCGCACAATGTATTGGGACTGTTTTGCCATTGCTGGCAATGGGTTGGGTGTGGCTTCCACATGATGCATCTGCCCCATGGACCGGCAGTTTGACACCCCTGCTCTAGCCCAATTAGTTCTGACAAATAGATGCTTGTCTTCTTGGAGCACTGCCAATTTGTTAAGGGTTATAGCCAGTAAGGGGAAAAGAACAAAAGGTCTAAACTTGGTAATCCAGAAAATACATCTTTTTTTTCTTCTTGCTTTTTTCTTTCTGAAAGTGAATTTGTTTATTTATTTGTTTGTTATGCCATCCATCTCCCCTGTAAGGTGACTTAGAACATCGAACATAGAATAGTAGAGTTGGAAGGGACGTTGGAGATCTTCTAGTCCAAACCCCTGCTCGAGAAAGAGACCCTATACCATTTCAAGCAAATGGTTGTCCAGTCTCTTTTTGAAAGCCTCCAGTGATGGAGCACCTACAACTTCTGAAGGCAAGTTGTTCCATTGGTTGATTGCTCTCCCTATTAGGATTTTTTTCCTTACTTCTAGGTTGCTTCTCTCCTTGGTTAGTTTCCATCCATTGTTTCTTGTCTTGCCTTTTGGTGCTTTGAAAAATAGATTGACCTTTCCACCTTTGTAGGAGCCTCTCAAATATTGGCACATTGCTATCATGTCACCCAGTCCTTCTTTTCATTAGACTAGACATACCCCATTACTGTAACTATTTGTATGTTTTAGCCTCCAGCCCACTAATCATTGCTATTGCTCTTCTTTGAGCATTTTAGAGCAGAATTAGTTGAGAAAGATGAGTGTGGCAATCAGGATTGAATTCACCTTATGGGTCTCTAATTTGCCTTTCCACCTTGCTGTCCTTTTTTTTTTAATGAGTAGCTTTAATAGGCTCCAATTGATGTGCAGGTTCTGAGGTTTTGCTGGTTAAAAAAATACAGGAAACTAGAAGTTGCCTTCAAGTTTACATGTTTATTCAGCTGAATAGAGACGGGCTTCTGTACAAAAGACCCAAAAGCCCCAAATAGCAAAGAAAGCTTATTTTTACAGTCACTTTGATTACATAAGCAATTCACCCAGCTAGGCTGGCACACATAAGATTAAAACTTCACCCATAAAGGCTGGCATACTATAGATAAGAAAAGCAGAAGTAGCTAGTATGTTCTCTCAGGGGAGTTTCCCCCAAGACCATATGTTTAGTCTTGGATATTGTGGGTATTTCCCCAAGATCCAGATGTTCTTGGGTGGGTTTAAAACATTGCGTGTTTCTCTGCTGTCCTTTCATGATCCTGCATTCATAGACCTACAAGTGACCAGAGACAGAGGGGCCATCTGTATATTGATACTGTCCTCTAAGACCTGGTTATCACAATAATTTAACAATGGGCTTCTACAAGGTTCCTCCAACAAAATCCTTCCTGTATCTACTCCAAAGAAGCTAATCTACCTGTGAACTGAAGATTCATGTTCTGATGATTAATATGGTTTTAAAAAACATTTTAGATAATTTACTTACTTTTTTTTTTTTTACAGTGATGCATATGCTGGCAGAAACAGCAATTACTTTCCCCATCACATTACAGTTCCAAAGAGCAGCTTCAGAAGTAGCTCTCTGAGAAATCCAGCAGCGTTCTTTT
This sequence comes from Crotalus tigris, assembly GCF_016545835.1. Taxonomy (NCBI): domain Eukaryota; kingdom Metazoa; phylum Chordata; class Lepidosauria; order Squamata; family Viperidae; genus Crotalus; species Crotalus tigris. Next base: position 14,262,107 of record NW_024096970.1, read on the forward strand.
TAGTGGAGGACTCCTGCAGGGTGACATTAATAGTGCAGTTAATGAAAGACATTGCTTCATAATATACAATCTATTTCCACTTACAGAAAAAAGAAACATGGCCTTTTAAAAAAAGTCAGCTCTTACTAGGAATGTAATCATCATTTTTCAGATGTTGTACTTGAAGGTTTGGCCATGTGATATACAAATTTGCATGATTATTGATGAGCAAAAGGCATCTTGTGCTTGATTACTCCTCCTCAAATAAAGCTGATTGAATCCATTTTGCAAACCAAGTGACTGACAGAGGGGCAATTTATGTTTATTTGAGGGTCAGAGAGGTTGTTTCAACCTATTGCATCAAAAGCTTGACAAAAGCTTAGGGGTAGAAAACTGACTATATTTCTGCTGTTCCCCACCAATAGGTTACATCTTATAGTGCAGGGGTCTTCAAACGTGGCCCTTTTATGACTTGTGGACTTCAACTCACAGAATTCCTCAGCCAGTGTGCCCTGTTATAGTGTGACTAAATTGTCTACTGTTATGCTAGGAAGTGATGAATAATCTAAGTACATTATATCTAGTCTGCAAAGCCCCAAATATGAACAGTAGCAGCAAATATCTAATATTTTCTCTGCCTCTATGTTATCATTTTATTTATTTATTTATTTATGAGACTTATATACCGCTTTAAGTGCAAGCACTCTCTAAGCAGTGTACACCAGTAAGCAATGTATATATATATTTACATTGCCCCCAACAATCTGGGTCCTCATTTTACCTACCCCAGAAGGATGGAAGGCTGAGTCAACCTTGAGCCGGTGAGATTTGAACCGCTGACCTGCTGAACACAGTCAGCTAAAGTGGCCTGCAGTACTGCACTCTAACTGTTGCGCCACCTCGGCTCATCTAATGGTCATCCTGCTTTTTGCAGCCCTAAAATGGTATCTCTAATATGCTCAGCCACTCACTGATTAGGATTTTTAAAAATATGAGAATCCAGACACCATTTGCTATAACTCTAAATTTCTTCAGCCAACTTTAGATGACTTTACAAGCCTGATGAAAGTGCTAGAAAAAGAAAGAGTGAAGACATGATAATTCTCCTCACTACATAAAAAGCCTCTCCTATTCAGAGCCTATTTAAGAATTAAATTTCTACAATGGTCTGGCTCTGCTCATTGTCAGGAGTTCAATCTTGACTCAAGATTGACTCAGCTCAAGGTTGACTCAGTCTTCAATCCTTTTGTGGTTGGTAAAATGAGGCCCCAGACTGTTTTAGCAATATGCTGATTTTGTGAAATGCTTTGTAAACCAAAGAGTGCTGTAAAGCAGTATAAAAGTCTAAGTGTTATTGCTATTACTAATAAGGGTTCTTATTTGTATTCAGTAAATTTTCTCTTTGTCTTTCTCCAATGGCATCTCAGTTATCTCTTCCTATGACTCCTCTCCTGGAACTGCTCAATATCAAAGTGCATCACAACATCAGTGCAAGAGAAGAGTCTAAGACCACTTGTTCATTTCAGGCCATGACTAAGGCCTCAGCCATTGCCCACCAGCCTCTCACAGAAAACTCCAGTTCTTTCTAAAACTCATTTGGGTCCATTAGTCACTTTGGGCAGGCTGATCTAATAAGTTCTATTTTCCTGTAAAGTAGGGTGGCAACAATGATTGAGAAAGCAATCAGTAAGGGATCTGATCATGCTGATAGATTAATAGCAATGTCCACCAAACCAGATCATGTCTCTGTTGCTCCAAGACAAAAAACAGGACTAACATGTGTGACGAGCCCATGATGAAATGGAATAGGTCCATGTTTGCCATAGGGGCCATGAACTTCTGGGCTGCCTCAAATTATACCCAACACATGCAGATTCAAGCTATTTGCAGGTATTCTGCTTTAGTTGCAAGCCCCTTCTTCCATTTTTTAATACTTGTTCTTCATGTACCTTAGCTTGTCAGCAAACTCTTTATGCAACCAAGCTGGTCTCATCAGATGTCTCTTGATTATCTTTCTCTTTTTTATTCTTTATTGTTTTAATTTGATTTTTATTATTTCATTCTTCAGAGTTTCCCTTTCCCTGAACTGTTTTTCCCTTTTCGGTTTCAATCCATGGAATCCTTCCTATTTTTTTCTTAGTTTATTGAAATAAATTCTCTTAAAAGCTAGAACATTTGTCTGACTTTGTTCAGTTATCCTTGCCTGCATTATGGTGAATCCAAGTGACATAGTCCCTATAACTTTCATTGCATTAACCACTTCATCCTTATTAGTAAGTATCAAGTCTAATTTAGCTGCAATGTTAGTTCCATTTTCCAACTTTTCGATGATCAAGTTGTTATTTATGCATGTCAGGAAACTTTACAATCTCCTACTTGCTGCAGAGTTTGTTTTCCAGTTGATATTAGGGTAGTTAGTCCTCCATTAGTCCTATGGAGTATTATTATTCTTGAATATCTCAGCTAACTGATTAGTAAAAATAAAACTATTCTATTTCCTCTGCTTGGTTGGGTTGCCAGTAGTATACACTTATAGTAATGTTATTTCCCCCCCCCCAAATATTTACTCAAATACATATACAAAAGCTTTCATCCTTGACATTATATATTTCTACACAAGTGTAGTAATTCTTTACACAAAATATAGCTCCTTCTCTTTTATTGAGTTTGTTTCTTTTGAACAAATTATATTCTTTTAGTAGTATATTCCAATCATGGCTTCCAATCACCAGGTTTCATTAATACTAACAATATCATACCTGCCTTCATGTAATAGGACTTCAAATTCTCCCCATTTATCCTCCATACTTTGAACATTAATGTTCAGGCATCTGAGCTCTTTATGGCTGATTTTGTGTTTGCTTGCTGTGTCTCCTTTTGTATACCTGAGTGCCCCTTTCTTCTCACTATTTCTTTCCTCATTGTCAAATTAATTATATATAGGCTTATGCTTTGGGTTTGGGTCTAGAAATTGGCCTCTCCCCCTCCAGACTTAGTTTAAAGCTGTTTGAATGACCAAATGAAATGTCTTCCAAACATATTATTCCCAATCCTTGCGAGATGGAGCTTATCTCTTGGCAATAGCTCATCATGTAAGAAGTATAGACCAGAAGTTCCCAACCCCCACTCTGTGGACCAGTACCTGGCTGCGGCATACCAGCAACCAATCCACTATCCACAGGATGCAGGGAGCAGGGAGCAGACAAAACCACGTCTCCTCCGGTCCGCAAAAAAATCTTTCTTCACATAACTGGTTTCTGATGCCCAAAAGCTTGGGGACGTCAGGTGTAGACCATGATCCAAAGTTTTCTTGATGGCACCATTCCTTGAACCAAAGTTTACCTCTGAAATCCTTGACCTTCCATCAGAAACATAGATAAAAACACCACCTATACTCGTAAATCTTTTACCTTCCTGCCTATTGATGCTGGATGGTAATCAGGATTCTCAGGAGAGAGGGACTACATTCAAGAGAATCAAGAAACAATGAAGTTTAGATAATTTGGTTGGGAAAAAGAGAGTGAAGATAGCTCCATTGTGAAAGTTCTCAGAGTATAACTTTAGCAATGCAGGTAATTGCTTTAATGTGGCAAGATTTCTGTCTATAGGTGAGGAACAATAAATTAATCTGTTTAGAAATAATTCTGCATCTCTTGATTTTTGGAGCTGGACACTAGCTTCTCATAGTCCCTTGGATTTTTTTTCAAATTCTTTTTTGTTATATTGTTTGTCCATATGTGAAAGAAGTGAAAGAGATAATAATCAATGGGCTTGATCAGTTGAGCAAACTATCTTTGTCTCTGACATGTTTTTGATCTTTGCACTTGGGAAACAACATACTTTCCTTGATAAGTTTTCAGATTGCTGATTATGTTCTTTTGAGATATAAGTCACCAATCATCAGCACATGCCTTTTCTTCTTCAAGACACTGAGAGTACTCCTCTTTTCTATGACAGTCCGAGCTTTTTTTTCATATCATTGGAACACCTGATGAAGACCCTTCTCCTGCATTTAAATGAAACATCTAGATTCAAACTTCCATTCCATCATCAAGTATCCTGGGTGACACAGAGTACTCATTCTTTTTATTCTTGACCTATCTAATTAAGTTTTTATTGTGAGGATAAAACGAGGGGAGACCTCTATGCACTCTATTTTGAATTTCCAGATAAAAGGCATAGTAGACATGTGGTAACAAAATGCCCACAATAAGTACTAAAACATTGTTTTGCATTCATGAGTATTTCACATTTTCATTTTTGAAAAACACTTCAAAAGCAATTTCATTTTTATCAAACTAAGCATAATTTAAAACAAAAACAATGCACTTTTTTCAGCATGAAGCTCCACACATAGTGGGGAATTCAGAAATGATAGGGAAAAAATTAAGTATTCCTCCAACTTTGTCTGACTATCCCAGTTCAGAGTAAGGTCCCTTGTCATTTCAGTACTACAAATTCATGAGCAGAGTAAACAGATCAGCTACATGTTGTGAAATAGATGTACGTTGTGCTTTGACAGGTGGATGGAGTAAACTAGCTTTTGTCGGCGATGATAGGGAAAGGAAACAGGGGGAGAGATAGTGCTTCTAGCTAATAAGTAATTTTGACTTTTTACACCAAGCATAATTTTTGCCTACTTTGTAAGATTTTATTTCTGCAATATAAATGATTATGAAAAAGGAACAAGCAGCCATTTCTCCATGTTAAAGAGTGGCGGCAGCAGGAAACCATATCTAGTTTGTTCTCAGAAAAATGCTGATATGAGGAGAGAGGGAATTGATCTTGAGCACTCAAAGCCATTTTCTGCACTGTCTGTCTTTGAGAGTGACACTTTAGAACATTCCAGTGACACTGTTACTGCCGCATCAATTTTATTTCCTGCAGGTACAAGCATAAGCAGCCTTTTGGCTATGTAGTCAGGGTTTTCTGCATGGCACAATATGCCACAGTGTTATTGTCTCTATGTGCAAAATGAAATAGTTAGAAGGGAGGGAGCATTAAAATTAAGAAGTGGATGAGAAAATGAAGTGAAAATTTGCATACTGTGAGAACTTTGCCATTATTAAACTAATAGAAAAAATATAGCTAGGGAGGCAATAGGAGGTACTTTGTTCTTGATTAAACCACCCCATTAAGGAACTCCCCTTTAAGGAACTGTAATCAGACTATACTTGGTACACTGTTATAAGGACATAGGAAGTTCTTTCTCCCTCCATATTGTCCAATATTCTCATGAACATATCCAGGACTAAGAATAGCAGCCAGGGAGATTGCCACCTTTGTTTTCAGGTAACATGAAAATGCCTAAGTTTGCTTCAGCATTTAAGCAGGAAGATGAAGAGTAAATGCAACATAAGGGAAAGAAAGCTCTTAATGTGTATCTTGAAATCCAGAATACTGGTAGCAGATTCAATTCTAGGACAGACAGAACATATTTCAGTATGGGAGGAAAAGGCCACCAAGTAAATGTGGTCTCAAGTTCATTTGTGTCTGGCTCAGGCTCTCTTTCATAAAATCATAGAAAGTAAGGATTGGAAAAGAGTTTAAAGATAATCAAGTCCAAAATCCTGTCGAAATCCACTAATACCATCTCTGACAGATGGAAATTCAGCATCTCCAGAAAAGAAGAATCTATCACCTTCTGAGAAAGTCTGTTCAACTGATGAACAATTGTTACCATTAGGACATTCCAAAATCCACATTTTTGTACTTGAAGTCTATTGTTATTTGTCTTTTTAGAACAACATTGAACAAATCTATCCCATTTCAGACATGATAACCCTTTAGATAGTTGAAGAAGGGTGTCATGTTTCCCCACAGTCTTCAGATTAAATATATCCATTGCATGCAACTCTTTCTCATTTTTTTTTTTTACTTTTACCATTCCCTGATATATGGTACCCAGAATTGAATGTAATATTCCAGGTGTGGTATAACCAATACAGAACAAAGAATAATTATGATTTCTCTTAACCTTAATATTATACTTCTATTTACACAATTTAGGATTCCGTTTTTTTAATCTGCAGCTGCATTGCATTGCTCACTCATGTGCAATTTTTGCTCCACCAACTCCCAGGTTTTTTTCCACGTGCATTGCTGCAGTATATGTTCTACCATCTAATGCTCATGTCTTTAATTTTTCTGCCCAAATTCAAACTTTTGGAGTTTGCATTTCTCCCTGAAGGAATTATTCTTGCTGCTACCTTCTCATTTTTCCAGTTTGCCAAGATTCTTTGGAACCTTGAAAATATACTGTAAGATGCCTGTTATCTCCAGAATTTTGATAATCATATTTTCCACATTGTTGTAGGCCCCTAAGATACAGGTACATAATGTGAAGTCCCAAGGCCACATCAGCCCTTGAAAGCCTTAGTAGTGACTACACAGCCACTCCAAAGGTTGTTTACCACAGCTTAGAATTTTAATGTAAGATATTTATTTTTTAGATGTATTCCATGCCTTTCTGATGATAAGGCAGTGTACATTGTGTTCCTTCCTCCTATGTTTCTTCACAACAACTGTCCTACGAGGGACGGTGGGCTGAGATTGAATGACTGGCCTAAAGTCACTCAGGGTGTTTATGTAACTAAGAATGAACTAAGATGGAGGAAAAAAAGACACATTCATTGAAAAATAATGGCATTTATTTATTTATTGTACAAATGTAAATTAAAATCTAAATTTTCATTAAATTCCTTTTATTTCTTTGGTTTAGTTTTATTTCCCGTTCCACCCAACTCCTACCATGCCTTATCTGTTCAACGGTCCACAAAATATATATTTCTGAATATTATTGAATACCAACCAAGGTTGTCAAATGTATGAAAAGAAGCTAGGCAAAAATAGTTTTTGAATTTTTTAATGAAGATTAGGGGAAGAAAAACTGAGTAAGCATTTTTTTTTTCAGAATTTCCCAAGGAGAAAGAAAAATTATCCAGGACTCTTACCTAGCAGTTTGTACAAAGACTATAAGAATTATATGAGATGATTTTAAACTGAAATCTATATTTTAATTGTATATTATCGTATTGATTAGAAGGTTGGTCCTGTCAAACAAGTCTAGCACTTGGGAAATACAAATAGAGGGACAAAAATGAGTGTTCCACACTTAACTAAAAATGGTAAAAAAGCACCCCAAATATCCGCTTTTGAAGCCCCCAATCTGATACACTAGAGACAAAGAACTAATAACTTTCAGAAGGAAATGCAATTATTATTGCAATCAATTCAAGAGACAATTGAGTAACATAAAGAAGACTCAAGAAGAAACCATGAAGAGATTAAAGAGAATCTGAACAAGATAAATGATCAAGTTCTTAACTTAAAATCAAAACTAGGGAATCCCCAGAAAATGACTATAAAGAATGAACAAGAAACCCAGAAAATAGAAGACAGACTAGAAGAAACTGATTAAAAGATAGAGGATATAAAAGGAAGGAAACTACAGACTGGGGCAGAGAAAGAAAAATACTGAAGACTTAGAGATAACACTGGAAATGGAAAAGACACACCATCCCTCACGATTTCAGAATATACTTGAAGATAAGGAAGAAGACTTTATAGAACAAATTATGGAGCCTTCAGAAGAAGTGTTAGAAACTGGGAAACAAGAAAAAGAAAAGAGAAGCTGAGGGAGGAGGAAAGTTGGAGTTTTTCAATGAATATGATTGGGTAGAACTCTCCCTCAGAAATCTCTTATTTAATTGGCCTCCTCCACTTCAAAGAGAACCCATAAAAACAGAAGGAAAACTCTTTGATGATTTAAATCAGTGTTTCTCAACCTTGACAATTTTAAGGCATGTGGACTTCAACTCCCAGAGTTCCACAGCCAGGAGTTGAAGTCCACATGCCTTAAAATTGTCAAGGTTGAGAAACACTGATTTAAATACACGGATTTGGAAACTTATTTGGCAAAAGAAGAAAGCTAGAGTTAGACTAAAGAAAATAGAGGACTTGAGCTATTATTTGGGGCCCTATATTATCAAACAGGTGTCTGAATATGGCTAGAAACAGATAACCTTTAGATACTAAAAAGATAATCATACTTAAAAAGATAGGATTTATACTTAGGATGATGTACTTTTCTATGAGATGGGAAACATGAAAATAACAAGATGGCTCTTAATAATAGAAGCTTTTACTCATCTTAATGTAATTACTATTGAGAAAATCATAATTTATAAAGATAGTTTGAACACTGAGGGGAAAACAAAATGGAAATAAGAGTTGGGAAAACAGGGTAATGGCTTAATAAGGTGACTTTAATTGCAAATAAAATTGAGATATGAACTGGATAGAAAAGATGTTGTAATCTAGAACTATTGTTAGTAGATATAATATTAGAAAAATATGATGAAGAACCATATATTTAATGTTGTGTATATGTTATATGTATTAATAGCAGAAAGAATTGCATTTGTTTAGTGTTTGAAAAGTGAAGAAATATCACTTGAAGAAGAAGGGATTAAGAAAATGCCAGAATGTGTAGAAACTGACAGACCGATATTGAAGAACAAAGAAAAAGAAGACACAGAATATTTTTAATATGTATTGTTAAGTAAAAAATGAACCCAGACAACATGATCTGTAAAAATAGAAATAGAAAACCAATAAATTCTATAAAAGAAGAGTTTCTCAAAATCCAAGAGACCAACACAAGTGTGTTTGATTTCATTTTATGACTTATAAATGAAAGACCAATCAAGCAGATATTCTTCTCAATATTTTTTTTATGATGGTCAGGGTTTCTGGACAAGTTGAAATCTAAGCAACAGCCTTAAGATAGAGGATAGGCAGTGTATAGTATCTGATTTTCTTCTCTGAAATTGAGAAAAAGCCAAGTAGGAAATATTAGGCTTAAGGGAACTGAAAACCTCAACACTGCACCATTAAAGGTAGTTTTTTTTTATTTGCCAAAAATGTCCACTGTCTCATTAAAAAAAATTAGTGCAGAAAACAACTACTATTTTTGTGTATCTTGAAATGTTGGGAGAAAGTAAATATGGAGAAATTTATTTTAAGGAAACAAAGCTGAATGCAATTAATATTTACTGGGCTTCAGTAGAGATTATTTTGATATAGTCAGAAAAATACTAATTAGAATTTCATAAAAAGAATGTAATATGAATGGTTCGATCACAAAGAATTACGATGTGAAAAAAGTGAAAGTCAGCAAAAGAAATCATACAGGAAGCTTACTGATAATCTGAAAATCATAAAGGACACATGTTAAGGAGTAATAATGAGAACCGAAATTCCCCAATCATTCCCTGGAATCAAGCTTGAGAAGCACAAAGTCAGGTGTCCATTAAAACATAGATAATGGCCAAAAGAAGCACTGGGTTTAGGTTGCTTTATAAAACTTATAAAGCCAGATAGTGCTGTCATGTTGAAATAAGACAGTCAACTTCTTAAAGGAGCTTAATTCTAATACAGTGTGCGCTAAAGATTCTTATCTAGCTGTCTGGGTAGCTCCTGCCAAGTTTGAGCATGACAGCTTGATTGCCCTCCACAGTAGGAAAAGAGAGAGCTATCACACTACTGCTCCAGAATCAGAACAATGGTTATCAAGCCCTGTATTATAATACGAAAGGTAGAAAAAAGACATGCTGATTTAAATTATAGAGGGCAATACATTCTCATGTTGGCAATCAACTGTTTAAAGTAGCTTAATTCTAGTTTCCAATGAAGATTCTTAGGTAGCAATCAGGTAGCTTCTGCCAAGTTTGATTGGGGAACCTGACACAAACAGGAGGTAGAAAAACAAGAAGAAAAAAATCCATTAAATAGCCAGAACCAAATAATTTCCATACTATGAAATCCAAAGAATTTGCTCATTGTCTCTCCAAACTTCAATTAATTTAGAGAAATCCTAGAGAATGGCAATGGCATGACTAGATGGGGTCAAACATTTCAAATCTTGAAAATGAAGACAGGAAAAAGCTTTAAGAAACTGCAGTGCAATCAGTTTAGTAATAACTTGAGAGACAGTAAAACAGACCATAAAATGATGAGTTTTGAAGACAGTGCATTGATTCCTAGGTGTTAGCATGCATTTGTCAATGAGTAACCTTGCCAAATTAACCTAAACTCATGTTTTGATTTTTAGTAGCTTGTGAGAACATTGAGGATATAAACATACAAAATCACAATACTAAAATCACATTAAACCAAAAACAAACAAATCTCTTCTAGTTCAACCCCCCTGCTCAAGCAGGAGAACCTACACCATTTCAGACAAGTGACTGTCTAGACTCGTCTTAAAAACCTCCAATGATGGAGCACCCATGATTTCTGAAGGCAAGCTGTTCTACGGGTTACTTGTCCTCACTGTTAGGAATTTCTCCTTAATTCCAACCGTTGTTTCTTGTCCTGCCCTTTGGTGCTTTGGAAAATAATTTGACCCCCTCTTCTTTATGGCAGCCCCTCAAATACTGGAATACTGCTATCATATTACCCCTAGTCCTTTTTTTCTCTAAACAGGCCATACCCAATTCCTGCAACCATTCTGTAATGCCAACTATATCATACTGCCCTCATATACTATTGCTTCTAATTCACCCTGTTTGTTCCCCAAGCTTTGAGCATTTGTATATAAGCATTTAAGGCTTTTACTGTATGCCTGTCCATGGGTATGTTTCCTGCATCTCCTAATTGTTTGAGGTTTTTTTTCATCACTCCCTACATCATTGTTTGATTTGTTTTCTTGGGATTTATGATTGGTTTTGTGTTCTAGAGATTCTAAAGATTAGTCACCCTTTCCCCTCAATTTTAGTTTAAAGCCCTTCTGATGAGTTGGGCCAGTCTTTTTCAGAGTATATATTTCCTGGTTTTCGTGAGGTGCAGCCTATCATTTCCCAAGAGTCCTTCAGATAGGAAATGCAGTGCATGGTCCAGGAAACTAAAGTTTTCTTGGCAACACCAACCCTTTAGCCAGTGGTTTATTTCTAGAATTCTTTTTTCCTTCAATGGGTGTTGGCCTTTCATTGGGAGTACTGATGAGAACACTACTTGTGCTCCTAGCTTCTTAACTTTATTGCCTAGTTGTTGTTTGTTGTTGTTGTTGTTAGTTGCGAAGTTGTGTCCAACCCATTGTGACCCCATGGACAATGTTCTTCCAGGCCTTCTTGTCCTCTACCATCTTCTGGAGTCCATTTAAGCTCACACCTACTGCTTCGGTGACTCCATCCAGCCACTTCTTGTCTTTTTCTCTGCCAGCTCCATTCTGTCTTTCGATGCTTGGGTCTTTTCAGCCTCATCTCTGCTCTGGTAAGGCCTGCTGTTCAGCTTTCCAGTCAGGCCAGCTCCACCATCTGGTCTGCTCCACTCAGCTGGCCACTCAGCTTTAGAGATCAGAGCTCTCTAGCTCAATGCACCTCTGTTGTTGCTGCTGTGCTGCCCATCTCTGCTGCTGCTGCTGCTGTATTTCTCCCCTTCACTGATATTGCTGCTGCTTTTCTCCCCTCCACAGATTATGGCAGCACCAATTTCTCAAGCTGACAGATTGCTCCAGGCCCTTTGTCCTCCACCAGACCAGATGGGCTTCCAGGCTAGCAACATGTTGGGGGGGGGGCTGCTGATCTCACTGGGAGGGAATGCTGATCAAGTCCTCCAGAAGTCCTCCATCTGGGACTAAGTCACTGGGGCGGGTTGAGGAGCTGGAATGATACAATGGGAGGGCTGTAGTAGTCAGACTGCCTCTAGTTTCCTGGGCCCAGGGACAGGATGCCTGGCTGCCCCCTTGAGCTGGGCTGCCTAGATTGGAGTATGGGTCTAGGCTAGACCTACCAGTTTGCTGCCTCCAACAGCCTCCCTTCTTGTCTGCTGTTTAGCTGCCAATTTGCTGCTTTCAGTTGCCTCTTTTCCAGCATTGGGCTGCTTAGTTCAGCTCCTGAGCTGGACCTGTTGTTTTCTGTTGCCGGCTGCCTCCAACTCCATGTGTAGCTATTCATTCACTGTGCTGCTGTTTTGCTGGTGTTTTCTTCCTTACCCCAATTTCTTATTTTCCTTTATCCTTTCTATCTTCCTTATCTAACTTTCTGCTCCTTTTTCCTACCTTTCCTCCCCTTACCTTGTACCTTCCTACTTAATTTAGTAACTTCTCTCCCTGTGATCTGATACTGCTTCTTACACTGCCACCATCTTCAAATGTATTAAGAAGATTTTTGACTTTTTGTCCAACTATCGAGTCCTTTCCATGAACCTTGGATAGGGAGATACTATTGTTTGATGATGTTGAAGGTATTGTTACAAGATATAAGTAAAGCGGCCTTTTGCTATTGCTCATGGTGATTTTGTCAATGCTGATGATGTTCAAGTAGTGTTTCAAGGTGCCTATTATCTTTGCTTTCTTTTGTCACAGTTATTCTTTTAATTGAAGGTCTTTATATTTTGTGATTTTCTCCAGTTCTTTTCTATTCTGCTATCCACTATCCAGACATTTTGTCTTTCTTATCAACAATTGTCTGGGGTGTTGTGTGGCAGGTGCTTGTCTGTTTGAATTCTACACTCCCAGAGCTTCTTTGCCTCTTCATTTTCTTTTTCTTTGTCCGTTTCTGATTTCCACCAATTCTTATAGGAAAATGCTCCTACTCTGTCATTCATTTTTTTGTAATCAGTCTTGCAATCTTCTTGCAGCAGTTAATTAGGTAGTCCACTGTTTCTTCAGCTTCTTGATAGAGGTTGCATTTGCTGTCTGATGCTGTCTTCTTAATTCTGGTTTTGTATGCATTTGTTCTTAAAGCCAGAACTGTGCAGCCAGAATTAGCCCCTCTATCTCCTCCACTTTCCTACTCTTAGCCATTGCCTACTCCTAACATAGCAGCATGTCTAACAAGACCAAAGCACAGGTGGGGAAGCATATTTTAGATTTTCTTTGCAATAATCACTCATACAAAGTTTAGCTGTCTTTGATATCATTCCTCCATTCTAGTCTTAGAAGAAAAATCCTAAACTAATAACCAAATGAATATTATGTTGGCAATTCTGAAACAATATTTTTATGTTTTCCCATTCATATTGCCCATGATGTCCATAATTATGGGTAGTATGTCATGATCAAGCACATAATAACTTGATGTATTTTTGGGGGGGGGGGGTTGGTCTTACTAGAAGTTACCAGGAGAATGACAATCAAGGCTATTATTTTCAATAGCAGCTATTCATTATTCTTAATAACTAGAAACTGTTCTTAGTAAATATTTAAATAATCCCAAGTGTGTGTCAGCACTACTTATACCTCCAAGCTGATGACTGCATATAATACTATGTTGGCTTATAAAGCATCTGATGGGTTCTAGATGCTCTCTGAGCTTGATTGGTTTCTTGCAGACAGATCATTACCCAAATTAGGTAACATCATCAGTGCTAGTATGGTAGTTTGGTTAATGAAACATCTGCAAGAAAACTGCCAAGCCCAGAGAGCACCATTTCAACCCTCATTTCAACAAATATTCTCATTTATTAGTATAAGGAGGATATAGAGTAGAAAATCTAACTTACATAGAATAATGTGAGCATGCTTGGAATAAAAATGGCTTTGGTTGCACTTGTGGCCAAAATGTGGCAAAACTGCCTGGAACTGCCATTGGCAGGGAATGCTACATATGGTGCAAATATGATTAAAATGATAAACTAGTGTACACCTTTCCTATTTTTCTAAAAAATAATAATAATAATTTGAAAGTAGACCAAAGTCATGATTGGTGGCAGAAGTCAGCTTTCTGAAGGTAATCATAGCATGTAGTAAATGTTAGCCTGGAATGTAAAAAAATGTAAATGGTAAGGGACACAAGGAAGTTAAGCAAGGAAATAAAATAAAGAATAATATAGATGCTATGTGACTGTGGAAATTAAGAAAAAGTGGTTTTGTGTTCTGGAATTAAGTTGAAGACTGTATCAGGAAAAGTGAAGATATAATATTAATTGTGAAATGTCTAAAATGTATTCCAGAAAAAAAATGGATTTATATTATCTAAGTTATGTGGCTGCATGTGAACATTGAATCCCTAGGATAATGATAATGCAGTTCATTAAGAGAATAAGTAATGGATATGAAGAGAATGAGAGGCTTTGAATTTGGGACAGACTCTTTTCTGGAAGAATCAAGGGTAGATATTTGATGGAAAAATCAACACAGAAAAAGAAAGAAAGAAAGAAAGAAAGAAAGAAAGAAAGAAAGAAAGAAAGAAAGAAAGAAAGAAAGAAAGAAAGAAAATAAAGTGAAAATAGAATGACTAAAGAAAGAGAAAGTGTGGGTCTATAGAACAAATTAATATAAGGTACACCAAAAAGATAAAATAATTTATGCAAGCCTCATTTAAAGTGTGTACTGACAAGAGTGAACATGGATAAATTACCAGCAGAACAAATGCATAGCACAGCTTAATATTTGTGCTCTGAAGCAGACTCTTTGCTGAGTCCACATTAGTTCCATAATACCAGTTTTGTTAATGAATTCCATCTCAGCAACATCTACACATCTGAGTACCAAGGAGAGTATATGTTTAGTTATGAAAATTGTACTTTTTACAGATTGCTAAAAGATTTTGCTTCCAGGATCTGTGGGTTAAACATTGGTAAACATCACGGAGCACATCTGTCAAGTTATTTATGAGCAATTGGAATTATTCAGATATGTTCTTCTTCTCCTTAGGATCTGACAAGTGCAGTTAATCAATGTGAGAAAGGGATTTGCATCACTACTTTCAGATATTTTTCCCTCCTCACCAGCTGATGTTCCTTTTCAGCCTGATTGTGGCATTCAGTTATAAAACAGAAACCTGCATTGCTCCAGAAATAATGCTTAAAGAGCTAATTGCAACATAAAATGTTCTAAGCACCAGTCCTATTAAATGACTTCAATGACTATAGAGTTCCAATGTTAGGTAGGATGAACACATCAGCATAGGTAAAACTGCATTAAGGATGTGGTTTTATGCAGCTTCCTGGAGAGATGTTGCAATAATAATATGGGAGAAAGTTGAGAACTATGATTGCTTTCTGAAAGGGTAAGAAGTCCCCTGCCAATAATAATCCACTGAAGCAATACAACGTTTGTTGAGAAGATTTTGCATGCCCAAAATCTCAAAATGTAATGTATTTCTTTGTTAGGTACATCTTGTCTTTTCTAAAAGAGATCAAGGGTGGTATACAAGATATTTTTGTCTATATTCCTTCCTCCTCCCTATAATAATAATCCTATAACATAAGACAATGATTAGTCAATTGTAGAATTATTGAAATCAACTAAGTCTTATTCCAATATATTTATTTTAAGTGTGAGCAAAACTTGATCCAATTTGTAATTGTGGAAAATTACATCATCTCATTAGTAGCATCAGTATCTCATTATGTATTTAATGCTTTGGAGGAACTCTCAAAATGAGGATTGCTGCTCCCCATTTAAAGTTGAAGTGAAGATAGATATTTTATTAAGACTATCAGAATTGGGTATGTCTAGTTTAATGAAGAGAAAGACAAGGGGGTACATGCATATTTCCGGGGCTGCCACAAAGAAGAGGGAGTGAAGCTATTTTCCAAAGTGCCTGAAGGCAGGACAAGAAGCAACGGATGGAAACTAATCAAGGAGAGAAGCAACCTAGAACTAAGGAGAAACTTCCTGATAGTTAGAACAATTAATCAGTGGAACAACCTGCCTCCAGAAGTGGCAAATGCTCCAACACTGGAAGTTTTTAAGAAGAGACTGGATGGCCATTTGTCTGAAATGGTATAGGGTTTCCTGCCTGAGCAGGAGGTTGGACTAGATGACCTCTAAGGTCCCTTCCAACTTTGTTGTTGTTGTTGTTGTTTTTATTGTATGATTGGGAAATACCATTTCTGAAACATAAAACATAAGAGTTTATATCTTCTTCTATAATTCGGTATTAATGCATTCACTGTTTGTATAAAGAGTTCAGTGGAAACATGGTCTTGAGTCTCACTGAGTCCTAACTCACTAAATATGTAATCAGGGTAGCTAAGAAAGAGCATATCTCCAGAGCACTCATTTTAATCATTAGTCAAATGCTTTAAGAATGTGTTCCTGTCTTAAGAGAATAATGGTCATTATTAATAAAGGAAACATATAGCAACTATTCAATTATGTAAATGAGGTGATATAGAACAGTTTACAAGCACAGTGTTCTGTTGCATTGTGATATATTTTCTACTGATTTAGAGAAAAAACTGTTTTTGCTTGTATAAATGTGAAAAATGTCCTGTCCCTGTATATCCTTATTCAGAAGAAAAGTTAGAAGTGATTAAAATTTCAAATTAACATTCAGTTTTCACTATGGTGTCACGTAAAAATTGTTAAGCCAAGTTGTATTTTAAGAAAAGAGGAATGAGTGCCTAACCTCTTTCCTTCTATTGTTTCCTGACATATGACCAACCTTTCCAAATGCTGAAAGGAAGAAAACTAGGAAGATTGACTCTATCAGCTTTCTCTAGTGATCTCTATCAAGATTCATGAACTTCAGTTCCCAGAATTTCATAGCAACAGCCATACTATCTAGAAGCTGAACTCTCTATATGTGGAGAATACTAAGGGTAAAGGCCTAGAAGTAATTTATGTTATGAAGACATAAATTACTGACCTGCCTCATTTTCCCACAATTTTATTATGATCCTAGTGATAACAGGAATAAAATAGAGGTTGCTTAAGTATCCTGACATTAATAGCAATCAGCACCACCTCTTTACAGAAGTATTTATTTTTTATGAACATTTATATTAGAAGTGTATTATATGGGGACCCAAATGCAATAGCCCCGTTGATGTAGGTAATTATTTACTAAGACTTGCTGTCTAACAAATGTTAGATAGATTGCTTTATGCAACAGACTATGGATTTAGAAATTAGCATATCAAAGACTAGGTATCAGACATAAAATGATTTGACATAAAGTGGATGATAAATATACATGAATGGCAAAAAATAAAAATAAAAAAGCAGGTAAATGAATTTGTGTTTCTTTCCTAGAATGTTTATTAAAGACAGGGAAATAGATGGAGAAATTTTAAGATGTGGAAAATCTGTTAGGCAAGAAGTAGGAAATTTTTGACCTGTGACCAGAAATTCATATTTATTGAAAGAAGCAAAATTAGCTAGGTTTAAGAATGTATCCTTTAGAAGAGAATATATGAAGGTTAACATTTATTTGTGGGATCCTTGGAACTCTCTGAGTTTGATTGTTTTCTTCCAGATATTTCATTATCCAACTAGGTATTGTCAACAATGCAACTGTTGCTGATATTTAATCTGAAGTGGGCACCCAAAATAGCTATATCATTTTTCACCTGCTTTGTTGATCAATTTTATGATACTGCTGATACTGCTGGGGAGAACATTCTGTGATAGACATTCATGCAGAAAGAATAATTGTTCCTTGGTAGAGTTTTGCCTATAAGCAAATTTCTCCCATTTACATGCTTTCTGATGTGTTTGTGACATCACTCTGATGATGCTACCTGATTGGATAATAAAATGTCTGCAAGCAAAGAATCAAGTTCAGAGAGGTCTAACATCTCTACAATAAGAACAATAATGTATCCAATAAGGCAAGTTCCCAATTGGATCTCGACACTAGAAATGTATATACACCCAAGGTTCATTCAGTTGGGGAAAGCAATAACCTATAAAAACATATTATAGGAGAGAGGAGAATTAAAATCGAGGAAAAATCTTCAAGATGCAGGGATAGAATTAGAATGGTGGGCGTATCTCCAACTACAAGCAAGATATAGGAAAGACAAAAAAGAGTGGGGTATAAAAATAGAACTGACAGAACCAGATAAAATATTATTAGGTCCCGAGGATAAAATGATTAAAAAAATATCACTTTCTCTTAAACCAGGCAATGTATGAAGAACAGGTCAAGGAGACTATGCTAACTTGGAGTAGAGATTTTGGTTTCAGTATTGACCTGCAGATTTGGCAAGAACTGTGGGAAAGAAATAGGAAACTCACTTTAGCTACCTCGTACAAGGAAAATCTTTACAAGATGTTCTATAGATGGCACTTCCCACCCATAAGGCTAGCTAAAATGGGTTAAAATATCTCACCTTTATGCTGGAAATGTAAAATAGTAATTGGATCATATTACCATATGTGGTGGGAATGCTCAAAGGCCCATGAGTATTGGAATAGGATACGAAGTTGGTTGAAAGATATATTAATATTGGACTTAAGAGTTAAAACCTGAACTCTTCTTGTTGGGAATAACTACAGAGAAATACAATAAGGGAACAATCTATTTGCTGTTACACATCTTGACTACAGCTAGGCTTGCATTTGCACAAAAATGGAAGAGCAAAGAAATCCCCACAGAAGAAGAGTTACTATATAAAATATTAGCATGTGCAGAAATGGACAGGCTCACAATGGTATTGAAAGGTAAATATGGATTAATTTATTTCGAAACCTGGGATAAATTTTATTGCTGGAGCGATTCGAGGAGGACTGTTGGGATTAAAGCTTAGCGTTAAGATAGAAATATATGTTATTTTAGAATAAGTACTGTATAAAAAACTTAGATGTATAATTATAAATGAAGAATCAATTGTAAAATGTGGAACAACTTGATAAGAATGTATATACTGGAATGTCATGTTACATCCAACGTTTTTTAATTGTATTATAAATAAAATTTTGAAAAAAATTTTTTTTAAAAAAGAACATGTTTCTACCACTTTGTTATATGGAATGAGAAATGAATGTGTCAAAAGAAATATAAAAGTAAGTTGACAGCCATGAGAATATATTAGTTAAGAAATATATGTGTGGTAGGTCAAGAATGAATGGGTACCAAATGAATGTAGCCTGAACACAAAAGTGAGTTACTACATAAGTATATTGAGATAGTTTGAGGGAAATAGTTGAGGAAGAATAAATGAGAAACAAATTGTAAATCAAATATATCAAGGAAGAATGAATGGATCAAAAGGAAGAGAAGAATGAGAAAGTTGTAGTTAGACAAAGCTGATGAAAGTCTGAAAAAGGGAGAGATGACTTCAAAGTTTAAAGATTAAACATATTACATGAAATGGTGTGTGGAAGCAAGAATAGCTTACAAGAGCCAAAATGTATAGTGAATAGTGTTCATGCTACCTAGATTTAGTTGGGATTTTTTTGGCTTACCTTTTTTTTTTTTTTTTTTACCTTTCCTGGGTTCTGTATAACAAAAATCCCCAATCTTTTGAGCACCAGTTTTTCTGCGGACCAGAGGGGGCATGGTTTCATGTACTGCCTGCATCTTGCAGATAGGGTTTTGTTTATTTGCGTGGACCAGTTTCTGGCATGCCACGGCCCGGTGCCGGTCCATGGACCAGGGGTTGGGGACCCCTACTTAGAATGTTGCATGTCCCAAAAGGAAACAACATGTTGAGTATGTATGTATGCCTATAGGTATGTATGAAATATCATTGAAAGAATGAGTTGGAGAAAGGATGCTGAAGTAAACAGAATCAATCTAATAGAACAAAAACAGTCCATGCTGTCTAAAGACTTGATGCCTGGCACTATTTATCTGCCATTCCTGGAGGCACTTAAGACAACATCCCTCCTGGAAAATCAACCACAGCAGGTTATGTAATAATATGAACTTCTAATCAATTTTAAGCCAATAAAAAAAAACACTTACAAATGCCTTCAGATGTAAAAAAAAAAACATACACACAAAAAAGGCATTTTTTTTACATTCATTTGCATTTGAAAATTGATAACCAGCATGGATGAAGCCAAAAGCCTTATGGGGACAGAGGTGGGAGAGGTGAGAGGAGAAGACATGCAAAGCTCCTGAAAATGGAAATGTTGCCAGTATGAAGTTGAATAATCTGAATTTTATATATTGAATCTGGAGACAGGGTGTCCCCACCCCCGACCCCAGTCTTTTAGCATGGCTATAGACATCCTGGAGCCTCATGCTGTTGGCTTTTCTGTTATGAATATAACAGAGGAAGAAAGTAGAGAGGCTGGCTCAGCTGGAACCTGCTGCTGATCTTGCTGAACCGGGTCCAGTCATTTTCCTTCCTTTGCAAAGCTCATGCTTATTCTGGACATGCAGTATTTGAAGAAATAATGGAAAATAATAATAATAATAATAATAATAATAATAATAATAATAATAATAATAATAATAAATAATCTTGCTTTGCCCTTAACTTCTCAGCAATAAATGGCTCTCAGAATTTCTAATTCTGAAAAGCCCCATTTGATCTCTTTAACACCTCCACCTTGGCCGTGTTTCAAGTGTCATTGAACATTGTGTTTTTCTAAAGACAGTCGGACACTAACACTGGCTTTCATAGGGCATGACTGAAACACAGCTGGGGTTAAGATAATAATTGGTTTGCAAGCCTGAGCTAAAGTAAATATTGCATTTGCATTAAAGGTTACTTGTTACAATTTTCCCCTCTTTGAACAAATCACATATAAAAAAAAATCAAACTGAGACTTCCCTCCCCGCCCAAAAAAGGAAAAAAATAATCAAATTCCACAACTTATTTTCATTCCAACCCCATGGGTGAATTCATGGGTGAAGTCCTGTGGATTAGATCATTTCAATTCTTGCTAATTCTAGCATAAGCTGTAAATATTTGTACTTCAAAGCAGATATGGTTTAAAGTGTAAAAACATTTGCATGAAAAATCTACTGGATGAATGCTTTTGTGGTCCCTAAATTATACACATGCTAACATACAGTTTATGTACAGAAAATATTGTCTGCTGCTTGGAGGTCCTTCAAACAGTACATTTTCTGTAGGCAAATAACTTCTCGGAGAGATGAAGGTAGAACATTTAAAGTGAACATTCGCATTGCCTAAAATTTACTTGAATAGAATGTAAAGTGGAAATAGCAGAACTCTTTTTTTTAAAGGCACCTCAACAAATATTAAACTCACCAGATTCTTAAATTGATGGGACAGGACATGAGGTTTCTCTATCATCCCTCTGCTGAATACAGCACTGATCCTGGATGAGTTTGTTAGTGAATGGCTGCTGAGAACCTGAATAAGATGAGGATCTGACCAGAATGTAAAGAAGGTTAGCTTTAGCTGTCCCTCCCCACCCCACCCCCTCTTTTCTAAAAGATTAGGCAGGATGTTTGCTGATGATGCGTCAGGCAAGCAGATTGATGGAATATATTGTTAATGGACTCATTAATTCAGTTTTTCTGAAAATAATATTGGATAGTTTCATCAGCACCGAAGTCTTTGCTTTAATTTCATTCAGGATTAAAATAGTAAATGGTATGGCTTTAAACTTTTAACAGGTTAATCTCCTGAAATCCGTTCATCAGCAAGAATAAACTGAAAATTCTCCAGTAATTGAAGGGCAAATTTATTTAAAATGTCCTAGTAATTGGTTGGATACATACATACACATGCAGGGTCTATTTATAATCAGCTGTATATATGCCACTATACATAGAAAGTGCTATCATGAAAGGAAAATCCTCTCCTTCATGGGAGGAGATTCATTTTCAAAATGGTAATAATTACAGATCATTTTTTCCCAAGGAGGATTTCTGTAATTTAGTATGTACATCTAATGCATAAATCCACTGATTTTCTTTAAGTAAGTCTTTAAACTGATAGAATTGGTGATCTGATTAAATAAATAGGGACTCTTGACAAATTACTATTATTATTAGCTTTAGAATTACTGTTACTATTTGTACCCTATCTGTAATAATAATATTATGCCATATACAATTTATAAAAAGTAGATGCAGCAATTTAAAAAAGATATAATCAGAAAGGAGAAAATGGAAAGTTAGAAAGATTAAGAGGATGGTCCAAAAGCTTCCAAGATAATATACTGTATATTTCAGAATATATTTTTTTAAAAAAATAATTCATTCAGAACTGTCCAATTCAAATTTTATCTATTCAGTCCTTTACAAAATACCTCCTTTTTTACTGGTCTGCCTGCAATTTCATTGATAGAACTCAGCCCATCCAGATGGGGTGGACCAATATTTTACAATTCCCTTTTTCTCCATGTGTAAATATAGTTATATTATGCCTGATGCATTGATCCTTCTCTAATTTGGCAGTTTTGGAAACAAGATGTAGTGCTATAGTAATATTCACAAAAAGTGCTCATCAAAAGGAAAAAAAATACCACCCTAATAAAACTGTAAATATTTATCTTGCCCAAAAAATTGTCATAGGTATTGTCCAAAATGGGCAGTTTATTTCCCTTTGAAGTAGTGTGAGTCTTATATATGCTAAGATCCTTTTCAGCTGAAAAATGGAAAGGCTTAATGAAATAAATACCTAACCTCTTCACATTTTTCTCTGAAACTTGACAGTGTTTCTCTGCTAGGAAAAGTCTTCCATTTAAAACAAAAAACAAATAAGAGACATTTGTGGATTTCCCACAATATTTAGTGGGAAGTATAACAATTTGGCTGGCCAAATTTCATTATAGATTAGCCTTATTTTGTATAGACCAGGGGTGTCAAACTGGAGGCCCATGGGCCAGATGTGTCATGCACAGGCCATGCCCACCCTGATTCCACAAGGGCAAAAAAGTCATGATTTATCACAGTACATTATGTGACATGATCAAATTTGACACTCATGACACCCGTGTCTAAACTGATTTGACTCCTTTTATATTGCTTCCCAAGCCATCAAATCAGACTCCAGACCAAAGCTTGCAGTTACACTATTTAGAATAGCAAAACCTACAGAATATTTTTTTAAAAAAATAGAAAAGCAATATACATTTGAACCGTGGTCTTAGGAGACTGTTATTTGTTCAAGCTACAGTTTCAGGGAACATTTCCAGCTACTGGCATTTTTTCCCCCATGTAGATGAATATTCTGGTTTTAGTGTATAGAATAAGCTATGAGACCTATATAGGACACAGAATGGGTTAATTATAATCAAATGAAAATAGCCATGGAAATGTGCATTAAATCCATCAATGAATTTCTACAATTTTCAAAAGGGAAGAAGAAAAGGGAACAGAAAAACATAAAACTATCTATAGCAAACTACAAAAGGAACAGAGTCCTGAAAAAGGGAGGTTCAGTTTAGCACACTGTGAAAGAAATGAACCCACATCCACAAAGATAAAGTCAGTTACCACTCAATTCAATTTTTAGGATCCTGTCAGAGGCAAGAACTAAAATGTTATGTTATACAGGAAAAACACTAAAATCAGTAACTTCCTTTGCTTCTCACTGCAATGGGATAAATTTCAGAGGAATAATAAGCAATTCAGTAAAGATTAAAGTTTTTTAGTTTTAAAGGAAGATATTCATTTCAACTGATAAAACTGAAAACAGAAAAAATCCAGTATATGACACAAAATAAGGAAAACAGGAAACATTCAACATTCATATTTCTCATTAACAACTTCACACACAAGCATCATAACTACAATCTTACTGTAAAAGTTTTGTAGTAAGAACTCATACATATCCCAATTCTTTTTAGTATGTCTCCCAAATCACAAAAATAAAACTCAGAAAAAGAAATACAGAAACAATGTTTCACTGATGAAACCTCTGGCTATTGTGAAAAGCAGAAACATAGAATCAGGCTTGTTGATTCATGAAGAGAGCTCAGTGGAGGTAATAGACAGACTAAAATAAGGGAGTAAAATAATTACATTTGTTTGACAGGATTAAAACCCAAGGAAGTCAGTATTTTAGATCCATTGCTAGCCTTTGCGAAACAAGCTAAACAAATCTAATAACAAAAGCATACAAAGCAAGCCTTCAAATTATGAAATGCTATAAACTGTATAAAAATCATTGTACTCTCAAATCAGTTGGTCAGCTGCCCCAGACCTGCATGCTGTTGCTGATTGTGCTCTTCAATATACAAGAACCTTTTTTCTAAGCAGTTAGCCTCCATTTTTTTATTCCCGGCTTGGAACTGGACCTGATTTTGCTTTCATTAGTATGTTAATATGTTAAAGAAAGAGACTCAATTTGGTGTAGTGGTTAAAGGATCAGGCTATAAGTTCTACTCCTGCCATTGGCACAAAGCCAGCTGGGGGTCATTGGGACAGTCACTCACAGTCCTAAAAAGGAAGCATTAGTAAACCATTGTGATAACCTGCCAAGAAAACTGCAGGGACCTTCCCAGGCAATCACCAGGAGTCAACATTGACTCAAAGGCATGAAAATAATTTTAAAAAGCTCATTAACTTTAATCAGCTACTTTCTGTAGTACAAGTGATGATACAAAACTTGGCCACTTTACTACAAAATCTTCATTTTAAAAAAATGTAGATTTAAACTGCCCTACTTGACATTATTGTCTCATTAAAGTATATATTGTTTTGTCACTGTTGATTAGATCATATTTCCAACTATTTCTACTGTGAAGATAAATAATATTCAGCTTCAGCTAGATTGGATGGATTAGTTTTATGCAAAGAGAACTGAGTTTTACTCAAACTGTCTTCTCAGAGTTGCCAATAGAGTAACAGGTGAAGAAAAGAGTTTGCTTTTGGATACAATTAAATGTCATTCAATGGAGTTTCATATACAGATGAAACACTTGTTACAGATTTGATGTTCTGTTCCCTGGGATTAGAGGAAAGACCTGGGAATAACATTTGATTCCATTCCTTTCTCTGTTCTCTCTCTCCCCTTATCTCCTTCCTGCTGCTTTAACAAGGGACTTGCAGCTGATTTTTGTTGTCTTGCATAGTCATAGCATTTGCTCTTTTTGTAGAAAGGATCTGCCTTGCTACAGAGCCCCAAAGCACTGAATCATACATAAAACTCCCCAGTTATTTCATCATCCAGTTGCTGCCTTACCAACATGAGGATTCTGCTTTACTTCATTTTGCAACAGATTTTAAAGATACCTGTTTATGCTCAGAATTTAGAATTCAGTGAAATATGAGGTGGACTCTCTATGATACTTTATGTGAGAAAATATTGAAAGCAGAGAAGTTTCCTAGTTTATCTCCCTTTGAAATGCTTGACAGACAAGATTTTGGTATAGATATGAATTGGATTCTTTTTTATAATATAAATGTATAGGCAGGACTATAGGAGAAATAAGCTTTTCATCATAATGAAACAAAACCAGTTTGAGATCTAAACTAAATCAAAACCTTACTATTTCTTTCCTGAGTGAATTCTCTGTTTCAGGGTTATTTTGTTTTTCTATGACAACAGTGAGCATTATGTGTTTCTCTATACTCGTGTTAAATTGGACAGCCAATCACAATTTATTTACCCACTAGCAACAGCTTCTAGAGTTATTTAACTATTGTGCTAAAATAACAGTAATTTGATATTACTTCAAAGATTCTGGGCTATTACCACACTCTTTCTTTAGTATCTTCATATGAGAGATGAGATAAGTCACTGGAATGAAGCCATGATAATTATGGTAAGGCTATCTCTAATACAAGTAATGAGTCATGATTCCTAATAAGTTTCCATAGAAGACAGAGTCTAGGTGAGTGAGTGTGGCAATAGTCCAAAGTTGCAAGAAGGAGGGATTCTTTCCCCTAGGGCAAAGATACAGCTTGGAATGTCTGGTAGGCTGGAAGATGGCAAAGGTACCCCTCCCCAGCAACTCAGAATATATCTAATATACAGATAGTTGCTTTAGTCTGGCAAGATTCTGTTTATAATAAAAATAAAAAAGCTACTCAGAAGTAACTCCACTCTTGATTCTTTGGGCCTGACAGAGAGGCTGTGCATCAAACATAATAGGTTGGTGAGAATACTTTATGCAGTTTGCTTTAACAGCAGAAACATAAGGGGCATTCTGATTTATTTCAGTCACAATCTTAAGAAGATTATGTCTTGGAGCATCCATATGGGGAGGGGGTCAAAAAATCAAGTTGGTGGTTGATCATTATAACAATGTGATTGAAACCCAGCATCTTTTGTTTCATATGCAAGTGAGCCTTCAATTTCATGTTTGCAGATATCTCAAACTTTTAGATCACCCCAGTGGATGTCCCTCATCCTGCAGAATCATTACTAAGATCTATATAGGTGAGCATCCTATTACTCACAACAGCCATTACAAAATCATTTTCTAGTCTGTTAAACCAATTACTGTTAATTAGGATAATAGTAAGAAAAAAGAACACTGCTGGTAACAGAAATTGAATTATCACAGACATAGTGTATTGTCAACTAGTTTTTTGAATTTCAAAATTTTGGTGTTTAAAGAATACTACAATGAAATGTAAAAGTGTAAGCAGGAAGGAATATTGGAATTTGAAATAAACACTGAGTACTCTCAATTACTGAATTACTCTTGTAGCCATTACCACTTGTTCTCTTCTGTGGTTTGTCCACAGTTCCAAATCTAAGCTTCTTCAACAACAGAGTGCTATAAGAGCTAAATAAAATAGAACCTTGATGGACACATTGGGTATTCAGTTATATTATTTCAGAGGATAGTTCTGTTAATATAAAATAGTAAATTGTGGAAAACTCAACCAAATAAATGTCAATAATGGAAAAAAGTCTTTCACTGAGGAAGAGTCATAAGCTTTCTAGTAATATTTGACCATTATTATTCCATGTCAGAGGAAATCAATATCATTTTGACAGTTATACCATCTTGATTCACTAACAGTATGATTATATTGGATACAAAGATTGGATGTCAGTCTTTGAGAAGGCTATCCAGTGCATATCAAAGAGCAAGCTTTTGGGGTTGACATACCATGTAAAATAATGTTATGACAACTTCACTCACAAAGTGGGTATACTCAACTAGTTTATTAAGTGTGAATAGACATAACAATTAGACTGATTACTTTCAGTGAAGGAACATTCAAAATGTCACCATAAATTGTTTTCCTGTGGACCCCCACTGTCTCACAACTCCCATAGTCCAGGTAATAGGAGCCACTGTATTTAACAGGCTGTCAAGAATGAAGTTGACATCCCTGGATAGGTTGGAAGCTCAGCCTCATGGCAATTGGTCCTAGTTCACTGTTGATTGTAGCTATTCAGTCACTGTTTCCTTTCTGCCAACATCAGTCAAAGTACTGTACAGCAGCAGTATCCACATCCAATGGGGACAATCTTTTTTTTCTTTTAATTTTATTTTTATTTCCTCTCCCTACTTCACTGTGCCCAAGATGCTTGGGCCTGCTTAATGACCCATGTGGTCACTTATTAATTGCAACTGGGAAAGCCAGGATTGTGGCACTTGATAAAATGGTCATGTGATGTCTTGCTTAAAATCTGCTTTGCTCAGTGACGGAGCATTCTGAGCAATGACTGAGATTCTGGGCCCAAGTGATCTAATTTTTAAAATCAGATATGAAGTGGTCATATTGTGGTATTGAGCTCATTTTCTTTTAAGCATTATGAACTTTCTTCCTCCCTTCCCCTAAACTTACTCAGCAAGGACTAGCAGGTTTTCAGAACTGTCTGCTGACTTTTAAAGTTGCATTTCAGAGTTGAAGACCACTGTGTCAAAGACCTCTCAAATCAATTTATTGAAATTCTGTATTTTTTTATCTGTTAAACAAGCAGAACCTCTTAACATATTGATTTTTACATGTCTCAGCTCAACATTTTGCTGTGGAATATTCAAACATATGTTTGAAATCCATTCCTATTAGCGGTATTACTATTAATATTAGTAATAGGGCTATTAATACTATTACTATAACTAATTTTGTTGTAGTACTACTGGTAATAATAATATTAATACTATTAGTAATATTATTACAAATACCTCTTGTGATTATCCTGTCAGACATTGATGTGTGAATGCAAGAAGTCCCTCAACAGTCATTATAACAACAGAAAGAAAATCAATCAATCTTGACAGATCCAGAAAGCAGACCACAATCATCTGCATGTGATTAACATTGCCAGCTAAACCTTCTTTCTCTGCCTATCAGGCCACCCTCTGTTTCCCCTCAATTAGTGTAACCATCAACTTACCCTGCCTCCCCATGCATCCATGCATGCCCTTTGCCCAACCTAATTTCCCTCCAGTTAATTTATTAATTTGTTGCTTCCTGTTTGTACTCACCCTGCCCTAAATGCTGACCTCATTTATCCAATCGTGGGCCATCTACTGCACCATCTTAGAGAGGTGATTTATTTTGAGGAACAGCATTTTCTTAAAAAAATGTTTATTTATAAAATGTATTGGCTACTCACCTCACCATAGGGTAACTCTGGGTGGCTTATAGTCATTAAAATGTCTATACATATACATTAAAATATAAATAAATTAAAATCAAACATTGAACTCTAAGGACAGGTGGAGAGGCTATGGATGGCATGGGGTGAGATGGGATCTGTTGTTACGCAATCAACCATCTCCACTGTGCTATTCCCCTATTGGGGCCCCAGGCCAACTGGCAGAGCCAGATCTTTAGCCCTTACAAGAGGATAGGAAGGTTGTGGCCAACCTCACATCTGGGGCAAGAGGTTTCCAGAGGGCAGGAGCAATAGCAGAGAAGGTCTTCCTCCTGGACTCTGCCAGCTGGAGTAATTGGGCTGACGGAATCCTCAGCATGCCTTTTCTGCCTGCACAAGTAAGACAGGCCAATCCCAATGGGGTGAGATTTTCCCTCAAGTAACATGGACCCGTGCCATGAAGGGCTGTAATGGTTATCATCAACACCTTGGCTTGTACCCAGAAGCAGACTAGCAACCAATGCAGAGCACTGGTGTTACAGAGGCCATTCTTCAGGCCCCCAAAACAGCCTGCACCGCCACATTCTGCAGCAGTTGCACCTTCCAAATGCTTTTCAAGGGTAGCCCCATGTAAAGCGCATTACAATAATCTCACCAAGAGATGACCAAGGACCGAACAACCGAGTACAGGAAATCCTGATTCAGGAAAGGCCACAACTGGTGCACAACAAAAAGGCTCTCCTAGCTGTGATTGCCTGCCACCTGCTCCTGAGGCAGGAGTTGCTAGTCCAGAGAACCTCCAAGTAGTAGACTGGTCTTGCTGGGGCAGTGCCATCCCATCCATAATCAAAGATGACAAAATCCCAGATCCTGGAGCTCCATGTACCCAAAGCCATTCTTGCCAGGGTTCAGTCAATTAATGAAATAATAAAATTATTTAGCTACAGAACATTGAAATGAGGCAGTGTCTTTCCTTTACAAAATAGTGTTGCTTTCCTTTCTGATTCTCTGGTTAGGTCACTGTAAACAGCCAAGTAAGGAATGATTTCTGGTAATATTAATAAATTAAAATAAAAGAACATGTGTTTGATTTTTAATACTGAGATATTGATAGCCACATCAATGTAGGTTAAACATAGAAAAAAAGTAAATAAAGATCTAACTCAACTGGAAAAAGACTTTTACGGAAGGGATAGTTGTATATTTATGAAGTTTCTTCTCTCACAATGATAATAAAACAGGTATAGCTGGGAGGGAATTATAGAAGCTACTGTCTTAACACATTTGCATATTGACAGGTGGGGGAAGATTATATAATCCCATTGGTTCCAGTAAAATTTAAAAATCATTAAATGAATTAAATCTGGTTCACACTGGTAGGGACTTGTCATAAAAGGCAAGGATGTTAACCTGAGTTTGAAAAAAAATTGGTTTCATCAAAGGCAGAGGAAAATGGATAATTGAAGAAACTCAATAAAAGGCTTCTTGTTAGACAGCTTGGAGTTTGTAAAAAAACTGAATTGGGGACCATAAACAAAAGAGGGGCTCTGTTCCAAAGAGTAGAAAAGCAAAAAAGAGTTAAGATGTTTTTTTAAAAAATGTTGAGCTGTGGGTTGTGCACACACAAATATATATATATAGAAAGTCCTTTGTATGAAAGAAGCAGAAATCTAGCCTTGAGGCACGGCTAGGAAGAAGAAGCAAAGGAACAGGTTAGCTTAGAAAGAGACAGCCTAAGGATCAAAAGACAAAGATTTAAAGAATGAGTAAAGTAAAGAGGACAAAATAGGACACTTCTTCTCTTTCCAGTATTTTGCTAGGCTGAAACTCCATTTCCTGCATCTAACAAGGGAAGAAGAGAAGATTTTTTCAGGGAAAGGATTTGTACAAAAAATGTAGAAGTATTGGTTGGGAACTCTGCCTTGGGTTGGGAGAGAAAAGGAGAGAGAGACTGGATGTTTCAGAAGTCAAGAAACCCCCAGTGAATTAGCTGAGAAATCAATACGAATTGAGGGGAGAAGAAATGGGCTATTTTCAAATGGGTCTAACTGGATGGATTAACCAGGAGAAAAATGGGAGAAACTTTTAAGTATGACTTTAATGAGACAGGTACTAATGTAGACATTTTTCAACAGAAGGGGGAGAGTTGGTTTATTTATATAGGTACTATGTTTTTGGAATGTATAATTAACTTAATTGTCCTTCAGTTATGGATGAACTATTAGTTCTCAACAAACTGCTTCGAAGAACACAAGCCAGAATTTCCCATTGAATGCAATTGCTTAACATTTTTAAAGTTAATCTTATGCTGTGTGATAATGTCTGTTTATTTGTATGCTTGTTGGTTTTATCTTGCAAATAGTAAAGTTGTTCTTGTCTGATCAAAACTAGTGTCTAACATGTTTATTTGTTAGATAACACACTGTCCTTTAGATCTTCTACTGACAGCTGGAAACTCAGTCTTTCAACTCAGTGTAAAGTGAGTTGAATAAAAAATGACAAATTTTGCTTGGGAGATTTCTGAGAGAACCATCTGCTTGAATCCAGAGAAGAGACTGTATTGAAACAGAACATATTATACCAGGAACATTAGAAAAATCTGAACTACAAGAACTACTGAAACACAGAATGCAATAGGAACCTGAAAAAAGGGAAAGGAAAAGTAACAACATCTCAAACTCCTGACTGAAATTAATTATGATATTAATTGCATAATTTTTGCTTTACAATGGCTTTGGACTGAGCTTGTCCTTACAAACTTTAAAAAAGTAAGGAAATAAGGGAAAACAATTGCTGGCCAGATACCAGAAGAAACTGAGAAATTCTCTGGTAAATTATAAGA
This sequence comes from Crotalus tigris, assembly GCF_016545835.1. Classification (NCBI taxonomy): domain Eukaryota; kingdom Metazoa; phylum Chordata; class Lepidosauria; order Squamata; family Viperidae; genus Crotalus; species Crotalus tigris. The sequence continues at coordinate 14,293,047 of NW_024096970.1, forward strand.
TGTGCAAAATGCATAAAAAAGAACATAGAACTACTAATGAGTGACTGAAATGCAAAAGATGAATGAAGGAAAGAATCTGGAGTTACAGGAAGAATTGGATTGGATAAATGAAACACAGCCATCCAGGAGACTTCCAAGTACAGATTGTGGAACAAGTCAGGAATAATTTAGTGACAACAGTGCAGGTTAAGCTTGGAAAATTAGACAGTAAACTTGGCAAATATATAGCCAGAATGTAAAATCAGAGTAAAGAATAGGTTCAATATGCTTAAACAATACAAAAGTGAAGTGAGCAATTAAGGGGAAAATGTTATGAAATCAAAGCCAAATAAAATCCCCAAATTTCAAAGGGGAAAAGAGCCAGGCATCTTTTGGAAGAAGCTATCATGATAGTCAAGTAAAGACTTTCATCATCAAGCAAGACAAGACAGAGAAACATATTTCTATCAAGAATGCCAACAAATGGGGCAATCTAACAAGAAAAAGAAAATGAGGCATCTGTTAAAGATCAAAGAATTAACAAGAAAATTTGCAGGAATAATCATGAGAGATATCTGATGGAATGGGAGGGGGGGCGACAAGATGGCAACCATGACTATATGATTGAAGCTCATTTTTAGCACATAATATATATTTGATATCTGTAAAAGGGATGGGATTTTTATTCTCTCCAAAAAGATTCTTTTATGATAATGGCAAATGGAATTAAAGGGAGATGCAAAAACTCTAATAGGATTATAGAATGACATCAATAACATAGAAACTATACTGGGCAAAATACAACAGGCAATAGCCAGCTTTCAAACAGGAAAGCACAAGAAACTGGATTGTATAAAGCTGTAGCAGAAAAGATAAATATTGAACTAATCTGTATGACCTAGAATTGGAAAAGATTGATATATATGTATAGATAGATAGATACATATACCAAAAAAACAATGGTGTAAAAGTATGTGCAAATTACTGAACCATCACACTAATTCCTTATACAAACAAGGTTTGCAAAAGATCTTAACAAAGAGAATGGAGCGATACATGAAAAGGGAAGCCAAATGAACAATCAGATTTCTAAAAGACAGAGGGACATTATCTCAAATACCCACCATAAGAAGGCTAATGGTCACAGCAATAGAAGATTTTGCCACCCTACCTAGTGCTAGCATATAGGGTATTTCTTGATTGCTAATTTATTTGCAGTTGGTTGAGTGAATGATTAGTTATGTGTTATCATTTTATTTCCAGCAACAACCACATAGATTTTCTCCATGATGATCTGTCCCTAACCTGGTCTTCCAAGTCCTCCAACAGTGCATTCATTACCATTATAATCTAGCCCATACACCCTGATGCTGGTTATTATCTTTTTCTCTTTCTTTCCACCTTTCCCAGAATTAGAACCTTTTCCAGAGAACAAAGTTTTTGCATAATTATCTAAAATGGATAATTTGAACCTAATCATTTGTACTTGAGTGAGAACTCAAAATCAACTCATTTTTTGCTTTTATTTTCTAAGTTACCATGGTATCAGGAGTCTTCTCCAATACCAACATTCAAAAGTATTGATACTGTTTCTATCCTGCTTCTTCAAGGTCCAACTTTAACTTCTTTGAGTACTCTTTGGATGGGAGATGGCCAAAAATATACTAGAGCTGTAGCCTAAATTTTGAAGTTGAGAGAATATTCCAGAAGAAAGTAGTGACAAACTGGTTCTACTTTCTTGCCACCAAAGGTATATGGATTTGTGCATGAAATCATTAGGAGTTATGGTTGACACAAGGAAGACTTTTATTTGTTCAAAAGAGAAGAATGGTGATTAAAGTTTGAGGAATCACTCTAATGAAATCATTCAATAGGAAGGTGAGGCTATCAGCAAGATGCTATTCAACATTGCCTCCTGCTCTGTCTTTCTTTGCTGATTCCCTCATTGCTCATAGACTAAGAGCTTTTTTGAAAAATCATTTCAGTTCTATAAAGCATTTTAGGATACATCCCTTCAGACAGATGTTTAACCTCAGGGTCCTAAAGAGACAGCTCTGCTGGTTGCCAACCTTGTCAATTAATTTTACAATTACAATCCCATTAATGTAGTTTGACACAAAGGACAGCTTTTAAAGCCAGAAAATTACATTAGATAAATAAGGGAGATGAGTGTCAGGTTCAGGTAAATTCATTTGCACATATACAGTATATTACTATGCTGGTGTCTGGAAACAACCTTGCCAATATATTCTGTCCTTCATAATGCACTACAGCTAAAGGTTAGCTTCTTTGTTAATCCATAAAGCCTTTAAACTTTGTTCAGTTGTCGTATGTTGTAAATCAGAAATCACAGGATACTTGGTAAAGACTCTAAACTTTAAATCATATTACATTAGTGCTCTGATTCCTTAACAATTTCTTGTATACAGCTGGACAGTGTTGCATACAGATGCATTAATATCAATTGGCATTCTAAAATATATTTAAAAAATTCAAATGAAGGAAATGCATAGGCCAATTATATGCACTTGAACATTATTCAGAAATGTTCACTAGATACAAATCAAGAATAGCAAAGGGAGGACTCCAATCAAGAGAATTACTGTGTAATTTTGCTTATGTCTATGCAGAAGCAAACCTGCTGATATTATTAAGGTTCCTCCCCCTGAAGCATGAAGTGTTGCTTAGGATGTGAAATATGTTTACTGAGTTCTAAGGCTTAGAAGAATAAATGAGATATGGCTCATTGGAATGATATCATAAAAAGTGACAGTTAATCAATTAAAGCGGATGAGATGAAATTATGGTGCCATTGGTCCAAAGTGTCAGATATCCTCCTGTTTGTTGAGGTCTTACTTACAGTCATAAAATAAAGAGAGACCATACACCCATGAGGTCTCCATCATTCACAATTAATGATGGATCTCCAATGTGATGGTATAATCAAATGGCTCTCCTTTGAAGAATGAGGGGCTTATTGTAGCAAAGTGGCTATTTCACTAGAACACAATAGAAACAAAAGCTATGTCCTTATCTCAGGTACAGAGGAAGAAGAGGATGTCCTTTCCAAGCCCAAGCCAGTCCAAAGACTAAGGTGCTATATTGAAAATTTGGATGTTGAAGTGGCCAGTGTATTTTTTTTTCCATCAACAAGAAAGGAAAAGTCACTCTATGAAGCTGCTAAAAAATGGTAGAGGAAGTTGGGAGGAGAGGGTAATGATGAATCTGCTAGACATACTAAAAATATTTTTTTTTAGAAACCACCAACTTCTTCCAAAGCCTGTGAGAACTGTCTTAGTCTGAAATGAGGTCAAAGACTGCCTTGCCTGTACTTATCCCGATTGAATAAATATCTGGTGTTAAGAAATAAAAGTGGCTAGATATGTCACTCCTAAAAAAATCTATTCTGGAAAGAATTTCCTTGTGGTAATAGCAGTTTTCTCCATTCTGCAATATATCTATAAAGAAGTGATCTTTTGCAGCGTGAAGTTTTTCACATTAGAGCCAGAGGAAAAGATTTTCATGATTATCTTTATTGAGATTACAATTTTATAATTTCTTTTCTAAAAAATTTGCTTTCAAAATAGGCTATAAAATGTTGTATTTAATCAATGCATGAGTGCATGCTTTGAATCATTAATGTTTAAATGTGGAACATTTTTTGGAAGCAAAAAAATAATAATAATCCTGAATTATGTTGAAAATTGTGCTAATTCCCAAACAGCTATTAAAAAATACTCTTAAGCCAAGTGATGATGAAAGCTGAGTAAAAATAACAACTCCCCTATTTTCCCACCACCTGTATAAACATTATATGGCGTTGTGTAATATTTAGGAGCATAACATGCATGAACTGGAATGGAGCAACAAAGAAAATAAAGTAAATTGAATTGTCCAGTCATGTTTTATCGGAAGAAGGAATCTTTTCTTTCTGCCCAGTTTAAACCAAAACCAAAACATTTCTCTATGCTGTTGGCTTTATTTCTCAATAATACTGTGGACAAAAAAAAGAAATTCTAGTTGTTGGCTAGATGAAGAATAAATGAATGGGTGTGAAGTACAGGCCAGGAAATATACTTATGTCATCAAAAAGAAATAGGGATGTAGACATGCACCAATAGCCAACTTCCTTTTGAATGATAAATTTAATTGGTATAAATTAAAGCAGTTAAGGGTCACTTTGCCATGTTCTCTGGCCACCTTGAGAAAATCAGACTAGTAAGTTATATTTGGATTAGGGAAAGCTATTCATTAACTGGGGGATATTTTGCAATATAATTTGTCCACTTCAGTCAACCAAACAGTGTTTAGTAGGATTATGGAAATTTAATTCAGCATTAGAATTAATTTTGTTTTAACCTATTCTACATTTCAAGGGAGTAGAATTTAAGGAAATATTTGGAAAGTGAAAGAGATATCAATAGTTTTTTTTAAAAAAAAATCAGACAGATCTTCACTTTTTTTAAAAAAATGTTACTATTCCCTGGTTGTATCAATGTGTAACAGTCACACTTCTATTTTTACCCATTTTCCATCCCCTATATTACATATACAGCATGTTGTTCTTTATCCTTTTTCCATTTTCTTGTTAAGAATTTTCTTCTAAGAAACTTTGCTATTCCAATTTCTGAGAGCACTGATATGGGACAATGCAAAGGTAGAATCTTTTCATAGCAGCATAATCCAGGCAGCAAAATCAGGACAGGGGTGTTCAGGCAATTTCCTGGTTGTTCAAGGACAACATACTCCATTTTGGCACCATCAATGCCAGCTGCTTGCCACTTTGGCTTCTTTAAGACTTTCCATTAATTCTTCTGGTCTTTTTGGTGGCTTCGGCTACACCATGATGTCAATGGGTATGTGGCTTCTTGTGTGCAGTATTGGTGGGCCAAAAATGCCGTGGATGCCTTCTCTCCTAGAGTTTTTCAGCCTTTGCCTATACCACAGAAGCTGTGGGAATTATATCCATAGTCTTTATCATGGACTTTATCAAGGGAGATTTGATGATTCTGATCACGGTGGATATGCTGACAAAAAAAGTCCTTTTCATCCCATATGCAGGTTTCCCAACAGTGCACACCTATTCATCCAGCATATCTTCAAACTGCATGGCTTACCTGAGTGGATTGTGACATGGGCTTCCATTCACAGCCCGGTTTTGTCAGGTCCTTCTGAAGGAGTTTGACATTCCAATTTGTATGTACTCTGACCATCATCTGGAAAGAGATGGAAGCATGAAATGTACAAATTTCATCTGAAAGCAATTCCTCAATAATAGAATGGAGCAGAGCAGAGCAGAGCAGAGCGGAGTGGAACGGAACGGAATGGAACAGAACAGAACAGAATAGAATAAGAAAGTTGGAAAGGACCTTACAGGTCATCTAATCTAAAGCCCTGCTTAAGCAGGAGACCCTATACCAGTGGTGGCGAACCTATGGCATGGGTGCCAGAGGCGGCACTCAGAGCCCTCTCTGTGAATAAACGCGCCTTCATCCCAGTCCTAGGCCTTCAGCTGGGTTTTATAAAGCCTTTTTGCTTTAGGCCTCTGCCGCCGTGTGCAAAAAAAAAAAAAAGGTTCAATCAGTCAATTTCAACTTCTCTCAGGAAAAAAAAAAGATCTTGCCAAGTTGGAATTGATTGATTGAACTTTTTAGTCCCACCCAGTCTGCCGTTACCACTGTGGCCATGCCCACCCAATGAGCCATGCCCACCCAATGGGCCACACTCACCCAATGGGCCACACTCACCCGGTACTCGATGATGCATAAGTGAGTTTTGGGTTGCATTTTGGGCACTCAGTCTCTAAAAGGTTCGCCATCACTGCCCTATACCATTTCTGACAGATGGCTGTCCAGTCTCTTCTTGAAAACTTCCAGTGATGAAACACCCACAACATCTGAAGACAAACTGTTCCATTGGTTGATTGTTCTCACTGCCAGAAGATTTCTCCTGATTTCTAGTTGACTCTCTCCTTGATTGTTCTTTGTCTGGCCTTCAGGTGCTTTGGAAAATAGGTTGACCCCTCCTCTCTGTGACAGCCTTTCAAATATTGGAACACCACTATCACGTCAACTCTGGTCCTTCTCTTCACTAGACTACCCATGCCCAGCCTGCAACTGTTTTTCATATGTTTTATTCTCCCCTAATCATCTTTCTTGCTCTTCTCTGCACTCTTTCTAGAGTCTCAACATCTTTTTTTTATAGTGTGGTGACCAAAACTGGATGCAGTATTCTGTGGTCTTACTAAGGCTTTATAGAGTAGTATTAGTACCTCACATTATCTTGATTGAATACCTCTGTTAATGCAACTTAGGAAAAGATTACAATTGCTTTGTAAACTTTCAACAGGACAACTTGTTGGATTTCCTTGCAGTAGCTGAATTCACATAATTCACTTTCCAGATTAATTAACAATAATTAATAAAATAATTTTAAAAATCTACAGTCTATTGCAGAAGATGATAACTCACTCTCACTCTCTTAATATAGAATCCAAGGTCACTTTTACATCAGAGAAGGTGGCATAAAGAACACCTTGTAGTTGATTAAATAATTCTGTGGCAGGTGCTGATAACTGCACATTTATCAAGCATTGACTGTGCACTTCTAATTCTGGATTCTTCTAAAAAAAATGCATATGCTTTTGTGTCAGCCAGTCCAAAAATTCCCATGTAAATTTCTGCCATTAAGCTTATTTACCACATTAAATTAATCATTAGCATTTTGCATCTCTGCAGAGTTTTAAAGTCACATTTTAAAAGAGGCTTTACTTATATAGAAGTTAAATACTTAAAGCTGGGAAATTAATCAGGATAAATCCCTGAGAAGAAAGACAAGACCTTTTGCATGAGTTAATAATCATCCTGTAAATGCAAGGCACATAGGGACTAATATCAGTGCTAAAACTTTTCAAACTTAAAATAATTCTCCAAATCATTAAATAGTTTTCAATTTCAGTCAATTAATACATCAAATTTTGGCATATTCAAAAACCCAATTCATCCCAAGTTTTATTTCTGTGCACTTTTTTATTTTTAAAATTGAATAGTACTTCTATAGAAAAACAAAGAAATAACACCTTTTGTAATGTTTAATGTAATGACTGTTATTGGTGCAACTTGTGAGAGCTGTAAAAAATGAGCAAAAGCTCTCAACATTATAAATTCATGACAGAACTGAAACAAAAGATGAATTCTCTTTCTCAAAACTATAATTGTAAAGCCCATCTTGTGGCTAGAAGAATGAATCTGAGAGATTCCTTATTGCTTTAAGCTTTAGTTGTTTCCTATGCTAAGCAACCACAAAATGAACTTTCAAGCACGGTTGGGAATTCTCCTTTCCTTTCTGAGATAAAAACTGGGTGATTTTATGGTTATGGATTGCAACCTTATAAATTGAAGGACTGGAAATAAACCAATGACAAGGAAGTAATAAAAGTGAAGTGTTTGTTAAAGAAATTTGTTTCTTTTGTTCTCCCCTCTTAGGAGAAAACATTCTTCAAAAGCATAAAAGGGAAACCCAAGAATCTATCGGCTGGATTCCCAGAATCTCTTTTCTGTTATTCTTTCTCTTCTCTTTTTCCTGGCAATACTTTTGGAATATTTTGCCAGGAGATCTTTAAAACCATCATTGCTTTAAGAAAATAACCAAAATTGGCCCTGGATATTAGGTTTCTTTATAAACTTAGAGTCTATAAGCATGTTTTGAGTTCTTTCTTCAAGCAATGGCAAGTTCATAGTAAGTTCTTTTAACTCAATTAGCCAATTTAGTTTAGGACAAAAATAATAATAAGATTTTGTTTAATATATGTAAAATAGTCACATTTTTAAAAGGTAAAAATAAAATTGACAAACTACACTCCATACAGATATTTTCAATAATGTTTCAGTGCTGGTGGTCTAACAATCCAATAAGTTAAGGACAATGCCAGAAATATAAAAGTGATATACAGGCAAAAAGATGGTAAAAGAGCTGCATTAAAAACAAGCAGAATCTATATGTGTGACAACAAGTTAGGGTTGCTTAATTCATCCTCTCTAAGGCCCTCACAGTTTTGTCCTCAGAAACCAGTACTATGCTAACAATGTTGAAAGGTAAGTATCAATCATCATAAAAGTCATAATTATTGAAGACAAATTAGACTAAATTAACCTAAAACACTGAAAGTATTAGTAATGAGCATTCCCTACTGCAAAATGACAAAGAAATCAGGCCAACATAAATTTAAACAGCTGAGCCAATTTTAATACTTAAGGTAGTAGAGGAGTGAAAAAAAAAACTAGGAGTTGACATGTGTCAGCTTAACTAGTCCATCCAGTTCCACCTTGCTTAACTGAACTATGAATCCACTTTCTGAGGGTAAATGGGACTCTGGAGATCATCTGTGTGAGTGAGGGAACTGATCCTATCTCTAAAAGTGGCCAAATCACATCTGTTTCAGGGGAAAAGGTTTACATTTCCTTTCAAAAATGATACAAAATATCAGGCATCATGTATAGGCAATGGATTAACTAATGCTCAAAAAGAATGAATGAAAGAAAAAACAGCAAGGTGAAACACTTTGGAAGACAGACTCAAGATTCAGAAGGATCTCGGCAGACTTGAGCATTGGGTACTATCCAACAAGATGCAGTGAAAAATAAAGTCCTACACTTACACAGGGAAAAAACAGATGCACAGGTACAAGATAGGCAGTACCTAGCTCAACAGTAGTGTCTGTAAGAGGGATTTAGGTGTCTTGGTGGATCACCACTGAAATATGAGTTAGCAATGTGCTGTAGCTGCCAAAAAGACCAACACATTCCTAGGGTGCATCAAGAGGGGATAAAATCAAGATTACCCAAAGTGGTAGTATTGATCTACACTGATTTAGAATGCTTCATCCAGTTCCAGTCACCACAATACAAAAAAAAAAAAAAAAGAAAAAAAAGAAAGAAAGATGCTGAAGCCCTATAAAAACTGCAGAGAAGAGCAAAAAAGATGATAAAGTGTCTGGAAGCTAAATTATACAATGAACAGCTAAAGGAACTAGGTATATTTAGCCTAACAAAGAGAAGGCCTAGGGGAGACCTGATAGAAGTCTTCCAATATTTGAAGTGCTGTCAGAGAGAAGAGGGCATCAATTTATTCTCCATAGCACCTGAGGGCAGGACAAGAAGCAATGGGAGCAAGCTCAACAGAGGGAGATCCAACTTGAAACTAAGGAGGAATTTCCTGACAGTGAGAATTATTAATCAATGAAACAGCTTTCATCCCAGAGTTATGGTGGTCCATCACTGGAGGTCTTCAAGAAAAGATTGGATAGTCTTTGTCCTGGATGCAATAGGGTCTCCTGCCTTGGGCAGGAGGTTGGACTAGAAGATTACCAAGGTTCCTTCCAGCATTTGGTTCTGTAATTTGGCATGATTACCTTTCTCTCTGTGTCTCTCGCTCATAAAGTTTATTTGGAAAAAAAGTGCCCCAGCATTTGTTACTGTCTCTAAGATGGATAGCGCTGCAAAGAAATTATTCTGAATGAATACTATTGTGAATGTACAAGTATGCATGAGTAGGTCTTCTCCTTAGAATCTGAATTTTTGTGCCAATCAGAACTGCAAAATTGAGAGAAAATTCCTATCAACATGTTTATAAGCTGATTGGAGTCTTTCTCATAAATGCTAAATATGAAGGTTGCATGGGCTACTAGAATATCAACTGGAGGAGGGGGAAATCGTCAGTGAGTATATGTTTTGTGTACATGCAGGAGAGGATATATATTCTCTCTCTTTCTCTGTGTGACAGAGAGAGAGAGAGAGAGAGAGAGAGAGGGAGGGAGGGAGGGAGGGAGGGGGGGAGGGAGAGAGAGAGAGGGATGTTTTGAACAAAATTGCTCGTTGAAACAAAGTAGTGGGAAAGACCCATAAAAAACAGTTATTACTTTTCTTTCTTTGCCAGCATTTTATTACACTCCATCCCACTCCAAAGTCCAGCTGCTGATCATGGTGAAGATGGGTAGGAAGTTCCTGGGAGAGATGAGTGAAGAACTTCAGGAGTGTATATCAAGAATATGCATTCTCAGCAGGGACACTCAATGTCCACCACCTGCCCAGCTGAAGCAAGCAGGTATCTATATTGGGCAGCAATGATATAAGAAGATGCTGGAGGCAGGTGATCACTTTAGTAACAATGGCCAAAGCATCAAATCATACGTACTGTGCAGGAGAAGTTAGTGGTAAACCATGCCTGTATTTTTACCAAGAAAAATAAAATGACAAATGGAAGAAAGTAAATGTAATTTCAGAACAAATAACAGAAGCAAACCTTTCCAATATGAGAAAAAACCCAAAGCAAAGAAAGAAAATTTTCAGAATGTTTCAGAGAACTATTAGAAGACACAAGAAACAAGAAACAATATACAATATCTGTAAAGATATTGAGGACAGAAACAGAATTGAAAAAACAAGGAAAGTGTTTCAAAAGTTCTCTGGCCTCTAACTCAGAAGGAGGTTCTAATCTTCAGTTGGTATGCTAAAATATTTCAATGGACAAACAGTAACCAATTCAAAGGATATCAAGATGAAAGGAATATACTGAAATATTGTACAGTAGAGATATTAACATCCAAGATATCTTAGAAGATTACTAAATTAGAAAGATAAATTAACAGGTGGAATATCCACTGAAATATGGCAAGCTATAAAAGAGGAATCAGATCTAATTAGTGCAGAGATAAATATTTTACATCAAACAAAGAAGCTGGTGGCAGAGTACTCAATTTGATATCTCCAGGAAATCTGGAAAAGGGTTTGGAAATACCTCACCCCATGATCTCTGACTCCTCCACCATGAATTTATTTGTGCTTGCATACATGCATGTGGGATGTGGTGGACTAAATGTTCTATATATGTGTGTATGCATGCTTTGTGTAAATATAATCTTTAACAATCAAACTCCACTATATTCATGAAGAGACATTATCATAAATTATTATTTTTTCATACCGTACAAATACTCTTCATTTTGCACAAAGGTTGTTCAATCTGTCTGAAATTTGATAATGATGTCCTTTACACAAGAGTTGACTAACACTGCAAATTTTATTATTGTATGTCTCCAGAACAATCCAGTTAGGGACATTAAAATGAGGTATCATTTGAAATAACCACATCAGTGAGGTTTGACTCAAATTTCATGTAAAAAAGAAATTTACAGCCATTTTTGTTTTTCCTGAGCAAGACATGAAGATGACTCAATTTCTATTTTAACACATCTCATTCCAAAAACAATAAAGCAATCTGTGCTTCCATTTGGAGGGAATTGAGCCATTTCCAAAGGTCTGGAACAAATCCCAGGAAGAGATGCCATCCAAATACTTTTCTGCAGAGAGTTTCAGTCAGTGCATTGTCTAGGTAAAAAATGATATACTGAAGGCTCTTCCCCACAACACACATTTCTTAAGATAAGAGCAATCCTTTGTCTGCCACTATGTGAAGCTTCTTCTTTAGGTTTCTTTTCTTTTTTTAATAAAAAAATGCTTTTGTTGACAATTGTTTTCACACTCCTTTCAATTTAGTTCCTCTCGCATAAGAAAAAATAGGGAAAAAAGGTAAGGAAAACAAAAGCTCTGCAATAATATTATTCTATATCAAAATGTAGTATATTGCCTGACCCTTTTCTTTACCTTTGCTTCTTCAACTTCATTTAAAAAGAAATAAAATCTCAAACAAAGTTAATACAAATCCGTGGTTTTTCAATGTATCTCAAAGTATGATTTGGGAGTGGCAAACTTGTACCTGAAACATTTGCTGCCTTGAAAATAGTGTTTTGTGTTAATTATGACTGGCTGCCATACTTAAATTAACAGATAGCTGAGTTTAAACTTAAATTAGCTTCAAGATGTTGCCACATCAGAGAAACTGGAGTTGCTCCAAAGAAACAGTTATTCCAACAAAAGAGCATTGATTTTTTTGAAGCTGAGTGCTAAAAAAAAAAAAAAGTAAAAAACAGATGTAACTCACATGATTTGTCTGGAAATCCAAATTCTTGTGGATTCTTTAGAATGGTTACTAGAAACCACAGTTCAAGATTCCATCTGAATCCAGTCTTTGTGTCTCTTGATTTTTCTGATGATGTTCAAGGAAGAAGTAGACACATTAATAGTTATGGTATCATGGACATATAGGATTTATTTGGATGATCTCCAAAAATAGATATGTAGGCATCTTTGATATTTGTGTGTGTGTGTGTGTGTGTGTGTGTGGCAAGGGCAGCCTGAAATATATTTTATGCCAAGGCACTGTCATCATCATAATCATCATCATTATCGTCATCATCATCCAAGAATTTTTTTTCCACAGACACAGTGCTTTTCAGATCAAGAAGTGCCATCTTGTGCGATCAAATGAAACATCCAGGTCTCACTAGGCATTTTTCATGTCTGCATTTGCCAGGGCACTGTAATATAATCATAAATTAAAGTAAATCAAAGTAGGTCACAGAAATACCACTATATTTTTGTACTGCTTTGTCACAGAACTAACTTAACATCTCCAAGATATGCAGTATTATTTAAATAATAAAAAGCTGGAAATGAAGAATGTGAAACTACATATATATTTTTTTTTATAAAGGCATATAGAAAAGTAAAGTGCAAATAATTTTTCTAACATGCTGAAAATAGGGAAACATCCAATATTGGTAGAATAAAGTGTTTGTTTTTCTAAAGAAGGTATGTTAGATATTGTCACATTTGGAAAAAAAAGAGCTTATATGGGAGAAAACATTTTTTAAAAAAATCCTGCTTTGGGAAACCTTCCGGTTTTTCTTTTTAAAGATAATTGTGGATCATAGCATGGCATGGGATGGCATGGCATGGCATGGGATGGGGTAGAGTTGGGTAGGATAGAATAGAATAGAGTACTGTAGGGTTTTTCTCTTGGAATGTTGTAAGTGTCCCCAAATGCTTGTAGTGTTATTGTTGAACCACAAAGTAGCACAATAATAAGAAAACCTGAAGAATCCATATTTACTGCTTGCCCAAAATGATCACACAATCTCTGCTTTCTGAAGTTTATCTTGTTAGTCCCAAAACCTGAATGTGCTTTTATTTGCTTTTTTACTGGTACTGTTAAATCAATGCACATGTAAAAAAATGTACTTCACCCTGTCGACAAATAATTTTCCCCACAATCTGAAACCTACTTTTTTAAAAAATCCTGCTTATTAAATTGGAGCACAATGTTCTACTAATTTTCAAAATGATTTTTAACAAAATCTGATCTATACTTGCAGCCTTCTCTTTAGTTTTGATTCAAATAGTAGCCATTAAAAGGAATAATATTGCAATCATTTTTCCTGATTAGCTCTCTCTGTGTGTATGTACAGTATATGCAGAGGAAATTAATACAGAGGACAGATTTTCAACCGGAAAACAACACAGTAAAACAAGCAAATGATTTTTAAATTACTATCCTTATTTATTATGATCCTTGCCTTTTTGGAAAGCATATCAAACTTGGGTGTAAATTCCTGTATAATCCACTAGATGGCAGCAAAAAACTACAAAAAACTCTAGCTTGCCTGTCACCTAGTGGTCACCCACATGTTTGAATCCCAAATATGATATTGTAGCAAGAGGAGTGGCAGAACCTGGAGGTAGAGACAGAGGAGGAATCAGCCTGGAATCTCTACATAGCCGCAAAGCCCAACCCTCTTGAATTCCATTGACACTTATCTAGTGCCAAAATAGTGTTAACTGTTTGTTGAGTAGATTCCTGTGCATTGGCATGAGTAATAAATAAATTAGTTTAATTGGAACTTCAGGTGTGGTCCTCGTTTTTGGGTTATGTATGGACCTTGGTCGTAAAATAAAGGATTCTGTTGAATCCCAAAACCGATCACTTAAGCTGAAAAATAATTTTAAACAATGTTTATTAATTTATAATCAAGAGCAACACTTTAGGAGATGTCTACAGTAAAGTATTAGGATGGAAGGAAATGTATATGCATTAGCATAGAAGTATTGTTAAAAATGAATAAATAAATTGCAGTCTAACAATTAGATCATGCTTTGCCCAGTGCTGCACTACAGCAATAACAATAGAGGATGTAAAAAAAGGAAAGATTAGATGCAACTATGCTTTAACTTCCAGATGATATAATAATGAAAAAGATTGAGTTACAAAATTATGTAGGAGACCGTTTAAAGAACCATCTTTCTGGAAAAACGTGGTGGGTCATATTCATTACATACTACCAATGTGGTAATATTGTGGATTTCTTTCTTCCTTCAGTAGCCATGGAAAACACATTTTCTAATCATTCCAACTAGTTTACATCTGACAGCCATTATGAGAGAAAATCTTGATTGGATGATTGATTGATACTTTGTAGATCCCACCATATGCCCAGGGAATGCCCTCTCAGCCTGTACATTATTTCACAGAGCAGCTGTTGGCATTGTATGAGCCTATCAGGTCTAATGCTTGACTATGTAGATTGGGCAGTTTTCACCAGATTACTGCAAATCCTTCTGATTTTTAAAAATGGACCTGGTGGAATCAATGTAGCAAGTTACTATTTATACATTTTGCCAAAGAATTGCATTTCTTTATGTGGGAAATTTAGAATGGCACACACACTGTTTATTTCTCTGGTTTGTTTAGCATGAAGCATGCTTTGTTTCTACTGATCTATGAAGCTTTTTTATATTTGAATAGAGAGATATCTACAAAGTATGTGCAAAATTAGATCAGAAGGTTCCAAACACATGTTGTTATCTTAAGAAAAGATCAAACGGGACTTTCTATCAAACAAAAAAAGCAGATTACCATCTCACGGCTGTTTGAAAATGCAGACAAATTGTAGACCACATTCAGATCACCTTTAAGGATATGGTTTCAGCCTTTTAATTTCTCTGTTCTCGTGGGTAAGACCTTTTAGCATTTTACAAAGTAAATATTGTGGTTTTTATCAGTACTAAGATTGACCTGGTGCTTACAAATGGTTTTTAAATGGCCTTTTTACATGCAGAAGTCCAAACTGTTTTACAAATTGCACAATTCATCACAGAAGTACAATAAACCAAGAGGAGAATGTCACTGATGCAGGTCCCGCATTTCCATAGCTTAATAAAAGAGCTGGGAATATTGGGGAAAATATATGATATATCATCAACAATTTCTCAAGGCCACTGGCCAATAGGAGGAAAAAATGGAACAATCTAAAAATAAAGAGTGATTATATTGATTCCATTGAAGGTCTGAGGCTTTGATAGGATTACGGGTCAAATGCCGACTTCTCTCTCTTAGGCTTCTGATGAATATAAGCTGTAATGCAAGTCTGGATGCATTGCTTAATCAATGACATATGTAATAATGGATTACTCTGGATTTGCCACTCAGGACTATGGTTGCTTCTTGTTTACAGGACATGTCTACCCCCTCCCCACCCAATTTCCTTTCCCATAATAATCAGCACTAAATGGATGACACCCAGGAGAGTGAAAATGATAGAGCCTCCCAAGTATTTATTGAGAGTAAGTCCTACTGATTTCTACTCATGTGACCAAGAGGTGCCTTTAGAGCAGTGGTTCTCAACCTGTGGGTCGGGACCCCATTTGGGGTCGAACAACCATTTCACGGGGGTCGCCAAACAAGGCTGTCCGCCATTTTTTCCCCTTTTCTTTGGCCACGCCCCTGGCACCTGGTGATGTATAAGTGGTTGGGGGTCATGACAACATGGGGAACTGTATTATGGGGTCGCGGCATTAGAAAGGTTGAGAACCACTGCTTTAGAGAAAGCTTACTTTTCACTTTTTTCCTGAGAGAGAGAGCTGGCCAGAAGAGCCAGAGATATCAGTCACAGAGCAGAGCTTCTCAATTAAACTTTCTCCTGAGAGGAGTCTAATACCAGTTATCTGTGAAATGAACTTGGTGGCAGGCACAGTTCCCTATTTAGCTGGTGCAGAGGGGTGGGAAGCCTGGCTTTTAAGGGATTTCTGCTCTTTGCTGTAAAGCAGAGAATAAGGATAGTGGGAAATGAACTCTCTCTTGTTGTATGCATATGCACTTCCAACAATCTGTGTGCAAACTGGCAATTCATGGGCACAGACACTTTTTAGAATGTTATGATACATTTTGTAACTCAAACGTGCATAAGCATGCATATATTAAGAGGCACATTGTATAAAAAAATACATGGTATCAGAAATAGATATTGCTTAGGAAAAAAAAATACCTGCAGAAAATGTAGAAATGCACACAGAAATAGGTCTGATTGTTTTAAAAAAAAACAACAACTTTAAAATAATAATAATATTTATGCAGCCAGTTTTTTGCAATGGTTAAGACATCCGGCTAGAAACCAGGAAATTAAGTTAAAGTCCTGCCTTAGACACAAAGACATCTGGATGGCCTTGGACCAGATACTTTCTCTCAGCTGTATATGAAGAAGGCAATGGCAAATCACTTCCAAAAAACCTTGTCAAGAGAAGTGTAGGGACTAGTTCAGACAATCACCAGGAGTCAAAAACTAACTTGAAGACGATCAGATGTATGATGGACTGGCCCTGGGTTGGGTAATCTTAGGCATTGTGGGAAATTAAAACAAACACTGTTAGGCAACCCTGTTCTGCTGCTGTAACCGTCACCATTATACAAGGAAAGGAGATCTCAACATAAGAGAGGGCAAACGAAGTGTGATGTCCAGATTCCTTTCCATGCCAGGAATCTCAGAAGGATCAATAAAAGCAAGGGTGTTCTATCCTGATGCTCTTAAACAACTGTTTTCATAGAAACATTCTGGCTAATGATCAGGTAAGCTCAGTCAGCAGAATTAGAGTCTCTTACACACTCTATTTCTGCATGGCTTCAGCAGTTCAGGGTTAAGAACTTGAGTTTTGAAATATGCTTGGAAGCCTGAGAACCAGAAAGTGGTAATAGTGTTTCTCAGTGATGCTAATGTGAAGGCATCAGGTCCAAGATTATTGGCCTCCTGTCTCATAGTTGCAAGCATCTTTTGTCTCTAGACTTATGCCATCCTACTGCAAGTGCATGACCCAAGAATCCATTTTAAAACATTCAGAAGAACTTGATATTGTACTGTGGCATGTCAGCTCAAGTATTATAGGGTTGTAGTACAGTATAAATCACTAGTGTGAAAACAGAATTGGATAGTGTAGTGGCTAAACCATGAGTTATTTTCCACTGACTTAAAGTATTTTTCCCCTTCAAAATAAAATAGATGTCATCTGTTCCTGACTAATAGAGCTATGTAAGGATACTGATGTATTTCATCAATGCAGGCAGATTGGGCTATAGTTTTTAATCTGCCACCAAAGGTATCTGAGAACAGA
This sequence comes from Crotalus tigris, assembly GCF_016545835.1. Classification (NCBI taxonomy): domain Eukaryota; kingdom Metazoa; phylum Chordata; class Lepidosauria; order Squamata; family Viperidae; genus Crotalus; species Crotalus tigris. The sequence continues at coordinate 14,310,359 of NW_024096970.1, forward strand.
ATTCTGTTCAAAAATTGTCCTCTAGAGCAGTGGTTCTCAACCTTTTTAATGCCGCGACCCCCAACCAGTTGTAAGTCGAGGACTACCCAACTGGTCGTAAGTTGAGGACTTTCCCTGCCCGGGAGCACCGCACATGTGTGGTGCCGCCCCCTGCACTGGCCGAGGTATGGCTGACAAATGGCAGAGATGGTGCAGGCCAACCACCGGCTGGGCCACCAGCTGGCCCAGCCCATGGGAGGTAAGGCACCAGCCAGGCCCCGCGTGTGCCAGCAACCCTCCCTGCACCTGCCGGCCTCCCACCTCCCACACCTGGCCCTCTTTTACTTACATTTTTAGTAGTTGCTCAGCAGGAAGGGGTGGAAACTTCCAGACAGCTCGCCTTCGCTGCAGACAACTTGCAGTATCGTTTGCAGAATGGGACTTTTGGCGGGCTCAGCAGGGCAGAGACAGCCTGGACAATTCCTATTGGCTTTCAAAAGCCAATAGAATAAAAGGGAGTAGCACAGCTAAGGAAAAGGGGAAAAAATGGTGGACTACATTGTTTGGCGACCCCCGTGAAATGGTCGTTCAACCCCAAATGGGGTCCCGACCCACAAGTTGAGAACCACTGCTCTAGAGGAAAGGAGAGGCTAGGGATTTTCACAAATGATCTTTTCTTTTTGCAGCTTCACCAACCATTTCCCAGTAACCCAATCTCCTCCCTTTATCCTTTTTAGATCTTCAAGACACATGCGATACTTGGAGTGAAGAGGGGAATCAGTGGTGGTCATCAATCCCTCCTTAGTGCAGACTTCTTCTGGATCAACCCATGTGAGACTCATTTCTTGAAACCAATGCACCACATCCAGGTCTTCAGACAAAATTTAAATTATTCAGATTCAAATCCACAATATTGGAGTTTCTGGTAAAGATCGTATATCTACTTCTATCAGTGACTAGTTCACATGACTAATTTATGAAAACAGTTTTGTCTTCTATTTTGTAATTTAGTACATACAGTATCAGTAAAACAGTTGTCTTTATACAATTCTTATTTACGTTTACTTGTAAAGTACATTTGCTTAATTTAAGTTTGGAACTCCGAAGATTTATGAGAGCTTGCCTATCCATCTCAATGAAAACAGATAATACCCTATAAGAAGGGAAATACAAATGACACTCAGTGCCATCATCAGTCTGAACAATGGAGTTTGTACAAAGAAATCTCCATGACCACCATGTATCTAGCCTTTGGGGCAATGGCTCTCAAATACATATATATACTGCCTAGCAAGTAATATGGCATTCCTGTTTAAAATACCATATTTCCTTTTTTTTACACTGCTGCTTTTTCCCATTCCCCCAAAGTATACAGTTTGCCCTTAGCCTGTCTACAGTTAATCTGAAATAAAGGTTAAACTGAAGAGCCAGCTCCATAATATTTATACAATGAAGTCAAACTCTTGAATGAAACACAGTTGTAAAAACAATGGTGGCCTTTTCCTTATGCAACATAGGATGTGGTCAATCACTTGGCAGTTCAATTTTGGTACATCATGAACTATTTATTTATTAAGTCCTGTTCTTGAGGATGCTGAAATCCTATGAGATTTTTTCTCTCTCCACCCCCCTCCCCCTTTCCCTCTTTCCATTCCCTTTATGTGTCCCATTTCCTGGAAACTATTACCGGCTCTAATATTTATTTCACACTCAACCAGTACCATTGCACCAATAAATATTTAAAGATACTGGTGTTCCATCAGTACAATGCCCTATGATTGATTCCTTTAAAAGGTATTTTATTACTTGGCAACCACTTTCTGCTCTGGAAGGCACACAATTCAGGTTTCATTTGGAGAGAAGAAATAGCAGGAAAGCAAACTTATCCATTTGCAGAGTAAACAAATCTCTGTAAGAGTATTTGAATATTGAGTCATTGAACAATCATTGGTGTTAGAGAGGACATTAACTAGAGGAACCTAACTATTCTAAGAATATTTAGAATGACATAAAACCTATAAAATAATAAAGGCAAAAGGGGCCGTTTAAGCCTTATGTCCAACTTCCTGCTCTGTCCAAAAGTCCATATTAAAGCATCTCTAAAATTGCTGTCCAGCCTGTATCTGAACACAGTCAGCAAAGGTGATTCTGTATGCTCTTCCGGTTCCAGTGTTAACCTATATTTATTGCTGTGAAATTCTCTATTGCTCAATCAGAAACCACCTTCCTGTCATTTAGATACATATATTATTCATGTTCTGCACTGAGTACCATCCTTCCAGATATGAAAGGGTGAAGAGTGCGATCATATCTTCTCTTTTCAGGACTAAACATTCCTAATTCCACCTATATTTTATAAAAGGATTTCATTTCTAGAGTCAAGATCATATTGTTATCCTTCTCCAAACCTGTCTTAATTTATCTGAAGTACCCAGAACTGAACACAATAAGCAAAATGAAATCTGACAACAGCAGAATTTACTTGATTTATATTATAAAAAATCCTACAGAGACATGGAAACTTTCCAAAATTAAAATGAGAAATGATAAATTCTAAATGATTGTATAAGACAGTGATGAGCAACAGGTATGTTGACATCCATTAAACTTCTTGAGAACCAGCTGAATATTACAATATTCATCTATACGTGTTACAAGTGGGTTGACTTGGCTGGAAAAGGAGCCTGCAGGAAAAAAAAAACTAAAGTACTCTTTCATGTTATTATATCACAATAGATTACTATATGTATTTTTCAGTTAGATTATATACAAAAATTGCTTCTGCTTCAGAATTTAACCACAACTGAATTAGTAATAACAAACACAATACAAAAAAAAAACCTGAACTCTTTTCAGTTGTTCTTTCAAAGTAGCCTGGCTGACTACAAAGCAGTTGGCAAGCCCAAGCCACGAAGATGGAAAGACATTTCTCCCAAACTATTGAGTATAGGATTCTTTTTTCTACCCAAGCTAGTAAAATTAATCAATTACATCTCTCATCCATTTTTACTCCCAGTTCTGATTTAAACTGATGAAAGAGAGTGTTTTATACACGACTGTATTTCAAAACTGAAACCATTTAGCAGAAATTCTGATGAGTGGCTTCTCATAGCGTTGGAATAACTTAGTTGCAAGGTGTTTAAGAGAGTAGGTTAATTGTCTTCTCCTATGTTCTGCAGTCTCCCAGATTTCCAAAACTTCAGCAGGACTTATTTGGTGAAAGAAGCTAAAAAAGATTCTTACTATTGGAAAAAGGATTGGAGATTTTTTTTCCTTCTATTGGATAAATTCAAAGAAGTTCTACAAAAGACTGGAGGGTTTTTTTGCTCACATATTTGATTGAGACATTTAAATGACTGTTTGTAATCAGCTCACATCTGAAATCAATGGAAAAATTAAATGTTAGTCCAATGTTACACTTTTTTCAGGATCTTGGCTCATATTGCACAATTCTATTTATCAACTTAAAAGGAGGACAAGCTGGTAACATAAATTGCAGTGTTATAAGATATAACAGAAGAGTGGGGGGAGACCATTAGCATCTGAAAGAAGGAAACCAAACAGAAAACTTGAATTCTGAAGGTTGTTTTGTGTCTGAGTCTCTGAATAAACATGATGCTCAAACTTTGATTTTCTTGTTTTATTCCGCTTCTCATCAATACTTCAACCATTCTTTTTTCATTCTATTATTTTTCAGTCTCTTGAATGATTCATTTTTTTAATTGCACCTTTGAAAAGTCAGATTAGATTGGATATCTTATTTAGAAAACTGTAGTACAGAAAATAATGCTCTATGTAATTAGCATAAAAGGGAAGTTCTGTACATTTAAAGAAAAAGAAAACAAAGTTAATGTGTCAGAGTTCACCCAAATTTTTTATACTACACAAAAAAGATTTTGATAGGAATGGTATCTTTTGAATTTATTAGCTGTGAAGGAATTTTTGCAAAAAAAAAAAAAGTGTTAATGAATCAATCAGACATCAATCACTATTGTAGGTTTTCCCCCAACTTTCGGACACATAATCTCGTTTATTTGTGTGAGAAGAAAAACCATCAGGTCCAGTTACAAGCTGGGAGTAAATAAAATGGAGGCTAAGAGGCTGGATCAGTTTTTGAAGGAACTTGGCAAGGTTCCTTCAAGATTGTTCTAAACATCCTGGGAAACTAACCACAGGTCTTCTGTGAATGTAGACCACCTTAAATCTATCTCTTTATGTAATTCCATTCTTAATTTACAGCATTTTGCACAACTGCCTTTTGCACAGTACTATAGACCAGTTTTCTGAATGATTTCTTGGGATACCCTGGGATTCTATGAAAAACTTATCTAAAATTAATCCCCTTTTTTTTCATAGTTAGCCAGTTTTACAGAAAGTGTATTAACCATTTGTCTTAATATTATTAGCAAGAGTGAAGGAGCTTCTTGTCTTTTGAATGTCACAATGTATCCTGGAAGTATATCAGACATTCCAGAATGAATAAATAATATATTAATAGGCTAATAATTCTTGACATAGTATCATTTATCTTTATTTTTATTCCACTTTTATTATTTTTTTAATTATTTTTTTTTATAAATAACTCAAGGCATTAAACCACTGGACAAAACTGGCTCTTTTTATTTTCTCCTTACTAATGCTAAGAAAAAAACAATGAGAAAGAGTCACCAGGCTGTAATGTCAGAATATGCATAAGTTGCTGGTGACTCTTCTTATATATTGTAACTCTAGTTCTATCCTTTAATGAAGGAAAGAAAAAAGAAAATTGAAACCTTATTTCCAATTTAAATACATTGCAAATAGTTATTATGCTCAATTACTAGTTTCAACTACAAATTGTACAATCAAGACAGATTCAAGCCTTGTTTGGATGAATTTTAACCAGATTTTGAAAAGCAAACCAAATTGAATTGAATTGAATATTTTATTTGGCTGAGTGTGATTAGACACACTAGGAATTTATCTTTTACATACTTTTGACTAATATCATTCATTTTGATTTAGCTATGAAATGTTAAGAGATAAATTTTGCTGGTGAACATTTTAGTAGGAAAGGGGCAGATCCTGCCATGGATAGCTCTTGGGCACCCATATTTAAAATTATACCTAAGAGGTCTCAAAGGTGTTTTTTCAAGAGGCAACTGGACTTTCTTTGTTTTTCCTTGAAGACATTTTTCTTCTCATCCAAGAAGCTTCTTCAGTCAGAACTTAGTTGAAGAAGAACTGAAGAAGCTTCTTGGATGAGAAGCAAATCATCTTCAAGGAAAAACAAAGAAAAGTACAGTTGCCTTTTGAAAAAGCAACTTTGGGACAACTCTGACCTGGATGACTGTGAATCTCCATAGACATAAACCTAAAACTAACCTAATATGTGAACCTAATTATTAGAAGTTAGAGCAAAGATATTTAAAGAATACTATGTCAATCTCTTCTTAAAAACTTCCAGTGTTAGAACATTCACTGCTTCTGGAGGCAGGTTGTTCCACTGGTTAGAACAGTTAACCAGTGGAACAATCTGCTTCCAGAAGCAGTGAATGCTCCAACACTGAAAGTTTTCAAGAAGAGACTGGATAGCCATTTGTCTGAAATGGTATAGGGTTTCCTGCCTGAGCAGGGGGTTGGACTAGATGACCTCCAAGGTCTCTTCCAACTTTATTATTATTATTATTATTATTATTATTATTATTATTATTATTATTATTATTATATAATTTTATATTTATTATATATTACTCATTTTCATGGGATTCAACACTGTTTACAAAAAACAAGGGTATTGTATTTAAAGAAAACAAGAACAGTCTATGAACAATCTATGTAAAAGGCATCCCACACATCATTAGGCACTCAGTGCTCAGCAGAATATCCAGGTCTTAAGCAATTTGCAAAATCCAAGGTGATTCAGGGCATTCCATAGTCTACAAATTCAACAAAAGATACTCTGCAATAAGGAGCAGCAAAGAGGGAAAAAAGCATATTGTTGGGCACCTTATTCCTTGAAATCATGTAGCATGAGCCCCCTTATTAATTTTCCCCTGCAACAATTCATGGAATAAAATAGATCTTGCCCTATAGGCATGTGGAATCCTAGGACTTTAAATGTGTCCAATAGCACTTTGAATTAGACCTAGAAATAAATTGGAAACCACCACAATGAGGGTAGGATAGGAGTTAAATACACTATTAACAGATAGACTTTTGCACTTTGGATTAATTAAAGCTTCTGGCGGACTCCTGTAGAGCAGAATGCAATAATTTGTGACATGACAAGGGCATGAGTACTGTAGTCAAGGCATCCTATTCCAGGTAGACTTGTAACTGGTGCATATGCTAGTGCTCAGCCAAGGGCCTCTGGTCATGGCTTCCATCAATCTCACAAAGAGATAAAGCCAGAGTTGGGCTAGAGCATGACAGGTTAAGAATAATTGCTATTTCTCCATCTAACTTAGCTCCTTTTTTCTATTGTATTAAGAATATAACAGATTAAAATAGCAAAATATAATAAAAGTTACATGGGTAATTTTGCATATATCCATTTTCAATTAACTATTTTAGTCATTGAAAATGTATTCCAACTTGCCATATTTCTTCAAGTAAACAAAGATAGAAACATTAAAAAAAATTCAGTAGCAATTTTTTTAAAAAACCAATACCTTTGCACAGAATATTTTGATATATCAATTGACTTCAGCATGCATTTTTTTTACTAGTATCACAGATCTATCAATGCATGAGCTATTTGGAACAATAAGCCATATATGTGTTAACAAGGCATAAAAGAAAACGGAAGAAAAATGTAGAAGATCCACTGAAAAGTATTAGAATATACAATATTTTACTGAACTTTTTTCTACATGCCACTATACCTCTTAGATTGGTGTGGGTGTGGGGGTGTAGGTATGTGTTTTTCAATTTTCTTTCAGTTTCTGTTCAGTAACTTGATATTTTTTAAGGGAAAGATTTGTCCAACTTTGGTTTCAGCACAGCAAGCATCTGAAATGCCATTTAAAATTACCAGTAAATATTAAGCAAAAGGTACTGACAACTTTTCAAGGAAGATTTTATTCAGGGTCATACCAAATTGATTTCAAGTTTTGAATAATTCCACATAATATCTATGTAGTGTCCACTCCATCCATAAATATGTGCTCTTCATTTAATGACCACAGTTAGAATTGGCAATTTGGTCATTGTGCGAAACAGTCACTAAGTGAAATGCCATGATTTTATAATCTTACCTCAACCTTCCTTTGTGTGTCTTTTAGCGAGTTTGGTCTGTACCTAGTCACCCTAATGCAGCATAAATAATTCCTGATAGGCATGAAAACCTATGTGTACACAAACATATTATAATATATCCTAATTTATTTACAAACACTAAAATATCATACAACTTCATATGACCCTGGGTGGAATAGAATGATGATGATAATGACATTTAAAGTAATGTAAGAATAGTATTTAAAAAAATTAGCAAAGAATGCAAAATGCAAACTTCACTGCTATAACTCTCAATGAATATTTTATTTAAATGTAATTAATGGTATAATTCTAAACCTTATTCATGATTTATAACTGTACAATTTATAAACTGGAACTACTGAACAATTGGACAACTTCTGCCTTTCAGGAATTTCAGCTTAATATTAAAAGTTCTTTGCAAGGGATTAGTTCAGAACCCTTAGAAGAGGAATCTTTCCCCTTCACTGAGATCCCACAAATTGCAAAAGGAGAATGTAAAAGGAGGTGGCTCCATTGTTAGCTTTGTTTCTACCCATTTCTCCTCATTGGTGGCGGTAGCCTAGAGAAAATGAATCTTCAGAAAAGTTCCTTAAACTGGAATAAATCCCCCCACCCCCATCCACCTCTCTCTCTCTCTCTTTCTTTCTCTCTCTCTCTCTTTCTTTCTCTCTCTCTCTCTCTCTCACACACACACACACACACACACACAGAGAGAGAGAGAGAGAGAGAGAGACTGCAATAGCTTATGAAATCTAGAGGAGAAACAAGTCATATTTTGAGATATTACAGTTGTCATTTGAAGGGGCAGAGTTTGTGTTATGACCTCACAATCCACGTTTTGCTATTTTTATATCAGTTAAGAATAGTGAGGCAAAGTTTATACTTTCTATATGACATAATAACATTTTGAAAATTGAATTGCATTTTACTTTTCAAGAATTTGTAAATCTTGCCCCACAAGGCAAATTGACTTATTGCAGAGTAGTCCTCATTCTGATAAAACTAAATCACTAATGCATGCACACATATGCAGACACTAGCACTTGAAGAATAAAAGTAATTTAATTCAGAAGAGTAGAACATAAGACATCTCCAATAAGATCAGGGATTAAACTGCGTTCAAGTTAGACAACGCCCCTTTCTCCAGCATGATTGGATGGAGAACCCACGGATGGGACATACCAAAGCCCTGTGTCCCTAGGGTGGGGAATTAGATTGGGCCTGGGTCCCATCCAATGTTAATGTGTGTTCTAGAACCTTGCGGTCAAATGAAGCCATAGAAGAGGCATATATATATCCATCTTGTAGTGACGGACAAGGGAAGAGGGCGATGCCCATGTTGTTGTTCTACAATTTCCCTCTATGGAGGCCTGATTAGACCAGGCAGCTGTAGCAGCTGCGCCCGGGTGGAATGGGCCGTGAAATGCCTATGAGATTGCAGTGACTGAGACTGGTATGCCAGAGAAATACAAACTCTAATCCACCTGCGTATTGTGGTTGAAGAAACCTTCTGATCTGGTGATGAAGAGTGATAGGACACAAACAGAGCCTCTGTTCTGTGGAAAGATGAGATTCTCTGTATATAACAATATAAGCCCTGAGCGCATCCGATTTGTTCCACTGAACCTCTATGTCATTAGATGGGTTAGGACAGAAGTCCGACAAAACTATTTCCTGAGATCTATGATACAAGGACTTGACCTTAGGCACGAAGGAGGGGCCTAGCCTAAGGGTTACCCTGTCCTTATGGAAAGTACACAGGTGCTTCCTCACTGAAGAGCAGCCAGTTCAGAGATCCTTCTGGCTGAAGTTACAGCAACAAGAAATGCCACCTTCATCGATAACTGTTTGAACAAACCAGTGTCAATAGTTCAAAGGGTGCAAAACAAGAGCCTATAAATCTGATGAAGATCCCACGAGGGGTATCTATGTACAGTTGATGGTCTGACATTGTTAGCTCCTTCTAAGAAGGAGCGTATCATAGGGTGATGTGTTAAGGATTCATTGCCGCAGGAAATAACTGTGGCAAGTGATGCTACCTGCCTGCGGATGGTGCTTGTGGAAAGCCCTTTGTCTAGACCATCCCTCAGGAACTCCAAGATAACTGGCATTGAAACCGCCAAAAGGTCAATTTTTCGAACTAAACACCAATTACAGGAGCCTCTCCACGTGGCATCGTATATTCTATTTGTCGAGGGTCGCCTGGATTGCTGAATCATAGCTATGACCTTCAATGAATATGAGTCTCGGCCTAAGGCCTGCCTCTCAAGTGCTAGACAGTTAACTGGAGCCATTGAGGGTCTGGATGGCGTAGTTCCCCCTGAATGTGGGAGATGCGATTTGCTGGGATCCTCCATGGAGGGGATGCGGAGAGCTCCATCAGGTTGGCGACCAAGAGCATCTCAGCCAATGCGGCACAACCAGGAGGACCTCTGCTCATTTGCGAAGGATCTTCCTGATCGTGGCAGGGGAGGGAAGGCATAGAGCAGTTCCATGGGCCAGGGACTGCGGAGTGCATCTGTTCCCTCCGCTGATGGAGATAGGAACCTGGAAAGGAACCTGGGAAGTTGTGAGTTGTTTGGGGAGGCAAAAGGTCTAAGGTTGGGGAACCAAACCTGTCCACGATCTCTCTGAACACCTTCGGATCCAGCTGCCATTAGGAATGGTCCACGGTTGCTCTTCTCAGTGAGTCCGGATATGTGCTCCGCCCTGATGGAGGCAAGATTCAGTTCCGCCCAGGAACCCAGCAATTTGGCCTCCTGCATGAGAGGCCTGGACCTTGTCCCCCCTTGTCTGTTGACGTGGGCCTTGACTGTAATGTTGTCGGTTAAAATCAGGACATGTTGACCCTGTACTATATCGGTGAATCTCTTTAGGCCATATGTATGGCTCTGAGTTCCAGCCAGTTTATATTGTTCTTTAGGTCCTGTTTGGACCACCGACCTTGAGCCCAGTGCGTGTAGAGGTGTGCCCCCCCACCCAAACAGGCTTGCATCTGTGGTAATGGTAATCCTGTCTGGTTCTAATACTGCTCCCCACGACAGCGCCGGGGAGTCCCACCATTGAAGGGAGTTCAACACCGACGTGATAGGGAGGTCAATGTGACTACTCTGTCCCTTCGGATCCGACGTACAAGAGTCTTTTCTGGAAATTAACAGAAAACCCGTGCTCCTGAAAGACCTTGATGGCTAGGGTGAGGTCTGACTGAGCGTTTCGGAATGATGATGACTGAATTAGTATGTCACCTAAATAGCATTGAATTCTGATTGGAATTTGTCTAAGGTGTTAGGAAAATGTCTCAGTTAGGTCTATTGAGGTAAGAAAGTCACCTTGCCTTGCTGGCCAGGATTGATTGAAGTGGTTGCATCTTAAACTTCTTATACCTCAAGTAAGGTTTAGACCTTTCAAGTCTAAGATTGCCCTCAGCCCCCCAAGTCTTAGGGATGACGAAGAGGTTTGAGTAAAACCTTTGTCCTTCTTGGTCATGTGTACTGGTTCAATTGCTCATATCTGTAGTAAATGAGCTATGGCCTCTGACATAAGGTCAGCCCTGGACCTGCTCATTGGGATAGGACAAGAGCGGAATTTGTCAGGTGGTTGAGAACAAAATTCTAGTCTCAGACCTTGCGTGACGGTGTCTAACACCATGCATCTGTAGTGATGGCTGTCCAAGTGCTGGAATAAGGGGCCAGCCGGCATCTGTAGTGGCGACTGCCCAAGTGCTGGAATAAGGGGCCAGTCGGCTTCCTATGGGAAGTGAGACTGTGAGATCACTTGCCTCGTTTAGAGGAACAGCCCCCCAGGCCTCGAAGGGGCTGCTTGGCCTGGATCTGTGGTCTGCTTCTGCATGCTGAACGATCCGCCTGGGCCCAGTCCCAGGATGGAGCTGGTCGAAAGGCAGCCTCCTGTAACTGCTCTGTGACATGAGTTAACCAGAGTTTTACGTTTGTCCTTATCTTCAGTTAAGTATGGTTCTAGTGACTTACCAAAGAGATGTCCACCTGTGTAAGGTTTAGAGGCCAGACGCCACTTGGTCTTGGTGTCTGCTCGCCAATTTCTGAGCCAAAGGAGCCCTCGTGCGGAGATGTCTGCCGCGATGGTCCGGGCCGTGTATCTGGCCATGTGCAGGGAAGCGTCAGCTAGGTATTGAGACGTGGCACTAACTTACCCAGATTTTGGTGAGCTCTGAGCTGGTCCGGAGGGAACCTGTCCTGGAGCTCACATAACCCAAGGGCTGAAGCCCTGGCGAAGAAGGCCATGGATGTTGCCGCCTTTGTTGCCCAGGCTGATGCCAGATGGGAACTACGCAATGCAGAGTCAATCTTTTTATCCTCCGCTCTAAGTGCCTTTCCCAATGTTAGCATTGGGAAAAAATGAGTTCAATGGCTCATTAATCTCAGGGACCTCCAATAGGGAGGTCAGAGAAGGGGCAACATTGAATAATGTCTTCTCTATGGCACCAGGGCTTGAGAGGGATCCTAACTTCTCCCATTGCTTTTGAACCCTATTGAGAAAAAGGGGGGGGAGGGGATATGGTTCTGAGAGACTGAGGGCTTGTATATGTAACATGGGGACCCTTGGATGTTGTAGGTGGGCCTCCTGCTCTTGAGGGAGGTTTTCAGTTGTGCAGGCCTTGATTAGCAGGGAAATAAAGGTGAATGGTCAAAGAGACCGAGAGGAGGGGTGTGGTCAGATGAAGTGATACTTTCATCCTCTGACATAATCAGGCCCGATGGTTCAGCCCCTGTTGATTCTAGATCTGATGAAGGTTCATCCATGATATCTGGAGATTGGAATGATACATGGATTGTAGGGGTGGCTGTTGGGTGTGGGAAACCATGAATTGACCCACAGCCTGAGCTATCATGGACTGAAGGTAGTCCGGGATTAAAGTCTGGTTCTCAGGGGGGTGAAGCCCTGCTGCAGTGGAGGTGAATGTGGTCTGGGGGCCCACATTAAGGTGTCCTGGCTAGTCAAGCCTGTCCCTGGGCCCGCCCTTGTGGCTGATTCTAGTTGGGAAATTCCCCTGGGGGGAGACCAGGCCCCTGGGGCTGAGGCATAATGTGAGGAAGGGGTTCAAAATGGGCCTTCCTGTTGTGCCTGTCTGACCTGGGGAGGCCGCTCTCAGTCTTTGGGACTCCTCCTCCCTCATCTGTGGTATATTGGACTCCCTGCTTGGCCGGGCTCACTTGGTGGTGCTCTTTCCACTTGCCTCTGTTTGATGTTTCCTCTTGGCTGGCTTGCTGGTGGTTTTCTCCACCATGATGAGTCTGCTCTGGGCTCAACCTTAGCAAAAATGCCCCCCCTCGGCGTTGTAAACTTGCCAAAGGAGCCGCAGAGTGATTCGGCCCGTGAGGGGGGTGGGCAGGGGAATGGTGGGCACTGCATCCCTTGGGAGTGAGCTGGCCCTCCCCCAGTCCAATCCGCTGTGGAGATGATATAGTTGAATCTCGAGGCCTCTGCCTCCGGTGATCATACACTGCCCTCAGGAATGAGTTACAGGCAGTCTGGGCCTCAGTCACATACAAAATGGCCGCCACGAGTCAATTCAAAATGGCGGCTGCAGAGTTTGCGCCAAAAAAACGGCCGTTAGAAGAAGGCCTTGAGGCCCGAGGCCTAAGCTGCGATGAGCCCTTGTTCCGAGGAATCGCTTGGGCTCCTAACACAGCGAATGGATTCCCAAAAAAAAGGCCATTAGAAGAAGAAGGCCTTGAGGCCTGTGGCCTAAGCTGCAATGAGCCCTCGTTCCGAGGAATCCCTTGGGCTCCTAACGCAGCGACTGGATTACAATTAGGTGAGCTGAGAGAGGCTGAGGCAGACCGAGGCCTAGTAAGGCCTCCAGGCTCTGAAAATTGGATTGGTGCCAAAAACTTTCTCCTGCTGCTGGGGTGGTCTGCTGAGGCCGAGGGACCTAGAAAAGGCTCCCTCCAGGCCTGATGAGCCTTGTCGTCCCTTGCGGAGCCCCCCAGTCAATTGGCAAGCTTACCCCTGCCTCTAAGGCCTCCAGGCTCTGGTTAGAAGAATGGAGCCTCTGATGCAGAGGAACGGCCCCTGGTAGGAGATTTCTCTTGCTTCTGGGAATCCAATTTTCAAGCTGATTGTGAAGCTGAAAGGCTCTCAAAGGGAGAAAGGGAAAGTTTCCCCCCCCCCTCCAAAGGGAGGTTTGTCAGCCTGTCAGCCTGCTAGGCTACAGGTTGGGATGATCACTGGAAGAAAATTTCTTTTTCTTTTTTTAAATTATCAAATCTATTAATAAAAATGGTTAGCACTAAGCTAAAGGGAATAAAATAAAATAGGAATACACAGTCTTCTGCTCCAGGAGCGAAGAAAAAACACGTCTTAGAGCAAAGAGATTAAGTCTAAAACTGGGGTGCAGTTGGCACAGAGGGGGCGGTACTAAATTTCAGACTTAGTCTAATTGGAGCAGATAGATTAAGACAACCCATCCGTGGGTTCTCCATCCAATCATGCTGGAGAATAGGTTGACTCTCTCTTCTTTGTGGAAACCCCTTATATATTGGAACATTGCTATCATGCCATGCAAATGAAACACATAAGTGGAAACTATCATCAGTTTGTGCAGACAAAGCATGTGCTCATCTAATGACCTATGGCCCTTCTCCAATATTTCAGATCAATATATAAGAAAAAGCAACCTTATAGGATTTGCAGGAATCTTTTATTTAGGCAACAGAGAATCACAAAAAAGCGGATGGATCAGAGCTTGCAGGAAGCTCTGATAAGGAAAGATGGGAGTTAGGAAGAAGACACTATAAAGACATGAACATGTACTGAATGAAGAATATGTTTAGCTGTAATATTATTATATGGCCATTGTTAACCATGTCTGCTTCACATTTCACTCACATCTTCTGTAAAATTACAAATGAGGTTATATTTCTTGTAAAACACACATGATTTCTTGTTTCTCTGAAAAACACCCATAATTTTTGCTTCTCTCTCTTTTTTATTGAAAACAGCTTCTATAAATGGATACATTTTTCTCTCTCAACCAGATGCCAGCTCTCATCCAACTTTCCCCCTTCCTCCCTATCAGGTTAAATATACAGTTAATAGATTTCCTGGGCTCCCTCTTGGCCTGGGGAATAAATCACCTTTAATCCTTAACACAAGGTTTATCTATTGAGTACCCCATTTGTTTCCTAAAACTGAATTTTCTACTTACTATGTTTGGCTGTGTTCAGCAAAGTTAGCAAGCCAATTCAATCACCTTACCAATCTCAGGAATCTCTTAGAATTCCCTTTTTTGCTGTACCTATCGTTAGTTCAGGAAAATAGAGGAGAAGTTATATTATCACTCAAAATATAAATGAATAGGAAATATACTAATATTTTATAACATCTCTCTTTCCTAGAAGAATAGCAGAACCAGAGGGCCTTTTTTTTAACTTATGGGAGTCATGCAGCATTTATTAATTTTGTAGCAGTATCAATTGTTTCTAAACAAACTTACAGAAACCGCATCCAAATAATTCTTCACTAGGGATGATCTATATGACTTCTGAATCCTGAGTTACTTAGGCATAATTCAAAACAAAATTTTTTGTATGTCTAGGGTGTAATGCAGAGGGTCCCAACTGGGGGTGCTTCCACTCCCTGGAGGTGCAAGATGATATTCCAGGAGGTGCGAAAACTTGGATTTTCAAAATTAGAGTACATATGCATAATTCATTGCCATTATTTTGAACTTTTATAAGGGGTGCGAGAATATATCAGAAGCGTTCCAGGGGTGCAGGATATAGAAAAGGTTAGGAGCTGCTGGTGTAATAGAACCCTCCCACCTGCTCTTTTATGAGTGAAAACCTCATAATAAATGTGGGTAACTGCATGTTGCTGTGGGACTTTGGAGTCCTACAGAGGGTGATGTTGCAATACTCTGATAAAACAAATGAACAAACAAACGCCACTTGCATAAAATGTGATGATAGGGAAAGGACATAGGAGTATATCCTTGAATTAGAAAACCATTGTAATTAGATCACTATCAGTCAGTTCAATCAGAGTGGACCTTCAAACAAAGTACAAATTTGTGGAAGGGTGATGAAATCAGGATTGCAGGAATGTTCAGGTGTTGATGGGGAGGGCTGGTTGGAACAATCAGGAAAGGATGTGGTGAGAAGCTGGTCACATTTAAATTACAAATACAGAGCTTGCTGTATGATTAGAGCAAAGAATGAGAGAAAGAGAAAGGGAGAGAGAGAGAGAGATAAAAAGGGAAAGAGAAAGAGAAAAGAAAGAGAAAGAGAGAGAGAAAGGGAAAGAGAGAAGGAAAGAGAAAGAGACAGAGAAAGAGAGAAAACGGGAAAAGAAAGAGAAAGAGAGTGAAAGAGAAAGAGAGAAAGAGAAAGAAAGAGAAAGAGAGAGAGGCCCATTATGATACCAGTTGAGAGGTGTTCCAAAATGACTTGGAAGATATACCAATGTTGCTACCACCAAAAAAAAATGGCCAGGAGATGTAAAAAATGATATTTTGGAAGAAATAATGAACTTACTTTTTCCCCTGAATCTTCTATTCCCAACCTAATTGGAACAGATTTCCATTGAACTGACCAAGCCCCTAACACAAATTGGAAAAAATTGTGGGTAACTCTACATGTTGTCACATCAAATCTGGTGAATAATGCCAACTGAAGTGGTGTGTGTGTGTGTGTGTGTGTGTGTGTGTGTGTGTGAGAGAGAGAGAGAGAGAGAGAGAGAGAGAGAGAGAGAGAGAGAGAGAGAGAGAGAGAGAGAGAGAGAGAGAGAGTGGGAGATTACAAAGAAAACAGTTGGTTATATTGCTAGGTGGACTACTGGTAGTTTATACTCTGAATATTCCAATAGGTCATTCACAATGCACCCCTAAATGATTTGTGGACAGTACATTTGTGAGTAACATTTGCTTTTTTAATGCTTAAATTTCCTTTTTTTAATTCATTTAACGTTGTAGCAACAAAAAAAACTATTGTAAGCAATTCCTCTTTGAAATACTGTATGTGGTCATCGTTCCTCTACTGTTGTAAAGCATGAGATGGCAGGAGAAAACATGTTGGAATGAAATGAAGAATTGGAGAGAAATTGTCATTAACCCTGGCACTTTACTGGGATGCACAGATACCAGCACTGAAAAGATAAAATGGTGCAAAGCATAGTGCCAAAACCATTTCTAGCTGGTTATTTGCAGCATGTTGAGTGGTGCCTTCTCACCCCTGCAATACTGCTAATTTGGAGAGGGCCTTGGAGACCTGGAAAAACACAACTGTGAAATATACAGCAAAACACTTTCTTGGCAAGGCTGAATATGAATACAAACCATATGAATATTTGTATGTATGTGCAGAGGGGTGGGATGGTGGGGAGTCAATTAGGTTTTTTTTTTTTTTTTATTCCATGCAAGTGACTTTACTAGTCCCTGCAATCTTCTTGGCAAGGTTTTTCAGAAATGGTTTGCCTTCATTTTCTTCCTAGGGTGGAGAGAAAGTGACTGGTCATCCAGTCTATGCCTATCTCAGTTTTGAGTCTGATGCTTTAACTACACCAAACTGGTATAGTTTTTGGTGTCTTGAGTCAGTATTTGAAGCTGCTATATACCAAGTTAGATAGTTTGCCCATTTCACTAGGGTTTCACACAGGAATCAGCACAACTTAAGGAAGTTGAGGATAAGAATATTGTTGCTATTGTAGACATGAGGTTGTTCTAGAGCTTCTCAAGAAGATACTTAGGATTACCTCACTTCTAAGTTAGCAAAAAGAAGACACTAGTTCAGCAAAAAGTTATTTTGAGTGTTGTTTAGAGAGAGATAAAAAGGTTCATGGAATGGTGGCAGTGGGATTAAAGTCTCATTGTTTTGCATGTGGAAAAGAGTTGGGTCTTTGATTGCAATACAATAATTACCATCTGCAAAGTTGTTTACATCTACAATAAAAAGACCAATGCTTTTTCCATAGTTGTTCCTGATCACTTATGGTAAAACAAATATGTATCTCTGAAACATGTAAAACAAATACCAGCATTTGGAGCTGTGCTTTTCAGTTTGAAAATGGAGGAGGAGGAGGAGGAGGAGGAGGAGGAGGAGGAGGAGGAGGAGGAGGAGGAGGAGGAGGAGGAGAATTATGCTAAAATATACATTATATCAAGTCCTTTTAGCTCAATAGTGTTTACAGTGACTGGAAACAAATGTCTAGGGCTGAATTTGGGACTATGGCATACAAAGCATGTGTTGTTTCACCAAATTATGGTTCATAGTATATGTTAAAAGAATTTATTCTTCTCCCCTCATTTTTATCATGAAATTGGCTAAAAGGCCATTGGTTCAAAAGATCCCAGGAAAGCGAATGCATTTTTTTGTTCAAGACAACAGGGTTTGACACCCTCTGAGCAAGGGGAAGGTTATTTTTAGTGTATCTTGATCACTATTGACATTTTCATAATCATCAGACTCTCATCAAGAGCATTTGTTAAAAGCAGTCTTCTGATTGAACTATGAAAATGAACATTTGTCGTACATAACTCTTCCGCTGTTTATGGTCTGACAAGTAGTAAAACAGATGGTGCTCACAGAAGAGTTCAGCAGGAAAGGTTTCCCTGAGATTAGTGTAGTCTGAACCTGATGAGCCTGCCTCTTAAATCTATGTCACTGAAGCCTGCCTTTATGCAGGCAGCAAAGTAAAATGGCAGAATATTGTAATGCATAATAAATCGAGAAAAGCACTTTAAAAAGTGTTGCCACATGCGCTGCTACAAAAAAAACTCCACATCTTTCTTGGAAGCCTTAGCGTATCAGTCACAAATTGCCTTGGCTGCTTCAAAAACGGGTAGTTCTTGTTTAGATACTGACTCATTTAATGTCTGCAGTTAAGAAGTAACTTTGAAAAAAGTAACTTTGCAACCAAATGTCTATGGAGATTCTCAATCATCCAGGTCATGGTTGTCCAAAAGGTGCTTTTTTCATGAGGCAACTGGACTTTCTTGTTTTTCTTTGAAGACGTTTCACTTCTCATCCAAGAAGCTTCTTCAGCTCTGTCTGGATGGTGGGGAATGGCAGGATTTATACTTCTTGCAGACAGCTGGTCATTTATATTTTTTTATATTCTTTCAGCTGGTTCAATGATTCACTAAAAGAATGCAAATGACCAGCTGTCTGCAAGGAGTATAAATCCTGCCATTCTCCACCATCCAGTCATAACTGAAGAAGTTTCTTGGATGAGAAGTGAAACGTCTTCAAAGAAAAACAAAAAAGTCCAGTTGCCTCTTGAAAAAAGTACCTTTTGGACAACTTTGCAACCAGTTCTTGCATTTAAGACTTTCGTAGGTCTGTAAAGCAAAGGAAAAGTGAAATAAGATTTTAAGCATAGTCACAGTTTCACTTAGTGACCACTTCACTTAACAACAAAGTTGCTAGTTCTAAATGTGGTTACAAAGGACTACCAGTGGTATTCTGCATATGGTGACAATATTTTGATGATCTAAACAGTTTGGCCTGGGAGAACAGCAAACTGAAGTGAATCATTCTAAATTAACCAACTTGTTTTATAATTCCTAGTCTAATAATTGTGCACCCAATTGTCCTCTGTTTTCAATTTCTAGGCAAAGAAAATAATATTGCATTGTATTTGGGACTAATGTCTCATGCTACCAAGCCAGCTTTTTATAATTTCATTTTCTTCATTTTTTATGCATGTTTGAGGACCCATTTTGAGAAACCAAAAGAATATTAAAGAACTATTTATCAGTTTATATCAGAAAGTCAAAGAAATCCTTTCTTGGTGATGCCAAATGCCCAAATCAAAAAGATTGGCATAGTCATTCAAAATTAGACTTTTCTGCCATTAAAACATGAATTGTTTAGAATCTAGTCATTGTAGATTATATTACCATCCCCATCGCCCCTCATAGTAGGACCTGTTGTTGTTTTTTTCTGTCTATCACATGTCTGACAACAAAATAACAATACACCTTCCTATACTACTAGGTAGATGCTTCAGTGGATGGAGTTTCTTCCCAATGTCAGAGTTTCAAATCACCGAACATATTTGGGGCTGTACTCTGTGGAGGGGGGATGTTTTAGCCCTCTCTTCCCTACTGCCCTCTAGAAAAAAAGTGGAGTAGGAGTACTTGGGGAGGAGAGAGAATACTTATTCCACTACATTCCTGCTATGGTGCTATTTAGCAATATTCCCATATCTGGTGAGACTAGATGGGAGTTTCCCACTAGTTCACGTATGGAGATGGAATGATTATTGCACAGGGTGAATGATTTTCTTTTAAGAAACTTGGTGGGGAATAAAGACATTAAGTGGTTCCCTGTTAAGAGTGGCTCTGCTTGATATGGTAAACTCTTCTCATAGCTTGGTTGCTAATTTTATGGGCACATCCTGATTGTTTTCTTGGCGACTATTTGCCACCAAGGTTTTTCTTTTTTTCTTTCTTTCATTTTTTTAGTATTTCCCAATCTATACCATAGTCCTCAGGTTCCCAGGCAGTTTGGCAGTCTAATACTAAGCAGATTCATATCTACTTAGCTTTTAAAGATTGACTAAGATTCAAGGTCCTAACATTTTCATAATGATATACTATTAGCATCTTAGATAAATTTATAAAAACTATTTTAAAATTCCCAATTTGTGGCTATTATTTCTGAAAATCAGTTGCTGCCCCCTTCTTTGAAACAGATTTTTTTCTAGAAATTAGGTTGTCTCCTTTATTGGCTTTGAAAGAGCATCAGAATCTGGCTTTTCCAGACAGTTTTGCCATAGATAATAGTGAGGGAAACCATTCTGCTAACCATTTGGCTATTTGCTGTTTCTCGATGCTTTGTTTTGTTATTGGTTATGTTTTTAAATATTTTCCTATTGTAAACCATTCTAATCTGCAAATGTAAATTAATTAAATTATAATTACACACACACACATACACACACACAAGTGTACATAGATACATACATAAAATATGTACATGTAATGGTTAAGACATCAGGCTAGAAATTAGGAAACAAGCTAGAATCACTTTCTTTCAGTCCTAGAAAGAAGAAAGCAATGGCAAACCATACTTAAAAGCTTGCCAAGAAATGGCAGGGATTAGTCCAGGTAGTTACCAGGAGCCAAAACATACAAGCATATTTACATGACTTGTTTTCATGTAAATTGCTATATATTTCATAATTGTGATTTCCAGATATCTGAACCTTCTCCAAATTGGCAGTACTACAGAGATGGGAAGGTTCCACTCAACACACTGCGAATAATATTTCCTATTCCAGCTAAAACGGTTTTGGCACTATGTTTTGTACCTTTTTATCTGTTCCATGCTGCTATCTGTGGTTCCCAGTAAAGTACCAGAATTAATGACAACTCTTCTTCAACTCTCCATCTCATTCCAAATTGTTTCTTTCTGCCATCTCACATTTTACAGCAATAAAGGAACAATCACCATTCCTTTCAAACAGAGATCGGTCAGGACAGAGTCTGTAACAACAAAATTAAATGAATTCAAGGAAAGTAAATTGAAAGATGTCACCACTGACTTAAAGGAGTGTGCTCTCTCTCTCTCTCTCTCTCTCTCTCTCTCTCTCTCTCTCTCTCTCTCTCTCTCTCTCTCTCTCTCTCACACACACACACACACACACACACACACACACACACCACTTCAGTTGACATTATTCACCAGAGATGATGGAATATGGAATCTTTCTACAAAAGTCATTCTGGCCATTTTGGGAAATATATTTAGAATAACTATACCATGATGTGCATTGCTGTGAAAGATGTGCAATTATTTTAAAAATGTCAAAAATGAATGAAGATGGAGGCTCACTAAGAATCTAAGAATTTCTCCACAGAAATAGAGTACAACAATGATAAAAACTGTCTTGAATGCATTTGGGTCAATATAAAAGGGGGGGGGAAATGACATTGCCATAGGTGTATACTACAGACCACCCAACCAAACAGAGGAAATAGATGAACTTTTTGCTAGTCAGCTAACTAAGGTATGTAGGAAGCACACCACAATAGTAATGGGGGACTTTAACTACCCTGACATCAACTGGGAGACAAACTCCGCACCAAGTGGAAGATCAAACAGGTTCCTGGCAAACCTAGCAGACAACTTTGTCTCCCAAAAAGTAGAGAAGGGAACTAGGGGATTAGCCATTTTGGATCTAATTCTCACTAACAGAGATGAAATGATAGACGGTGTTGAAGCCATAGGAACCCTGGGAGGAAGTGATCATGCAATATTAGAATTCAACATTATAGAAGCACAACCAATAGAACACAGTCAAACTAGAGTCTTGGACTTCAAGAGAGTTAATTTCAATAAACTTAGAGAGGGCTTGGGAAGGATTCCATGGATGAGAATCCTCAAGGGGAAAACAACTCAAGAAGCTTGGGAAATTTTGAAAAATGAGATAATAAAAGCACAGTCTAGCACAATACCAACAAAGAGGAAAAATAATAGCTCTCAAAAGAAACCAGCATGGCTGCATAAAGAACTCTCTGACAAATTGAAAATAAAAAGGACAAGTACAGAAAGTGGAAAGAGGGGAACATAACTAAGTCAGAATATCAGCAAATAGCCCGAGCCTGCAAAGATGAAGTGAAGAAAGCCAAGGCTCAAAATGAACTAAGGCTTGCGACCAAAGTCAAAAATAACAAAAAAAGCTTCTTTCAACATGTAAAAAACAAGAAAAAAGTGAAGGAAATGATTGGTCCATTAGTGGGTGGAAGTGGCAAGAAGGTGACAAGCAACAGGGAGAAAGCAGAACTATTTAACTCATTTTTTGCATCTGTCTTTACACAAAGGGAAAAAACAGACCAACCTATCAAAAATAGTGCCATAAAAAAAAAACAGAAACACAAGTTAAGATAGGCAAGAAAATGGTTAGGAGCACCTGTCCAGCCTAGATGAGTTCAAATCGCCAGGACCAGATGGATTACACCCCAGAGTTCTCAAGGAACTGGCAGATGTGATATCGGAGCCACTGAACTATATTTTTCAAAGATCCTGGAACACAGGGGAACTACCAGAGGACTGGAAAAGAGCTGATGTAGTTCCCATCCTCAAAAAAGGAAAAAAAATGGATCCAGGAAATTACAGACCTATCAGCCTGACCTCAATACCTGGGAAGATCCTGGAAAAGATAATCAAACAACGAATCAACGAACACCTAGAGGCAAACAAAGTCATTACTAAAAGCCAACATGGGTTTGTCAAAAATAGATCATGCCAGACAAATCTTATTGCATTCTTTGACCAAGTGACAAAATTAGTGGATCAGAGGAATGCTGTGGACATAATTTACTTGGACTTCAGTAAGGCATTTGATAAAGTAGATCACAACCTACTACTTGACAAGATAGAAAAATGTGGGGTAGACAGAACCACCACCAGATGGATCCGTAGCTGGCTGACCGGCCGTACTCAGCGAGTGGTCCTCAATGGAACTGCATCTATATGGAGGGAAGTGTGTAGTGGGGTGCCCCAGGGCTCTGTTCTGGGCCCAGTACTCTTCAACATCTTCATCAACGATTTGGATGAAGGGATAGATGGGGAACTCATCAAATTTGCAGATGACACCAAGCTGGCAGGAATAGCCAACACTCCAGAAGACAGGCTTCAGGTACAGAAGGATCTGGACAGACTTGAACACTGGGCACTAACTAACAAAATGAAATTCAATGCACAAGTACAGCATAGGTGGCACCATGCTCAATAGTAGTAACTGTGAGAGGGACCTCGGAGTCCTAGTAGACAATCACTTAAATATGAGCCAGCAGTGTGCGGCAGCTGCCAAAAAGGCCAACACAGTGCTAGGCTGCATTAACAGAGGGATAGAATCAAGATCACGTGAAGTATTAATACCACTCTTCAATGCCTTGGTAAGGCCACACTTGGAATACTGCATCAGTTTTGGTCACCACGATGTAAAAAAGATGTTGAGACTTTAGAAAGAGTACAGAGAAGAGCAACAAAGATGATTAGGGGACTGGAGGCTAAAACATATAAGGAAAGGTTGCGGGAATTGGGTATGTCTAGTTTAACGAAGAGAAGGACAAGGGGGGACATGATAGCAGTATTCCAATATCTCAGGGGCTGCCATAAAGAAGAGGGAATTAAGCTATTTTCCAAAGCACCTGAAGGCAGGACAAGAAGCAACGGGTGGAAACTAATCAAGGAGAGAAGCAACCTAGAACTAAGGAGAAACTTCCTGACAGTGAGAACAATTAATCAGTGGAACAGCTTGCCTCCAGAAGCAGTAAATGCTCCAACACTGGAAGTTTTTAAGAAGAGACTGGACAGCCATTTGTCCGAAATGGTGTAGGGTTTCCTGCCCGAGCAGGGGGTTGGACTAGATGACCTCCAAGGTCCCTTCCAACTTTACTACTACTATTATTATAGGCTTCTCTGAAGATTATGCAATTTAACATATATTCAGATTTCCAACAACTTCATGAGAAGTTCTGAACAGAACTCTATCTAACTTCACTAATTATTTTACTTGAGACTTTTCTATTAAATGCAAGAAAGTAGGATTTATAATAAATGGACTCAGCATGTATGGTGTATTGAGGCATTGAACAAGACCCCTTTAGCTAATCTCTTTAGAAATTTTCCAGAGTCTACTACCTAGGTTACAGAGTCTACTGTATGAACTAAAAATGCACATGCACAAAATGACAACCAGAGATCACAGGAAGAATGCTGATATTCTCTCCCTACATTTCAAATAATTTATATTCCTGCTGAAGATATTTTCTGCCAGAGGATTAGTCTATAGGGCTAGGATTAATATCTTAAATGTCTTACTACATTGCGCATATATCATTTGCTCTCTTCACTAAGTCATCTTTCATAGTGATGCCCAAATAGGTCACTTCAACCTTCTGTATATAGCCAGCAAAGGTCTACACACAGAACTTATTCAGTTGTAAAATCCAGCAGGAAGCCAGCTTTATCTAATAATAAATGACTATATCTGAAAACCAGAGAATTCCTGCTTGTGTGTAAACAGTTACCACCCTTGGACAAATTTATTATTTCAGCAGAAGCTGACTTTAATTGCTGTAAGTCATGTTAATGATAGAAAGTGTTGAAGCCAGAGGAACTTTGGGGGGAAGTGATCATGCAGTATTGGAATTCAACATTATGGAAGCACAAGCAATAGAACACAGTCAAACTAGAGTCTTCGATTTTAAGAGAGGTAATTTCAATAAACTTAGAGAGAGCTTGGGAACGATTCCTGGATAAGAATCCTCAAGGGGAAAACAACTCAAGAAGCTTGGGAAATTTTGAAAAGTGAAATAATAAAAGCCCAGTCTAATGTAATAATGATAAAGTTGGAAGGGACCTTGGAGGTCATCTAGTCCAACCCCCTGCTCAGGCAGGAAACCCTATACCATTTCAGACAAATGGCTGTCCAGTTTCTTCCTAAAAACTTCCAGTGTTGGAGCATTCACCGCTTCTGGAGGCAGGTTGTTCCACTGGTTAATTGTTCTATCAGAAAGTTTCTCCTTAGTTCTAGGTTGTTTCTCTCTTTGGTTAGTTTCCACCTGTTGCTCCTTGTCCTGCCTTCAGGCACTTTGGAAAATAGCTTGACTCCCTCTTCTTTGTGGTAGCCCCTGAGATATTGGAACACTGCTTGTTCTTCTCTTTGTTAAACTAGACATACCCAATTCCAGCAACCGTTCCTTATATGTTTTAGCCTTCAGTCCCCTAATCATCTTTGTTGCTCTTCTCTGTACTCTTTCTAGAGTCTCAACATCTTTTTTACATCATAGTGACCAAAACTGGATGCAGTATTCTAAGTGTGGCCTTACCAAGGCATTGTAAAGTGGTATTAATACTTCACATGATCTTGATTCTATCCCTCTGTTAATGCAGCCTAGCACTGTGTTGGCGTTTTGGGCAGCTGCAGCACACTGCTGGCTCATATTTAAATTATTGTCCACTAGAACTCCGAGATCCCTCTCACAGTTACTACTATTGAGCAAGGTACCGCCTATACTATACCTGTACATTTGGTTTTTCTTGCCTAAATGTAGAACCTTACTTTTTTCACCATTGAATTTCATTTTGTTCAAGTCTGTCCAGATCCTCCTGTATCCTAAGCCTGTCTTCTGGAGTGTTGGCTATTCCTGCCAGCTTGGTGTCGTCTGCAAATCAGATGAGTCCCCCATCTATCCCTTCATCCAAATCATTGATGAAGATGTCGAAGAGCACTGGGCCCAGAACAGAACCCTGGGGCACCCCACTACACACTTCCCTCCATGTAGATGCGGTTCCATTGAGGACCACACACTGAGTACAGCCAGTCAGCCAGCTATGGATCCATCTGGTGGTGATGCTGTCTAACCTGCATTTTTCTATTTTATCAAGTAGTAGGTTGTGATCTACTTTGTCAAATGCCTTACTGAAGTCCAAGTAAATTATATCCACAGCATTCCTCTGGTCCACTAATTTTGTCACTTGGTCAAAGAATGCAATAAGATTTGTCTGGCATGATCTGTTTTTGACAAACCTGTGTTGGCTTTTAGTAATGATTTTGTTAGAATATCAGCAAATAGTCTGAGCCTGCAAAGATGAAGTGAGGAAAGCTAAAGCTCAAAATGAACTAAGGCTTGTGACCAAAGTCAAAAATAACCAAAAAAAGCTTCTTTCAACATGTAAAAAACAAGAAAAAAGTTAAGGAAATGATTGGTCCATTAGTGGGGGAAAGTGGCAAGAAGGTGACACGGTACAGGGAGAAAGAAGAACTATTTAACTCATTTTTTGCATCTGTCTTTACACAAAGGGAAAAAACAGCCCAAACTATCAAAAACAGTACTATAAAAAATAGATTAGAAACACAAGTTAAGATAGGCAAGAAAATGGTAAGTGAACACCTGTCCAGCCTAGACGAGTTCAAATCACCAGGACTAGATGAATTACACCCCAAGGTTCTCAAGGAACTGGCAGATGTGATCTCAGAACCACTGAACTATATTTCTCAAAGATCCTGGAGCACTGGGGAACTACCAGAGGACTGGAAAAGAGCTGATATAGTTCCCATCTTCAAAAAAGGGAAAAAAATAGATCCAGGAAACTATAGACCTATCAGCCCAACCTCAATACCTGGGAAGATTCTGGAAAAGATAATCAAACAACGAATCAGCAAACACCTAGAGGCAAACAAAGTCATTACTAAAAGCCAACATGGGTTTGTCGAAAACAGATCACACTAGACAAATCTTATTGCATTCTTTGACCAAGTGACAAAATTAGTGGACCAGAGGAATGCTGTGGATATAATTTGCTTGGACTTCAGTAAGGCATTTGATAAAGTAGATCACAATCTATTACTTGATAAGATAGAAAAATGTGGGAAAAAAGATGGATTCATAGCTGGTGGACCGGCCGTACTCAGTATGTGGTCCTCAATGGAACTGCATCTACATGGAGAGAAGTGTGTAGTGGAGTGCCCTAGGGCTTTGTTCTAGGCCCAGTGCTCTTCAACATCTTCATCAATGATTTGGACAAGGGGATAGATGGGGAACTCATCAAATTTGCAGACAACACCAAGCTGGCAGGAATAGCCAACACTCCAGAAGATAGACTTAAGATACAGGAGGATCTAGACAGATTTGAACACTGGGTGCTATCTAACAAAATGAAATTCAATGGTGAAAAAAGTAAGGTTCTATAATTAGGCAAGAAAAACCAAATGTACAGGTATAGTATAGGGGGTACCTTGCTCAACAGTAGCAACTGTGAGAGGGATCTCGGAGTCCTAGTGGACAATCACTTAGATATGAACCAGCAGTGTGCTGCAGCTGCCAAAAAAGCCAACACAGTGTTAGGCTGCATTAATGGAGGGATAATATCAAGATCAGTATTAATACCACTTTACAATACCTTGGTAAGGCCACACTTGGAATACTGCATCCAGTTTTGGTCACTGCGCTGTAAAAAAGATGTTGAGACCTTAGAAAGAGTACAGAGAAGAGTAACAAAGATGATTAGAGGCCTGGAGGCTAAAACATATAAGGAATGGTTGCTGGAATTGGGTATGCCTAGTTTAATAAGAGAAGAATAAGGGGGGAGGGGCATGATAGTGTTCCAATATCTTAGGGGCTGCCCCAAAGAAGAGGGAGTCAAGCTATTCTCTGCACTCCTGAAGGCAGGACAAGAAACAACAGATGGAAACTAATCAAGGAGACAAGCAACCTAAAACTAAGGAGAAACTTCCTAACAGTTAGAACAATTAACCAGTGGAACAACCTGCCTCCAGAAGCGGTGAATGCTCCAACACTGGACAGCCATTTGTCTGAAATGGTATAGTGGTTTCTGCCTGAGCAGGGGTTGGACTAGATGACCTCCAAGGTCCCTTCCAAGTATAGTAGTAGTAGTAGTAGTAGTAGTAGTAGTAGTAGTAGTAGTAGTAGTAGTCTGCAAAGAGAAAACTGAGCCTGCTCAAAGAACAGAGATCAGAAGAAATAATTAATACCCAGTAAAAAGAGAGGTAAGGGAATACTTTGGCCAGATTCTACTCTTCACTGTTCCTTAAATTTATGTTTTTTTCTGAAAGTTTGCCACTATAATTTTTTGAGGAATAAAAATCTCAGTCAGATTTCAGCACATAGAAAAAGCCACTCATTTCAGAAATATTTTCAGGTTTCAGTTAGCAATTTTATTCTATTTCAGCTTCTAAATATGCAAAACTAGATATTAATATTGGCTTGTTGGGGGGTGGGGGTGGAAGTGTATATCTATCTAAGATCAAAATGAAATATCAAAAATGAAATGCACAACATACTTTCTTAAAAAAGGAATGGATCCAAATGAGATCTGCTTTAGAATAATGGCTAGTTTCAAAACTAGATTGAAGTGGATTCAAATGAATTGTTTAGAATCCATTACTTCCTTTTGACTGTGTCATATTCCCCTTCCCCAACCCCAGGTTCAGCTTCTTGCCTTTCTGCTGATAGATGGATCAAGAATATTTTGTAATAACCATTGCATTTCTGACAAGCTGGACTGGACATTTTCATGGTTATCATAAAGGACATTAAACTGCCCCAAATCCGAGAAAGCTGCCCCAAATCCAAGAAAGTCAGGATGTAGGAATTCTGAACACTAACTTTGGATCCATCTCCATGAGACGACTGCCAAAAACCCCGAAGTTCTCTTTTTTCCCTTTGTGTTTATTACACCTTTTCATCTATAATTAACTAATAGCAGAGAGGATTTCCATTCTTAACAGATTCAGTCTGCTTCTGGATTTAGAAAGGAGCACTTTAAAAAAAAACCTTAACAATTTAGTATGAACACCTGCCGGAATATAATAGCACATTTTCCTTTAGCTGCAGTACTGATAAAAATAAATCCTTTTGTGTTCTCTGAAGGGAACGTAGAATGTTTTTGCTTTCCAGGCATCAAACTTTGCCACCCAGTTAAAGGCCAGCAGAGTCATTTCTTTGTTCTTTCCACTCCTGAAGGCAGTTTGAACTGCTGGCCCATTTTGTTGGACCTGTCTTATCATTACTGACAATCTGAAGTGCTTCCCTTTCTCCTCCCCCTCACCTCCAGTGAAGGGGAAAAGAAAGCTTACTACTTAAATAGATGCAATCGCTTGTAAAGAATTGTCTCCTTCCTTTTCTGCACTCAGTTTATGGTTAAAAAATGATAATAACAATAGAGGGAAGCACAATAACAACACAGTGGTTCTGAAGCATAACTTTTCTTGAAATGTGATGTGAAGAAGTTTGTGTTCCTTCTGAGGGACCCTAGATGGGGTGTGATTCATACTGTTACAACCTGAAGGTCAAAGTCATAATGATTTCCAATGACTTCATGCATTCTGAAAGTTTCCTACTATTCAGAAACTACTACTCATCTTTTACAAGAAATTTGAAGGATGAGAGATACAGATAAAAGACATATTAATATACTGTACAATGTAGTTATGTCTCTTTTCTTTTTTGAGATTTCAAGTCTTGGATTTCAATGGATTTAATATCTATGGAAATAATGGACAAATGTTATGTTTATGCTGGGGGAATTTACAAATTTTTGTGCCAACCAGTTCATAATTGGGCTTAGGATAGTGAGGTATTCTTGACAGCCCTTTTCCTTTATCCATCTTTTGGTGATAGCATGGTGATAGCAAATGGCGCACTTTTACTTGAACCTGGAATCCTAAAGGAGACTATTGAGATTGCAATCCCTGTTACCATAAAGGAAGGGGGGGAAAAGCTAAACTATAGAACAATACATGGCCTTTTATGAAAGCTTCAGATCTTGTAAAATCTACTAAATCCAGCCAAAAGAAACATCAGTACAGACCGAGCAAGCAACTGAGTTGTTAATTTTTAGTCTTTAGAGCCTTCAGATTGTGTTAAATTAATTTAGGACTCACAGTTTGAAGGAGTAACAAACTGAGGCTTCTCTGGACATTTTCAAAAAGCCAATCATTGGAATTGAGTTATGAATGGGCTGTATTTTATGATGATCAAAATGCTGGTGGATTGTATATGGTCACTTCTGGTGATTCCACAGTACAACCCCTTGACTTATTGACTACAGTTGGAACCAGAATTTCCATTGCTAAGCATGGTGGTTGTTAAATGAGTTGTTGTGGTGGTCTCCCATGGAGAATGAGACACGCAGACAGGTATCTCGGGATGAGAGCCCAGAGCTGACTCCAGCACCCTCTTTTATTGTTACTAAGGTTTTTACATCACACAGCATAATCAAAAGACGTATATAGGGGTGGTTACAATGTATTAAATAACAGACACTCTCCAGATACAAGGCTACTGCAGGTGTTCTTATCAGAGTCTGTCCAAAAGGCTGATGAATGTATCCTGTGTCTGAAACAGTTATCTCAGGCCCTTGTGGGAGATGCCCATGGATAGATGCCCATGGACATTTGTGCAATTAGTCCCACATCTCCTGCTTTTCTGTTTTTTCAATGTTACTCACTTCCAGTTCCAGAAGGGATCTTGATTCACTGATTAAGGCGTCCTTCCTAGTGGAGGGCGTAACATTTTTGCACATTTGCAGGAGGGAGGGAATACATTGAATGCAACAACATAGCAATACAAATAATATCAAAATGGTTACTATAATAGAAATCAAAGATCGTAGCCAGGATCCATCCGGTAGCCAGGACCAAAGGGCACCCCAAATATCCACGGTGCCTGATCCATCACTGCGTAAGGGATTATTTTGGAGCAAAGATTCCATTTTTCTAGCTGTAGCAGAAATATTAGGTTGAAAATCATGTATATACATACAACAATGAGAATGAATTAAGGCACATACACCGCCTTTTGCTGCTAAAATAATATCTAAAGCATACCGATTTTGCAAAACTACTTCCCTTATTTCCCCCATTTCTTGATTAATCATTTTAATGCTGTTAATTGTTTCATTAAACATATGAACAGTCCAATTGTTAAGCAAATGAAGGTCTCTATAGTTCATGGCAACTCCTAGATTGGGTAGAATCCCTCTGCTGATTTGAGTCTCTAAACTACCACCCAATGTTAGGGGTGGATCCGAGGAACCAGTATCACGTTTGTTCCGCAGGCGTCCATCAGGGAGATGAGGCAAAGCATATACAGCAGGAGTCAAAAGGCCCAATGTACAGGTGCCTTTCCAATCCTTAGGCACCTGGCGATAGGCTCTACGGCCACATAGTAGCCACATATCGGGTAACTCATAATAACCCTGGTGAGACTCATTAGCAAATGTTATTATAGATTCCATGTCAAGGCAAGCCATGTAGGTACTGATGTTTGTCCATTGATTGCTTTGATAAGTGTCATTTATCTTAGTAAGGTTGCTTTTGATGGATTTACATTTCTTTGCTGAATTCCATATAATAACTTGTTGACAATTACTATAAGTTCCCAAATAAATGGCAGTACGGAATAGTCCTGTGCTATAAAAACAAAATCTGGCAGGTTCCATTATACGAGCACCCACAGCATATGTCATATTCAATGTCTCTGTAGTTATGCTCCACTGCTGCTTCCATCCTGTTTCATTGAATGGGATGGCATGGAAAATAAGGCCACCACGACTGTCACCAGGAATTTGCATGCAGATCCAACAGTTCGTGACGTTAAGTGTAAGAGCAGTGCGCCTGGCATCCCGTACAAAAGCATTAAAAGCCCACAGTCCCTGATCCTCATATGCCTGGCTGAGGTGGTGTACGTTGAGCCATATAAGGACGAACACAACGAGCTGGAGTCCAAATGATCTCGCCATGGTCGTCTATTGCAGCATAGCCTCGACCCCAAGTAATGAGGGAGGCAGGCCCTTTCCAGGTGGGATCAGGCAAACGTCGATAGTATACCTGGGGGCGTGAAGAATCTGTGGGAGAAGCAGAAAAATGCCTGCTTGCGGCAGTTGAGCCAGGGGTGCCAGAAACATTCAAAAAGTTTAAGGTAAAAAGTACAAGATTAAGAGTGTTTTGTATCCCAGGCAAGCCGGGGGTATTTTCCCCTTTCTTTTTTGCATGCATGTCTTCTTTTGGATTGCCCAGGATAGAAAAGATACGAATACAATGATTAATAACATGTTTAGCAGACTCACCCCTTTGAGGGGTGGCCATAATAAAACCTGAATAGGTGTCAATGGAAACATGCAAATATTTCCAAGGGGCAAATGGCAAATATTGCGTAACATCCATTTGCCAAAGTTGACAGCTCTGCGTCCCTCTTGGGTTGACCCCTTGAGGAACAGAGTGTGCTTGGAGGCTGCAGGTGGGACATTGTTGTATGATAGCCGCAGCCTCCGTAGCTGTTAAAGAAAATTGTTTCATTAAAGCCTTCTTATTTTGATGAAAATATGAATGGCTGTCCCATGGGGTTATGGGAGATAAAACAAGGACAGAAACGTCCTGGTGAGTGGAGGCAGCCGAAGCGGCAGCATCCGCCTTGGCATTGCCTTCGGAGATAATACCAGGGAAAGGTTGGTGACTTCTAATATGAGCAGGAAAAAAACAAGTAGAGCGGGAATGAAGAAGGGATTGGAGTGTGAGAAGTAGACTGAAGAGAGAGTCATCCAGTGAGGGTGACACATATGAATCAGATAAAGAGGTGAGAACTTTATATACATAAAGACTATCTAAAATAAGATTAAAAGGTTCAGAAGAAAAAGTTTGTAAGGCCAATATTGTAGCAGCAAGTTCAGCACGCTGAGCAGAAGTTTGAGGAGGAGTAATTTTTGTGTGCCATTGTTCACTCTCCTTCCATACACATGAACCATAAGTCTTGCTACCATCAACATACAGGGTGACAGCGTTAGGAATGGGAGAGGAGGAAATGGGAGAATGCAGAGAAATTGAAACATTATTAAGGAGTTGGAAGCAAGGGTCAGAGGGAATATGACAGGAAACAGATCCTGCCCAGTCAGCAAAAGAAAGTTGCCATACATCTGAAGAGTGTAATTGAAGCAAGTGCCTTGGGGTTGATTCCCCTTTTGGATTGCAGCTGCAAGAGTGTCCATTTGAAAAGCATTGGTTCCCACAATGCGACAGGCTTTAAGAAAGTCTGCCAGAGTGGCCGTGGGACTGGAAACAATTGGTTTAAGAATGGACTGGCAGTCTGCATTTGCATATTCATAAGCCAATTTTATGAGGATTTCATTTGCTGCATCTCTGTTTGAAATTTGATGCTCAATGGCAACTTGCAGGCAATTCACAAAGTCTGCATAGGATTCAGTTGCAGTTTGGTGAATGGCAGAAAAAGATTGAATCGGGGTTCCAGACTCATCAACACGAGCCATGGCAGAAAGAACACAAGCATTAATGATAGGAAATGCAAAGGGAGTAAAAGTTTGAGCTTGAGCATTAAGGGTAGTAAAATTGCCTTCTCCAAAGAGTTGTTCTGCTGTGTATTGTGAACCTGGGTGATTAGCTCTCTTTTGTGCCTCTCTTTTATATTCAGATTCAAAGACTATGTATTGTGTTCCGTTAAGAAGCATGCGGAACAGATCTTTCCAATCTTGAGGCAACATTCTATATGCACTAGCAATTGAATGTATTAGTCCTCTAGTATAGGGACTGGTTATGCCATAATCTTTTGTAGCCTTTTTCAATTCTCTGATCATAGCCAGGGGAAGTGCCTCCCAACCCACTATTAACCCTTTAGCAGTCTGTTGGTAATTAACAGGGAACAACTCTGTCTCGGATAGTTCAGAAACGCTTAAATCACCATTGTTTAAAGCCTTTTGAAAAGCACCACGCATGATTCCAGGAGAGAGAGAGAGAGAGGAGAGAGGAGGCAACGTGGCAGGAACAGGAGAGGTTGTTTGCTGTTTATCAGAATCCATAAAATTTGCAGAGACAGAAGGGTTAAAACCAGCTCCAGGGGGTAAGGGAGTGGCCAACATAACAGACGGATTTTTATACGGTGGAGGATCTAATAAAGGCTGATGAGGCAATTCAGCATAGGTTTGAATCAAAGTATAGGCAATTTTCCAAAGGCATAAAATCTCTGGGGGGGTTCTCGGAGACTGGTGGAGAATAGTACCAATTTTCCTCCATGTATCTATTTTTAAAGATCCAGACTCCGGATAAAATGAGCAGTTAGCCCATACGTAAGCAAGCAATTTAACAGCCTCAGATTTAGAAAGGTGACGGGTTAATTTCTGTTCCTGATCAGTAAGATATTTTTTCCTGCCAAGTAGCCTCAGCTCTTCCACATGCTGCTTTTGAGCGTGAGACATTCCACCCCCCATACTTACGAAGAGGAGTCAGTTGCCAGCAACTTCGTCGGGTGCACCAAGCCTATTCCAGGCGATAAGTAAAGGGTTGGCAGGGACGTATCCTTCAGTGGATCACGTCGGGGTCACCAGATGTGGTGGTCTCCCATGGAGAATGAGACACGCAGACAGGTATCTCGGGATGAGAGCCCAGAGCTGACTCCAGCACCCTCTTTTATTGTTACTAAGGTTTTTACATCACACAGCATAATCAAAAGACGTATATAGGGGTGGTTACAATGTATCAAATAACAGACACTCTCCAGATACAAGGCTACTGCAGGTGTTCTTATCAGAGTCTGTCCAAAAGGCTGATGAATGTATCCTGTGTCTGAAACAGTTATCTCAGGCCCTTGTGGGAGATGCCCATGGATAGATGCCCATGGACATTTGTGCAATTAGTCCCACAAGTTGTGCCCAATTTTATGACCTTTTTTGCCAATGCAGTTGTGAAGTAAATCATACAATCATTAAATGAATCCAGCTTCCTCCACTGACTTGTCAGAAGCTGGCTGGGAAGATCATAAATGATTATCCAGGATGCTGCATCCATCATAAATACATGCTGATTACCAAGTGCCCAAATTGTGATCATAGGACTGCAGGGATACTGCAACAGTTGTATATATGAAGACTGGTTATAAGTCACTTTTCTCAGTACCACTATAACTTTGAACAATTTTTAAATGAATGATTATAACTTGAGGACTACTGATTGATTGGTAGAAATGTTTCTGATTGGATTGAAATTGGAGATTCTGCCTATAATTTGCAATTCGAGCTTTGTATCTGCTGATCTTTCTGGCCATAGCTGTTATTTGTGAAAAAAACCTGGAGGGATTTAAGGGATATAGGCCACATGATCGGAAAAGTTTTAATGTGTTTGAGCAACATAGTGGGACTAAGCTAACATACGACCAACAATCTTTGCTGGTAAGGTGAGTTTTTAGCTGTTTCAGAACTGTTAGTGAGACCATTAAAAGTTGTTTGTGCTGTTTAAAAATATTCTGCCGGCAGCAAAATCTGACTGCTGGCACAGCGATGGATTTTGTTGCAAATCAGGGCTGTTTCTGAAGGAGGCAGAGGAGGAGAGGTCCCAGGGCTTATGGAGCAAGTGAACTGGATGAGGCTATTGGCAGGCCTAGAGGAAGGGACAGAAGCTTTTGGAGGAGTTGGAGGTGGTGGCAGTGTGCTCCAGGGGAAAAAAGGAGTGAGGCCCCTTTAAGGAAAAGGTGGAAGAGACAGGATCAGAAAAAAAAGGAGGCGAGGTTGTCGTACAACTAACTAATTTGAGGGCAAATCCACATGGAACTCCTTTTCCATCTGTCCTGTTTGCCATCATTCGCTCCATAGAAACTAAAATGGACGATCTGAAACTTGAGGTGGCCATGAACAAGGAGTGTATATCAGAGGTGGTGGCCATTTGAGAGCTGTATGCAAACAAAATTTCATTTTGATGTATGCCAATTGGTGTACATTCAAAGTGACATTAATGTTATTGTTATTATTGTTATTTGCTGCTTTATTATTTCCAGAACTTCCTTGATCTTCCTTGTTTCTAAGTGGTATTTCTTGATTAGGTATTCTTTGGTCAACTTATTCTTCAGCTTCTTTTCTTTCATCTGTTCTAGCTTGCTTGCATCTGATCTTAACTTGCTAATCTTATTTTCCAATCTAACCTTCCATTTTTGTGATGCACTGTTTGTTTTTCTTTGTTGATTTTGCATCCAAGGTATTCAGTTATAACTGCAGCTGTGCTGTACATTAGCTGGTTTGTTTCTTGCAGTGAATTGGTGCTTATATTTGATATAGCAGTATTTGCATTTTTAAATGCTTATGCTACCTATTTCTTTGGAACAAGCTTCAACACAGGCAACCTTATTCTGTTGTTTTTGTGCTGTTCTAGATGCCCAGTTATTTTTTTGTGTCAATTCTTTTATTTCTTTAGTTAGAGGTCTTTGTTCTTCCTGAGAATGAGGTGCCTTGTTTTCAAATGAAAACAATTGTATGTCTCTGCTAGATCCCTCTACTGTCAACTCCCCCTGGTTTTCCTCTAATTCTGAGTTACTTCTGGCAAGGCTTTGATTTCTTTGCCCTGGTAAACCTTTGCAGTTCTCTGCCATTTCTCCACAAGAAGAGCATTATGGGCATTATGCTAACAGATAAAAGAAAAAAACGAACACTAGGATATAATAAACCAGTCTGTTTAATATAAACAAGCCTGTGGTTAAAAAGAGTTACTAAGCTTTCGTCCGGCAAAAAAACTGCCGGCGTCATCAGAGTTAGAATAGCAGGAGATTGGGAAGGCAGCTCATATAGCCTCCTGCCTCTGCGCTCGGTTCCTTGAGCGCATCATCGGCCCATTGATTGTGTTAATCCTTATCACACTGATAATGGCCCTGGGAGGGAGAGTGACTGGGCACAGGGATGGATTGACAGCTGCCCTCCAAGTGTTTGCACACACTCAGAAAGAGCACTTGAGGATCATAAAACAACCAGTGGAGTCAAAGACAGTTTGCTTGATTCAGAACAACTCGGTGTGATAAGGATTAACGCAATCAACGGGCCGATGATGCGCTCAAGGAGCCGGGCGCAGAGGCAGGAGGCTATATGAGCTGCCTTCCCAATCTCCTGCTATTCTAATTCTGATGACGCCGGCAGTTTTTTGGCTGGACGAAAGCTTAGTAACTCTTTATATATATATATATATATATATATATATATATATATATATATATATATATATATATATATATATTTTTCTGAGGTTTTCGCGGGTGTTTGTATGTAGGTCTTTGGTTGTTCGGGTTTTCTCCCGCGTAAAATTGGAAGTGTCTTGGCGACGTTTCGACGAAGTCCCATTCGTCATCTTCAGGCTGGTGTTTTCAGCTTCGTGCTTCTAGCAGCAATGTGTGGTCTAGCTGTTTCTTCCTTTTAACTGCCAGTGGGGGTATGAACTGATTGGGTGGGAGCTTGGCTGTGTTCTGATTGGGTGGAGGTGTGTTCTGATTGGTTAGGGGCTTGGCTGTGCTCTGATTGGCTGGGGGTTGGCTGTGCTCTGATTGGCTGGGGGGTTGGCTGTGCTCTGATTGGCTGGGGGAGTGTTCTGTTTGGTTGTGCTCAGGTTAGTCTGAGTTGCAGAGGGGTTTAAGATTTTGGGCTGCCTTGCTATTTTTTGGCTTCGTGTTCGTGGTCGTGCTCCTCTTCATGGAGGGTGTCAGTTTGCTTCATGTATGGATTGGAGGGGTTTAAAGTGGCTAATGATGCAGCTGTGGTCTGGCTTCTGGTTTGTGGTCGTGCCTCGTCATCGGTGTGGCTTTGGGTTTGTTTTTTGCGTGGATGTGTGGTGGTGACATCCTGTGTGGTTTTTGTGAGTGTGGGTCTGGTATCATTTTTTGTGTTAGGGAGTCGTTTGTCAATAAGGGCGGGTTTCCAAATGGCTGGTAGGCGGGAGGTATCATCTCGCTTGTTCATGCTGTGTGGGCGTTTTTCTATCTCGATGGCTTCTCTGATTATTCTGTTATTAAAATGTTCACTTTTGGCAATGGTTCGAGAAAACCCGAACAACCAAAGACCTACATACAAATACCCGCGAAAACCTCAGAAAATATATATATATATATATATATATATATATATATATATATATATATATTCATTCAGACAGATGTCTGATTGATTACACCTTGACATTTTTAACTGCTATACTGCAGTTTTACTTTTTACAATCTCTTTTGCCTTGCAGGCCCCCAACTAGGGGCATTAAGCAGGCTCAAGTCGCAACTGCGAAACATTACAAATCCAAATTTCTTTTTCTGACAAAGAGATAAAGAATTAAATTGGTAGACTAAGATGGCCATTTTGAGCTCATTCTGCTCTCTTCAGTTAGCCACACCCTTTATGGGATTCGAACCTGGGCAGTTTACATACTAGGCAGTGATTTAACCACCAAGCCTCAGGCTCTCCTCCCTCTTTGCCAGCCGAGTCAAGGGAGTATATGTAGAAAGTTTTTCAGACAGATGTCTGATTGATTACACCTTGACATTTTGAACTGCTATACTGCAGTTAAAAATCATATGTATGATTTGAAACACTTATGCACATAGATCCTCTAATACTGAGCAGATTAAATGTCATGCTATACAGGCAATCAGAAATTGTATAAGCTGTGTTCTAAAGAGTAAGTTGCAAGCTGAGGGGTCAAATTCAGACCACATGTAGACACCTTATTCTTCCCTATCTCTACCTCTGTGGTCCCATTCCCAATAGCTTTCTATTAGTTCTCCTGGAAAAAAATGCCTTTCATTTTCTCTCCCCAATGTTTTTGAGACCTGTAAAGGTGATGGAATTGTAGAGATGGAAAAAAATGACTGTTTTAACTGTAGAGAAGAACATCAAATTTTCTTTCCATCTGGAAGCCACTTTGGGATTTTGCACCTGAAACTAAAAAAAGAATGAAACTTAATTTTAAATTTTGAAGATAGAAATGACTTTATTTTTTTAGAAATGTAAAGCAAAAGTTAGGGTTGCAGTTCTTTTTGTAGTCTACTGCAACTGAAAAAAGTCAGAAGTCTTTGTTTTTCTTTCTTTTTTATCTTTCTTTGCATCTCTCTTTCTTTCTATTAACTTCCTGAATTTTTGTTTAAACTTTATTTTATTGTTATAAAACATTTGAAAAAAAAATGAAAAATTTATATCTATCATCCATCCATCCATCCATCCATCCATCATGTCCTTGGCAACATTGAGCATGTTGATCAATAAAGAGTAGAAACAATGAATATTACTTACCCATGAATGCAAAAACAAAAATCAAAAGAGCAATTACACTTTTTAATGTCCCAAGAAAGAAACAATAGTATCAACTTGCTTGGGGTTGGAGGCATTTTGAGAGATATAGAAGAACTGAACCAAAAAAACAATTGTCTGGAATGAATTCTTAACAACTTTATATGGCTCAGAAGTGAGTTACCCTTGGAATTTCACTAAAGCTTGATGAGATTTAGATGGTTGTTTTCAAAACTTTAGTTTTCAAAGACTTCACATACTTTTTAGAATCGATATTAGTGCAAACAGTCATATATTGTGAGGTTAAAATATTATCTACAATTAGAAAAATGGCAAATGTTATGGGAGAGAAACTATAAATTAACAATGTCACCTTCATATAAAGAAAATCTGTATAAAATGTTTTATAGATGGCACCTTCCACCAGCAAGATTAGCAAAAATGTTTAAAAATATGTCAGATAGATGTTGGAAATGTAAACATAACATAGACACGTATTATCATATTTGGTGGACATGTGGGAAGGCAGAGGCCTATTGGAAAAGCATACATATATGATTAGAAAAAATACTGGGCAAACAAGTGGATTTTAAACCTGAACTTTTTTAACTAGGCATTATGTCTGAAAAGACTAATAAGCAGAAATTATATTTAATTCTACATATTACCACAGCAGTGAGAATAATTTTTGCATAATACTGGAAGAATGAAGGATTTCCATCAGAGGAAGAAATAATCATGAAAATATTGGAATGTGCAGAGATGGACAGACTAACTATGAGGCTGAAAGACAAAGAAGATACGGATTACTATCAAATTTGGAATTTATTTTATTCTTGGTTAGAGAAAAGAATGAAGGATTAGGAATTGAACATGTATTAGCTTAGCAAACTCCAGACAACTTGTTGATTGGAAAAATTAACATATGTTGATGGGAAAAAATTAATAAAAAAGATTGACAAAAAAATAAATATTATCTACAACTTTTTTTAAGTTGCAGTCACTTTACATAATGTAAGCGACACTGAACTTTAATAAGGTGGGATTAAAAACATTTTAAAGAGTAATGTTTAAAAGTGAAGTTTGACTGAAATATGCCTTAAATGATTGTGGTTATATGTCCAAATCTACAATTTTGGTCAACTTAGAACTGTTAAAGTGTTTATTCTTCTTTATTTCTCCTTATTTGTTAACTCTGAAATTTCTTCCCTTTTTTTGTAAAGAGAAAACAAATAAGCCTAATGATAGTGCTAGCATCTTATTTTAGTACTTTGCTTATTTAGAATTCCCCAGATAATGAGTGACTTCTTTGTTACAAATAGACTTGAAAGTAATTCACTAAGAAAACATACCACTACCAACTCAATATTAATTGCTACTATAATACTGTTCTTTTTGCTGAATCCTGAAAGGATAATCTTTCATTTCATACTTTGTTAAGACAGAATAGAGAACCAGTACTATATCTGAATTTGCGAAAGCTTCCACTAGTAAAGCTAATGGCTATCAATGTTATCATTTAGGAATATTTGGAAAGCCACAAATTCCCCATTCCTAAGCTACAAAATGATTCATTATTTCCTTAGGACAATTGGTATATTTTATCTTATTGGCAATTCCGAGCATTAGAATTAGGTTTGCTAATGAGAAATATTTTCTTTGAATTGATATTACTGCACATTTATGAATTTATATGAGGCTGTATCTCTGTTGCACGCACTCTATTCAGAATGGCTTATAATGATTATCACCAATTGTGAAATAAAATAACATTTCATAAAAATAGCAACATTGTGAAAAATAAGACATGTTGAGTATATATATGCAAAGACATTGAGTAGCAAATTATCTACTAAATTAAAAAAGGAGCACAATGCTGTTACACTTTGAAGGAGCAACAAAAGAAAAGGTGTCTGTTCAATGTTTTCCACTTTGACTAATGTGCTAAATTGATTGATTGACCATTTCTTTGATTTAAGTGTCCATTTCCGTTGTTTGGACCAATAATAAAGATACACATCCAATTACCTCTTTTATTATTAATCAAGTTTTCTGCCATCTCTTCTCATAAGATTTTCATCCACATTAAAAAGAAAAAAGTAATAACCTGATACTAATTTTGCATCTCCCTTTTAACCATTTTGCAGCTCAGTTGCTTCAGTCAATATCAGTAATTTAAATGAATCCCCAATTGATTTAAACTCTGCACAGAA
This sequence comes from Crotalus tigris, assembly GCF_016545835.1. Taxonomy (NCBI): domain Eukaryota; kingdom Metazoa; phylum Chordata; class Lepidosauria; order Squamata; family Viperidae; genus Crotalus; species Crotalus tigris. The sequence continues at coordinate 14,351,334 of NW_024096970.1, forward strand.
TTATGGGACTTGACCCCATTCAAACCATATACAACATATATCTTTGTATGCCTGCGGCTCTTTCTTTTATTATTAAAGAATTATATTTAAGTGAATTAAATCATCTGTTACAATAACTGGCCAATTCAGGCAGTTAGTTGAGCACCAATGCAAAGCTCTTATATCTTTTTACCAATATTTATTTTAATTATTAATGAGCAACTTTAATAAAACAAAAGCTTCCTTAGTTTATGCAGTGGTAAGATTTCTAGCTTTTAAAGTTTTTGTTGCTCTATTTAACTTTAGGGGAAGCTGAATCAGGCCTACATATTTTACCATTCACAGAGATGAAATTGGTTCATCATCTATTATTTTTGCTAGATACCTGAAACAGCAAAGGAAGTATTAAAGTGAAAAGACTACAGAGGAAGGACTAAACAACCAGGGAACATTCAAACATGGCTGCCTGTTACATTCAATTTAGTGATCCTTGAAGACTTATCTGGCCTCATCTACTTATGTTTAAAGAATACTTTAATGAAAGTATTCTTTAATGAAGACATACAAGAAAACTTATTTGGGAGAATTCAGTGGGAATCTCACCTGTAAATTTAGTATAAATTTAGTATTTGCTATAGGAAGAACTTAAGCTGGAATTATGTGTTTATCTTTTATCCTTGTAGAATATGTTTTTTTTTTAATTTATTCTGTTGTTACTGAAATATGTTTTAGATTTTTCTATTCATCCTGTTGTTAGATCTGATTATCTTCCTATTACATTAACCCTTCAATTTAAAAAGTTTAAGCCAGTTTAATGAAGATGGTATTTGTTTCAAGAGGTTTGCTTTTAAAGTTGCACTTTATTTGTTTGTTTGTATCCTGCCTTTATCATTTTTATAAATGAGGAGGCAAGCATATCCCATACCCCTTCTTCCTCCTATTCTGCCCACAACAACAACACTGCAAAGTGGGTTGGGATGAGAGAGGGGCTGGCCCAAAGTTACCCAAACACTTTTCATGGCTAAGATAAGACTCAAACTCATAATCTCCCACCTTCTCCAATACTGGAGGTTTTAAAGAAGAGATTGTAGAACCATTGGTCTGAAATGGTATAGGGTTTCCTATATGAGCAGAGGTTGGACTAGAAAACCTCCAAGGTCCCTCCCAATTCTTTTATTTTGTTATCCATTCAGGTAAATCTTGTGCTAAGAATGATTTGCTATCTGATTTTATATTAAATTTCTCCAAGAATGTATTTTTGAATGTATTTAAATCTAAATGAGAGGGGAAAAAAACCTTGGTAATATCCTCAAACAGGTCACTATTTGTTCTTAGAGTACAGGAATGTAATTACAGGAATGTAAGCACCTTAATACCATGTCTGACTAGTTGGAGCATTAGAGAGGAATGTTTTGTTTCATGTCAAATTGCAAAACTGTACTGGCAAAAGAACAAATGGACCCAAAATTCTGGTTTTAGAGAAAGTGCTATAAATTCGAGGTAGAAAGTCAAAACCAAGAGGAAATATTCTCTATGGCTTTATGTTGCCATTAAAGTAATGAATCCATAAAATGTCCCTTAACATTAGTATTTCCTACTGAGAGACAGCATAAATAAAATCATTTTGTTTCATTATGACAGTTCTTACCGTCCCTTTCTTAAACAAGAGCAAGCAAGAAACATAGAACAGAAATATGACTTAATCTCTGCCCAAAACCTTACAAATCTAGAAAGACAGTAGGCCTGTTAAATTACTTAGAAATTATTACTTTCAAGATTTGTTCAGATTAGCTCTGAGAATTCATTTGAAGACTTTCAAATTCTAATTGATTTTACTAGTTGTTAAAAGACAATGGTTCTAACTCACTTCTGACAATTCAATTGAAATCAAGAGAATTATCCATGTAAGATGATTATATAGATGGTAGATGAAGGAGAAGGATTACAGTGCTTTATTATACATGGCACTCTTCTATTTTTTTTAACTTAGTGCATCAGAGTGCTGCACCCTAACCCTCAACATTACCACAATCACTAATCCCCCCCCAGCCCACTACAAATATATTTTCTAAAGGATATCACTTTTGTCAGTTCAATCAAAGCAAAGTAACCACTTTAATTATTGACCTGAATAGAGTTTGCCTTTTATTTTGCCTCACAAAGCACAAAAGTTATGGTAGGAATTATCAAGTGTCACCATTATGGGAAATAGTTTTTATTTTATCTGAAGATGAAAAGATTTTCAATAAAACACCTGGCATGTTTCTACCCTTAGCCATGAAGGAAACATAATTGTGCCCACGTTTGTGTCTCAATAGATATGTATCAGCTTTTATTTATGATTATATTGAAAGCTATATCTGATATCCAGAAGGTTACATATTCAGAGTAAGCCAGAAAAATATTTCACCTGTGAAAAGAATACAAAGAAATTGCAATGAAAATGTGGTAGGGTTGGAGAAATTGGATCATGGGAAGATGGGGGTCCTTTGCTGTATAACATATTGTAATGTATTATATACTGTTGTATAATATAAATGCATTCAACCTTTAAAAAAAAACAAACCAAGGCTTTGTTCTATCAAACATGAAGTGTTCCTGGGGCAAAGGCACTTCTTGGAGTGCATTGACAGAAGATAATTATAATATTCTCCTATCAACATTCTACTGAACAGCACCTGGCACTATGTGTACAACAGTGAGAATTCACACACAGGGCACAGGACAGGACCAGCTCTAGACATTTTGGTTTGCCAGTCAAAATTATATTCTGGTTTGGCTCATCTTTTGATATTGTTAACAATTTCAAAAAGGGACCTTCTTCTTTCTTTATTTCTTTTTTTTTTTTTGACCATTTAAGCTTTACACTCCAGACATTTTATTTCCTTTTCTCAGACATCCTTACCCTACTTACACAGTAAGTAAGTTTACTCACATCAGCACCTATCGTTGTCACATGGCAATAATTCTGCAAAATTATATTTAACCTGTGAGTAGGCATGTTGGCTCACCGTGTGCACCATTACTGTTTTCATTTTTTTTTAATCGTGTTTTTATTGGAAGTCTTTTCCATTTTGACATCCCCTATTTTTTTTTTTTACCCCTACGCCGATGTCTTAGTCTGGAGCTGGCCATTCAAGGGGAGAGGTTCATGAAGGGTCTGAGCTACCATTTTAAAGTTGTAATCAACAATAAAAATTAATATGGTCCCATTGTTTAATTCAGTATAAGGACATTTGTATGCACAACAGCCTAATTCTGTCAGCTATGCAGGCTGCAGAAGTATATTATTCACTTGAATCCTGTAGAAAGAAAGCATTCCAATGACCAGCATGAGCTCTTCCTTCCCTTTGTTTTCTTCTTTAAGGCAATGCGAGCAGTTCTGGACCTAGTTACATCTTATAAAAGCAAAATGCTGAGAGTTCCCTAGTGTGGGTGTGTATTGGCGAGTAGAGAGAAAAGTTTGCAGTTGAAGGAGGGGAGCAATCATCAGGATGAAGCACAGCTTAGCAGATGACTGATGGGGAAGGAGAAACAGATACAAATACCAGTGTGGATCTCAGTAAACAAACAGCAGATGAACTGAAAGGGAAAGCAGAGCCCATCAGCTTCACTCCAGCAGAAATTTTGACAGCCTGTAGCCCAGCCCGCATCTGGTGAGTACCTTCCCTCCCACTTATCCACCAATGTTTTAGCCACAGCTTAAAATAGCAATTTGAAGGTGGCTCAAAGGGAAAGACTTTGTTGTAAGCTCAAACAGCCAAGAAGAACAGGTCTGTTCATAGGAGATGTGGAGATTAGATATAATACAAACATAGACATTTATATCTTATCATATAAATTTATATCATATCAGGACATTAAGCCATCCAACTGAGTCCTGACTACACTAACTGACTCTAATTCTCTATGGTTTATTTAAAACTGGATATTTTCTCTGCCTTGGACTGAGACGGAAAGCAGAACTTTACTATTAAGACCATTTTACAGGAATATCATTTATTATTTTATTTGTTTATTAAATTTATTTTCTGCCCATCTCATTTTGAAGTGACTCTGGGTAGCTTACAGCATAAAAACATTAAAATCCTAATGTCCACAACACTGACATGTTCCTTCTTTCTATTTAATTATATTTTACCTATGATGATACACGTGTGCTGGGAAAGTAGTGGGTTTCAAAAATATGGAAAAACAACTAGGAAACTGTCTCTACAGATAACTGACATTAATTGCTGGGATTTCAGTTTTTTTAAACATAGTTCTCCCCATAAGTAGCAGCTAGGGTAAATGTTAATATCCACCAATCTTTTCACTAGATAATAGTTATTATGTACATTTATCAGAAGAAGCTCATTATCAAGCACTGACATTTTATGAATCATTAAATATCCAGTTCTGAAGTTATATACTATGGATTAAAGATAATGGGTGCTAATAGAGAAGGCTTGAACTGAAGAGATTTTAAACAAGCAGGATTTTGTATTTCTGATTTTTCACAAAAAATCAGTTTTACACAATAAATTATGAAATATTTTTCTACAGTTGGGGTTAATAAGTTATTTTATTTATTAAATTTGCCACCCATCTTGCCACAAACTGACTCATAATATGATTCTATGAGCATGTAGAGCCCAACTTCATAGGAACTTTTTTTTTGTTGATTTGGTTGCTGTTCTGTAGTTTATAGTAAGCCTGCAAACAAGATGTGTTATGTACCATGTGAATATAAAATAACATTATTACGGTCCTAAATATATAGATAGTGATAATTTCACTTGCATCTCAATTTCTATTTTAAGATATATCTTTGCTTATCATAATGACTTCAAGGATAAGAAAACGTTAATCACTTAAAACCTCTAATTTTCAAGTACTGCCAACTCCATGAACCTCTAAGATACAAGCACCAAAGCAACACCTACCTACCTACCATTCATTGTTTCTTTGTTAATTTTAACACGTGTATAATGATGGCGTTTTTCAGCATGAGATTTAATGTACTGCATTACTGGGGTTTCTCTGATAGAAAAGACCTCTACATCCTTGAACATGGCTTGAACATTGGATGCTATCTAACAAAATGAAATTCAATGGTAAAAAAAGTAATGTAGACATTTAGGCAAAAAAAAACCAAATGTACAGGTATAGTATAGGTGGTACCTCACTCAATAGTAGTAACTGGGAGAGGGATCTCGGAGTCCTGGTGGACAATTACTTAAATATGAGCCAGCAGTGTGCTGCAGCTGCCAGAAAAGCCAACGCAGTTTTAGGCTGCATTAATAAGATCACGTGAAGTGTTAATACCACTTTACAATGCCTTGATAAGACCACACTTGGAATACAGCATCCAGTTTGGGCCACCACAATGTAAAAAAGATGTTGAGATTCTAGAAAGAGTTCAGAGAAAAGCAACAAAGATGATCAGGGGAGGCTAAAATGTATAAAGAATGGTTGCTGGAGTTGGATATGACTAGTTTAATGAAAAGAACGACTAGGGGTGACATGATGCAGTGTTCCAGTTTCTCAGGGGTTACCACAAAGAAGCTATTCTCCAAAGCACCTGAGGGCAGGACAAGAAGCAATAGATCAAAATAATCAAGGAGAGAAGCAACCAGACTTGCATTTGCTAGCCCTTGGAGTATTGATTGTACGTTGAACAAACTCTAACCCAGAGAAGCAGAACTATACATTACACACATGTAATGTTGCAGCAAAAATAGAATAGAAAATGCATTTCTAATATCACCTAAAGGCAACATCCTACAATGTGAATGGAATTGCCTCAAATCTGAAATTTGAGGGGAATCAAATGAGTTAGCTTAAGGTGGCAACTGAAATTCCATCTGTTGTTCTCTATTCAATCAATTGCACATATTTTATTAAAAATGTTTTCAGAAGCTGGAAGCTGCTTTTGGGCTCCAGTCTGATATTGAACACCAATGACAGTTTGGTGTCTCTTTTTATAAACATAAAATTAGGTGCTTCATTTCCACTTTTTTTCTGTTTCTCTATGCATTTGTTCCCTGCATTTGTGTTTAGACATTTTATACTATTTTCCATTAACAAGTACATCTATTCTCCATTAGAAGAAATTTGGGCTGTGGGGCATAGTTAATTGCAAATAAAATAGGCTGAAGCTTTAAATCAATCTAGTAACTTGAAAATGATGTAAATCCCACTCTTGCTGATCTTTTTAAAAGCTTTCTCTAAGCTCAATATGAAATTGTTTTGTTATTTATTTCTAAACAATCCAATGAGTTGCAGGAAACAGCTCTCTTAAGGGAATGATTACTTTGGTAGTGAATGTGTACTTTTTTTATTGGGAGAGGTTAGATTAGTGATTCTTACTATATACAGTCTCAAAAGTGTGTTCTGAAAGTTTCTTGATGCATCAACTTTGAGTCTAATTTTGAGATTTAAGCAACTTAGGATCCTATTTTATAGGCACTTATTTGGAAGTTAACTCCATTCAATGCAATGAGGTTTGCTTCCGAATTGGAAGCTTTTTATTGCTCATTTCTCTTTTTGCAGCCCAGATTGCTTACTGATGTGTAACATTTGGTTCTAAGCTTAAAGAACACCTACTTCATTACATAGTTTTGTTAGTTAGCAATTTGTCTAATAATATTTTGTTATATATTTAATTATGTATTTTGTCTTCCACAAATACCAGGCCACATTCTTCCTGCCCACCCAAACAAGAATAGTTATAAAGATCTTTATTGAGGCATCCATGTAATCTGGGCTATATGTTACTTTTTATTCCATTGCATTCCTATTTTAAGTGTTAATCTTGCTGCATACAAATTCTTCTAGTCTTGATATAATTCAACCCTTAACTGGAGTAAACTGGGTTTCCTTCAGATCATGTCTTCTACATCTGGGAATTAAAAGGTTTTCCCTACTTCAAATGAAGTAGAAGTACGTCACTTTTGCAAATAGTTTTATTGATTGCAATTGATGTGATCTAGTAAGCTTACAAGGAAATGATTGCTTGTATCTTAACTGAAATCGAATGGAAACAATTGATCAAATATCTTTAAAAATACATTCATCATAATAGGCTTCCCCTTATTAATTCAATATCTCTGATTCTGGAAAGTCATCTATCTTCCTATTACCTGAATGCAACCAAGAAATTAAATGAGAAGTTTATTTGGTCACACCAATTTTACATTTCATACTGATGATGACTTATTTCATATTAAAGTATGTTGCCTATTTCTGCTAGAAATGTAATAACTGAAGTTCAGGTTTATAAATTCCTGCCAAAAATGAGACCATCAGGTTTAAGGATTATTTTTTTAGATTAAATGGTGATGTGACCATCTCAGAATTAAGGGTACTTATCTATTTCTCAAGGTTCCTTACTACGTACAGCAAGAGTAAGATATTTGCTTAATTCTGTATTATTCACCCATTACATAGGAATTTACAATAAGGGAACGAGGCACACATAAGAGAACAAGGCACACACCATTATTTAATTCTTCCTTACCAATAGAGCACTAATGCTTACAAGAACCACACTAGCATATATTCTGCATGGCTATTAGTGGTTGCTTTTAGTGGTCACTTGAATTTGAGCCTGGGGAAACTTCAAATCACTGCCCTTACAGAGTTGCATGAAGATGCTCTCTATATATTTGCATAGCCTGGCTCCATCTTGGATGCAAGTTTACATTCTATAGTGGTAGCATTAAGCCCTGGTAACCTGCCTTCATATGTGGAAGAGAATTGAGACAAGAAAAATGAGGTAATTTGCCTTAAAGCCAAGGATAAATAAAATGATAAAACCAAGATATCAATATTTCACCCAATATTTTACATATGCCTTCTCTCTACTATAAGAATGTTGTTTTCTGACATTGGTTCCAAAGACCCTCACTTTTTGGTCAAATTTAAAGCAATGGCAACTTTTGACAAGATAGTTGGGTCATTTGTGATGTTCAGAATCACCAGTGGAGAGATTTTCACACTCTTTACTGTTCGTGAGTGCCAAATTGAATTTGTTGCAAACCAGATTACACTGAACTGTTTAGTTTTGTTTATTAAGATCAAGGCATTCTACAGAATGCCTCATAATAGTACATTTGCTTTTTATAAAGACTTAATTCCTTACTGCATAAATTACCCCAAAGTTAAATTTATCCCATAAGGCCTCCTTTTAGCAACTAAAGCAGATTTACTATATCTGGGATTCTATCTTGAAATGTTCAACACATGTTCCCTAAATCAGTACACTTGGATTATGGTTGGTGGTTTTTCTTTATTTGCATATTAAACAAAATTCTGTAAATGATCCAGGCAAAGCTTCCCCATTTAATTTCTGGTACTTTCAGTGAAAGAACTGAGCTTGTGTTTTTATCACTCCAGTTCAGCAGAAAAGAATCCACTTAATTTCAACTGGATAATGTCCAATTTAGCTTATAAACATACTTTTTTTTCAGTGGTATGGTTACTTTATGTTTATATCTTTACTGAAAATATTTTTATGCCATATTTCAGGAAAAGGTTTCCCAGGGCAGCTTGAAAACTATTTATTCAAATAATAAATGTAAAATTCAGCGATATAAAGTATTGAAAGAAGCTGTAAAATTAAAAAAAATGGTCTTCATTCCTTTAAAAATATGTTAAAAAGAAATGAAACATTCAGAAATCCACACCTTTTCCTTTAAAAAAAACAGGGCATTCCATAAGATTTTAAAGTCAGCAATCCTTTAAAAAATTTAGTCCCAGGATATATGAGATACTATGGACAGAGAAAATGGATGACAGAATTCTGTGAGAATCTGCAAGCAAAATGGTAAGGGCTAATGTTATAAGAGAATTTACATTCTAGTTTTTGGGTTGTAGAATCTGAATCCCTGATTGACATTTAGATATATCTTGTGTATCTTGTGGGCTGCCACAGGGAAGAGGGGGTCACTTTGTTCACCAGAGCACCAGAAGGAAGGATGAGAAATAATGGTTAGAAACTGATCAAAGAGAGAAGCAACCTGGAATTAAGGACAAACTTCCTGACAGTGAGGACAATCAACCAGTGAAAAAGCTTGCCTCTAGAAATCATGGGTGCTCCATCACTGGAGATTGTTAAGAAGAGACTAGAGAATCACCTGTCTGAGATGGTATAAGTTCTCCTGCTTGAGCAGAGAGCTGAACTAGAAGGCTTCCAAGGTCCCTTCCAGCTTCTATTCTATTCTATTCTATTCTATTCTATTCTATTCTATTCTATTCTATTCTATTCTATTCTATTCAACACATATGGGCTTACAGTATCTACTTTACTGTTGAGCAGGACAGTAATCTGTGATCACAACAGTCCACAAATACAATCTGTCACAGATGAATATGCTGCTGTGTTCATGGAAGACATCATCTAAGATTACTCTTTTTGGTGGTTTTTTTCTTGTGCTTGATGCCCACAGAGCCCATAACAACAATAGATGTTTGTTTATCTCCAACAAATATTTATAATAACTGATATATTCTAGGCTAGCATGCTTTGAAAATGATCTAGATGAGGTGTTTTGATATCTTCATGAACATGAAAATAATACTCTTTCAAAGAACATATGAATCTGAAAAAAAGACAAGGGTATTTGAATTGCATTAAAGACTTGGCTTCTGTGGAGGGATAAAGAATGGCCTTGACAAACAGGAGGAAGAGGAAGAAGCATTATCAAGGCATGTGCAGCTTAAGTCCACTCCAGGAAATTAATTTCACAAGACATCTTAGACCATTCACTAGTTCATACAAAGATAAGTGCAGGAGGAAGGAAGCACATTCATACTTGCAAGATTCTGTTACTTTAGCTGTTCCAGTGGAAGTAATTTTAGACCTATATGGCATTGGTTTCTTAGTTTGGTCTACCTTATAAGAATAACAGCTGCTTTAATTAAGTTGACTCATTTTTCAAACTCAAGTGGAATAACAGATGCTTTAGTTAAGTTGACTTATTTTTCAAACTCAGGTGGGACTTTGAAAAATGGTCTAGTGGTTTTTAAAGAGTTGCTTTTTCCATAGCATTCCACTTCCCTGAAATATATAGAGTGGTCTGAATGTTTACTATGCACATTGAAAATGTACATGGCATATCATGTTAGTGGATCAAACATAATTCATATTATTTTGCAAATCCATTTAATTCAGTAGAATCAGTCTGGAAGTAAACCTGTTTATGTCTGAAGCTTTAATAGGACTTCTATGCTTTTCCATTATTGTATCTAGAACAGCCACTTTGCTTTGAAATGAAGGATACATTTGAAGCTTGTTTCTGTTTGAAACTGTGATGACAAATATTTCTCTGACTTGTTTAATAAGTGACATAATATTATTACTCATTTGGGTATTTATTATAATAATATTAATCAGCTATTAAATGAATCACAGTAGTCTTTGAAACTTGCACAAAACCCAGCAAGTGATACCTGCTACCTTTTGTTCTCATGGTATCTTTAGATACCTCTGAATATACACATCTGCAAAAATACAGAAGAGATGTAATTTGTATAAGTTTTAATTAATTATTTTTTGAGTGAAAATAGAGTGAAATGCACCATGGTTTTCAATTGCTTTCAATTATCATTAAACCTTTTATTTTGAGAGCAATTTGCATAATGTTTCATAAACATGTAGACAGATTAACCTTTTTAGTTAATTTATTCATTGGTAGTAAAAATTCAAAGCACCTCTTATGAGAAAATAATGTCTTGCTGTTAAATTACATGGAAACAAAGCAATTGGGACCAGCTTGCCAAAGTTTGCCCCATGTCAGAGTACTAAAGTATACAGAGAATAAAACTTCCCCTGTTAGCACAGTGTTGACTAAATGGTCTGTTTGTGAACAATTAACAGTATTATAGAAGATTAGGTAAAGTATTAATTAGTGATGGGTTAAAGGAGTATCACCCAGAGCAAATAGTTTCAAGAATAGAGGAGTGGGTTCCTGGGCACAGAACAGAGGGAAGAAAGATTTTCTTTGCTGTATATAAATTTTTTAGGATGGGAATGTTGTAACTATTTGATCACTTCTGAAATTAAGCATTGAGTTCTGCACAATTCTGGCCTTGGCTTAGAGGCCAATAAGCTGATTATATTTGATCCTTCTGTATGAATAATTGCATAGTATTCCTGACTGTGCCTCTGATTCAGATTGAGTTCTTTAAAGTCCAGTATGAGTAAGTCCAGGCAGGCCATTATCACACACATCCAGGACACCATGCATTAAAATACACAAAAATCCCTGTTAAATGCCATACGGCTAGTTTATAGTATTGCCATAAAAATTTGGATCAACCTAGCTGCATCTTAGACATGGGACCCACGAAGTCAATGGATTAAAAATAACATCATCTGATGAGAATAACAATCAGTCCATAAACATATACAAAACATACTCAAATTATTTATCTAAGGTCTTGGTTTACATTATTTATTTGATTTCTAAATCACCTAATACCAAAATCATGCATAATGATATAATCACACAAATGGCATACATGACACACATGACACACATAAAAAGGGGAAGGCCTTCAATCATATAGTCTTGGCTGCCAGCTTGATATTTTTTACCCTTTGCAAAAATCCTTGGCTGGGGACTTCTTTTTCTTTGGGAGTGAGGGGATGAAAATGTAATTTGATCATTTATAAAATATGCACATCAAGAACCTTTTTCAGTATTACAGGCAAAGAGATCAATAACTTTATAGATATTGTTCCATTTATATAGTACCACCTAAATTCTCTCAATATTATTCAGAATATTACTTAAGAATCATTGTACTAGGGTTCAATCCTGCCAGAATAAATAATAGTAAGACTTGTGAACAGAAGTATCACAAAAACGCTAGTTCCTCCTTGGAATAAGCTGAACATTTTTAATATGATTAGTTTCATAATATAAGATAATTATTTTAATTTAATTAATTATACCAGCTCCAAACCTGCTGGGTTATAAGAATTTTTATTATTCTTGATGATTATCACTGGCATTGTAGGAAAAGGAAACAGGGAATAATTAACACATTTCTAGTGGAAAGATAACAGTAAAACATCAGAAAAAGAATGTTAAAGGAAATGTAGCATTGGGTGTTGCCCAAGGCAAGAAAGATTAGAGATAAATGCCTTGGGGTTTTTACAAGGGGAGAGTCAACTGTTATTCTTTGTTCCTAAATCGTACTAGAAACTGATACTAACTATAGCCCTCATTAATTCTGTCTGTATTATCCTGACATTGTTATCCATTGTTATCCTTTTGACATTAACTTGAAACTAAATAGTTCACAACTGAAACACTTGATCTGCTTGTTGGATTTTCTTGCTTCATTGCTCATTTTGGCATTTTGGGTTATACTCTCCAGTGTTCAATAACATGAATTATAAGGCACCTTCCAGGGTGAAAGTTAAGAAAAACTTCCTCTTTGTAAGATCAGTTAGTAGAAGCATTTACCAAGCGAGGTGTTAGGTTGTCCTTTATTTGACACATGCAAATAGATAATAGACAGTGATCTAACAGGTAAAAATGGAAATGGTCTTTTGGTTCCATCATACAGTTTGTCAAATTGAAGGAGACCTCCATTTTGATCTATGTACAGAACAATTTACTAGGAAATGTAGACTGGACAAAACATTTGCTTTTCTCCAGCTTCTGTTTTAAGGACTTATACTGTTCATAACAGTCTTTGTTCTGCTTCATTCAGTATTTCGTGCATAAGTTACCTAATATGCCGTCACTGATGAATGGGACACACGAAGAGGGCCCAATATTCAATCTTAAAAAATGTTGCCATAAAAAGGGAATAGCAGCAATTGGCAGAATAAAGGAACACTTTCTGGGAAACTTGGGAAAACATATTGGCATGTCAGCTCTAAGTATTTATCACATTTATTCTGCATGTACTTAACCCTTGAAGCAATATATTAAGTGACAGAGGGGGGGAGGGTTTTTACATAAAAGTTTCACTTCAGTGTTAACATCATTTTTAAAGTTTATGAAACACAGACAATACTGACAACAGAGGTCATACAGTTCTGGAATGAGACTGCTAAGCTTCCTCTTCCTCTTCCTCTCCCTCTCTTTATTAAAAACTTTCACAAAATGTCAGTTCCCTTTCTTAAAAGTATATTGCTGAATGTCACTGGTGCAATGTCATGGGGATTAGGTGGTTCAGAAGATGTACTTGAGTTTGGTTTGAAGCACAAAATCCTTCAATGATATTTCTTTGACATTATTTGTTGCTTTAAAATAGCAATGCTCTTTTCTTTTTTTAAGGTAGAATATTCAGAAGTATGTTCCACAATGTTTTGAAACAAATTACTGGCAACATATATTTGAGAAACAATAAATGTTGATTTCTTCAATACTCCATATACTTATTATTTATTTATTTTTTAAAAGGAAATCACTCCATCCACTTATATATAATATTATTACTTATGAAATCTTTAAGAAAATCATTCTTTGGGGTTTTGAAACAGACTTTTCCTGCTGCCATTAAATCTCAGAAAAATTGTAAAGTTAAAAACAACTTTCAGTAAATTCCATATTCTTTTCTTACCTGGAATTGTTGTGTTGTGTTCCTTCTCCCCCTACCAAATATAGAAGGAACCAGATACCCACCATACCAAATCTCAGCCATGTCAACTCTCTGCTGTGTCAAATCTGAACAGCCATTATCACAGAAGAAAAATCCAAAAGAACAGTTGTCTCTGAATGCCTTGGTAAGATTTATTAAGAAAATGATTGAAGTGATAATACAAGGATTCCAGCAAGTAACTTGGCTATTAGAATGGGAGCCTATGTATAGGCAACACATTGCTGTTAGATCCTGGCTCTTGTCCACCAGCATTTTTGGTATAATGAAAAGAGCACCATCTCTTCTGAGAATGAAGAACAGTATGCCCTTGAATTTTATTTACATAATGGTTATTAATTCTATTACCCATGAAAAATCCTTTTTTACACGTCTCATCCTAACAAGTTTCAGCAGTGAATCCCTTCTCTCTTCAGGCTAACTTGGATACCTGTAGATACTATATAACTAGAATTTATCTTATGATGGAGATTTAATATGTTCTTTTTGGGTGCATGCATATTGCAACATCTGATAACATGCAGGGAACAGTTGTATATACTGGATTTAGGGCAAAACATGAAGAAGATTCATACATATAACTAAAATGGTAGTATAAGATGGAAGCTACCCAATAGAGAAGCTTTGGTAAAACCAAAACTTGATCATTTTCTGGGTTTCATAAGTTTAACATTTAGTTCAAAATGGCATACAGACTTCATGGAAACATGAAACACTCTTTTAAGCAAATTCCTCAAATGAACATTTCTTCAAAACTCTTCCATTTGTTATTATAGATAACTAAGCATCCATTGTATTTTCAAACTTCCTATTTCTATGAGATGATGTTTCCTGAAAAAGACCAGAGTGAAAGCTTTTTCTTTTCAATGACTATATGGATCCAGTATGGGAATTTCATACTTCGCAACTGGTTTGGCAGGATTCCATCAATGAGCAATCAAAGAGCTCTGAAATTTCATATATATTTGTGGGACTGGTATAATATGCTATGCTTCTGATGAGATATTCAGACCCTAGCTTGTTTTTTTTTTCTCCTCACCTGTTAAATTCATAGTCATTATCATTTCACATGTTGCAAATCCTACAGGATATTTATATAGGATCAAATAAATTCACTGTTGGCAAATATACTGCAGCCCGCTACTAGATTCTTCTCTTTTCTTCTCTCTAATATGCTTTTCCAGTTACTCATGACAGGATATCATGTAGTTTATGAATTCAATCTCAGGTCAAAATGGATTGCTTCAAAGAGATTCTGTGGCTCTCTGGGGTGAAAGAAATTCCTATAAAAAGACCAAAACCACATTTAGAGTCATCTAAAGCTCTGAAATTTAGAGGTACTTTGAGCTTTAGAGAAACGTATTGCTACTATGTCTCTAAGAAATTGCTTATTGTTTTCATTTTTCTATATACAGAAAAAAAAACTGAGTGGAGAAAGTGGGAGAAGAGATGAATGACTATCACATCATAAAAATATTTTTGCAAAGCATCTTCAGTCATAGCATGTGGAGTATTATTCTTAAGCTTGCTCTTTTGCCCTGAACAAAATATTTTTGCAATGAAGGATGTTGATAGAGCCAGTGAAAAAAAGTAGTTCCTGGTGGCTTTTTGGTCTTTCTAGCTTAATACATTTCTAATATTGTTTTTCCATTTCAAGCCTCTTACTTATGCCTCTATTATTATTTGTGCATTTATTAAAAACAAACATTCTATCCTTTAAAACAGATTACTCAAGACAGCTGGCAAAGAAAATCTGTGAATCTAGATGTCTCCTTGAATTATGAACACAATTTAGCTCAACATTTCTGTTGTTAAGGGAGACATTTGTTAAGTGAGTTTTGCCCCATTTTGTGACCTTTCTTGCCACAATTTTAAGTGAATCACTGTAGTTGTTAAATTAGTAGCATGGCTGTTAAGTGAATCTGGCTTCATCATTGATTTTGCTTGACAGAAGGTCACAAAAGGGGATCACATGACCCCAGGACAATGCAAAGGTCATCAACATGAGTCAACTGCCAAGCATTTGAATTTTGATCACATGACCATGTGTTTGCTGCAAGTGTAAAAAATGGTCATAAGTCAGTTTTTTTCAGTGCTGTTGTAACTTCAAATGATCACTAAATGAACTGTTGTAAGTTTAGGACTTATAGTAGTTGCTCTCAGATTCTAATCTTAGAATTTAGTCCTACAAGTAAAGCCATCACTTTTCCTCCTCCTCCTCAAATTTTGGCACTAATTATTCAAGCTAATCTTATCTAAAATCAATTCCTGCTCTCTCTTTCTCATGTTATTCTACAAGTGTAATTATCTTATAGATAATTCATTATAGCTAAATATCATATTAGTGGGATAACTGTATTATCAATTCAATCTACCGTCTTAAAGAATGAGCATAACTAAGAAAAATATAGGATGAAGTGAAAGCAAAACTGAATAGACCCACTAAAGGTAGTCCTCAACTTACAACAGTTGATTGAGTGATCATTCAAAGTTACAGTCGCATTGAAAAAAATTATTTATGACCATTTTTCAAAATTATGACAGCAGCATCCCCATAATCATGTGATTTACATTTAGATGCTTGACAACTGGTTCATATTTATGACAGTTGCAATGTCCCGGGGTCAAGTGATCCCCTTTTGCAACCTTCTAACAAGCAAACTCAATGGGGAAGCCAGACTTAAATTAACAACTGTGTTCCTAATTTAACAACTGCAGTGATTCACTTAACAATTATGGCAAGAAAAGTAGCAAAATGGGGAAAATTCACTTAACAATTTTTTCTCTTAGTAACATAAATTCTGGGCTCAATTGTGGCTGTAAGTTGAGGACTACTTGTATTTTCTCTTCTACATTTATAGTCTCCTGCCATGGATCACTTCAAATTTTTCTATACTATGGCAGATACTCTGCTTTTTCTTTAATTCTGAACTGATCACTTGCAGAGAACACAAATTGAATCTTTCATAAATTAAACATTACACTGGATTCCATTATATATCAATGCATTTATTAAATTTGTTTGCTGCCCATCTCATTGCAAGGTGACTCTGAGCTACCCACAATGTTAAAAGAATAAAACTATATAAAAATAACATGCATTGATTATATATCAGTGCTGACATGCATATAACCAATGTTTTGTCTTAATGTAGAAGATACAGTATCTTCACAAAATCAGAGAAAAAAAATAATTAAGGAGGAGCAAGATGTTTCTTTCCTTTTCTTTGAATGATCTCCCAGATAACTTGAACAGTTACATTTCTTTGCAGGAATTTTTAAAGCACTTGATAACTGTATTTCAGCTAGATGAAAATCTTACAGTATGTAAAGCTTAACATTGAACCATTGATATTGGAAGGAATAACTGCATGTTCGATATATCTTTCCTAATAATTATAGATGCATATTTATTATTGCTCCTAATACTACATTCAGATTTGCAGCCATGAAAGATAGACTCACTTTTTATATTTCATTAGTGTGTGTTGGTGTTTTATAGTGGAGTTAAATGAAATGTATTATGTTCATTGTGTATTAACAAAAATCAGCGAGTCACACAGCAAAAAGCTAAATCTAACCCAGGCTGAAAAAAGAAAAGGAAGAGAAAAATAAAGCTGGGAATACAAAGTAAATAAGTAATATATTTTTTCACCTTTAACAATATTGCATAATACTATTTGTATAATTTGGTAAGCCTAGAATAATAGAATGCTTTTAAGGCTAAAACTAATTTTATTAACACTAATATTATTATATTTAAGTTCAAACAATTTCCATAATAAAGAATAAGACACACACACAGAGAGAGAAATAAGCACACACATTCAAACAATAAATTGTTTTGGAGTCTGAACCAAAAGTGTGGCATAGTATCTTTATTTCAAAACTGTACTGCTTTGGGAAAATAGAAACTGTTCTAAGCTTTCACTGGAGAAGAGAGGAAGCCAAGACTGTTAGCATGCTTGCCAATGATTGTGATGCAATTAGCAAGGTCTTCTCTCTGTCTCTTCTCACAGAATAAAGTAAATGGCTGGCAAGTATTGAGAATAGGCAGGCAATGGCATATGGCATTACATTACAGAAGATGCTGCTTATGTCTTCCTTCATATCTATCTACATGCCAGTTAATTAAAATGATCTTCTTAAGCAGTGTATGAAAGAATATAATTATGTAAAATGGCAAATTGTGTCTATGAAATAAAAGTCAAATTTATCTGTGAGAAAGACCATGGGTGTCAAACTTGCCACGTCACATGACATGTCTCGATGTATCGCAACTTTTTTTGCATTGCCAGAACTAGGGTGGGCACGGCCTCTTCATGGTGCAACTGGTCCGTGGGCCAGCAGTTGACACCCTTGGGTTAGACCCTCATTTCTTAGACTGACTGCAAGTTGAATATGCTATTATGAATAATAATTTCCCATTCTTTTTAATGTACATAATTCAAGTATAGAAAAAATGCTTCTGCCAATAATAAAAATCTTGTAACTGCATGGAGCAGTGGTTCTCAACCTTTTTAATGCCGCGACCCCATAATACAGTTCCCCATTTTGTGGTGACCCCCAACCACTTATACATCACCAGGTGCCAGGGGCGTGGCCAAAGAAAAGGGGGAAAAAATGGTGGACAGCCTTGTTTGGCAACCCCCGTGAAATGGTCGTTCAACCCCAAATGGGGTCCCGACCCACAGGTTGAGAACCACTGGCATGGAGGAAAAAAAACATATTTACCTCTTTTGCCATCAGAAAACACTCTTCAGTAACATAATAAAAGTGGGCTTTCTTTTTTCTTTTTTGGTAGATCTATGTGTGGAGTAGAAATGGGAGTGTTACCTCTATTTTACTTACGATATTCAATCCCAAGATTTGCAGGAAGGCTATAGTTATTTTCCTATTATGCAGAAATTTCCTGAACACATTTACTGAATATAGCTAAGGAGACTCCAAGATATGGCTAAATTTTAATGGACTGTATTTAGTCGTCTGGAAATCTTAATTAGTGAATATGCAGTTCTTATTTTTCACTGTAATGAACTCTAAGAATTGTGGGAATGAAAGGATGAACAAATTGCTTAACCAATTCATCAAGAAATCAGTCTGAAGAATGGAACATTTAGTCTTTCTGGCTAAGACATTAAATTCTACTTTTAAAGTGATTCCATCTGTTTTTTCTTAAACTACAAAACATTATTTAATTGGTACACTAAATATGCTATGATACTGAAATAATAGTTCAAACAATAAATCCCTAGTGCTGCTATGTAGTTTTCAGCAAAAATGATGAATTGAATGGTGGATTCTGAGATCCTGGATTCTTTATGTTTGTCAAAGGTGAATGTAGAAAGATAAAAGATGCTGGGTGAGATTCAAAACTCAACAGCACGACAACTGGGAAAGGGATTTTAAACCAAAGCATTCAGAACGGAGATGAACAATTTAATGTCCTCCACATACTTTGGATGACAAGTCCTATAATTCCTTGTCACTGATCATATTGGCTATGGCTAATGGAAACTGAAATTCAAAACCTCAGGAGAATGCCAAACTTCCTATCTTAACTCACAAGACTAGGTATGATGACTTCTTGGCAAGAATTGGTTTCTGACTATTATCTCCTTAATTCTGTTTTATGTATGGATTTGATTTCCATGATGAATCAGTGAACCCCATCCAATCTCAATTAGCAATCACCAAGCAGTCATTTCCCCAGTTCATTTCCTACAAGGATTTCAGCAGATCTCTCTACAATATAGCTTTTTAATTTTTGTTTCTTCTTCTCCTGTCTTGAGATAAATTTGAAAGAGCACTATGTGGCTAAAATGGGAGCAAATTCAGCTGCTTCCATCTCATCAATTGGCTGCAGGGCTTTTATTAACTTTTAAAGTCAGATTCAGGATGGTGATCTATCACCACATTGCTATAGACTGTTAACAACTTCATAAATTTTCTCCAAAATGATCTGTCCCCAATCTCATTCTTCAGATTTTCTAACTGTATATCCATTGTTACTATAGTTGAGGCCCTCCACTTTGCTGCTCATAACAGAAATGAAATCAAGAAAAGATCAAGATTTTTAAATAACAATATTTGCGTTTCTCACTATTAATTTTGGTTCTAAAGAAGTGTAACCATTCTTTTTAAATGGAATGTTATGTGATTATGGGGAAAAAAATAAACAGGAAAAGTAATTGCACTGAAGCACTGAAGCTTTAGATTAATTCCTGTACATTTTAATTATCCATGTCTTGGCTCCTGAAATTTTAAGAGATATTTTATACATATTTTCATAGTTCAGTAGTGAGGAGTCCCACAATATTTAAAAATGATATTCACAGGAAGAAGAATTGTGCAGGAAAAGCAAGTATGTATTGTGACTAGAATAAATTTGGGAAAGCAATGTGCAAATCTCCACTTGAGCATAAAGCTCATTTAGTAATTTAGGGCAAGTTATTCTCTCTTTGGCCAGTTCGCTCACAGAATTGATGCTTTGACCTCATAAAGTAAGCAGTGACCCAATGAATGCCATCTATAATGTAGTAACTACATGGGAAAACAAGAACACCTTATAATAAAGGTGTGAACATTATAAATAAATAAATATATTCAACCTACATTTCTCCAAAATCAAACTGTCTGTAATCAAAATTTAGTCCAAAGTAACAAATAACAGCAGCTAAAACACTAACGTTATATACTTTTTACTAAACCAGCACTCAAATAACTGCTGAATTTTTATCTTCCTGTCACTATATTTCCTCTACTGTGGTTTAGAACGCAAGCAATATGTAGTTAATAGGAATGTATGTATCTCAAATAATGAATTGAATGTCCTAATTATAAGTTTTGTATATTATTTTAATAAACTCTGTGGTTCAGGAATTCTTTTTTAGGATGATGATGATTTCTAGGACTAATTTATTGCCATCTAAAAAGTAAATCAGTGTTAAGCTTTAACTATAGGCCTTTGGTGCTTGTCAAATTGAGTAAATTTGGGGCATGGTCTTGCCATAGCTGTGATGGATGCTCATGACAAGACTGAAACCCTAAAGGACATTGCAATAAAATTAAAAGGAAGATTTCCAGGCATTAACCCTCTTTTCTGCTATCTCTTTAAATACAGCATGTAGATTTTCATCTTCAACATTACCTAATATAAATATTATTTCAATGCAATTTTATTTTTTAAAAAGAGACTCTGATGATTTGATAACTTGCATTCCAGCTAAGTCCTCTCACCTTACCTTTAACTCTGCTACCATCTGGATAACATTTTCAGGAGAAAGTTGAATGAATGACAGATGCAGCATCACTAAAGAAAGTCCAGTCAGTAGAAGGATCTTGGGTATCACCTAAGTAGGACCAAATGGTTGGCAACAAGTCCAAGTATGCTGAATGCTGACACCTGTAGATAATAGATAGATATGAACCAACCATTATTCTTCCATTTCTGTGGATTTTAAAGAATTCACATGTAATGAATAGGTAGATATATTTCTCAAATAATTTACTGGTGTGGACTTTATTAGTACTTGTATTTAGAACTAAACTTAACTGAACTAAACTTAAAATTAACTACTGAAAGATAATATTGCTAGTATCTTCTTAAAGAGACCTTTCCCCCAACTTTGAACCTTGATTCTTCTCTGTGAAATGTATCTGAGCTCCTTGTTGCAGGGGAGCATCAGATATGGGCCTCAAAGCTCTGGATATGGCCCAAAGAGCTCTTCTTAAATTGTCTTTTCTAACTTGGCAGAAAAAAATATGAAATACATGGGGACTAATCATATTAGGGAGAGGGGGACAGCCCTGGGTGACCTTATCTGAGCTCAGAAGCTAGGTAGGATCAGGTCCTTCATACTGGAAGAAGGAAATAGAAAACCACTTCTGCACTGTGGATGAGAAAACTGCATGGGCATCATCAAAAAGCTGCCTATATTTAAGATTAAATCACTTGACTTTGCTTAATCATATTGTCTAGTTAATTAATCCAATATAATCAAATTTAGAAATTGCTCACCTCCAAACATTGCTTAGTATCAAATAAGATTGGATAGAATGGGCATGTCCTAAGTTCCTTTGTTGAAACAATGTCATCTACTGAAACCTAGGAAGCATGCTTTTATTTTTGGTGCAGCATCTGCCATTTGGAATTGTATCCCACAGAGACATCCATATGGCTCCTAGGAACATGGCTGTTCTGTCAGGCTGTTTTTGTTGTTTTTAGTATATCTTCTTTTGGGTGTACATGATTTGTTTTTATGATAATCTAAATACTAGTTTTTATCATTTCTTGCATGTGCTGTCCAGAGTATTTGGAAGTTGAACAGCCACTAAATAACATAATACTACATACTACATACATAGATAGATTATATGCCATCAGATTGTTTTTGACTCGTGGTGACCACAAACAGATTTTTTTTTCCATGACAATCTTTTCCTAACCTATTATGGAATCCATCTATCTTACTGCTGTCATCTTCTCTTTCCAACATACATACATGCATACATACATACACATTAAAATGACAAATATAGTCTTTAACTCAAAAGAGGCTGTGCACCTCTAATAAAAAATGGCTTGAAGCTTTTAATCAGAAAATAATAATACTAATACCTAGATATCATTTAATGTTGTTAAACTATTCTGTCTGGAAGTTCTGCTAATTGCTTTATATTAGTTTTATATCTTAGGATTTTTTCCATCAGTAAATATGAATGAAATTAATATGGCAGTGGAATATACATTTTATGAGATTTTTCCTCCATTCTCTGTCAGCATAACAAAATAAACAAACCTTCAAAACATTCATTTTAAAAGTGGTTTCAGAAACCAAAATTAAATTTATACAAAACAAAACAAAATAAAATTTATCAAAGTCATAGGATGTCTCTTTTCATGAGCATGTGATTCTTGTTACATATTTCACTTTTTATTTCAGCTTGTGGTTTCAAAAATAGGGACACAATTTCCACTTCTCATGCAACTTCCTTGTATATGAACATTCCTGATTTTTTTTTTTCAAAGTTCTATCTGGGCGAGAAGTATATGCAAATATATATAAATACTGCACTTTCACAATTAGGACTTGTTTGGATCTAGTATTAGATTCAGCACATAGAATTCTCAGTTTAATGTTTTTCATGCCACAAATTCTACTGGCTGCTTCACCTAGTGAGTTTATGTGATACAGTCCTACCGTTTTTTGTAATTAGAATTATGGACAGGTTTTCCATATCTTACTTTCTCTGAGAAGCTTAAATCAATATTTATGTTGAGATTGGTTCCCCTTGCACTTCATTTGTCAAGGACCAGCACTTTTTGGCTTTGCAGATTTAACCAGCAGTATCTCGGGAAAAAAGATTTTTATCCCTCTAAGGGAGAGAAGTCATTAGTTGTACTTTGCTCTACTTGCATCTGTCAGAAAATAGGCCCAAATTAATGATGTGATTTATGTAGTCAGTTCGAACACTCTTTCCTTGTCTTTGCCTAATTCATTCTTTCTCAGTCCCTTCCAGCACTGCAGGAACAACCACAATCCTATGGTGGTCTAGCATTAAAAGGTATTTGCTTACACTATAGATTTTGTTTGCATAGAATATTAATTGGACAATCTTACTATGCAGTCATAGTGAAACTGCTGCCCATTTTCATTTTCTTGCCTGCAATGCAGTACAAATAAAGTCAGGGGCATTTTTTCACTTCAAGAACTAGCCAAGCTTTTCCAAGTGCTCACAAAGTTCCCTCAATTGGAACAGGTTCTAGAACTCTTACAGTTCTAGAACTCTTTTTTCTCACAAAAAGATGACAGCCCATTTTTCAAAATGCTATTGTTTCTACTCTGCATGTTTCATAGCATGCTTAGTTCTAACTCAGTGATGGCGAACCTTTTAGAGACTGAGTGCCCAAACTGCAACCCAAAACCCTCTTATACATCGTCGAATGCCAGGTGGATGTGGCCCATTGGGTGGGCGTGGCTGCAGTGGTAAGGCAGACTGGGTGGGACTAAAAAGTTCAATCAATCAATTCCAACTTTGCAAGATCTTTTTTTCCCCCGCGATAAGTTGAAATTGACTGATTGAACCTTTTTTTTTTTTTTTGCACATGGTGGCAGAGGCCTAAAGCAAAAAGGTTTTATAAAACCCAGCTGAAGGCCTAGGACTGGGACGACAGCACGCGTGCCCACAGAGAGGGCTCTGAGTGCCGCCTCTGGCACCCGTGCCATAGATTCACCACCACTGTTCTAACTAAACAGAAGCAAATTACCTTATAACTTCTTGAGCTTAATCTATAATTTAGCCTCAAAATTCCTGTTCATATTCATAGGTCTGCCGCTAGCTCCTTTTTCCTAGATTAAAGAACCATCTCTGTGCTTGGTCCTTGATCTTAACCAGTATCCATACACTGGAACTATTTCACAAGAGAAGCTAGAGCACCGGATTTTAGTAATAATGGGAGGCTTTTGGTATAGACATTTTTTTTCCTCCATTACCTCACCATATCAAAATCCTTAAACCAAAGAAAGGGACAATTTCATGTAACTTATTGAAGTTGCTAGAAGCAGATGTTTTACATTAATTAATACATGTAATGTAAAATGACTTTTCAGTATACAAAACCCTCTAGACAGGAAAGCCAAAATATATTAAAAGAGTGAACAGAAATAAAAATTCACCAATCACAAACAAATACCTCCCACTCCAAAAAAAATGTTAAAACTAGATACTATTGAGTTCCTATAAAAATATAACTTGAGAAAAGATCACAGGAAACACATAAATCTTTCAAGCTTTCATAAAGTCCTTCTGGGGTGGGAATTAAGGAAGATTGACTGGTATTTTTTGAGCAACATGGGGACCTTACCAAAAAGGCTCTCTCCCTTATGCTGCTTTTAGTGATAGGCAACTATCTATTGTAGATTTAGAAGTGAGGGCATGGAAATGCATGGAATAGACCACTTGTGTGACTGGCATAATACATATATTATCTGATCCAGTTGCTTAAATCTCAGCCATATTCAAATCAGATGTAGTTGTCAAAGGCAGTGCCACATAATGTAGATGCTTTGAAAAAGCTCAGCTTGTGTGTAAATGTTACACTGACAAAGTTGCATCATCCCTTCAACATACTGTGGGTGCTCCCAAGAATATGAAACTGATACCTAGACATGTACCAGCTTAAACTACCATCAAGCTGTTTTTATAAATTCAGGGTAGAATTGAGTAAGATATCACCCCATTTTCTTTTGATTATGAGGGCTGATAAGTGAAACTCATCATTTTGTTGTGTGAATTTATTTATTCCAAAGATTGTGGCATATAAAAAGGCACAGTTGTAAAGCAGATAGTGAATGGACTACCAGCAAAAGTGAGATGACCTCATATGAAATGATGTAATACCCCATTTTCTCAACTGTTGATATTTTTGAGTGCTACCATCATTAAGGACTTTGTTAAGAACATGTGGACTTAATAATATTATAATGGTGTCTTGCATCAGACCAAAGTAAAATGAACAGCAAAATGAGTTGTCTGTGGCTATGTTGATACATTAATCCTTGAAAGACAAAGGGTTTATTCAAGGGGCATCTGCTTCAGGGCAGAGCTAAACAAAAACAACATGGCACCCAGGACTGTATGACTGAAACCCTGCCCATTTTTACATGTAATGCACAAAGAAAAAGGGCAAACCTTTAAGCACATTTTCACAGTTGCTATCTTGACAGGGTTTTTTGGGGAGGACACTCCTATTTACATTCAGAAACCTTGGTTTTTACTTGAACATACCTCAAATTAGGAGAAATGATAAAAAAAAAAAAACAGGAGTTCATGCCAGAGTTTAGCAAATGCGAAGCATAAAGCAAATAGAAAATTTTGTTAAGCAGAATATGACATTAACTATGCTTAAAGAGAAAATTGTTCAGGATAACTCAAGTTTTAACTAAGTACATAAACTGGCAATTTGAAGCTGCTGTCTTGCTCTTGATATGCATGTAAAAGCAATGGGGCAATTGATGGAAAGTATGCACATAAAATTTTTTCAGGACCTGAATTCAAATGCCTATTGAAGAGCCATTCTTTCTCTTCAGTTTACTATCCTGCTGTTCAGTTTATTGAAAATAAAAACCTATAAGCATGTTTCAATAATGACTGAACTTCCCTAGTGTTTGAAACATTCCATTATTTATCCCTGTATCTCTGGAATCTCCACCATAGGGGCCATGCCTCAGTAGGGAGAAGATATGGTTTGATAATCTGGGGTCAAAATCAACATAAATTACAGGGCCAATATTAGAGGAATAACACGTTCTAGCAGTGGTCAAGAAATATGGGTAGTCATATCAAGCTTAATGTACAATGTGCACAGTTATTCCAAAACAGATTGTCACAAATCTTGCTCCAATATCTCAGTTTGCTCAGTTTGCAGGAAGAGGTTTATGAAGGACTATAAACTTTTTCTAAGTAGACAGTATATCCAAACATACAGCTCTTCTCAAGATGTTTTTTTTTTTTTTTTTTTTTTTTTTGAAGCAGACTGGCATATATTTACCTCTTCACACTTTAGCTGTGGATTTGATGGCATAACATTGCTATGGTTTTTAAAGGCTTGTTATTGGGTTAGGATCAGATTCCAGGGAAAATTGGTTTTATTAAGTTTTCTGAACTAATATTTGGCTTCTTGAACCAAACTTCTTAGCCTTTTTCTCTTGTATTTCTCTTACTTCTCTAATGTCTCCTTGGAGGAAATTCCACGTGAGGATGAATGATAATCCTATGAATACCTACAATTATATGTGCCAAGTTCTGTGAATTTCCTGATTTTGCTTTATGTATTTGCTTTAATACAATTTAAGGAAGATGTTGTTTAATAATGTACTTTTTGAACAAAACTGGTAAAACTAAGTGAAATACCAACTTCCTGTAATATTTGTGTTTATAAGAATTCCTCTAGGATGCATGAGAGAACTTTAAAGGTTCACTGAAAATAAAAATGGGAGAAGAATTCAATTTCTCTGGTTTGTTTTGAAGCATTGCTTCATTGTTTCAGAGAAAAAATGATAATGTCAGGCATGACCTGACTTGGGCACTAAGGAAAGAAAGACCCTCGATTCAATTGGTGAAGTGAAAAGTTCACTTTTACTAAGTTCAAGTGGTCACAGTGTAAGCAAAATTGGATCTGAATATTCCTGCACAAAACCTGCACTTTTCCCATTTCCTTGGCCCTTCCCTCATGATCAGTCCATTAGTGTCCAATAGTACTTGTTTTAAATGTTTTGGGAATGGCTTTGAGGTTTGGTGCCTCTTTGGTGGAGTTGTGCATTCTGTTCTCATGGCTCTGTCCTTGATTGGCTGATTTGTTCCAGATTGACATCTCTGGTTCCTGTCACCCTGTCATTCCCTGCCTTCCTCCCCCTTCCCATTCCCTACTTCCCCGCGCTTCTCTCCTCTCCCCTCATTTTGTGGCAGGATGCCAGTGAAGCAAGGTATGCTGAATATGGCAAGCCTGACAAATAAATTGAAAGTAGGATCAGCAGTCAAGGAGATTAGAAAGAACATGTTCTTGGCTTTGCTATCACATTCCCATAGCCATCCATGTTGGACAGTTGACTGCTTTACTTCTGCCTCAGGTCCAGAATGACATGAATCAGAATTCTTCATTACTATTTAAGGATTTAGTCCAAATGGGTGAACAGTTTACACTGTTGAAAAATCTGGTACTGTCATGCCTCTTGGTCCTCCTGCCTTTCCTGCCTCTTGCTTTATGATAAATGAAGAAATACAACTGCCAGTGCCTCTCAGTCACTTTTGACACTACAGTGGGAGAGGGCTTTGACAGCTTGCCATCTCTCCATCATCATAAGCCTGAGGTTTATTAAAAGTGAACCACAGGGCAATCAGTGCAATTGGGCCAGGAAATGGTTGGAGTGCCATTTTTGGCATTCTGGTATTGGTCAGTCAGGTGGCTCTGATATGAGTCACTGACAAATTCACTTTAAAGCAATTTGCATCAAAAGACAAAAATGGGCAGCATGCAAGTGTCCAAAGACCCAATTAGCCATTAGCTCTTATTGTCTGACACCACCACAAAAATAAAGAGAAAACAAAAGGAATTCAAAAAATTAGTTTAAATGAGGAAGGCTTATTCACTGATAGAGTATGTGCTTTGTATTAAGAAAGTTTCACATTTGGTTACTGGGATCTCTAGGTAGAGCAGATTAAGTTCCTTGTCTGAAATTATGAAGACAATGCTATGTTATATTGTATAATTATCTGACTCAGATCAAGGTAGCTAGCTATAATTCTAACAAGAATCTTAGCTGATTCTCTACTAGCTATTATAATCAAGCCTTCATTCATGACCACTGTAGCTATCTTTTTTTGTTTCTTTAATGTTCTCACATCACATCCATGAGTTTATCAAAGCACAGGAGAAACTGTAGCCATTCAAAAATCATTATGGTTCATCACATAGTCAGATGGAAGTTGACACTGCATTTGGCATTTTTATCCAATATCCTTCCCAAGAATCTGGGATAGGCAGGGGTTGATATTTGATGGTATTAGAGGTATCGACACAGGATTAAGCTGTTCTGAATAAAGATGCAACTGATTGATGGTGATTTTGTCAATGGCAATAGTGTCAAAATGGTGCTCCAGTTATTTTGGGATTGCACCTAAAGTGTCTATTACTATAGGTACTACCTTTGCTTTCTTTTGCCACAGTCTTTCTATTTCTATTTGCAGGTCTTTGTATTTTGTTCTCTTCTCCAGTATTTTATCTTCTATTCTGCTATCTCTATTCTGCACCACTACCACATCCACTATTCAGACCTTTTGTTTTGTTTTTCTTATTGAAAATTGTTAAATCTGGGGTATTATGTGACAGTATTATTTTAAAAAAAATCTTTCTAGCCAGGTAGCCAATAGTGAGAGATGATGAGCATAATAGTTTAGCAATTTTTGAAAAGTCACAGATCCCCAAATCCTGCCTTATTACATTACCTCTGATTGTTTTATTAGATCATTTTCAACAATCTCACCCTGAAGAGGATGCTAGAGAGGCCAGAATGTTATCAGGCTTCAGGCTATGCTGTAGAATACGCCATCCAATACCATTCATTTCATACTAGGAAAAAAAGCCAAGTCTACAATGGCAAGCATTTTAGAAAATAATGTCAGTCTCCCAATAAATAAGCCTTTATACTGTTAACAAATGCTAAGTGTACAGTGAAAAATAAGAACTCCCTGAGGATTTTATGGTACAATGAAATAATTGAGATATCATATGTCCCATGTGGTAGAATCTTAAACTCTATCCACGGAGAAATATATGTAGATGAGGGTTGGGGTTAAAGTGAAAATTGTATAATATTCATTCTATTTTTGCATTTGGAGAAAAAAGCCAACAAACCAAAGTGAAGACCATCTGGAGATGAAATATAATTTGGAGGGCCAACAAAAACATAATTACAACAATTGGCTGGAAATAGCAAGAGAATTTATTAAAAACAGAACAGGCCAGGAAGAGATCAGAATTCCATTTCAAATTGTACTACAATGTGGGAAATGGACAGATTTCTTCACATTCAGGCTCAACATGACTATTCAGAAAGACAGAGCATAATTCATGCAAATTCCCCTAGCAAGGAACCACAGCAATCTTTAAAATTCCCTTTATCAGTTGCCATTAAAAACAAAAACACCCAAATCCACACTCATAGCCTACCTTGCTTCAAAGGCATATATTCAAGTGCTTGATTTGAAACCTGATGATACTTCAGAAATGAAAGGTGATACATAGGTAACTGTATGACAAGCCACGGGTGTGAAATAATTGATTCTGATGGCAAGATTGGTCTTCTAGTTGCCATTAAAAGAGAGGAGGGATGATTATGCAAGAGGAGATATGTGCTAATTAAAAGGTAAAAAAAAATTGACAAAATTTCTCTACAGTTAAAAACAGAGACTTAAAGACAACTGCACCACTATCACACTCAACTTTCATACTGCATACTACAAGTACTACAACAGAGCTTTAAATTTCTAGTCAAAATATTCTGGTTTTGTTTATATAGCAAGTTTTTGTTCAATTTTAATTAGGATTTGGGCTGAAATTTGACGTTGACAAGAAGCCATCTCAGCTTTAGAAAGAATTAAAATAAGATACATCAGTCTTCATAATAACTGAAAAAGAAACACATTCAGTACAGAACTGGATGTAATTCCCAACTATCAGAACCTAACATTATGAATCCAACATTGTAAATTTTGGATGAAAATATTCTGTTAATTTATTTCTGGATCAAAGATTAGATTCAAAACATATTTCACTAACAAATCAATTTTAAATGGTAATGGCAACTCTTACTGCTAATACCATGGTGGTATTCAACAATAGCATAAACAGCCAACAATCCCAAATGAAATCTGAATAATAATAATAATAATAATAATAATAATAATAATAATAATAATAATAACAATAACAACAACAACAAGATTCATTTCTATATTACAGATTATCCAGCTTTGCACTTAACAAGTATTATGAAGAGGGTCATTTCTAAGCAAAGCCAATTGGTTTATAGTATAGTTGTTCCTTTGAAATAAACAGAGAGAAATGAAGAAAAAGCTACATGTTAGATAAATAATTCAGGACAAATATCTACTGCTTTGATCTCTCTTGAGTTTATTGGTATTGCAAGGAATGAATAGGTGCCACTAAGAAGGGACACATGACCAAAAGTTAAATCTGCATTACAAAGTATCAGTAAAAGCTAAGCAGGTGTGAAATCTGTATTCATGTATTTAATAGAATGATTTACAGCTCCCTCAGTAAAATAAATAGGATTTATAGCCAGTAACAATGTTCAGTGATTTAAACATAGCTGGAGTCTTCAGAGAAGATATGGTAACACCTATTCCACACATAAAAATTAAACACTAGATTGTGTTGTGCAGACAGAACTTTTGTGTGTGTGCATATAGAAAGATTTATTAACTTCCATTAATTTTAGGGTAAATGCTCTATAGGTGTCCCTAACAACTGAGTCCATACTTTCTAAAACATATATTCTTCATGTCCATTTGAAGAATATTTTGTAAATGAACACATTTTTCCATTGGAGGCTAATGTTCTGATTATGAGGAAACAAGAAAGCCTTGAAGAAATCCTTGGATACAATGAGGCTGGAGCCCAATACAGCTGGAAGAAATGTATGGTGGTGAGTGGTCTTTGGAATGTCCTGAGCTTTTGTTGCATTTTTTATTGTTTTTAGGGATTTTTTTATTGTTGCTTTGTGAGCCATCCAGATTTATGGTATCTAAGATATGTTGCTGTATAATTCTAATTAATAAATACATTTGGGAACAGAAGTAATGGAATTTCCATAACACATCACCATAGTGAAAAGCAATGAGAACATCAAAACACATAGGGCAATTAAGATAAACAAGGTGTGGGCAGAAAGGTTGGATAACTACAAGCAAAAACTCTTTTTAAATTTATCTTTTCAATAGTGGCAGAAATCACCTTCATGATTAAATAGGCAGTTTATGGATCACCCTCACTGAAAAAATGTACCAGTGCTGTATAATCTGTACTTTTCAATGATCCCTTGGGTTCAAATTTATTTTAAAAAGGCAGCAGCAGCAGAAAACATTTCAAGAGATACTGCATTGTTGCAGTTTTTCTGTTGAGTTCTTATTTTGGAAGAACTAGAACAACTCAAGTAACAAAATGGTATACCAAGGCATTGGTGGAAAAGCTAACTTTCAACTCAGCTTAGCTGAGATACCTGATTACTTTTGCTAAAAGAAGCTACTCTTTCTGAGCACCTGATTATATTCCAGGCAAGTCCAGAATTACAATGGATCACAAAAGTCATGGCATATAAAAAATTAACACTGATTTCCAGGGTTTTTTTTTCAAGGTAAATAGAATAATCAAAAATATATTTCTCTTAATCAATAAAGTATACATAGTTCTAACTTTCAATGTGCCATTTAAATAATGTTTCTCAATTTGTCATTTTCTCTAAGATTTTTAATATTTTAAAGCTCTTAGTCAATATTACATACACTGGAGCAGACTTCTAAAAGTTGCTCCTATTGAAGTTTTTGTTTTCCCAAGCTCAGCAATGGACCTGAATTAAACATCCACTTTCTGCATGGCCAGACAAGGATTCCCTAATCAAGGCAGGTCATCTGATCATAGATCAAACAGAAGAAGACCTCAAGTCTTGGAAGTGGAAGCATAAGTGGGTTCATCATAAGCCTAGGCCAGGGGTAGGCAACCTCAGCTCTTTTATGACTCATGGACTTCAACTCCCAGAATTCCTGAGTCATAAGCCTAGGCCATTTATTAGATTTTAATGCCATCAATCATCTATATTAAATCTCTTTCAATTTGCATGCATATTTACCAGCACTTTTTCTAAACCTCTTTTTCCCAACAACAGCATTGGTTGACAATTATTAAGGGGCCAGCCTACTGCCCCTTTAAGGCACCTTCTCTGAGGGGCTGCTCTGAGATTAAAAAAGGAATCACGTCTCTTTTACTGCTCCATTCAAACTCTGACCTTTCTTTCAGCTCACTAATGAAGGCAACACTTAATATCAATTAGAGTGATGTGTGTTTTGACTTGAATACCCTTCCAATCCAATCCAATAGGAATTGGGTTACAATCAACAACACATAGCATAGAGACCACTAAGGAGATCTTATTAGATGGTAATGAAATTTTAGATCCAAAACATGACTTCAGCTAAATTTCAACTTGTGGTAGAGGAATAAACAAATCCATGTTACCATTCAAGACAGTTATCTCAAGCGTCTGCTCAGAGCCATATGATAATATAAAAGAAAGTGATACTGAAAATCTGATATTTTCTTCTGCATGATTTCTCCTATATAAATTAAAATAATTATTTAACTGGGTCAAACATTATAAATTAGACAGTATATGTTTGGGTTTGCTTCCCCCCCCCTTTCCTTCAAAGGTAACTCCATGTGTGTGAGAATGTATAGACATATTTAATTGAAAGAGATATACAAATGAGCAGAATCCATGTTCTATAGTTTGCTATTATAAAAATGGCATACAACATATTTGTTGCTATATTAATTAAGGTGCAACATTTAAGAATGCTAATAATAGAGTTTCTTGTAAAAAAGAGATTGTGAAATGTTGGGAGAAAACTATTTGCTTCGTAATCCTTTCTCTGAGACCTTCTGTGTAAATGCCTGTTCCACACTCTGATACACACCATGAAATGGTCTTAAGAGAACAAGTTGCAAAATGGCAGAAGGGCAGGTACAGGAACTTACCTAAACCATTCTGATACCAAGAGTTTGAAGTTTTGCTTTTTATTTTGCACCAGAAAAATACAAAAGGACAGAAGCAATGAAAGATTGTGATGAATGGTGTACCATCCTTAATCATTGATGTTGGGTCGGTCCTCTCTTGAGGCAAATCCAATTCAACAACTTTTGCTACTGCAGTAACAAGGCAGGACAAAGTGAAGGGAAATCCTCATCTAAGCCACTTGAGTTCCTGGAGGAAAGGCAGATTAAAAATGTAATAATATGTGGAAAAAATAATAGAAGATAGTTTGAATAGCCATCATTCCCTTAAGTACATACCCTAATATTATATCCTTTCAAATGCACAGCGTTCGGTGTACATTTTAATATGGCTGTTCCACAGAGAGAGAACACTAAACGAAGTGTAGTGAATTCTGGAACAATTGCAACATTAAAACTTCAAAATCTCTCTACAAAATTACTGTTATTAGAAAGCCATTCTAAAAACATTCACTGTGTTTTTATATACTTCTCTTGATTAGGGTCAGAATTTGGATAAAATCCACATTTTAGACATTGCTGATATGCAATGGCCACATTTCACAGAATCTGAACACCTACACAAAACAAATTAGTAACTATTGTTGGAAATTTTGGTGCATCCTTTCCCCCTCCTCTTGGCATGAATATAAAACTACAGAATAGTCAAATAACTGACAAAGTTTATTTTGTTGTAATCTTTACAACAACTGGAAATTAATCAGAATTATTATCTCTGTATTGCAGATTAGGTTTAAGTTCTCAACTGATCTGATCATTGTGCATTCTGATACAAAATGACCTTAATCTGCACCTTCTGGATTAATGTGCAGATGTAAACCTCACTAATATTCTCCTACAAAATGCAGCTCAAAAATATTGAACTATCTTTTAATATGCAAACATTTAAAGTTTACATATATCTTGAGAGAAAACAAATTTAAAATTATATACCGAAGTACTTAAATTAAAGATTTGATTATTATTATTATACACACATTCTGAGCAGACTTTTTTTAGTTCACAGATTAATGCAGAAATGGGGCAGAGTAAATTTATAGAGGAACATACAAATAAATAATATAAACCAGATATGGTTTCTCTTTAGCGAAGATTTGCTC
This sequence comes from Crotalus tigris, assembly GCF_016545835.1. NCBI lineage: Eukaryota > Metazoa > Chordata > Lepidosauria > Squamata > Viperidae > Crotalus > Crotalus tigris. The sequence continues at coordinate 14,385,384 of NW_024096970.1, forward strand.
ATTTCTAGGTTGGTAAAGAGAAAATAAAAATTATTGTAGTGGGAAATAAACAGTATAACACAAAATGAATCTAAGAAATGATTATGTTATTAGGACCACAAGTGGCAGATGATTTATGATGTGAGGATAAAGGATACTATAATTTATGTGGGACCATAATTATTTGTGACAATCTTATGGTCACCATGGAGCTATGAACTGCACCAGATCCTTTCCAAGAGTATGGAGGTTAATTATTCTCTTCCATTAGTATGGAGTTACACAAGACAGTTGGGTTACCAATTGGAAGTCTCAGAACATCCAACACCAGCCCAGAGCAGTTAAGATGTTAATAAAACAGTAGCATCTCTAGTTTGCTGCTGTGACCCAGTTTCACCCATGAATACTCTGATTCAGTCACTTCAGGGACAATGCTATGTGTCACCACTAGAGTCTCTGCTAGAGATCACAGCATCTGCAAGTTATGAGATGGGGGGGAAGAGGTATATTTCTGAAAAGGTTGGATATAGTTGTTGTTGCTGTTGTTAATTGCGAAGTCGTGTTCGACACATCGTGTCCCCATGGACAATGTTCCTCCAGGTCTTCCTGTCCTCTACCATCTTTTGGAGTCCATTTAAGTTCACACCTACTGCTTCAGTGACTCCATCCAGCCATCTCATTCTCTGTCGTCCCCTTCTTCTATTGCCCTCAATCTTTCCCAGCATTAGGCCCTTCTCCAGTGAGTCCTTCCTTCTCATTAGGTGGCCAAAGTATTTGAGTTTCAACTTCAGGATCTGGCCTTCTAAAGAGCAGTCGGGGTTGATCTCTTCTAGGACTGACCGGTTTGAATGCCTTGCAGTCCAAGGGACTCACAGGAGTCCCAGCACCATAGTTCAAAGGCCTCAATTCTTTGGCGCTAAGCCTTTCTTATGGTCCAACTTTCACAGCCATACATTGCAACTGGGAAAACCATGGCCTGGACTATACGCACTTTGGATATAGTAATACATGCCAAATCCATTACCATCGCCATGTCATAGATGGATATAGACTTGTTCCACACATATCTGGCATTTATCATCAAATTCTTGAAATAAAGATACTCAACAATTTAGTTGCCTAGGCTAAGGACTGGGCCTCCAGTTTAGAAGAGGCCTGAACCAATATGCAGATTCTCTTTTACCTGTAACAGCCCATCCAGTACCCCTACTGTTAAGTTCTTGGTTCGCGTGTGAATGATGAAGACACATGGTGACAAGTAACAAATGCTTTATTCTCCTTCTCCAACACTAAGCAAAGGAACAAAAGGCACACAGGCCTTTTATAGGGCCAGAGACCCAGACAGTGTTAACCAATAGAATTTTAGCCTGTTCGCGCCTTGCACATGCGCACAAGGCTGGTGCCGCTCTGTCTGGTCCCAGGCAGCTTTTGGAATGCCCGGGACTAATTGCAACATTTCTGGGCCTGCTGAGTTTCCTCATCAGGCCCAGGACACAACACTTACCGTACCTTTTCCTGTCTGGTATAGTTCAATTTGTTCTCCAGGGCCTCATCCCCATAGGTCAATTGCAGTTTCAATCCCATTTTATCTTCACAAACTCCAACCCATTATTCTCACCAGAATAAAGCATACATATAGGGCTATTTGGAGAGTTTAGTCCAGTAATCACTCATTTTACAAAACAAGATATCTAACACTTAAAATGACCTTAGGAATCAAACATACAATATCAATCCAAGATCCGTCAGCATTTTTAACTGTCTCAGAAGCCCTACAAGTGTCAGCACATATGAAGATCCTTCTTATCTTAACCTCTCCTGACTTCCTATTCCCTGATAAGGTGAGATGGGGTAGGAAAGGAAACATTTCAGCCTCAACAGTTTTAACCTAGAGAATACCATCTTGCAAATCCACTTCATTGTGTTGCATTCTTCCCTCTGGACTACTGCAGTTTTTGGCTACATTTCCCATGATTTCTGGTGTCATCATCTGGGCCTGATTTAACCTCTAGGAGAACTTTCTTTCAATTCTATCATCAGGCATAACCAAATCTCTATTCTATAGCAAGTAGGTCAATCTCCCCACCATAGAGATCCTCTTACTGATTTCTACTATGAACTGTAGCCTCTTTAACCACAATTTCCAATGTCAGTCCTCATATTACATATACAAATTATGGCAATGGCAGCTCACATTCCTTATCTTCCAGTGATGACTCCCACTCACCATCTGACCAGTGGTTTTATTGCCTTCCAAAGACATGTCTATCTCCCAGAATTAGAAACATGACAGAGCTTAAACATACAAAAAAAATTGACTGTTATACACACCTAGCCAAGTATGGTCATGAATATACACAGGGGTTGATGACATCATTGTATAAATAGCAAAATAACATATAATTTGCATCAAATTATGTGAATTGCATAGTTTGCATGCTGATGCAATGATGTGTATGTTACCTTCATGGATTCTGCTAGATTCTGATAAATATTATCTCTTTCCATTCCTTCTGACTTGATTGCTTCATATGACAGTTCCTATGACAGCTGGAATTTTAAGATTTGCAGTCTGATGGATCTAGTAGAACAAGGATCCAAGAAGCACAAATTAAGGCAATTGTATGCCTAAGGGAGCTTTAAAATCTTTCAGCTGTATTAACAACTAGTATATTGGAATTTAGGACCGTGAATCATATAAGTGGAATGATGGATTAAGAAATATGATAGACAGATGCATTATTTCAAAATTCCAATGCCTTCTTTTTCATTTTTACTTTTGACCCTCTCTGTATCTATATGCTCCAAAGTTCTCCACTTTTCTACCTGCTTCTATTAAGTTTGTGCCAAACTCTGTTCAATTTTCCTATTCTCCCAAAGAGGCTCTAAGAATGCTGGGTTTCTTCCTTCCTTTTCCAGTCCTTTGGCATTCTAAAGCTTCTTTGGTTGTCTAAATTTTTTGATCTAAAAACAAATGAAAAAAAAACCCAGGTCTGCCTTTGGCCTTTAATTGATGCCCAGGAAGGTATAAAGCATGAGGACCATCTGAAAGTCAATGAAAAATAGGACATAAAAACAACTTTAGAGCAAGAATCCAACAGTCCATCCATTCCATGAAAATAATATTTTCTTTTGGTATTTTTTCAGTTTCTGTTAAACTAATTTTGAATATACTTTTACCTCAAATATTCAGCACTAGTTGGATGAATTCCTAAACAGGAGGATCATCATTATTTGGGAAGTATGTTTTCCTTTGCAAATGACACTTGTTTTGCATGTAGAACCTCAGAGTTTGAGGTATACTTCAGAAGAAAAAAAAGGAACAGAGAATATAGGAATTATATGTGTCTAATCTCAACTCTCACTTTTCTAAAATGTTTGCCTCACTATAAAAGAGGCAGCCCACCCACTGGGAGGAGGGGCATTAAGGTACGGTATCTTTTTCAGCTTCTCCATCTATATTCAAAGGCAGCAAGAAGAGCCAAGCTTCAAGAAAGGAAGTCATGATGTTAAATCTTTTATACAAGTATGGGTAGCTAGGGATGCTACAAAATGCTGGAAATATGTCAGCTCATGAAATGAGAATATACATCAACTTGTTTCACTAAAGTGGGTCTTGAGGGCTTTATCCCTACAGTCTAGAAGAATATAGAAGAAGTTTTAAATTTCTAAAATATAAAAAAATTAAATGAAATTTAGAACAAAATTTCTCATTCAGTTCTATTATTTTGGCAAGTAGTTCTTTTTTATCTCTCTCTAATTGTGGATTACCAAAAAGAAATAGATGAGGAATTTTAACACAGCACTAAGAAGATGTAGGGGAGAGGTTTAGCATGCTAAGCACAATGGCAAAGGGGATAATTTGAATTGTTTAAGATATATTTCATAAGGAAGATTTTCCTACCAAGAGCAGTACTGAAGTGAACATTTTAGAAATGAGAGATATCTTGGAACACTGTTTCAAGATTTTAGATACTATTAAACTTCCATTGCTGCAAAATTTACTTGATTCAGTGGGAAGTGATTTTCCCAACCTTTCCAATGGTTACCTGTAAAATAAAACAGATGCCCCCCCCCCCAAAGACTCTTATTAACAAGACTAAATTTCTGTCTTCAATTTGCTATTTTAAAAGATAAGTTGGTGAAAAAGGAGGTAATATTTTATTTTCTACGTGCAGGGTCCATAGTCTAGATCTTGATAATTACAATAGTAGAAGCTGCCGGCACCTTGATCCACAAAAAATGTCTCGTATGTATCCAAACCTGCAGCCTAAATGTTGGAGATGTGGCTGCTTGGATGCTACTTATTATCATATTTGGTGGTCATGTAAAAGTATTAAAGCTTTTTGGATTAAGATATGGTGGAATATTCAAAGAATTTTTAAAAGAAGGATAAAATTGTTTTTGTTGGGTATTGTTTCTGATTGTGATGAAAAAGAGATTATTTTAATGTTAAATTTAATTACTGCGGCTAGGTTGTTAATAGGGCAATATTGGAAGAAAGAATTTTTGCCTACTTTGCAAGAATGTTTTTTTAAAGTTTCTTACTTAGCGGAAATGGCAAAAATTTCGGCTTTCTTGAAAGATCAATCGCAAGAGAAGTATCTTTCGGTGTGGAAAAGTTGGATAAATTTTATACAATATAAGTATGATATAAGAAAATATTATCTAGCTTTCGAATAATTTATATAAGTTTAAGATATTATTTAGAAGTGTAATTGTTATTATTCTTTAATTTTTTATTTTTTTTATTTCTTTTTTATTTTCTCTTTTGTTTTTCCTCTTTTTGTTTTTTATATATTATGGAGTTAAAGTATTTTACAATTTGTTTATTGAGTGTAATTATATTTGCTTAAGGTTTATTTGGGTTTAAAAATTTTTTCTTTTAAGATCTAGTTAAGTCTGTATTCAGCTCTGGGAAGAACGGAGGAGGGTTTTGGGGTGGATTGGGAGGGACTGGGGAAGGGGTTTTTATTGTAAAATTTTAAAAACTTTCAATAAAAAAAATAGTAGAAGCTGCCATCAACCTGCCTTAAAATAAATCACATTTTGTCCTCTTCTATTCAGAACATCATATCCTTTACATTGTGGCTGACTCGTGCCAATTCTATGAATTGGAATGTGGATTTAATCAATAGATTTGTAGGTGCTGAAAGAACCATCAGATCTAAAATCTTGTATCTACTTATTATTCTTTTCTTCTTGCTTAAGAGGATTTAGATGTTGCTCCAAATCACTTTGAATAGTGAGGTCTGCGGCATATAAATTTAATAAATAAGTTAATTAATTAAAGAACTTTTGGAAAAATATGATAAGGAAATAAATTGGAGAGACACATGAATGCACCAGAAAATGAATGCAGAAGAAACTAGAGATATTTTGTGAAGATACAGCGCTCTCATATATCAATTATTTAATGATAAGCTCTATTTCTAGAGATGGACTATACCAGTACATGAAAAACAACTGGGAGAACATTGTACATTAAGAGATTTTAAAATGGCTCTACATGAATGTTATGTCAAGAACCCAAATTACTTCTAGACTTCCTGATGATGAAATAAAATGAAGTCTCTACCATGAGACAGTATGGTGGAATTTTAAGAAAACAGTTCTTAAGGTAGTTATTATTACACAAACTAGAACAACATAGCATTCTATTAAAAAATCCACTCCATAACTCCATTTTTATTTCTGTACTCTAGATAAAAGTATAAGCATTGTTAATGTCTTACACATCATTTGTTAAGAATTGGATGGATAACACAATAAGCCTATAGCAGATTTTATTAATCTTTGGTGCCCCATGCCAAGGAATGTCAAGTCCACAAGATTTTTCTTCTGTCAAAAAGTATAATCTGATTTATATAATGAATCTTGGAACATTGAATGGCAAGTCTCAATGGTGCTTTTCCAAGAGGTAACTGAACTTTCTTATTTTTCTTTGAACAACAAGAAAAGAAAAACAAGAAAGTCCAGTTGCTTCTTCAAAAAGCACCTTTGGGACAACCATGACCTGGATGACTGAGAATCTCCCTATATGGTGAGTGATAATTTATGTGGGTTTACAGCTTTTTTTTCCTCTTTGCTTTTTCTTTTCTTTATCTTTTTATATTTTATTAAATAAAGGGAAAACATGTCTTGAATCAATATTTCAGAAGATTTAAGGCTAGAAATCAATCTAACCAAAGGCTAGAAACAGTGGTGGGATTCAAATATGTGAACAACCGGTTGTCTGTGTGGATGCTGCTTCCGGAAGTCCATTCAGGACCTGGACAACAAAAAATTAGCTACCAGTTCTGTCAAAGTGGTGCAAACCAGCTGAATCCCACCACTGGCTAGAAATCCCCCAAAATTGTCCAGCATAATCTTACATAGATTACATATTGTAAATATATGTAAGTTCCAAAGGTGAATGCTGTATGGTTAGTTACATTTATAGATTGCCAGCTCTATAATATAGGCACTAAAATCATATCAAGAAGGACGTAGTACATGGATTTGGCTATCGTAATCCTAGAAGTCTCTACTTCAAGATGACTTTGGGTGTTTGATTTCAAAAGAGAACATCTGGGCCAATTTAAATGTTTTCTGTCTATGCACGCATTCATTTTCATTGTCTGCATCAGTCCAAGTAAAATCTTATTCAGAGATTCAGTCTGAATCAAATTGGCTAGATTTTCTGAATCAGTTCAAACATTTGATGCAAATTAAATACAATTTGCCCATCCCTAATGTTTATTGGCAAGACAGCAGTTTTAAATTAGATATGAGGGAAAAGAAACCCTGAATTTAATCAGTAGACGTATGGAGGTACCTCCCCTTAATTTAGTTATGCATAGAGTTACACAAATGAAATCAATCAAAGTCTTTTACTCCTGGAAATTTTTGAGGCCTTTCCCACATGAGATATCTATAGCAAAAGTAAAATGCAAACATAATTTATATCTTGAACTATGATATTTTTATAATGTCAGACTTCAAAGTACACATTAAAAGAGAGCCAACCTATCTGAATTCTTGCATAATAGTTCTCTTTGTGAATGTTTGAATTACTTGTACTGAATATGGAAAGAAGGTTTATACAATTTTAATATTTATGTATATCTGTTACATGATTGATAGAGTGAGTGTGGTGCAATGGTTAAGGTGCTGGATTAGGCATGAGGAATTCCAGGTTCTAGTAGTCCCTTAGGCATGGAAGCCAGCTGGAAAACCAGACGTGCATAATGTAACCAACCAGACCCTGCTGTCAAGTTAGATTAACTGACTGATTATCTGCTATCAGTGTTGATTATAAGCAACCACATAGGCAGACCTCCTACAAGATGATCTGTTCCCACTTGGTCTTTCAGAATTTCAAATGGTGCATCCATTACCACGGTAACAAAGTCCATCCACCTTGTGTCTGGCCCATTTGTCTTCTATTTTCTTCCACCAAGCAAGAAAAATACTACTACAACCGATCATAATAATAATACAAGGTAATGATTACAGTAATTTAAACAGAATAAAATACCCTTTAACATTTACATTTCACTAGCAGCAAAGACATTAAAATGAAGAAAAAAAGCTAAAGAAGAGAAAGAAAATACATAAGCAGAGTTGTATGTACATGTTAATCAATAGAGTTAATTTTTGATATAATGTTTTGAATTTTAACTTTCATAACAATACAGTATATGGACCCTCACAAGATCCTCACTTGACACATCCCTAGCTGATATAAATAGAAGAACACTGAAACTGACATTCTTTAAACTCTGCTGAAGATATTACCTAGCCTGGTAACCAAACATCAGAAAACAATCCACAATCTCAGACAACGAACTTCACCTCATCCTACACCTAAGCTACAGATATTTGCCACTATTGCAAATATATAGACTGGTTATAATTTAGTTTATTGCACAGAAGTCACTAGGGGATATTGATGTTCAATTAATCATAGTTGACTTATCCTCAAAGATTTCACAAGTTTTTACTGCTACTACCAGAACCTGTTTCTTATGATCAGATGTTCTCAAGCCATGAAGTATTCACAGTGGCTGACTTGGTTTTTCCTAATCTAAACATGAATTCCTTCATAGGATTCATGAAGCATGACTTTTTTAAAACACACAGTGAAGAACATGTTAATCAAGCAGTGGTGTCTTCTAGTCTAACTTCTTTGTTATGATATGAAATTCTATTCTTATGCTGACATACAAAAATGAAAAAGATAAGGCTAAGCAAAAATATTTTTACTTTGAATATGACTGCTCATCAAAATATAGTAAGTTAAATGAAAAAGTTTGAATTAAAAAAGGAGGAACTGGCTTTGCAATTTTTTTAGTAATTTGATGGGATTATGATCTTAATTATCTATGTTCCCTAGCCAATAATAGGTGCTTACTGTTGAGTGGATTTTACTTAAACTAATAGTCTGCCCAAAATTATAGTTCTACCAATTTTACCCTTCTCCAAGGGAAAAAAAATAATGTAAAATAAATACAAGTTGTTATTTGTACCTGGCTATTTTTTAAAGTTTACTTTTATCTATTTTTTTCTTCTAAAATCCAAAATTTTAACGTGAAAATATATAAGCATTCTTGAAATGTGTGTGCATGCAAGCTGATTATATTCACAGAAAAGAGAGAGAGTGTGTGTGAGAGAGAGAATAACAGAATAACCGAGTTGGAAGGGACCTTGAAGGCCTCCTAGTCCAAATACCTGAACAAGCGGGAGACCCCATACCATTCCAGACAAATCTCTTTTTAAAAGTCTCCAGTAATGAAGCATCCATAATTTCTGGAGGCAGACCATACCCACTGGTTAATTGTTCTCACTGTCAATAACTTTCTCCTTATTCTAGGTTGGTTCTCTCCTTGATTAGTTCCATCCAAAGCCTTCAGGAGCTTTGGAAAATAAGTTGACCCCCTCTTCTTTATGACTGCCTTTTAGATGTTGGAACACCAACTATCATATTAAATGATAGTTGCATGATATGTTGCATCTGTATTACATCTTTTCATTATATTAGACATACTCATTTCCTGCAACCATTCTTATATGTTTTAGCCTCCAGTGCCCTAATCATCTTTGTTTGAGAGAGTTTAGATAGGAAATATCAGTTGTACACAACATTTGGAACCTTAAAGATGTCAATATTCATGTATAACAGTTTATCCTTAAATTTATATAATGATTAAAATAAATGTTAAAAATTTACAAAACTGAACAATAAACCTTGGAAAAGTAGCAATCTAGAATCAGTTAGAGAGGTACTATCATGCAAAAGTTCACAATAAAGATGTGAAAAGTCAGGAAAGGGATTAATGACATTAGAATTGTGTGAAATTATAAAATATGACTTTCCACTCTACTTGAATATACTTTGGCTTTTCATTTGGCAATGCCTTAATAGGCATTTAAAGATGTAGAAATGTTCTGACCTAATTTTTTCTTATTCCATAAAAACTATCAGAAGAATAAAATAAAACCATCAGAAGAAGCTAATCAAGCTACTGTACATTGGTGACTGGCCTGCTTATAAGAGATTACAGAACTTGCAATGACCAAACATAAACAGGAAGGAAAGTTGTAAGAAAGTTGTTATTGGTTTTAACCTTTTCATTCAAAAGTCCAGTGTCCTTTATCTACCATTCCTTTGAATTACTTTAAATGTAATTTTCTTCACTAAAAAAATAAAAAATATATATTACTGGCAAACTTTTTCCAGTGGCTAATCAAATGCAATGCATTCTTCTGTTGCTTTGCATAAAAGTATTTATATTTTTATATTATATTATATTATTATATATTTATATTATAGCTTTGCATAAGGTAATTATATGCAACATTAAAATGTAATTCCTGGGCTTTATACAGCAGATTACATTGCATTTTTTTTTCCACGAAGAGAGACTATGCAGTAAGCACAGCAACAATAGAGTGTTGCTGTGCTTACTGGTGACTCCCTTTTGAAAAATATTAGTGTATTAAAATTGTTGCTGCCTTCAATTGAACAATATTTCAAATGCTTCAAAAGGCACTCTTTCAAAATACTTTACATATAACAGTGTTATGCTTATACCCAGCATTATTAGTAATAGGCTTTTTACACACTTCCTTGGCTCACCAACTTTTTCCACGCTCATTTAGCAAATAGCCCACTTTCCATCTGTGTCATTCCCTGAAGAGTGAAAGCCAATGTAGCCTTTTAAAATTTAACTGCATGACTTGATTATGCAGTAAAACCATTAACATGCATGCATCACTAGAAATTATTAATGCTTTGATTGTGATTGTTAAGTGTAGATCAGATTGCATACTATTCTGCATGTTTGTTAATAGTATCTGAACAATACAATCTCTCATTCTGTTGCAATTAGATGTTAATAATATTTCTAACTTGTGAAATTATGTGCCAAGGATTTTTTTAATATAATTTCTGTTTGGTAGAAGAAATATTAATATATATTGATTTTATTTGCTTGGCCAATTAGCTTCTGAAAACATTTTGACCAACACAAGAGAGGAAGGGGTTCATTGAAACTTAGGGTAGACTGGATCCATTTTTGTGGAACTCATTTGCAGTTTGTATACGTCAGGAATCCAGATTCAAAAATATCTTTGTTTTCCATAGCATTATCAAAATCAGATTGTCTGCAATGCTGAAATTAAATGGTTTAAACTCTAATTATTTCCTGGATTTTAATATGTTAAAAGAAGTGTTATATTATTGTTGAAAGAAAAATCAGGTCCAGTTCCAAGCTGGGAATAAATAAAATGGAGGCTAAGATGCTAGAAATAAAAATTTAGGCTGCTTAAGAAAGAAGGTTCCTGTACAGCATGTGGTTCTGCGACAACTGACCAAATGGAGTTGAGAGTGGATGGGTTTTTATACCTTCTTTGGACTTTGTATTTGAGGTGCCTGTACCTGTGCAATGTACTTTGACCTGAGCTTGAGTGTGCCCTTTTGGTATTCTAATAGTGATGGGTTAATCTTATTATGTCCTAAAGGTCCTTGGAGCTATGTAGGAGAATTTAGATTTTAGGAGTCTTTGCTTTTTTAATTCCATCAGTTCCAGCTTTCATGGCCCCAGTCTTCTTGAATTGTTTACCAAATCTGCATTTCTAAAATCTGGCCTCCTCAGATTCTGCTTGGGGCAGAAAGATTGGCACTTGTTTCTGCTCCCCTAAGATTTTTCCCTCTACTTCTCCTTTAGGGGAAATATTCTATCCTGCCTTTTTTAAAATTCCCCAAAATATTTCATTCTCATGGTGTGTGTGCTTACTCCCTACATTACATTATCTTTATTAATGGCTAATCATACTTCATAGTTTATATACATTATATTCATTTAAAATTTCTGCTTTGGAGGTGCTCTTTAGTCTATATTTTAAACATTATATTTAAATATTTAAATCAAGACAAATATCTAACATTCTGAGGTAGCTAAGACTGGGTTTCCAGTATTCTCTGAACTTCCTTTTCTACTTCAGACATTTCAGTTCCTAGCTACACAGAATTATCAGTTATGGGGAGCAGGGATTTCTGGCTTTATATTTGGAAGTTTGTCATACCAGCTTTGAATGTAGAATTGTTTCTTGTTTTTTGTTTATCTGATTAATCGGGTGTTTATCACTTAATTAATAGGTGTGTGATGAAGAAGGATATGCTTAGGGCCAGTCAGCATTCCCTTGATCTCTGATTGTTTCTTTAAAAAATGATGTAGGGGTGGATATTTTTTTAATGTGTCTGCTAATATATGAATTGCTAGAATGCCAAAATTATAGAGAATTTTCTGCATTTTGGGAGCTGTCTTGGTCTAACTTTGGGGGGGGGGTCTTCATGTACTCTGAGCTTGCTTTTCTTCCTTGCAGACATTTCCCAATTAAAATTGAACTTGTCAGAATGATGTGACATTTAAGAGTTTTCATCATGTCTTTTGACAGTTAATTGAGTTTCATGGATATATTCTGTCAATCTTCTATCTACATAATGGTTTTCACAGTACTTGTATTGTATGTTATTGATGCTTCCTATTTTGTCTTCTTTAGTTTTTGAGTCTTTGGTTTTGCCTAAGATGCTATGGATAGATTTTATTGGTTTATGGTTTACCATGATGCCAAGGGCTTGTTGTAACCTGCTGGTATTTTGTGGTGTGTTTTTGATGTAGGGCAAAATTAACTTTCTCATGGGTTGTACATATTATGCTGTAATTGTTTGCATGGATAGGTGCTTTTGTTGAAGTTGAATGAGTATCATAATTATTACTGCTTTCTGAAGACCTGGATTATTGCTAAGTGTTTCTCATTAGTTTTTAAAGTGCACTTGGTTTCTCTGAGCTTTCTGCTGGCTAAACTTTCAGTGCCGTAAGAAATACAATGTGTATTTGATGGGAAACTATAGGAAATGTTTTGTATCTCTCTGAAAGAAAAAGAGCTTAGAAACACATTATAATTATAAATAATATACTCTGGGTGGTGTATAACAAACAAAAATACAGTAATATCAATAAAACATAGCAACCTAAAATACTTTTAACACTGCAACCTTTTTTTTATATTTACAATAAATCCTTAAAAAGATGTGGCTGCATTATCAAAGAGATGCTAGGCTAGCATAAAACCAGAAGCATTTCTTTCATTTTTCAAATGTGCACAGCTTTACTGCTTAATAAATAAATACTTTGTCCATTTATAGGTCATACCATTACTATTACTATATACATAATATGTGTATGTATAACATGTGAAATCGCAGCTGCCAGTTCTTTAGCTGGTGTTGCCTTTCATATGCATCAAATTCTTCTCAAGAGCCTAGTATATTATAAGGTATCAGCACAGTAAGGTGCAGATCCAAACAATGTGGCTTTTATAACAGACAGATTGGAATTTTGTCAACACTCATATTTTCTAAGTGCCATCCAAGATTCTTTGGCATGGAATCCAGTGTAACAATAATCACTGGGGCTACCATAATCAGTTTATGCCATAATCATTCAGTTTCAGATCTTGAAATTTTGTGATCTGCTTTAATTATTTCTCTTCTATCCTAATGTCTCCTGGAATTGCCACGTCAATTATCCACACTTTATTCTTTTTAACCACAGTTCAATCTAGTGTGTTATGAGCCAGATAATGATAATAAAGTCAGGTAGTGAGGTCTAATCCTCAAATATCTTATGTTTTCAATAATGCACCATATACTGTGAATTTTTGGGATCTCAGTTCATATTTTATTCATATTTTAAGTTTTTGGTCTCTTACCACTTTGCTGAGAACTGATCTGGAACATTTCTGATCCATTTGTAAACTCATTTGGGAATTCTGGTTTAAAGTCTGAATGAAGAGCGAGATAAGTATATTACTTTTTAAATTTAGACTTGGTTAAAACCATTTTATTCCTGTGAGACTCTTTGTATAATCCACAGTGAGTCATTTTCAAAATTTTCTTTGCACTCTGGTGATAATCAAAAGTGCATGGAAATAGAGCCATTTTTCATGCTTTAGATCTAAATTTCATCTGAATTATAGGGACTAGCCAGATGGTTTAAAACTATCCTAATAATAATAGTTCTTCAGAAAAAATAAGTTATTTGAAAATTCATCCTAAATTAACAGCAGCACAATATCATCCATTTTTAGAAAGAATATCTCTCCTCAGTCCCAAAGGGCTTAGTCCAATTTTGTGCACGCAACAAGTTTTAACATAACAATGAGCAATTCTTATAAACTGCTCTTTTTGTATTTTGTACTATTATTGTTTATTTTTGATTATCTATAACCAGGCAGAATGTGAAATTATTAAATGCAAAAACAAAAGATGATAAAATAACTCACTACAATCCATTGTAAAATGAGACTAATTTTACATTATAGAACTCAGTACCCTGAATGGCTATTATATTTAAAGCAAACATTAAAACTGTATGTAAGTAACAATATATTTCTGCATAAAAGTTATCCTAAACAGCTTCACAAAAGTCAGTTAAAAAGGAAACATTTTACATGTTGCTGTATCAAACTCCAGGCATAATTCTTTTGGCAGATGATTCTGCATAACTTGCGTTAGGCAGGAGAAAAGCAATGAACTTTGATGTGATTATTTTAGTACACAATGGTATCCGTGCACTCTGGGCTGAACTCACATTTGTGTTTACAAAGAGGTTTAGAATAGTCATCATTCACATGTAATAACTCCTCCTTAATTAATATATAGATTTGCCATTTAAGTGGATGTGGTAGGAGTCCACTGAAAATGAATGGATGATTGTCTTTGTATGTCCTTGTGGATAAATGGCGTAAAAGGTAGTCTTTGCTTTAATCCTCATTGTGATATATGCCTATCTGTCACAAATTACTAGAACTTTCAAATAACTTCCATTTGCCTTTGTAATTGCTGAAATTACAAAGTGAGTCTTGGGCAGTGGTGTCACCTGAATATCAGAGGACACCATTCACTTACTAGATACAATTATGGATTGCTGGAATTTTAGTTATTTAAATAAACTAACACCAAACATATTGGGAAGATGAAGTGACAGTAAGTAAGGTTGAAGTAAAGTAAACTAAAACTGCAAACTAATGGAGGAGAAAGAAGATCAAAAGTAGCGGGTCAGGAAAACTGAAGGGAAAACACTCTGTACAATATCTCCTGCTTATGTCCTTCAAAACAGAAGAAAGATCTTCAGTTATTCAGTGAACTTCGTTCAATCAATGGATTGTTTGTAGACTATTAATTTTTAGCAAGGGAATGCTTATATTTAAACTGGTATTCTATGCAGCTCATAACTTACTTTTTCAAACTAAAGATTAAATTGAGAATGAAAATCTCACAAAAGCCAGTTTCCCATATCTCCTAACAAAAACTATATTTCTATTATATTTTGATTTAATTTTATTAAGCAACTACTGTAATGGTCAGGCAGGAACACTGCCATTTTGATGAGAACATTCACATATTCTACTTCATAAATACAAGTTTCTATGAATAGTAATTAATCTTGATTTGTTTAAAAAATCAATTTAAACTACATTACATATTTATCTTATGCCCAGGACCAAAGAGCCAAGTGTAGTTTTGAGATTTTGGCAATAAATTATTTCCAGATCCTTAAAAATTGTTATAAAGGAGTTAGGCTAATTGTATATTTAGATTAAATTTAAAAGAACAGGAAAATTGTAGCCGTGTGCTGACTTCTATGTGCTGTGCGCATATACATGTGCATGCCAGAGCCCAACAAACTAATCATCTAAATGTTGGGAGTTTATATCAAATATATTTCTTTATATTATCTTTCAATAAAAACCTTAGAAGACAATATTTGGTATATCATCGTGAACAATATAAGACTCTTCTAAAAGAAAAGAAAAGGGCGGCTCTGAAGGAGTCTTGGCATAGACTAATTGCATCAGTCAGGACAAAAAATACATCCTTTTTTTGGCACATTACCAGAGGATTGGGGAAATCCCCCCTACCGCCAACTAATCAGGTACCGATTTATGCCTGGGAAGAATATTTTAGAGAGCTATATGCAGACCCTGAGCATGTAATTAATGAGAGCCAAATTAATTTGGACCAAACCTCTTATTGGCCCCCTGTTACACCAGGCGAGATATCCCGATAGATTGGAGCCCTCAAGGCTAATAAGGCACCCGGTGCTGACAATGACCTGCCAGAAATAGTAAAAAATAATTCCAGTTGGTGGGCCCCATTTTTAGCATCTCTGTTTACATTTATAGATAGAACAGGTCATATGCCAAGAGATTGGGGATTAGCAATTATCATACCAATCTATAAAAAAGGTAGTAGAAATGACCCAGGAAATTATAGACCCATTAGTCTTCTGAGCGTTATTAGTAAAATGTATGCCAAACATCTAAACTATAAACTTCAGGATTGGCTAATTTCGGGTGGAATAATTAAAGATGAACAAGCCAGTTTTAGAGAAAGAAGATCAACAGTGGATCATTACTAAAAGCCAACATGGGTTTGTCAAAAATAGATCATGCCAGACAAATCTTATTGCATTCTTTGACCAAGTGACAAAATTAGTGGATCAGAGGAATGCTGTGGACATAATTTACTTGGACTTCAGTAAGGCATTTGATAAAGTAGATCACAACCTACTACTTGACAAGATAGAAAAATGTGGGGTAGACAGAATCACCACCAGATGGATCCGTAGCTGGCTGACCGGCCGTACTCAGCGAGTGGTCCTCAATGGAACTGCATCTATATGGAGGGAAGTGTGTAGTGGGGTGCCCCAGGGCTCTGTTCTGGGCCCAGTACTCTTCAACATCTTCATCAATGACTTGGATGAAGGGATAGATGGGGAACTCATCAAATTTGCAGACGACACCAAGCTGGCAGGAATAGCCAACACTCCAGAAGACAGGCTTCAGATGCAGAAGGATCTGGACAGACTTGAACACTGGGCACTAACTAACAAAATGAAATTCAATGGTGAAAAAAGCAAGGTTCTACATTTAGGCAAGAAAAACCAAATGCACAAGTACAGCATAGGTGGCACCATGCTCAATAGTAGTAACTGTGAGAGGGACCTCGGAGTCCTAGTAGACAATCACTTAAATATGAGCCAGCAGTGTGCTGCAGCTGCCAAAAAGGCCAACACAGTGCTAGGCTGCATTAACAGAGGGATAGAATCAAGATCACGTGAAGTATTAATACCACTCTTCAATGCCTTGGTAAGGCCACACTTGGAATACTGCATCCAGTTTTGGTCACCACGATGTAAAAAAGATGTTGAGACTCTAGAAAGAGTACAGAGAAGAGCAACAAAGATGATTAGGGGACTGGAGGCTAAAACATATAAGGAACGGTTGCTAGAATTGGGTATGTCTAGTTTAACGAAGAGAAGGACAAGGGGGGACATGATAGCAGTATTCCAATATCTCAGGGGCTGCCATAAAGAAGAGGGAATTAAGCTATTTTCCAAAGCACCTGAAGGCAGGACAAGAAGCAACGGGTGGAAACTAATCAAGGAGAGAAGCAACCTAGAACTAAGGAGAAACTTCCTGACAGTGAGAACAATTAATCAGTGGAACAGCTTGCCTCCAGAAGCAGTAAATGCTCCAACACTGGAAGTTTTTAAGAAGAGACTGGACAGCCATTTGTCCTAAATGGTGTAGGGTTTCCTGCCCGAGCAGGGGGTTGGACTAGATGACCTCCAAGGTCCCTTCCAACTTCACTATTATTATTATTATTATTATTATTATTATTATTATTATTATTATTATTATTATTATTATATCTTGGTATTTCACCATCTAGTACAAAAATACACATATAAAAAAAATCCTCTCTGTTTGTGGCCTTCCTTGATTTTAAACAGACCTTCGACTCAATATCTAGGAACACCCTATGGGAGAAATTAGAAGGCACTACTATTGATAAACGCCTCCTTTTCCTCATACAAAAATTGTATGTGAATTCCACCTTGAAAGTGAAGTATAATCCCCAAGGGACTTTAGCCAGCTTAGTAAGGGTACAAAAAGGGGTACGGCAGGGTTGCATCCCGTCTCCCTCCCTTTTTAACTTCTATATCAACCCCCTGATCAATCTCTTACAGAACCCTGATCTGCATCCGCCCAACCTAGCACGTCGCAAAATCCCGATTCTTCTATATGCCAACGATGCGGTCATTATTTCGCAAACTCCTGTAGGACTGAAGAGAGTAATTAGGGCAACACTTGGCTATTGCAGACAGAACAAGTTGGTCCTTAACTTTTATAAATCAAAAATTTTAGTTTTTGCTAAAAGACCCAGCCAATACTCCTGGAAAATAGAAGGACGTAGTTTGGAACACGTTAGAACATTTAGATACCTTGGGGTGGTTTTCCACTTGCAAGGGACATGGAAGGCACACCTGATCACACATTGCAAGCAGTCAATAGGTCCTTAAATGCAATCAAACATTACTTTTATACAGGCGGAGGTCAATTAGTACCTGCTGCCTTAAAACTTTTTGAGGCCAAAACATTGGCGCAAATTCTATATGGGGCACAAACAGGAATCCTTGCAAAGAAAAACTTGCTGGAAACCATACTATCTTAGCTGCACCCAAAGGAACCCCAAATGCCCAATTAAGAATTGAGACAGGCATGCCCCAAATCCAGGTAAGAGCCTAGAAGATGATGATCATTCACTGGTTTAAAATGCATTTCTTTCCAGAGGGATTGTCCCCGTTAGTGCTGACTGAAAACTTTCCTTCCCCTGGAAGCAGGCAATAGATCATAAATTGGGCTCTTATGGGCTCTCTTCGATATTCTTAATGTCCCTAGGCCAGGCAAAGCAAGTAATATCCAATAGAACAAAGGACATGGAGTTCCAAGAAGAACTAAATAGGTTGCCTTGCCACAGTAGGAATAGAATTAAACAGAGTGTGTGGGAATCTGCAAGATATTTGAATAATCTGACCTTCTCAAAGCAAATAATAGCTTTTTTCAGAGCCAGATTTAACATTCTTCCCTCAGCACTCCTACAGGGCAGGTATAAGAGAACACTAATAGCAGAACAGGTATGTATATGTGGTAAAGGAGAAGTCAAAGATATCTCACATGTTTTATTGTACTATGAGTTATACCAAGTTTATAGGACAGCGTATATTCTCCCTTTATTAGAGAGATTGCCAGGGAGGGCAGACAATTTTTATGTAAGCTTTCTCCTCCAAGACTCAAACCCTTCTATCACACATGCAGTGGCAAAATACTGTGTTGCGGCAGTGTCCACAAGAAAAAAAATTGGTTACAGATTTATAGTCGTCAACTTGTGCCAATTTTTTGGAGATATCTCTAATAATGTTTGGAACATTATATTTACTCACACATTAATCGGCTATCCACTCACGTAAATTAGAGAGTGACCATAACTTTTTGAGAACATGTATTTTCTTAACAGGGATGTTATTATTTACTATTAATGTTGTTATTATTATTATTATCGATCATCGCAGTCAGCCAGATGTTAAAACTGGATTTGGCATTTTGTCTACCTATCGAGTCCTTACCCAGGACCTGGGATAGGCAGATGTGGATGTTTGATGGTATTACAGATATCGTCGCAGGATGGAAGCAGTTCCTAATAAGGCCGCCTTTTGCAATTGACTAATAGCGAATTTGTCAATGCCAATGGTGTTCAAGTGGTGCTCCAGTTGTTTTGGGATTGCACCCAAGGAGCCTATGACTATTGGTACTACCCTTGCTTGCTTTTGCCACAGTCTTTCTATTTCTATTTGTAGGTCTTTGTATTTTGTTATCTTCTCCAGTTCTTTCTCTTCTATTCTGCTATCTCCAGGCACTGCCACGTCCACTATCCAGACTTTTTTGTCTTTCTTATCGACAATTGTTAAGTCTGGGGTGTTATGTTGCAGATTATTATTATTATTATTATTATTATTATTATTATTATTAATTATTATTATTATTATTATTATTATTATTTAATATATTGTAAAAAGTGATGGCTATTGCTGGTCTATGACCATAATAAAGTTTATAAAAAAATATCATCAATTTGGCAAGTACTTTTCTTGCATATGATGGATGATTAACATTTACAGTTGTCTTGCATTTTGTGGAAGCTAATGAGGGATATTTAAAAAGCACCACAGAGAAGGCATTTATTTATTTATTTTAAAGAAAGATGATCAAAACCAATAAGATTGTTATTCTTAAGAAAAGGTTACTCTGAAAATCTGTTCTCTAAATCAGGTATAAATGGTATATAGCAATATTCTATCTGCATTTAATTATATGCTAACACATGCATACACAAATATATACATACATAGATACAATCAGGAAGAGTGGCCCTGTCACGAGGGCAATGAGTAGGCAATTGGATCAGCAAGGGGATAAAAAGAACTTCCCACCCCCTAAGCCCCACTCTGAGGACGCTGGCAGAGGACCAGCGAAAGCTAAGTTGTTTTAATTCTTGTATATAACTGTTTTTATTGTTTTAAATGTTGTTTTAACAATAAATAACTGGAGTATACAATTCCCGGAGATAGAAGATTGCATCATTGAATACATAGATACGTATGTATGTATGTATGTATGTATGGTCCTTAATATCATTAAAAATGCTAATCCTGGACATATCACAATAAAAATATAAGAAAAATGAACACCAGGATAAAAATAAACAGGACCGTTTAATATAAACAAGCCTGTGAGTAAAAAAGTTACTTACTGAGCTTTCATCAGCCAAATTACTGATGTCATCAGAGTCAAAATGCTAGGTGATTAGGGAGCTTACCTATATACAGCTGCCTGTCTCTGCGCCTGGCTCCTCGAGCGCGTCACCGGACCATTAGCTATGTTACTCTGCAATGTGTTAAATTGATTCTCATCCGGCAGCCTGTTGGTAGATCTGATGATTGTAGCTCCCTTTCCCTGATCCTGCAAAGAACAACTATTCAGATGTTCCTGCTTCATACTCTGCCCTCCTTTTTTGTCTCTCCTTCCAAGCTGTTTGTCGTCTCCTCCCATAGCAGCTCTTGCCGCCTCACCTGCAGCCCTGTCACTCCAGTCCTGCCAGTTGCTATCTCGTTGTGGTGTCACATGTATATATGTATGTATATAGGCTTAGTAAAATGGTCATTTCAGGAAGCTAATTCAATTGTTCATTGAAATATAGCAAATAATTATCTATTTAAAACAATAAGCTTATCTATCTAAAAAGAAAATATTCTTGAATTTAAGACAATTCCCACCATAAATAAAAGTTTAAGAGGAAAAAGTCCTTTACCGTGTTCTCAGCAGATCCAAAGACAACCAATGTAAAGAAATAAACTGTTTGAGAAAAAAAAAATCAATCTTTCTTCAAATAAATATATCCTCTTCCCTCTCCTTTTGTTCCACCAACCCAATTATTATTTTTTCCTCCAATTAAGGAACAAACATAAGAGTTTTAGCTTCAGATGCCAGAGAACATTCAGCTTTGGATGTTACAGCCATTGACCATGGGATAAGTTTTTCCCAAATGCAGCTGTCTCTTGAGTTAATATTCTCCTGTCTCTTGACTGTTCAGTGATATACCTCTCCTTGCTGTATGTGATGACTGACAGTTTAATTTGTGGCTACCTCTATGTTTTAACTGTTCATTAAATACTTGGGTTTTTCTTTTAATACGGCCAGCACTGAGAGCCTTCTTTCTAGAAAGTCCTTGGTCCCTGCTACACCTTGTATGAAAATATTCTCCATATTAAGAACTGTTTAGCAACCTCCAGAACCTTTCAATCTATGACAAATATAAAATTGGCTTGGATCAAAAATTGTTCTACCTTCCCTCTGTTTCTTCTTAACGTCAATGGGAGCTAACTTTATCCAAACATCAACCAAGGTCCATAGTTTGCTGTAGTTTGCACCTCCACTATTCTGCTTTAACTGGGCAATGGTCCCTCCAACTGCCAATTTCATGAGATAATGTTAAAAATAGAAGCTGTCTCATGTCTTCCTTCTTTTTTACATCTTCTCTCACAATGTTTGTTGTTTTTGATAAGGGAAAGAACCATACCAGCCAAACCCAACAATCTTAGTGGCATGTTGCAGAAGAAGGCTGAGCAGAAGCTTTCCCTGACAGCACTGACTATAAGTGAAGACTGTGTGGCTTTGGCATGTACTACAAGATTGCTGGTAGCACGAACTAAAGGAGGCCAATCTGGAATGCCCATTCACAACAAAGTGTTTCTTTCCAGCCACTGAAAAACTGGTGAGTAATGTTTCAGCACATACTGAAGGCAACCAACCCTCTCAGAACACATGGAAGGTATTCTAGACTGGGTGACTTTGACAAGTAGATGTTATATGCTGAAGAGGAGCAGCCTGAAGCTGAAGCCTCTTTTAGACCATTTGCCAGGCATGTTACTGAATGCTGTGAGAGATGCATCATTTTTCTTTTCTAGATTGCTTGCCAACGCTTCATATATTAAATGTCTTTTAGACACATGTATAACTAGTACAATTGTAAAACAGTACTTAAGTTTTGAATCCTACACAATTATTTTATCTTTGGAATTTAGAAGTAAAGTATTTATTTATTAAATTTATATGTTGCCATCTCACTCTATAAAGTATTTTGCAGTACAGCCTTCTTTTTCCCATTTCTCTCGTATCCCTGGATCAAAGAAGTATATATTTTAAAATTCATATAGTGGAACCACTTTGTGATTCAAAGATGTTTCATCACTTCAATAATTGCAACTTCATTCTTTATTTTGAAAGGTTTTTCTTGTAGGTCAAAAAGTCATGCATCTTTTCATCAATTCAAGGTTTTTTCATTTCAAAATCTTTGCCTATACAAATACATATGTCTAAGCTTTCCTTTTACGCTTTCCAATTGTTCTCAGTTCAGATAGCAATTGGATGCTTGATATCAGGAGGCAAGGCAGATGTTCTTTCTCTCCCATATATGTAGCCTCATACTATAAAGGAGAACACATGAAGCAGTCATACATATATTCTTAAGCTATCCATATTTAAATGGTGACAACTGTCCAAAAAATTATTCCTTCCTTCCTTCCTTCCTTCCTTCCTTCCTTCCTTCCTTCCTTCCTTCCTTCCTTCCTTCCTTCCTTCCTTCCTTCTCCCTTCCTTCTCTTTACTTTGAAACATGATTTACAGTATTGTATGACTTTTGAGAGGGAAGCAGAAATTTGGGATAATATGTAAAAGGCAATTTCCCAACAGATGGTGTTTTTTATTTTATTTTACCCTTTCTCCTACCCACATAGAAAGAACTATCACTGAATTGAAATATCACTAAATTTTGAAGTAGAAATGGGTTTATTTTATCAGAAGGGCAGCACACTTAAGACTATTTCTCATGATTTTTAAGTATTTCTATTAGCATGTTGCATACGAACCCAGGTAGGACACCTATTTCTGACAGCCTCAAATCCCATCTCCCACTGCTGTCACTAACACTGGAATTTGTTGACCTCTTTCTGTTCTTCAAAGAGACAATCTGTGACAATCTGTGAAAGAATTAAATTGTTTGGCAAAGCATTCTGTGTCACAAACATATACCTCACTTTTTATGTCCTGTTCCCTAGCAACTGAATGTTTTAAGGAGGTAAAAACCTTGCTAGTTGTGTGTACAATTCAGTTTCCTCTATTGCTTTCTCTCTCCTAGGACCTAATTGGCTAGGAATCTCTTATGGGCACTTCAGGGTCAGTAAAGTTTCAGTTCTGAAAAACCTATTTTTAAGCAGTATCTGCCTTAACAGACTTAACTGTTCCAAGTCTGATGAAATGACCTTCAAGCCATATGTCTTCATAATCTGCTTCTTTTGCTATTTTCCAGTTAGTTTTTGGCCTGTGAACTTGCTTGGAATGATGGGCATTTTTCACTTTACAGTTAACAGTCAGCTGTTGTTAAACTGTTTGCTTTTATCCTGGCGAATAATGAAGAATTCAGTTCTGGAGAATAGCCAAAAGTTTAAACTGGTGCAGAATGTAGATTATATTCTGCCACTGATTATGTTTTATCCTTTTAATAAAACATGTAATATAGATGACTTCTGGTTTGATGTCATGGTGTAATGGATGCAGGAAGATGGGGCTCTGTCTTCCGCATTCGATTTCGCCCTGCTTGGGACCTAAAAAGGATTGAAAGTCATCCCGAAGAGGCAACAGAGATGAAGGGGACCCTTGTTGATCATGGGAGGGCATTAGCCCTTCCATTTGATCCAAGGAAGCACTCCAAACCAGCAGGAGAAAGACTGGCTACATTCCTGTGGCCATTCAGAAGCTACTGACAACTGAAGAAAATAAGCATTAACCAGCAACTTTCGAGCAACATGGATAGAACTGGGTGAGACCCTATTGTCTCTTTATGACTTTAAGACTTTTTTCCTGGGAAAAAAACACCCAAAGCAAAGAATCCTCCTCGATGAGAGAGGGAAGGGGAATTCCTACCCCATTCACTCAGGAAAAGAAAAAAAGCGAATTAATTGCTTGGGGGAAAATAGAAAAAATTACAAGATTAATTTAGAATCAATACACATATATAACTTTGAAATTTGGGGACTAAAAGTGCTTTTGAGATTTTTTTTTTAAAGAGAGACTTAAAAAGCTTTTAATATGTTAAAAAGCTGGATGTAAAAAGCTGGAAGATGGCATCAATGACATCTAGTGGTGAACTACAGCACTACAATTTATTATGCTTAAAGGAAACTTGGCTGGAAACTCAGACTTAGATAAGACTCTTGTTGTTTTCAGAAACTTTTACTTTTGAATACTGTAGCTGGGAAAAGGAGAAAAAAACCCTTTTGGGCTGCTTATCTATGTGGCAGAGACAATAAACTATTTTGAAACTGGCCTGCCTGGACTATGAATATAAATACTAACTGACTTTTAAAGCTGCATCATGGAGCAATTTCTCTATAGAAGAAACAAGCACTTTGGACTATAAACCTTTGTTTGATGAACAATTTTAATTGCTCTTTTCTCTCTGGACAGAAAGGATGTGTTTACCATTGGACAGAAAAATTTGAAAAATTTGAACTTTACTTATATTTGCTGAGAGGAGACTTAAGGATGGACTGATAGGCCAGCTGGATAATTTGGAATTCAAATGACAATTGACTGAAACTTTTTAAATCTCTAAATAGATTGGACCATAAAGACTATATACAAAAACAAAATGAATGTTCCATACTTAGCTTCAAATGGTAAAATACCTGTCCCCAAAGTCCCAGCTTGACATACCAACAAGAAAATGTTGATGAATTTCAGGAATAAATTCTTTCTGTGTTAAAATCAATACAAGAGATTGATTTAGCTCGTGATGAGACTAAAAATAACACAAAGAGGATGAAAGAACAATTCTTTAATCTAAATCTACAAACTCAGAAAATGACTACAAAGAAGGAACTAGCAACCCAGAAAATAGAAGGAAAATCAGAGGAAGCAGATCCAAAGATGGAGAACATAGAGAAAGGAACTAACAAACAGACTCAGACAAATGAAGAATTAGAAGATGTAGCAATGATATTGGAAATGGAAAAGATATCTTACCTGACAAGATCTCAGAACACACTTGAGGATAAGAAATAAGAGCTGATTGAATGGAAAATAGAGCTGTTAAGAGAATTGTGGGAAATTGAAGAAGGAGGGAGGCTGTTTAATGAATATCAATGGGCTGAGCATCCTTCCAAAAATAATTTAATCAGATCATCTTTCTTATTCCAAACAATATAGACAAAAATAGAGGAAGAATTACTTGATGATTCAAATGCATTGACTTGGAAAATTAGTTTGCAAAGGAAGAAAGCCAGAGTAAGACTGAAGAAAATAGAAGTTTTGACCTATTAGATGGGATATTATACCATTAATCAGATGTTTGAACATGGTTGAGAATAGATAATTGTTAGAAACAGAAGTATTATTAAAACTAGGAAGATAGGACTTATAACTAGAATATTATAATTTGGTATGAGAAAGGAAATATGAAAATGCTAAGAGGGTTTGAATAAGGAAAGCTTTTGTTTACCCAAATATAATGTATTATGAGAAATTATAAGCGATGGAGACATTTTGAACACTGATGGGAATTTTTTAAAAAAAGCGGAAAAAACAGGATATTAATTGAACAAATGGATATTAAGTGCAAATGCAACTAAGATATATTTTGGTTAGAAAAGACATTTTAAACCGACATTATTGATATTAGGAAAATGTAACAAAGATGTTGATATTCAACTGCATAGGTATTAACAACAATAAGAGTTGTATTTACCTAATGGGTGTACTACCGGAAGAAGAAAGGTAGCATTGGATGGTGTAATACTTGGCCTAGATTGAAGAAGTTAATATGTACCACTGAATTAATAATGGACCTAGGACAACATGTTGTTTATTAAGTACTTATGATTGTAAAGCTAGAAAATTAATAAAATATTTATAAAAACATGTAACATATATTTTGTATGTATGTTGTTTTATTTATAGTTTGTTCATTGTTTTTGACGTTACTGGGTTGTTCTTTTTTATCAACAGTTGTATGCAGCTGTTTCAATTTCCATGTAGATCTAACAAAGAAAGCCTGGGAACCAGGTTTCTTGTCAGTCAACAGGAGTGCTGGTTTATCATCAGCTTATCAGGTACTTAGGAGCTAAGGGTGCAGCAGCACAAGAAAACAACAACCAACAACTTAATAGCCAGCCATCAATGTCCTAATTAACAACAACAAAAAAAAAATACACACAACTATCTTCATCGTCACCCATTCAGTCATGTGCAACCTTTGGCCACTCTCAATGTCCTTCTGTCCTGCATCACCTCCTTCAGATCCACCATGGTCATCCCGGTGTCATCCTTTATAATGTCCAACCAGCAAATAGTCGGGAGGCCCTTTCTCTTTTTAAAAATACAATGCATAGAACAATCCAGTGCACATATTCTGGAGAGAGAAGAGATCCCAGCATGAACACAAAAGTTTGGAATAATAAATCTTAGGTCCTGGTGACTGACTCAAATTGGATCCTTTCTATGAATAATTTATTCTCATTTTTTTGAGGCACCATCATATTTATTGTTGCGCTGTTTATACATTCATCCTCACATCCATGTTATTTGCAAACTGAAATTTGTTTGAAGTTTATTTTAGACATAATGGGGGGGGCTGACTGTTAACAAATAAAAACTAAAGTAGGCTTTTATTTGGGCATCATAATATATGTGCAGTACATATCTTAATGTTGCTTTATGTTTGATTTTGTATGATAAAAAACAACAGTAAAAACAACAGGACAATAAAGGAGAAAAGAATTCACAATATGTTTTCTTTTTAATATCAGCAAAAATGTCAAAGTATCTATTTTGATTGTTACATTTTATTTTATCCTTCCTTCAAGCTTTTTGAAGGTACATTCTATATTTTCTTTCCTTCCCACGGTTTTATGTAGATTTAATGAAAAATGACTAATTTAAAGTCTCAAAGGGTGTATCATGGCAGAATCTCTGCAATTCTAGTCCAATATTTAGGCCAGTGATGGCGAACCTTTTAGAGACCGAGTGCCCAAAAACTGGCCCTGCCCCTGCTCCACCCCCTGTCCTGCCCCCACCCCGTCTGCCTGCAGTGCCACTCACCCCTCCAGGGCCCACCACAGATCACCCAGGCAGTCCAGCAGCACCATGTTAGCCACGCCCTCTTCCCAGGCCCCACAGCATCAACTGTGTGCAATTGGGTGTGAGGGCAGAGTCTTGTCTACACAGCCTGGTTGCCATGTCCTTGGCTACGCTGCTCCGCATGGGCCACGCTTGGGGGCGACTCTCCTCCAGGGGGTGCTGGTGAGGAGAGGGTCACAGGGGGAGGCAAGGCTGGGGCAACGGCATGTGTGCCCACAGAGAGGGCTCCGAGTGCCACCTCTGGCACCGTGCCATAGGTTTGCCACCACTGACTTAGACTATCCACTGCAATATGGAAGCTGTATGTATTGAGCAATGAACAATTCATAAGAAAGACAACTATATAGATTAATTGCAATGACTGATTGTTTAGCTAATTTGTTTTCCTGTTTTTATGCTTTATGTTACTTAGATAAACGTAGGGATGGAGTTTGCATTCATTATGTCTTTCAATTCAATACCTTCTTTAAAAATTCTCTTTGTCTAATTTAGTTTGATATGTTCAGCTAATAAGAACTCTACTGTGACATTCTGAGATTTGTGAAATAAGAGGCAAATGTTTACCTTTTCCTCCTATAAACCTTTTTAATAAAGGTGGGGAAACAAAGCAAAGATAAATTTGGTCACAAAAGCCATCAGGAGGAAGTGAAAAGGAATAGAGGAAAATGTCCTTTGAAGGACTGCTTCAATATATGGGACAAAAGTTCATCTCCTGAATAGCTGAGGATTGCAGTTATTATGTTCTAGAAACTACAAATTCTCCATTGTGGGTGACTGGGATGAATATAAGACAATAGGGCAATATCTTGAAGACCAGGGAAGAGATATCTACTACAAAAGGGCAAAAAGGAGAGCTGTAGTGGTGGTTGATACCTAATTCCAAGAAACAGGAACTTCTATGTACTGGCTAACTGCACTCACTGGCTCATGAAGTCAGTGGTCTTCCAGGAGGATGTCAAGATTCATAAGCCCACTGAGAGACATCCATGCTGATACATTTGGAAATGAATGATACTGCAAAAACAGTAGCTGTTCATTGCCTTATGTGAAATAATGTGCATCTGGCTTTGGGGAATGGGAGGAGAGCAATGAAACATTAAGGGCAGAAAAACATAGTTCTGAGAAAGGGGAAGGCATGAGAAATAAAAATAAAAATAACTGATTTTGAAGCTCTCAAGGTTCTATTATTGTACAGTAACTTTAAATTTAAATTTAGATTTAAAGAGCATTCTGAAATTACCATTGCTTCCATTTCTTAACCTTTCCCACTTCAAAGGTCTGAGATGTTGGACTTTGAAGCTCTATGAAAGAAGATACAAAGTCAGATATATAAAGTCAGTTTTTATTTAGCGTTTCAGTCCATAAATGATCAGAAAAGGAAATAACATATTGTAAGTGAACAGTAATTATGAAATGGCATCATTGTGAGGTATTTGGTTTTCAGAATCGTGGCAGGCATTTGATGGATGATGTTGGTAGTAGAGGTGGGGGTACTGCTGGTACTGGTGGTGCTGGTGAGAGTGCTGGTGGGTGTGATGATGATGAACATTTTTTTAAATTTGTATGCTGCCTAATTCTAAACAATACTGGATTCATAAAGCTCCTGACCTTCATTGCATATTTAATAATGCTAAGTGTATGGAAATTAACAAGATGGTGAACTTCTTTATAATAAAGCTAATGTAGTTTAGTAGATAAAATAGATTTGATGATATGGTTCCTGAATTTTTATTTTTGAATGTTGTATTCCAGCTTCTTCAAAAAGAATTAAAACAATAAAAATTAAAATATTCACACTGCAGAAAATCCAAGAAAATGAATGGTGTAGAATTTCTAACAATAACTGAATTTCTACAATAACTGAAATAAATTAAATTAGTAGAACTATTAATCTATAAACTACCTGACCCAGGAGAAATTGTTGGTGATGTTAATATTAGGAAGTATCAGTGATACTTCTCCTAGCATTTCAGCTCATCTAGAATCAAACATTTGTTTTTCTCAAACCGAAGATTGCTCTCTCTTCTTTCCCACATTTTCACATTGTCCTAATCTCAAATTAACTTCTTCTTGGATATTCAAGGGCCAATTTATTTGATATACTAAGCATATTTTTCAGTTTGAAGAATTGCCTAGGTTGGGCAAAGCTTTCTTTATCTTACCACTCAATGTGTCTTTGAAGCAGATGTTGTTAATTAGCAATTTATATTGATGTTGTAGTTTTTCTTCTTCCAGTTTTTACAGTAAGTTTGATTGACATAGTATTTTTAATGTTACTTTGAGTTGCTATTAATGTTAATTATGAGACAGTCTGCTAGCAGGTGATAACATCATAGAATTACAGTCAAATGAAGAGAACATAGAAATTTGTATTGCAAAGAAATTTGTATTGCAAAACAATACAAACCAAACTGCAAAATGCAGGTACTCCAAGTACTTTGTTCATATATTAGGGCTGCTGCATACTCAGAAGGAGATCCTCACTTCTCGAAGAATAGTTACAGATAGTCCTTACTTAGTGATTGAGTCAATTAGCCGCAATTCAGAATTACAGTGGGGATGGAAATGTAACTTTGTGACCAATCTTCACATTTACAACCTTTTCAGATCTGTGAAGTAAGATCATAAGCATAACAGTGGTTTCACTTAGTGACCATTTTATTTAACAACTGAATTTCTAGGCTCAATTGTGGGTGTTTGCTAAATAAAAACTACCTGTATCTGTTACCTATTTGTGTCTGTTACCTAATAACCTTTAGCTGAGATATGTTATGCTAAAAATAATACTTAAACATTTCTTCCATCTTAAGTCACACATATTTGTGGAACCATCTTTCCCCAAGGGCATTGGCCTGCCTCTCTCATACTCACTCACCAGAGTCACCAGAACTGTGAGATGGGCAGCAAATAAATTTGATAAATTTGATAAATAAGTAAATAAGTAACTACACAGATTACTGGGTAGTTCATAGAATCAAAGAGCTGGAAGGCACTTAAGAAGTCATGAAACCCATCATCCTTCATATTGCATACATGAACACATGCATATTCATTGCATCAACCCTGACTTATGACTATTTCTTAATTGGATAATTAAATAATCTTGAACAAGAATGAACAAACACATTCAATGCAAATCACATGCACTGATATCTCAGATTCCTACATTGTCTTACATAGAAATACTCTTTCATTATAGAGATATCAAAACACTAGTCAAGCTGCTTTTGATAACAATGCAATCTGAGTCAAAACACAATTAAGCAATTATATTTCTAACTCAGAAATTAAACTGCATGAAGAGTTTTGTCCCTCCAGAATAAAGTCTATTGTAAGACTTGTCCTTTAATTGTCAACAATTTGCAAAACACTTAACATCCAAAACTGCTCATGAATATGTGCAAAAAGAAGACAGCACCATTTATCAAACAACATATTAGTGAGACACACAATTCTCAGTGACCATATTTTACACGTGACAAATTTATTTAAAGGATTTTCATTGTATTTTATTGAAGTAAGGTCAGATAGATAGTCTCAAGTGAAAAAGTGAAAAGAATATTAACTGAACTGTTATTTATAATTGACAGCTATGGGATTTGAAAGAACATAAATGGCAATAAGAAAATATATCTTATATTAATTATTAGTTGATGAGTGCTGGGGTGGAACAGTGATTTTTTTTTAACTATTCTATTTTGAAATAATTTATCCCTGAGGTTAATTAAAAATAGAGAAAGTGCTCTGTTCTCCTATAAGCTCCACAAGAAAGACAAAATTGTACATAATTTGGAACTACATAGTATCAATTTTTAAGTTGTAAAACTGGAACTGTCTTAGTAATTAGTAATCTTAAAGTTTAATGACATACTGCAATCCTGTTTTATAGGAATGGGCAATACTTTTTGATCTCTAAAATATTTTTAATTTCATGAAATCAAAACCAGACTCACATTTCAAGAGTTTTGGCATACATCAGAATAAAATATTTGGTTTTGTTCTGACCTTGAAACAGAACTTTCCAGATCAAGTGACATAGCTTCAAATGTTCTTTTCAAGTTCAGTTTGCATCTTGTGATCAGATTGGCTCCTTCTATCCTTTTCCAATATAACAAAATGACTCTGATGTGATTAGTTTAAATTTCACAGGATGATATTGGAATGAAAGGTTGAGAGAAACAAACTATTAAATACATGACTAGATAAAGGAAGGCTATTCACTATACCAGGGGTATCAAACTGCTGGCTAGCGGGCCGGATGCGTACCAAGAAATCACACCCACCCCATTGCTGGCAATGGGAAAAAAATTCTGATATGTCGCATGATGTCACGTGACATCGTGAGTTTGACATGTCTGCACTATACTATCTCTGTCAGATTTCCTGATACCTTTTTCCTTTTTAAAACATTACTATGGGAATGTTAGTATTCATGTTTTCATGTTTATGATGCTGTGCTTTATTTTGTTAACAGCTAATGCAAAGTTTACCATTATGCTCAACACAAAACCATTGCTAAGTTTCTTGTAGACTTCTAATACAATGTTAGCTTTGTTAGTTTGTTGAGTGGCAATGTTAATATACACTCTGTCCATGCTCTCTCATCCTACTTGTTCCTAGATCTTCACAACACAGTTGAAAACACAAAGATCCTGGGCTGGTTGACCTGGTTTGTTGAGTTTTGATGGAAAAATATTTGCAAAGTTATAAAAGCCTCCAAACCTGAGATGGCTTAAAATTTAAATTTACTTCTGCATATCTATTCACAGTATTTTCTTTCTCAATAGTTCTTGCTTCCAAATAGAATTTGCATGCACGAAGACCACAAGAAGTGAATGAATGAAATCACAAATCAGGTCAGCTTCTGTTGAAAGCACCATTTGTGAATACATTCATTTAGCACTTGTCCAGCTCTCTAACTTTTTCATACCAACAGTGAGCCTCCTCCTTATACCTTGGGTTGCCAATTATTTTCTTTTATTATACTTGAGGCATGCTTTAAATTTGATCTATTGATTTCATCTTCTTTATAATTGGATATAGTGATTGGAATACTTTCTATATTACTTTGACATCTTTTTTTAATTAAATCTGAAAACTGGTTCTAAAGAATCCACTGAAATTTCAAAGAGTAATAAAAGTACAAGTGGGAAGGAGATTTCATGATATTGGCACTCCTATGAACTTTAATAAAACTCTTCCCAATTCATAGCTATTTTTCTTTATGTCTACACAGCAGAACTATTATTTTTTTAAGATTGCCATATGAGTGACATGCCTACATATTCCATATTTAATGAACTAAACTTTCCAAGCCCTTTTTTATTCATCAATCAATCATTCAACCAACCAACAAAGTCAATATGTGGTTTATCTCTCTAGCATTTTCCTCAAAATAAAAATCAGATTGGCTGTAATACTTTGAACTGAAGGGAAGAAAACAAAGAATTTGTTTGTGTGCAGGTGTGTGCATGTGCGCATGCATGTTAGGATATACGTGAGAGATTTTCTAAATGTGAATGCGATATGGCAGATAGTGTCTCTCTCATTTTCAGAGCTTGAGAAGATGATTTTAGCATGATTGGACATTCTTTTATTGTTAAACAGCAACCTCTCATACTGCTTTTCAGGATGAAAAGTACAATATGTAGTAAACCTCTTATGGATTTCATATAAACTGCCTTCCAAGTATGCATTTTAGGATTAACTAATACAGCATAACATATTGGATTCATTGCAATATAACGTCAACTTGCACAAAGAGGATATTCAGAGGAAATCTGCATACCTTGCATGCCAAAAAGAAATTGGTTTCTTCAGACTGTACATTGGTGGGTTGTTTTCCAAACAGAGATGTTTGGATTGAAAAATGCATCCTCTGCTCTTGTAGACCTGCTCTTCAAGCTTTGCCCTTTAAATTCAGATATATGCCATTTACGTATTCTTTAATAGCTGGAACAATGCAAAATGTATATTGCTAGAGTTGCTTGCTAATACCTTTTGTTCTTTTCAGAGTGCACTTTAAATTAAATTATGTCTATTAGCTAAATGATTGTCATCTGATACAACTACACTAAGAAGAAAACCTTGTTTACTAAACCACACACCATAACAGTGGACAACGAAAAGTGTATGAACTGTAGCTTTTGGAATGAAATGCCTCTTTCTAGATGATGAGTCACTTAATAAATACTTCATTATACACAAAACAGTCTAAATTTTTGCCCATTATCTGGCTTTGCTAGCTGTATTGTATAGCCATTTACCACATGGCCTCTGAGAAATTGTTGTGTGGCTTCATATTCTTTCACAAGTTCTTGTTTCACAGTCCTAGTGCTCAAGAGACAGAAATCTAAATCCTGAAGATCAGTGCCCATGTATATTATGGGTGTTTATTTTCCAGTTTGTATATTTTATATATATACAGGTAGTCCTCAACTTATGATAGCAGTCCTTCAATTCCTGGTTACTGTTGCTAACTGAATCCCATAATCATTAGGTAAGTCAACCTTGTGCCAACTTCCCACAATCAAAGTCAGCAGAGTGGATGGAATTTGAAGGCCCTACACTAGCATGCAGGTAAGTGGCTTCTGTTGAGTGGAAGAGAGAGCAAGAGGATGCCCAAGAAATCCATGCAATGTGGCACAGGTCAAGGAAAACATGAAAGGGTGCACTTGAGAGGTGCAATGCAGGTCAGGGAGGGGATGTGAGGAGATGCACAAGAAGTGTGGCACTGGTTGGGGAGGATTTGTGAGGATGCTGAGAGGACGACATGAGTCAGGGAGGGTGGACAAAAGTGTTAGGGGGTGCATAAGAGGCATGGTATGGGTCACAGAAAGTGGAGGCGGGGGTTTAAGAAGATGTGTGAGAGGCATAGCATGATTCATGGAGGGTATGCGAAGCTGCGAAGAGTTGCATGGGAAGCATAAAGGATGCAGGTTGGGGAGGGTGTGTGAAAGGTGTAAGGGAGTGAGCAAAGAAGCAAAGGAGGCACAGCAAAGGCCAGGAAGGTGTGCCTTGGTGTATTTGTGGCAGAGAGACTGGAGGAGGATATATGAGTGGCAGTACATGAGTGAAGCTGCATTAGTGAGGGAGACTTATCCCAGTAACTTGCAACCTTCCCCATTGTTTCCCTACTGATTTTCTGGAGAAGCCAATAGGAAAGGTTGCAAATGTGATCACTTAATAACAGGGCTCTTCAACTGGTCATAAGTGCAAACCAGTTGCCAAATGTGGGGGTTGCAATCATGTGACTGCAAAGGTGCTGAAATGGTGGGACTCTGGGAACCAGTCATAATCCCATTTGTTCGGTGCCATCATAACCTGAACAGTTGCTAAACAACATTTCCATAGGTTGAAGACTGCCTGTATGTTCACTGTGTGTTTCTAAAAGTTGATTCCATTTTTGTTGTTGTTGTTCCCTGAGCATCTTTAGGAGTTTCTTCTTACTTTTATCATGATACACATTATGTCCTTTTTGATTAAGTGTGTGTATTGAGGTATGCAGAGATAGCATTGATGAAACTGAAAGAACCATTAAGAAAAAAAAAAGATAATTCAGTTCTGATGAAAAAAATAGAATGAGAAAGAAATTCATAGTTAAGCTTGACCTCACTCTATTTACTTCAGTATATTAGTAGAACAGCCTGCCTTCTTTAATTGTGGATGATCCATCACTGCAAGTTTCCAGTCAAAGATTGAGTTGTCATTTATCTGCAACAGTTTGATTCCTGCTGTGGTCAGAGTCTGTATAGAACTATTCTCATGGTCCTTACATCCTTATGGTTCTATGGTTCTAAGGAGATAGGGAGATACTTTGGTAGGCTTTCAAGATTATATTACTTAGAACAATAAAATAGCATTCCTTTAATCCTTGGTCTATTTCTTCACCTGGCCTACTGACATCCAGGCTTTATGTTACATTAACTGGAATCTTCATTTTGTTCTTCCTTGGCTGTCTGCTACTGCTCCCAAGTACATATAAAGATGATATCATACTAATTAATAAGTTACTTGTGGACACATGGGTATATTTTAAAAGTGTATATCAACTTATCTGATAACTTATTTGGCAACGAGATGAGCAGCCTAGGACATACTTACATTTCTCTTTTCACACATCCCCAACTGAGAAGCATGAAAAACATGACATGGGGTCTCATGGTAGAAATGTTCTTATTGGTGTAGAGACATTCATTAAAGACAGCAGCTCATTAAGCTTTGAAATATTATTAGCAGTGCAAAATGGTGTTTGTTTGTTTTTTTAAATAAACTTTTTCTGTAGTGCTAATGACTTTAAAACCTGCTGCTGAAACTTTTCTAAGATTTATCTATTCATTCAGGTACTGGCCACATATCTACATTTGATCGAAACCTTTCATATATATTTTTTTCTATTCCAAGTCTCAGCTTTATTTAAAATATAAAGTATTATGTGAGTATTCACAGCTAAAAAGCACCTAGATATTATTCAAATCTACTTAAACATAGACACATCCTTAGTTGTGGATAAGCAGTCCATGCTACCTCACACGTATAAATAATGATTTTAATTGGAATGTTAGGGTACTTTCAGCTGTAAAATATTTAAGCACCCATGTGTATTCATTAAACAAAAATGTTTTTCACAATGATATGGCAAGCCATCAAAGATTTAAACAAATTACATTCTTGTGTCCAAAATGTTTATAACACAGGAGAATTTTTAAAATGTAAAAAAGAAGTGGGGAAAAAAAGCTTTTGAATGAAATACCATCATGTTCTAGTGAAAAGTAATGTGAGGCTGTCTCTGTGAATAGAGAAGATACTGATCTATCAGTTTCCTTGTAAAGTCTTCTGCACTGAAAATTAAAATACACATCCCATCTAGTTTTATTTGCTATGGTCATAAAACAGGGTTATCTATATTTCTCTGCTTTTCTTAAATTTATAAACTCTGCATACTTCCAAGGAACTAAAGACAACCTAAAACTGCTCCCCCCCCATTTCATCTGCACAATAATCCTGTGAAATTAGGATCAGAAGTAGTGACTGGTCAAATATCAAGGTGTGAATTTTATAGAGGGTTTCATGAGAATCTTCCCTTTCATGCACATTCTAACCATTACATAGCCCTCAGGTTTACTTCTGAACTATTTAAAGAAATTGGAAAATATTATGAACTTATAACTATTTGATGAATTATTGCTTGTTCCTTGGCCACATTCAGTTGCTTTCTCCCTTTCACATCTCCATTCCTCCCTCTCTCTTTTACATCTTACTTCAGTTTCCTGTGACAGCATTATTAGACTTCTTCCCCAAATAATATACCTAAATATGGAGTCACTATGTGTGACCTGGGCAGAGATATATATATACATGTACATGTACATCTATATGTATATATCTTATATATACTTTAACATTTAATCTAAGAATGATTGACAGGAATATAAAACAGAAGGAAGAAAATAGTTAGAAGAAGAAAGTAGGGAGGAGAAGGCTAAACCATAGA
This sequence comes from Crotalus tigris, assembly GCF_016545835.1. Lineage (NCBI taxonomy): Eukaryota > Metazoa > Chordata > Lepidosauria > Squamata > Viperidae > Crotalus > Crotalus tigris. Next base: position 14,422,000 of record NW_024096970.1, read on the forward strand.
GGAATAGGAGTAGGATAACAAGCTTGCATTTAAATCTCCAAAGGGTATCTTGAGAAGATAAAGTTTTCTTTCAGATCACTATTTTGGTTTTGAGTTAGCAATAATGTACCTATAATTTTCTCTATAGTGGAGATTATTTAATGAACAGCAAATTCATAGATGCTTTTCATCACATTTTTTCAAAGTAAATGACAATATATTTATATTTATCTATACACATACATACACATGTACACATTTTCATTTCATTTTCAAATGAAATATAGTGGGTGGTACTCTCTCAGAGATAATAAAACTGGCAAGGTTTTCCTTCATTTCCCGTTAAGGCCTGCCTTCCTTCCTTCCTTCCTTCCTTCCTTCCTTCCTTCCTTCCTTCCATTGCACTTTTTCATGTTTTCTGCCACAAAATGGAAAAAAAGATTACTAATTTTTTAATAATTTAATCAAAGACATGCTCTCCTCCACTGCATATGGCAATGGTAGTGAATCTATGGCACGGGTGCCAGAGGTGGCAATCAGAGCCTTCTCTGTGGGCACGCGCACCGTTGCCCCAGTCCTAGGCCTTCGGCTGGGTTTTATAAAACCTTTTCACTTTAGGCCTCTGCCGCCATGTGCAAAAAAAAAAAAAAAAAGATTCAATCAGTTAATTTCAACTTCTTGCAGGAAAAAAATGATCTTGCAAAGTTGGAATTGATTGATTGAACTTTTTAGTTCCACCCAGTCTGCCATTACCACCACAGCCACGCCCACCCAATTGGCCATGCCCACCCAACTGGCAACACCCAGCCAATGGGCACACCCACCCGGCACTCGATGATGCATAAGTGTGTTTTGGGTTGCAGTTTGGGCACTCAGTCTCTAAAAGGTTTGCCATCACTGGTATATGAAATCAAACTCCTCTGATAGTAGGAGAATGCTATTATGATATTAACAAAATAGTCAGGTTGATCATGAGATTAAGACATCCAAAGAAGAAATAGGAAACTTCAGTGATTCACACATGGTCTAATATTACTCTAAGCCTTAGCCAGCTGTTAGATGTGAATAGTGAGGTCAGGTTTGCTGGCAACACTATTTTTGCCTGATTGTTTCAAAACAGAAGGAACAGTGAAAAAGACTGAAACTGCAAATGTAATTAATTCAATATCTGTATGTGTAAATGAATCCATTTGGGGGGAGTGAAAAAATATATCTAACTTTATACGTTTGCTGAGAAGGTCTGAACTGAATTCATCTGGGCATTTTAGCATAAGCCATTTCAGTCTTTAGAATGATTTAACAATACAGTTTGGGGAATACAGACCAGACCAGAGTTGTGCTTACCAGGGACCCTGAAGAAATCAATTTAAAACTTGCTGGCCTCAAGAAAACCTTCCTCGGTGCTTCTGGAGCGATCCACCCTCCTCTCCCTACTAACAGTTGGTGAGGGTTTGCAAAGTCTGTGAATTTATATGCAAGTCTGAATCAATCCCCCAAGGCCCATCCCACTTCTAAACTTCAAAGAGAAGAGCAAACGAAGGTGAGTATCTCTGAGCAAATTGTCCCCCCCCTCCACTTTCTCAGACAAGTGATTGCATCTTTCAGTAATTCTTTATAATTTTTATTTTTCTGACTCTGTCAGCATTCATTTTCCATAGGGCTACAGTCCAAGATGCTTGCCTTCCCTAAAGGGAAAGAGGAAGAAAGAGGAGGTTACCACTGTGATGGGATTCGCAGTCTCTTCTGTGACATGCCAAGCAAATGGTGCATATGAATTTCCACCTTGAGACTTCAGTGCCCTCATTCCACACAAGCTACTTGGATAGAAACAAACAAGGCTTTCGCCATGAGTAGAATTTCACAAATGAATCTTAACGATTTATTGCTTTTCTAATTAGGCCCTTTAGGAACTTAGATTTGATTCAAGAAAACAGTTTGAGGTCCCCAAATGCTTCCTGCCATTGATTTGATAATTTTGTGTCTGTATGTGATGTTGATTTTCTTTTGTTGCTTTTTCTATCAACTTCAGAAAATATTTTCTAAACTACTGGGAAAAAATTGAACACTTAAAATGCATTCATCATAGACAGTGAAATGAAATACTTGGCAATACAAAATGTTATGTGGACAGTGGGGGGACAAAATTTATCCTACATCACAGAAGAAACCCACAGCATTGTTCTTTGGCATTTCATTCCCAATACTTTGATTCATTGTTCTATTTCTAATCACTGTGTGAAGTCTTCATCTTTTCTTTCAAATTAAATGACAAATTCAGAGAAAACTTCAAAATATTACCATATTTGATGCAGAATACTACGCGTATCCAAATAACAATTTTTTACAATAATGCTTCTGGTTGCCAAATAATGCATTAAGTTGGGAGAATTGTGACTGCTCTTATATTGATGAGGTCTGAGTTGATGAGTGACTAGGAAAAAAACCTGGGGTTTGTGATAGATGAAAATGAAACACACACATTCACACAAAGCTCTTAGGTATGCATAAGTTTTAGGGTGTTTCTAGTCTTAGTCATCTCAACCCATCCTATTCTTGACTATTGCAGCAATAAAATGATGTAGGACAAAAAAGAAAGTAAAACTATTAAAAATGATTTGAAAGGTGGATCAATTCCATGTATTGTGCAAAAGTGGGAGGCCATTATTGTCTATCTTGTTTGCACCTTCTTTATACGCAGCTGGTGGACCATTGTGGGAACAGAAGGCTTTTCCTTTTCGGTAGAAAGCTGACCAGTTTTCCCAGTGCTGAAGGAAGAATATTGTTTGAACCAGATATAGACCTGATAGAAGTTTCTGATGAATCCAGGACTGTTTGAAAAAACATTGAAACTCTGGAAGAGCAAAACCCTACAAGATTCTAACTGGCTATCAAGAGAATGCCAAATTGAAGCACTAGAATGAAACCTGACCTTGGAATGTACAGGGATGTCTGCAGCATGTGGTTGAAAATTCAAGATGAGGGCCAAAACTGCACAATTAAAGCTCCATCTGTTTATTATGTGCAGCATGCATAAGGGGGGGCATTTAATTATTCTAGTTTTAATTCTTTTATATATAAAGCAGGTACAAAATAGGGCATCTAGTGATTCCTCCTCCATTCTGCACTACAGAGAAACAATTTGGTGTACAAGGATGATGTAGCTATCATTGTTGAGGCATAATATTATTTGCTTCTTTGAGACACTTTTTTACTCTTATTGTCAATTCTGTCATAAGTGTTGCTGGAGAGGATTTCAACATATATTATATAGAAATCTATTCCAGCTACTAGAAGTAGCAGAGGAGGCTGCCGGAGTATCACAATGCCACGTAATGCAGATTCATTTTTTCAAAGTGGCTTCCAAGAGATGCTTCACTTAGTACATTTATTGAAGGGAAACACTTGTTTATAACTTGAGAAGCTTTAATAACAAATAATACATATAATTCTTATGTGATGTTTGTTGAATCTCAGAAGCTTATAGAAGAAACTTTTCTTTATGTGTAGAGGGGCATTTATCACAAATGAAACAGACAAGTGCAAATTAAAAACTTAAAAAGCATATTGCATAGAATAAATTTTTCTTTCTTTCTTTCTTTCTTTCTTTCTTTTTTCTTTCCTCACTCCCTCCTTTTCCTTTTTTTCCTTTTCCTTTTTTTTTTTAGACAAAGAATAGCAGACATATTACCAATCATACTGTTAGAACAGAAAAGGCCTTACATACATAATCATTCATTCAGTGCATTTATACTGTTCTGAAGCTCTTGGCTCTGACAAAATGTCAATAAGCTAATTGAGCTTGAACAAAAAATTTGCAAGAGGGAGGAGGGAGGAGAGAGAAAGAGAGAGAGGGAGAGAGAGAAAACTAGGTAAAATCTAATAGCAAAGAGAAAATGAAATTAAGCTCAGGACTGAACTGTTTGGGTCCTTGAATGCTCTCTGAGCTTGGGTGTTTTCTTCCAGATGTTTCATTGCCAAACTAGGTAACCTCATCAGTGCCAGTAAGGAGTGTGGTTTGCTCTCAGTTTATATTCTAGTGCAGGGGTGTCAAACTCACAATGTCACATGATTTGTTGCAATGTATCGCAATTTTTTTTCCATTGCTGGCAATAGGGTGGGTGCAGTTTCGCCATGACGCATCCGGCCTGTGAGCCAGCAGTTTGACACCCCTGTTCTAGTGGCTTTCTCTGTCAGGGGAAAGTGATCTTTGTGATTCCTTGATTTGGCTGTTCTTTACTCTTAGTTTGCCTGTTGGTCTAATTGCTGAGGCATTGTTTGCTTCTTGATTGTTAAGAGAGATAAGATGAGATGATGAGATAAGAGATGAGAGATATGGTAAGATAGAATAGAATAACAGTTAGAAGGGACCTTTGAGGTCTTCTAATGCACCCTCCTGCTCAAGCAGGAAACCCTATACCATTTCAGATAAATAGTTGGCCAATCTCTTCTTCTGCAGGAAAATAGTTCCACTGATTAATTGTTCTAACTGTCAGGAAATTACTCCTTAGTTCTGGGTTGCTTCTTTCCTTGATTAGTTTCCATCCATTGCTTCTTGCCTTGCCCTCAGATACTTTGGAGAATAGCCTGACTCCCTCTTCTCAGGCAACTCCTGAGATATTGGAACACTGCTATCATGTCCCCCCTCGTCCTTCTCTTCATTAAATAGACATACCCAATTCCAGCAACCATTCCTTATATGTTTTAACCTCCTTTCCCCTGATCATCTTTGTTGCTCTTCTCTGTACTCTTTCTAGAGTCTCAAGATCTTTTTTACACTGTGGTGACCAAAACTGGATGCAGACAAATCATGGCAAGGCAGGGCAGGACGATATGAGATGAGATAAATGAAAGATAATTTTATTGTTATTTTTTACCATGAACACATTGGGACACATTAAAAATGAAATTATGTTGCCTGTTCTCAAAAGAAAGTGTGTGTGTGTGTGTGTGTGTGTGTGTGTGTATTGTCCTTAATAATATTAAAAATGCGAATCCTGGGTATACACATATCAATAAAAATATAGAAAAATGAACACCAGGATAAAAACGTGTTCATTTTGAATACATAGCGGAAAAAGGAAATTTGAAAGTTCACAAGGTTGATACTATATGGGACAAAACTGTGATTGACTACAAAATGTTCTACTTTGGATGCCACGAAGTTTCCTCCCAGAAAGTAACAGGTCATGAAGAGGATGTGTAGTGGACCCTGGTCAAACATTGCTTATATCCTATGTCCAGGATATGTCTCGGTGTTAATCTCTATTCACCTGGGAAATAAAAGGAAAAGGAAACAAAACCCCAAAAGAAAACAAAGGAACAAAACTCCTCCTCACCAGCAATCAGCACACAGATAAGCAAGATAAAGTACATAAAATGAATTTATAAAATGAGAGCCAACCTTACTCCCTATTAACACTGGTAACGTTAAACGTCTGCAAGAAAACCACCAAGCTCAGAGAGCACCATGGATCCTACATATATCTTGTTATCCATATTTATAAATCACAAAATTCTAGACATATGAAAAGGAGTGAGGGAGGTCTGAGCCAAACTGTGAGAGATTCTGGACTGATCTTCCCTTGTTAGTATCCTTGCTGAAAGGGTCCTTTGGTCTTGCTGGTGGCTGAAATCAAATTCTAATATTTCAGTTTTGTATTTCTGAGGCAGCTGTCAGGAACCTTTTGGGAGAAAAGAACATAGAAAGATCCATTGAACTGTTCCCTTGTGTCATATGGAAGGAGTCAGATTGACCTCCCCATGCCCTATGTTCTTCCTGGGAGGCCTTCTAGGACCCACAGGTTCTCCAGCTGATAAATGAAGGAGAATGTATTGTAATTCAGCACATCCGGAAAAATTGCCTTAAGGCAGAAGGAAGCAATGATTTTCCGTCAGATATTTTGAATTGGGTCCAGAAAGGAATTGATCCCAATTAAACTTGTCACTGACATATTTTGCATCAGTTCATGTTCCTGGATTAACTTCAAGGGGTGTCTTTAATATTCTGATTCACATAGCACCAACCATGTTAGTCTTCTGATACTAGAAATTGAGTTTGTATATTTTAATGAAAATAGTTTCAGTTTATTTTTCTTTGTTTTGCTGGTTTGTTTATTTTAGAAAGTGTTTATGTTTCAAAGTAGAAAAGAACTATGCTACATATAGAATCAACTTATAATTATGAATGCCCCCAGTTTAGATACTGTATATTTTCCCATTTAAAAGAGAAAATGAAAATATTCTAATCCCTGCTTATTCAAACTCTAGCCAGCCTAGGAAAATTTCTAACACAGTGCAGAGAAGGTAAGCTTTTATAGAAAGTTTTGTATAAAAATATATGTCTAATCTGAACCTTTGAAAATACAGCTTTCTTAAAAATCCAGCCATTTCTAATACAGCACTGGATGGATTGCACAGCCCAACTGATGGCAACAACATGCAGCTATACACTTGGAGATAGACTTTTATATTTTATCATTCTTCCACTTGTGCACTACATAATATAGAATTTTGCAGAAATGGCAAAAATTTCTGCTTATTTAAAGGATCATACACAAGAAAGATATATTACTGTATGGGGAAGGTGGATAGATTATATTCAGAAAAAGTATGGAATTAAAAAGTTTCATTTATTTTATGAGTGAATATTAAATATTATAGAGAATTGTTTTATAGGTTATGGAGTTAAAGGTTAATTATGATATTTTTTTCTTCTCTTTTTTTTTCTTTTTTTCTTTTTTCTTAATTATTATAATTTTTTTCTTATTATTAACCCTGTATTCTGCTCTGGGAAGTGAAGGGAGGGGGGTTGGGGGTGGGAGGGAGGGTAAGGGGAGGGGTTTCTACTTTAAAATTTTATTGTATTTTTATAAATGATTGTATGTTTTAAAAAATAAAAAAAAATAATAAAAAAAGAATGATAAAATATAAAAGTCTGTCTCCAAGTGTGTAGCTGCATGTTGTTGCCATCAGTTAAGAGAATTCATAGGATTCTACCAAGGGTAATTTCATTTAATTTTGTTTAATTATTATTAAATGTACAGACCTCTCAAAATAATCATCAACCACAGAGTAATATTTACTACTGAACAGGATCTGAGCCTAATTTTCTACATCCCCATGTAATATTCCAGCTCCTGACCAAAAGGGTTTTTCTGAGCATTGGGGTGGTGGGGGGGGAGAATATCCACTCTTGAACTTTTAGATTTTTCCTTTTCCAATAAGTTTGCATTTTGTTGAATTGTTATTATATCCTGGGTTTTGTCACTTCAACATACGGAGCAGGAAAAGACACAGGATAATAGCCTCTTAACACAGGGTACATTTTACCAATAGGAAGAACTCATTTTCAGGTTAATTCTCTTTAGAATTCCAAAAATAGTACAAACAAGTGCAGACAGATGAAGATATACCCTTGACTCCCCGCAGTTAATGGAAAAATCTGAAAAGAAACTGTTAGTGTACATTGTGTCAACAGAAATCCTATTATATAGCTCTCTGTTGCATTCAGATTTGTAATTTCATGGAGGTATTCCTTATCAATATTCAAAAGTCAAAACCACAATTCCCATCTCCTCCATCTGCATCTGTTTTATGTTTGGTTCATTTTAAAAAAAGTTTTATATCATGGGCAATATGCAATTCTGTGCCCCTAGAGTTGTTACACTGATATACTGGTCTACTTTAGTTGTTCTAGTAGCTACCTTCAGTGATGAAAGTAGATCCTGCATATTGATTTCTTAGGTTTCTAAGTAAATAGAGTCTTGTTACCATTTTGAAAGATTAAGTAATGGTACTTTATGGAACTATGGGTCTTGATAATGTATACATTAGGTCATCATGTCCAACTCTATTCTAAATAAGTTAAATGAGTTTTAAATTATCTCTATTTTGTCTCTTGAGAAGCTATTTGGCAGCCTCTTAATGCTCACTTAGAAAAATTGTTTCCTGATATGCAGCCTTCATTTTCCTTTATTCATTTTCTTCTTCTAATGCTAGGTAATACCCCTGGGGCCACTATAAACAGGTTTTTTTTTCCTTTTCAATAGCAAATATAACCTTCATTTTCATTATAACTCAGCTAACCTTTGAGGGACCCAAGCTGATAGGCCAGGACTTTCATCTATATTACTCAAGGTGACATGCAGCTACAGCCTTGGGCATCTCCTCTGAACTGTGCCTTCCTAGGATTAAAATGCATCCTTTGTAGCTTTGGACTTACTCAATATTTATCCTTCAGTAGCAGTAGCAAGAGAGCTTAGACAGTGACTTTAAAACTCTAAATTCTCAGATCTTAAAGCAGCCGCTTTGGTAAATCTCCATAAAATAGACCATCAGATACAATGTCATCTTAGAAATTTGCCAATTACAGTATATGTCATGGATATCTGATCATGTAAAAACTGACTGCCAGCGGTGTTGTGATATCTCTGGGAATAATTGCCCTTCAACCCAGAGAAGTGGGACAAATTGCTATAAATTACCACATTCGTGTATTTTACAAGAATTCCTAAAACTCAGTATGAAGACATTGAAAATCTAGGCCTAACGGTTGTACTTCTTTAAAAAAAATATAATAAATAGGAAATTTCGATCCTACATATTCTTCTTTCTCTTTCTTAAAGACCAGTTAAGTCTAGATCTTAGTAGTCTAACACATGGATCTGACCACATCCCAGATTAAGCAAAAAGACAAAATCAACCTGAGTTTTCAGTTTACTACATTTAATGGGGATTCAAAAGGGAGAGGTCACAAATGGTCAACTGTGTTTAAAAATTAAACAAAATGTGGTCTGGTATAAGGCTAAGTAATAGGAAAGTTTCTACTGTGCATTAATCAATATGAAAATAAAAAATCCAGCATATTTCTTATTGTTACTACCACTTAATATAAGTACCAACAGTTTATTAGATTTTGCTGTTCACAAATAATTTTTGCTTACCTGCATTCAGTAAATTTTACTGTGTGTTGAAAGTTGTTATTATTCTTAAGAGTACTGAGACTGAGACATACAACTTCCCTAAAACTGTTCAATTTTTTTTAACCTAAAATTAGAATATATCATTCTTAATTTTAGCAATGTATAAATTCACATAATAACTAGTGGCCTCAACCACTACAGTCCACATATTTAAGGATCCTGAAAAAGAGACTTCTCATTGATCATTCACACTGCAATCAGTTGTGCAGGGGGAAAAAAACATCAACATCAATTGATTATGTTCCTCTCCAGGCTAATTTTTGATGGATGTGAGGGGAATGGGCTAGTTGAAACATCCCTGCTTATGAATTTCAGTGATGATTAATATTATCATAGATGTTTGTTGCGCCATATAGTTGCTGAATTGTTACTTATGTAATTAAAATAATTTCTAGTATGAGTCTTACGGTATGTTCTTATATTCTTTGGCAGAAGGTTTTAAGAAAGAAATTTTAAGAACAGGGATTAATCTGTTGATTTTGCACAGGCTTTTCTTCTAAATTTTGATCTATGCTCCAACCTTTGATGGATATGCATGAAACTCAAGGCCATCACTAAACTACCTTACTAATGAGCCTCACACAATTACTTCTGTGCCACTCTTCATTTGGGGACAAGAGATACTTTGTGATGGTATAACTATTTGTTTATTTATAAAATGTATATAGCCACCTACTCTCTCACAAACAATAAAAACACAGTATAGACAAAAGATAAAAATAAAAATCAATAATCCCCCACCCATAGACCCCTAGTGAAAACACATGAATAAATAAGCCATTTGATGGGCTCCATCACACTTCGGGTTCCCCAGAGCTGCTGGAAAAACCAAGACTTTGGGGCATTATGAAAGAATACCAAAGTGGGGGCCAGTCTAATTTCTGCAGGGATGATGTTGCAAAGTGAAGGAACCACCATAGAGAAGGCCTTTCTGGGTAATGCCAGATGTACTTACCAGATGTTGCAGGGATGGGACCCACAACATTCCTTGCTTCCCCACTCTAGTGGGTCAGGTAGATGTCACCAGCAAGAGACAGTCCCTCAGATAACCTGGTTCCAAGTCCTGAAGGGCTTTAAAGATGACAACCAGCACCTTGAATTGAACTATGCTGCACCATCTTTATTATCCCAATATCTATGGAGAAATCTTGTAAAAGCAAATAGGAGAGGAGATTTCTTATGGTAGGAGATAAATGTAATAAATGTATTTGTTTTCCCAGGGTTACTATTATTTCAAATTCCTGTTGCTATGTAGAGCAGTGTTTAATTAAATCAATTTGGCTGCCAGTTTTTCTTTACCCTTCTAGATAATGCAAGCCTCTTTTTAAATGTCAGCTGTCTTTCTTGCTTCTTTGGAGTGGGGTCTCTGCTCAGTTCCTGGCATATCTGACTCCAAATGTCACTATTTATGCTGGAAATATGAAAGGTATAAAAGAGATAAAATCCATCTCAAGTCTGCACCTGCTTCCTAATGACATTATTTTTTTTTATCAAATAAAGGGTTTTGATAAGATTGAATGCAGACACAGTTATAGCTCATCTTATTTGTAATATATGACTTGGATTGCTGATACATATATATATATATATATATATATATATATATATATATATATATATTACCTTGAATGAACACCCTGTCAGCCCAGATATGGGAGAAAGAAATCTCCTCCCCCTGTCTCTCTCCTGGTAGCTAACAAAGTGGGAGAGAACCCGTGGCTTAGAGGTTATAACATCTGCCTAACATGCAGATAGCCCAGGTTCGAATCTCAGAAGAGTAAGTTTGGCTGATGAGGGTTAAAGGAACCTGAAATAGCTATACCATTCTCTCTTTATTCTTTGTTAGCAAAACCTAAAAACCTAAATATATATATATATATATATATATATATATATATATATATATATATATATATATATATATATATATATAAAATATACGAACACCAGGAAGTTATAAAACTATAAAAAGTTTTAATAAAACCAGAATAAAACCAAGCTTCCGCTGGCATCTGCCAGCATCATCAGGGTAGTCTCCAGTGGATGGGAGAAGTTATTTATAGATGTGGCGTTCTTTGTGCCCGGCTTCTTGACCTCATCATGGGTCCCAGCCAATCCACCTGCGTTTTGATCATAGTTTCTGTGTTGCAAGCTGTAATTTCCTCACTTTCCTTACTTGTGCTGGTACCGCAGCTCTTCCTCCCTTCTTTGCATAACTGTAAGTCAGGGGGACTCCTTAATTCCACGTAATTAGATGTGCACTGTCTGTGTTTATGTTGTTTATTCTCCTCATCCTCCTTCTTGGTACTCCCTATTTCTGTTCTCCCCCTATTTCTTTGTTTACGATCCTCTTTCAAAACTATATCCTTATTGTTTGTCTCTGTAGCCCAAGATTCCATTGTGTTTACATCATCCTGTTTCCCGATCCTTCGTATCACTTTATTAACTCCCCTTTCTATTTTCTCTTCAATGGGGGTGATTTTACCACCCTCTCCAGAATTCGTGGCGCCCACAAATTGATTGCTGACCCCTTTTTCCGAGGGGGCTGTCCCTTCACTGTTGTTTCTGTATTCGCTCATTACTTGGGGGTATGCAATCTTCCTTAAAAGGAGAGAGGCGGAATCCTTACGGTCGTGACTTGTATCTCCTTGTGCATTCCAACGGGGAGTCGTTCCTCTCAAATGTCTGTAGGAGCGTGTGGAAGCTCTAAGATTATAGCGAACAGGCTTCTCATCTCCCCGTTGTTCTCCTGCGTTCCCAAGGCAATAACAGCTCAAACGGGAAATGTCATTAGTGAAGTTAGTTGCAGGATCGCCGGTGGAATTACACGTGGCATTCCACCAGACCCACACTCACAAAAGCCACACAGGATGTCACCACCACACATCCACACAAAAAGCAAACCGAAAGCCACACTGAGGATGAGGCATGACCACAAACCAGAAGCCAGACCACAGCTGCATCATTAGCCACTTTAAACCCCCCACTCCAATCCATACATGAAGCAAACTGACACCCACCATGAAGATGAGGCACGACCACGAACGCGAAGCCAAAAATTAGCAATGCAGCTCACCATTTTAAACCCCCCAGCAACTCAGACTAACCTGAGCACAACAAAGCCCCCACCCAAACAGAACACTCTCCCAGCCAATCAGAGCACAGCCAACCCCCCAGCCACTCAGAGCACAGCCAAGCTCCTAACCAATCAGAACACACCTGAAGCATGAAGCCAAAAGCACCAGCCTGAAGATGACGAATGAGACTTCGTCGAAACATCGCCAAGACACTTCCAATTTTACGCGGGAGAAAACCCGAACAACCAAAGACCTACATACAAACACCCGCAAAAACCTCAGAAAACATGTATATGTATATATATGAACTATTGCCAAAACTGAACACTTTAATAACAGAATAATCAGAGAAGCCATCGAGATAGAAAAACGCCCACACAACATGAACAAACGAGATGATACCTCCCACCTACCAGCCATTTGGAAACCCACCCTTATTGACAAATGAGTCCCTAACACAAAGAATGACACCAGACCCACACTCACAAAAGCCACACCGGATATCACCACCACACGTCCACGCAAAAAGCAAACCCAAACCCACACCGATGATGAGGCACGACCACAAACCAGAAGCCAGACCACAGCTGCATCATTAGCCACTTTAAACCCCTCCAATCCATACATGAAGCAAACTGACACCCACCATGAAGATGAGGCACGACCACGAACGCGAAGGCAAACAATAGCAATGCTCACCATCTCACATCCCCCTGCAACTCAGATTAACCTGAGAACAACAAAGGCCCCACCCAAACAGAACACTCCCCCTACCAATCAGAGCACAGCCAATCCCCCCCCATCCAATCAGAGCATAGCCAAGCTCCTAACCAATCAGAACACACCTCCATCCAATCAGAACACAACCAAGCTCTCATCCAACCAGTTCATACCCCCACTGGCAGTTAAAAGTAAGAAGCTATGATCACACATTGCTCCTAGAAGCACGAAGCCGAAAACACCAGCCTGAAGATGACGAATGAGACTTCATCGAAACGTCGCCAAGACATTTCCAATTTGACGCGGGAGAAAACCCGAATAACCAAAGACCTACTAGCACAACCTTCAATCTCCGGGAGAGGTATAAACCAGTTGTTTATTGCTAAAATGATATTTAAAAACAATAAAACAATAAAAACAACTATTTACAATGTTAAAAGCAACAACTTAGCTTTCGCTGGTGCCCTGCCAGCATGCAAAAAAGAGAAGGTGGGACAACCAAGGCAATTACAGTTAATCAGGAAGGATGGCCCTATCACATGGGCAATGAGTAAGCAGTTAGAACGGCAACGTGTATAAAAAGAATCTCCCCACCCCCTGAACTTCACTCTGAGGACGCTGGCAGGGGACCAGCAAAAGCTGTTTCTTTTAACATTGTAAACAGTTGTTTTTATTATTTTTAAATATCTTTTTAGCAATAAACAACTGGTTTATACCTCTCCCGGAGATCGAGGGTTGTGTTATTGAACAAATATGCCTGGATTCGCATTTTTGCAGCTATTAATATATAAATAATTTAAATAGTTATTTCAAGTATTTCCAATTTTTCATACATTCTTTTATAGTCTCTTAAGTTTATATTCTCAGGTTATTTAGCACTCAGAGATACTTTTAAATATAGTTTTCCATAAATAAAAAATACATGAACATACAGATGTATACTTGATAATAGAGAGAGGGACATTCCATTATTGACAGGTTTCAATACCCAAAAGTAATACTCATTATAATTCCCAAAAGTAATACTCATAATTTAATCATTACTCATTATTCATTGTCTCAATACCCAAAAGTAACTCATTTGATCATAACACTCCAATGAAATATAACCTTGTCCATGGCTAATGAGTACAATGAGTCAATGCTATAAAAAACCCTCTGCTATATGTTATATTGCTCAGGAGATAGGAATCAATAGATATCAATATATTATAATGCATATGTTTTGTGAAATCATTTATTTTTCCTTTTAACTTCTGCATTTTCATCTAAATACTCTAACAAGAACTTGGGTGTATTTTTGATAAATGGAGGCTATTAATCTTCCAATACCAACACCACCACTCCACACTTGCTATGTGTTTTTCCATGCAAGATCTTTCTTTATAGTTTATAATTTTGCTCTGAGATTTTTTTATTCATTGTGCTGGAAAACTTTGAACTGAGAAATCCTCTAAAGGCAATTATTTCAATATTGGCATTGTAGGGAGAAATAAAACATCCTTCTCCATTATCTCTCAATAGATAGGTCAGATACAAGGGAAGCAAAGTAATAAATCAGCGCAAATGTTAGGACGTTCTTGTTTGGGAAAGTCACTCATTAACAGACTTCATTTTTTTTAATTGAGTTTGTTCTGTATTAATTTTATTGTGAATGTTTTAATCTTTTCTATTCTTTGTGTCTCTTCAATACCACCCAAAATTGCAAAATTGCAATGGGATACAAAATTAATTAATAAATGAAAGATAATTAGGGAACAAAGCATAAGTCTATAAGGCAAAAGCATACATCAAACCAATGAGAGACAAACACATTGTGCCATGCATATTTGTGATAAGATAATTATTCCAGTGTTTTATCTGTTCCAACAATCATTGCCGAATAAACATTTGCCTTCTCTACTCATTGAAAATGGAATTGTTATTCCACAACACCTCTAAATCTCCTGTTTCTTCAACTGAAGAATCTTATCTATATAGTGAAAGGTTTGAGATGTAGGATTCTTCCTCATTCTCATCTCCCCATATTTTTCTGTTTCTATCATGCACACACATACACACAGAGTAAATAATCTTGGCTTTCTCTGATCTCCAACAATTTAATTGTTTCCCTTTTCTTATCTCTTGAAACAGAGCTCAGGGAGGATTCTTAATCCCTATTATGGGCAAACTATTAGCCTTTTGCAACAGGTGAGAGGTCAACTTTCAGCCTGCTATCTTAGATGTATGTTCCATCCTATACATTTCCCTAGGTGGCAAAAAAATACTGGAAATAACATAAATTATTACAGAGAAAGAGCTGTAGCTAGCAGAAAAGAGATTGAAAGAAAGCAAGTCCCTATACAATCATTGCTTTACTTGGACCATTCTTAATTCTTTTGTGGTTTCAATTATGATACATATCATAATATACTTCTAGGAAATAGGAAGCTGCCTTAAACCAAATTGGTTTATTTGTCCATCAAACCCAAATTACCTTATTTTGATTAGCAGAAGAACCAGTACAACTCTTTTATATCACCTGCTAACTAAACTTTTAAAAGTGGGGCAATTGATTTGCATGTAGAAGCCACTCTTGATTTTTTAAAGAAACATTGTTGTCGCTGAAGGCCATAAGCAATAACATGACTCAGTGATGTCTCTAGAGAGATCTGTAGAGTAGAATTTTTCTTCATCTAACTTCTCTTATGGTGTCAGCAGCCTGTTTCTCAAGGTCCCTTTTCAAGGTTCCTCCCCACTGGCCAATTGACACAACATTTTCCTGATGAAGTTGCTCAGGTTTTTCTTGAGTCTTGGCTTTACATGGAGCAGACCTTGGACAACTTTTTGCTATGTTACGTGGAATTCTGTAGCCTCTGAGGAACTGGGGTGCTTCCAGGAAAGAGTATCCTCTGCTACCTGTAGTGGGGACCTCTGAACCTCTTGGCTTTTTCATATAACAGGAGGGGAACTATTTCCTGGAAGATTATTGTAGGTATGAGCATTACCAGCAATTCTGAAGGAACTTGTGGCAAGCCCTCTCCTCGAGAGGCTTTACCTGGATCCAGAAATATTGTAAAAGTACTATCCAGTTTCCAACCTTCCATTTTAGTGAAAATTATTGAAATGATGGTGTACATGTTCTGGTCCAGTTACATTTTTTAGCAATTTTCAGTATCTTCAAACATAGGATCCTCCTGGAATGGCTTCAGGGACTGTGGATTCAAGATTTTAGTGGTCTTCCGATAACAGAGAGATTTTTTTAGAAGGTATTTGGGGTTTTACGCTTTTTTATTGTTTCTAAACTATTTATCATTTTTTTCAGTTTTCTGATTCTATTAATTATGATAGTTTTACATCTAATCCTATAGGAATGTGACAAGATATAAATTTAATAAATAAATTTATTTTAGGCACCTTATTTCAGATTTTTTTAACTGGTATACTCAGTAAAATAGAATATTAAACCTGTCAAAGACATAATATATCAGTGTTGTTATTTTGTTCTTTTGAAAGAGAAAAATGCAGTATGATAATTCAGAGTTTTGCTGCTGAGTTATATCATCATGGTGTTGTAGGGAGTGCTACCATAGGAAGTATAAGAAAGCAGGGCTGGGGGGGGGCTATCATTTCCTGTAAGCTGTGGATTTCTCATATTGAATTGTCATATTGAGCAAGAAATGTGATGTGTTGTAGTGGTTAAGGTACTGGCCTAGGACAAAGGAGTCATCATGTGTTACAGATATGAACTTTGGGAACTTATCAAATAATGGAAAACTCAAAAACATAGCACACAGTAATTCTGCTAACCTCTCAGCTTTATTGTTTAAAATTGCTTAGGCTATACACTCTTGCACATTCATATTCAGTAACCTCACTGTGCCACTGGTCAGACGGTGCAAGGGGTATTTGGAGAAGACAGAGCATTAAAATGAAAAATTCCATCTATGGATGATGTCTTCTGACAGGTCCTTCATTTTAATCTTATGCCAGCATCCTTCCTTCTCACATGAGCTCAGTTTCATTTTCCTCAATTTCATTGGCTCTTGCTATTACTCAGTTAAGTAAAACTTACTCTTTCATTCCTTGTTAGCTGTCACTTGGGGCTGTCTGATTTCAACTGATACCACGTTTCCCTGTGAATGTATATATCATTATCTCTTGAGGTATTCTCAGTCACTTTTTCAATTCTACTTCTCTCAATATGGTCTAGCTTTAGTTCTTACAAAACCTGGCATCCCTTGGTTGATTTCTGTTAAACACTTTGCATGTACTGACTTCTTGCTGTGAAGATAAAATGAATCCATGTAAACTGTATTGAGCTCCTAGAAAATTTGAGATACAAATCTCCAAAGCTAGGGCCAGTTCACTCCTTTTCCCAAAGGACCATAAAGTTTATAGTTTCAGAAGTCAGGGAAGATACATACAAACATCAATTTCTGAGACCAACAATTACTAGATATGTTTTTTAAACATTTTTGCTAATCTTGCAGGTAGTAAATGCCATCTATAAAACATTGTATATAATTTTTATTTATAAGTATCTACCCTTGTTATTTTATAGTTTCTTTCCCACAAGTTTTGCCATTTTTCTAATTCTACATTGTGCCCAAAGTTTTTTGTCCAGGTTATCATTGTTTCTTTGACTTGTTATCTTCCATCTTCAAGTTTAACAAAAATTTATAGAGTTTCTTAATCAATTTTTCATCTGATGACAATAATATCTGGTCAAACACCATAAACATAAAACCATATGTTTTGGGCATCTTTTTGTATCTTATTTGAATTTGCAAGTGTGGCCACCATGGTAGCTCAATGCCCTGTTCTTCCAATTCTTATTTAGTTTGTAATTTGCCTTCAGTATTCTATTTTTTTTTCCCTTTTTTGAAGATGGGAACCACACCAGCTCTTTTCCAATCCTCAGTTAATTCCCTGTTGTTCCAGGATTTTTGAAAGATATGGTATAATGATTTTGAGATAACATCTGCCAGTTCCTTCAGAACTCTGGGATGTAAACCATCAGGTCCCAGTGTTTTATATTTGTCAAGATCAGATATGTGTTTTCTAATCCTTTTTTTTTTACTTATTTTAATTTTTACTTCTAGTCTGTCTTTTACAGTTAGGTTTTTGGTAGGTTGGGCTATAGTTTCTTTTTGTGTGAAGACTGAGGCAAAGAATCAGTTAAGCAGTTTTGCTTTCTCTCTGCTGCCTGTTATTTCCTTGCCATCTTCTCTCTTAAGTGGACTATAGTTTCCTTGACTTTTTTTCTTGTTATTTATATGTTGAAAGAAACTTTTTAATTATTATCTTTGACTTTTATTGCAAGTCTTTGTTCATTCTGAGCCTTTGCTTTCCTGACTTCATCTTTGCAGGTTTGGGCTATCTGCTGAAACTGTACCTTAGTTTGTGTCCCTCTTTTCAATTTTTGTACTTGTCCTTTTTGTCTTTCACTTTATCAGAGAGATCTTTGTGCAGCCATGCTGAATTCTTCTTGGATATCTTGTTTTCTTTTTCAGTGGTACTGTGTTGAATTCCAATATGACATGGTCACTCTTGCTCAAAGTTCTGGCAACTTCAACTCTCTGTATCACTTCTCTATTAGTAAAAATATTTTTCCTCTAATTCCCACTTCTACCTTTTGAATGACAAAATTGTCATCTAGGTTGGTTTTCATCCTTTGTTTTGTGGATTTCTGTAGAAGTGTAGTGATCTTTTATGCATAATAAAACTCTGCCTCCTCTTTTGTTAGGTCTGTTTCTTTTGAATAGTTTGTATTCTTCCATCAGTACATTCCAATCATGAGTTTCACCCGCCCCAAATTTCAATAATGGCAACTATATCATATTTATCTTCATCAACTAGTATTTCAAGTTCATCCTGTTTGTTCTCTGAACTTTGAGCATTCATGTATAGGCATTTGAGTCATTTATGGATCTTGGGTATGCTTCTTAAATCTCCTATTTTGTATCTGGGTTTTTCATCCTTTCCATCACTCTCTACTGCATTGTTTTTCCTTTTTTTTCCTTCTTCTTTCTCTTTACTCCATATCTCCATATATGATTGGTTATCTAGTGTTTTTTGCTTGGAATTAGATTCTAAAGGTCTAGAAGATTGCCCCCCTTGCCCCTTCAATTTTACTTTAAAGCCCTTCTAATAACATGACCCAGTCATTTTCCAAATATATTCTTTCCAGTTCTTGTGAGGTTCACTCCTTCCCTTGCCAGTATCCCTTTTTGTAGGTAATGCAGACTGTGGTCTATGAAATCAAAGTTCTCTTGACAACACCAGTTTTTAAGTCAGTGACTTGTTTCTAAAATCCTTTGTTCACTCATTGGATGTTGGCCTTTTGTTGGGAGTATAGATGAAAACTGCACTTGAGTTCCTAATTCTTTATCTTTCTTCCCTAGCTGTTTGTGATTTCTTGTTATTGTTTTTAGATTCACTGTTGTGTCATTGGTCACCATGTGTAGGAGAAGAAAGGGGTAGTAATCCATGGGTTGATTATTTTAGTAAGTTTCTCAGATACATCTTTGATTTTTACTCCAGAGAGACAACATACCTCCCTAAATTGACTGTTTGGTCTGCAGAGTATAGTTTCTGTTCCCCAAAGAATTGAATCTTCTATCACTAATAGTCACCTTTTTTTTTTCTCTCAGGGAATCTGGGATACTATTTTGTCCTGTCACAGGAATGCTGAATTGTGTCTCATTTTTAGAAACTATTGATGACTGCTCTTTTATAGGTGTCTGCATATTTTATTCTAGGGGGAGGCTATGAAAGCAATTGTTCAGTTCCAGGGGGCTTCACTGGATACTAGGATGTATATTAGGGACTTTGCTTTCGGATGCTGTTTTCTTCTAAAAATGACATTTTCCTAACAGACTTCCTCTTTAGTTTCATATATAGGATTATTTTTGGGAAAAGCTGTTTGTTCCCTACGGTGTTCAATTTGGATGTATCATTTTTTTCTTCATATATGGGGTCATTTTTTTAGAAACTGTTTGCTCTCTATTGTGTTTAATTTTGATGCAGTCTTCTTGTTTAGGTTGGGGATTTTCACTTTGTTCATTGAGTTTCAGAGTGGCTAGAGTTGCTTCTAGATCATTTTACTTTTTCTTCTAGTAAATCATATGAATATATGATTTACATTTGAAACATATATAATTTGGGTCTACTGCGGGCATAATCTCAAACATATGATATATTTTGCAAGTCACTATAGTGTCAGTTTCTATGTCCATGATTTTTTATTTTTTTATTTTGGATAAAAATTGAAATTTTCTAAAAAAAATATTTTCCCTGTTGCAAAGTGTTGGTTTACAATAGTTTACAAAAGTTCTTGACCCTTTGTTCTCTGTCTTGAAAAAATCATCATTATGTTCTCTGTTTTAAGTGTCTTTTTCCATATTTTTTTCCTCTTAGATCATTAAAAATTTAAAAATTTCTAAAGAATTAAAATAAGTAAACTTTTTTCAAATGCTTAGTTGAAAAACAAATTGAAAAATTGAAAAAATAATTTTAGAATTGAACATTTAAAAATTGAAAATGGATTAAAGAGAAATTTAACAGTTGAAAAAGATAAAAGTTGAGAAAAAGATAAATTGAAAAAATATAAAAATTGAAAAAGCAATTGAAAATTGAAAAAAGAATTTAAAGATTGACAAAAAAATTTAAAAAATTCAGAAATTTTAAAAATTTAATAATTTACAATAGTTCTTCGCCCTTTGTGAAATTTTATGCACTTCTTTATATTGGGAATCTCATGCTTTTTTCTAGGAGATGCTTAGCTCTTAACCCTCTACACACTACCTTGAAAGTTTATCCCTTTCCTCTCTGTCCAAAAGTGTTATATATCTATCCTTTTCCTCGCTGCCTTCTTGCCCTTCAGTTGCCTGGTCACTGCTGGGGTTTTCAAGTAAGATATGCTGATCTGAGCCACTGCTCAGCTGCTCTGCCACGCTACTCTCAGCTGCTAGTCTACCTCGCTGCTCTCAGCTGCTGCTATGGGCACTCCAGCCTGCTATCATACTTAGCTCTGCTCCACTGATGTTCACTTTGTCTGCCACGCTTTTCTCAGTCACTGCTAGTCCATTGCACTGATCTCAGCCGCTGCTATGGACATTTTGCTGGTATGCCGTGCTGCTCTCAGCTGCTACTATGAGCACTCTGCTCCTCTTCCACTTAGTTCTGCACAGCTGCTGCTCAGTGTCCACCTTACTTCTCTCCTCCGCTAGTCTGCTGCCACCTAGCTCCATTTCATCTCTGCTCAGTGGCCTATGTTTGCACCTCAGTGCCTCCATTTAGCTGCCAGGTTGGGTTGCTAGGCCTTCTCTCTATCTCTCAGCTGGGCTCTTGGGCTGTCTCTCAGCTGGGATGCTGAGACACCTCACAGCTGGATCACCTCTCAGCTGTGCCATCTCTCAGTTGGAAAACTGGGCCACCTCATTAAAGTATTTTTTTCCCAAAATTTTAAAAATTCTAAAAACTTATGTTCATAAATCCCAAAATTTAGAAGATTTTTTTGAAAAGAAAATTTAAACTGAAATTTCTATTCTTAGATATTAGTCTTCTAGAATAATAGAGTAGCAGAGTTGAAGGGACCTGTACTATTTTGGACAAATGGCTGTCCAATCTCCTCTCAAAACCCTCCAGTGATAGGGCACCCAACCTCTGAAGTCAAGCTGTTCCATTGGTTAATTGCTTAGATTGTCAGGAATTCTGGGAGTTCTGACTTCTCTTCTTGGTCCCTTCTCTGGCAATGTTGATGTTGCCTTCTTGATACAGTTTGTAATCCACAGATGTATTAAAAATGACAGAAGAATAAAATTTGAAAAAGTAAACAAAATTCCAGCTAAAATAATAATAAAAAAAACATAGTATCTCAGCTGAGAGTGTCAAAAATATTTTCTGAGTGATGAGAATATTTTGTTGCCCATTCCTTATACCTATTTTGGTAAAAGCACACACTGAAACTAGGATATTTTGATTGTAATTTACAATTATTGGGAGTGTGACAATAGTTTCCTATATTCAGTGTGTGGTTTGGTAAGTTACTGGTTCAAGAGATGATCTGGTCTAATTTGAAAAAAAAATATGGTTAAATGAGGGTAAACATCAAGTTCAGCCAATCTGTGTTCCTTGCATCCACATATGGTTGAATTATAATTGTCAAAAGTTCTAACCAGCACCATCAATGATTGCCAAGAATCATAGAATGGCCTAGCCAGTTTTTTTTTTAACATGTAAGAGTAAAGCCTTGGCCTGTTTTCCTTCTTTTTGTTTTCAAATTGACAAGCAATTGGTTTTCTTCTCAGCCAGCTTCCATCAAGGTTTTGTGGCAAAATGGCCTTTAATACATTCTTACACTTGATTTTAAACTATAATTCATTTACCAATTGCTGAGTCAAGGTTCTTATTGGGAAACTAAATGTTTCTGTTGCACAAGAAATTTCTGTATAATTTTACTATTAAGATGCCTGGGGAAACTTTATAAAAACATAATTAATTGCCCACTTTAAAGGTCACCATTAATAAAAACAAATGTGCAGATTATTTAGCCCACCGAGGAAATCTTTACAGATACTCTGATGTTAGAGCCAAATCCACTAAAATGAAAGGCTAATTTGTTATGTCCGAAAGGTACAGCCAATTCCTTGTCTCCATTGTAGCATAGAGACCTTGATACCGTATGGCAGCAGATATATCATTCTTTGAATTATGAGCTGTGTGAGAAAAGTTGCTCCATAAATTGCAGGTTTCGTAGGTGTTCATGATGTATCCTTGAAATCTTCATTGGGACAATCCATTATTTCTAGGAGCACCATGATTCTATGCTTCTTCCAGATAGAAAATTACAAGGTTTGAATCTTTACATTCTTACTATTCCTTTTTAGCAAATAAAACCTGTCCTATGTCATAGGTAGACAAATCTGCCAAAAAGGCCTAAGGAATAGGGATTAGTGCAATTCTGTTTAGCCTTGAAAGTACATGAAGTAAGACTAAAGATTGGTAAGCTGGACTCATGAAATCTAACTTTTACATCTTCATTTGCAAATCTGGCACACAAAAATATTAGCATATCATGCCATTATCTGTGGCCTGAATGTTAAATAGAATCCATTTCCTACTTTATTACCAAGCCAAAACATTCATTGTCTTATTAGCTCTGAAGCTTGAATGGCAAATTCATTCTCCCACAATGAACCTGAAATGTCAGTATAGCTTTGCTAGAGAACAGGAGCAGATCAGAGCCAAAGAAAGTGTGAAAGAATTACAGTTTGATGACTAGATCAGCTTTTATTTCAATGCCATGTCTACCCATGCAGGGAAGTTACCAGATTGTTATTGGATATAGTAAGGACCCTTTGCAAGTCTAATATTAATCTTGTTAATTTAAGTATCTCTCAAGAGAATTCTCTAATGAATAAATAATGCCCATGAATTCAATATATTGACCATTTATAAGCACTAAGCCCACCCTTTCAATTTGATTGACTGTATCTTGCACAACTGAAGAGAGCTTCTTGGAAATTCTCTATTTCTAATTCAAATCCTCAATTTAAAAACGATTTAGAAAAATGGACCACGATTTACATTTTGCCATAACAAAATGTATTGAAAAGAAATAACTGCATTATCATATATATTGTTAAACATGCCAATAGTGCCCTGAGTTAGTAATACTGCTTCCTTCTTAGCTGAATAACTAAAAGAAGCAACTTTGTATCTTAAGTTCAGTTTCTCTTTCCCTTTTTATTGTTCTTATAAGAATGGAATTTAATAGCCAATCATAGCATCTACATTTAAAACAAAGAAATGTGATTTCAAAAATTTATGCATTTTGCATTTTGCTTTTGCTTTACACATTTCTAATTCACATTATATATATATAATGTGAAAGGAAAGTCCAATGCTGTAAAGATTTATTCTCCATAGGAACCTGGAATGTAAGATCCATGAATCAAGGCAAGCTAGACGTAGTCAAAAAAGAGATGACAAGACTGAACATCGACATCTTAGGAATCAGCGAACTAAAATGGACAGGAATGGGTGAATTTAACTCAGATGACCATCAGGTATACTACTGTGGGCAAGAATCCCTCAGAAGAAATGGAGTAGCCTTCATAGTCAATAAAAGAATAGGAAAAGCAATACTGGGATACAATCCCCAAAATGACAGAATGATCTCAATTCGAATCCAAGGCAAACCATTCAATATCACAGTAGTCCAAATCTATGCCCCAACCACTGGTGCTGAAGAGGATGAAATTGACCGGTTCTATGAAGCCCTACAGCACCTTATAGAATTAACACCCAAAAATGATGTCCTTATCATCATGGGGGATTGGAATGCTAAGGTAGGAAGCCAAAAGATAACCGGAATAACAGGCAAGTTTGGCCTTGGAGTACAAAATGAAGCAGGGCACAGGCTAATAGAATTTTGTCAAGAGAATACGATGGTCATAACAAACACTCTTTTCCAACAACCCAAGAGACGGCTCTACACATGGACATCACCAGACGGTCAACATAGAAATCAGATTGACTATGTGCTCTGCAGCCAAAGATGGAGAAGCTCTATACAGTCAGTAAAAACAAGACCAGGAGCTGACTGTGGCTCAGATCATGAGCTTCTCGTTGCAAAATTTAGGCTTAAATTGAAAAAAGTAGGAAAAGCACTAGGCCACTCAGGTATGAACTAAATCATATTCCTGATGAATATACAGTAGAGGTGACAAATAGATTTAAGGAATTAGATCTGATAGACAGAGTGCCTGAAGAACTATGGATGGAAGTTCGCAACATTGTACAAGAGGTAGCAACTAAAACCATCCCAAAGAAAAAGAAATGCAAGAAAGCAAAATGGCTGTCTGAGGAAGCTTTGCAAATAGCTGAGGAAAGAAGGGAAGCGAAAGGCAAAGGAGAAAGAGAAAGATACACCCAATTGAATGCAGAATTCCAGAGAGTAGCTAGAAGAGATAAGAATGCCTTCTTAAATGAACAGTGCAAAGAAATAGAAGAAAACAACAGAATAGGGAGGACCAGAGATCTCTTCAAGAAAATTGGAGATATGAAGGGAACGTTTCATGCAAAGATGGGCATGATAAAGGACCAAAATGGCAGAGACCTAACAGAGGCAGAAGAGATTAAGAAGAGATGGCAAAACTACACAGAAGAACTATACAAGAATGAGCTTAACATCCCAGATAACCACAATGATATGGTCATTGACCTCGAACCAGACATCCTAGAATGTGAAGTGAAATGGGCCTTAGAAAATCTGAGCAACAACAAAGCTAGTGGAAGTGACAGTATTCCAGCTGAGCTATTCAAAATCTTAAAAGACGATGCAGTAAAAGTGTTACATTCAATTTGCCAGCAAATTCGGAAAACTCAACAGTGGCCACAGGATTGGAAAAGGTCAGTTTACATTCCAATTCCAAAGAAAGGCAATGCCAAAGAATGTTCAAACTATCGCACCATTGCGCTCATTTCACATGCTAGTAAAGTTATGCTTAAAATCCTACAAGCTAGACTCCAGCAGTATGTGGATCGAGAACTACCAGAAGTACATGCAGGATTTCGAAGAGGCAGAGGAACTAGAGATCAAATTGCCAACATACGCTGGATCATGGAGAAAGCTAGGGAGTTCCAGAAAAACGTCTACTTCTGCTTCATTGACTATGCAAAAGCCTTTGATTGTGTGGATCACAACAAATTGTGGCAAGTTCTTAAAGAGATGGGAGTACCAGACCATCTCATTTGTCTCTTTAGAAACCTATATGTGGGTCAAGAAGCAACAGTGAGAACCGAACACGGAACCACTGATTGGTTCAAACTTGGAAAAGGAGTCCGGCAAGGCTGTATACTGTCGCCCTGCCTATTTAACTTATATGCAGAGCACATCATGAGAAAGGCAGGGCTAGATGAATCAAAAGTTGGAATTAAGATTGCCGGGAGAAATATCAACAACCTAAGATATGCAGATGATACCACGCTAATGGCAGAAAGTGAAGAGGAACTAAAGAGCCTATTGATGCGGGTGAAGAAGGAGAGTGCAAAAGTTGGCTTGAAACTCAACATTAAGAAAACCAAAATCATGGCATCCGGCCCTCTCAATTCCTGGCAAATAGATGGGGAAGAAATGGAGGTAGTGACAGATTTTATTTTTCTGGGCTCCAAGATCACCTCAGATGGGGACTGCAGCCAAGAAATTACAAGACGCTTGCTCCTGGGGAGGAAAGCTATGGCAAATCTAGACAGCATTCTAAAAAGCAGAGACGTCACCCTGCCAACAAAAGTGCGTATAGTCCAGGCCATGGTTTTCCCAGTTGCAATGTATGGCTGTGAAAGTTGGACCATAAGAAAGGCTGAGTGCCAAAGAATTGAGGCCTTTGAACTATTGTGCTGGAGAAGACTCCTGCGAGTCCCTTGGACTGCAAGGCGTTCAAACCGGTCAGTCCTAGAAGAGATCAACCCCGACTGCTCTTTAGAAGGCCAGATCCTGAAGTTGAAACTCAAGTACTTTGGCCACCTAATGAGAAGGAAGGATTCACTGGAGAAGAGCCTAATGTTGGGAAAGATTGAGGGCAATAGAAGAAGGGACGACAGAGAATGAGATGGCTGGATAGAGTCACTGAAGCAGTAGGTGTGAATTTAAATGGACTCCAGAAGATGGTAGAGGACAGGAAGACCTGGAGGAACGTTGTCCATGGGGTCGCGATGGGTCGGACACGACTTCGCAATTAACAACAACATATATATATATATATATATATATATATATATATATATATATATATATATATATATGTATTTTGACTGCTATACTACAGTTCTACTTACAATCACTTTTGCCTTGCAGCCCCCCAAACTAAGGGCATTAAGCAAGCTCAAGTCGCTACTGCGATACATTACAAATCCAAATTTCTTTTTTGTTGACAAAGAGTTAAATGGGAGACTAGAATAGCTATTTCAAGCTTATTTTGCTCTCATCAGCTAGCCATACCCTCTATGGGATTCGAACCTGGGCAGCCTGCATACTAGGCAGTTGTATTAGCCTCCAGGTCACCAGTTCTTCTCTCTCTGTTGTCAGCCGAGCCAAAGGAATATACAGAAAGTTTTTTTCCAGACAGACCAGTCTGATTGATGCACCTTGGTATTTTGACTGCTATACTGCAGTTCTACAAGTAGGAGCATTAAGCAGGCGTTAGCTGATGAGAGCAAAAGAAGCTTGAAATAGCTATTCTAGTCTCCCATTAACTCTTTAACTCTTTGTCAACAAAAAAAGAAATTTGGATATATGTATGTATGTATGTATGTATATAAAAGATGTACCTTTTTGATTGTCTTTGGAAAAGTTCTTATTAGAATAAACAAGCAAGATTTGACTCTGCATTCCTACAAGAAAAGTTCTGCCTTTTATATGTTTTTGTTATTAAATTATTAAATGGACATTGACTGGGTTTTCTTAATTTTATCTTTCCTATAAAATAAGGGTATACTCCAAAATGTTCACTGTTACTCCTAGTAATCTTTTTGTTTGTGCAAGTTGATCTTTCAGATTAAACATTCAGAACTTGATTCAGTACAGAAATCAATTTGATATTGTTTGTGGTTATTGAAATATTATAGGCAGGCAGAAAGCCAGCCAACCAGCCAACCTTGAGAGAACTGATAATTACTAAGGACAATTGCCCTAGACCTCATGATTTTAGTGGTCAAAAAGTATATAACTCATGGACGATTTCAGAGTTTTTGACTTGGCTATATGCCCATTTACTGGGCTCTTTTTTCTTCCAAAATTAGTTTATTAACAGTTAAAATATAGCACCATAAAACCATTAGAGCAGGAAAATAAGTGAGATACACTCCATACTTTTTATAATGCTGCTGTGCCACATTTGTTAGATTCTGTGCAGTAAACATGGCATTAACACCAACAAAACAAAAGTAATAAAACATGACAGTTAACAATAATGTTGTAACATTATGAGGATAGTCTATCTCAAAGCACATACCTATAGTCATAGCAAGACAAAATTATGATGATGAGATTTCCCAGTCTGCAGGTCCCTTGCCTAGGGAACATCCAGATCTTCAAGGACTTATGACAAGCCAACAAGATTGAAGCCAAATGATTGTTCTAGTATGATGTTCTAGTATGATGTTCTAGTATGATGTTCTAAAGAGTCAAGCATTGTAACATAGAAAGCTCATTTCCTGAGTCTCATCAGATGATGCTACATAATAGAAGGGACCAGAGCATGCCCATCTTTCCAGACATAATGGGGTAGGTTAAAAACAATTGGAGAAAGATGATCTCATAAAAACCTGGCCACCTGTCAAGAAGGACTTTACAGGTGGTGACCAGCATTTTGAACTGAAGTCAAAAACCTGCAGTCAAAAGCCAATGCAGGTCAAAGAACAATGGTGTAATGTGGGCATGCCAAAGTGTGCCCCTAAGTTGCCCATGATCCAGTCCACCCTAACCCAAAAAAGTCTAACACTCCACCTCCATCTATGTAAACACCATCAGAAAAAAACCCATCTTCTTGTATGATACATGGTATCTGTATGCACTTTGATATCATGCACACACTGTCTGTGAAAGTGGGTTTATAATGACTCAAAAGAAAACATCAGGTTTGCATAATAACAGTTATCAACTCTCACTAAAGTAACACATAAGGCACTTGGGTTTTGTGCACAAAATTCTGTACCATGGACTTGCCAAAACTAAAATATTTAGAGAGAAAAACAATGAGGGTTTCTGAATATGCACAAACATATGTATGCATACACATACAAATCTAAGTAGCAAGTCATGATGGTTTTAATAGAACTGCAGAAGATGTTTAGGTCTTTAATATGTTATACATATAATTGTGCTCTGTCTCTGTTTCCTAGTTGAATGTATCCACAAATAACTTTTTGTATGGAAAGCAAAAATACATATACAGTATAGGCTACAGATATGCATAGTAATAAGCCCTGCTTAACTTTCTAATTTCTTAGCTTTCCTTTGCTCTGTCCTTATAACTGCAAAATGTTTATTTTTAATCATGAACATTTGTTATTAGCCTAAACCAATCTGCTGAAGGAGAAGTCGTCTTCAGTGAAGTTTATGAAGTTTATCTTGCTGGTCCAGTGTGAACTGGTAGATGTTTTTAACTTCCTAGTCTAAGGCTAGAGAGAGAATCTGTCCGAAAGTCACTCATACCTAAGGAAGGCAAAGAAAGTGGATTGCGCCACATCTAATCCAGTACACAACACTGGCTGTCAGTTTCTATAAAGAAATTTGATGTAGATGTTAATTATTTATTTGAATTAGACTGCTGCAGCAAGTTGGCCAGGAGGTTCCAGGCTATGAGCAGGAGCAGCTGCTGCCCATTAGCAATGAGGAGTTGGAGTCCACACCTCCTCCTGATCCAAGTACATGTAGAGCAGAAAGGAGACAGGGACAATGCCAGTCAGCTAGACTATTCATAAGGAGACAACCTCACCTCTCATGAAGGGCTGCATCAACATCGCCTACTTAATCCCATCCTGAGGACTTGAATGTTGCTGGAGCAACATGCCCAGTTCATGCCTTATGTGCTTATACCATGTATCCTGACCCATTCAACTCATGGTCTGCTTTCCTGGACTTCATGTGTGCCCACTGGATCCACTTAGCCCATGACTCTCACCGTACTGAGCTAGAAATCTGGACCTGTGCAATGGGAGTTCTGAGGACCTGTTTGAGGGGTTTAAATAAACATCTGTAGAACTCTTCCCATACATGCATGTGGGGGGGGTAGCAGAGGACCAGAATACTAATTGTATCCAAATGCTCTGTCAATGAGCTTTTTCCATACAGAAAAGTCATGAACAGAGTTGTTGTTGTTGTTAATTGCGAAGTCGTGTCCGACCCATTGTGACCCCATGGACAACGTTCCTCCAGGAGAGGAAGTTACCCTGTGGTAATATGAGTTACCCTGTGGTAATAGAGTTACCCTGTGGTAATATGGGTGGCAATAAGTAAATAAATAAATAAATAAATAGTGCAGAATATTACCTGAACATTCCTGATAATAACATGGCTTTAGCTTATTTTGATCTACACATCCCTAGATACAAGTATAAAATCTCATAATCTGAAAACCAAATAATTGTTTTTCAACTGAGGCAATAAAACCCTGATATGGAAGCACCTTAGAAATGGAATAGCTCCAGTTTAAATCCCTCCATGACCATGAAACAGAGGGGAGGACCTTAAGGGAGTCATTCTCACCTAATTTTACTTCACTATAAGGGTATAATTCAGAAGAAACAACTCTGAGCTCCTGGGAGGGTAATAAATGTATAAATACAATTTCTCACTTCAGGATAGAATAAAGGAATATTGCTTTTTAGCTAAGGTTTTCCACAAATTGCAACTTGCAGTTCTTCCATATTTTTTTTATCATAGCCATATTGATGCCATCTTGTCCCATTAGATTACCTTAGTCCTTAGAACTATCATTAATACTTTAATAACCATCCAATGGACCATACACCAGAATGGATTGTCACTGTTATGCTCAAGCAGTTGAGATGTGGCATTTTTTAAAGGAAGCTTCCAGACACAGAGATTGTTCCTTTTCTGTTCCAATAGTGATGAACAGCAGGAGAAAACCAGAGAGAAATGTTGATGGATAACAAAGAAACTGAAAGCTAACAACAATATTGCTTAAGGCTATACATGATCCCCAAACACGCAATGCTCATTTCTCGTTAGCCTCTAGAATCAGTAACTCCCACTTTCATGTATTCAGAATTAAGTCTTATGGACTGAGAGTTTCAGCTATTGCTATGGAGATCTATAATGTTAAAAGTAATGCAGAATTAGTACACAACATAACTGTATGAGCTGAGCAAACTAGGAAGGTGAGTGTCAAATCCCTATTTATGGATTTACCAGCAGAAAGAAGAAACACCATTTATTTTTTAATTTCCCCTTTTTTATTAATTTTATCACTCTATCTCTATTAATGGAAGATAAATTATACAAGGAAACTCCAGAGCTGTATATATTTTTCATATCAAAGAGTATATCTTTTACATTCTTGTCTGCACAATTGCTAGAAAATTTGTCTAATGCACAGGTAAACAAGGTAACTCATTCAGATAAACATATCAATTCTTATTTGCAATCAGACATCCTATTAAGGCAGTGTGTTTCATTAATGGATAGGATTTAAGACATATATTTTTCTTTCAGTTCTTCATAGTACATATACTGTATTGCTATATTAATTAATTGATGATGTCATCAAACAAGTTAATGCCAACTCTCAGTGATCATAAAGATAGACCTTTTCTAGGGTGATTTGTCTCCAGACTTCCAAAACTGCACCAATCACTGTAATCCAATCCCTCTTGCTGCTGCTCATCCTCTTCTTTCTTCCACCATTACAGTATAGACTTCTCAAGAGAGAGAGATTTTTGCATATAGCTGTATAAACGTTAGAGGAGCTATTTACACATCTCATAGGTATGAACTGTAGATATATGTACATTCCCAATCCCTTGACTGCAAATAGCGAAACCACCGCATGTGGCTTCATTTATCAATTTATTCAGATAGAAAAATCTCTGATGCCTGAAATGTAAGTTACACTAACAGAACTGTGCTGCAAAATCCAGAGAGCCACTAGATGGCAGCAAAGAGAAGCAAACTTTGTGTTAGTCCCTCCATCAAGTTCTAATTTAGAATTTTGAAGCACAAGTTTCTATCAGAAAAAGTTACCACCACTTGTGAATCCATAAACTAGAAATCAATTAAAGCCTTTAATGTATTAAACGTATTGCAATCATTCTCACAAATATGGTAACTTTACATTTGACGATTCTTGTATTTTATATAAAATAGAACATGTGACATATTGAACAGAGACTTACAAGGTAAGGCAGGGATGTTAGCCTTAGAATTTGAATAGCAGCAAAAAGTCAAGCTGTCAGTCCAGCTTATTCAGTTCCAGTGCTTAGAACAGAAGAAATGCAAAACTGACATTCAATCAGGGATGTCAGCACTTCAACCAGCCTCTGAATCTAAGCCTTAAATATGAAGAATGAGCAAATGAAAATTTACTTTGCATGGCATGGAAATAAACATTACCACCTGTTAGCTGCTGCTGGTCAAACTATTGTTAAAACACAGCTGCGGAACTGGTGAGCAAGCTAACAAAAATTAGCTAGAAAGCTAGCTTGTTCTTGGGAAGATTACAATACAAGAAATCTCATAAATGTTAAAGATTTTCCTGGGAAAATATTCACATTTGAATATCCATCACACTATTCCCTTTTAAGAAATATTCAGAGTATAGTTTATTTATTTTATTTATATGCCACTCATCTCATGGTGCAGGATAAAAATAAAGGAAATATCGTTGCAATCAGTTTTCACAAATATGATTCTTTGCCATATTTCTCCATACCTTTGTATTCTTGCAAACCATTCTTGTTTCCATCACATCTTTATACCACTTTATAATTTGATTTTTGTTTATAAAACTTCCCACCTTTTTTTTCAGAATTTTATCAGCTCTATCCAACCATGAGTCTCAATCTTTCTGTTCCTCTTGATTCATTAACTCTTCCTTCATATAATTGTGTGGCAATCCAATCCTCCTCCATACTTTGTATAAATTCAAACTATCTCAATATATATCATTAACTTTATTTATTAATCAAATTTGTACAGCTCCCCTCCCCCCCCCCCAAACATCTCACCAACAGTGATTCCGGGAAGCACAAAAACTTCCATGAGTTATAGAGTTATAAAGTAAAGAGATAGAGAGTAAAGATGGGAGTACTTAAGGATGCCAAGAACTTTCTTTGAGAGAGATTCTGACATCTTGCCTTCAGCATTCTTTCTTGGGAACAGAAGGCTCTAGCTGCTGCTTCTGAATGCCAGAGTGGTATGTAATAAATGTGCACTCATCCATTATCTGATTATGGATGAGGGTGCTGATTTGGCCTGCATAACCAAAACCTGGGAGGACCTTGAGGGGGTATTTTTCCTGTGTTTCATGTTTTGCATTAGTGAAGAATCATTTGATGGAGAGATAAAGCTATTTTCATCTGTGAGTGGCTGAGGTCTCTTAGAGACTCTGTTCCACAGATAACCAGATGGGAGACTCTCTGTTTTAAATTGGGATTGGGATTCTGCTTGGGATTGTTGTTGATGTATCAATTATTTGCTGTGAAGCATATTCCTGCTTAAACTGTGAAATTCCATTGCTGAAGTCCCTGAGGCTGATGGACCTTGGAGACTTTAACCTAACATCTGGTGACATTGAGTCCAGGGTATCTCAGGGGTTCATGGCTTTTCTATCACTCATATATTAAATAATAGATATTTGGGTACCAAATATCTAAGATTTGCATGTTAGATTGAGGTTTTATCTTGAAAGAGTTCAGCACAATCTAGTGTTGCCATGGACCGATCTTTTTTTTGTTGTCCTCTGGTTGATAGGGATTCCCATACACACACACACATGTGCACACACTAACAGCCTGTTAACAGACCTGCCCAAGAGACTGATGACAACCAGCAACAAAGTGAATGGATTCAGTTACAGTGATGATGGATGCGCCTTCAGAAGACCCGAAGGACCAGATTAGAGACAGATCATCTTGGAGAAAATCTATCTAGTGCACTGCCCAAAGTTGCTTAAAATGGGTGACCATATAAATCTTTTGAATAAATCTATATGTCTCAAAGAGTTTATTTCTAAGACTTAAAAATGACGATGGCACACCATCAAGAAACATTAATACATGCAGAAATATTTTGATTTTGATTTTATACCTTCATGTTTTAATTTGACCTATAGATGTCACAGTGCAGCTCAGAGTCATTAGCAATCAGAGTGGCTGAAAGCTCAGCAAATAAACAGTCACCAAATGTGCTCAGAGATATTGACTTCTGCAACTCCAGAGTTTAGTCAATTAAGAATCTCGCATGATGCTTTTAAATAAGACAGAAACAGTGTACACTAGCTTATCAGTCTTAGTTCTACCTGTAGCACATGCAGCATTCCACATGAATACTACATGATTTTAAACAAAAAATATCTTTTTTCTTCTTTATTGTATGATTAAACATACCTTTAAAGCCATGTTTCCCTTTCTCCCTCTTTTTTTTAACTCTCTATTTGTAATCATATCCAGATGTGAGGTACTAACTTAAGTCATGATCTTTCAGGCTAGTAATTCAAACAAAACAACGCCTATCAAATTTTGAGCAGGTACTGCTCCAGGGGAAAATGCCTCAAAGAGAAGTCTTTATCATCCTTATTCTTTCAGGCTTATTGTTGCCTATGCATTCCCATCAGCCCATATTCTACAGCCAGTTACAATCACGTTTGTTTTCATTCTTCTTTAAAATACCTATCAAAACAACTCTTCAGTTAGATTAAACTGTCTGGCAGGGTGTAAAATGGGAGTTTATTCTTTTATATTTACTATAAAATTAGAAGTGGGCAATGTCTAAAGGAGGTGATAAAGTTTGTCAAAAATCACCTTTGCCAGTGAGAAGAGCTAGCCAATTCTGGGCTGCAAAAAAATCTCTCCCTCTCTCTCTCTCTCTCTCTCTCTCTCTCTCTCTCTCTCTCTCTCTCTCTCTCTTTCCCTCCCTCCCTCCCTCCCTTCCTCCCTCCCTCTAATTGCTGTTTGGAGTTTTGCAATTAGGATATGATACTCCTACCAATGAATTTAAATATGTATATTTCTTACTGCTGAGGCTGGTGATCAGAATTTTACTGACACTGGACTCTCTACTTGGATACCATGTACAGCCTTCATGCGTGTCTCCATGTTCTCCAAAGGACTCTTTTGCTGTCGAATCTGTCGAATACCCTAGTTAGGAAACAGAACCAAATGAAGCACCTTTTCAGAACATGTTTTTTTTTTTTATTTCAGTGGTTGGGAAAATATGATTTTAAGAAATGGCATAGCATAATTCTTATACACATTTAGGAAGGGTATTCATAGAATTCTATGTTTATGGTCTTTTGTAGGACTTGTATAAAGAGAAAGGATTAGCCACTGAAGCTCTAGTTTGAATTGGTATTTAAAGGGAAGGCCTTTAGATAATCTACAAATGTATGTCCCCTTACATTTCATGAATGTAACAAATACAAAAGGATTTTGCAGTGACAAGACACAGTTATACATCTGAAAGTCTCAGCATCTGTCCATGACTGATTTTGTGTCCTTTTTGTTGTGGTCATTAAGCAAACATGATGATTTGTTTATCTGTCATACCCAACCAGGTTTTGTTTGCCAGAAACCAGAAATAAATGCTGGAAAAAGGCAAAAGCCACTGAAAATTGCATTCAGAAACAGAAACAGAGGTCTTCTAGTCCAACCCAGTGCTCAAGCAAGAGACCCTATATTGTACCAGACAAATAGCTGTCTAGTCTCTTAAAAGCCTTCAGTGATGAACCATCCACAACTTCTGAAGGCAAGCTGGTTAATTGTTCTCAGTGTTAGGAAAATTTTCCTTAGTTCTAGGTTGCTTCTCTCTTTGATTAGTTTCCATTGATTGTGTCTTGTCTTGCCTTCTGGTGCTTTGGAAAATAGGTCAAATCCCTCTTCTTTGTGGCAACCCCTCAAATATTGGAACACTGCTATCATATCACCCAGAGTCCTTCTTTTCATTACCGAAAGTAAGACCTACCCGCAAATAGGCCCTAGATTGTTTTTGGGGGCAGGCCTAATATAAGCCCTATCCCCAAAATAAGCCCTGATTTTGGGGTGAGGCACACACCTAAAAATCAAGTTAGGGCAGGGGTGGGGAGGTGGAACTTACCATTTGCAGCCAGGCTTCCCATGGATTGAAACTTGCCTCGCTGGCCCATTTCTTCTGCAGCTGAAGGAGCAGCTTCATTCTGCAGCTGAGAATGGAGCTCTGGCCTGCATTTTGCAGTCAGAAGCCCTTCTGGAAGGCCTTTTCAGCCACGAACTGAACTATAGCTAAGTTCTCAGCTGCAGAGGCCTTCCAGAAAGACCTCTGTCTGCGAAATGCAGGCCACAGCTCCATTCTCAGCTGTAGATTGAAGCTATTCCTATGGCCACAGAAAAAGTGGGCTGACTGGGCAGGCCTGTCAATGCTGCCACCACAAGGTGAGTGGAAAAGACATCCCCTCCTGAAAATAAGACCTGATGCTTCTTTTGGAGGCAAAACAATAAAATAAGACTGAGTCTTATTTTCGGGGAAACACAGTAGACTAGACAAACCCAATTCTGCAACTGTTCTTCATATATTTTAGCCTCCAGTCCTCTAATCATCTTTGTTGCTCTTTACTGTACTCTTTCCATAGTCTCTACATCTTTTTTATAATATGGTGACCAAAACTAGATGCAGTATTCTAAGTGTGGTCTTACTAAGGCTTTATAAAGTGGTATTAATACTTCACATGATCTTGATTCTATCCCTCTGTTAATGCAACCTAGGATTGTATTGGGTTTTTTGGCTACTGCTGCACACTGCTGACTCTGCACACTGCTATTTAGCCAGGTTTCACTAATGTGTACCTGTACATTTGTTTTTTCTTCCCTAAGTGTAGAACCTTACTTTTTTCACCATTGAATTTTATTTCATTAGATAGATCCCAGTGTTCAAGTACGTTGAGATCTATCTGAATCTTGAACCTATTTTCTGAAGCTTGGCTATTCCTGCCAGTTTAGTGTTGTCTGCAAATCTTATGAGTTGTCCTTCTATTCCATCATCTAAATCATTTATGAAGATGTTGACTGCAGGACACAACAAATGTCCATAAATGCAGTGAATTACCAAGTGCCCAAAATATGATCATACCAGAGAGGTGTGTGTACAACCATTGGAACTTGGATATCAGATTGAAAAGAACTCTGGGGATTATCTGACATAATTTTGAATGATTGTCTGTATTTTCAAGCCACATTGAGGAGGATTATATTTCAGTGAATCAGGTTTAAGATGAGCCATATCTTTCCTAGGATTGATGGCTCACTAGTTTTCCTTCCCTATCCCTGCCTTTCCTCTCCTTCCCAACCAAGAGTTTCTGCATTTCAGGAGTAGATTTATGTGTTTATGAAATGTTTCCTGTTTTTCATTACAACCATAATAATTCCAAAAGTGGGATAAAAACTAGGATGACGTAGTAATCGTGAAGTGACATTTTTACCATGCTTTATGATGGGATAAAAATATCATTGCATTTCTGCTCCTTAATGCTATTGTTAATATATAAGGACCTTGCTATAATAAAGAAAATGCTAGGAAATAGATATTGGAGATATTCTTATCCATTTAAGAAGAGATGTCATTTCCTACGTTAGGAGTTTCTACTTATATTTCTCTGAAAACACATTGTTCTATAATTTCAGTTTACTCCTTATACTTTTGTCCTCTAGATTCACAAATATCAAATGAACATCATTTATGTGATAAAAACACGATAACTCTCATATTTCTCCTT
Source organism: Crotalus tigris (assembly GCF_016545835.1). Lineage (NCBI taxonomy): Eukaryota > Metazoa > Chordata > Lepidosauria > Squamata > Viperidae > Crotalus > Crotalus tigris. The sequence continues at coordinate 14,459,227 of NW_024096970.1, forward strand.
AATCTTCTCTAGACTGAACATTCTCACATCATTCAATCACTCCTCAATTTATTATCCATCCTCCTCTGGACATCATCCAGTGGGCTTGTGTTTTTAAACAGCAGTATTCAAAACTAACATGATACATCAGATATAACTTGAGTAGCATAGGACCGAGTGGAATTATTAGTTTTTGTGCTCAGAAGAATATACTATTGATAGAGTAGACTAAGATGGAATTCATTTTCCATTCCTTTCCTTTGCTTTGTTTTAGCAGCTGTATCATATTACTAGCTTATGTTCATTAATGGTCTCTCCTAAATTATAGTAAGTTTGGGCCAAAAAGTCTTTTTAAAAAAGATAATCTTAAAAGAACAACATTCATGTTGAGCTTCTTATCTATCTTTGAAAAACAGATGGTTGCAAAACTTTGGAGCAATTGCTTAACAAATGCAAGTTATCCTGGCTTCTTTTCAGCCATCATTATTAATACTAAATACCAGTCCATTGCTTAAGTGGACACTAAAGATGTTTCATCACCTAAAGTCTTGGTCTGTCTTGCTTAATTTATGAGATCTAACAGGATCCTAACTCATAATGGACCTACAGACTGCCAATTAATTTATCCTGCAGAGTATTTAAGAGGCAAGTTAGTATTGTGTGGTCTCTCTCATCTCACTTTTAATTAAATGCAGTTCGTCTCAGACATGATGCTTTTATACCTTTTCATCTCCATCCTCCTCTTGAAACATTTCTGCAACTGCTCGGTAAAATTTTAATCTTCTAGTGTTTTATGGTCTGTTTTATTAATGCTTGTTCTTCATCAAAAATTAAAATGGTGTTCTTAAATCTCTCAGATTTAAAAGGGGTTAACTGTATGCCTGTGTTTCTTTAATGCTTGGCTGAAAATCCTGTTAAGAGGCAGAACAAGGAATCTCCACCCCTCATACACAAACTTTCCATGAAAATAAAAAAAAAAATATTCCAAAGCACACTGAAGAACCCTTTTATAATTAATCAAATATTAATAGGTTAGCTAATAACATGTTTTTAATGTTATCATTGCCATTTTGAGTTAAATTATGCCCAAAACGCACACACTGAGACTTTCAGATGAACTGAGGTGATGTTTTTTTTGTGTGTGTCAATACAAAATGTTCTTGATGCACAAATCCCAGTTGCACATTGTACCATTTTTAGTTAATGTAAATTTTTCTGCACAGGGATGTCTTTCAATCTTAACCCAGAAACTCGAATGGGTACAAAACTCAGCAGCTGGGTTGACCTTTGGAATAAATCCAAAAGGCTATATTATACCAGTGCTAAAAGCATTGCACTGGCATTCAGTTTATTTCCATGTGAAATGCAAATTCTGTTCATGAGTACTTTGAAGCCCTATATATGACTGGGTAGGGATTAGTGGAGAGAATGCCTCTTTCTGTATACTTCTCCTCATTTACTGAGATCATCTGAGGACATTTACCTTGAGTTGCCATGGGATTAACTTCAGTGATCCAGAATTAAGCCTTCTGTGTAGCCACTTCAATTCTTTGGAATGTTCTCCCTGCTGAGCCGAAGAGACTAATCCCTTTGCTGAATTTTCCAAAAGCCCCCAAACCACATTTTTAAAGACAGTTTTGTAATTAGTGTTTTTAAATGCTTTTGATCGGTTTTGTTTTGTTTTATGATTTTGTTGTGAATAGCCAAGATACCTTCCATAGGTAGAAATATAAGTTTTATAATTAATTGATGAAATAAATTTGCATTGCTATAATTTTTCTACAGTTTGAAAACAAAAACTGTCCAATGAATAAAACTGATTAATGACACAAAAAAAAGCCAACACAATGGCCAAATAAGGCAGATAGCAGATATTTGCTTTTTAGATTAGAGGTTTGTTTCCTCCAATTTTTTTTTGTTTTAATTGGCTCTTAATTTTATGTTAAAACTATACTATTCGGGTGAATTGAAACCTCTGTCCCTCTCTAGCCAAAAGTATGTAGCCTTTGTCTTCCAAGCCATCAGAAGAAAAGAGTCCTGTCTCTTAGTGCTATCCATGACCCAGCAAACCTTTCATGACCTTATCAGTGAGAAAGGAGCAATTACCTTCTGATATATTTCAAAATCACTTATTTTAAAAGAAATCTTCCAAATGTCACTTTGCCAAGTAAAGCAAAGAGTGCACTTTAGACTTAATAACAACCCCAAAAGAGATCCCCCCCCCACAGGATCAGAATTATTATTCAGAATATTCTTCTTTGTTCCTCTTTTATGATGATGATATCTGATGGAGACCCAGCTTGGATGCCTTATGAAAAGCACACTTTTATTTGTTGCTGAATATAGTCACATGGACGTCTGGTTTGTTTGCTTCTCATTTAGTTCTGAAAAAAAAAAAACTGTACCCCTTCAGGAATTTTATTACCACTATTCTTCATTTCTCAGACATATAATAAGAATTTACCAGTAATGTTTTTTTTTAGTGTACAACTACTGTAAAGTTTTATTCAAATGACTTTAATGAACTTTATTTTCAGGCCTAAAATACATTCTGTATGGTTGTAATGTTGTCTTGAAACATAAAATAGGACTATATTATTTCCTTAAGTAGAAGAATTCAGGACTACATGCCTTGCCAAAGCATGTAGTTAAGTAAAAGAAAAAAAAAAGATAATGCAACAAACATTAAGAGATGATAAGGCGGAAAAATACTTGGACTAATTAAAACTTCCCAAATGAAGAAAGCAGATAAGAACATACCACATAAGAGGAGAATCCAGCCAACCCAACTTTGTCAGAAATAAAAGCTGTGCTGTAGTTACACAATTTCAGATACATTATTTATACCCACTATAGCTTAAACCAACAAGTAAGATCAGTGCATTAGATTTTATTTCCTATTTTCTTAAACACTAAATTAAAATAGTGAGAGAAGTGATTATAAGGCAAAGTAAGCTACACAGAGGCACTGGATTTCAGATCATCCTTTTTTTCTAATTCTGTTTAGAAATATATACATATTGAATTACAGATCATTTTAAAGACAGCTGTTAAACGCTGCTGCCTACAGTGAATTGAGTATACAATGAAATCTGTCTTAAATAAATCCCAGAAGATCAACGAAACATGTTACTGAGCAGAAGTATATTTTAAATAAAAGTCAGATCTACCATTAAAGAGCTTTGCAAACCTTTGCTTAAGTCAGCAAACAGGTTTTTTTTTGCGGGGGGGGGGGTGTTATTGCAACTTTGATAGTGTTTCATATAAGTGATAACATAAAGTCTTTTTTGCTGGGCAGTAAAATACAGAACTCATCTGAGTTTTTTTGATAAATTCATATATATTAGACTATGGTATATTGGATGAAAAGATGTAATATAGATTGAGATCATACACATGGCATGGTTATTTATGATATAACAAAGTCAAGATGATTGTAGATTTCAAAAAAAATATTTTATTAGATTATTTATTTATTTATTTAGCATATGGCATTGTTATATTAGCCAGGAGACTACATTGCTAATGCAGAGTAGTAGTTTGGTTGCCTGTTTACCAGCTGTGTAGGTACATGATTGCACGCTTCCCATGGTGCACCACAGAAGGACAAGTTAGCTCTGCACCAGAAAGAAGGTGAGTGGCTTTTTCCTGAAGCATCATCCAAGGCACTCTCCTTCCACTGAAGCCATCTCACAAATGGTGTCATAACCAGGAAGGTTCAGTGCTGGCAGGATGCCACATGAAGCACTCTCTCTACAGAAATGATACCTATTTATCTTCTTTTTTTAAAAACAAGTTTTATTGGTTTTTTTTCATTTTACAGACAAGTGCTTAAAAAACAACGTGGTGGCAGGGCAATCAATTACCCACACAACAAAGTCATACTCATAAAGTTCAGATTAAATCATTAAAAAAACCCTGTCTTTTCCCTCTAATAACTTATTATATTCAAATTAATATATTTCAATACAACTAGATCAATCATATCATATCAATAACCTTTCATCTAGATCAGTGGTTCTCAACCTGTGGGTCGTGACCCCATTTGGGGTCGAACGACCATTTCACAGGGGTCACCAAACAACGCAGTCCGCCATTTTTTTCCCCTTTTCTTTAGCTGTGCTACTCCCTTTTATTCTATTGGCTTTTGAAAGCCAATAGAATAGACTCTCTTGAATAGAGTCTAATTCTATTGGTTTTCAAAAGCCAATAGGAATTGTCCAGGCTGTCTCTGCCCTGCTGAGCCCGCCAAAAGTCGCATTCTGAAAACGGTGCTGCAAGTTGTCTGCAGCGAAGGCGAGCTGTCTGGAAGTTTCCACCCCTCCCTACTGAGCAACTACTAAAAATGTAAGTAAAAGAGAGCCAGGGGTGGGAGGTGGGAGGCCGGCGGGCACAGGGAGGGTTGCTGGCACGCGTGGGGTCCCACAGGTGCCTTACCTCCGTTGGGCTGGGCCAGCTGGTGGCCCAGCCGGTGGTCACCCTGCGCCGTCACTGCCCCTTGCCAGCTACACCTTGGCCGGCACAGGGAGCGGCACCACGCATGTGTGGCGCTCCTGGGCAGGGAAAGTCCTCGACTTATGACCGGTTGGATAGTCCTCGACTTACGACTGGTTGGGGGGTCACAACATTAAAAAGGTTGAGAATCACTGATCTAGATAGATCCACAAATCCAGATCCTGTATGAAGCTTACTATTTCAATTACTATATTCCATATTTCTAATCTAAGTACATAGATAACACTTCGGGAGTTTCCCCATTACCTTTTTCCTTAATATATTCAATAAACATTTATTAATATCACTTCTTCTTTTTCCCTGTTCTTCTTCCATTACAAAGTGACTATCAGTTCATATATATATATATATATATATATATATATATATATATATATATATATATATATATGTAGGTCTTTGGTTGTTCGGGTTTTCTCCCACGTAAAATTGGAAGTGTCTTGGCGACGTTTCGACGAAGTCCCATTCGTCATCTTCAGGCTGGTGTTTTCAGCTTCGTGCTTCGAGCAGCAATGTGTGGTCTTAGCTGTTTCTTCCTTTTAACTGCCAGTGGGGGTATGAACTGATTGGGTGGGAGCTTGGCTGTGTTCTGATTGGGTGGAGGTGTGTTCTGATTGGTTAGGGGCGTGGCTGTGCTCTGATTGGCTGGGGGGTTGGCTGTGCTCTGATTGGCTGGGGGGTTGGCTGTGCTCTGATTGGCTGGGGGATTGGCTGGGGGAGTGTTCTGTTTGGTTTTGTTGTGCTCAGGTTAGTCTGAGTTGCAGGGGGGTTTAAGATTTTGGGCTGCCTTGCTATTTTTTGGCTTCGCGTTCGTGGTCGTGCCTCATTTCATGGAGGGTGTCAGTTTGCTTCATGTATGGATTGGAGGGGTTTAAAGTGGCTAATGATGCAGCTGTGGTCTGGCTTCTGGTTTGTGGTCGTGCCTCATCATCGGTGTGGCTTTGGGTTTGCTTTTTGCGTGGATGTGTGGTGGTGACATCCTGTGTGGTTTTTGTGAGTGTGGGTCTGGTATCATTTTTTGTATTAGGGAGTCGTTTGTCAATAAGGGCGGGTTTCCAAATGGCTGGTAGGCGGGAGGTATCATCTCGCTTGTTCATGCTGTGTGGGCGTTTTTCTATCTCGATGGCTTCTCTGATTATTCTGTTATTAAAATGTTCACTTTTGGCAATGGTTCTGGTATTTTTAAAGTCAATTTCATGTCCTGTGGCTTTAAGGTGTTGGACCAGGGAAGATGTTGGTTCCTCTTTTTTGACTGAGTTCTTATGTTCTTCAATGCGTGCACTTATTCTTCTGTTGGTTTGTCCGATGTATGTGGTGGGACAAGTGGTGCATGGGATTTCGTATACTCCTTGATTTTCTAATTCAATTTTATCTTTGGGGTTTCTAAGGATGGTGGATATTTTTCTGTTTGTGCAGAATGCTGTTTTGATGTTGTGTTTATGGAGGATCTTACTGATTCTGTCTGTGGTGCCTTTTATGTATGGGAGGAGGGCTTTGCCGTTTTCTTGTTCTTTGTCTTGGATTTTAGTGGGGGTTTCTTTTTGGATTAGGTTTGTAATCTTATTTCTTTGGAATCCATTGGATGTTAGTACATTGGTGAGAGTGTGTAGTTCGTTTTTTAGGTGTTGTTCGTCAGCTAAGCGTTTTGTTCTGGAGATGAGTGTCTTGGCTACAGAGTTGATCTGTGCTGGGTGGTGGTGTGAGAGAGCGTGCAGATAGCGGTTTGTGTGTGTTTTCTTCTGGTAGATGGTGTGTCCTAGGGAGCCATTGGATTTCTTGTAGACTAAGACATCCAGGAAGGGAAGTTGGTTGTTAGTTTCTGTTTCCATGGTGAACTGTATTTTGGGGTGTAGGCTGTTGAGGTGTGTGAGGAAGTTGTCCAATTTTTCTTTCCCATGTGGCCAGATTATGAAGGTGTCGTCTACGTATCTGAGCCAGAGTTTGGGTTTGTGATCCGATTTTTCTAGAGCTTGGGTTTCAAAGTGTTCCATGTAGAGGTTTGCAATGACAGGTGAGAGGGGTGATCCCATGGGTGCTCCTTCTGTTTGTTTGTATTTTTGTCCGTTATAGATGAAGTATGTGTTGGATAGGCAGTGGTTGGTCAGATCTAAGATGTGTTTGGGGGGGTTATATTTGTTTTGGATAGCTGTCAAGGCTTCTTTGATAGGCACTTGGGTGAAGAGGGATATGACATCAAAGCTCACAGTAGGTCGCTGGGCTGTAAGTTTTGTTTCTTTATGATCTCTATAAAGTGGAATGAGTTTTTTACGTGTGAGGTGATGGATTCTGCATAGGGCTGTAGTTGTTTGGCGAGAAATTTGGCTAGGTTTTGTAGAGGTGAGCCTATGGAGCTGACTATAGGTCTGAGTGGGGTTCCTTCCTTGTGTATCTTGGGGAGACCATAGAGTTTGGGGCATCTGGATGATTTCTCTCTGGGAATGATTCTTTGCTGGATCTCTTCGCTAATGGGGGAGGCTTTTATTTTGGATCTGGTGGTTTTTTCCAGGTAGGTGGTGGGATCTGTATTTAGGGGTTTGTATGTGGAGTCTTGGAGTAGGTTGGTTAATTTGGTTTGGTAGTCAGATGTGTTCATAACCACCGTGGCGTTGCCCTTGTCTGCTGGTAGGATTATTATGCTGGTGTCTTCTTTCAGGTTACGTAGTGCTGTCTGTTCCTCTTTGGGTAAGTTGCTTTTGGGTGGCTTGCTGGTACAGAGGATGTTGGTGATTTCGAGTCTGATTCTGTTAGCATCGTCGGGGTTGATTTTGGTCAGGCTGGTTTCAACTCCACATATAATGGTTTCAGTGGGGATGTGTTTGGGAGTGACTGCAAAGTTGAATCCTTTGGAAAGGACATTGGTTTCGGCTTTGGTGAGGATCCTATCTGAGATGTTATGCACTGTTTGTTTCATGTGTGGCTGTGAGGGAGGAGGGGTTTGTTTCTGGCGTTCTTGTAGTCTTCGGAGTTTGTTGGTGTGTGTATCTGTCTTGAGGGTGGTCTGTGTTTCGGCTCTCCAGACGGCGAGTTGTTTGGATTTGTCCCAAAGTGCGGGGTGGATCTCGTTGCTGAGTTTGAGGTGGAGTGTGAGGAGATCTTTGTTGATTCGGTCTAGGAGGAATCTTTTTGTGTGAAGTTCATTTCTGATTAGGGCCAATTCTGTTCTTTTCAGGATCCGTTTGGTGGCTGCAGAGTTGGAGTGGAATTTCAGTTGGAAACATGTGGGGATTAGATTTTGATCTCGGCAGTTGCGTAGGAATGTGAGGTCGCATAAAATGGAAGCTCTTTGGACTTCAAGTTTTTCATAGGTCCTGGTCAGATGGTGGATTTCCTCCCCGTAGAGGTTCAATATTTGTTTTCTGAGGTTTTCGCGGGTGTTTGTATGTAGGTCTTTGGTTGTTCGGGTTTTCTCCCACGTAAAATTGGAAGTGTCTTGGCGACGTTTCGACGAAGTCGAAATATCTGGGCTGACAGGGTGTTCATTCAAGGTAAAAATCTCCTCCCCCTGTCTCTCTCCTGGTAGCTAACAAAGTGGGAGAGAACCCGTGGCTTAGAGGTTATAACATCTGCCTAACATGCAGATAGCCCAGGTTCGAATCTCAGAAGAGTAAGTTTGGCTGATGAGGGTTAAAGGAACCCGAAATAGCTATACCATTCTCTCTTTATTCTTTGTTAGCAAAACCTAAAAACCTAAAAATGTAAAATGATGTCGCAGTTAGTGACTGCTGCTTGTGGATGGCTCTAGATTGAGCTGATACAGGCAAAAGAAAAGAAAAGAAAGATTTCTTTCTCCCATATCTGGGCTGACAGGGTGTTCATTCAAGGTAAAAATCTCCTCCCCCTGTCTCTCTCCTGGTAGCTAACAAAGTGGGAGAGAACCTGTGGCTTAGAGGTTATAACATCTGCCTAACATGCAGATAGCCCAGGTTCGAATCTCAGAAGAGTAAGTTTGGTTGATGAGGGTTAAAGGAACCCGAAATAGCTATACCATTCTCTCTTTATTCTTTGTTAGCAAAACCTAAAAACCTAAATATATATATATATATATATACATATATATATACACATGTATATATATATATGTATATATTAGTTCATATCAAAAAAGAAAAAGAACAAAGAAGAAAAAACAAAAACAAAACAGAAAAAAGTGAAAAAAAAATACCGGTACCTTTCTATTTCTATTATACTTTATAATCTAACAATTAATCCCTCAATATCTATATCAATTTCTTTAACCTCCTCAAAGCTACTATATTCAAAACATATTAATACATAGACAAACACCTTATTATTAAGTTCAGACCTTTAATTAATTTTTATTCAATCTAGCAATGAAAAGTAGTAATCCCTTAAATCAATTTTCACTGTTAGGGACCACTGCATTGACTAACTGTACTGTAGGGTGTTCTTCTAAAAAACTTTGCTCTATTCTATTCTGTTTTAAAGTAGAAGATTTCAAAAGTGAATGTATTATTGAAACCAGGTGCTTTTCTTCTGGGCTTCATGGACAAACAAATGGAAATATCTTATGAAACTTCATGTTCACATACCTTGTATATGCTTAAAAATGGAAAGACTTACAAATACCTATAATAGAAGAATGGACAGTGAAGCTTGGGAATTGTTGGAAATGGCAAAATTGATAGCTTTGACAAATTTTATTTCTATTTGGAAATCACTTTTGGACTTTTTGCTAAAAATTGGAAAATGAAAACTTGATATTTAGATTTGATTATTATAATTGTATGAGAATATTGCAGACCCATTGCATAAAAATAACATAGACAAATGTTAATCTTAGAGTAAGAGTTTGATGTATGTTTTGAAAAAGAAGTCATTCTTTTTCAATCTTTATTTTTTTTACTCTCTGCTATGTGCTTTTATTCTTTTTATTTTCTGAGCTTTATTTTTTTTAAAGTCTTGTTTTTCTGTTTATTTTTTTATTTTTGTACCGTTTTTGAAAATATAGAATAAGATTGACCTCTCTCACACACACAAAGCATACACATAGAAACAAAGTTTGAGTCATCCTATCATATATTCTCATGTTCACCATATCTCAGAGTTATCATGTTATCTACATCTTGTAGATAACTTCATGTATACTAACAATTAAAGACTAAAAGCAATTATTTTATCCACTGTAAATGTTTGTGTGGGGGTATGGGTGCGCATGTGCATGCTTTCTCTTTTCCAAAGAACATTGTGAATAATTTTCTAGATTTTTCTGTTAAGCTATCTGGGAAGCAATCATATCATAGCTTGGTGGTTCAACTGAAATACTGTTAAATCATTAACAATTATGGTAACAGCACAGGGTTTCAGTCTTTCAGCCAAATGGATGGACTATGCTAGAAAAATTGTAAGTCTTGTAAAAAAGACTTACAAATTAGTTTAGAATTACTTTCACAAATCTCCTAAATATTAGTGGATTAATAATAGTTTCCAGCTAGAACTACAGGCTCAGAATGTACTTTGTGCTTGCTGGAACTAGATAACTACATTAATAAATATGAATGAGAGAGAAGAACTGCTGATAAATAGTTCTACTTTCCAACTGTTACCAACTACAAGACATGTGATGGAAAGCTCTGGTGAGTCTTCCTAGCTGTAAAACCTTTTTCTTTTGCCATGAAAGTCAATGAAATACAATTTTCTTGATAGATTTGTAAAGACAGAGAAGAGCCTGCAATGTAGATATGTCATGTTTATGGTTTGTTGGTACAAACTGATATATTTCTGAGTTACAATTATGACTGCATAGGTAGGACCAGTGCTTTTTTTGTTTAAAAAAAAAAGGTGCCGGAACTCACACACATCATACAACCCGCCTTGCCTACCCTACAAGGTTCCATCCAAAAAAGGTGCTGGAACTCCGTTCTGGGCGTTCTATGAGAAAAAAAGCCCTGGGTAGGACAACATCTTTTCTGAATAATTCAAACATTTTTCCCCACTCAAGTTAGTGAACTGGAAGGAAGAATCCACAATGGAAAGATAGTATCACTTGTTCATAAAAGATGCATGTTTTATGCAATTCTGAGTACACGTCTCAAGGATCATTTGAGGCCAGAAAAAAAATATAATGTGAAAAAGATTTGAAAAAGTTGACATGGTCATTTACAAAATATGATCTTCAGCTTGTTGGAAACAGATGGATATGATCTTTAATAGCTTTTAGATCTGAAATACCAGAACTGGCTGAAAAAAATCTGGACAAAGACTATATTGTGATAGAGAGATGTAGAAGCCTATTTTCTCCCATCTAAGGGTCATATGGATTTTTCCAGCCTAGAGTAATAACCCCTTTGTAGAAGGAAAATCTGCTTCCAAACTAATTCAAAATATATAATTTAGAACTTCAATGAAAGTAGTAATCCCTTCAATCAAATTTCACTGTTAGGGACCACTGCATTGACTAACTGTACTGTAGGGTGTTCTTCTAAAAAAACTTTGTACATAAGGTAGCATGTCTGAATTTTCATCTGTCATTTTAAAAGACCTTCTGTTCAGTTAAACATATAATGAGAATATCAAAAGCCACCTTTGGGTTGTTTTTTTTTTCATGAACATTAGCTAGTGCTACAAGGGATTTTCTGATTTTGTGATCAGCAGTATCTGGAAGTAATGAATGTATACAACTATGATTGCCCTATGAGTAATCATAACAATCATAGTTCCCATTGCCGCCAAAGCTGGAATGAGGTAAATGAAATAGTGCCACCACACCCAGTCAAAGGTGGCACAGTAACATTGAGATTAGTTGGGTGGCCTATAAATTTTACAAACAAACAAACATGGCAGAAGAAAATGGTTATTAGGGCATTTTAATGCAGAGAAAGAGGGCACGGGGAACACTCTATGGGCTGTTAAGAACATATGTAGCATCCTTTCCCAAGGCCTACGATAAGGAGGGGAATGACATACCAAAACCTATCTACAATTTCTTGGAAATTTATTCCTTTTGGTAGCATGTATTCTCTAAGTGCTCATAGGCATTTTTATAATATGGAACCATCCTCCATGTTAAACTGTGTTCCAGCTCCTCAAGCTTAAATCTACCTTCTAGCCACCCATTTGAAACATGGCATTAAAACATCTACCTTGGCACAGTAGGACAATTAGCGTCACAGCCTTGTTTTACAAAATACTTTTCTGCTTCTGGGGAAAAACAATCCTCCTGCTTTCTTCACTTTGCCTTTCTGAAAATTTACCCTTGACCAGATTTCCAGAGCTGAAATAAAAAAGGTTTTATAGTGAAAAGTATAAAAAGAGGAGGGGAAAAAAGATTACTCAGGAATTGGCTAATTTGGATCACTGCACATAGTATATTCTTAAATCTGCAGGAAACAGCAGGCTCCTGAAACCACCTGAAACTCACACATAAACTGATTTATATCAAAGGTAACGTTCACACAGAGGCTTCTTATTTTGATTCAAATAAAAAAAATAAAAAAAATCAACCTTACCACTCCTTCCCTCCCCAATAATAAATGAACAAAATGAAAACCTGGAAATTTTAAAAAAGTTAATATATGAGGTTGCATACAAGACTCCTATTTGGCCCCCAATAAAAGAAGGTATTCATCCCTAGTTCAGTCAGCTTTCTGTGTCGGAGGTCTGCCACTGAGCTGAAAGTTCAAACATTCCTTGCTTCTCTTCCCCAAAATATTTTCTTCTTACCACACAGCCCCATTGCTGTTGATATAAACCACCCACTCTCTTATTTATAACACTGTCTCAGTAACTATGCTGATTAGAAATAACACCGTGCTGAAAAATGCCTTGCAATTTCTCCCATTTTCTTCTCTGATAAAAGGGACTCCTGGATTCATTTTTTACTTATTCTTAGGGTTTCTCTGGGTGAAATTTGAAAGAAAAAAATGTCCTGTGGATGCACATTTCCATCTCTCCACTTTGCAGTTTTATAAATTCCATTAGAGAACTCTCCAGAGTTTCCTCATAATGTCTTCTTTGGAATATATGTGAAACATAGAAATGTAAGGAGGGTGCAGACCACAGGAGAAATTGCTGCACAATAAAAGGCAGGGGTTTTATCTGCTTAATTTTACTCCTAATTAAATTTTATTTTATTAAGAAATAATAGGAGGATATGGGAGTATGTGAGTCCAGGAGAACTGGAAAGTAGACACTCCATTCATGAGAAATTCACCAAAATGTTCTTCTCCTTTGAAAGATATATCAAAAGCATGGCCTTTTCCTTAAGCTAAATGAATTGGGAGGAAATAAATCAACATTTTTTTTCTGTATTGCATTACTCAGAACCATTGTCAGAAGGATTTGAGAAACAATTATGTGATATCTTTGGTTTGTATATCACTGTTCAGTTGATATACTACCTACATAAAAAGAAAAAGAGTGAAGGAGACATGCAAACTCAGTCTCTTTAATATTTCCAGGCAGGAAATACATCTAGAAATCTTAACAGATTAAGCACTGGAATCTGCTAGAATAGTATTATGTAAGCAGGATTAGGTCTGGTTAGTTTTTGAATGGGATTTCACTAGAGAAATTCAAAACTTTGGACTAGACTGGAAAAACCAAAAATAGCCTGGAAGAAGAATATGATAAACCATTTCTATATTGTTGTAAAGAAAATGTAATATTAAACAATACTGTCCTTGCTGTTAGCAGTAAAAGTAGCATAGGTTCAACTACGGCTGGAAATCTGCCCACACCTTCTCTGAAAAGGGTTATGTGAAACTAATGACAACCACAGTATACAGCAGTTGTTTCTCAATTTTGGTGACTTTAAGATCTGTGGACTTCAACTCCCAGAATTCCCCAGCCAACATAGCTTCAATGACCTATGCAGCACCTCTTAGGCACCCACACACCATTCCTGACCTTTGCTGCCCCCCACATGCTGCCCCTCAACTGCACGGCTTTCCTTGTGGACTCCCAAGCATCCCAGATACCCTTCCCAAACCCATCACCACCCCCTGCACACTATTCTTCTCTTGCCTATACGTCTCACATTACTCCCATGATCCCCATGCACCTTGACTACACCATCCCCTCATGTGCCCTACCCAACCTGCACAGCACATCTGACTCCTGATGTACATCCTGCATACCCACTCAGTCCTCCCCCACCTGGCAGCAGTTCCTCTGTTTAGGTAAGGAAATATTTATGAAATGATGACCCAACAGGGCATGTGTTGTCTAGTATTTGCTACATTTGGGGAATGTGATGGAGACATTTTAAGATGTACAAGTGTTAGTCAAAAATAGTGGGTAGTCTACTACATAAAATATTTTTTTGTGCAAAAAAGTGAAAATAGTTATTTGCAATTGGATGCTTCTAACAACTTTCTTCATATATAAGCGAGAGCTGGTTATGTCAAGATAAACTAAAGTAAATGGAATACAGTGGGAATTGGGTACTTAAGAACTGATGAACCAAAAGAGATGCAATCAATAATGAATAAATGTGGATTGAAAACAGAAGTGAATAGCCTTGAATACAGGAGTAAAAGAATCATGTTGGTGGGGCCTGGTCACATAGTGAAAGGCAGAGGACTACATTAGAAAACAAATTTATGAAAAAAAAAAGAGTGAAAGAGTGGAGAGGAAGAGGTAAGACTGAGAAAGTCATGACTGAAGCTGAGGAGATTCCCAGAAAGGGAAGTGAAATGTTTAAAGAATGAATCCATGTTTTGAGATGATGTGCAAGGATAGAAAGTTAGGGAAAGATATAGTAAATGGTGTTGTATATCCTCTTTAGCTAAAGATATTTTTTTCTTACTCCATGCCTTAATTTCTTTGGCTTACTATTTTTCTTTTCTTATCTTTGTATACCTTGAAAGGAAATAGTATGTGTGTGTTTATGTATGTTATTCAATTTTTAAAAATGATATTCATGTTAATTGCTTTTTCTCCCCACCTTCACCAACCAGGTGGGAAGGAGTCAAAACAATGACCATTCTCTCAAGATATTTGCAACAGTACCTAAGAATTAAACAAATAAAAGGGGAGTGGAAAAGAAGCTTTTCCCATACTAACTACAAGTTCAAGTTTAAAAGCAGTTGAAAAATTTACCTTGTTCATGGACACATTCAGCATAACCCATCACAACTTTCCTTTAGAATGAATTTTGGAAGTGGATTTGTACTCTGGAGAATAAACCCTTTTAGAGTATGAAAATTGTGCAGCTCATACTTTCTAGTAAAACTTTGTGTTAAATCATACAACCATCTCAGGAGGAAAAGAGCCTTTAGCTAATATATTCACTTTAGTGCTTCAGTTTCTCTGACAGCTGTTACCTATTTGACTGCAAAACATTGTTTGCCCTATTTGAAAACTAGAGTTCATAACTTAGTAATAAAATGTTGGCATTTAGATAGCAAGGACTACTCTTTCAAAATGAGAAAGCCTTCTAGGAATGCTAACATTTTGAAGTGTTCATGTTACAAAGTGTTTAAAAAGGTAAGAGCTTGTGACAGCAAGTTATTTGGAAAGATCTTAAAAAATCAGTTCACTCGTTTCCTCCAAGTGTATGTTCTTTAACTACTTATTCACATTCAATTAAGCTTAAAATATATAGAGTGAGTTTGGTGCTTGTGTGACTCAGCCATTACAAATTAAGTATCCTATGATGATTTTCAGCAGAATCAGAGTATGAGAACTTTTATCTATGTTTGCTCCAGTTCCAGAAGAACAGGGCAACATTTAATGCACATTCAAGTAAATAAAGTCAGGCTCCAAATCGATACAAACTGAGACTAATCTGAATGAAAAGCAGGCTAAACTGATTATAAATAAATAAATAAAAAGACGTGGGCTGTAATGATAAACTAGGTTTACAATTATCATCCCATTCTTTAAAAAGAGCACAGATAAACTATAGGGCTATTTGTCCTAATTTTATGACTCTGGAAATTTTACTTCAGCTGCAGGTCCCAGATGGTCTTTCAGGACAGCCCCATGTAAAAAAAACATTGCAGGAGTCCATTCAGGAGACAACAAATGCCTGTGAATAGACTCCCCCCAGTCCAGGATGAGTGTAGTTAGTGCACCACACAAAGCTGTGCAAAGGCTCTTTTGGCCACAGCTGTCACTTGTTTCTGTAATATGTGTATATTAAAGAACTTCTACACAGAGACCATTTTTGATCCTACTCCCAGATCTTCAAAGTCACATTTATACTATTCTGGAAATAGTCTCAACTATAATTGAAAAGGAACTTCAGGAGTTTACCAGCACTTCCCTAGCAGACCAATAGGTTATATAAAAGTGGTTGTCCCGACAGTGATTACACCTTGCCTTGTGCATACTGCTATTTTATCTGCATTGAGGAAATTTAAAAAAAAAAAAAACTGCTGGGAGAGATTTCCACTGAAGAGGATATGGGAGTAGCAGTAAGGTCATGTGATACCTTAACTCCAGAAGGGAGTGGAATCTGAAAAACCAGAAGATCCTATCAGTGGCAAACCAGAGTATACACAGCACTGCTATGTACAAAGCCTGCTCTCTGGAAGAGCAGCAAAGACAGTAGTTAATTGGCTTGGTTGTGGAAGACTTTCCAAGGTAGACAACAGAACCAGAAAATATGGAAAGCCTTCTTTAGTTTTTGGTTTTTAAATCACATATTAAGTACATCTATCACTTTCCCAAGCAGTAGCATTTCCTGAATGAAACTGTACCCAGAACATTCTGCAAGCAAACAGAGACTCCTCCAATTCCCCTCTTCTTCTCTCTCCCATGCAACCCACAGTGCTATTTCTTTCATTATTCTAGAAAAGTCTCCTCTTTTTAGCAGATTTTCAGGGAGAACTGCTGAACATATTTTTTTTCACATTCTAATAAGAATTGTCTGTTGATTTTTTTTTTTTAAAGAAACTTTCCACAGATGGAAGGAGACCTTTTACATGCAGGTGGTAAAGTCCAACTCCAACCTGATATTTCTATGTCATCAAGTTTTCTGAACAGTAAATTTTAAATTTGTATTTAATCATTCAGTTTTAAATAGTTAAAAAGCAGCAGAATATAGCCAATATATTCTGAAGAAGTTTTGGAATTCTAAAAATAAGTATTCAGGACAACAAAAAGCTATTTGTGGAAATAAGACACTATTTCTTTAAGATAAGTTGATGAAACCTGCTTTTCCCAGTAGCCTTCCCTGTTCTCAGAAGCTAAGCAGCCTCAGTCCAGCCTCAAAAGCTAAGCAGGTTGGTAACTTGGATGGGGAAATCCTAAAGCTGTAGGCTAGACTGAAAAAGTTTTTCTAAAAACAGACACACAAACAGCTTGTCCCAGAACAGCCCAACAGAAAACCACTTCTGCACTGCTACCGAGCAGAGTACATGTTATATTCACATACTCACCAGGATCCAAGATCAGTTCAAGAGCAACTTTAGCTTTTAAATGATAAATGGGTAGAAATCAGCTGTAGGATCTCAATAGTGAATTCTGAAAATAAAATCTAAGGAGTCATAATTCTTTTCCTCCAAATGTGTGAGAAAGTAGCTAAAATGGTGAAAGTTTCAAAGAAGCATGCAAGTCTATGTTGGTTCAAGTTGGTTTAAGTCAAGTCTACCCAGCCTAGCAGCTTAATTGTTCTACTTTTCTTCATTTTCTCTTATTTGTGCTTTTATGTTTGGTGTTACTTCTTGTGCATTTTTATGCCATTGGATACATAAAACTTTATTGAGTTCAATCAGAAGAAAAGATACACTTTGAGACAAATTATTAAATAAAGTTCACATTTGATAAATAAAACAGTTGTTTTTAAAACAAAATCCAGGCATATCTTCCTCTTTATATTTAATGATGAAGAACATGTGAGGAAATCATATTGAAAAGCAAGAAAAAAAATCTTACAATTACAGATCAGAGATTTTATGTAAAAAGAAAAAAAAAGAATATCAGTGACCAGTGGATGGAAACTTCATTTACTTTTTTCAATTCATCTCCTGTTATAAAATCCACTGAATGGAACTTGTTAATTGCAAAGTTGATTGCTGAATTGGTTCGGTTTAAAGAAAAGAATACTACTGCTACCACTCATCTTTTCCCCTCCCCTCCACTTCTAAATTTGCTGAAGGATTTGAAGGAAATTTCTTTTCTGACTACTAAGATAACATATATAGATATATTTCCATAAAGCCTTTTACTTGATTTGACATTTCCAAAGCCTGTGGGCAAAGTGCAATTATCTCCTTGGAGAGATACCATCTCCAGATGACAAAACCGGAGCTGAACATTTGGCCCAAACTAAGCTGTCTTTGCCACAACCCTTGTATCAGGGAAGGCGATCTTTGGCTGCTGCACGACAATGAGGCTGGCTAGCTGGAGGGGCTGGTAACAGAATACAGACTGTTTTATCTCTAGGTCACAAGTTCAGGGGCAGCTGCCAGTGATATTAATTCAAAGCCATTCCTTGTGACGGCTGGTAAGATACAGGTTGGTGGTCACAGTTGGCTTAGGATTGCCAGATGTTCTCTGTATAAAGGAACATCCTTTCTTTTAAAAGATATTCCTTTTCTTACATATTCCAGACTCCAGGGAAAATTATAAATGCCTCTTACATTAAAACTCTCCATTTACTCAGTTGAGGGGAAATGTATCTAAAGAGTAAAAAAGGCCCTACAATATTGAAAAATGTTTGTTTATCTGGTTCATGCAGTGAAGTCAATGAAGAATGCCATTACCAGTTCCTCTATGAACAATTTAGCTCTTATCTTTATCACGGGCAAAGCAAGAACTAATATACTACTCAAAAAAATAAAGGGAACACAAACGTATAGGATCCTATACATTTGTGTTCCCTTTATTTTTATGAGCAGTATATATTCGACTGCATCCAGTAAGATTTAAGCTAGATGTTAATAAGAATGAAAGACTTTCTTTGCCTCAATCTCAGTTGCTGGTGAGTTCATAGAGGTATCAGAACTATCTAATTTTCTTGGCAACAACACAAAAGCAGATTCTCCAAAGCACCTGAGAGCAGAACAAGATGGAAACTTATCAACCTAGAACTAACTAAGGAGAAATGTCCTGACAATTAATCAGTGGAATGGTTTGACTCCAGTAGTTGTGGGTGCTCTATCACTGGAGGTTTTTTTAAGAAGACATTGGACAGCCATTTGTCTAGAATGGTATAGATCACAGGTGTCAAACTTGTGACATCATGTGACATGTCATATCGTGACTTTTTTCCCATTGCCGGCAATGTGGTGGGCATGGTTTTGGCATGACACATCCAGCCTGTGGACCGGCAGTTTGACATCCCTGGTATAGGTTCTCCTGCTAGATCAGGGATTTAAATTAGAAGACCTCCAAGTCTCTTTCAACTCTGTTATTCCGTTATTGTCTTCTGGGATTTTTTTTTAATATAAATTTTCCAATCTTGCCAACTCCTGTAGAATTTTATGGTGTCTTCTATTCAAAAGCTAACTAAGTCCATTCCTGCTTAGTTTTCAAGATGAAAAATAGCTAAGATAGCCATTAAACTTAAGAACGTAAGAAAGGAGGACAATAATAATCTTAATAAAGTGGACAGTGATAAGAAGTTATATTTTTAAAACAATTAATTGAATCCCAACTAGTTCAAACAAACCAAACCATCAAAGATTAATATCAGCCAGGGCGTGATGGATCAGCAGTTAAAGACATTGAGCCTTGTCAGTTGGAAAGCTGACAGCCCAGGTTTGAGAACCAAACTCTGCATGACAGGGTGAGCTCCTGTTAACTTGCCCCAGTTTCTGCCCACCTAGCAGTTCAAAAGCATGCAAATGCAAGTAGATAAATATGGTAGGCACCACTTTGGTGGGAAGGTAACAGTGTTCTGTGCACCTAGGCTTATAGTCATGCTGGCCACATGACCATGGAAATATTTTCAGACAATGCTGGTTCCCGCGGCTAAGAAATGGAGATGAGCACCACTCCGTAGAGTTGGACAACCTGTAAAGGGGAAACCTTTATCTTTACCTTTATCTGCTCACCAAACCAATACAGATTTGTGCTGCTACTAGTGCCTCTGCTTTCTGCTATTGCTTACCAGCTTTCTATTGTCTAGCAATATTATGAAGTGTATCCTTTCCCTGCAATAAGGTGGTCAAATGCAAAATGCATGATGATCATCCTTTCTATTCATTGTTATAAACGTGTGATATTTTGACTACTCCAAACTAAAGTAAATATTTTGGGGGAGCTATCTAACCAATTCAGTTTCTAGAAAACTGTTATCTTTGAATCTCCCAATTTCACTTTTTTTCTAAAATATTTTTCCTCTGTTTTTCCACCCTACAGTTTTTTTTTTCCTCTTACACATATAAAACTTTGTTTTCTCCTTTACATAAACACATGGGAATATTATTATTATTTTTAGTAGCATTATCAGTTCTGGGTTGCTAAAAATCCAGGTTATTATTAAATGGCAGCAAAGAGTCAGATTTTTTAATATCTATATACTGCCATCTAGAGATCATCTGGAATTTGAAGACCAAGCATCTTAGCTCTACCTCCTAAAATGGGTGGATTCTTCTATTTAAGAAGGAAAAAAGTAGAGCAGATTAAAAAGGAAGGCAAAAGGTAAAGTTTCAGAGAAATTCAAATAGAAAAATTTAAAAATCTGAATTATCTAACATAATTCAATATGTCTGGCCATTTCAGCTAGATGCTGTCATAAATTCTAGTAATATTTACAACAACAACAATAATAAAAGTTGGAAGGGACTTTGGAGGTCATCTAGTCCAACCCCCTGCTCAGGCAGGAAACCCTATACCATTTCAGACAATTGTCTGTCCAATCTCTTCTTAAAAACTTCCAGTGTTGGAGCATTCACAGCTTATGATTAATTGTTATATCAGGAAATTTCTCCTTAGTTCTAGGTTGCTTCTCTCTTTGGTTAGTTTCCATCCGTTCTTGTTGTCTTGCCTTCAGGTGCTTTGGAGAATAGCTTGACTCCCTCTTCTTTGTGGCAACCCCTGAGATATTGGAACACTGCTATCATGTCCCCCCTTGTCCTTCTCTTCATTAAACTAGACATACCCAATTCTAGCAACCGTCCCTTATATGCTTTAGCCTTCAGTCCCCTAATCATCTTTGTTGCTCTTCTCAGTACTCTTTCTAGAGTCTCAACATCTTTTTTACATCGTGGTGACCAAAACTGGATGCAATATTCCAAGTGTGGCCTTACCAAGGCATTGTAAAGTGGTATTAACATTTCATGTGATTTTGATTCTATCCCTCTGTTAATGCAGCCTAGCACTGGGTTGGCTTTGTAAATATTAGCAGTTCTAAATATTAGCAGTCTCACTTATTTACTGGAGGTTTTTAGTGCATGTTAAACTGCCTGATGGATAAATTATGTTATTGTAACTAGTTATTACTTTGAGGCAACTTTGAGGAAATAGTAGAACAGCAAAAATAAAAGTTGTAATTAATAACAATAGAACAATAGTATTAAAATGGATGGTGAGATAATTGGAACATCAGTGAGACAGTTCATCAAAACATTTAAGGTGGGACCAACTTTCCAAATTATCAGAGGACTTTGGAAAGCTGAAAAGATGGTTAATTTTTTTTAAAGGCTCCCAAAGTGCAAAAATATTTTGTGAAATTGTTATGCATGTGGTGTGGGATTCTTGTACTTGCCATAGGTAATAGACGTACAATGCCATCTTCTTTTGCTATAAATTCATCTGCACAGCAACCTTCTGTTTTAATTGTCATACATGCTCTGATAGAATTTTATTAAATATTGTAATTACAATAGTAAAAACTAATACAAATGTTAATATATATATAAAAATAGAAAGAGTAAAAGGTGCAAAGAGAAAAAATAGGAAAGACATAAAAAACAGAAAAGTAAGTAAAGAAAATATCAATATGGAAAAAGAAAATAAATATATAAATAACCGACTCCCAACTTCCATCACAATTTTAATAACTTTTTGCCTTCTCTTAAATTATAAGAAATGATCTCTTCTTCCATATCCCATCTCTTATCTATAAACAGATTCATAAGTATCATCATGAGCCTCGATGTTAAGAAAATTCCATTAAGGTTTCCAGAAATAGCAACATGTTTATTTTAACCTTAATCAAATAACCAACTTTATATTTCTTCCTTTTACTTCTAACAATCTTAATCTTCAGTTCGTTCAAATCTTGCAGAACTTCTTTTCATTTTTTCTTTGTCCCTTCTCTTGAGCTTCTTCAGAGCTTTAAAGAACTTTAAATTTAAAGAACTTAAAGTCTAAAAACTTTCTGACCTTGCCAAAGTTTTTGTTAAGTCCTATATAGAAAAATTATCCACCTTACTCTCTTGGTTTTCTGTTTGGATTTCCTGTTAATTATTAAAACATTCAGTCAGTTTATTTTGTAAATCCAGTGTAACACCTTTTACATGCCACTGTTGTAGCCTCTAATTTGTTAGTCCATTTTCAACTCAGTCTCTAACTCATTAGGTAAACTTGTATCTCTTCCATAACACCTTTTAGACACAGACTCAATGTTAGAATATTTCACACTATTCGGTAACTATTAATCAAGGATATTTGTTTTTCTGCATTAATTGAAATACTTATTTTCTTTTGGTACCCAATTTTAAAAATCTTATTTAAAAACAAATCAAAACAAAAGCATTTTCCCATAGGAAGCATTCTTTAAAATTAATTCTTTAAAATTAATTTTAAATCTTATTTCAAATTTATCTGGGCTCTAAAATCAAAGTTTTAATCAACCTTTTGCTGATTATTTTTTTTCTCTCTCTTCAGAATGGGCTCGTCTTTCAGAACTGTTATGAAAAAAGTTCTTCACCTTTCAGAGAAACTTTACTGTTGCACATTCCAGTGGCCAAGAAATTTAGATACTAATCAATTTGCCACATTGAATTCTATCATAAATAGGTGACAGCTCTATTCTCTTTTTTTGGTAAAAGAATCCAGCACTCTTTAGAAAATTATTTACTGATTGAAAAGTGGGAAAAAAGTGGGATACAGCATAAGTAATTTTGCCCACCCAATTTTAAGCAGTCAGAATGATTAAAGTCTAGATTTTTGTATTCATGTTTCCTGGATTTAAAATATGTTTTGCTTAAACAGGTTAAGGATGTTTCTAATAGGCTGTACATCTTTTATTATTATATGAGAGGCAGATACAAAATATTTTTCAGAAACAATAACTACCAAAAAATGTAGAATTTTTTCATTAAGAAGATGGACAGAGGGAGCAAGTAAGAAGAGAGATTCTCTATGTTGTGCATTAGTATGACACTAAATGAAACTGAGATATTTATCTAACCGATAAACTATCTGGTTGCATTCATCTTCAATTTGTGATTCAATCCTATTTTTTCCTGCTATTATATAATTAAAAAGTTGCTTTTCCATCTTCCAGTTGCCCTCAAAGTGGCTTATAGTAGAGAAACAATAAAATATTTCCCTAAACCTAATTATGTTCAAATTAGTTTTTTTAATAATAAAATTATGTAACATGATTAGTATCCACAATAAAATAACCAAGACTGTAAAAACCAATTAAGGAATATTTGAAAAAAAAAATTTCTACATGTGCATACATAGATCAGCCAAAATTATATCATATGATAGCTATGATATGCTATTTTAGAAATGTGAATGAGCAAATTTTGGATGTTAACAGATGTTAACATTCTGTCTTAGGTTTTTCATGATGTAGAGAACAAAGCAAGATTCTTGAGTGGTGACTACTAGCATCATCAGGCTATGAGGAGATGAGGAGATGCTTTATGTTGCCTCAACAGTAACTGGGTATTAAAATTCAAACATGAGAAAAGGTTCATGCTGTGTTATAGCTTAGGTTAGGCTGTACCTGATCTCTGAGAAGGCTAATGGAATATGTGGTGTCTGAATTTCCTGTGCTCACTTTGAATTTTAAGCTACCTGCCAGCATAGCGTCAACTTTGCTCAGACTATTATAGAATATTCTATTTCTCATTACAATGTCGATTCCCGTAACAAGCCAACAAAAGCAATAAAGTGCTATCGTTTTCCAGTTCTACTCTGAAATTTAGCAAGGGAGACAGTCAGTCTGTGCTTGGTATCAGATTAACTATGATTATCATTTTTTTTAATATAATGGCATTCAGTGTGACATCATATTCACATAAAATAATTGATGGATCTTTGTGTCAAATATAGGAACAGAAACACTTTTACTAGTAGGCTTATTTTTTTTTTAGTCACTTGCTAAAACATAATTTGGTTTTTGGTCTGATGAAAATTCTGCCATATGAAAAGTATGTATTTCAATACAAAAATGAATATATAAACATAGTTTAAATGTATCTGAGCTATTTGCATGATTTAATCATAGTCATTTGTTGCCTTCTGGTATCTAACTTGGAATTTGGAATTTGATTGCAAGTTTATTTCATCATGATAATCATGATCATCCAATTGGATAATATTTTTGCAGAATATTCACTTAGATGGTTTAAACCAGCTTTCTCCATCATAAAGCCCATACCACATTCTGCTTTAACAAATGCTATTTCTAAAACCTGTAATATGGAGAGGAGAGTGTTTACACTGCTTCCATTAAGAAAGGTTCAACATACAACTTTCCTGGGTGACTGACCATATTTTGAAAGATGAAGTTTCTCTACTTACGTAATACAGAATAACAAACTTGGAAGTGACTTCGAAAGTCTTCTGGTCCAAGCAGGAGACCCTATGCATTCTGGACAAATTAATATCCAATCTCTTCTTAAAAACTTGGAAGCATCTGGAGGCAAGACATTCCACTGATTAATTTCTCCTTAGTTCTAAGTTAGATTTCTCTTTGCTAAGTCTCCATCCATTACTTCTTGTTCTGTTCTCAAGTGAGTACATAGATAGACCTGATACATCCATGAAGTCAACAGCAATTGAGCTTGACTCAACGAAAATCTTATGTTCTTATTAACATCTAATTTAAATCTTATTGGATGCAGTTGAATATGTTAAGTCTCGTTTTTGCCACAATAGAGGTAATAGTTAAATTGTTAATTAAGGAACTGATAATGGCATTCTTCATTGGCTTCTCTACATGAACCAGACAAAAGAAAAAAAAAATACTTGTAAAAGTTCTATGCCTCTGTATTAAAACCTCAAGGCAAATATGGGTATTGTCCTGTGGTTTCCTGAAAAGGAGAAGTATTTTTGTCCTATTTTTGTCCTATATTAGCTCTACAGTCTTTACCAGAAAGCACTTCAGTAGTCATCCACTTACAATCACAAATGAGCTCAAATATCCCAAAGGTACTTCTTCAAAAGGAAACTGGACTTTGCTTTTTTCCTTTAAGACTTTTCATGTCTCATCCAAATGGTGGGGAACAGAAGGATTTATATTCCTTGCAGTCCTCTAGTTGAATATAAATCCTTCCATTCTCCATTATTCACTCAGAATTGAACAAGCTTCTTGGATGAGAAGCAAAACATCTTCAAGGAAAAAAAATGAAGAAAGTCCAGTTGTCTTTTGAAAAAGCACCCTTGGGACAATCATGACCTGGATGACCGAGAATCTCCATAAAATTGAGCCCAAAATTGCTGTTGGGAAGTGAGATGTTTGTTAAGTGAGTTTTGCCCCATTTTACAGTCTTACTTGCCACAATTGTTAAGTGAATCACTGCAGTTGTTAAGTTAGTAATGTGATTGTTGAATAAATCTGGCTTCCCCATTCACTTTGCTTGTCAAAAGATTGCAAAAGGTGATCACATGACCCTGGGTCACTGCAACTGTCATAAATATGAGTCAGTTGCCAAGTGCCTGAATTTTGATCATGTGACTATGGGGATGCTGCAACAGTCATGTGAAAACGGTTGTAAGTCACTTTTTTCAGTGCCATTATAACTTTGAATGGTCACTAAATGAACTGTTGTAACTCAAGAACTACCTATATTCCATCTTCCTCCAATTCTTAGTTTAAGATTCAACTATCTCTTCCTTTCCTTCAATATACTCCTCAGTTACTGTCCTTTGCTTTTGGCAACAAGGATTTTAACAGTATTCATCAAGATGCAAGAATATTATTTTATCTATCTATTGCCTTCCTTCAACTTTTAATAGGTGGAGTATATCATTTCCCTGACCTTACCTGTTGCATTTATAAGGTTTGGGGGTTTCAAGATGGGGCTTTTTTCACCACCTCAGGGTCAGCTTGAAACCCATTGATTTCACATTGCTGTTTGGTATTTGGCAGCAAATCAAGCTAATTTCTGGTTCAGCTAAGGCTGATTTTAAACCTTTTAAAATACATTGTTTGAAATAACACAGCCTGTGGTGTTTGCAAATGATCTGTTTTCCCATTTGTGGGAACTCTTGCTTTCTATCTCCTGAGTTTCAGCCAGCCTCATATATATTTGAATAGGAAAGATGTCTTGGTGCCTTTGGAATTCGTTATCATTACAACAGTTCGGTTTTGTTGTGATTGTTGTTGTTGCTATTGTTTTGCATACAGAAAAATATACCAAAGTATGAAATAAAAACACGGGGAAGGTTATTTTGTTTATGGGTCATGGAGTGAATGAATTCAGAGGAATGGAGTCATTAAATTATAGGAAATAACTTTTGAGAGTTTGGGGAGTGGAAGTAGTATTCAATTGTCCTTTTTAGTTGTGTTATTCTCAAGCAGGATTTATTAGTGTACATAAGATCTACTAGACCAGGTGTATCAGCTGAACCTCCAAAATCTGCATATTTGCTATTTGACCTTTTTCAATACTTGGTCTTCCTGTGATGCAGGTAAGGAGGCATGACATCTAAACACGGCTTATTCTGTTCATGAGAACAGCAATAGCACTTAGACTTATATACCACTTCATAGTGCTTTCCAACCCTAAGTGGTTTGCAGAGTCAGCTTATTGCCCCCAACAACCTGGGTCCTCATTTTACCATCCTTGGAAAGATAGAAGGCTGAGTCAACCTTGAGCCGGTGAGAATCGAACTGCCAAACTGCTGGCAGAAGGCACTTAGCAAAATTAGTCTGCAGTACTGCATTCTAACCATTGCATCACCATGGCTCTTCACTGAAGAGAGAATAATTGAAAGCTTTGATTAAGCAATTGTTCATAGTTATACTGATCCTTTTAGATGCCTTCAAATAAGGCCCTTCAGAATTCCCAACAAAAGTCATTGTTAGAATATTATTTTTGTACATCTTATTCTCTGCCATGTTCATCATTTATTAGTAGTATTAAAAGAACACTCTTCTTAGAATCTTGGTCTTGCCTTGATAGATCATTTCTGCAATTTTATCACTCCGGTCTATGCATAAAATTTAACACATTTTGGCTGCTACTTATGGTGTTAGCAGTTATGGTAGTAACAGCAGTACAAGGAAAATAAGGAAGTACTGTAGAAAACTACAATTTTCATGATTATTCCAATAAATAACTGGAAAATATTCTGAATATTTTTTCTAGCTGTGAAATTAACCAAATAAATTGCCAATTCCATTCAGCTATTTATTTATTCAAATTAATTAGCTGCTCAACTCCAATAAACTCTTTTAAGCAATATTTTACACATTCATCTGTGGAATAAGGATGGATTTTTTTTTTCCTATCAACTACTAAGAATAGTTGTTTTCATGCAAAATTTTGCAGTAGAGCTGAATTGTTCTCAGGTATTTAGAGAAAGGAAGTAGTAGCAGGACCAAAAGAGGCAAACAGGGTATCTTTGGACAACTTGCTGAAAGTTCTTGACAATATTGTATGCTGAACTAGAATTAAATTAATGTTCTGAAAAGTTGTTTTTTAAAAAAATCACTTGCTTGATATACCATCTATAATAAAACCATACAATAGTTTGATATTTTAAAAATATGTTCAGCAATAAATAAGTTTGGAAGTAATATTTTTGTCATATGGTATAAAGCAGGGCTTTTCAACCTTTGTACCACTTTTAGGATATGGCAATATCCGAGTACCACCAGTCGCCTAGCAAGGTGTCAAAAACTTGATGACCAAAAAAAAAAAGGAAAAAGGGTGTTTCGTTTTTATTTCCCCCATCTGCTGGATGATTGCAGCAGGTTTTGGTCACTTCACATGACCCTGGGACACTGTGACCATCATAAATATGAATCAGTTGCCAAGCATCTGAATGTAAATCACAAGATCCTGGAGATGTTGCAACATTCCAGCTGGAGCTTGGTGCTGATCCTGGCTCTTCCACTGAGCCCTGACAGCCCCAAAGAAGTGCCAATCAGCTGGAAAGCAGCACTGATCCTGGCACTTCCGCTAAGCCCTGACAGCCCTGCAGCTCCAGCCATCTCTCGCTCAGGCTTGGGCGGTGCTGCCACCGGTTCAGCTCATTCCCCTTCCCTGCTACCACTTTTCTAGGATGGTCACATACACATGCCAGGTGCCAATGTACCACTGGTGGTACCCGTACTACTGGTTGAAAAGCCCTGGATAAAGTAATAATCGTTTTGATTTGTACACATTATGTGGGACTTAAAGTTTCATTTGCTTCCTTAATTCTTCCTACAGTATGTTTTCCTGAAACTTTTGTTATGTTTATTTGGACATAATTCCAGAAATGAATCTTAAAAGAATCCCTTTATAAATGTATTTTAGTTTTGCTGACTTTACTAACAATGCTTAATCGAAACTGCTGTTAAAAAGCTTCCATAATAACGTTTTAATGAAAAATTTAATACGGGCCTTTCCAGTTAATGTGTTAATTTCATAATGTGGAATATTAGCAGCTGCCTGAAAGAGAACTGGCATTATTAATGAAATGATATATAGCTTAAAAATGTACTGTATTATTCAGCTAAGAATTCAATAGAATAAAAATTGTTTTAAAGAAAAATACCTAAATGTGTTGTATTCTAAAGAGCACTTATTTGGAAATAATGTATCTTGCATGTTTTGAAACAGCTAAAGCATAATAAACTATTAGATTATACATAGCTAAACTGAGGAAATTAAATAGTTTTTAGAATTTCACTTAAAAAAAGGTTTGTTTGTGTGTGTATGTGTGTGTGTGTGTGTGTGTGTGTACCTGCATGGATGCATGCAATTCTCTAATTCTTATGTTAAATATCACTGTTAAGTTTGCATTCAACAGCTGCAGGTTTTCAAAAAGAAGGCTGTGAGTTATATAAATTGCTTCTTACATGCATATCATGCATTTTTAATGAAGAAAAAAAAATACTCCTGAGAAAAAATTGGTTGTTAAGAGACTACTTTTAAACCTTATTGTCCTGCTTTTTCTGATGTAGGACTTCCTCCCATCTGTTCTTTCTCCCATTTATATCTTCACTAAAGTTTTGGAAGTATGACTAGAGGACTGAATCCATTTTAGGAAAAGCAGAAGTTCCAACATGAGACTGGCCATCAGGGATAATACTAGTCAACATTTCTTATTTTATAATATATTAAGACAATTGTGCTTGAAACTATGCTTGCTATAATTGCAACTAAAATAATATTTTGAAATTCTGCACCATATTTATGGGAAGAACAGGTGAAAATACTACCAATGTTATCTGGGCTTGGAAGCTAAATAGGATTGAGTCTGATTTGTTTTTGAATGGGATTTCACTAGAGAAACTCAAAACTTTAGACTAGACTGGAAGGACCCAAAACAGCCTGGAGAAAGAAAACGAGAAACCATTTCTATTTTGTTGCAAAGAAAATGTAGAGAAGTGTCCAGGTAGTCATCAGAGCAGAGGTTGGCTTGATAGCATTGCTATCTTTATCTTTGGAAATTGGTGGGTATGCAATTGAAATATTTTAAGCAGAATCAGAGTTTTTTCAATAATTTCTCACATACAGAACTTATAGCCGAGCTGTAGCACTAGTACCGGAATAGACCAATGGGAAAAAATATTTTGTGATGTTTTCCTTTGAAATTTAATTAAAGAGTGGGAAGTTGAGGTGGCTATAGAATATGAAAAAAAATTGAACCTCTGAGAATTTCTCCAAAATTATTTTCTCCTTTGAAGAATGTTAAAGCAAATTCTTTTTCATCAACTTGAATGAGAAAGGAAAGGGGGAAAAATCTGGATAACTTATCTAGCTACATTAGCAAGAATGCCACATGTGGTTATATAATAAAGATGGTCATAGTCAATAAGTTCCACTTCTGGAAGACTTGGCACAGAATGGGATGGTCAACTGCTTTTTAGGTGAGTATAAGGTGGCATGATGAGTTGGTGGTGGTAGTCCAGAAATGACACCTAATTCAGAATTTATTTCAGTTTTCTTGTATATACTAGATCTTACACCATATCTAAACCAGAGTTCC
Organism: Crotalus tigris; assembly: GCF_016545835.1. Lineage (NCBI taxonomy): Eukaryota > Metazoa > Chordata > Lepidosauria > Squamata > Viperidae > Crotalus > Crotalus tigris. Next base: position 14,488,963 of record NW_024096970.1, read on the forward strand.
TCAACCTTTCTGGCTTTGCAAACTGGTTGGGGGGAGGAGACGATGGTTTCATGGGAGCAGCTGGTAAGTGTCTATGCACCGGCAACTCTATTTGTGCAAGTGGCTGGCACACTTGCCCATTGCTCACGCAAATAGGGATGCATATGCACTTGTGTGCACTCAACCACTGTTTCTGTGGCCTCATTGCAAACAGCTCACAGCCTAGTAGTGGGCCATGGCCCGGGGGTTGGGGGGGGGTCCTCTGAACAAAGTTACAAGTTTCATGCAATGGTTTCTGAGAGTTGGTGAGCCTAGACTGTGCTGTGCATCTTGGTTTTATTGAGAACATATTTTACAGAACTCATTCAGTATAGATTGCTGAATCAAAAGGGAATCCAGGGCCAAAATGAGATGAGACTTCCAATATAAAACAATAGACGTGCAATCTCTACAGTTTCCAACTTTGGCTGGATTTATTCCTGATTATTTCTTTTTTTGAAAGGAAAAGTATTAAAAATTATCAGATTAAAGAGACTGGAAACTGTCTGTGTAATAATGTATATGGTCTAAAGTCAGACAAGATTCTTTTTATTTAATTAACCTGCAGAAAATACCCTAGTTTAATCTAATTTCCTTTTAATTAATGTATGGCTGAGGATTTAGAATAATATGCAGAGGTCTTTCTAATTTTGTTTTGCAAAGTAGTTAGCATCCTTGCTCCTATTGCATAGAGCTACTCACATAGAAGAAAGGAATTATCTCCTTGATAAAGCACTAAATTGAAGTAGTTTCCAGTATCTAGATATTATGATTAATATGGAACAGCTGAAAAGGATAGCAGTAAGTATCCCCTTTCTGTAAAATCTAACTTTTCCCTACACAAAGTTATTTATCTTTAACTGAACCATCCAATATATACCATATTGATGTTTATATTTTGTTACTTATTACAGAAGAGAGCCAAATATATTTAGTGATTCATGTGTGGGCTCTAGTACAAATACACCCTCAGCTTTGGAAGTTCATTGACTGACTTACAATCACTTTTGCTCAGCCCCACTTACCACACAAAGCTTTTGTTGTGGCAAATAATCAGAGGAGGGAATACTGAATAACCTTCCATAAGATGCTAGAAGCAAGGCAGGACATGCCTTTCCTCTAGCAAACAACCTCAATATTGAAATGCTGTTTTGGTATTAAATATCTTCTATATGACTGAATATATATGCTCATAGCATAACATAAATGATAGATTCCTAGGAAGCTTTTTCTTAGGATCTTTTTAAAAGTTTTGGAAACCACAGGATTATTCTTATTTACCTAACCTATATTTACTGGGTATTAAGGTATCTGCATTATTTTTAAAAGGTACTATCCTTCAAGTTGAAGTTTAAATGTTTTTCATTGCTGTTGCTTGGGGATTAAATTCGTCTATTGAGGAATACCTCTGATGCACCCAGAAGCTTACTGAACCAGAAGAATGTTTGGCTTCACTGACTAAATTTTTGCAAGCAAGAATGTCATATTTTTCACTGGACTAAGATTAGTTACATTAGTTACATTGCACTTGGGTAAAATAGACTGCCTTTATGGAAGCAATTGATGGATTGTTCTGTATAACAATGATGCTCCTAGTCAAATACATTTTGTTCCGTTCAGAGCTTTTGAAGGAATCACAGAGCCAGTTGTTATGTAGGCATGGACATTCTTAGCTTTACTTTGCAGGAATAGGAAGATTGGGGATAGCTGAGAGGTGGGTGAATTTGATGCTAAAATATTTTTTTCTGTCATTAGACATCACACACTTTGTGTGACCACTGCTAATTTGTCTCAGGCAAAAAAAGCGCCTCTCATTTACTCTATATACGTGGTCTACTCCATATATGGTATTTTCAAAATGACAAGTTCCAAAGTAAGTGAAGAATGTCTGGATAATATATAAATAAGTAGTTGACTGCTTTTCATCTGAAATATGCAATGAATACACAACTAGGAAGAATTTAATTTGGAACAGGCGGAATGCCTAGAAATATACAGTGTTATGCATGTTGGCCAATTTGGTAATTTGAATGACAGTATAATGGTGAAAAATGGATACGTAGTATAGCATAAATATTCAGAGAGTAATGTATGCTCCAGAATTAATATTTCACCAAATGTGCAACCAATTCAGGCACATAATTATATTTTTTTTAAAAAAAATTCTGATGGAACAGACCAAGTATAGGCCTTCCTTGTGTGCTCTAACAGATGCTTATCAGAGCTACATATATTGATTCTAAATATGGAGGATCCATTTATCTATAAATGTTAGTCAATTAATTATTTTTTAATAAAGCAGAAAAAATCCTGTTGAGAAACAGTGGAAGCCAAATGGAGTAGTTAATTAGTTGGAGAGCTAGATGTTGTATTCGATGTGTGATATCAAGCAAGGAATAAAGAGCATTTGTTGATACATCTGTGGCAGCAAAATATCTTAGGACAACCTAAGGGAGGGAGGGATTGTTTCTCTCTACTTTTCTCTCTCTCTACTTCCACTTAGTTTATCATGCCAGACAAATCTTATTACATTCTTTGACAAAGTGACAAAATTAGTGGAGGAGAGAAATGCTGTGGATATAATTTACTTGGACTTCAGTAAGGCATTTGATAAATTAGACCACAATCTACTACTTCATAAGATAGAAAAATGTGGGTTAGACAGCATCACCATCCCACCAGATGGATTCATAACTGGCTAACCAACCACACTCCATGTGTAGTCCTCAGTGGAACTGCATCTGCATGGATGGAAGTATGCAGTGTGGTACCCAGGGCTCAATATTTTTCAATATCTTCATTAATTATTTGGGTCAGGAATAGATGGGAAACTCATCAAATTTTCAGATAACACCAAGCTGGCAGGGATAGTGAACATTCCAGAATATAGGCTTAAGATACAGAAGGATATTGGCAGGCTTGAACACTGGGCGCTTCCAACAAAATAAAATCCAATAGTGAAAAAAGTAAGGTTCTACATGTAGGCAAGAAAAAGTAAATGCACAGGTATAGTGTAGGTGGTACCTGGCTCAATGGTACTAACTGTGAGAGAGATCTTGGAGTCTCAGCAGACAATCACTTAAATATGATCCAGCAGTGTGCTGTAGCTGCCAAAAAAGCCAACACAGTGGTAGGCTGCATTAACAGAGGGATAGAATCAAGATTATGTAAAGTATTAATATCACTTTATAATGCCTTGGTCAGACCACACTTGAAATACTGCATTCAGTTTTGGTCGCCATGATGTAAAAAAGATCTTGAGAGTCTACAAAAAGTACCAAGAAGAGCAACACAGATGATTAGGGGACTGGGGGTTAAAACATATAAAGAACGGTTGCTGGAATTGGATATGTCTAGTTTAATGAAGAGAATCTAACGGATTGCCACAAGGAAGAGAGTCAAGCTATTCTCCAAAGCATCTGAGGGCAGGACAAGAAGCAATGGATGGAAACTAATCAAGAAAAGAAGCAACCCAGAACTAAGAAGAAATTCTAACGGATTGCCACAAGGAAGAGAGTCAAGCTATTCTCCAAAGCATCTGAGGGCAGGACAAGAAGCAATGGATGGAAACTAATCAAGAAAAGAAGCAACCCAGAACTAAGAAGAAATTTCCTGACAGTTAAAACAATTAATCAGTAGAATAACAAGTTGTGAATGCTCCAATACTGGAAGTTTTTAAGAAGAGATTGGACAGCCATTTGTCTTAAGTGGTATAGGGTTTCCTGCCTGAACAGGGGGTTGGACTAGAAGACTTCTAAGATCCCTTCCAAGTCTGTCATTCTATTCTATTCTATTCTATTCTATTCTATTCTATTCTATTCTATTCTATTCTATTCTATTCTATTCTATTCTATTCTATTCTATTCTAGCCTAGCCTAGCCTAGCCTAGCCTAGCCTAGCCTAGCCTAGCCTAGCCTAGCCTAGCCTACATCCTATCCTATCCTATCCTACCTTACCTTACCTTACCTTACCTTATCCTACCCTACCCTACCCTACCCTACCCTACCCTACCCTATCCTATCCTATCTATTATATTGGAGGCCATGAGTCAGTATGTCTCTTGTTGCCCTGTAAGTATGTGGAAGAAAACTCTCCTCATGTAGGCCTTATGAAATCAATGAGAGTGAGGCCAAATTCTAGTTTGTCCTCAATGATAGGGGAGAGTTTCAAAACAACAAAAGCTTGCAGGCAGTTCTTGGGGATCTCTACCTTGAAACATCTTCACTCTGAGAAAGCCCAGAGTAAGCATGTTTACATGTGCTGCAGCAACCACATCTGTCAGTGCAGATGACAGGAAGTGGAGAAAAGGTTAGTATATGATCATATGCAGACATGGAGACAAAAGAGCTTGCCATCTCTAAAAACCTGAATCCAGCCATATCTGGGAGGACCTTGCTGTTTTCTCATGTGCTTCTACTTATTTATGGACAGCCTAACGAAAGGAATAATTATGATGAAATATTATCTTCATAAAGGGAGAAAGATGGATCCAATCTTTCTCCAATCCAATCAATCTGAAAGCAGTTCCACGGATCTAAATCTAATTTAGATTTACATCTATAGTAGATCATAAAGAAATTTACTTGTAAGCACTTTGGAAAAAAATGCTATAACTACTAATAATCAACATAGGATGGAAAAGTCCAGATCTTGTCAGATTAATCTTATATCCTATTTTGATTGGGTAACTTCTTTGGTAGGCTATGAGAATGCTACAATATCTTGATTTTTAGCAAAGCATTTGATAAAATACTGCATCACATTTAACTAATCAAACTCTTTAAAAGTGGCCTGAGTTATAGTACAATGAAATGGATGCATAACTGGCTAAAAAACTGTACTCAAAAGTACTTATCTGTCTCTTTTCATCAAACTGAAGAGAGGCACTTAGTGAGCTACCATGAGCTTCCATCCTGGCCTCTGTACTCTTCAACTTTTGTATTCGTGATTTTGATGAGAAAGTGGATGAAAATTTTATTGGGTTTGCAGATGACACAAGATTTGATGGATAGTTAATAATATAAGAGATAGACATGACATTCAAAATAAACTTGATGAGTTAGAGAAATGGGATGAAAGTAATATTTATCACAGAGAAATGCAAGTTACATGTTTAGAAAATATTAATCAAGCATTTGGTATAGAGTATTTGCAAAAATGCAAATGCAGACTTAGGCTGTATTAACAGAAGTATCATTTCAAATTTACAGGAGGCAATAGTTTCATTTTATTCTACATTAATCAGAGCACAACTTAATGACTTGTGTTCATTCTGGCTACCACACTAAGAATGCTCCATTTTTATCCTCTCTTGTCCTAGGAGTCTTTTTTATACTTTTTATTAATATTAATGTTTATATTTTTATATCTGTTACTTTTATATTTATGCTTTTTCTGATTGTTGTGCACCACCCAGAGTTGATTTGGATGAGATGAACAGCTATACAAATTTGATTAACAAATAAAATTAAAATACAGATAATTTGGGGTAAGTTCATAGGAGAACCAGAAGAATAATTAGACGACTAAAAAAGTTTTATGAAGAGAAGTTTAAGGAATTATGGTTGTTTAATCTTGGTAAGAGAAGATGATGGTGCTGCTTGGGGCAGAGAAGGGTATGATACCATTCTTCAAATCCCTGAAAGGAAATCCCTGAAATAGAAGAAGATCCAGACTTCTCCTGGAGTACAGGTCACAGAGTAATGGCTTTAAGTTGCAAGAATTCTAAATGCATACTAGAAAGATTTTGTGAAAGTACGAATGGTTTGACAGGAACCAATTATGCAGAGAGATGGTGGACTCCCCTGTGCGTGGTATGCTTAAGTGGAGGCCAGACAGCCATCTGTCGGAGATTATTTAATTTGGATTCCTGCACTGAGTAGGGGATTGGATTTGATGACCTAAATTAATCTTTCCAACTATATGATTCAATGTTCCTCTGAACACAGCTTGAAATTATGTGCTTCTGAAGAGTCACAGAAGAAAAATACCGGGCTCATTTAGTTCTTATCACACACAAAGCTTACCAAACACAGGCAGGGTGTGGGCGGCAGATGATGCAAAGAATGAGTTATCCAAGGTGTCAGAGCTTATTCTGTAGATATTTTTTTTCATCATAAGATGCCTGAAAAATATGTGGGAACTCAAATTACATATTTCTATGGAATGGACAGCGATCATCTTCTGAATATCAGAAGTCATATACTCCTGAAATAATGACACATTATAGATTTTACAAGATGCCTCGATGAAGGGGAGAAATGTTCTTTCCCTAGCCAAAACAGCATCTGTTTTCAGCACAAAGTCTTTCATCACTTGTTAAGAAATATTCCTCCCCCCCCCCCGAAGTGTTATTTTAAAATAAATGGGAATGTTCAATAAACAGGCTGAACAGTTAAACTCAGATTTGGGTTGCAATACTTGCATTGTGCTCTGTGTTTTCCCTATTTTCTGAAAGGCATCAATTGTAAGGTTACACATTGTACCTTGTGTCATCAACACATTTGTTAGATAAAATGGGATTCTACATTTCTACAAATGAAAGGAGGTTATGGAAAACTATTTACCAAAAAGATGCTAGGTCCACACAGAAAACTATTTTGCTATTTTGCTCTGATTCTTAAGTAAATAGACCAAGTCCATTTTACATATCCCTAGGCTTAGAGATAAAGTGAAATGGGAAATTGTTCCTAGACATAGATAACACTCATTATCTATAAGTGAAGAGCAATTGTTAAGTAATTTTAATGGATACTTTCAGTCTGGAATCAGTAAGATTTAGCCTCAGAACATATTTTAAATAACATTTAATATACTTTGGAATTCATATGTACCAAAGAATAGTATTTATGAGCATGTGCAGAATGTCCTTTTTCTATCCAACATCAAAGGCAAATGGCAAAATCAAAGGCAGGATAGAGATATTATAGGCAGCACTAGTTTTTCTTAATTGAAAGCAAACAGCTAGAGCTCTGGAGACATCACAAAGATTCCAGATGCCAAGTTTCAATTATTCAGGGTAAACTTTTATTTGGGGGAGACCCGCTCCTTAAAAACATGCTGCATTATTAAACATGCTACAAAACTGGTGTTAAATATCCAGTTTCCTATTTTTCCCCCTGGATCTTTGATCTCTCTTTTTGACTTAATAAAACTCTCTGGGATATGAGTCTACAACTACTTTTTCTCAACCTATAGTTTTGAGATGTCCGAAGCCACATCTGGAAATTTATTCTCAAGTATGGACAAGGATTCCTCTCCAATCTATATATGGTATATTGATGATTCCAGGTGTACCTATTGCAATGATCAAGAATGTCAAAAAAGGGAGTGTAACCAAAATGTCAAATCCATACCTTTTTTACATTCGTGTAATGCATGTTCAAAACAGGCAACACTCTTGATGTCACTAACTGATGTTGTGGAAGCCCATGAATGATCTATTTCGATGCCATTCCCTCTTTCTAGAGTAAATAAGTTCTGAACAGAATTAGAACAACTAAAATTGGATTGAAAAAATGTTGGGGACTGTTTCTTTCTTTCTTTCTTTCTTTCTTTCTTTCTTTCTTTCTTTCTTTCTTTCTTTCTTTCTTTCTTTCTTTTTTTTTTCCCCTAGGGATGTTGAAGAAATATATTTACTCAGTGTGTTTCCATTTTCCAGATTAATATATGGATTCCAGATTAATATGCAGATTGGAAGACATACTTCATTGTGTATTTCAATTAATTTTGTGATGCAGTTCTTGTCACACCAAGAAATTACAGATGTGCCTATTATGGAAAGTTGTAAATAAAATGTGTACATGACATATATAAAATCAGTATATTATGAGCAACTATATATGAAAACAAATGCATTGTTCCAAAACAGCAAAATAATGCAGAAATGGGATGGATAACATCTTATTAAATATGTATAAGACTAATACAAAATAAATGTGGAGTCATACATATTTATGATTCCTGGACATTTATCAGTTCCTCAACTTCCTTTTCATATTCCCTCCTCTGCATAAAGTCTTAGAATCCCAGTCTTTCGCTATTTACTATCTAGTCATGAGAATGTTAATAGGCAACATCTGTCTTTTTCTACTTTTCCTATTGTTGACTAACATAAAGTTGCTTTTTCAGCTCTAAGATGTCCTTTAATAATCATTTACTTCTCTTTGGAAACAAAAAAGAAGGCATCTGACATTCACACAGATCAACTTTTGCTGCTGATCTCTATTGTAGAATAGGGACTGCATGACTGGCATTGAATTCATATAAAATAGCAGTAGTTGTCCCAGAGTGGGTGAGAGACAGGCTTAAATGAGCCATCTGCACATAACATAATAGATACAGAATAATTCCCAGGACCCAAAGCATATTGGAATTAGTTTGAAGTTCATTTTTATAACAAACATTCCCTGAATTATACTTGGTTATTAAGTGTATATATAAAAAGTGATAAGGCAGAGTGAAAACCTATTTTGAAAAACATGCAAGAAAAGTGAAAACAATGCATAGAAAGCATCTAAAGAAATTACAGATTACTTTTTCCAGGATTAAGCAGTACAAATAAAAGAAACTATATAGGAGGCTTTGAAATGTAACATTGTTTTTGTTGGGAAAAAAACCCATAATCGTTAAATCAGATGTTTTCAGGCCTGCTAATGCTAGATGTGAGGTATGTTAGGAAGATAGAAATCTTTCAGCTTCTGTGCTGTAATACAGAGGTCACCGACCTTTCTCGATTGACAGACTGGAGGAAAAGAGAGGGGGAAACACTTTAAATGGGCATATGCGCACATGCGCATGCATGGGTATACAGCGCCATGAGCACATGTACGATGCAAATGCAGCAGTGCTAGCACCCGCCTGATACTCTCTAGCCCTGCCCATTCTTGTGCAGTGCAGCACCGTTTTCACACCCCAAGCGTGTTTTCGCACCCTGTGGCTTGGTGGCGTTCTGTTTTCATGCCCTATGGTGCAGCGGCATCCTGTTTTTGTACCCCGTGGCATGGTGGTGCCATTTTTGCACCCCATGGCATAGCACCCCATTTTGTGCCCTGAGGCCATGGCACTAGTACAAGTGGGGTGTATGCACTGGGCAGCCTGTCCCGCAGCCCAGTGGCCACTACCGGGCCATGGCCCACAGGCTGGGAACCCCTGCTGTAATACATTAACTATGCTAACATTTAAGGATGCAAAATCTGTCTCTGTGTGTTTTTGTGTATGAGAGGTTGATGGTTCAGATTTTTTTCTCACTTAGGCTAAAGTGCTATGGTCCTGGAAAACAATCAAAAGTTTGTAGGAGAGATCTCACTTTCTTTAGAGATGGGATCTAAAATTGCATTATCACTTCCAGTTTCCAGAGAACTTTGTGTGGCCATTTTACCTATTTTGACTGACATGAAAAACTCACTTTTATAATACCTGATATGTGTGACAATGTACCTATCTTAAAGAACAGATTCCAAGGATAGTTAAACTAATTTCCTGTAGATGATTACCTTGCTGGCAAGTGTCTTTTTACCAATGTGTAATAGAATTAAGGACAATTTAATGCTGAATGTCTATGGAAATTCTCAATCATCCAGGTTATGACTGTCCCAAAGATGCTTTTTCAAAAAGGCAACAGACTGTAGAAGCTTCTTGGATAAGAAGCAAAATGTTTCAAAAGAAAGAACCAATTGTCTTTTGGAAAAAGCACCTTTGGGATAATTTAATGCTGTTCCAGGAATAATTCTTTCAGAGTAACGAAGTTACTATTAATTGTTTTATTTCTGGTTTTATCATTTCACTGCTCTTATTTTTTTTTCCTAGTCATTCTACTTATTTTAATGTCTTTTATATATGTAGTGTTTATTTGCCACCAGGAGCACTGAATTGTGGATAGTCCATTTGCTGCAGAAAAGTGTAGGTATTGATTTGAGATTTCAAGCACACTCCCTTACATTTCAATGTATTTCACTAAAGCAAATTCATAATACACTGAGATGTTATGTGTAATTCTTTCAGTTTAGAAAGTTATGATGAACATTATATGATTAGCTTGCAGAGTAATAAGCATATGAAGAATCAACATTTTATTAAATTAGCATGTCATTTTTTGTTTGTGCAGCTTACTCTGTTTCAAATCACTACTATATCACATGTATTGTATATGTATCACATGTATTGTATATGCACATCTGTGCATATTCTAACAAAGTTTTCCGCTTATAGGTGAAAACTGCATATAATGAGTGAGGAGTGTAAGATTAAATAAAGATGACAAAACCTAACCCATTATGCCATGAAAACATAGTTGCTGGATCCTAAAAAAGAATTTTTAAAAAATGACATTCTATAACAACATACTGTTATAGTTTTCTTTTCAGAAATGTCTAATAGCTTGAAGACCAGGTAAGGAATGATCCAGCCAAAATTATGTAATATAAATGTCATGCAAATTTTACATTTTAGAGACAATGCATTTTCTAGCCTTTTAGTTTTACTTTATTTATTTTAGAAACTAGTGTTCTTTTTAGAAAACTGTTTCAATTTTACAAACACTTGAAGAATAATGCAACTTGTTTCATGGGGCTTAAAAGAGAACCACTACATGTAGAGGTTAATATCTTAAAATAGCCTCAGGCAGATTTTTCAAGTGTTATCTCTGTGTGTGCTTGCATGACATTAATTAAAATGCCAACTATTATAGGAAGCCCAATTTGTCCTGCAGTTTCATTTCACATGTGGACATGCCAATGCTGTATTGCTTTGTTCTTGAATTTCTAGATTGAGGTAGCTCTATTGTAAGGCTGATGAAAGAGTTGATGTGAGATTTCAGGTTAAGTTCACTGACTGCATTTGCAACCTGATAGTGACCCTGATAAATATGTCCTCAACTCTGAAATCTTACCTACAGTATGACTCTGTAAGCTCCCATAGGACACTGATGCTCTTCCTTTCTATACAATAGATTCTTCAGTATATAATTTTCAGTATCATAAGAGCAAAGTACATTTCAGCTTCTAGTAATAGCTAATGGTAATTCTAATCATCCTTGATTACTGGTATTACCCATCTTGGGAACTGGAGTCTAATACTACATAGATACCCAGATGTTCTCTCTCTGGTAAAGCAAATAAAGACCTTTCATGTGAAGAATATCAGTTTACGTGGGCCACGATTTATTCTTCCTTGTGTAATTTCTCCTGAAAATCAGTACTTTTCCCATCACCTATTTAATCCTTTTAACTAAGGAGTGAACTTGAGATGGTCAGCTTGCAAACAATATGTTCTTTCATCGAATATGACCCAGCAATCAAGGCAAATACTTATATTACTTATAATATAATTATAACAAATTATTAATTTGTTAACTTCCCCCTCCCAAGAAGGCAGTCAGTCAGTTTTGATGACTTGGTGACATATGGATAAATACACAGAAACACAGGCACACACACACACACACACACACACACACACACACACAAATCTTGACATTAATGAACTAGGCAAGATTTGGAATTTTTAAATATGGGATGAGATTATATTTCAAGTGAACCCTTAGATACCATTTGTTTTCTAGTAAAAATGGTGGAATATCCATGGATCTTCCTTATCAGTCTGCTACTAAAATAAGGAGACTCAATTTGTGAGTGGTGGGAGACAGAGTTTTCACGCCACAAAAAGGACTTGAGAAGTGCACATATATCCTATAGTGTGAGGATTCTGTAGTGTGCTTGTAAAAGCAACAATTGAGGCTTTACTTTTATTCTATTTTGAAATAATTCTCTATAGGTTTTCTGAGGGGAGTATTGAGCTGCAGTATGATTTTGGTAGTGCAGTGGTTAGAAAGCAGTATTGCAGGCTAACTGTCCACAGCCAGGAGTTCGATCCTGAAAGCGCTCAAGGTTGAATCAGCCTTCCATCTTTCTGAAGTTGGTAAAATGAGGACCCAGCTTGTTGAGGGCAATATGCTGTCTCTGTAAACTGCTCAGAGTAACAGTACATAAGTCTAAGTGCTATTGCTAGTAAGGAACAAACTTGTTATGCTCAACCACCCTGCCACGTTCTTATGAACCTCAGAAGGGAATGGGGAAATTAAAGGCAATAAAGAAATGTCTTCTTTGGATGGAGGACATACTCAGAATTTGCAGATGAATTATTCTAGGAACTACAGACAGACAGGGCATAAGACTTTGCAACTTGAAACCCACAAATACATTCTCTTAATGTCCAAAGGTTGTGCAAAACTTTCAGAAGACTGCTTCTGAACCCAGGGAAGCCTATACAAAACATTTCTACTCACTTCCTTAATGCAACTACAACAGCAAGATTAAGTGGGTTTGCATGCTCTAACACATGGAAACAACTGAGAGCAGCTTCCAGAAGAGCAATCCAAGCTTGGAAAAAAGAGGTGGGTGCATTCAAAGCTTAAGATGTTTTTTGAATAGTCTCTGTCTTCCACTTTCCAAATTGCTATTGCAATCATAAAGAACAATGTGAAATAAATAGCCTTAAAATTAGTTTGTCAGCAAAACAATGCTATTAGGGGGAATAGCCCAAAAACACATAGTTCTTTTATTTCTAGCATTTTGTAAAAAAATGTGAGTTGTGTTTTTATTATTTTCATTCTCTGTAATGTTGTTGAAAGTGTAGTGCAGTGTTGCAAACTGGCGTTTTGCTAGCTTGAGCTGAAGTCCACACATTTAAAGTTGCCAACTTTGAAAAACACTACTGTAAACTGTTTCAGTATACACAGGTGAGGCCTGTTAATATCACCTGCAAAGCATTTCACTCCCTCTGAGCTTCTGACTGATTACTGGCTGTTATTTTTTATTGACTTTTAGTACTAAAATGATTTTTTTTCCTATCTGCAAAACAAGAAAGCACCAGAAGCCAGAGCATCGTGATATTGGAGGTGGAACCAACTGCACAATCCTACTTTTCTTCCTGGCTGCATGGAATACTTCTAAAGAAACCTTTTACAGTGGGATACTACAGCAGATATCTGAAACTTAAATAGTTATGCAACACTGGATATTGCTTACCTTCTGAGATTATGTGGGATTTGTAAGCAACTCTTGGTACATACAAGATAGTTTAACTTTGAAGAGTAGATGGAACTCTCTTAGTGACTGTAATCTCTTCCAGAGGGTGGATGGATTGATGAATGAAAGGACAAATTATATTATTGTTATATATTTTTGCATTATTCCATTCAGCTACCAGAGTTAATACATGCTTTTAAGCAATGTTCCAAAAAGATTAGCTATTGTATATGTGAAAAACAGCCAGCTACTTTGTCATCAGAATTAGTTTCTAATCTCCAGATCTCATATGCATGATAATTTACTTTGTTTTGCCCATTAAAAGTATCACAAAAATTTTAATATAATAACTTCCCTATTCAGTTATCTATATAAAATACTGTTATCATTTTAATTCGGGGAAATTCTTTTATACCCTTAAAAAACAATGAAGACACAAAATCATTATTTAGTGATGCTTTAACAAATGCTATTCACTTGCATATCAAAGTTTTGTGAGATGCATACATTTTTCTGCAGTCATTAGTGTTTTATTCATTTATAAGATCTGATTTTATCCAGGTCAAACAAACTCATGGGAACAGGGAGAAATCTTTAATGTTATCATTAGCTATCTAATCTCTTATTTTCTTGTGAAACTGTGATTTTGCATGACATTAGTTAGGTATCCTAAAATGATTTACTTCATGGAAAATAGAAGTTAATCCTATATAATGGCTCAAATACCAACAGTCAAATCCACTGTCCAGAGTCATATGCTTTTGTTTTATATACCTTTTCCTTTGCAGAAAAAAAACTATTTATATATCTATTTGAAATTTGGCAAGTTATTCCCCACATTTCTATAATTCCATGAAATTCCTCATAATGTTTTTTTTGTCTATAAATGTCCCATCCTGCTGAAAAAGTTGCAGTCATTTCTTTTTCCAATATGGGACAATGAAGCATTTCTTCTTTACAGACAACCAAACCAAGTTGGAACAGACTTTCTTTGGAATGATCCTATTAGATCAGGGCAGTTTTGGGATTGTGAAATGGACTCTCAAACTACACTAAATGGTATTGACACTGCTAGCATCAGAAGACTGAATGACAAGCTCACTACAAAATCTTTCAAATCTTATTGCTTGTCAATTTTCTACATAGAATATCTGTCTTTAAACAAAGTATTAAATGCCCAAAGCCATTAAGTTATGCACTGTCATGAACCTAACTGGAAGATAAAACAGTAAATGTATCCAGGACAATTTTTTAAATAGTGGATAAAATCAATCCTGATATTTTTAAAATGTTGTTATACGTCTCCTTGACTAGGTTTACACAACATTTGACTAATCTAAAATAGCTAGATTGAAACTGATAGTTTTTAATTCAGAAAGTTGTAAGAAACTCAACTCTTGACTTAGCAATGTTTCTTAAGTTTTAGTCATCTTAAACTCTCATTGTTTGGCTTGCACACATTGTATAAACCACTAATTTTGCTTTGTAACCTGGTGTAAAAGCATGTTATAAAAGACTTGGAAGGGATATATATATAGGACATAATCTTACATATACCTCCAATCATCCATTATCTTATGAAAAGTAGAACTAGCAGGAGTTCAAAGGGAAGGAACCAACTGAAAATTGCTCATAGAAGCACTAGGAAGATATCATTTGCAACTTGAAAAATGATTTGGTTAAGAGCTCGTTGTAAAATGTTCATTTGGAATAAGCCATAGCTTTCTTGAATGGTGTTCTACCTAATAATGGTTATGCTTTCTGAACAGAATGAAACCAGCTCATGTTTCAAAGATGAGACAGAGACTTTCTTTCTAGTTATTGAGTACAAAATCACAGTACTCCTGACAAGACATCAATTTCCAGAATGCAAAGGAAAAGGTGAAACCCTGTCAAAAATCACTAGAATGAAACAGGTTCAATCCTGATGGCGTTGATGAACATCAGATTTACTTTCTTTTGTTCATGTAAATAACTGTTATATATACTGCAACACAGATACAAGATCTACTGTTTGGACTCTCCATTTTATTATTGATAAGATAGTGTGTGTATGTGTGTGTTGCTTAGGCTCATGATATAGAAAAACATAACTAGAAAACAATTAGACAAAAAAAGCCTATTTAGCCTATCATCATATTTCTCATCAAGTACATGATTCTAGATAGAAGAAAATAAGAATAACAGCTGTTACTCTTAGCAACTGAAATTCAGAGGCATTATTTATGCTAGAAATAAGATTTAGCCTTATGCTCTATAAAGGAATTCAGTTTGGAGGACATCCCATTATCTTGCATATGCAAAGAATTAGTTTCATTTAACTGCTGTGAAGTTACTCCTGTTCCACTTGAATGACATCCTGCTTGCAGGAAAGCCTTTTCTTCCTATCTTTTTCATAGATCTCTGTGTGTCTTCTTAATGTTTAAACAATATCTTCTGTCAACAAACAGCTAATTTAGTGAAAAGCAAAAGCAAAAACAGAAAAAAACCATAATAATTCCCTAGCTAAAATTATACATTTGAAACCATATGCAATCTTTCAGTTAGCAACCTTCAGCAACTACAGATACAGTATCCACACAGGTTGCCTAAAATACCAATGGAAATTCTTTTGATATTATTGAAATCTGATTGCAAAATGAACAATTCCCTTAGGGAATTATTAGACTCTGCTATCTTACAAAGTTGTGATCCATCTGAATGTTGTTATGCATTAATATAACTATAGGTGTGTTTTGTGATTAATAACAGATTAGGTAAACTGAGAAGGCATACTGGCCACGGTTCTTATTTCCATACCTTAAGCCATCCTTTTTTCAAAGGTAATTTTTGGTTAGCCTTTAATTAAAGAATATATTACTGAGATGATTAATTTTGTAGGTCATTTCTGATTATTAGAAAACAGTTTTAAGCCTCTTTTTCAAATAAATATGATTGTGGAGGAGGGGGAGGAGATGATTTTTTTTTAAAAAAATGAATGAGTTGATAATTGTGCTTAATTCTCAAGTATTCTGCATATGAGTTTAATTAGATTAAAAAACAAGAGAAGAGTGTAAGGGAAGGCCACACTAATTTATTGATTAAAATAAATAAAAAATCAAATCAAATATGGGTAGTATAGTCCAGCCTTCTCCAACCTGGTACTCTCTACATTTAGTGGACTACAATTCCATTGTTTCAGCCAACATCATTTCCCCTGGCTAATATCCCACTCATGCCAGTATATGAAACCATCAGTCATGTCCTCAACTTCATGCAGAGACTACATATGGGGAGAGCGGAGAGTTAACTAATCTACCATCAGTGGATCTTTGCCTAACACTAAGAGCTGCACTAGGTTCTCCATGCAATAACATATGATCTTTCATATGATGCACTGGAAATTCTTCTTCTTCTATCACCAAAGGGGTGGGTTTTCTTTTTGTCATGTTCCCATATTAATAGAACTGTACAGCTTAGAATCCCAGCTAGTCCTTTTGCAAAGGTACAAAACTGAGCAAAATAATCTGGAAGAGAACCAGATAAAGTTAAGGACATTTCTCCTTAACTGAATTAATGCAAGTTATGCATTTGGCAAAATCAGTTTTGCAAGTAATTGTAAAGGGGTGTGCAAGACAGCAAAGTCAACGGGGAAGCCAGATTTACTCAGCAATCATGTTATTGTCTTAACAACTGCTGTGATTCACTTAAGAACAGTGGCAAGGAAGGTTGTAAAGTGGGTTAAAATTCATTTAACAACTGAAATTTTGGGTTCAGTTGTGGTTATAAGTTGAGGAGTACTTCTACTTACTGTAGAATGTAAGTATTGATTGTATTCTGCCAAAGGTCTATCTGGATTGCTAATAAAACTTTTGAAATTTATGACTTAATGTGATTTCACTGGGAATTCAAAAATGCATTTATGGATAAAACAAAGTCTAGATGTAGTTTATTTATTTTTTTATAAGGCTGGTCAGAAAACATTCCCAATTTGATGAGAATTTAATAACAAATGCCATATCAGCTTTTCTGAGAAGAAATGAACAAGTGATATATTTTTTGAAAAAAGCATTAACAAAATGAAGGATACAGGTTTGTTAAGCCTGATATCCAGGAAATTCTTAGTTTAGTCACTGACTAAAGGGAGCTAAAGGGACAGAGGCAGACAAAGTGGCCAATCTAATTTTTTACAAATTACGCTTTTTAAAATCACCAATGAAGTTAAATTGTTTTCCTCTCATGTAACACTGCTTAGGCATTCCTAAAGTTTCCTCTTGTAATACAAACTTATCTTAAACTAATGGATATATACGAGCCAAAATCCCCCAAACAGCTCCAAAATCAAAGTATTGAATGTTTGAAGAATGAGGCATTTTGTTTTGTATTTCCTTTGCCATGGCATTGGGTTCTTATTGTACAACCCTGTACAGTACTTCTTCAATATATATATATATTTATATATATATTTATATATATTTTAAAGATTTAAAAAGCAAAAAGTTACAAAACTGTTTGCAATTAACTTGAAATAGAAAAGATAGCACTTTTTTTAAATCCCATTATATAGTACACCATATAAATTACAGAGTATTCAAATGCACAAATGCATTTGTGTAACATTTATCAAATGTAATTTTTGTTGATTTGTGTGTGAGTAGATTAATTTTGCTTGTTCCCTCTGAGTTTTTGCTTGTGGTAATATTGCCTCACCACATACCTCACTATCACGTATGACAGTGTTCCAGGTCTGAGACATTGCTGTTGCAATATCGCATATTGTTGGGGATGTGGCAGTCTGTGTAGTTAATGCCCCCATTTGGGGTATATATAGGCTGCAATCTGAAATCTCCTTTAAGGAGCTGATCATTATTTAAGGAGACAATCTGAAAGCTGGTTTCTGTCATCTCCAGGATGGAGTTGTCCTTCTTGGTTCCTGCCTCACAGTAGTCATCTTTCCGTCGCCCACGGTTGTATTTCCACTTCTGAGAGGTGTAGCGTCCTTTTTTGTGCATGTGCCAGCAGAAGATACTAAGCAGAACTACTAGCACAAATACAACAGCCCCCCCAATTAAGCCTGCTAACAGAAATGGAGAACCAAGGTTATGAGAAGTTGTCTGTTCATGGCTAGAAGCTGAGTTGCTTCCATTATTCAATAGGGAAGCTTTCGTTGTGCCTTCTGAGCACACAGTGTCCTCACCAATGCGGTAATTATTAAAATCATCCAAGGGAACCAAACAAATCCGGTATGTGGATTTGGGCTCTAAATTTGTCAAGCTGATATTCTGCCTCTTATCAGTAACTATCCGTTCCTGAATAATGCCTCCTTCCAGACTATGACCCATTTTAACCCAGGTAAGCTTGTAGGCCATCACATTAAAGAAGGAATGCCAGCTCACTTGGATGCAAGTGCCATTCACAACGTGGATAAACAGCTGAAATCGTTCAACAGTGGGAAGGGTCATTTTTTCTTCATCATTCCTCTCAGGCACAGTGGGGAGTGTGGCTATAGTAGGGGCAGGAAGAATGTTTGTTTGTTTGTTACTTGGGGTTAAGTATGATGAAGTAGGAACCATCATGGTTGGCAAAGATGTTGTGGGAATATGGGTAACAAATGATACATCTGGGATAGTTGTGGGGCATGACAACATGTTCATGTTGAGTTCCCTGACAGCCATACCTCGGACTTGTTCTGGTCCTTGACACATGAATCCTCGGACATTGATGGAGGAAGGAATTAATTTCAGCCATTCAGTAACCCATTTAATACTACAATCACATAGCCAGGGATTATTCCTTGCTGTCAGTTGCTTCAGGCTGTGAAGATTGTCAAAGACACCTTTAGACAGCATCCGAAGTTGATTGTTGGAAATATCAAGTCGTTCCAGGTGATGAAGATTTGAAAAGGCTGAAAGTGGTATGTTTGATATCTGGTTGTCCTGTAAATAAAGCCTAAGTAGATTTGTACCTGGAAGATCGGGAGGTGGGTATGTCAATGAATTTCTTATTATAGAGAATTCCTTAAGTTTGGATAAGTGGCTGAAAGTGCCATCTGCAATTCCTTTATTTGTAAGGAGATTACCATCCACTATAAGACGTTCCAAACTTGTGAGATTCTGAAAGGCCATGTCTGATATGATGGCAATTCGATTTTCATCCACTCGTAGTTCTTGTAAGTCCATTGGAAGGCCAACTGGTACACTGCTTAAGTGATTCTTGGATAAGAATAGAAGCTTCAGGCTAACAGCTTCCCGGAATGCCCCATCCTCAACTCCAACAGTAGAGATAGAATTATCATCCAGATGAAGCTCTTCCAATTTCAAGAGTTGTGCCAGAGCAGCCCTAGAAATGGTCTGGATGTTGTTTTCTTGCAGGTGGAGAACCCTGACATTCCTGGGGAGATTCATAGGGAACTCATCTAGCTGGTTGCCATACAGGTAGACTGTGTGCACAGACTGGACATTGTGAAGTTCTGCAGGAAATCCAGCATTATTAATTTGGTTATTGTGGAGGTAGAGTATGGTTACACCCTCCGGTATTCCAAGAGGCACTGAGGTCAAACTTCGTTCATTACAATAGACAAAGTTTCGGTCGCAACGGCATACACTTGGACAGGCCAGCGCTTTGGAAAACTGCACATACAATCCCAGAAAAAAAACAAGCCAGGATTTCAAGAAAGCATACCTGTCCATGGGCCACATTCTAGTCCACGGGCCCATTTCTAACTGAAGAAAGAAGGGAGAGTTGAGCAAAAAAGAAAAAGAAATAAAATTAAATAGATGTTGTGTTTTGTCCTCTGTGCAGATGTTATATTCTTAGAAACTAAATGCAAAATAATCCTTATACAATTGGACTGTCCTTCAGTCTGCTTCTGAAAATCACTGTGCTGTTAGCCAGGTTTACACATTTTGATGCCTTCCTCCATGTATGCTAAATGGAAGAGTAAGTATGTTCTATACAGAAGGCCAATCCTCAGTGTGAAGTTCCAAACGTTGACAGGAGACAGGATGGTTGGATTAGCTTTTCCTTTCACTCTGGCATTAGTAGTAAAAGTGCTCAGGTTCCTTCCGTCTAAAAGGCATTCATTTCAGCTGGGTTTGAGAAATCTGTTGAGAGAGAAGAGGGAAGAGAAAATTAAAAAGGCTGCATTGTTAGTTGACAAACATCCTGTGGAGACAAGTCCATTAATGGTGTGAATTGGTAACATAAATAAGCCAGACCACATTCATAAATAATTCAAACTAACAATTCAAACTAAACAGAAAAATCAACTGGGAAATGAGAATGAGTAATGGGTTCCTATGATGTGGACATGACAATGAATCAGGTGTAACAATAAGTAGTAGAAACAAGAGAAAAAGCAAGCTAGGAACATATATATTCTGGGGAATACAATTTGTTTCTATTAGCGGAAGCGGAAGTGCCAGGATCAGCGCTTCTTCAGGGCTGTCAGGGCTCAGAGGAAGCACCAGGATCAGCGCCAGGCTCCAGCTGGATCTCGATGCTGATCCTGACACTTCTGCTGAGCCCAGAAGAAGCACCAATCAGCTGGAATGTTGCAGCATCTCCAGGGTCTTGTGATTTACATTCAGATGCTTGGCAACTGATTCATATTTTTGACGGTCACAGTGTCCCAGAATCATGTGAAGTGACCAAAACCTTCTGCAACCACCCAGCAGATGAGGGGAATAAAAACCAAACACCCCCACCCCACCCCCGCTACCAATCCTCAACAGAAATGCTCACAACAATGAAAACCTTGGACAGGAGAAAGAGTGCCGCCGGGTGGGCAGGCAAGTGTCTTGCTCGGCTGTGGGGGGCACTTTTTTCAGTGCCATTGTAACTTCGAACAGTCACTAAGCAAACTGTTGTAAGTCGAGGACTACTTCATCACTTTTTTTCCTTTTTTTTGTCATCAAGTTTTTGACATCTTGCTAGGCGACTGGTGGTACTCGGATATTGCCATATCCTAAAAGTGGTACAATGGGTGAAAAGGTTGAAAATCCCTGGACTAGAAGTTGAAGACTCTCGCCTCCCACTCAGAGAGTTCAATCCTAGAAAATGACAAATGTTTCTCAGGTGCATAGAGAAAATATCTGCTGTGAACTCCAATTAGGCATCAGGAAGGGCATCCGAATGGTAAACACTCACTCCATTCAGTTGCCCCAACCGCACCCTCAAGCAAGGGATTACAGGGTCATAAAAAGAAAAACAAAGGTTATGTGAAACAGAATGGAATATAGGCAATTTCTCCCATTTATGACTTGGAGGGATGTAATTCAAGATCTTTTAATATTATTCAGAGAATTGTTTTTATTAAGACAACTATTAAATTTCAAGTCTTCCAAACACCTTCCTGAATTTCTCATGTTAGTCTGTCTCTTTACATCCATTTTATATAGAATCACTATATCAAAGGTCATGCTCCCTGAGATTGTATTTCAGACAGCACCTCCACGTCAATCTTATATAGAGCTTTTTCATTGGATGGTGGCAAAAGCATGACTTCATACTTTGAAACTATGGTAATTTAAACTTTTATTAAAGCAGCAAGGATAACAGCAGTAATTTTATATCACAAAAAAGCTTATGCTAGACTTCTTTGCAATAAGGTTTCTGTGTGAATGCACAAAGCTAGAAGTCACAAAATTAAGGCACTAGGAATCAACACTGCAATCTGCAGTTTGGAGAACATTTTCCTGCACTGTTAGGTTTTCCATTACATGTCAAATATTCTTTAATTTTGCTCTCTCTTTCTGGCTGTATTCATTTACTTAAATTTAAAAATGAATTTTTTTACTTCCTTAAAACATGCTGATAAAGATTTTATTCAAGATTATTTACCATTCAGTTATGACTAATAATTTCCATGTTTTATATATTTTACATGTTTAATAGTTAATGCTGTATAGAATTTAACAATTAATTTATTTAAGTGAAATGCTGAGCAAAGTGCTACACAAATTTAACTCCCAGTTTCTCTCGTGTTTTATAAAGGCAATTAACAACTGTCACAAACTATATTGGATGAGGGAAATGTCAGCATTATCTATCTATATATTTCTATGTAGGCATAGGCATATAGAAAAGTATATACACCAAAGGGAAACCTTCCAGCCTTTATCTTTCTTATTACAGCTCACAGTACTATGTAACACTGAAATACTGATCTTACATAGATTTAGAAATTTGTTACATATAGCGAATAGAGCAAATTATATGAAAATCTTTTAACTTCAAAATTAAAACTGCTATGAATATAATCTGGATACAAGAAAGAAAATTCACTCCTTTCTCCATGTTGCTATACTTGCATAAACTCAGCAGACTGCCATTAATAGAATAAAATTATTCTGCTTTTGCCTCACATTCCCACATTATGTAAAGCATAATGTAATAGTTGCTATGTTGGACATAGTTGATTTTAGCCATATGGTTTATATGGTGATTTTCATTACCTTTCAATCAATCCTAACATTTTTGTTTGTTGGGTTGAGTGATGAGGAAAGAGAGAAAGTTCTATTTGTATTGCTTTCAGGATCTAGATCTAACAAATGAATATTATTCATGTAATGTAGTGACATATACTATATGTGCCCAGACATTAACACACATGTGCATGTGTTGCACATGTGTGCGTGCACACCCAAACACATATACAGAGTTCAAATTCTGAAAATAAATCAGCAAATTCAATATTATGGACTGAGGAAATACATCAGACGCCCTCAATATATTTCTGGTAAGCTGAAACTCAATAAGAAAGCAAGTGATATCCTATATTTCAGTTTTCCCTCAAATGTCAGAAAGTGAGTGGGGGTAGAGAGGAACAGTATGTTCGTACACAAAACCCAGGAGAAACATTTCTCTTTTGCCTTCAAATTTCTAAAAATCTCGCTGCAATCTGGAGTAATTTAACCACATGATCTTATGATATTAAAACTTACATTATTGCCTGATGCTAGAAGGCAAGACTATAAAGATGATTCACCTTCTCCTTGTTCGTATCCTTCTTGACACAATTTTAATTACACCTGTCTTTCTGCCTCATTTACTAATGGAGTTCAGAATTAAAATGGAACAAGCCAAAGCCGTAGGCATGAGATGGAAAAGGCAAATTGATGAATGAGAAAAGGGAGATGAGGATTGAACACAGGGGAAATGTGGTAAGTGGAAGAAGGACTAATAACCAGCACATTATAGCTTTACTGTGCATGTGTCCACTGTCAGCCTGATCAATGGCTGCATTGTTTCCATCTGCAATTTCCTTTGTCAACTGAGCATTCTTCAGGACAAAAGCTACATCACCCACTATATTTATAAAAGCAAGTCAGAGAAATAAATCCACAGGAGAAAAATAGTTATTCAGCGCCAAGAGTGGAAAAGATTAGTCAATATAGATCTATAATAACAAACTAAGAATAAGCAGTAAGATATAGCGGAGCTTGTTTGATTTCAGATTAACACAATATATGAATCCAGCCATTCTGAGTAATAAATACCCCAGTATAGGATTTAGTATTACATTTATATCTGGCCATTACTGTTATTTAAAAGCTATGGGTAAAACAAACTATGGTTTTGCATAATGTGTGAACTCAAGCCTGTATCTTAAACAAACAGCTACCATGGATATTTAGTTAGGGAAAATCTCAATCAAAGAGAGAAAAAGTTCTATGTTAATTTTAATATTTTTCCTTTTAATTTTCTTTTCTCATTCACACCCCGGCAACAATTTTTCAGTACACTGGGGAACAGATTCCAGCCCCTCACATTTTATTGGTTTCCTCCCTCTTACTCATCCTGATTCTCACTGTTTCCTTCTTTCATTAGTAGTCAGATTATGCTGACCTCTCTGAGTTGGATCAGTGCTACAACATTACTGGCAATTACCAGTTCCTACAGTTTGAACTGTTAAAATCAGAATAGCTGACCCAGTTTCAGCTTATGGCAGCACTGGTCCCTGGATGAGCTGATCAAGTGCAAATGGAAATCGGTATAAGATGACTGAAAATGTATACGGCATAGGCTCAAAAAATTGTTGAAAATTACCCCTGAGCAACATAATACATATTCTAAGATCAGCAGTATTCCGTCAGGAATGCAGTGTTAAGCAATACAGTCTCATTCCCTGGAGGATAATTTCAGAAGTGAACCTAGAGGGGGATATATCAGTAAGAGAAAACAAGAATCAAAAAGAGGAGGGGAGCATATTTTGAGGGCATTTGTTGCAGAAAACAAGATATATTTGTTCTTAAGGAATGATGTTCTCAGACACTAGGGATGTCTTTACACTAGCCAAATCTATTTACCAGTTTTGTTCATTTTGTAAACAAAGAAATGTTCAAGGATTTAGGACAGCAACACCAGCAGCATAGCAAATGACCAAACTGTAGAGAAGAATTACAATCTCTTTATCTTTCTACACTCTACCTAGCTGATAGGAATGCCACTTTCCCAAAGATTTACTAAGATGCTATTCAAAACTAAGGAGTAGGTACGAACTGCTGATATTTGCAAACATTATGGTGGTGTAAAGCTTTGAAGGGATACTTTGTTTTGACAACAGAATGAAGCACCTCCTGAAGCTGCTTTGCAAAGCAATAGGGGCCCCCCACTTATAGAAAGTCAAGATCCTGCATTGCTTTTGTTTTTTTCTTATTTTTGACATCTTCACCAGAAAGTTCCAATAGATTCACACAGACAAACTTTTCTTCAGTGTACTCACAACACACTCAGTAATCCCTTCTAGCTACTAAAAAGGCCAAAGGAAGCCTCAGAAAGAATGCAAAGTATTTTGAGATTAATTGAATCCTTACTTTGCTCTGTCAAGATGAAGCAGAGTTATCAAAAAAGTTTTGTAAATGTCCAACATCAGTTGGTTTTATTTTTGCCTTTCCCTTCCCTTCATCTTAACCTGTTTGGGAGGGAGGGAGGGAGGAAGGAATGAAGGAAAACATGTTTACTCGCTTCTTTATATTAGTGCAGCTTGCATGTGAGAAAGAATTATTGATGTACACAGATGAGAGATTATTTTTTTATGGGATGATTTTATTTAGTGAATTAAAATCTATCTCAAGTTGAGCTTGACTCTGAGTTTTCATTGTCACAACTATGAAGTTGGATGACAACAAAGCAGAAGTGATCTGTTTGGTCAGAGGATCTGTACAGAATGAGCACACGCATGGCAACTTTCCAGACTTAGTCTTATTGGAGCAGGAAGATTAAGACAACCCATTAGTGGATTCTCCATCATCATGCTGAGAAAAGGCGTTCAGGTAAGACAATGCCCCTTTTCTATGAAAAAAAATGTAGAAGTGATTTACTACTGCCTTTCTTTTTGGGGGGGTGTATGTGTGTTAATGTTCCAGTCTAGACCAAAGGACCATATTTCTTGATAGTTTCCTGTCCAAATACAAACCATGTCTGATCAATCTAGCTAGGATACATAAATTTATACACAGAGAGAGATATACATGTGTGTGTGTACATATTTGCATATGTGTACACACACACAAATACATTTATGTGGAGAGAGATCCCAGGGCAGAGGTCTTTTCTATGTACTTTTATTTATGTTAGTCTGATTCTTCATTGTTCTTATCAAGCATTCACCTTGAATTCTGATTAGTCTTCCCTGTGGTATGTATAGTATTATTTGGGGAAAAAAGCCTTTATATCTAAGCAAGTGACTAGGAAGATACCAAGGTCACAATCTGTCATTAAATAGGAAAATATTGTATTTCTATTTAAATAATTGTAATTTTACATTTGCAAGTATATGAATTATAGAATATGGAAATTAATATATTTATATAACCTTATTCTCTTTTCTCTTCTTCCTGGTGAAGCACAGGTAGTCAAGGGGAAAATCAATCAGGTTATGCGTGGCTGATTATTCTGTGCAAACATTTAAGGACCAAGTTGTTTTTGTCAGGGTTAGGATTTAAAAGCTAAGCATTTTTGTAAGGAATACTTTTCCAAGATAAACAGGTGACACTATATATTTTAAATAAAAAAAGTAAATTACGACAGATGATATGTATGGGTATTTATAGAAACTTAAATCTCCTTGTGTTTATATACCCATTCTCAAGCTCTTGTGAGCTTTTCTGAAGCCAATCAAAAGTGTTATTAAGAACAGAAGAATCAACTGTCTTGGTTCTTGTGAAGAATGAGTTGGTAGCTTTAAGCTTCTCTAAAACAAAGAGAGTGTCGTTGTGCATTAAATTAGGCTTTTAGTTTGAAAAATAAAAAGAAACAGAGCCTCTTTGTGTATTACACTCTGACAAGAAATGTCACTCTCAGAGTTTCTTAAAATGGCTAGAGAATGAAGAGAAGATAAGGCAAAGTTTAGACAATATCACTGCAACTTTAAAGTAACTAATAATATTAATTTATATTCTGTTCACTGAAACCTGAGAACCTGGGTGAATGTTTAACATTGTAATATTCAACAGTTTTAAATACACTTTCTTACGCTTTCTTCATGCTATCATATTCCCTTGTCTTACCAATCAAAATGAATTCTCTCTCTCTCTCTCTCTCTCTCTCTCTCTCTCTCTGTGTGTGTGTGTGTGCACGCGCGTGCGCAAGCGTGTCTGTCTGTCTGTGTCTGTGTTAACCATTTTAAAGTCTGACCTTTGGTGGTTTTTTCCCCCCTTTGATACTTTCTTTTCTGGGTGGGAAGGGTTCTATGTACTTAATTATTTCATTATCTCTTTTAAATAAAACATGCTGCTAAAATTAAAAAAAAAAACCTCTTTTTAATTGAATTCTCCCTTTTCCATATTTTAATAAGCATTTATTTCCTTGCCGTGCACAATTTTTATAAATTACTTTAAAATTACCTTTAGTTTGTAGCTGAGAGAGATACATCTTTAACCCAGAAGGTAGCTCTGATTTATGGCAGTTTCTACCATAAATCACATCACTAGACCAGGTTTACAATTTGAAACCTTAATTTAAGTGCACACTTTTCAATGTTTATAGTAACATCTGTTCAAAATAATTGATTCCAAGTTGTTCTCTCTAGCAAAAAAACACACAATAAATCAAAGCAGTAATACACACACTAGACACAAATATCACAGTTGCCTCAGACTTGCCTGATGCAGACTTGCCTGATACAATTTATATGATGCTATTGGGTGCATAACATGATTGATCCCCTTTCCCATCTCAGATCCCCATTTTAAAATAGGGAGAATGGAAACTAGCTGAAGATTATTTTGAGCTCAGAATGTCTTTCCAGATACTCAAAGAACATGGAAAGTGCATATCAACAGCATATCTCAATCCCCACTTATTAGGGAGACAATCAGAACTGCAGATTTTTCTGTTTAAAGAAAGCCCATGCATAAGCATAAAGAAATCTAGGAGAGAATTGCTTCCTTCTAATCAGAATTAAAACTGTGAAAATTGAAAACAACAAATGAGAAAACTGCATAGCATGGCATTAAGAAAAAAAAGAAGGAAAAGTCCCACATTTATATTTTACTTAAGATCTCCCATCTTAATCAAGGTAACTATATCAATTATCAAACCTAACCAAACTGTATCTATATATACAACATACTGCATTCAACTTAATGTTATTTCACATGATTCCATATCAAATAGTTTATATTTCTTAGATTTAATGGGCCAGAAGTTCTTAAATTCCACTCTGAATTACTAGAGTTGAAAAAAAAATATGCAAACAAAATTCAAATCAACTCAATTTAAAATTAGATCAAATCTCTCCATCACAAAAGTTCATTTGATAATCATTGCCCTTTAAAATGATTCTTTTTTTTTTTTTGTAACCTTATGTATGTAATTTTGCTGAATATTCCCCTATAAACCCAGTGATTTTCCCTTCTCTTGGAGCCTGTCCCTTGGTCATTTCACCAATGTCTAACAATATTCAAACTAGATGTTTTGATAACAGTTCTAAAGTTTGACACCTCTTTGGTGGGCATTTGCATTCCGCTCTCTTGCCTGTGTCCTTGGATCTTTTGATTGTTGTGTCTTGTCTCAGGTTGGCACTTTTGTTTCCTGTCATCCCCCCTCCTGATATTTCCCTCCCCCTCCTTCCTTTTTATCGCAGGATGCCATCAAAGTGAAGAAGGGTTGAAGTGGTATGATGGCAGATCTGACAGTGGGCCCTTTTATCTGAATTGTGCCTCAGCCTGTTTTACTACCAGGAAAAAAGGAAGACTAGTATAGTCTGTAAGAACATAGATTATAAGTGAAAATTTCACTAATCCCTTTCAAACAACTATACAGTGATAATAACAAGGAGGAAAAAAAAACTTATGAAATTAGTCTCAGGTCTTTGAAGGAAAAATAGAACACATACGTTATAAAAAGTACAGTTAAACCATAACTGCCTAAACAGGACTCTTAATATTCTTCTCAAGAAACAAATTACACATGAATAGATAATGCTATATTTATTACTTTAGGGAGGGAATATCATATAATTATTGTTAAATAAAAATGGATGAGGGGAAAATCTCTGTCCTTTCTTGGCTCCTAAATGTTTTCTTGTGTATTTCAAAGATGGATATGTTTCATCTTACAGAGCTGCAGCAGAGAAATGCTGTTCATGACAAACTGACATGCTCTGCTTTCAGGCATCCCTCATTGTTCATGAAATTAATTCTCCAAGTGGCAAATTTGTAGTACAATATAAGTATCCAGTGCTCCTGGCCCTATTTCCTATCTCTTCTTTAACCTTCCTTGCTTCAAGATGTAGCAGTAATAAACAGAGGAAGCAAACTATTATGGCACTAAGAAATGATTTAAATATTGAAATTATACTTACTGTATTTTATGTGGCTAATTGTGATGAACATATTCAGACTAACATTCACACAGACAATAAGGATACAGATGTGTGTGTGTGTGTGTGTGTGTTGTAATGTCACCGGAAATTCCTTCATCACTAAGAAAAGGGTGCCTACATATAAAGCCTTTAAACTTTCTAAAAGAAACTGAGGCAATAGTGTTTGCTGAAACACTGTCATTTTTAACTAAATATTTGTATACTGTATAATAAACTTAGCTAAATTCCCAACTGGAGGTTCTTCACTGTCTGCAAGTACAAAACAAATTGATGTGATCAAAACTGGAGTAATAATTTCCAGGCTACCCTGCTTTTATGGAATTTCCTTCTGCTATTTGTTTATGCTGCAAGCTTTATTTTTTGCAAATATTAACATAATACAATGCAAATAAGACCACGGTATCAATATATTGAGATAACCTCTCAAAAGTCCACCACAATTGTGTCTCTAACCAGCAGTAGAGGGAGCTCTTCCACAGCTACAAATGTCTCTTTTCCGCTCTTTCTGAAACCTTTAAAAATATTTTTGATACAGATGTAGCATTCCATGGGATATATATATACATATATTATGTCTGCTAAAATAACTATTCTTTTTCTTTGACTGGAAAGCTATACACACATACAATATATCAATTTAGAGCATATATATCATATTTAAAGATGTCTTTAATTAATTCAAATTGTTGGAAGATTTCACCATAGTTTGTAATAAAATATCAAAACACCCAAAATTTCTTGTTCCTCTATGCAATGATGGGAGCTTCTTTAGAGGACTCTTCATTCAGATAACATTGAAGTAGTTCACTAATTTGCTGAACCTGGGTTTCTTTAAAGGAGGGAAGGGACCTAGTAGTCTAAAAGCAAGCAGACTATATCAGGACACAATGAAGAAAATTACTCAGAACTACACAAGAGAGAAACAGATAAGCAGCAGATAAAAATTAAATAGGATTAAAAGAATTGGGAGGAATAAGAGAATGAAAGAGGAATAAAGTAGCTAAAGAACTGATTACACAGATTTATACAGATTTATTTTTAAATAATATAGACTATACATTTTCAAGAGCCAGTTTGGTATAGTAGTTAAAGACAGGAGGCTAGCAACTGGGAGACCATGAGTTCTAATTCCGTTTCAAAGGAAAAACCAGCTGGGTGATTTTGGGCCAGTCACTCGCAGCCCTAGGAACCAGGCAATGGCAAACCACGCCAATCTTATAAGAAAACTGAGTTCTTCAAGACATAGTCTGCAGGTGTCAAAACTGACTCAAACTCGCCAAATAAATAAATATAAATAAATGTAAGAGTTATAATATAGTACTGTGAATCAGCTTTAATATGAAAAGTTTGGGATTGTATATTGCTAATGAAAATAAAGGGATAAAAGGAGAAAGGGATAATGGGATAAAAAAAGGTTGGGGAAAAAGTGAGTTAATATTAATATTGCAATTGGGTAATACCAGTTTTACAAGTGAAATAACAGTTAGATTTTACTTATTCCCAGAGTAAATGAACAAGCAAGTAAATTGTCTTATAAAAATCACACATTCTTATATTTTCACACAGTAAATACATTTATCTTTAATATGTTAGCAAAACAAAAGTAATTTGATTCAATTCACCCCAATTACAACAAAATAATTAATTTAAAATATGGAAAAAAGACAAGCTTCCAAGCCATCAGATGTAGAAAACTTGCTAGACAATTTTTAAAAATGTGTTAATTGGCACTATTTCTTTTAAAAAATTTAAATAAGTAATTTCAAAATGTAGGTCAATGCCATTTTCCTGTTGTGGACATACTAATAACAAAATCAACTTTTAATGTATAGAAGTCTCTTCTTGCACTGGATATCAAATGTTTATGCCTATCCTACATGTGGTACAAAATTTAGCTTATGCTTGAATCTGAAAAAGAGGATTCTAAGTGTTATACACACACACAAACACACACACACATGTATGTGTGTGTGTGTCATATATATATGACACTTAGAATCCTCTTTATATCAGCATTATGGAAATTAGGAAATCCTTAAGATCCAGATTATTGCACCTTTTGAACTATTTCCTAGAAAAACAAAATATCTTTCTCTCTCTCTTTGTGAATTAACTCACGTGCTTTCATTTTTGGTAAAATGTGAAAGTAATGAGTTGGATACAGGCCAACAAAGATTCTTTTCCAAAGATAGTATTTTAGAGTACATTGAAAAGCAAATGCAGAGCACAGCAACACATGATGCACAGGTACAATTTGTTCAATTCCTCTAAACAAATGTACTCAAGTGTCCTCCACTGACTTCCTGCTCATATTCTTTGATGCCAGCCTAGAGCCAGTGATGATAAAGTGTTTGCCCATGGACAAGTGGATCTCAGCTTTCCTCTAATATAAAAAAAATGTGAGTACTCTATTATGGTTAATCTTTCTCCAGATAGTCATCACTATATTTTCATTCCGAAAAGCCAAGAGGAACAGATGATCCCCTTCAGGACTAATATTAAACCAGGTTTCATGTCTGGGTGGATACTGCTATGAAATAGATCAGTTTGTGTTTTAATTCACCTCCCTTCAAGGCCGCAATTGTCAAGAGAGTTTCTGCTTAAACCTGATCAAACAAGGAAGTTTTAAAAAGCAAGAGTTACAAAGATACCTCATTTACCATGTAATTATTTCCTGATACAAATGGATTTGGCATTATTTCCAACTAAAGTATGGAACTGTAACATGAAATATGCTTCAGATTAGATAGCTATAGTGGTTAAAATTAAAATCCCTGCTTTACAAATAAACATGCTTTGAACAGTGAGGAACACATAATTCTTTTATTGTGTGTATGATAGGGCAAAAAGATAGGAAGGCACTGATCAAAATGGTGGCATTAATGACATATAAATATGCATGATACCAGAAGCAAGAGTTGAAAATGGTAATAACTTTTCAAGATCTTACAGAGTAGAGTGTTGTTGTTTTAAATTGCCTGTTTCAAAGAAACTAG
Source organism: Crotalus tigris (assembly GCF_016545835.1). Lineage (NCBI taxonomy): Eukaryota > Metazoa > Chordata > Lepidosauria > Squamata > Viperidae > Crotalus > Crotalus tigris. The sequence goes on from NW_024096970.1 coordinate 14,520,810, forward strand.
GTTTTTCTATCTTAAAAACAAAACAAAAAAAAAACAAGGTCTGCTGCTTGGTAAGATAATGAGGCCAAATTCATTAAAATATATGTTCTTAACCTTAATGCTTAGTTTTGTATGTGGCAAAGTGCATTTCTATTTAAAAGAAGTGGGCAAAGAAACAGCTTGCTGTGTTTTTGCAAGCAAATTGGCTTCTGCCTATAAATTATTCTACACAGTTTGCTTTTATCTAGGCAGCCTAGCAAAATGTTTAGAGATAATTTGAAAAAGCTGCTTTCTCTGGCCCGAGCAGAGGTGGATCTTGACACTTCAATGCCAGAAGCCTAGTACTGCATTACTAATGGGGTGCACAGCACCATGAGAAGCAAAAAGATGAGTCTGTGTTCCCTTCTTTCTTGTCACCTTAATTAAGAGGGAAATTGGCAAGGGAGGGAGGGTCCCATGAGGCCATTGCTAATAGGAAGTGGATTCCTGTTCTCTGGAGCTTTCAATTCCCCTACCTTTGCACACTGAGCATGAAGTGCATTGGTACCCTGGCTCATAAGCCTGAAGAAATCTGTGCTATTTTCCAGAATTATCAAACAGCTGTGGAAGGCATCCCATGGAAAAAAGATATTGCCTTGAAATTTTTCAGGCAGGCACTATGTTCACTCTTTCTTCACCTTTTGGAAATAAAAGATTAAGCACTGTACAGTGTCTAAGAACTTTTATGATTACACCAAATGTGATGCCTGTGGGACTGCTATATACTGTAAGCAAAAGGCAACAGTCTTAATAAGCCTGCCTAAAGCTTGGTCTAAGTTGTCTGGAGGAAGGAACGTATACACAATCTTACTTATTCCTGCTAGGACAAGATACACGTGGTAGTTGAACAAATGCAGCAATGTTTAGCCATTACACAAGTGTTGCAACTAATATGGTGGGGTAACAGTGCAGAAAGATTTTGCAATAAACCCAATGTGCATGAAGGACAGAATCCTCAGCCTTCAAGATATGAATTGCTGTAGGATATGAATGGGATCTATGTTTTTCAAAATTTGTATCCATTTTCCCTTTATTTGGTAGCCTTCCAATTTGGGACATGACTGAGCACTGCTACTCCAGATAAAGAGAAACATTTTCTGTTAATCTTATGGACTTCAGAGTGATTGAAAAGTCAAGACTTCCTCCCATCATATTTTTGGAGTGATCTTTAGCAATTCCAAAACTCTCATTCTTATGTGTCTTGTTTATGAAATATAACAAGAATCATACAACATGCAGAGAGGGTTTTACCATGCTAGCTATCAAATCCTAGACTATATTAGTGCTATTCCATATTCAGCTACTGTATAGAGTCTGAACATTACTTGATTGAAAGTTGTTCCAGGGGAGGGCTTATTCTTAAAGGATATTTGGGAGATTATATTCATTTTCTCTTTATTACATTCCAGAGTCTTAAAAGGAGGCCACTAAAGATAATTGAGGCATTTCTACTTTGCCAGAAAATGTTCTTTCCTTAGAGAAAATTATATCAGATGTTACTAGGAATAGAAGACATATGAGCAATTCTTTAAAGATAAATGGTTATTTGTAGCACTGTATTTATGCTTATCCTTTTAATGCAGATGGCCCATTGTTATCCACAATATGGTTACAATATTGTTTTTAATATTTGATTTAGATTAAAATAGAGCATTATATAATTCAGCACATAAATTGCTCTTCATTATTCATTCCTTATAACTATGTTGACCTTTACTATCTTGTTCGCTTTTTTTAAAAAAAAAACATGCATACCTTGTGGCTGATAGCTTTCCTACCTTCCTCAATCTGCATCCTTCGAAGGTGAGATTGCCCAGGGATCCAACTAGGAGATGGCTGGAAGCTTGGCAACTGCAATCCCAAAACATCTGGAAGGTACCAGATTGGGGAAGATTGCTATACTGTACACTTTTAAATTACCACTAGTTTTCAGTATTGTGTGTGCAGACATATACATATTTGGTCTATTTTATTTTATTTTATTTTATTCTTAGGTTCTTCTAACCCCTTATCAAGCATTTGTGTTTCATATGTTTTCTTTATTTTCACCATGCCAATAGCATATTATGACTTAGTTTTTTATCACTATTATAAAGCCTTTCAACATTTAGAATGGCCTCTTCCATAGTCTTTGACTTCTATATATAAATATTTAGTTTTTTGCTTGATACTCTCAATGTACATTAGTTACAAGATTGATTATAGTTACTTATAAACAATTAAAATTAACTTATCATTAAATGAATTACTGCATTGGAATTGAGAAATGGAGGGTAAGGGCTGCAAGCCAGGATTTAGACAACAAAGTGGATAATACCCTGATTAAGTAAAGAAAACTAAAGCTATTTTCCTTATCTATTTAATAGTTTCTGGTTTAAGACATGAACCAGTAGATTGTCCTGTAATATAAAAACCAGATGATGATTACTATTAGCTAAGATACAAAGGGATTGGATAAATTCATGCAAGATTTACCACTATTAGTTTTGAAGACACATTGTTATCTTTGGGTTGAGAGCATGCTGTCCCTAACCAGAGGCTTCTGAGACCCCTTTAAAGTATTTGACTGACCAAAGTGCTGAACTAAGAGCGGCTTTGTTTTTATTCTTATGCTCAAGTGTCACTATTTCTCTTAAGAGTAGAGAAACAAGTGATTTTTTTCTCTTCATCCATATTGCAAAAACAACAGTTAGAAAGAAAGCCTTTCTTTCTTTAAGCTATTCTGAGAATGCATATCTGCTTTCAGGCCCACAAACCAGGATGGGCAAAAATACCAAATAGTTTATTTTTTGGCTTAGTGTACTGTGAGTATCCATGCAGTATAATTTGTGAACAATGCTCAGTGTGTGGCTTGGGCACAGTCTCTCTGATGAATAGATTTATGCATGTGAATTATGTGTGTGTGTGTGTTTGCATGTGGCCCTTGTTGCTCTATCTACTACTGTGCTGCAGCATCTAGCAGGTTAGTGGAAATAGCAAAAAGCTTTTCAACACCAAAAGTTTCCTAACTGGGTTTCATTGCAATTTAGGATTGTGTGTTTGGCACAATGGAGCCACTCCTCCTATATCCTAGAAAATGTGACTTGTTATTTCCCTCCAGTGTTAGGGATAGAGTTATCTTCAGCCAATGTTATCAATTGGGGGAAAACAACTTAAATCATAAATGTCAAAGAAGACTGGAACCTGATTTATATTAAACCCATTAAACCAATCAATTACCAATGGAAGTTGATGCAGAATTACTGATATTTACTCAATATTTACTCAATATGAATTTTGCATATTTGATTAAAAGATAACGAAAAGAAAAGAGTAGCAAATTCTTAGGCTTTTGCCTCAGATTGTTCTTGGTCAGCTTTTTCTGAGTTGAAATAGTTTTGAATTATTTATGCATAGAATTGAATCAAAATGAATGTTATTTCCTACTTTTCTGCCTCCTTAGAGAAACCACCACATTCTCTGTTTGAAATGCAAGCTAATGCCAGCTCATATCTCTCTATAATTATTGCTAGCTCTTTCAACTAGACGGAAAAATGCTGCATCTTGTATGCAAGAACAGAGGGAAGAAAAAGGTATATATAATGCATTTAGAATGCTTCATAAGATTCATATTGTTTGACACCTTCTATAGCTGAGCAGAAAAAATCTGACTGTTATCACCGATCATCAGATTTTAGATTGTTATTAGAGGGAATAGAATACAATACTGCTACTAATAATAACATTCATCATCATCTAAGAGTCTTGGCATTCTCTTCCACCTCTATACTTTAAATGTCTGCCTTTTCTGTTGTCAGACTTTGCCAGCTGATGTTGTTTAATTTTCCTGATATCAATAATCATTTCAGAAACTGAATTTCACATTTCATGAACCATAGAAGGCAAAACATTCATATCAGATATATTTTCATGTTTGATGAACAGATTTTTACAATTAATGACTTGACATGATATATTCTGGGAGTTGTATTTTTTACAAAACCTGCCGGGCTAAATGCATACTGTAGTAAGTATTTATGAATCCTACTACACAATTATTCCCTATTCCTCTTATTATAGATGCTCCTGTTCATTGTATATTGCTGATAGCGAGACAGCACTGATATGATATGAAACACCTGCAAATTCTAGGTCTTTGCCAGTGCTGAAAAACCAGATGTTTTCTTCTTTTCTTAAGCTGCAAGTGAAATGAATATGCCAGTAAATTCATTCTGTATTCGGATGCATTTTTTTTAAATTACACACACTATGTGCCACTTCCTAGCTTGCATTTCACTCAGATCCTACTATCTCTTTTTTGCTTTGGAGAAGCCCTCAAATGCAGTTTTGCTGACATGCAAAGAGTGTCACTGCATGTTCTGGATTTGCTAATTTGTTATTTATTAATCAATTCCAGCACTGTCTAATTCCAGACAAACTCTGGTCAGCTCACAATACAATAAAACAAGATTTTCAATAAATAATGAACAAGGTAGAATGCTGCACAGAACAACACAGAAACACAGTATACAGGCCTAGGAAAACAACCAAGTCTTTAAGGCCTTTCAGAACACCATCAAAGTGGAGCCATATGCATTTCAGGGGAATTCATTTCGGAAGGCAGGTGCCACAACAGAAAATCTGCCAATATGCCACCATAGTGAGCAGAAGATTTTTAAGATATCACTGCATTTGTTATTAGTTTCTAAAGAATCTATCATTATTATTCCTTGCAATATGTATGTCTCAATGTTTTGCAAACTGCCAGTAAATACAAATATATACATGTCTGGCTTTGACTATGGATGAAATAATAGAAGCACTTTTATTTATTTTATGAAGGAAGGGAGAATAACTTTTCATTCATGGAGCAAGAGCAGCTTTGGCGGGAACAGAAAACTCTGTATTTGGCAAGCTTGATGCAGAGAAAGTGACTGCTATTTGGCTGGTGTTTTGTGTATTTAACTATTGGCTAGCACTGACAGAATAAAGATTAGTTGCAGTTGAAGACTAAGCTCTGGTCTTGGAAGTATATACAGTAATTAACATTATGTCAAATGTGTTTCTAGTCTGCAGATGAGCACAACAGCATGGAGGAAAGGTAAACAGGTGTGAACAAGTGTTAGGAATGGAGAGGAAATGGAATGGCTGGTTGTATGGAACTTTTCACTATTTGCCTATTTTACCTAGGCTAAAACTTCCTTCTTCTCTTCTTCCTTATTCCTATTTGCAACTGGGGTGAGAAATAGGAGGAGGAAGATATAGCAGGAGCAGCAACCACTATCTAAGGGGAAAAGTCATAAAAGTACACTTGAAAGGACAAGAAGTTATTTTTTAAAAAAAAAAGAATCCATGCTTCTGAAGAGTTAAATAAATATGATTGATGCTCTCCAGTAAAATATTTACAGTAACAGTATCCTGTTCATTGAACAACAGAAGTAAAATGAAGCTAAGCATTTTAAAGAGCATCTTCTGTTATGCTCCGCAACCAGCCTGTCCTACATAACTTACTGCAAAAGTAATGAAAGCAAACAAGATAAAGTATCCTTTGCTGGCTTGTATTCAACGTAGTATAACCTAAAATTAAAAGATAATATGCTTCTTACCTTGTTGCATTAGTACTTTGTACAATTTTAGCATAGTCATCTAAACAGAACTATTTTATTTTCTGCAGTATATCTTCAGCATGCTCTTTTTTTCTGAATCACTGGAATCAATTGTTTAAAAGCCAAAATACTGCCTATGATTTAAAAAAAAAAAACAACCTAACTAGGCATGAGGTAGAAGACAATATATATGTAATTCAGGGTTGAACTGTGGAGTCTCTGGTGCTCTGTGATTAGGTAACATCAGTGCAAGTGAATGTGGAGTTTGATCCCAGTTTTTATACAATAGCTTGCCCTGCCAGTTTTGGTGGGTGTAGTTTTCTCCTTAGTAGTTCCTTGATCAGGGTATCATTTTATGCTTGACTGTCTGGTGTTAATCCCTGATTTTCTGGGTGATATCTGGCTGCTGGAGAGGATATTTTCCGGTCTTTTTGTTTCTTCAGCACAATCAACTGATGTTACTAGTTGGATAATGAAACATCTGCAAGCAAACAATCAAGTATTCTATTAGCATAAAAACCCTGCCACATCTCATTTTCAAATGGCCAACCTTTAGAATATCATTATCAGACTTGCATAAGTAAATAAAGTATCCATTTGCCTGGACAAGTTTGGGATTAGGGCATGATAAACAGACACTCATGTTGCCTACAGCATACTGTGTAACTAGCCAACTCTTATTGGAGAAACTCAGCCAATTTTCTACTATGTTTGCAATTGCACAATTAGCCAGATGGATAAGGAATTTCTCCTTGAAATGAACCAAAACCTTGTGTCATCTTTCCTGTTAGGGGACAGATGAAACTCTGTACTTCAGCCAGCTATGGCTGAACTAATTCTCATGACAACATTTTTGAGACAGTTATGTTTAATTGCTGCTGGAGAAAGAGAGAATGAAAGTGACACAGAGACAAGGTAGCATTGCCATATGCTTCACAACCATAGAAAATATGTACATTATTATTACTATGCAGTTTACAAGGACTGCTGTTTGGCTAAATGTCTACTGTCAATCCAGACAGTATTATATTGATTAGACAGGCTGCTAGACTTAGATTATTATTTTTTTTCAACTAATCAAAAATCTTGGAATCCAGATAGGCAGCATGTCCATCTCAATTGCTATCCTCAGGTACTTGATTTACAGCCTTGTGAAAGAATGTCAAAATATTTTATTTGTCCTCTATTAATGAATGATGTGCCCTAAGTGTCAAAACAAATTGACTGATCTTGAGTAGAGACTTGGGATAAGGTTAAGATTCTTGAGCAGTCACAGACCCTTGTTATATGGAAGAAAAAGATAAATTACAATAAAAGTATTAGGTCATTTTTTAATGCACAAAAATATTTGTTGTAATTTGTAAGAAATACACTCTCCACATGCTCCACAATTCATCCTAACTTTTAAAATATTATTTGCCAAATAACATATGATATCATATTATGGCCAAATTATTAATCAAACAATTCAAAGTAATCTGCAGTAGGAAAGTTCGGCAGAAAAGTAACACCAAGTAAATATTAATAGAGAATAACTGAACACCTAGAACAGCGCACATACAAACACAAAAAACAGATTAATGTTACCTGCATTAATCTCCAAAGAAGCAGCTCGCCCAAGAATTAAAAGATGCCAGTAATATAATATTGAATATAAGGACTGGCCCACTGCAACAAACAGACTAATACACAGCACAACTGCAGTTATAACTGAATACCTATAATGCAAAATCAACAAAGAAGAAAAAAGCCAAATAGCACACCATCAAAATGGAATATCAGACTGGAAAAAAAGATTAGCATGCTAAGATCAAATACAAGAAAACTAGATCAGATGAAAGAAAAGAACCTGAAGAACAAGTAGACCAAAAATACCCGAACAAGAAATATCACCTGGAAACAAGGAAGGTTGAAGAAGCATTGGGAATAATAAAGCCACAAATAGAAATCAAGAGCTTTTGTAGTCAAGAAGATGAGAAACAAAGCTTGAATTGCACATTATAGGCAATAATCTCCAATTTCAGTCAAATCAGAAATGTTTTTACCTATCCATCAATGAAAGGACTGCAGTGAACCAGTCCACAAAAAAGAAACATTGAAGTTCTGGGCACTGAGGAACAAAATATCAGCTTCTAATTGACAAGATGATTTTAGAAAATTGAAAGAGAAGGAAGACTGACTTGAATGTCGCTTGAATTGATGACAGGAAGGCATTTGAGTCCTGCAACGTGGTTGTATAATCAAATGTCTAGAAATAATAGCAGTCAGAAGAAACAGCAAAAGCTTTATGCAAAGACTGATGGCACAAGAGAAGACCCGAGTACTGGTCAATGGTGACAGAATGGGAGAAATGGGAGAAAGGAGAATATCAAGACAGAAATTTTTCAAGGAGATTCACGCTCACTGGTACTATTAGTCCTTGCACTGATTCCTCTTTCAACAATATTGAATAAGTCAACACCATCTGAAATAGAAGCACTGCTTAACACTGTCTGTATATGTAGCCATGATATAGCAGAACAATTTGGACTGGACACCAGACAGGTGAAGAAGAAAAAAGAATATTGGAAGAATATCTGAAGGAGAGTGAAAAAGATGCAAAGTTTTATTCTTTGATGATATTTTGTTGTTGCTTGTTGCTATCTTCCTTGCTCATCACAGACCAAGCACACCTGCTGCAGGCTATATATGTTAGTTATGTGCCAATGAGGGTTTCCACTGAGAAATCACAAAGGCATACAGTAATCTTCACAAAATCAAAACAGTAGCTTCTCACCTACTTCTGCTCTGGGGTGTGCAGTTGCCAGCAGAACAAAGCTGGGGTAAAATAATTAACCCTCTTTTAAGGTGCTATGAGCCTGTTCTTCCACGCTCCCTTCAATATACATTAACTCCTTCCTATACATTAACTCACTTCCAGTTAGCATAATGGATACATTTAAACACAGGCTGTATAATATTTTACTGTCAACAGGTACTTCTCCTTCAGGAGTGATATACCTATATGACAACCATCTTTGGTTTATTTTAAAAGTACGTCAAGGATTCCCTTTCTTCCAGGCTTCAATTGAAAGAAACTGGTACACCATGTTGGGCATGACAGCATAAAAACCAGCCATGCAGATAATATCCATTCATGTCTTTTGCAGAGAGAAACTCCTGGGGATATTCATATTTTAATTATGGCTGCCTGCAACTGTGTTATCTGAACACAGTCAATATTTCATTTGCCCCTGTGACAAAACAGTTTTTCCCATCCTGATGCTCTCCAGATGTATTTAAATGTGGGGTAGACAGAACCACCACCAGATGGATCCGTAGCTGGCTGACCGGCCGTACTCAGCGAGTGGTCCTCAATGGAACTGCATCTATATGGAGGGAAGTGTGTAGTGGGGTGCCCCAGGGCTCTGTTCTTGGCCCAGTGCTCTTCAACATCTTCATCAACGATTTGGATGAAGGGATAGATGGGAACTCATCAAAATTGCAGACAACACCAAGCTGGCAGGAATAGCCAACACTCCAGAAGACAGGCTTAAGATACAGAAGGATCTGGACAGACTTGAACACTGGGCACTAACTAACAAAATGAAATTCAATGGTGAAAAAAGCAAGGTTCTACATTTAGGCAAGAAAACCAAATGCACAAGTACAGCATAGGTGGCACCATGCTCAATAGTAGTAACTGTGAGAGGGACCTCGGAGTCCTAGTAGACAATCACTTAAATATGAGCCAGCAGTGTGCGGCAGCTGCCAAAAAGGCCAACACAGTGCTAGGCTGCATTAACAGAGGGATAGAATCAAGATCACGTGAAGTATTAATACCAATCTTCAATGCCTTGGTAAGGCCACACTTGGAATACTGCATCCAGTTTTGGTCACCACGATGTAAAAAAGATGTTGAGACTCTAGAAAGAGTACAGAGAAGAGCAACAAAGATGATTAGGGGACTGGAGGCTAAAACATATAAGGAACGGTTGCTAGAATTGGGTATGTCTAGTTTAACGAAGAGAAGGACAAGGGTGGACATGATAGCAGTATTCCAATATCTCAGGGGCTGCCATAAAGAAGAGGGAATTAAGCTATTTTCCAAAGCACCTGAAGGCAGGACAAGAAGCAACGGGTGGAAACTAATCAAGGAGAGAAGCAACTAGAACTAAGGAGAAACTTCCTGACAGTGAGAACAATTAATCAGTGGAACAGCCTGCCTCCAGAAGCAGTAAATGCTCCAACACTGGAAGTTTTTAAGAAGAGACTGGACAGCCATTTGTCCGAAATGGTGTAGGGTTTCCTGCCCGAGCAGGGGGTTGGACTAGATGACCTCCAAGGTCCTTTCCAACTTTATTACTATTACTATATTACTAAATCAGTGTTGACTCTTAGGAACTACACAGATTATTTTCCTCCATGACAATTTTCCCCTATAGCAATTGTAATCTAAATACACCTGGAGAATTATACCAGGTTATGGGAGGCTCACCTATACTGAATGTCTGTCTCACAACATTCTTAAGTCTGTTACAAGCAGACTTTGTGCTAAAACCACTCCACTTTGGACATCTAAAAATCCACATTCTGGTATGGGATGGGGATACTTGACTTACCTTGCCTATAGCCCTACAAAGTTCCTGTTCTCCTTTCTTTATTTTCTTGTGCCAATCTTACAGTAATTCAATACAAGTACAAAGCAGGGAATGGAAATCACAGTGGGGTATTGACTGTAATGAAAGCTCTTGCTGAAGTCCCTCTGTTTCCTGGAATAGCGCAAATGGATGGTGTGATTTATAAGGTTAAAATAAAACGACAGTACCATTGTCCTGGATGCTGTACTATAGACATCCAGAGAAAGGTAACATTATCAGCACAAATGATGCGAATGAAAGTAAAATCTCCTTCAAATTGTGTTTTCTCTTGGGGACTTCATAGACTCATCAATGTACTTTTTTGGCAACAGTGCAGGTGTGGTTTGCCATTATTTTCTCTTAAAATTTTGGTATTCCTTGAGAGTCTCCCATGAAAGTAACAACCAGGGCCAATTTTGCTTAGCTCCTGGGTGCAGACAAGGTCACCTAAATCCTACCACATTGTGAAGCACAACACTCTTTGCTTCTCATGTTTTAAATTATTAATAATGGTTTCTCTTAGTTCAAAGGGCAGATCACATAAAGACACTGCTTGACTGCCATCAGTCCATAGACTTCCATGAACATTGAGGTGTTCTGGACCAGTTGCAAAAATAAGGTCACAGAGAACCATACCCCAGAATCAATCTGACATAGGATTAGAGCCATGGAGTAAAAAAGAAATGTAATTAGTAAATGATTTGCTATAAACACTTAGGTAAAAATATAGAAGTATTTTTTTAAAAAAGTATAAAACTCCCTCCCTACCAAACAGTGTATCCCATCTGATTATGACATGCCTTCACAGCTCCATATTATCAGGCCCTATATGTTGAATATCTGCACAGGGAAAACCTGGTCAGGGAAAAATTTTCCATTCATATCTTAAGTGTGTGCATCTTCAAAGAGGAAGCCTCATTGAGTATCATGAACTGATGACATTTTAATGTTCAGATTCCTTCTGAACAAAGATAAAGTTGAATAAATTAAGAGTATTGGTCAAGTGGTTCATTTTGTTCACAATCAATAATTATGTTTTATCCACCACACTGAATCAGTTGCATATCTACTTCTGTACTTTCTTCCTACTCCCCTCCCCTGTGATCTATTTAAGTTCTTTCCTGACACAAATCTATTTTTAGATTGGCTTTTGGAAACTCTGTAAAATGCCATTTTCTCTGATGATATACATACATTTGCTATGGTTTTTGTTAATGGTGAAAAATATTTCTCAGAAAGGGATTCTAAAAGTTCAATAAGATATACAGTTCAAAGGCAATGTTCTAGGAGTGTCTGAAATATGCATCTCCTATACTCCTTCAGGCAAATCTGTCTGGACCATAAAGATCAAAGAGATAGGAATGCCTCATAAGAGATATTACATATAGTTTCCAATAAACTGCTATAGTTTTTTATGAGGCATCTTGCAAATTCTCCTGCAACACACACACATTTATTGCAGGAATATAAACTTGCAAATGTAAAGCAGACTTTGAATCTTACCGATAAAAATTGATAGCTGAAATCCTGAATATTTTTTTTTAAAAAATGAGTATCAATGGATTGGAGGCAGGTTGAGAAGATACATAGCTACATACTTATCAATGCTTTTTTATCTTCTCAGAAAAGTTTATTTCAGATTTTATTCAAGAGGAAAGATTGATTTATGTTCATAAAGCAATTATGTCTTGTCTTGTAAGGAGTAACACAAAGAATAGACTGAAATCCATCGCAGGAGCATACAATAACATCAGTTCAGATTAAAATCTAATTCTAATCACTTCCTGAAGTACTGAAGCTACAGTTTAATTTGTTAAAAGCAATCATCCCACAATCTGTCACCATCTAGATGAGCTGGATTATAATTTCCAGTCTCCCTTTGTGAATTCAGTTATGACTGTATTAATGGGGTATTATCAGAGCTGAAATCCAAAAGATCTGAATGGCATTATGATAGGAAAAATATTATGATAATTTCTCAAAGACATACTTGTTTACTCCTTCAACTGAGGATACAGATTCTACACTAAGGAAAGTATATGTTCATATAGTTCATACATTACTTCTGATTCTGAACATCTCATATGTGGCAATTCCATTCTTTATTGTAAAGTTGAAGTATTCTTCTAGAATGATTAAGTATTCTTATTCCTCAGATGGTTCTACTTATCTTTCACTTTGATTATTCACTTCCCTGTTTCTTCAGAATATCATTTTAGTTAAGCAAGGCCAATCACAGGAAATAATTATTCCTTTGCTTTTAGTCAAGGACTTGCTGATTTATGATTTGGTGACTTTTAGCCACTACTTACTGTAACTATTTGTACTGTTGACATTGTCACACCTAAGGCTTGAGTCTTTTGGAGAAATGGGGTAGTCTAGCTTTGGGAGAGAGAATATTCAGCATCCATGTCAAGGCTTCCTGCTACGTGACCAGAGTCAATTGCATCAACAATTTATTTATTTATTTATTTATGAGACTTATATACCGCTTTAAGTGCAAGCACTCTCTAAGCGGTGTACACCAGTAAGCAATGTATATATATATTTACATTACCCCCAACAATCTGGGTCCTCATTTTACCTACCTCGGAAGGATGGAAGGCTGAGTCAACCTTGAGCCGGTGAGATTTGAACCGCTGACCTGCTGAATACAGTCAGCTAAAGTGGCCTGCAGTATTGCACTCTAACTGCTGCGCCACCTCGGCTACAATGGCCTACAACTCAAAATTGTATATGAACTTTTTGATAAATAAAACTTTTTGTCACCTGTACAGTATCAAGAGATTGAACCTTATCAAAATTAGCTGAAAATATAAGAAACCAAAGATTGAAAAAAAATTCTTCTGGATAATACTCAGTTTGCATATTATGTATGTTTCTTACGAACTATAGATTTGCGGGAAAATTTTATTTAAAAAATATTTCCATTAAAAACAAGCCCATTGTCTTTAAATGTTAGAGGGATTCTTTAAAGACCCAAATAACAAAAACAGATAAAAGGTTTAGTCACTTCTAAAGGATACTTTAGTATTTAACTTGCTATTCAAAATGAGCATTTAGCCTGAAGATTCAACTAGTGAAGCAATGCCCCATCACATAGTCTATAAAATCTAACAACCCTCATTTGATCTTATTTGATGAAAAGATAAAATATGACTATACATTAGAAAGAGCTTTCTCTCAAAAAGGGTTGGTTGAAATCATACTGTGACATTCTTCAAGCACCATTTACAAAGACAATGACTGTATGCGTAAATATGATAACAGGTATAAATACACACACACTACTGACAATATGGATGTTAAAGCTCTCCTTTTTTTTCTTCAATAAATATCTATTAACAGATAAGAGTCAAGGATGTCCTTGAAGGCAAAAATCCCACTTAACATAGGTAAACCACACAATTGCTCCACATTCAATTCTTTTCCTAAAACATACAGGCAATGTTGACTTGCAGTGCACATGGGAACTGCAAAATGTGTTTGACATTAGAAGGTGCTGAAAGGTTCTTTTTGTTTGATGGCCTGTAAAACCTTGGAGAGATAACCAATGAGCCAGGATGATCCTAGCAATCATGAAAGAAGGGTAGTAAACTGAATAATCTCTGAAAACAAACTATATTGTAAGGGCCCCCAGCAGCTGCTGAACACAGTTTAACTCTCTGTTGCTTCATTTCTCTTGACTCCAGACATGGTGACAGGCACAATCTCTGGGTTTCTGATCATTTACTGGTGGAACCAGGGCTTTTTTTCTCACAGAACGCCCAGAACAGACTTCCAGCACCTTTTTTGGATGGAACCTTGTAGAGTAGGCAAGGTGGAACTACAAGGAAAACAAGCAGCCCACACAGTCCTGATAAACAGTGGCTCTTTGATGGAGTCTTTCTGATAATATTGACCCCCTCAATGGTTATTTTCAATACATAATGCAATCCCAAAGGGACGTTGTCTTACCTGAATGCCTTTTCTCAGCATGATGATGTAGCATCCATCGGTGGGTAATCTCAGCCTTCCTGCTCAGTTGAGACTAAGTCAGAATTTTAGCCACGCATCCCTTGGGTGGTGCCTTTCCCAGTTTTGATGAGGTGAAGCATCCATGACAAAGTCTGACACAATGGCTCCTCCTGTAACTGCACCTGCCTAGACTGCCTGTTAAGGGTGGGTGTGGATGCTACATCATCATGCTGAGAAAAGGTGTTCAGGTAAGACAACGCCCCTTCTCCAGCATGATGAATATAGCATCCACCACCGGTGGGACATACCAAAGCCACCCATGTCTCTACGGGGAGGAAAAGTCTAGGCATGTATCCCTTGTGAGGAAACTACCTGCTGTAAGACCCTTCTACCAAATGAGGCATCCGCTGCAGCAAACTTATCAAGTTTGTAATGCCTTATAAATGAAGAGGGAGATGACCAGGTCGCTGCCTTACAGATCTCCTCAACAGAAGCCTGTAGACCAGGCTGCTGATGTGGCTGCGCTGCACGTAGAATGAGCGGTGATTTTTGTAGGCACCGGGATCTATAGGTGTGAGCGATGCAAGCCCTGATCCATCTTCCAATGGTTGAAGATGATACCTTCTTACCCATGGAAGAGGGCTGGAAAGACACAAACAGGGCCTCCGACTTGCAAAAAGTGCCAGTCCACTTAACATAGTGGTGCAGAGCCCTGTGCATGTCTAACTTATGCCACAACCTCTCCAGATGATGTGACGGGTTGGGACAAAAGTCTGGAAACATCAAATCTTGAGACCTATGAAACCAGGTATTGACTTTCGGAATGAAAGAAGAGTCCAATCTAAGGACCACTCTGTCATCCAGAAACATACACAGGTCACTTCTAACCAAGAGCATGGCCAGTTATGAAATGTCCATTGCCGATGTGATGGCTACCAGAAAGGCAACCTTCAGAGAAAGGAAGTGAAGAGAGCAAGACCGGATGGGCTCAAACGGTGACGACATGAGGGCCTGTAACACCCTTAGTAAGTCCCATGAAGGATAGCAATGCACCGCAGGAGGCTTAGCGTTAACCGCCCCTTTTAAAAAGGCAGCAACTGCAGGGTGCTGTGATAATGGGACTAGATTGTCACACATGAGAACTGTTGACAAGGCCGCAACCTGTCCGCGGATGGTACTATGTGATAGACCTTTATTCAGGCTCTCCAAAAGGTAATCTAATATGTCAGAAATGGTGACCGCCAACGGTCTAAGATTTTGTGTAGTACACCACGTGCAGAAATTCTTCCACGTGGCATCATAGATTCTATTGGTCGATGGCTGGCTTGGGTTATGGAGATCACCCCAGATGAATAGGACTGCTTGGTTAAACTGTTCCGCTCAAGTGCCAAGCAGCTAGTTGAAGCCACTGGGGGTCTGGGTGTTGAAGTCTCCCTTGACTGAGAGAGATGCAGCCCGGCAGAATCTTCCACGGTGGGGAGAAAGACAAATCCATGAGGTTGGCAAACCACAGTCGCCTTGGCCAGTGTGGAACAACTAAGATAACTTCCGCCTGTTCTTGAAGAAGCTTGTCACTGGTATCGGGGAAGAGGAGGAAATGAATAAAGGAGCCCTTTGGGCCACTTGCTGCAGACAGCATCCGTTCCCTCCACCCCTGGTGATGGAAACCTTGTGAAGTACCTGGGTAGTTGGGAATTTGTAGGGGAGGTGAACAGATCCACTTGTGGTTGTCCAAATCTGATCAAGATCTCCTTGAACAGGGCTGGGTCCAGGCGCCACTCCGAGTGGTCGACTGTGGCCCTGCTCAGTGAGTCGGCTTGACGATTCGCTTCCCCAGATATGTGCTCCACACTGATAGATTCCAGGTTGGACTCTGCCCACAGACCCAGGTCCAGGGCCTCCAATGCCACGACCGAGTCCCTCCTTGTTTGTTGACATGGGCCTTGGCTGCTATGTTGTCCGTCAGTGTAAGAAAGTGTTTTCCCGCCACAAGAGTGGAAAATTGATGGAGTGCCAGATGGATTGCTCTGAGTTCCAGCCAATTGATGTTGTGCAATAAATCTGACTGGGACCATTGACCTTGTGCCATGTGAGTCTGTAGGTGGGCGCCCCAGCTGAACAGGCTGGCATCTGTAGTCAAGGTGAGTCTGGAAGTCTCCTTGAATAGGGATCCCTTGTTCATTGCTGACGACATCCACCACAGAAGAGACAACAGTGTGTGATGTGGAACTCTCACCTTCCTTGAGGAAGCACTCACATTCCTTTTCTGAAAAGGAAGAAGAAATCACTGGAGGGCTCTGGAATGTAGTCTGGCCCACGGAATGATCCCCAGACAGGAAACCATCTTCCCCAACAGCTGAGACAGCTGGAACAGTGGAACCACCTTCTCTCTCCGTATCTTGTGGACAAATGACTTGATACTGTCTTTGCACTCCTATGAGAGGTAAACCTTGCAAAGATTTGAGTCTATTATTGCTCCTAGGTGAAAGAGGCGAGTTGAAGGTGTTGTGTGACTCTTCTTGAAATTCATGGAAAATCCATTCTCCTGAAGAGTATTGATTGTTATTTGAAGGTCTGATTGGGCGGAACAGAAAGAACTGGATTGGATAATTATACCATCCAGGTAACATTGCACACGCACCAGAATTAATCTGAGATGGGCTGCCAAGACTGCCAATATCTTTGTGAATACCCGAGGGGCCGATGAAAGCCCAAAGGGTAGAGCCCTGTACTGATAATGCCAGTGCACGTAACAAAACCGGAGGAATCTGTGGTGTTGTGGGAGGATAGGGACGTAGAGGTATGCCTCTGTCAGGTCTAAAGAAGAGAGGAAATCCCCTTTTGTGATACTGGCCAGAATGGATTTGAGGGACTGCATCTTGAACCTCCTGTAGGTTAGGAAGTAATTGAGTCCCTTTAAATCCAGTATGGCCCTCCAACCACCCGAAGCCTTGGGGACCACTAACAGAATGGAGTAAAATCCCCATCCTCTCTGTTCCCGAGGTACTGGTTCTATGGCTTCTATTTCTAACAGATGGGATATGGCCGTGGATACCAACTCGGCCTTGTTTGAATTTCTTGAGGTGGGACACTGAAGAAATCAGTCTGGAGGGGTGGTTATAAATTCTAGAGCGAGACCATATCTTATGGTCTCCCTTACCCAAGAGTCATTGGTGGTAACCTCCCAAGTGTCGCTGAACAGTATTAAGTGAACCCCCTATGGGAGGGACCACCTTGGCATCACTTGGACCCCCTGTAAGGGTGACTCCCGGAACCTTGAAAGGGACACTTAGATTGGAACTGACCCTTGGTTCCCGGATTTTGGCGGTCCTGCTGTCGATCCTGTCTGGAGGAGAAGGATCGGGAAACTCTGGTCCATTCCCAGGACTGTCTGGCCCAAAAGGGCTGCCTCCTCTCCCAGGAACCTCCGGCACAAAAGGCCTGCCTGCGGAATTCCTGCTGGGGCCTTTTGTCCAGCCTCTTAGAGGGATGCACAAGGATCTTGCGCTTATCCTTCCCCTCTATAAGGTATGGTTCTAGAATAGGGCCGAACAGCTTTGTACCGCTGTACATGTCTGTTGATAGGCGCTACTTGGATTTTAAATCTGCCCTCCGCTGTTTCAACCACAGCAATCTGTGGGATGAAACAGTGGGCGCAACAGATCTGGCGGAATACCTGGCAGAATGGAGAGATGCATCTGCCATATATTCTACATATATTCTACATATATTCTATGTTCTTTGTCTTGGCCTTTTTCTTTCCCCCCGCGTCCAATTCAGAAGATCTGCGCTTTTTTGTGTAGGGAGAACATCAGAGCCCTGCGATGTCTGAGGAGTTGCACTGTCCGCCATCGCATACTGGATATTCCGGGTAGGAGATGTCCAGGAATGGGGAAAAACAACATGCAGATCTGGTTATCAGAGAGGGAGGTTCCCGCGCTCTGATGAACCACGATGGCAAACAGCCAGACAGTTCACTAGAACTGCCTGTCAAGGCCCTGCAGGCACAGTGCCGTGAACTAATAGGAAGGTGGATTCTAAATAAAACCCCTCAGAGGACAATACAAAGGAAGAGACTTTGTGAAGAATATGTGATCAATAGTGAAATCCAAAATGGCGGGCGCACCCCCTTCGTCAGCTATTTTCTCTGATCAAGAGAGAAATGTGCAAGGAGAACTTGAGTAATCCCCCCTGAAAACCTGGCACAGCAGGCTATTTTTTTTGTAGAATCAGGCCCAATCGCACCGCTATGGCACGTGAGGGCCTTCAAAATGGTGACGCCTGTTGCTGCAATTCAAAATGGTGACCTGAAGTCTCCTCATCGCCCAAAATGGCGGTGCAATAACGACCAATCCAGCCATCTATTTGGGTCATTCAGCCTGAAAAAGGATCAGAGGGAGCTGAAATTAGTAAGGGCTACCTTCCCCTTCAATTATAAGGCCAAACAACTTGCGTTTTGTAGCGCAGCCTCAGCTGTGATCTGGATCCTCGTGCACCGGCAGAGACCTCGTGGCCACAAGATTGATGAAACAAAACTGCCCAACCGAGCCGCGCTTCCGGGAATCCCCGAGCAACAAATAAAAGTGCCGATTTCTGCGCTAAACAGCTGATCCGTCCTGAAATCCTTAACGATCCGGCGTGGCTGAAAAACGGCCCGGAGAGAGCCTGAAAGGGCCCTTTAGGACCTAAAAGGCACCTAAGCTGCCTCTGAGCTCCCTTAAACCAAATAAACTTTGGCTAACAAATATCAAATAAACTAATATCTAATCCTAAAATGCAAGCTACCAACAACAAATCTAATAAATCTCTCTTTTTAACTAGCCTAACTGAGGAGCCAAACAAAGTTGTGTCCTACTGAGCTGAGACTAAGTCAAAAACTGGAAAAGGCACCACCCAAGGGAGGCGTGGCTAAAATTCTGACTTAGTCTCAAATGAGCAGGAAGGCTGAGATTACCCACCGGTGGATGCTACATTCATCATACTGGAGAACATAATCTTTTGCCTAGAATGAATTGTGCTTAACAAAAACCACTCTGCTGTCTTTTGCATTGTGACTCTCACAAATCAAAGTTGCACCCCTTGCTGCAGAAGCCTGTTCATGATGTGTCATTTGGAAACAGAGTATTCCTTTGATTCATAATGGTTCAGTGCTGCACTTCTAAGTGTTTTTCTTTTCCTTGAACATTAAAGCAAGTAACCTTAGCAGGATCCCTTAGATTGCAGAACTGGGTCTATGTTTTTGTTGTTCTCCTTGTTATTAACAAAACCCAGTTATTTTGCCAAGATAGTATCAAAAGAAAAGTATTAGAAAATGGCCTCCTGCACCTTTCTATCTTATCTTTCAAAGTTCAGACAGATGCTCTGATCAAAATGAATTTAAGGCAGAAAGTTCCTTCCTCTCCAAGTTATTCATAGTATTGCTGCCTAAGTTAACCATACCGTGTAACTATGGTACACCAAATATCTTTCCAAATATGAGCTTAGAATCTACTAAGAAAATAAGCAAAAATGATTAAGATAGGGAAAAATATCCCAGAAATCAAAGTGGTACATCTTAAGAATATTCTTTGTTGCTACAATGAAGATTTACAAGAACTGATAAACTACAGTACCTTCCAGACAAACGCTCCACAATCCACCCCAACTCTATTCATGTGCCCTTCGGATGAAAGAATCATGTGCCCTTCGGATGAAAGAATCCTCAGCTATGGCCAGTCATGTGGAAGTTGAAACTATAGAATACCAATTTAGAGAAAACAGCACTTTGATAATGTTCTTGCATTTTGTAGTCATAATCATTATGGCAAATATGTCACAGGATTAAAAAAAAAAAGGAAAGCCATGGGTTATAATCATACGCTGATGTATTTTCTTCAGAACAAACTCTTCAGTTTCATCAGTCAGAAAGGTAGCTGTTCCAAACTAAGTAGATTCAAGACTGGAATAATAAGTAGTGTCCCCTTTAGTGTTTTATCAAAAGAAAGGAAAATCAGATAAAAAATATTAGTTTGATTGGTTAGTAAAAAAAAATGTGTGTGTGTGTGCGTGTGTGTGTGAGAGAGAGAAAGAGAGAGAGAGAGAGAGAGAGAGAGAGAGAGAGAGAGAGAGAGAGAGAGAGAGAGAGAGAGAGAGAGAGAGAGAGAGAGAGATGGTATAAAGTCCTCAAACTCTGGGATGAATTTAAAACAGAGTTCGAGGACTTTATACCATTACACAAATATGCCTGGGATTCACATTTTTATAGTTATTAGGGATGTGTGTGTGATATATATATATATATATATATATATATATATATATATATATATATATATATATATCCTTAATATCATTAAAAATTCAAATCCTGGGTAAAACCATACGATAAAAACAAATAAATATGAATACCAGGATAAAATTAAACTAAAAATATTTAATAACATGCCGAGCTTTCAGTCAGCACTACTAACACCATCAGAGCTTAAAAATAGGTCAATGGGAGTCTCTTTTTATAGTACTGGCCGGTTTTGCACACGGCTCCTGGACCTAGTCATCGGTCCATCCAATGATCCTAATTGTTTGATTCCTAGGAAATGCGCATTGGCTGTTTTTTTGACATTCCTTAAGGTTGCCGTTCCATTGTTCACTTCCCTTCCTCCAGTCTCCCCCTTTATACATTGTCCATTATCCCACCACTGGTTCCCAAAGTTACCGTTTTCCTTTCCCCCCTTTTTTGGCCATTCACTTCCTTCATATGTGTCCAGTTGTTAACTCCCACCCTGTTGAGTCTTGGGCTTGCTGTTCTTTCCTCCCCCTTCCTTTCAATCATCCTTCTCATGTTTCCCATGCTCATGCACCCTGGTCTTTAATCTTTTAGACATCTCCCCAATATAGTTGCTGGGGCAATCCTTGCAGTTAATCCTGTATACTACTGATGATTTTTCCTCATTGGGGAGGAATCTTTGGGGTGCATGACTCTGGAGTGTAACATCTGGTCTGGTTTGTAGGCCACCTTTATGTTGTAGGGGCCATTCGAACACGCTTGGCAGACGGCACTGAAAAGGCACGCATATGCGCAGAAACAGTGGGGCGAAGGAGCAGGAGGATGGAATTAAACATACAGTACATTGACAGCCCCATAAAGAGAGAACGGATACGATCCCGAGTGAGGAGAGAAAACGAACCAGAACGTTGGATGCAATGCAACAGTTGGAGTGATACGAACAAAGTGAATGTCAAAAAAGGGGGGGAGGAAAAAACAGCTACTCCAGAAACCAATGAAGACGTGGCGGATGGCTACGGAAACATGGGAAGGACAGTTGAAAGAAAAAGGGGAGAGGAAGGAACAGCAAGCCCAAGACTCAATAGGGTGGAGGCAAACAACAAAACCAGGAGGACGGAATTAAACGTACAGCACATTGACAGCCCCATAGAGAGAGAAAGGACGCGATCCAGTGTGAGGAGAGGGAAGGAATTAGAATGTGGAATGCAATGCAAAGGTCGGAGTGATATGAATAAAGCAAACATCAAAAAAAAGGAGGGGAGAAACAGCGACTCCAAAAAGCAATGAGTACATGGCGGATGAGCATGGAAACATGAGAAGGACGATTGAAAGGAAGGGGGAAGAAAGAACAGCAAGCCCAAGACTCAATAGGGTGGGAATTAACAACTGGACACATACGAAGGAAGTGAATGGCCAAAAAGGGGGGGAAGGAAAACAATAACTCCCATCGACCAGTTTTAAGCCCTGATGATGTTGGCAGTTGGCCGACGAAAGCTTGGCACTAGATACATACATACATACATACATACATACATACATACATACATACATACATATATCTCCAAAGGACAAGGCCTCCTTTGCCATGGTGAAATGGTACTGGAGCTTTCTAAAAGGTCAGATTATTAACTCTGCCCTTTCGAAAATGAAATGTTTTAAAGTCTTTCAGTGAATGCCAAAATTATCTTTACTGCCTTCTGAAAATCAGAAACAGAATGAGAAAAGTCATCAGTCTTTTAAAACTGCTTATTCTTCCTTTTAATTATTTTGTAAGTCTGGGGTTTATAATATAATTAGATCTTTAAAACACAGTTGATAAAAATAATACCAAAGTAAACCCCATTGTATTCAACATTAAAATTCAGCTCTGTAAATGACATAAACACAAGACAAAATGCCAGTTGTGTCAAATCTTACACAACAGAAAAACTTGTGCAAGATGATTGTTTCAAAACTTTTACACAATTTAGTCCCAAAACAAATGTGTAGAGGACACTAGTGTTAACAAAAACAGCTAAGAAAGGAAAGGATGTTGGCCCCAACAATTTCTTAAGAGCTTGTCATTCGGATACCCCAGTCAGTCTTGCTAATCCACAGCAAGCCATTCTAAGAAGCAAGATCTGGCATAGACTTTTCAAGTTTATTTTTGTCAAATGCCAATTCACACTTTAAGAGAAAGAGGTCTGTATTTTCTTCTGTGAACATTTCCACTAGTCAACTTCAGCCAATCCCTTGATAAAGGTATGTAGTAAATATGACTTGCTTGTCTTATTAAAACATTACATTGCAAAATACATGTCAAAAAACATAATGTGACACACACATACAAATATATTTAGTCTAATTTTGGAATGGTGATAGTGATTCAAGGGCAAAAGCTTAATTGTAAAGTTGGTATAACCAAATACACCTCTGATTGCATTGAAAATAACACACTTTAAAGTGACTTTTAAAATTTCTTTCTATAGGTTGTGAACTCTTTCCCAAATAATTTACAAGCTTTAGATGTGGTGAATCAACATACAGTATTTACATTTTTTTAAAAAATATATTTTGTATGCCACCCATCTCACCATCAAGTGACTCTGGGCAGCTCATGGCATCATAAATAACAGGATAGGCATAAGAAGGTTAGAAATATTAGAACATTTGATATTAAAAATTAAAACATTGAAATTAATAATAGTAATAATAGATAAATAATAATAGATAAAAAGAACGAAAACAGAAATGGGATGAAGATGGGATGAAATCCTCATTAAAACTACTATCCACATCCCGAAAGGAGGTGAATTTACCGTCCTTCTGTTCTTAAGCCTGAACCAAATGTTCACTATGGATATTTGTCTCTATTATTTCTCTGCTGTATCTAATTGAAGAACTATTCCCTGCATGGATGTCCTCTTCTAGTTTCCAAGCCCTCAAATATATATGGTTAAATGATTGTCATAGCTACATTATTTGCATTCTGGCATTGCCAGCTGTTACTATGCTGAGTGCATTCTTCTGTGACTACAGGAAGAAAATGTGAAGGATGAATGAAAACATTTAACTTCTTAACTGGATATGTGTCAGTGTTCTAATATGATAGGCATTTGTTTCAGCGCACTGGGCCAGCTTTTCAGCTTCATGCTTTCCTAATTCATTCCACATCACTGTCTAGGAAAGAATTTTTGACTTGATAAAAATTATGCACTATCTTGACTTCAGAATATTAAAATGGGCAGGGAATAGATGGCTCGTGATTGGTAAAAGGTTCATATTTCAGTGCACTGTTCATAGTTTAGTTTATAATAATCATTCAATATTTTTGTAAACAATTCAATTTATTCAGTGAGAAAAGTAAGTGTGAAACTCATTATAGTTTTTATGTAGCACACACAGAAGAGAACATGTGTCATAATCAACACTAAAACCTAAAATATTAGGGAAGCTGGATATAATTCCAATTCAGCAACAGAGAACGAAATTTTAAAATAAGAGGCAATTTGAAATCACACCCTTATTTGTTGCATTCACTTTATAAGTCACCTAATTGGAAGACTTAAAGTGACATAAAGAAATTTAAAAACACATCATGTCCTGCCAGAAAAGCCAAGTCTGAAAAGAGTAAGGTTAGAGACTTCAGGGAAAATGCTATTCCTGAGGGGAGACCTGGCAATATTTCTTCAATGACATATGCCATGGACGAAGAACTTGTTTTAAAGAAATGATTTGGCCTTAGCGGATAGCAAACTGCATGTCTAATGATATGATTTTGTGTTCTAATTTTCAGAGTGGGCGAAAATTAAGGGTTAAAATTATTGCCATAATCTGTTTTGGCTCAGTCCACCAAAGGGTTACTAGGGTATCTAATGATATCACTGGAAAGGACAGTGGAAAGTTTGGGGGGAAAGATTTCAATGCAAATGAGGTAGTTAAACGCAGCTGATATTTATTTAATGTAAATGCTTTCATTCCTATTCCCAAACTGGCAGAGGTGGTGGGTGGGGACACACCAAATACAAAAAACAGCATGAAGAAAGGAAAGTAATACAGTTCTGTTCTGGAACTGAACATTGGAAATGGTGAATTCAAGTTACTATCATTCAGAAATCATCCCAGATTAGATGTTGGTGGAACTGCACAAGAAGCATTTTTACTTAGTCTAGGCAGAGAATTATGTTTGTATTTTTCCCCCGTTTTCATTCATTGTGTAGGAAGGAAATCAAATTTTCCCACCACATATTCTTCCCACCATAATCAGGACAATATTTTCAAAATCACATAATCGAATCAATTCTAGACAAAGATCAAAATGCAATGGAAAATGTCAATGTAATTGGGTGAATGTTGAGTATAACAATGTATGAGGGTAATTTGGAAATAAATCTCCATTTGAGCATGTGTGAGAAATAGGCGGGGATAGCAACGCCTGTCCTATGGCGCCATGCACAGTAATTCAACAGATAGTGAGGAGCAGAAGGAGAAGGTTGTGTTGCAGTTGACTCGTCTGCTAGATCAATTGAAAATGAAACTGTTTTTTTAAATGACTTTGACGATGACAGTGTGCTTCATAATGCTGTTACAAGATGGCTTCATTCCCAGGCAGGAGATTTTTTTGCAGAAGGAATTTCAAACCTTGTAAGATGTTATGAAAAGTCTCTCAATCTGAATGGCGATTATGACGAAAAGTAATGTGATGTTGCAGTCTTCTAATGTGTATAATAAAACGTCTGTACTGTATCTGCGAGTGTCTGTCATTGATAACCAAATGGAGGTTTATTTCCGAATTGCCCTCATAATAAGAGTTGGAAGAAACCTTGGAGAGCTTCTAATCTAACTCTCTGCACAAGCAAGAGACTCTATATACATTGGACAAATGGCTGTCCAATCTCTTCTTAAATACTTCCAATGATGGCACACTTACAATTTCTGGAGGCAAGTCATTCCACTGATTGTTTTCACTGCCAGGAAATTTCTTCTTACTTCTAGGTTGCTTCTCTTTGATAAGTTTCCAAATGTTACTTTTTGTCCTGCCCTCAGTAGTCAACGTCCTTCTCTCTGTGGAAGCCCCTCAAATATTGGAAGACTGCTATCAAGTCACCCCTAGTCCTTCTCTTTGCTTGACTAGACATACCCAGTTCCTACAACCATTCACTGCAGATTTTATCTTCCAATCCCTTAATCATCTTTGTTGCTCTTCTCTGCAGAGTCTAAACATCTTTTTTGTGTTGTGGTGACCAAAACTGAATGCAGTATTCCGGTATTTGTCCTTGTTTATCTAAGATCTCTTTAGTCAAAATGAAAAAAAAAAAGTCTCATTTCCCAAAGGGATTACCAGTTTTCAATCAACAAATGCCAAATAAATGGAAAACCACATCTCAACAGGGTACATGATTACAAAGCGCTGTCTCTTGAAATGTCGGCTAAGTGCGCCCTTTCCAGGAACAGAGGGCATATAAAGGGCCCCTAGAAAAGACAATGTCTGTGCCTCCGACAGCTGATTTTGTATATTGTATATTGCAGGGATCCCCAACCCCTGGTCTGTGGACCAGTACCGGGCAGCGGCATGCTAGCAACCAGGCTGCACAAACAAGCAAAGCCCCATCTGTGAGATGCAGGCAGCACACAAAAACAAGCATCCTCCGGTCCGTCGAAAAACTACAGAACCGGTCCCTGATGTCCAAAAGATTGGGGACCTCTGTTATATTGCATTCACAGAGTAAACTGCTCATATTCAAGCAATTGTGCACATTCTTTATTCCTGATTTGAAAATTAACAAGGAAAGATTTCTTTCCAACAACTGGATTAAAAAAATTCTGCTTTTTAAGTTTCATTCAAAAGATAGAGAATTCCACAAAAATTCTCATGGGTGGAAGGTGGTACTCTTACACTAAGTGATAAGACAGCGAAGTGCACAATGTCTGAGTGTGTCTATAGGAATGGTTTATCTTTCATTGTAAAATCACTTTTTCCCAGGAAATTGCAACATCCATGTATCGCTATGGGGCAGGCCCATCATTCAGAAATATTTGGAGATATTATTTTTCTCTAAAGAAAATAAGGCCAAAAAAACCCTACAAAGTTGGTAGAGAATTTTGAAATGTCATTTTTGCTTACCTGTAGCTCCAGTTGTCACACCCGGCCCTTACATGATATAGCAGTATGTGTGTGTGTGTGTGTGTGTGTGTGTGTGTGTGTGTATGTGTGCATGCACGTGCACGCACACACACATACACGCACATATATACAGGTAGTCCTTGACTTACAACATTTCATTTAGTGACCATTCAAAGTTACAACGGCATTGAAAAAACGTATGACTTATAATTTTTCACACTTACAACCATTGCGGCATACCCACGGTCATATGATTTACATTCAGATGCTTGGCAACTGACTCTCCTTTATGATGGTTGCAGTGTCCTGGGGTCATGTGATCAGCTTGTGCAGTCTTCTGAGAAGCAAAGTCAATGGAGAAGCCAGATTCACTTAACAACCGTGTTACTAACTTAATAATGCAGCAATTCACTTAAAAAACGTGGTAAGAAAGGCTATAAAATGGGGCAAAACTCACTTAACAAAATTCTCACTTAGCTACATAAATGTTGGGCTCAATTGTGGTTGTAAGTTGAGAACTATCTGTACATACACATACGTATACACACACACACACACACAATTTTATAATTTTTATTTATTTATTAAAAGATTTATATGGCTCTCCATTTTAAACATCTCTGGGTAGGGACATTTAGTCCCTAACAAACTACATCTCAGAAAAGAAAATGCAATAAAATCACATCATTAATGCAAATGCATGAAACAGTGGAATATTCTTGAAAACCAGGAAAAGAAAATTTGTCTCTGATTTCATTCCTAAATAACCAGTTAAGAACTAACATAACCTCTGTGAAAAAGGACAATATTACTGCTAGCAGGACTGGGATTCAACAGAGCAGTGATTGCTCAGTACTTTACATTTCCTTTCTTTTACTAGTAGAGTATTTTTCCCTGCAATAAATGGACTGTTAAAAGAAATGAATCCAATTCTGCAGTAAAGCCGTTCTTTAACAGCCTAAGCAATTTAACAATCCTTTCTGACACCTTTGCCTTAATTCTGCTGTCATATTCCCTGGGTCAGTACAACCTGGCCATTTGTAGCTAGGCAGAAATTATGTAACAAAGATGATTTGCAAGAAGATATAGCACAGCACAGCACCTTCATTTTTCGTATCGGGGAAAAAAAAACAACCTACCCTACTTTTGAATTATGCAATGAAAATGTTTCCCTTCACTGGATTTCTTCAAACACAAGGCTGTTAACTGCCTGTCAGTGATGCTAATTTGGGAATCAGGCACTGTGCATGGAGTCAAATTCACTGTCTTACTAGCCCCACCCAGCTTGCTGATTCTGTTTTGCCAGTGTTTTTGCTAGCATTTATTTGCAATTTTCCAGGAAGTTGATGTATAAGATTGTGTAGTGACACTAATTTCTTTATGAATGAATACGTGTAGGACTGCATTGTTAATTTCTGATTCTATTTCATTCTTCCTATACCTTTCAGAAATCAGTACAGGTAGTCTCCTTGGTTAACAAACATTTGTTCAGTGACGGCCTGAAGTTATGATGGCACTGAACAAATGGAAATTATGGCAATTGCAGTGTCCCCATGATCAAAATTAGGGTGCTTGGCAGGCTGCCCACTTTTACAATTGCAGGTGCACTTCAAATCCCCTGCATCCATTTTTCTCCCCCCCCCCCCATCTCTTCCCTTTTGCCATCCTGCACTCCCTGTAGAAGCCTCTCAAAGGACCAGCAATTGCCTTGGTGGATGTGCCTCAGCAGTAGCAAGAGAAAGAAGATGATGGTCAACAGTGAGCGGCAGAGGGAAGTGGCAGAATACCAGGTGGTTAAAGGAGCAGAGATGGAGAGGAGCAGGGTGAGTGGGGAGGGACTTAAAGGAGAGGCAAATATGGCAGGATAGAAGAGCGAGGTCCTCGCCTAACAACAGCACCAACCTGGCCCAACAACTGCAACCAGGAATATCAGAACTGCTGTTGTAAGTGGTCTGGTCACATGATATTTCACTTGATGATTGTACCACTTAGCAATGGAAATTCTGATCCCAATTAAGATCACTGAGAAAGGACTATGTGTACATGAAAGTAGACATGAGGGCATACACATCCCCTCTGTAGCCAATAGCCATATAATTTTAACATTACAAATTTACAGAATCAGGCATTGTGACTTTATGATCCTCTCTGTGGTAAGGACGGATGCTTGATTAAAACAACAGCAACAACAAAAGGCCAGTTGATGTCCACTAGTCTTCCAACTAAGAAGCCTAGTTCCTAGATAGCTGTTTATAATACATTTCAGATTACTATATCATCTCCAGGATATTTTTTTGGATACTACTAGTAGGGAACATTCTTATAGTGGTATAACCCTTTCTTTAAAACAACCTTTAACTAAATTTCCCTCTTCAATAAAATGAGGAACAGTGTATAATCTATATGGAAGTTGCAATTTAACATGTCTGGAAAATTACTGCATTGGAGAAGGCCACCTTATACACTTTATGAGTGATGTATACCTATAATGAGTTTCAGTGAAATGCAAATAGTTGTCAGTTTAACATTATTTATCAGCTAAAAAGCCAACGCTTCATAAACTAGATGTTTTTTAGCTGTTGATAAAGACTACCTGCTTCCTATTTATTTCCATATCAGAATTGGAATTTAATGGTCCCAAAATGTTCAATTCCTAATTGGTAGGATTGAAGTACTCTTAAATTTCAACACAATTATCAAGGTTTATGCAGTATATTAAGTAATGTCATAATTGGGCTTTTTATTATAATAATTATTATTGCCATCTTCCTTATACTTTCTGACAAACTGTTAGCAAGAGACAGTATCCTTGAATGCTTAAATGGTTACTCTAAAGATAACTGTTATCATATTCTTTCTGGTCATGAAAAGCCTCGCAATCCAGTAACTAAGCACTGGAGCATCCTGAAATCAAATGGCCCTTTCCAGTTCATGAATGAAGCAGGAGTGATTTTAAGAATTACTTGAGGACTGGCCAATAAGGCAATGAAGTCAAGTTACTGAGTGACTTTCGAAGAGCATTGTTAGCTAAGGAAACTGCCATAATCTGTGTTAGATTTTCTATAGGCAACAGGATAGCTAATACAATATTATTAACTCTTAGATCAATTTTGCTTGTGTGTTTAGGGGGATGGGATGGGAACAGAAAGCTACTAACAAATGTTCCAGCTAGCGAGGAAACTTAATAATTTTACATGCAGCACCAAAATCACTTTGTATAGCTCTTGGATCTCTAGTCAGCATCTTCTTCTTCTTCATGTGCCATATCCATTATTGGACATTGGCGATCATGTTGGCGATCCTGTTTTTATCAGCAGCCGCATGAAAAAGTGCTGCTGAGTTTTGTCCAAACCAGTCCCTCAGATTTTGAAGCCATGATGTTCTTCTTCTGCCTGGACCTCTTTTGCCTTCAATCTTTCCCTGGAGGATTAAATGGAGTATGCCGTATTTTGCTGGGTGTCGCATCACATGTCCAAAATATTCTAGTTTTCGATTTTTAATTGTTTTGATGATTTCCTGTTGTGATTCTGTGCCAGCCTGTGCTCCCAACAGCTGAGGAATCTGAGGAGGCGGCGGAGGAGGCATTTGAAGGGCCATCAGGGGCAAAGGGAGGCTCTGATGAATTACAGGATTCACGGTATGATGCAGAGCCTGGGCCCTTCAGTCGTGTTCCTGATGAAGCTCAGCTGTGTGAGGAGAATGAGTCAGACTCGGAGGACTCACACCTGATGGACATGCTAATTGATGCACGCACACGTCGTCAATTAGCGAGAGTAAATCAGCAGCAGTCAATACAGCAACTCCAGGGTAAAAGGAGAAGGCACTGAGAGGCAACGCCTTGGGACTGCTGTATAAAAGGAGGAGGTGTGGGTGGTGCTGGTTACTGAAGGCAACCATTTGCAAAGTACTTCTTTGGATCCTGGTCTGTTCGTCTTGCTTGTGACTACTCTTCTGTTTGCATCGTGTTTCCTGTAGACTATTTCCTTCATTTTGGATTGAGTTTTGCTGTTTGTGTTTTGGACTATTTGGCAGGTTTGTCACCCATATTAAAAGGGGTTTGTTTTGTTTTAAAGTCTCCAGCCTATTTTATCAACAGGGGTTTGGTCCTTGTGTCTTTAACAAGGATGGCTATAGGCTGGGATAGAACATTTCCCTTGGCTTTCCCAGGCGGCTTATAACCTCCTCATTTCTGATCTTGTCAACCGAGCTTATACATAACAGCCGCCTGTAAATCCACATTTCAAATGCTTCTAGTCTCTTCAGGTGGCCTTCTGTTAGAGACTAACTCTCTACTCCATAGAGCAGGATAGAAAAAAATATAACATCTGTCAAGCCTGATTTTCAGTCTTAGGCTTATGTCGTGACTGCAGAAGAGCCTTTTCATTTTGAAGAATGCTGTTCGAGCTTTCTCTATCCTTGTCTTTACTTCAGTGGTCATGTCCCAGCTTTCATGTAAATTAGAACAGAGGTGCATGATCCTTTCAACTTTTTCAAGTGATATTCCTTCTGAATTTATTGGTGGTAAATTAACGGGTTGTTTGCTGATGACCATTATCTTGGTTTTGAGGTGTTAAGCTTTAAGCCATATTTCTCAGATATTTCTGTGACTCTGTTGATGAGGAGCTGAAGGTCTTCATGCTTACTGGCAAGCAGAACTGTATTGTCAGCATATCTTAATTTGTTGATCCAAACACCATTTACTTTGATACCAGCATCGATGTTCTCCAGTGCCTGATTGAAGATTGACTCAGAGTAAATGTTGAACAACAGTGGAGATAGAATACATCCCTGTCTGACCCCTCTTCTTATTTCTGCATCAGCTGAGTATTTTTGGCCTAGTCTCACATTTTCTACCTAATGCCAATACAGATTCTTTATGATTTGGATGTCTTTGTCATCTAGTCCCCCTTGTTTCAGGATTTCTAATAGTTTGCTGTGTCTTATTTTATCAAAAGCTTTTTCAAAATCAATGAAACATATGTAAACACTGTGGGATTGACATCTCTACAACACTGTACAAGAACTTGAATGCTGAATAGTGCATCTCGTGTACCAAGATTGTTTCTGAAACTAAAATGTGTGTTACCTAGACGCTCTTCAATTTTGTTGTATATTCTTGTGTGAATTATTCTCAGGAATATTTTCAGGGCATGACTCATTAAGCTTATTGTTCTGTATTCAGTACACTTCTTTTCATTTATTTTTGGGGGGATTGTCACAAGATTGATTTTAGCCAATCATTTGGTATCTTTCCTGTTTCATATATCCAATATATATTCATATATATATTCATATATCTAGTCAGCATACAAAGACAAAAGCAGCTTTTACTTTGTGTCTGGGTCACCTTCATTTGTTAAAATATACATTTTGTTTAAAAATGATCTATCACCCATTCTCTCTCGCATGAAAAAGCATGCATTATGTACATAGTTCAATGTTATAATAGTCTCAAAATAGTTATTGTTGTGGCCTTTTTAAATATACAAGGCTATATAGCAGGGGTGTCAAACTGCAGGCCCACAGGCCGGACACATCACGCAAAAACCACGCCCAGCCCATTGCCAGCAATGGTAAAACTGTCCCGATACGTTGTGCAATGTCATGTGACATCGCGAGTTTGACAAGTCTGCTACATAGTATAGCACACGATGTAGAAAATTGCTTAAAGTTTTTTATTTCACACAGTAAGATATTTATTTATTTATTTATTTATTTATGAGACTTATATACCGCTTTAAGTGCAAGCACTCTCTAAGCGGTGTACACCAGTAAGCAATGTATATATATATATTTACATTACCCCCAACAATCTGGGTCCTCATTTTACCTACCTCGGAAGGATGGAAGGCTGAGTCAACCTTGAGCCGGTGAGATTTGAACCGCTGACCTGCTGAACACAGTCAGCTAAAGTGGCCTGCAGTACTGCACTCTAACTGCTGCGCCACCTCGGCTCTATATCAACGTTGACTGTCACCAGCTATGCAGTAGGAAAATGATCACAATCAGCATCAGAGTCATTTCACACATTATACAACAGCAAGCTCAGCAAGGTCCTAAACTTGTCGTAACCATGTCTAAGTTTTGTGTCAACAACTTCTCTAGTTGAGGATTTCCTGGAACTCCCCCCATCAAAGTACTAACCAACTCTACTTGTCTTTTAAAAAAAATAATTAAAAATCAGTAGGTGCTGCCATCTAGCTTTTCTAATAGGCTCAATATTTTTTTTATTTAAATCTTCTTTATAATTTTATAAGAAAAAGTTTGAAGGATTGCAAGAGCTCAAGTTCTACTTCTATTTTAGGGTGTGTGTGCATTATTAGCTAGAGTATAATGTGCCACTAGGTTTAAAGACAGTCTATAATTGCAGGCTAACTCTGCTGACTGGCTCAAGGCTGACTTCCAAGGTTGGTGAAATGAGGATATAAATTGTTGGGGGAAATATGCTGACTCTGTAAACCGCTTAGAAAGGGTTGTAAAGTACTGTGAAGAGGTAGATAAGTCTAAAGGCTATTGCTAAGTGCCAGCCTCACTGGCAGTCTTCTCACACATCAACAATAAACCAATCCCTGACATTCCTTCTGCTGCTTTTAAAAAGGAGGAAAATTTGATACAGTTTTATATCTGAATATTGTCCTCCCTTAAGGATGAGGTCTTATTTTGTTTTATGCCTCAGAGTCAGTTTATGATGCCTACTGACTGCCTGAACAATTCCCTACAGTTTTCTTGACAAGATTTTTGGAAAATGTCTTGCCATTGCCTCCTTCCTGGGACTGGGAGAAAGTGACTGGTCCAAGGTTAGCCAGTTGGCTTTGTGCCTAAGGCAGGACTAGAACTGCTCTCGTGTTTCTAATCTGATGCTTCCACCACTGCGCCAAACTGACTTTCTTAATGACAGAACTCAGACATAAAACTATGTCTGAACTTCCTGCTCTCCTAAGATTTTGGGCAGGGCAACAAGAGAAATTGAATTATCTGTTAACCAGGGGTTGTTGTTTTTTTCTGCTGCAATATCATAGGCTGTTGAAAGTAGGAAGTACAGTTGAAACTATTGGTAAAGCAGCTAAAGGGACTTTTTAGTGGCAAGGGAAACAACTGGCACCAATATGTACTAATTGTTAAGCAGAAGATAATTTCTACTACTACTACTACTACTACTACTACTACTACTACTACTACTACTATTATTATTATTATTATTATTATTATTATTATTATTATTATTATTATTTTAGGCAATTATTTTCCTAGGAATAAGGTCAAGCTTTTGCGATACATATCACATTTTTCACAGTTTTAGGAGCAAAAGCTACTGGTTATCATTTCAACATCCTTAGAATCAGATTACAAGAAAATTTTATGTTGTGATGGGAATTTGCCAAGGAAGCAACTTTCAAAGGGGTTAAAGAAATAATATTAGCAACATAGACTGTTTATGACAGCAATTTTCAAATTCATGGTGCCTTCCAATGCCAGAAGCAATAGCATAGGGAGAGTGTTATTATAACAGCATGATTCTCTGTGAAAGCTTGTCACCTTCTGCTCTTGAGCCTTGCTAATGCACAAAGGCACGATGCCCAGTTTAGAAAAGGGATGTTTTTTAACAGTTACATGGTAGCTGCTAATTCAGATATTAATATACAATGGTTGATTCTTGTTGCAACTAGCACAGAAAATGCTTACCTCTGAGGATAAAAAATGTGAATGTTATGTCTGAACTTTCAAAATTCAGGCAGTATTATTTTTGAAGAAATGTTGCCAAAATGATATTTTTATTTTTATTCTGGAAAATGTCTATCCAGATCCTATAATAATGATTAGCCAAGGCAGAAAAATTCCCATTTTTGTGTCTCAGAAAATTCCAAAAATCTTCACCAAGTTGCCAACACAGATTACCTCCCCCCCCCCAGAAATAATTTAGAAATGTATCCCTAATTCAGTGGTCCTCAACATTTCTGGCAGGGAAGGAGAGGGGATGGGTCCTTGTGGATATAGGCATGCAGAAGAGCACACACAATTGCATTAACACAAGTAGTGGGCTGCAGCCCGGGGGTTGGTTCAGTTAGTTGGCCGTAACTGAAAAAAGATTATTTACCACCATACTAAAGAATTTTCCCCAGTCCTAAGGCAATTTATGTGTTTGTATGTGTTTGTGTGTGCATGAACAAAACTCTAAAAGACAGAAAAGATATATACCGCCACAAGGAAAAGAGGGTCAACCTAATCTGCAAAACACCTAATGGCAGGACAAGAAGCAATGGATGGAAACTAATCAAGGAGAGATCCAGCCTAGAACTAAGGAAAAAATTCCTGACAGTTAGAACAAGTAATCAGTGAAATAATTTGCATCCAGAAGCTGTAGTGCTCCAACACCGGAGGATTTTAAGAAGAGATTGGACAACCATTTGTCTGAAATGGTATAGGATTTCCTGCTTCAGCAGGGAGTTGGATTAGAAGTCCTTCTAGGTCACTTCCAACTCTGTTATTCTGAAAAAAAGATGAACTACTTGAAGAAGTTTGCTTCATGCAATACCTTATCAATGTCAAGATGAAAACAGTGGTTCAGTTTCACTTCCCGTGGCTCCCATGTTCCCACTTCTCCTTCTGGTTTCTTTAGCTTTTTCCTTATCTGATGGTATGTACCAGGTCCAAAATATATGACACAAGCAAGGCTGTACAGTTGCAAGTTGTAGAAGTTACAAACAAAGAATCATCCTGAAATTCCTACAGCTTGGTCAGAATTTACAAATCACTGTTCTCAGTTACACAAGCTTAGTCATTTGCAGGTAAATTTCAGAGTGAGGTCTAAGGGGGACATTTTTCACTACTAGTGTGAAAGATGAAATTTTTTATGAATAATGGAATATTTCTCCAGCCAATGCTGTATTTAATTATTGCTCTATTATGGCAAACAAATTACATTCAGTCATCTGCAACATTAAATGTCTCATCATGCATTCTTCACCAACCCAATATCCTCCACATGTTTAGAAAAGCCAGTGCAGAGAAAAACTGTAAATTACCCTCCCATCTGGAGAGTGTCAAGCTGGGAAAAGTTGGCATAATGAATCAATTGATTAATTCACAGAAGTTTACTATGTTATTCCTTTTAATATAGAAGTCTGAAAACAATCAGCTATGCCAACATTCTTCTGGTCTGCTAATGCAGCCAATTACCCTCTTCAGCTATTTTTAAGGTGCTGTAGGACATGATATTTTCTCTCTCCTTCCACCACAGTATCTAAAAGTTCCAGCATATCAATCAGAATACAAAGAGAACAAGGCAGAATGGAACAAGAAACCGCCCTAGCTTATTAATAAAGCACAGCACACAGAGGTCCCAAGGTACAGTGCATCATCAGTTAAAGGGATATAAAGGCAGTAATAGTCATAATAAGCTAGAATGACAACAAAGGACACCAGGTTTGTCATGCCATCACTATGTGATGGACACACAAAGTACTTAATACTTGTATTACAACATCTGATGCAAAAATATAAGCTGTGTCACTTGTGTCATGATACAATGTACAGTATACAATATGTCATAATTTGGTTCCACGGAAAGCCTCCTCCCCCAGTTGCTACATGCAACCCTCAGTCTCGTTTTTGTGATCCAAACAACATTCACAGATCATGCCACTTGAATTCAGTTTTGGGATTAGTGACTTTTAGCAACAAGGTTCAGTGTTAGACATTAACATCTCAATCCCCCTTAAAATATATGGGAAAATGCTGAAAATATATAACTTTACATCTACAGCCCTTATAGACCTTTCAAAGAGCGCAGATTGTTCTGACTCTGTCAAGCTCTACTGTAGGTTTGCATGGCTTAGAGGATTGTCTGAACTAGAGTTTGTACAAACAGCTTATGGCTTTTGCATGTTGCAAGAATGTAGACAATTATAAGGTTATTCAGTAAGCAAACCATGGATTGATTTTCTTTGCCAATTCATTTTAATGGTAGCTCTAGAACAGGAGTGTCCAACTTACAATGTCACATAATGTGTCACAACATATGACTTTTTTCCTATTGCTCGCAATGGAGTGGGCGCGGTTTTGCCATGATGCATCTGGCCCTTGGGCCGGCAATTTGACACCCCTGCTCTAGAAGTCTCTGTTCTAGAACCTCAAAATTCTCACATTTTGATTTAATGGCTTACAGTAGGAATCTGCAACCTTGACAACTTTGAGACTTGTAGGCTTCAGCTCCCAGAATTCCTCAACCAGCATAGCTGAAGTCCACAAGTCTTAAAGATGTCAAGGTTACAGACTCCTGGTTTACAGTATTGGACTTCACTTCAGAAGCTCAGCGAGGGTAACCGGCTAAAGTGAGATAAGAAACTGGTGGTTTTTTTCTTTGAACTGTATGCTGTGGACTAATGTGTTGTTATAATGTGGCAGAATTTTGGCATAATAACAGCAACTAAAAAAAAGGAGAGATGTTATACAGTAAATAGCCATAAAATGATCACACTCATTTCTTACTATCTGAATACAATGCTTTAGGAAAATTTCTTAATTCCAACTGATGTTGTGAAACTACAGACAGTAGTAAGTTGCACTGTATTTTTTTCTTACTATTAAAAGATTGTTGTTGTTAATTGCGAAGTCGTGTCCGACCTATCGCGACCCCATGGACAATGTTCCTCCAGGTCTTCCTGTCCGCTACCATCTTCTGGAGTCCATTTAAGTTCACACCTACTGCTCCAGTGACTCCATCCAGCCATCTCATTCTCTGTCGTCCCCTTCTTCTATTGCCCTCAATCTTTCCCAGCATTAGGCCCTTCTCCAGTGAGTCCTTCCTTCTCATCAGGTGGCCAAAGTATTTGAGTTTCAACTTCAGGATCTGGCCTTCTAAAGAGCAGTCGGGGTTGATCTCTTCTAGGACTGACCGGTTTGAACGCCTTGCAGTCCAAGGGACTCGCAGGAGTCTTCTCCAGCACCATAGTTCAAAGGCCTCAATTCTTTTGCGCTCAGCCTTTCTTATGGTCCAACTTTCACAGCCATACATTGCAACTGGGAAAACCATGGCCTGGACTATACGCACTTTTGTTGGCAGGGTGATGTCTCTGCTTTTTAGTATGCTGTCTAGATTTGCCATAGCTTTCCTCCCCAGGAGCAAGCGTCTTTTAATTTCTTGGCTGCAGTCCCCATCTGAGGTGATCTTGGAGCCCAGAAAAATAAAATCTGTCACTACCTCCATTTCTTCCCCATCTATTTGCCAGGAATTGAGAGGGCTGGATGCCATGATTTTGGTTTTCTTAATGTTGAGTTTCAAGCCTACTTTTGCACTCTCCTCTTCACCCGCATCAAGAGGCTCTTTAGTTCCTCTTCACTTTCTGCCATTAGAGTGGTATCATCTGCATATCTTAGGTTGTTGATATTTCTCCCGGCAATCTTAATTCCAACTTTTGATTCATCTAGCCCTGCCTTTCTCATGATGTGCTCTGCATATAAGTTAAATAGGCAGGGCGACAGTATACAGCCTTGCCGGACTCCTTTTCCAATTTTGAACCAATCAGTGGTTCCGTGTTCAGTTCTCACTGTTGCTTCTTGACCCGCATATAGGTTTCTCAAGAGACAAATGAGATGGTCTGGTACTCCCATCTCTTTAAGAACTTGCCACAATTTGTTGTGATCCACACAATCAAAGGCTTTTGCATAGTCAATGAAGCAGAAGTAGATGTTTTTCTGGAACTCCCTAGCTTTCTCCATGATCCAGCATATGTTGGCAATTTGATCTCTAGTTCCTCTGCCTCTTCGAAATCCTGCCTGTACTTCTGGTAGTTCTCGATCTACATACTGCTGGAGTCTAGCTTGTAGGATTTTAAGCATAACTTTACTAGCATGTGAAATGAGTGCAATGGTGCGATAGTTTGAACATTCTTTGGCATTGCCTTTCTTTGGAATTGGAATGTAAACTGACCTTTTCCAATCCTGTGGCCACTGTTGAGTTTTCCAAATTTGCTGGCAAATTGAGTGTAGCACTTTACTGCATCGTCTTTTAAGATTTTGAATAGCTCAGCTGGAATACTGTCACCTCCACTAGCTTTGTTGTTGCTCAGATTTTCTAAGGCCCATTTCACTTCACATTCTAGGATGTCTGGGTCGAGGTCAGTGACCATCTCATTGTGGTTATCTGGGATGTTAAGCTCATTCTTGTATAGTTCTTCTGTGTAGTTTTGCCATCTCTTCTTAATCTCTTCTGCCTCTGTTAGGTCTCTGCCATTTTGGTCCTTTATCATGCCCATCTTTGCATGAAACGTTCCCTTCATATCTCCAATTTTCTTGAAGAGATCTCTGGTCCTCCCTATTCTGTTGTTTTCTTCTATTTCTTTGCACTGTTCATTTAAGAAGGCATTCTTATCTCTTCTAGCTACTCTCTGGAATTCTGCATTCAATTGGGTGTATCTTTCTCTTTCTCCTTTGCCTTTCGCTTCCCTTCTTTCCTCAGCTATTTGCAAAGCTTCCTCAGACAGCCATTTTGCTTTCTTGCATTTCTTTTTCTTTGGGATGGTTTTAGTTGCTACCTCTTGTACAATGTTGCGAACTTCCATCCATAGTTCTTCAGGCACTCTGTCTA
This sequence comes from Crotalus tigris, assembly GCF_016545835.1. Classification (NCBI taxonomy): domain Eukaryota; kingdom Metazoa; phylum Chordata; class Lepidosauria; order Squamata; family Viperidae; genus Crotalus; species Crotalus tigris. The sequence continues at coordinate 14,559,940 of NW_024096970.1, forward strand.
TCAGATCTAATTCCTTAAATCTATTTGTCACTCTACTGTATATTCATCAGGAATATGATTTAGTTCATACCTGAGTGGCCTAGTGCTTTTCCCTACTTTTTTCAATTTAAGCCTAAATTTTGCAACAAGAAGCTCATGATCTGAGCCACAGTCAGCTCCTGGTCTTGTTTTTACTGACTGTATAGAGCTTCTCCATCTTTGGCTGCAGAGCACATAGTCAATCTGATTTCTATGTTGACCATCTGGTGATGTCCATGTGTAGAGCCGTCTCTTGGGTTGTTGGAAAAGAGTGTTTGTTATGACCATTGTATTCTCTTGACAAAATTCTATTAGCCTGTGCCCTGCTTCATTTTGTACTCCAAGGCCAAACTTGCCTGTTATTCCGGTTATCTTTTGGCTTCCTACCTTAGCATTCCAATCCCCCATGATGATAAGGACATCATTTTTTGGTGTTAATTCTATAAGGTGCTGTAGGGCTTCATAGAACCGGTCAATTTCATCCTCTTCAGCACCAGTGGTTGGGGCATAGATTTGGATTATTGTGATATTGAATGGTTTGCCTTGGATTCGAATTGAGATCATTCTGTCATTTTGGGGATTGTATCCCAGTATTGCTTTTCCTATTCTTTTATTGACTATGAAGGCTACTCCATTTCTTCTGAGGGATTCTTGCCCACAGTAGTATACCTGATGGTCATCTGAGTTAAATTCACCCATTCCTGTCCATTTTAGTTCGCTGATTCCAAAGATGTCGATGTTCAGTCTTGTCATCTCTTTTTTGACTGCGTCTAGCTTGCCTTGATTCATGGATCTTACATTCCAGGTTCCTATGGAGAAAAAATCTTTACAGCATTGGACTTTCCTTTCACCACCAGATATATCCACAGCTGAGCGTCCTTTCGACTTTGGCCCAGTCGCTTCATTCTTTCTGGCGCTATTAGTAGTAGCCCTCTGCTCTTCCCCAGTAGCATATTGGACACCTTCCGACCTGAGGGGCTCATCTTCCAGCGTCATATCTTTTTGCCTTTTAGTACTGTCCATGGGGTTTTCATGGCAAAGATACTGGAGTGGTTTGCCATTTCCTTCTCCAGTGGATCACATTTTGTCAGAACTCTCTGCTATGACCTGTCCGTCTTGGGTGGCCCTGCACGGCATAGCTTATAGCTTCATTGAGTTACACAAGCCCCTTCGCCACAACAAGGCAGTAATCCATAAAGGGGAATTAAAAGATAGGTGATTGTTTAATAACCTAATTTATTTTCATAATAGAACACTGGCAGAAAATTGTTTTTATTCTCCCCCTCCCTCATCTTTATGAATACCAGAAAGCATTTCAATTTGACATGAAAAGTAATTCTTGCTTTTGAATTATGAAACGAGGTTATTTTATTTGTATTTGGTTTGTTGACTGTTGTATGTTAGATATAAGCCTGGGAAATCCATAAATGTCGGCATTATTCAGTGAATGGTCTTTTGATAGTTGAATGTGTAAAACAGAGGTAATAATTATCTTACTGCCAGAGGTCAAAAGCACTTCTACTGCTAAGCTAAGCAGGTTTTACCCCATCAAGGTTTCCCTTGCAATTGAGATGGGAGCGTTAGCATGGGTGTATATCTATAGTAACTTTGTGGTTTTACTGAGCTTTGATGCAGTTTCGTTGGCTTTTCCTTTAATGATTTTTTTTGTTTTTGTTTTGTTCACCACCCAAAAGGCAGCCGTATCAATTAGATGAAGAATAATTAAAAATAAATGAAACTGCTAAGATGGTAAGTAACTCAGAAACATGTCTACATTGCATTGAGATTATTTGTGGAAGAACAAGATTATGTCAAGCTTTCAAGTAAAGTTGCACCAAACCTTTTTTAAAAAAAATAAAAATAAAAATGATGACCTCTTTTGAGAGGCATAATGAATCAGAACCCAGTGACTAATAAGAGAGTCAAGACAAAATGAAAATATTTTTTTTCCAGAAGGAAGCAAGCCAGTGGTAAAAGAGGCTAGACAACAATGTGTGATTTGGTAAATAAAGTACTAAATTTAAGTATTGCCCACCTATCCTTAACAGCAACAGCAGTAGCACTTAGACTTATATACCACTTTACAGGGCTTTACAGCCCTCTCTAAGCAGTTTACAGAGTCAGAAAATTGTCCCCAACAATCTGGTTCCTCATCTGACTGATTTTGGAAGGATGGAAGGCTGAGTCAACCTTGAGCCAATGAGAACTGCTGAAGTGCTGGCAGCCGGCAGTCGGCAGCCTGCAGTACTGCATTCTAACCACTGTGCCACCCTGGCTCTTAAGATGGCAGAAAACTAAAATAGCACCTTTTAAGACCCGCTGTCCCTATTGCTGCCTTCTTTATGCTGTTTCAGTTCTCTCTCAATGCCAATCAGCTGGTTCTATCCAAAGTAATGAGTGACAAAGCCACAGAGATTTTATACAACCTAAGGTTATTCATGAACAAAATTATAGCACATGTTAAAAAGAAGTGCTTGAATACCTGTACCATTAAGGATAACTTTTAATAAGTCTGATCCATTTTCTGGGAACAAGACAAAGACATGAAATGTAGCAGAAAAAAAAGTTGCCAATATATGTTTGGATGGATGCAGATGAAAAAGCTCCATTGTTCAAACATCTTGCTTAGTAGAACTGAAGTTTTTTAAACATGAGATATCTGATGCCCATTCAAGATTCAGCTGAAAGACCTTTAGAAAATTCTTAGTCATGATGAATGCTTCTTCATGATGGGTTCTGTCTCAGTCAAGCATTTCTTCACCAGACAGCTGACTCAGATGACACCTAGATAAAACTTTATTTTTTCAAACCAGAGAAGAGATTTTCTACAATGAAAAGTCTGGTTTCCAGATCATCCAGAAGTAGATGGCTTATTGATTTCTCTTGTAGAGCAGCGATTCTCAAACATTTTGGTCTAAGAACTCCTTTGGTTCATGTGGGTTATATCTTTGAATTACTATTATATTATAAATTAAAACTGAGACATTTTAAAATATTTATTTGACATCACAGACCTAATGAAAAGACCTTAGAGATACCCAAGGACCCCTGACCATACTTTGAGAACAAACATGTAAGGGAATTTCTATTTTTCCAGATATCTACTAATTCTGTTTAAAGCAATGGTGGAATTCAAATATGTGAACAACCGGTTCTCTATGTGGATGCCACTTCAGGAAGTCCATTCTGGGCCTAGGCAACAAAAAATTAGCTACCGGTTCTGCCGAAGTGGTGCGAACTGGCTGAATCCCACCACTGGTTTCAAGGTATTTAATTTATAGAAATAGCTTGTAGCAATGTATATATAATAAACAAAATGGCATAGAGACCATTTATCTCTCATAGTATTTGTCCAGCTGATATGAACTAAGGTTGGTACATTCTGAGTTCCTTCAGTTAAATAATGTCATCTATCAGGACTCAGAAGTGTTTTTTTGCTCTTGTGGTGCCTGCTCTCTTGAAAGAGGTTTCTCTGAAATGCATGTTGCTTATACCCTAATAGCATTTCACAAAGCACTGAAGACTTGGATGTTCTACGAGGGATGTGGGCATCGTTATCTAGACTCATCATATGTTGTTGTTCTTCTCTCTTTGTCTTTTGTTTTTAACAATTTTATTATATTATATTTTTGTTTTATTTTATTGTACACTGTCCAAAATCAGTTCATAGTCAGGGAAGGGACGTTGTCTTACCTTTTCTCAGCATGGAGATGGAGAATCCATCAATGGGTTAACTCTGCCTTCCTGCCCATTAGACCAAATCAGCCAAATTTGCCACACCTGTTCTTGGGTAGCCACTCCCCAGTTTTGATGAAGACGAAGCAGCTGACTACAGTTTGACGTATTGGCTTCCGGCTTCCTAATATGTACTAATTGTTTTTAAAGGTGGGAGTGGATTCTCCATCTCCGTGCTGAGAAAAGGTGTTCAGGTAAGACAACGCCCCTTTTCCAGCAACGGAGATGGAGAATCTACCAATGGGACATACCAAAGCCTCACTGTCTCAAGGCGGGGGGACAACAGAGTAGGCCATAGCCATGTCCCCAGCAGTTACCTGCTGGAGAACCCTCCTTCCAAAGGAGGCGTCTGCAGATGCAAAATGGTCCATCTTGTAGTGTCATATGAACGGAGAAGGCGAATACCATGTCGCAGCCCTGCAAACCTCCTCAATAGAGGCCTGTGTGGTCCATGCCATGGAGGTTGCAGCACTGCAAATGGAATGTGCCGTGATCTGCCCTGGCACTGGCAGGGAAAGTGATTGGTATGCTTCCACAATGCAAGTCTTGATCCCCCTGCCTATGGTTGAGGCAGACACCTTCTGTCCCCTGGAGGCGTGGTGAAACGAAACGAAGAGGGCTTCCGACTTACGGAAGGGTGCCGTTTGCTTGATATAGTGTTGCAACGCCCTGTGAACATCCAGTGTGTGCCACTGCCGCTCCAAGGCATGGGATGGATTGGGGCAAAAATCTGGTAAAACAATTTCTTGTGCCCTATGAAAGGGGGTATTGACTTTAGATACAAAGGGGTCTAATCGGAGAACCACCCTGTCTTGGTGAAAAGTGCAGAGGTCCTCCCTGGCCGACAGTGCTGTGAGTTCAGAGATGCGTCTGGCCGATGTGATGGCGACCAAGAAGGTCACCTTGAGGGACAAGACCCTCAGGGTACAAAATCTGATAGGTTCGAACGGCGTTTTGGTGAGGGCCGGTAAGACCCATGGTAATTCCCAGAAAGGGTATCTATGGACCACTGGTGGTTTTGTATTGGTGGCCCCCTTAAGGAAGGAACAGATCCTGGGGTGCTGGGCCAAAGGAACTGAATTGGTGCAGGTCAGTAGGGTGGATAGAGCTGCGACCTGCCTGCGGATGGTATTAGGTGCTAGGCCCCTGTTGAGGCCCTCAAGCAGGTATTCTAGGATGTTTGGGATTGTCAAATCCGAAACATCTAGAGATCGCCTTTCGCACCAATTGCAGAAATTCCTCTATGTGGAGTCATAGTTTCGGTTTGTTGCCGGTCGGCGGGAGGCCTGAATCATGAAAATTACTCTTGCCAAGTAAGATTCCCCACTCAAGACCCGGCGTTCAAGTGCCAGCTGGCTAACTGCAGCCATTGGGGTTCTGGGTGTTGTAGGACTCCCTAGTTGACACACGACCCTGAGGGATCCTCCACAGGGAGGATCTGGAGAGATTCACCAGGTCAGCGAACCACGCTCTTTGCGGCCAATATGGGGCCACGAGTATGACCTCTGCCTGTTCCTGCAACACCTTGCAAATGGTTGTTCATAGTCAGGAAAGGCTGAAATTCAATTCATTTCATTTAAAAAGTGTAGCTTTTTGTTAAAGCTACATCCATAGCATCTGTTTGCATTTTCTAACTATTGTCTATTGATTCACTTTCTACTAAAATGCATAAAGCTATTCTGTTTAAAATTACAATTATTTTTCTTCTATTTGTTATTGAATTAATCTTTAAAGTACTCACTATATGTTAAGTCAAAGTCTATTAACATTAATTAACCATAGGACATAAAATTATCAATCACCAAATCCCACATGAAACTAATGGATGTCATACTAAAAAGAAGAAGCTTGACAAAATAAACATATAACATGAACAAACAGAACACAGTTTGATATTCACAATGTCAATGATTTCTGAATGATTCAAATTATATGGCTTATCTATAAGTTTAAGTAACAGAAAAAAAGTTTGTACACCTTTCAGCTGTGCAAAACTCTCAAGAACATCAGTCAACTGTAGCAAATTCAAAAGCAGTATTGGCCATATACTCTTAAAGCATATTGTGCATCCCTATTATCTTCTTCAAACACTTGTATGTTAGTTATCTTGAAGTGAATACTCAAGATTATACCAAGTAAATATAATGTAATTTAAAAAGCAGTATGATTCATATCACTTTTACAACTATGGAGGTCAATCTCCAGTCTGTGTGTGCATATCTCGGTGTTTATCTGTATGTACAAGGGAGAGAACATCACATTTGTTACCATCTAAATTTAAGCATTCCAGTAACAATTGAAAAATCAAAATGTAATTATTAAACTCGTGTTATTAAACAGTCAGTCTTTCAAGACCATCAGTAATATTCCCTTCTGAAAATCAGTTCTTTTAAATTATATAGTTTGCTGTAATTTTTGATGCTGTAAATTCTAGCCCATTTCTCTGCTGGATACATGAATATATCTTTAATATGTGCTCAGATCTAACTTGACAGCTGAGAAGATGATAGCAACTCAGATCCTTAGCTGAATTCTAATCTGCTCAAAAGCCTTACATCGTTTTTAAATATAGAATGCTGGCCTCCAACTATGTGATAGACTACTGAATGAAAAAAATGCTAGTGTTATATGAGTTGTATTGTGAAATATACAGAATAGGACCAGGGATGCCTGAAAATATAGACACAGTGAGATTACAGTGTATGAACAAGACCTCAAACAGAGAGTTTTGATAGTCTCAGACAACCATACCATGTGTCTTCAGTTTTGCAACAAGAAACCTTTCCTGTCATAGAAATTCCTGTCATTTTTTAACAAGAAATGAGACACGCATAAAATTCCCTAGAATGTCTCATAAAAGCAATACAAGAAACAATACTCTAATTTGGTCACTACTAAACTACAGCACAATAGTTTACTGCAATGGAGGCACCTTGATACCTTTAAAATTGGATATTTTAGTCTATGACTCCCAATGCAATCCTGATTTGAAGATACTTGTCACTGACTGTGAAAATTATTGCCCAGAAAATAGCACTGTGAGTATTATCTTGGTAGACTGACTAAGCCAATCAACTCATATTCACATTTTCCTGCTTCCCCCATCCCCGAAATTTCAGAAGATTTCACTTGTGTCTGCATTTCATATGAACCTGACAAACTGATTACTCATTCTCATGATTTGTTGAAAGAAGTGACCTTCAAAAAGATTACTTGCTTCCACAGATAAATTTAAGAACAGACACTATTTAGAAATTGGGTGTAATTTTTATATTTAGTGCAGTACAGTATAGTACAGTTCAACTATGACAAGATTGAAGATTAATGTTTTAATTCTCCTGCTTGTGGATGAACTAAGCAGAAGAGATAAAGGGAACAGAGAAGCAAGCAAAAATTGTGTAAGAATACCAGACCAATCCAAACACCCATGTAGTCCAACATTCTGTTTTCTCTGAGTTGCTTATGATTGGAGTGGCCAGTAAACCTTGTAAAAGGACAGATAGACAGATGATAGCCAAGATCACTGTCAAGCCACAAGGAGGAGGGACATAGACATGCTAGTATAATAAAACATGCCTGTTTATGTTTCCTAGTAATTGATATTGAAACATATATTGCCTTAGATATCAGGACTGAAAAAGCTCCAGATGCACAATAATTAAAATGTAATTGCTGATAATAATTGAAAAGAAGGTTGAGTAAAATTTTAAGAGCTGTCTTGTTTCTTTAATGCTTTGAACATAATGAACCTCCAAAGCTGGTTTATATATATATATATATATATATATACACACACACACACACACACACACACACACATTACTTCCAAAGGGTAGAACAAAACTGCTACTTTGAGTCACATCACTTTTCAGACAAGCTCTGACATTCTGAGCAGGAGACATGGTAAATTCTGGCTGTCTTACACCCGTACTGCACTTCAAAGAATATAATATAATATTATGTAATATATTGTAATATAAAGCAAAGATATTTTGCCAAATGCAGCGGTTCTCAACCTGTGAGTCACGACCCTTTTGGGGATCGAATGACCGTTTCACAGGGGTCGCCTAAGACCATCGGAAAACACATATTTCCGATGGTCTTAAAAACCGAGACACCGCTCCGCATCCGTCTCCGCACGGCCTCCTCCGCCATTTGCAGAGAGAGAGAGAGAGAGGCACTTTTGCTTCTCTTCTCTCTCTCTCTCTCAGGCAGACTTACCTCCTGCAGGGCTCCTGATTGGCCCTGTGCCTGGGTGCCCCACCTTCTGGGAGAAGCACGGTCAGGGCCTCGTGGCCTTGGAGCGTCCTGGGGAAATCCAGGGATCCCTGTTGGAAGCAGCCCATTGGAGGCTCCTCTGAGCAGGCCAGCCTTCCCGTAAGCCGCGGCCCAAGGGAGACCAGCCGCTGCAATCCCTAGCCAGCCCGACCATTGGACCCACTGGCCAGGAAGGCGCGCCAGAGTCCAGGCTGCCGAGAAGGAAGAAGGAGATTCAGCAAAGGTAGGAGAGGAGAGCCACCTCCTGGTGCCCAGCGCTGGCAGTGGCTTCCTTGCCATCCTCTTCCTCCTCCCCTTCTTCCTCCTACTGCCCTCAAGGCAGCTCGGGAGGGTGCCGGGGCAAGAGGGGTACCTGGGGGGAAGCAGCCAGGCTGGACGAGGGGCTGGCAGGCCGCATGGCACCAGCCCCCACTGTGTCTCCATCGGATTGGCAGAGGGCGCGGCGGCAGCAGTTTTCTCACCCTTCTCCTCTCCTTCTTCCTCCTGCTGCCCCAAGGCGACTCAGGCGGGTGCCAGGAGGAAGAGGGGTGCCTGGGGGGAGCACGGGCTGGTGAAGGGGCTGGTGAGCCGCGTGGCACCAGCCCCCACCACGGCTCCATTGATGGATGGAAGACCAGGCCGAGCAGCACGGGGGCAGCGGGGATCCCCAATGATGCAGCAGCAGCCACCACTGGCGCCATCCTCGCCGCCCCCACGCTGCCCAGCCTGGTCCTCCATCAATGGAACCGCGGTGGGGGCTGGTGCCACGCGGCCCGCCAGCCCCTCCGCCAGCCCGCTGCTCCCCCCAGGCATCCATCATCTCCTGGCTCCTGCCTGAGCCACTTTGGGGTAGCAGGAAGAAGGAGAGAAGGGTGAGAAAACCGCTGCCGCCACTGCTGGCTGAGCTGAGCTGCGGCGCTGAGCTGGTCTCCATGCCTCCTGGTTGCCCAGCCGTGCTCCACCCCCAGCTGCCCCAGCACTGCCCAACCCGCCTCCCTCGCCATCGAAGGCCAGCTCAGCCCTCTGGTGCCCAGTGCGGCCGTGGGGCTGCTAGGCAGGAGCGGCTCCTTCCCGGCTTGCCAGGCTCAGAAGCGGCCGGGGCGGGGAAGAGGGTGAGGCGGTGGCGATGCCCACATGTGAGTCGGAGGCCAGCTGGCCGGGCCGGCAATGGGGCCCCAAAATCAAAGGAAAAAACTCATTTTGGAGCTGTAAGAAAGGATCCCTCTCCCCCACCCCGATCCCTGCCACAAGCAGCACCAGAGTTTGGAAAGGTGCTGCTCCAGGACCCTTGGCTACGGGGGCAGGCCGGTGGTGGCTCTGCTCAGATATGGGGGACGAAAAAAACAGCCGGAAGGGAAGAGAAATCATTCGAGCGGATCCCACTTTGGATAAGGCTTCACAGCTCAGAGCGTTTCATTTGGAAACATTGGCACTAGTTTTAATCTGGGCGTTTGTGCTTTCTTACCCCTGCACACGCACGCCTTTGCGTTTTCCCCAGTGGTAGCCAAAAAGGGAGGGGAAAGGGCAACGGGAAGCGTCCTTTGATACATCATTTACACTCCCGCCTCCCCAATCAGGCTTATTTGGAAATCGGTCCAATGGACATGGCTTCCTCAATCAGCCACCGGGGGTTAAAATATCTTTCCCCGTCGAGCATTATAAAGCACCTTTTCCTTCCTTCCTTCCTTCCTTCTTTCCTTCCTTCCTTCCTTCCTTCCTTCCTTCTTTCCTTCCTTCCAGCCAGCCATCTCCTTCCCTTCCCCTTCAATCTCTCCTTCCTACCTTCCTGCCTTCCTTCCTAACCCCTTCAATCTCCTTCCTTCTCCATCTCCTTCCTTCCCCCTTCAATCTTCCTTCCTTCCATCCATCCATCTCCTTCCCTTTCCCTTCAATCTCTCCTTCCTTCCTTCCTTCCCCCTTCAATATCCTTTCTTCTCCATCTCCTTCCTTCTCCATCTCCTTCCTCTCCCCTTCAATCTATCCTTCCTTCCTTCCTTCCCCCTTCAATCTCCTTCCTTTCCCATTCAATCTTCCTTCCATCCATCCATCCACCTCCTTCCCTTCCCCTTCAATCTCCTTCCTTCTTCATCTCCTTCCTTTCCCCTTCAATCTTCCTTCCTTCCTTCTTTCTTTCTTTCCTCTTCAATCTCCTTCCTTCTCCATCTCCTTCCTTTCCCCTTCAATCTTCCTTCCTTCCATCTCTATCCTTTCCCCTTCAACCTCTTTCTCCTTCCTTCCTTCCTTCCTTCCTTCCTTCCTTCCTTTCTTCCTTCCTTCCTTCCTTTCCCCTTCAATCTCCTTCCTTCTCCATCTCTTTCCTTTCCCCTTCAATCTTCCTTCCTTCCTTCCCCTTCCCTCCCTCCCAACATTTTTGAGCAATTAAGAGTAAGCTTCTCCAGCAAGCATTGCTATATATTGTTTTTGTGACTAATCACTATGCTTTAATTATGTTCAATTCATAGCAATGAAAATACACCCTGCATATCAAATATTTACATTACGATTCATAACAGTAGCAACATTACAGTTATGAAGTAGCAATGAAAATAATTTTATAGTGGGGGGTCACCACAACATGAGGAACTGTATTAAAGGGTCACGGCATTAGGAAGGTTGAGAACTACTGGCCTAATGGATAACCCTCTGCAGCTCATTCCCATAATACTAAACCAGTATAAGTAAGGCCTTTCTGTATCCCTTTTTGTTTATAAGAATATAGTTCTTAAATTTGTTATGGATAAACTTTTTAAAAAATGATGTGCATGTGAAGCAAAGACATTTGATCAATGAAGATAATGCAATACTGGCATATATGATGTAGAAGTAATAACTTTTTTCTAATAACTTTTTTGTTTTGTGAGTCACACAACATACAATGCTAACATATTCTGTACTACATTCCATCGAACTGTAAGGAGCAGGGGAGTTCTTTTCCATCACCAGAAACTGGCATTACCAAGTAAGATAAATCATCTTTGACATAGCAAGAACATAATTCAACCAGGTTTACTGCTTCTTTGCCCAAACATTAAGTTCTCTGATATTCCGTTAAAATAGTTGTTGTTCTATATACTGGTTTAATTAAAGCACCTTTACTCTTAAGACACATAAGAATATTATAGGACATGTTTTGAGTTTTATCACTTCTCTCCAATTATTGATATTTGTTATGCTGATAATTAAAATCCAATCTAGCCCATTTTCCTTTCTGGAAAACAGGAAAAATCAAAAGTATTGCATTCATAAAGACATGTCCAGTTGTTTTAATATTGCCCATTAGTTATGAAAAGAGTCATATGGGAACTGTTCCTTTCTCTTTTAAATATCTTTGGTTGAGTCAGGACTATCAGGAATGTGAAGACATTCCAATAAAGTGACAGTCCTTCAACATGGTCCATCCTCTCTAATTTGCTTAGTCTATTCATATCCAGAGGCAGCAAAGTGTGTGTATGTGAGTCTGTGTTTCCATTTAGTAGGAAATCACCTTTTTCAGAGAGGCCATTACCACAATGAAATATGATCCTATTCAATTAATTGAAGGCGAAACCAACACCATAAACAGCCAGGAAGGAAAGGAGTTGGCTAGGAAGTAAGGCTTTTTGCTAGTAAATGCAGATTAAAGATAATAAATAGATTATCTAATTAGTTATTATAAATAATCCTATTTCATTAGTGTTATTTAACTGAAAGTCTCAGGAAGTTTTGTAAAAGGACTTAGTAGTGGGATTTAAATATGTTAACATCCTGTTCTCTGGGTGGATGCTGCTTCCGGAAGTCAATTCTGGGCCTGCCTGGGCAACAAAAAATTAGCTACCAGTTCTACCAAAGTGGTGCGAACCGGCTGAATCCCACCACTGGCTTTAGTACTATGCTGTAATGTTTTCTGCTTTTTTCAGCCATTCTCATTCAAGCGCAAAAGAAAAAAAGAAAATTATCTGTAAGAGAAATTCTCACAAATGGGCTGAATGTTTCTTGCATATCTTAGTTATAAAGCAATCAAAACGTATGTGTGAGTATTATCTTTCACCATAAGTACAGTACAATTCTCTACCGCTTCTCAATTTACATCCTTCTCACAATCCATTAAATCCCAAGAGAACCCATGCAAGGTTTTACCTTTACCCATCCAATTTGGAGAGTAGGAACAGTCAAGGAAGCTGCAGATGCCAAATAGAAAAACAACAAAACCTATATCCTCTGCCACAAAGTATGCTTTAAAAAAGTCTATCAGCAAAAAATTTGAAGAATACTTTCAAGCAGAAGCTTCCTGCAGATGAAGAATAGTTCTGGGGGATTGGAAGACAGAGAATGATAACTATTATGTTAACTCTTCTGTCTCAGGCATCAGTATGTTCCAGTTTAATTCAGCAGTTTAATGCATCCTTTCATAGTAACAATTCCATAGGATGAAAAATACATGAAGTTTGAATGCTGGTCTTTTTTCTAAAGACAGAGCTATTCCAACCTATAATCAAATGCTTCTTTGGAACAAAAAGTCTAAGCATATAGAAACATAAGTTGTTATGGTTGGGTTTTTTTTTGGCAGATATGAAATCCAAATTCATTCACTGAAGTAAATTCCTTCACCATGCCAGTAAAAAAAAAAAAAAAAGGTTTATAGAATTGCTGCCCTTGGACCTTGAAATTTTGAGTGCATATCCTAAATTAGGTTGAGAGTGACAAGATTATGTTTAAAATAGATAAATAATTAATGTAGTAAGAGAAGCTGAAGTTGTACAGTTTTCATGACTGACACATGAATGGAAGAAAAAGGTGCTGCTTCATTTCTATATCAGCAATAAAATCTAAAACTGCCACCATACAAATACAGAAGGAGAATATAACCACATTCAAATAGTACACAGATGACACTTTTCCTAACTGGCAAGATGAATAGGTGTTGTACTGCATTAGCCATAACATAACTGACTGCAAATTATGGATGTAAGTCACTGTGTCTATATACCTGTCCTAATCATGAGACCCAGAGGAGCACAGTTTTAACAATAATATCCCATTTGTAATATCCAAGGATATGATACTTGAGATGCTCTGCTTCTAGATATGTTAGCTTCTGTATTTTAAGGTTCTTTATTTAAAATGATTAAGGCATCAGTCTAGAAACAGGAAGCCATCTAGTCACAGCTTAGGCACAAAGCCAGCTGGGTAACTTTGGGCTAATCACTTTTTCTCAGCCATAAGGCAGTGGCAATGGGAAACCACTTCTGAAAAACCGTGCTAAGAAAACTGTAGGGACTTTTCCAGATAGTCACTGAGAATCTGAGACAATTGAATGGAAGGGAAAGGGGCATTGGTCTTACCTGAACGCTTTTTCTCAGCATGACGATGGAGAATCCACTAATGGGTTAACTTCGTCTTCTGCCCGTAGACTAGTCGTCCAATTTTGCTCTGCCTCTCCTCCTGGGACCTCCCTTCCCCAGTCTCAACGAGGCGAAAGCTGTTTGGCTATGTTTTCTTGTGTTGACTCCATCCTCTCCCCTCACAGGACCTGACTGGCCTCAAGGGTGGGAGTGGATTCTCCATTGTCATGCTGAGAAAAGGCGTTCAGGTAAGACCAACGTCTCTTCTCCAGGATGACGAGTGGAGAATCCACCAATGGGACATACCAAAGCCTCACTGTCCTTGTGGGTGGGAAATACAGATCGGCAGCTTTGGGGAAAAAATTAATAGGAACCTTTTCTCAAATTATTCACTGGTGGTGACATAAAAACCCTTAGCACAAAGGCAATGAAGGCTGGGTGCCAAAGAGTGTACTGCATATTTGGAGAGAGAAATTGTAGATCTTCTTCTTCAACTGAAATAGGTTCTCTCTACCAGAAAGGCTGAATTTGTTCTCAAACTGACAGCCAATGGAAAGAATTTTCAAGACCACAAGAATAAAACTACTAAACACTCTCCAAGAAAGAAATCCAGCAAAGGAATCATAGCGTGAATTGATCTGTATATAAATACCTGCTTTTACATTTCTTCTTTGTATTTACATTGAAGAATTTATTTCCTTTTTCTGTCTTCTTCCTCAACTCTCCCCTTTTCTTCCGTGTTTTTGTTTGCAATCATAATGGCAAAGCTATTTTTTTAAGTTGATATAAATTTCTTTAGAAGACAGAAATTGCTTTAAATGTGGATTTTTTAAAAAAGACAGTAAATAGATGCCAGTTATAGTTTGGCATTATATTTGAAATTGCCCTTCACACCTTCTCTTTTAAATTAAGTTCCTATTCCCATCAGAGTAATCAGAAGAAAATGACCTGCAGCCTTGACAGTCATTTACTTTTACCTTTTACTTATTAAATTCCACTTGTTTTTCTTCCAAATACAGAGTTCTGTTCCACCTTTTATCTTCCAAAAATAAGATACATAATTCAATAGAATGAATAGCAATCCTCTCTTCTAAGACAATGAAATAATTTAGCACTTTTACAATACAAGTAAAAAACTGCAACACAGAGGATGATGATTGATCTTGCAGTGGTACTCCCTTTGAATATTTGGCTTAAAGTGAATATTTTATATTGATGAGATAACTGAACAAGATGCAACATAGCCCTGATTTGAAGGTCAAAACTCTTCTGATGAATATTTCAGGAAACGATTGGTTAAATTGCAATAATCTGTCCCTGGATACACAGGGTTACGGATAGAAAAGGATAGTTCCATAATTAATACTATAAACAAAATGAAACTCACAAAAAGGGTTTGTAGTTTTAAAATCATAATATGTTAATAACTGGAACAGATTTACCAATATCTGGAAGAAATATGATTTGCCTGCAAGCAAGAACTGGTGGACCATAAAATAGACAACATAATAGAAAATGAAGAAGTCACCATTCTGGGATTTTAGAATTCAAACAGACACCTCCACATAACACCCAAGATTTAACAAATGTTAATAAGAAAAACAAAATGTCTGGATAATGGATGTAACAGTACCTGGAGATGGCAAATAGAAGAGTAAAACACAAAATACAAAAGACCTGCAAATAACAGTAGAACAACTGTGGCAAAAGAAAGCAAAAATAGTACCAATAGTAAGAGGCATCTCGAGTGCAATCCCAAAACTTCTGGAGTACCACTTGAACACCATTGGCAGTGACAAAAATCACCATTAGTCAATTGCAAAAAGATACCTTTATTTTGGTATCCTGCAGTTACCTTTAACAACAATATCTGCCTATTCCACATTCTTGGGAAGGACTTAAGAGGTGGATAAAATTGCCAAATCCAGTCTAAATATCTGGCTGACTATGCAACCAACTATAATAATGAGAAGAAATTGCATTTCAGTTTTTATCCATGTCTTCAAAGGAAAAATGAATTTGATAGCTCACATGTGAACCATTGTTTTATTTAGAGCCGCTTCCTTTTTCACACTGAATATCCAGTGGTTTATTGTCCTCTCCTATGGCTTTTAATTATGTGATTCTTAATTTGCAGGGACTAGGAAAAACATCTTAAAATGAAGATGGACAATATTTATGATATTTTTTTTTACTTCGGCTCAAGACGAGAGCTTCATATAGATAATAGGAAATGGTGGTTTCATATATAAAATGTGATTTACTGCTATCCATTTTATTTACATAATTTAAATGGCTACCCATCTCACAGAGGTTACTGTGAAAATTATTAGTCCTAGACTTTGTCTCCTCATCCCTTCTCCAGACTTTCCTGAAATGAGATTCAGCCAGGTGCTCTTCCTAGCAAAATCCAAGAAACCAGGCTGACTCCAATGGAGAGATGCAGTCCTACAGATATGGTAGAAGTTGTGTGACATCTAAAACCTCAAAGTCAGAAAGAGTGAATTAGTTCCAAGGTAGTTCTTGGAAATGAGCCGGATGTGGTGAGGTGACCCATATTTCAGTAGTAAATTATAGAATTTTAGAGAAAAATGCTAGGAAGAAGAGTTATAAAATCCCAGATTTATTTTTTAGAGAGAAAAGCTTCAGTGTAAAAAATTCCAGATAAAAGGAACAGGAGGGAAAAAGATATGAAACATTGCTTTATGTCTGGCAGTGCAATTCTGCATTTTTTTTCCTAATGAGTTTTCACTGAAGAGAGAATTCTAATAAATTCTCACGGGTTGAGTGTGTTTATCTTGCTATTAACTGTCAAGGATATTTGAGGATGTCTTCGCAGTGCCTCTGATTTCCCCATCTTCTTAAAGGGAAGACTTTATACTATAAAGGAACTTTTTGTTGCTGCTTTTTCAGCAGTGGGATGCAAGTTAAGACAGAGTTCCACCCATTTTCTAAACTGGAAAGGAAAATTCCTTCTTCCTTTGGAGAAATTTAGAAAAAACTGCTTTGCCCTCAAATTTGGTAGGAAATTATGAAAACTTTTTGGCATCCATATCCAACATTAACAGGTTTAAGATAAATAACTGAGCTACACCAACCTAAATTTAGACAATGATCTATAGCAGATGCAGATGAGGATAAATTTTACATTGTCATATTAATCATTTTGGCTGCTAAAGCTCAGTATATGCAGTAGCATCTAAACTGATTTTATGAACTAGTTCTCTTCAGTTCAGCCCTGAATTCACTGAATCTTTTGTAAAAAAATAAAAAAAAACCATGTAGCTGAATAAGCAAACCCTGTTCTGGGTGTGAGTCCCAAGAGAGCCCAAAAGAATCTATTTTAATTCCTTCATTTCAACAACTGTCCCCAGTGACCCTTCTGCCAGCACTGGGACCCAAATCTCTCTGGATTTTAATTATACTGCAAGAATGATTCCCATCTGTGTCAAGCAGGCATTATCAGATAATGAGCAAGGTGCTTAATCCACATGACTGCATAAAGTATATTTCAGTGCATATATCAAGGGGAAATCAACAACCATATTTTTCCTAAGCTGGCAAGTGACTATGCATGCGCACATGGTACATGCAAAGTGAAGTGCTACCCACACACAGAAATTCACTGTAAACTAATGTACTGTGAATTCAGCTTATTTAGAAAGAAAATATGCATATGACATTAACTGTGATTGTTTAAATTTGCCAGATACAGTATATTCCTAGTGTTATGTCCTGAGCCTGTGGAAGCAGGCTCGGGGCATTGCAACAGTCCTGGGCAGGTGCAAGCTGCCCGGGACCAGACTGGCTGTCGCCAGCACGTGCGCGCATGCGCGGGTGCTGGCGCACCAAATGTTGCAGATTGGCCCGGGAATGGCCTATAAAAGAGGCCGGGAGATTTGGGCGTTGTCGGCGTCTTGTAACCAGTATGCTGAACAGAAATAAAGAAGTTCCTGAGAACTACAACTGCTTCTCGTGTCATTGCCATTTCGCGAAGGACGCAACACCTAGTGTTGCCTTTATATTCCCCAGATTCTAAAACTGGCAGACCGACTTCAATATATTGCAATCAGATGCAGCACTGAACATGGTAGATGGCAGACTCTATGGGTTTATCACCATTATTATTCCATAGAATGTGTGGCTAATGTGATAGGATTATAGAAATCCAGATTCAAGTCCAGCTTCATCCATAAAAATTCACAAAGGGGCTATGGATGAGTTAGTCTCTTTCAGACCAATCTACCTCACTGGAGAAAAAAGAAATGGAGAAGGCGTACTGTGCAAGCCAACCAGATCTCCTGAAAGGATAGTTTTGATATAATCTACTATATAAGCATTATTTATTCCTTAATTACTATAATTTTCTGTATTACAGATAAAAATAACATGTGAATAAATATTAGATAGTTCTACCACAAAAGATGGATAGATGGAAGGGAGGGAGGGAGGGAGGGAGGGACAAAATAAGCAAATCCAGGAGTAATTCTAGATGTTACATTTGATTGAATAGTAATGGATGTTCAAGAATGTCCTTGTCTTCTTCAAATATGAATAGAACCTTATTATTTAGAAATAGAAATCTAAATTCTATCCAACAATAACTAAGCAGTTTAAAAGCAACTGTTGGGAAAATGTACCCAAAAAGAGCATGAAAGCAAAACCAATAAAATAATTTAAGCCTTATGCATCTCATTCAGCAGATTCCTTCTGAGAGGAATATATTACTGTTCTATAGCCAGTACCCAGTATTTATCTTTTTTTAGGGTATAAAAATAAGGACACTTCCCAGTTAATAAAAGGTCAAGTGTGACTGTTGAAAGAAAGCCATTCTAAATTCATTCTACAAAATTATTTACTTCCTCCTTGTTAGAGAGGCAAGCTCAGAATTTATTTTATCATTATTAGGTTATGACACTTTGTGGTGGCAATGATGCTGCCAATATGAGGAATTCTAAATGTCCCTACAAAATCATAAACCTGTAATCTGATACTTTACTTGGAACTTGAAACCCAGAACTATAACATCTTTGTCAGATGATTCTCCAAACTCTGACTGAAGACTTCCAATAAAAGACAGTATCATGTCTATAGGTGATTGGTGGCATAGCTATTGGTCTGTCAAAACATTCATTTTAATATTCTCTGACATATATCTTTCTGTAATTTAAACTCACTATATCTAATTCTAGCTTCCTGAAGGGAAAAAAGTCATTGCCATCTTTTGTGTGGCAGTCTTTGTTGGACTTCAGTAACAGAAATGAGCATATGATTAAATGTTTTTACATTCTTAAAATCCCATCACTGTAATATTCAGCTAAAAGATCACACATAGCTGTGCTAGGAAATGTACCTTGCTGAATTCTCATACACTGCTTCCAGCACTTTCTATTAACACCTGCCTGCCCTATAGTTAGACCTTTCTTAAGCATGCATTTAGCTTTGCAACTTCTAATTACAGTCACTCTAGAAACAAATGGCTTGTATGTCATAAGCATAATTTGGCAGAACTATATTGTAGCTACATGAGTGATGTGAAAATGGCATCTTAAAATTTGCCACCCTGTCTGCAAGCAAAGGATCTGGAGAACCATTTTATTCAGTACCTCCAGTGAAATGAGAAATTCTCCAATGGGATTGTTCTTACCATTAACATTTCTTCCTTTTGTCCTATTTTTTTCTAAAAGAATGTTATTCTTGTAGCAGCCATAAGCCTGTAACAATGTCCTTCAAGGTACTATGGGGGAAATGAAAGTTCCCACGAAATAGGAAAAAGAAAATAGTAGAAATGTGAAAAAGAAGAATCACAGAAATAGTTTCAGAACTATAACTGAGAAATGTGGATTAGTTCTAGATGCTCCTTTCTAGGACTTCTAACAAGATTCTTTCTACCATATCAAAAGTGTCTTAGCCATACTAGTATTATTCGGCAATCACAGCAGGAGAAGAGAAGCTGACTATTCTTCATTTTCTAAGCCATGGTGTGCTTTTTACAAGAGAAAACATTTAACTCACTAATCCCAAACAGTTAAAATTTAACGCAAAGTGCCATATGTCTACAGCAGTGTCCATAAAAGCCATTACACCTGCAATCTTCTGACTCACAGACAGATGAAAGCCTGGTAAACTTTCCAGAGCCTTCTTAAATGCCCATAATGATCAAATGCATATGAGAAACCACTGAAAAAAAGATAACAGACTACATTCTGATAGTCAGAATTTTTTTTTGTTTGTTTTTTTAGAGTGATCAGGGGAGAGAGAGAAAATGATTGAGAAACAGGAACTAAAGTATAAATAGATTTCATTCTAGTGAATCAATCAGCTATTGGTTTGTTTGTTTTACTGCAATGTGAATCTGCAGTTCTTGAGGCAAAAAGCATATTTTTTCACACATATTTTCCTATCCTGAATATACCCAAACAGATTTGTTAAACTTTAAATGGCTGCATTGTGTGCCTTCAGAATATATATACATACATACATACATACATACATACATACATACATACATACATGGAAATGTTTTTGAAGATTGTTTGAAATTTTTGATTAATTTAAAATATAATAGCCAAGCTGCCAATTGGGACTTTTTAAATTGAATGCATTTTGTCAGTTTAAAAATTATTCCCAGATGAGCAGTTTACTTTAAAATGAATTTTTAAAAGTTCATTTTGACCTAAGGAATCATTACTGCCAAATAGGCCTATGTAACTGCTGACATCCTATTCAAATTATTTATCCCAGATGCACAACTCTTTATGCATCTGGGATAAATACAATTGCATTAAGATATTTTATATGAACTCCTCCTCTTCTTCAGTAGAGACCCATTCAGAAATTCTTTAGAGTCCTAACAATGTTGTGCCAAAACTGTTGAACGTACTTAAGAAAAAGGTAAAAGAAGTACAATATAGATAGGAAATGTATACAAATGCATACTTTATTAAAAGCCAGTCATAATGCTGGAATTAATTAGCGCTTGAATATGTCTTAGGAACATAAGCTGAGGTTAAGATGATCTATACATTTTACTACCAGTATAAAGAAATATAATTTCCATAATTTTACAATTATAGTCTAGACTTGCAACTTACAGCTAGGCAGTTCTGGAAGACTTCCTTGATACTTTCAATCATATCAAACAATTAAATGTTTCTGAAGCTGGAACAATTTTCAAGGAATTTATGATATCACCCTTGAATTTTTGTGTGTGTTTGTGTATGTGCACGCACATGTCTCTTAATCACTGTTGACTCCTGAC
Organism: Crotalus tigris; assembly: GCF_016545835.1. NCBI lineage: Eukaryota > Metazoa > Chordata > Lepidosauria > Squamata > Viperidae > Crotalus > Crotalus tigris. The sequence goes on from NW_024096970.1 coordinate 14,580,532, forward strand.
AACTGCCTGAATTAGTCTCCACAGTTTTCTTGGCAAGATTTTCGGAAATGGTTTGCCATTGCCCTTCCATTCCCAGTGCTGAGAATGGGCTCATGGTCACTCAGCTGGCTTTGTATAGAAAACAGAACTAGAACTCAAGAGTTTCCAAGTTTCTAGCCAGGTAAATCAAACTAGCTCTCTTGAACAAAATAGCTCAGTGCTATTATTCCCATATTACGGGTACTATGCAGATTTGGCTCACCATTCTGGATCAAAAGCCCCATATATTAGACAGCATCTTCATAATTCTTGAATCAAAGCTTCATTGTTCCTTATTTATTGCTATAAAAGATTGTCAAACACACATCAATGTAAAGTTCCCTATGCTACAATACATAGCACACAATATGTGTGGACATTATGCTCTTTATAAATGTCTGTCTTCATGCTATACACAATTAACTTAAAGAAACACATCTCTTTAACTATGTTATTAAGAAACAAAATGTGCTTGAATGCAACAAGTCATAATCAGGTTTTGGATCTGTTACAATTATGTTTGTTTCAGTTTTAACTTAATGGATCCATAAAGTTAGCATGCAACCCCCCAAAAATGCACTGCTTAGTTTATGGATTACAATTGTGACCAGAGTCAGTTTTACTAAGGTGCTGTACAATTTTTTCCCCTGAGTATCGAAGGACTTGACCAGCCCCGGATGAGAAGTTTTGGAAGAAGGTACCAGAGATAGTACCTATCTGCGACTGACTTCTGCCAACGAAACATCTGGAATCAGCCCAGTTTAGCTAAGGAGATTACTGAATAGGAATTAACTTTGGCCTAAATCTCAAATGATGATAAATGAGGGGACACAAAAATTCCCATCCTGAGCAAATTTGAAGAAAAACACAGCACAAACAAAATCTTCAACTCATTCAATGGTGTAGGAATTAAGAATCATCCTATTTCAATATCTACTTAATTAATGTCCTTTGAGAGTACAATGAATCCTACATGTTGTTATAATTATATATTACCTAGTATACAACCAAGTCCGAAGATATCTATTTAAAAGCAGACTGAATTCTTAGGCTATTCTTGCTTTCAGTTATTGTAATAGCAACATGAATGTGCTAATGAATTTGTAGATACAACAATGTATTTTCTGTAATAGCACTGTGGGGGCGATCACTTCTTCATAATTTTAATTTACAAAACAGAAGGCGTCGTTACAAATTATGAAGTGCTAAATTGATTATGACTGCACCCTGCCATCAAGGATTCTTAAAAAATCTCAGTATTTTGTTCTCAAATTGTTGTAAGAAATTAAATACTCAGGAAATTATTAAAACAAATCCATCTCTGTAATAGCTACTGCATTGTTACCCTCTATACTTAGTGTTTGTTTGTTTCTTTGCTTTATTTTTTATTAATGAAATTCATATGCCACCCAATTCCAAAACGACTCTAAGCAACTAAAAATAATGCAAAAGTAAAATAAGTAAAAGAAACATTTCAAAACCAGTAACAATAAATCTTTGGCTTAACACACAAATGGTAAACATAAAGAAGGGACTCACCAGTTATCAATCCTGAAAGGCTTTCTAAAACAGCCAACTTAGGCCTTAGCTTTCCTTTTATTTATATATATATATATATATAGGGTTTTTTTCCCCATACATTCAGTAATAATTTTTCAACAAACGTGCTGTCTGACTTTACATTCGCTAATACATATTTAATTCCTAATCCTTTATTCTTTCCTCTAGCCATTGATAAAATAAGTCACAAGTTTGGTAATATTCCATTTCTTCTTTTTCTTTCAGTCTCTGAAAGTCAGTCTATCCATCTCTGTACATTTAGTATTTTTAAAATTATTTCTTCATCTGATGGTATTCCTTCATTTTTCCAATATTGCGCAAATATAATTCTTGCCGCTGTTGTAACATGCAAAATCAAAGATATGCTTTGTTTATCAGTCTTATTATATATTTTATTAGGTATATTTTATTATACCTAATAAAAAAAAGTTCAGGTTTAAAATCTACATGTTCTCCCAACATCTTTTCTAGCCAAGCATGTATCTTTTTCCAATAACTCTTTACTTTGTCACATGTCCACCAAACATGATAATAAGTGCCTGACTTACATTTACATTTCCAACATCTATCTGAGATGTTTTTAAACATTTTTCCTAGTCTTGCTGGTGGCAAGTGCCATCTATAAAACATTTTATATAAATTTTCTTTGTAGGAAGTTGACATTGTCAGTTTGTAATTTCTTTCCCATAAATTTTGCCATTTTTCTTATTCTATATTGTATCCAAAATTTTTCGCCCATCTTATCATTGTTTCTTTAACTTGTTCACTTTCCATTTTCAAAGTTAACAGAAAATTATATATTTTCTTAATTAGTTTCTCATCAGAAGTTAACAATGTCTTATCAAACAGTTTGTTCCTTATAAAATCCATAGTTTAATATCTTTATCATATCTAGGTTGCATTTGTAAATGTGCCCACCATGATAAATTGATACCGATTTTCCATTTGTTGTTTAGATATTAAATTCCCTTCAGAGTTTAGAATATCTCTATATGTCCATATTTTTTCAAAGTCTGTTGTTTTTCTTTTGTGCTGATGCATGGTAAAGTTTCCCAATTTTGCGGTATTCCAACAGCTTGTAATATTGCCTTTTTATATGTGTCTCTTGCAAACAAATTATATCTATATTTAATTTCTGTAGTTTGCTAAAAAAAATTTTTAGGTCTTAGCTTTCCTGAATACTCACACAGCTACTGAGCTGAACATCAGTGGAATACTGTTGGAGGGACACCAACAGAAAAAGCACAACCTCTGATCATCATCATAGGATGAGATTTGAAAGGTACCCTCCCTAGAGGATCTTTTATCCTATCTTGCCTCCAGGTGTTCAAGCAGTATACAGAGCACTCCCTCTTCCAGTTTTTTTTTTTCCTCCCAAACAACTATTTTCTGAAGTAGGGTGGAGAGAGACAGAATGGTCCAGTGAGCTGAAGATTTTAAGTCCATGCTGTTTTGTTTATCTTACTTGGATAACAGTGCAATCTGCCCTCCTTTGGGTGGCTTTAAACTTATCAATGTACTGTACTGAATAGTCAACTTCCATGTGTTTTCCTTTGGAAGAGTAAGATATTGGCAAAGGAAAACAAAAGTATAAATTTACAACCACTAAATATGAATGTCATGTTTTATGGTTTCTGGAATGAACTGCACTTAATGTTTCAAAATTTCCTTGGCAGGAACCTCCCCCCCCCCCGAATCTTGTATTTAGCAACTGCCTCATTGACTTGATCATTTTCATGAACTTTTGCACCCTTCTGTATCAGGATACAGGATTACTTTTAACAATCAATGGCCTTTATTCATTTTCAAAGGAAGTTATGCATAGTTCTTGGCAGTACATTTGGTCTGCTTGCAAACTGTATTCGTTTTCCTCACCTCTCAATTCAATACAGGTATTTCTGGACCAAATCGGTACCAAATTGATTTCTATGATAGCAGCAAGTTAAAACAACGGCTATTTGGGTGGTATCTGTCAAAAGAATGTTTTTGTATCAGGACTCCATATAGCAGACTTAATTTTTAAAAAGCTTTTTAGTTACAACATCAGCCCACAGACTGTCTTGTCTGCTTGTCAGATCAGTAGACCTGAAACTGCATGTGCTATAGGCATGTGAGCATTACTTGTTCATTAATGTAAATTCAAGTTGTTCTCCACCAATGCAGAGAAATGATGCAGAGATTAGAGAAATGTACTGCGGCAAATTTAGAAAAGCAGTATAAATAAAAACAATTAAAAAAAACTTCTTACCAGAAGTTAGCAGTCCTAGAATTTATTTGTTTATTTATTATTTTAAATTTCTATAGCTGCCCATCTCAACCAATGACTCCGGATGGCTTACAATTCAAAAAAATACACTACAATTAAAACAATAAAAACACTTTAAAACAATAACACCCGGAATTGGCTTACTGGGGAGATGGGCATCATATAAATTTCATAAATAAATAATAAAACACATCCAAAATAAATATACACAGCAGCCCAGATTCTTGGCCAGGAAACAGGGCCCTTAATCCATTCAGTGCCCCAGACTCAAAACACAGCCAGGTTTTTAAAGCCTTATGAAAGGCCAATAGGCTTTGGAGTCTTTCTAATCTCTGAAGGGAGAATATTCCACACAGCAAGAGCTACTGTGAAAAAGGCCCGTCTATTAGTCCCCACCAGTCAACATTATTTGGCTGATGGGATCTGCAGCATGCCCAGCCTGCTAAGTAGAATTAGACAGGTAGAGAGTCTTAGAAAGAGCCAATTCCTCAGGTAATGCGGTCCCAAGATATTTAGTTTTAACAGGGAAACTAGCATCTTAATCACACCAGAAACATACCAATAACTAATGCAGCTTACGCAGTAGTGGTATTACATGTGCCTTATATCTGGCACCACTTATTACCAACACAGCCACATTCTGCTTCAGTTGAAGTTTCCAATGCTCTTTAGGAATAGCCCCTATGTACAGTGCATTGCAGTAGTCTAAGCAAGAGGCTGCAATAATACTCTGCAGAAAAGGTTTAAACAATTATTTAATATTAGTCATATAGCATCCTACATGAAAAGCATAGAAAGATTTACTCCCAGTAAATATGGGTATGCAGCATAAAATTGCTATCAGTTTCTCCCTTCTGAATGAGACTTCTTCTGTACCAAGTATATATAGGGTTAACTTCTTAGCCTTGTCATAAATTTGTTGTGTAATTTCTTGCAAGCTGCCAAGAGCGCAGCAAGAGCCAAATCATCATAATCATCATCTATTTAAACTGAATACAGTATTTTTTCAGTAGGGATTCAACTTCAGTATAAACTCAGAAACCACACATGTCACTGAAAATTCCTACTGCACATTCCATAGATCTCAGTTGGGGACACAATGATAAATTTCTACAATGTCCTTCAGTCAAGAGTAAATCAGTGAATCCATGTATCTAAGCTAGTGTATGGCATAGATACACAAGCTTTTTCAAGCATATATTCACACATGGCTTTTGTGTGACATGTTGAGGATCATATTCCCCAAGATGGGGGAAGGGCAGGAGAAATGAATGGGTGAGGCCAAGACAAAAAAGTGACTTTAATTTAATTAAGGAATTAAAATGTTATTTGATAGCCTGGAAGGGAATCTATCAAAGACTGTTTCCTTAATGGAACTTGAGTGGTATTAGTTTCCTTTCCTTAACTCAGTCTCATAATGCCAAACTTATCATTTTTACTTGTAGACCACTCAGAGTTACTTAGTGAGATAGGCAGTGTATAAATTTGATAAATAAATAAACTGGCATAGTTATACAAATGTGTAATGCAGCTGGTAGATATCAGGTTGAAGAAGGCTGCCTTAGTCCACCTTAGCTTAAAAAGTCTAACGTCACTAGGTGGCTGGCTATATGAGCAAAGTAAAAAAGTTAAAAAACAAACATTAAAAGTATGGAAAATATTGATATAGATTATGAACTATGACATATGCCAGAGTTCAGATTTGGCAATAACTTTGTGAAAGTGTATTGTTTATCTATTTGTCCTCTTTTTGCATCCTGTTCCTCCTGCTTGGTTAGGATGAGAAGTGAAACATCTTGTCCCAGTTAGAACACTTCTCCCTAAACTACCATCCTGCAGCTTGTAAAATATGATTGTTTATGAGATATTGATGACTAGAAGGAAATACTAAAGAACTGAGTGTCATAATTAAAAATCCAATGCATTTGATCCAATAAAGATTTCATTGATGTTACTGAGCAATGATTGGCTGTGAATCCTGAAGTCATCATGGCCAAACTGATTTATACATGTACAAAGCTGAACAAATGAAGGGCAAAAAATCTACGCCAAATATTTTCAGCAAGACACCTCCTTATCTTTTGGCTGATTGCTAAAAATGCATACATACTTTGGACTCAGCTGTTTTAAATTGTAGTACTCTGTACTTTAAGTCCAATCCATCTACATTTAGTGAAAAAATATTTCCTTATTTAGAGATCTAGAATTATATCATGCAGAATTGTGCTAGGGATAAAAGAAAATTTGCAAGAAAACAAAGTCTGAATAAATCAACAAACTCCTCCCCCCATCCTCCCTGCCTCTCTTGCCAGGCTGCTGGCAGCAATTCTAAGCACCTCATTTATTTTAAAGTTATAGAAATCCTCTGTATACACCGCAGGACCTAGCTTTTGACATTTATATATTACTTATCTAGAGATATTAGTGTATATGTAGCGTATTTTTGTTAAATGGTTGCAGGGACATAGCAATTAAAATCAATACTGTTACCTAAAATAGTGGTGCAACACAACTAAGAAAAGTGCCTACACATAGCGAGAGAAATTCCAAAAAGTTGCTCTAAAATGCTTAGGTTTTAAGAAGACCATTATCTACCCTATCTTTTATTGCTATTTTTCAAACTGCAATAGTGGACACTTTTATTCCACTGTAAAGACTGTTATTGTGCACCATTTCTATAATGAAAAGGTATTGAAATTTCAATAGTTGGCAAAAGTAATTTATCAAATAATAACAATAACAATCCAGACTATTTCAGTCAAACACGTGTTTTACAATCTATTGAACAGCAGCTTATTTAAAAAAAAAAACAAGGAAAAAAAAAGAAAAGCAAGAGATTTTCACTTAGCACTCTGGCATCAAGCCAAAGACAGTCCAAACATAACCACTGGGAATGACTGGACTGATGCAAAGAATTTGCAGGGTGTTTTCATTTCTCTATCTACATAAAACATTATGTTTCAGCTATTCTACACATTTTTTATTTGGTGAAATACATCTGAACAGATGCATATAAAAGAAATACCCTCACGTATTATAGAAAGTACATTTGGCATCATATAAAATAAGAATCCCTAAAAATAATTACATTTTATAATTAAGGATTAGGCTTTGGGGTGAGTGTAATGTCTCAAGGCCAATAAATTGTATAAATAAATAAATAAAATTTTTATTTATACACACACACACACACACACACACACACACACACACATATATATATATATATAAAAGGATATATATAAAATTATATCCTTCCAGGAATATAATTATTATTTCTATATCCAACATATAGCTGTAGAACCTCAAAAACTGTTTCTATCTAGGTACGTATGTTCAGATTCATTAAACAGTATAGCAGAAGATAAGTACAAAATTAATACCAAGCAATATCCAATATATTGAACACCAATATATTTCACTGGTGTCTTGATGACTTAGAAGAGTAGGTATTAAAAAACAAACATGATTTTATTTGCTTTCAATCATTACATACTACAGAGATAGTAGAAGTTTTAGGTTTTTTCTTTTTTTACTGAAATCTTGAATGCCAGCAATTTGAATTGTTTGAAAATAGCACTTATTTTTAAAAAATATATGTATATACATATTTTCTAGTTCACAAGCTTTTTTCCATTCTTCTTTCTGAAGAAGACAATGACATTCAATTGCTTCCGTTGTTGAATAATTGTAAATGGAAAAACTTTGCTTATATTTTTAAAATCACTCAAAAAGTCACCTATACTCTTACCCTGTCCAACACTGATGTAGTAGAAATTAATAACAAACAATGGAACCAACTATGTTAAAGATGTTTAGGTTGTAAGATCCTGTAATTTTTTTTAAAAAAAACTAAGATAAGGAGGTAAGATTAATGATTAACACAGGGTACAAGACTCTGATTATACAGAGTTTATTTTTCAGTGGGCCAACTTTCAACATCAATACAAAAACTAGTTCCATGTGACTAAACTTGACTATTGTGTACTGCTAAGAGTCACTATGGAACTAGGTGGCCTAGAAATTAAATGAAATAAACAGCAGGCATCCAGGAGGAGGAGGAGGAGGAGGACTAGAAACAACTGAAATAGATATAAAACAGTAACCTTGTCTACTTATAAGTCTGAAAAAAACTGCAAGTATCTTTCAGTATTTAATGGGTGCTATAGATATCTGAAAATCTAGTAGATAGATGGCCTGATCTTTGGAAGAGGGAAAAAAATGATATCTTCTATGGTTAAACAGCTGTCCAAATGAATAATTTGGTATTTCAGGTTTGAATAAATATATCAATAATCCAACCAATCAATTAACCTACCATTTCCAGATATCTTTTAATGAAACACAAAGCACTCTGAATGTGATCTGAGTTGCAAACTTGATACTAATTGCTTTGCACTTTAAAACACAACATTTATTTCAAATTTTGTTGGGCCAGAATGCTGCTTCTGTCCTGAAGGAAAAGGGATTCATGTGTTGCTTTGACAAATATTTGGCAAATACTTTCTCAGGGTGGCATGTAATTGTTTGTGACCAAGAAACTTGAATGTTGAATGTCACAAAAAACATAGGTACCATTTTCAAGGCATCTATGCTGTGATGTATGAGCTAACTGTATGCTAAGTTTGCATGATCCTTCCCTCACAAGGCGACCTATGATTTCCCATTTGCTTGTGTTTATGAGACTGACACATTCCACCAGCTGCAGCAGTTGAGAGTCATGTTTGGCATCATTAACCCATTTCTGTCCTGATAAGGTCCTGGATTTTGTTTCCATTCTGGGCATTGACCTTTTACATCTCTGTATCTTTCAGACAGTTTACAGCAGCTTCCTTCAGAGACATGTAGGTATGCATTGATTCAGAAGGCACAAAAATATCAAAGGGGAAAAAAAGAATACGGGAAATAAAGCCTGACACATTTATAAGCAATTACTTTGGGAAGAGGAAAAGCTTGGTTTGGTTTGTTCTTAAGCACCTTAGTCTGTGGCTTTTCTACATTTTATACTTTGGCCCTTCATCACTGTTTAGCTGCCTACCACACTTTAAAGTAGCTACAATTTTAAATAAAGCTTGCAATAAAAATACGCTAGCATCTAAAAAGCAGAAGACATTATATGTTTTTAATGGTATAAGAGAAAAGGGATGGACATTTTCATAAAAACTAATAAAATTTAATTTTAATTTTATTGAACTGGTAAGAAATTCTCAGAATTTCTCAGTGCAATTGTCTCATCAAAAGTTTGTTTTCAATGCTTAAAATGAAATTAAAAAGGGGTAAAAGGAATTTTTAAAAAGGAACAAAAACTATAATCAAATGGGTTTTCAACAATGGGTTATTAACAATTCTAATTGCTCCAATACATTCATACAAAGAATGGAAGCATATAGAATAAACACTTGACTCTATTCAGCCAGTCTTAACAGGATTTCAAGAAAATATTTGATGCTGTTTTTAAATGTGAGAACATTCTAACCAATTGAGTAACACATTATAAATTGTATGCCTGTTCAAAATATATGGTTTCATAGCTGCAGTATGTTCGATGGGATTCAGTTCAAGATAACTTCTCTCCAGACTGGACACTTTCTCCTTAACTTTGAAAAGTTACTTTAATCTTTGAGTAAGAAAACTGATTCTTGTGGTAATAATACACAATCTATGCTGAAGTGAGCAAAATCGGAAAATAAATTGATTCCACAACCGTTTAAAAGAATCAGAAATAAAACATTCTGCAGTCTCTGATCCCATGAGCAAATGTTTATCAAGAACTGACTTGATAAATTATCAAAACTATTTAAATATTACTTTCAAGAGCTTGGGGGAAACTATTTTAATTTCTGTGATAGTGGCCATTACTCTATAAATTTTCACAGGAAAATACACTATTAATTCATCAGTTTATTAGCTACCCATAATAATTATGAAGGACTCAAAAACACGTATGTATTCCAATAAGAGTTAAACAAAGACTAATCTTGTAAAACGTTAAGCAGCTCCCTATTCAAAGCACAAACAAAACATGGTGATAGGTATTCAGAAGTATTGGGAATACAGAATTCATCAATGGTTTTGACAACTGGAAGACTGGAATCTAAAGTGTAATGTCCTCATAAAATTTTATTTGAATTGAGAAGAAGTGGGTTCAGCAGTCTCAGAAGAAAGAGCACAACAAAGTTTTCAAGAATCTGTTTCAGTCCCTATGGATTAATCCCATGTAACCATTAAGTCTGATCTGAATAAAGTTTTAAGTTAAAATCTATGTAGAAAATAAAGTAGTTTTTTAAAAAAAATCTGCTTCCCCCAATTTATATGCAGAGGAAGCATATCCCATTAAACTAAATTAATGGGATAATTTTAAACTAAGAAAGCAATGCAGTCTGATCCAGCTGAAAGCAAAAAACGACGCTTTTAAGAAGCAGATTGGGAAGCATGCAATTATTCTTTATAATATTTTAAATTAAGGATATTTTCAAATTGCTTGAGAAACACCTTCAAATAATGCTAACCATAACAAAGAATTTTGTTTTAAAGATCTCACTAGTGCTGACTTTGGATTAATTCAAAGAACTATGTCAAGAGAAGGAATCAAAGAGAAATAAAGCCAGTTAATTGTGTAAATCACCAGCCAAAGACCAAAGAACAGGAAGATCACAACAACTTGGGCCACTGACTGAAAATAATAAAGCTCATTGTACTAACTAAGCATTTTATGGGTTGACTGAACTTGAAAAAATTCTGGCAAGACTGGATTATTTCCCTTCAGGGTGCTAGTCTTTCCTAGGAAGCCAAAAGGTTTTGTTTTGTTTTCAGTTCACATCAAAAAATGCATTGAGGTATAAAAGCATTAGTTTGATCTTATAGTTCGCTATTTTAAAAAAGAAAATAAAAATGAATATACAGTTTATTTACTGCTTTAAATAATTAATACCATCTGTCTGGAGTATCACTATTTAGAATAGCCACTATGAGTTCCTATATTTCCTCACCCCCTCTTTCTCACTTAAACATAGGGAGGAAAGGCAATTATTAATGTTGGACATTTTTAAGCTTTTCTGATATGAAATAAAGGAAAGGTATCAAAGAATAAACTCTTGGAACAGATGCACTTAAAAAGAATAGGGTCTTCTGAAACATTTAATGCCACTATATTATTCAGCAGTAAACCCAAAACATCATTTGGTAAATGTATTCAATTTTCAATTCACATTAATTATCTCAGTCATGAAATATGGATCTGGATGTAGGCAAGAGACAAATTAGTACTGGAAAGCTGGATTTAATAATGCTTTAAAAGGGAACATCTGTTAATAGCAATGCATTCCCTTGATCACCAGTTTGTATTCACAGTACAGGAAAATTTGTTTTAAAGCTATTACCTAAAATCATACTTCTCCTGTATTCAGATGCTGATTACTGTACATCGTTACTAAGTAATTTTCCATGCATATGTTCCTATATGTAAATGATATATAAAATCATTTAGTCTGCTGAACTTTCGGAACAAAGATTGCCAGATAGCTCAAACTACAGTCTATATTGTGTTTTCTGACTGTGACAAGACAACCTGTCCCTACAGAACACTGTCCCACTGGCTGATTTTCTTCACATATCAACTGGATCCAAGTTAGCTTGTATTAATCTATTTTTAGTTGATAGTACAGTGGATACTCCTACAATGTACTTGAAAATAACAAGCAGAGGGGGAATCACCTTAAGTTATCAAGACCCCAAGTAGTTCAACTTTCTCTCTTCCGATCTACTTCATAGAAGAAAAAAGTGGAGAGAACATGCATTGATTCTGTATACTTCTCACAGATAGAGGTCACTAATGGACTGAATTTGAATCACTGTGGCAGAAACCACAAAGTTATATGAAGGTAATCCAAGGAAAAATGAATTCATTTTCAGATTAAGAGCAGTGAGTACATTGGTAACTAAGATCTACCCTTCTTAAAACCAAAACTTTATTTTTAGAGGAACTATTTCCTTTATTTGGAAGGCGCAGCAGAAGAAAAACTCCACTGCTCTTGAATGTTGGCGTCTTTCTTTCCTACATTCCTATTTACGTGTGCTTTCTGACAATTATAAATATACATGTATTCCTGATTCTTGCCTGAAATTATAGTCTATGGCATGTATTTTTGGTGTGAGTACAGATGAAGTTGTCTGCTGCAGATAAGATATTTCTGTATCAAATACTTCTGCGGAGCAGGATATGATCATGGGTTACAGAAAAAGTTCAAATTAAAATTGCAGACTGAAAGCCAAAAGCTGAGAAAAATAACATTTCACAATCAGTCTGCCTCTCCCACTTATGTACATTCCAACAATTCTTTAAGTACTGGATTTTCATAAACTGAGCATTGACTGGAAACCAGATTGACTGGAAGCAAAATATTATATAAGAAAGATAGATAGATAGATAGATAGATAGATAGATAGATAGATAGATAGATAGATAGATAGATATCGATATAGACGAACAGACAGCAATACACTGATATATAGTCTTCTAGCATGTAGCTTCCTCTCTTTCACATTATTTAAAAAATCATATGTCTGTTAGGGTTATATAAAATATAGGCCTCAATAAGGTATCACAGGAAATTTGGGAAGTTGGTTGGACTCAAAATAGGCTTTATGGTATTCCTTGAGTAGTACAGTAGTGGGAGAAAAAAAACTGATCACAAAAATGAAAAACTCAATCAGCAGGAAGAAAAAGGAGCTTTAGGAACCAGAGATGGAATCTTACGTTTAGCCAAACCTACATTAAGAAAATGACCTCACATCTGAACATAAAACAAACCTTACACAATAGTAATATTTTGGTTTTTTTTTCATAAGGTTAAATAAGTTACTACAATTCTAAAAGGCCACCACTATTGAAGGATTGCCACTGAAGTTTTATTTCTACTGAACCTAAGATTATCTGCTACTATATTGCCTTCTAAATTAGCAGAACCCACCATATTCTTTAGCTGTAAATGTCAAGGATGTGTAGCTTGCATTAAAAAAAAAAAAAAATTGAGTACAGTTAGGTATGTTTGACCAAATACACCTAATTTGACCAAGGGCCTGTTTTTTGTCCAAATGAATTCCCAAATAACTATGCAGAGGGGGATTCCCAATACACACCTTTCAGAGAATAAATCTATGAATGAACTCAGTGAGAGGTCTTTCTTTTATCAAGGCAGAGTTGAAGACTGTCAGATTTTGTTGCCTGCAGAAGATTAGGTTTCTGTTCTAAATTGGTTTGATTGGTTTGTAAGAGCAGGGGAGCTAAAAGGCAGTAAGTAAACTTCTGGAATATGATTTCATGCAAGAGGGGGGGAAACCCAACAGATGTTTTTTTCCATGCTCTCTTTCTAACCCAAACCAAAGCAAAATAACCATAAAAAGTGTGTGTTGTGTTTGAGTAAGGGGTGGGGGGGAATCAACCACTACAGAAATCTAATCAGCACTTTCTATATGCAAGCAAAGGATTTTACATGGATTTGTGCTTTGGAGTTCATTAGCTTATTGTGAGCCTTAAAACACATTTCCTCCATTAAAATTAATTAAAAGCTCCTGTTGACTGATTCTCTATTCCAAGGAAGAAAGTTGATAGCTTTTCCTTTAGTTTTCAGCTGGCATTTTATTTAATGTATGCTTTTTCTGCAGAGCTTTTTTTTTCAGCCTTTTCCTTCAAATGTCCTTTTTAGCTTGAGCATAGTGATCAATTCTGACCACTTATATGAAATTATTCTGCTGAGCATTTGATGGACCTGAAATCCCATTTCTGCCTCCTCCCCCAAGCCACCAACTCTGACTTTATTAATGAGACTCTGAATACCAAGGCATATTTACAAATCATTCCTGCACCCCTTTCATTTAAATCTCATAAATCTCTTCTTAGGCTTGAAACTACTAGTAGATTTGTCCCTTCCTTGCAACTTCTCCCTCTCCACCCCCCCCCCCCACCATTCTGGGAAATATTCCCAGCCATTCAAGATGCATAGCCTTGGAGCCTGACATCAAATTGTGAGTTGCTAATTGGCCCTGGGAAATAAAGAGAAATTAGCCAGCATGCTTCTACTTACATTCACCTGGGTTCTCATACTCTGGTTAAGAAAAACAGGGAACTATGTCTAGCTTCGAATGGTTGCCAGTTCCGCCAGTTGTCAGACAGGCATTGATGAACTCCCTGGTTCTTTCGCCTGTGTGTGTGTGTAGATCACTCTTTCACACACAAAAACGCCTCTTCTAATGAAACAAAGTGGTAATCTTGTGCCACCTTGATCTCCAGCCATCCATTTTTATTTTTTTTATTATTTGGGGGGGAAGCTCTGTTGTAATAGTCTGGCAAAAGAATCAACCTGACTAGTGCGGGGTGGAGTGGGGTGGGGAGAAATCGCTGGAACGAGAAGACATAAGAGGCACTCAACTCTACCTAGCAGGTCTGGGTAAGTCCTCCTCCGACTCCGATGCTTATATAATCCCCGGGCGCCTGTGGCCGAGCAGAACAGAGCAAACTTTGGCAGCCGCAGCAGCGGGTTTCTCTCGGGCTACCTTGTGCAGGGTCGACTGCAGCTCAGAAAAACAGGCGGGATCCCGACCTCGGCGCCCTAATGTCCTCTTTTTCTCCTCCGCCGAGGGCTGCTGGCGCTTGCCTCCGGTGCGGCTGCGGCCAGCTCCGACTCCGCGGAGCGCTTCCTTCCCTTTCCTTCGCCTCGCTCTCTTACGAGGCAGCGACCACATCCTCCCCCTTTCTCCTCCAACGCGAAGCCTGGGACTCCAGCATCCCCAAGAATGCCCGGGGCAGGCGCACGCACGCGCGCGCACACACGCCTCTTTCCTACCTCCCGGGGGGGGGGGAAAGCAGTGGGGCGCGCGCGCAAGAGGCGTCCAATCCCCCACGAAGTCCAGGCAAAAAGAGAGAGAGAGAGAGAGTGACTCCGAGAGGAGGCGCGAGGCTGCCGCGGAGCTTTTTCTCTGGGTCTTCGGAAATCTGGGGAGCGGATCACACGGGGAGAAGGAAGCCCAAGGAGGCAGGACCCGGGGAGCAATCACAAGAAGCGCCGAGCGCTTTGCAGGCGTCCGCGTGTGAAGCAACCGGGAAGCGTGTCTGAGGACCTCGTTCTTCTCTTTCGCAAAAGTCCGGAGCCCGCCCTGGAGAGCAGCCCCTTCGCAGGTTGATCTTCGGTGTAATGGGGTCCCGGATCGGACTATTCCCAGCTAATGAAAGCTGTGCCCTTCCCCTTTTTCTCGCTTGATACCCCGGGGAGATGTTTACGGTAATGAATTCAACTGATAGCCATCTCGCGCTCTCTGCCTCTCTCGCTCTCCTGAAGTCCCTCCCATATTTCTAGTTTAAAGAAATGCTTGGAAGGCAAGGCCGTAACCTGAAAGCTTCCCAAGAGGCAAAGGCGATTTAAAATCCTTTTAAAAAAAGAAAGAACAAAAACGAAAGGGAAAAGAAAAAAGAAAAAACCTATGACCTACCCTTCACCAAAAACCTCTTTAATTCCAAAGCGGCGTTTCTGCCTGGATTAGTTTCTCTCCGCCCATTTTATTCATTTTTTTTGTGGACTCATCTTTCAGATAGAATACGGGAGGCAATATTGACTAGTATCTCAGAGCTTTGCCTTTGGCTTCACGGCTTTGCCCCTTATTAGCGGAGGGGAGCGCCGGCGAGTGCGCGTTTGCCAATGGTAAGGACTTTAAATTGACCCAACAGAGATTCCTCCACGAAGGAACGATCGAAAGAAAAGGCCTTACAGCTTCTCAAAAAATCTTTAGGAGAACCTAGAGTTTTCTGGTGTGTTAACATTTTAAAATCCCCTCACTTCCCCAAAAGCAGCAATCACTACCAGTTAATTTTACCATAATTCTGAGATGCCTGGAAGAGATTGAAACTTCACTTATTTACACTATCCTTTGAAAGGGTTTTGCAGCCAGTAGATTAAACCACAGAGTAATTACCATACGAAAATTTAGGGAAAGAATCTCCACCAAAGGGGATTTTTACTCTAGTGTAGTTCTCTCCTCTCCACTTATCTGATTATTTTTTTATTTAGCAAAATCAAATCAGAGTAGATTGATAGGTCCTTAGAGGGACAAAAATCTCTTTTGTGTTATCTCCAGAAAACCAAATGTATATTTTTTCTGCATGTCACTCTGAGCCTAAAAATAGCGATAAAATAACAAAGCCTTATCTTAAATGATACTGTTTTGAGTAAACCAGTGGGGGGGGGAAGAGGAGGAGAAGGACAGGTTTTCAATCAACTACTCTCTAAATAGGAAAATGAATATATTCTCACAATTTTAAAACTATAGTGCTCATGTGGGCAACAGACAGGAGGGAGGTATACCTGCTAGATCTTGTTGTTTAAAATATATGCTATCCAGATTTCATGTTTTACATTATTTTTAAGTCCAGAGGTAATAGAAAATGAAATTGGGGAAACTGATCAATGTCATGTGTCTTAACTTTTGGAGATATTTTTATTTAAGCATTGAAAGGCCCTCACTATTTTTCTTTTCATACTGTCTTCACCTCTATCATCTAGCTTTTTATGTGGTGCACTGAGGGAAGCTTGAGATATATTATGTGAATTTTCATAATTTGGCAACTACAATATCAAACTAATAAACAGAACAAGTGAAAGGTCTGTCACAGAATCAACCCTACAGCAATTCTCAAATATTCAAATATTAGGTGTTAGCTAATATAAGAATTCCATGGAAGAGAATTCTGTTAAGTTTACTAGAACTTATTTTAAGGAGAGGGTGCAGCAACTGCAACCAAGAGACATCACTGCAGCAGGCCTAAAACATTCAAACATCTTTATTGTGACAAGCCATTTCTTCCCTGCTGATTTATAGCATCATCCTATACCACTGTGGCTGTATAACTGCATATTCATTATACTTAGATCAGTGCAGTAATGGTTGAATGACACCATATATCATTAGTGAGGAAATGGCCAAGGCTGTCTCAACAGAAGTCTTATACTGAGGCTAAGAGATGGTTGGCAATATTTCACTTGTCTTCTTTCTCCTTCTTGTAGATGTTCACACATTCTTCTCAGTGCTTCCCCCATCACCCAGGTCAACACTGCAAACTAAGTCAGAGGACACTTTCAGACTATTATTAATATGTCCTTTAAAATATAGAGATAGAGGCTGATAATAGAAGATGGCTGGCCAACCCATTGATGGCCATTTGCACATAGCTGGCTAGGCAGTAACCTCATCCTAAGCTAAGAAAGTGTATCACCATGTGGGCCAGGAGTATCTAGTATTGCTATAGCTTGCTATAGATCCCACTTGTTTCATGACTTATAGGGACTAGCAGTTCAACGCCTCTGACCAGCGCTAGCTTGGGGAAAGGCTTTCTAATATAACACCTACCAAAAAAAAAAAAAAAAGTCTCACAGCCCGGCTTGGAACGGCGTCTGGGGCCAGACACGATCACTACTTGGGCCGCCCGCCGCAACAAACAGCCTCGGAAAGGCTCTGCTGCCTTAGCCAGTGTAGAGGAATCCCCGCCCCCCTCGAGGGTCCGACCCACCTCCTTCGAAACACAAAATAGCTGATGCGCTGCCGAGTACGGCGAGGGAGATTCGGCGAGCTGATACACCCAGCTCTGTCAGTGGGAGAGCCTGGAGTTTGGCGAACAGAGCGTCCCTGCTCCGTTATAAAATACGGGCTTGCCTGTGGAAAGCTGCCACCGAATCGAGGCTCGAATTGTGGTTTGCTAGTTCGCAGAACCTCGGAAACACGGGAGCCTGGATGGCTGGAAGGAGTTAATCGCCGCCTTAGAGCACGGCACCTCTCTTTTGCGGAGGCAAAAAAAGACATCCGCGAGACAAGAGAGTAACTAATGGGGGTGGTGGTGGTGGTAAAGGGGTCTATTTTCTTTCCCAGACTATTGGTATGAAAAGAGGAAGGAGCTAACTAGGAAAAAGGGTCCCAGAAGGATTGAAGCACTCTGTTTCCAACTGATGGATCCTGCCCACTTGTTTGTAAGGTCTTTGTTTCTTTACACAAGAGATAAGGGAGGAGGAGAGTAGTCATCCTCCCCTGCTTGCCTGTAAATTCCTTTTAAACTCACCCAGGCGGCTCCGGGACTGAATACAGCCAGGTTTCAGCGGCGCAACCAACAAGCCTACAACACAAATACCCCCTCCCTTTCCTCGCTAAAAGCGCGACGATTTAGCGACACATGCCAGGATCCACTTGTCGTGGGTCTTCTGGAGGGAGGAAAACAGAATTTGAAGGCAAGAAAAATGGACCCTCTCCTTGCCGGTGCGTGGCGTGTTTCAACCTGCCAAACTGCCCCTACCGAACTGAACCTGCCATGCTGAAAATCAAATTGGCACTGACGTAAAAAAGAACCGGGGAGTGAATGGTTTCAAGAACACCACAGCACCATCATCCCGCTCATATTACTGGATGGACTATTCCTCGATTTTGCTACCAAGAACCTAACCTTCCCGCGGCCCTTCCTCCAATCGCAACTTTAAACTTTGGCGAAACGCGTTCCACTAAGTTCCTTTGCTTATTCGTTTCTGGATCGCTCGCTCGACCTTCCTTCTAGCGGTTGGGGAAAAGGAAGCCCTGCAAGGGAGAGACTTTTTAAAAGGACGCCGTTTTACCTGCGAAGAGGACGCGCGGCTGGTCTGCAGCTGGATCTCACCCAAACCCGACTGGGTCAGGAAGGTGGAGAGCGAAGCAGCTCAGTCCCGGCATTGTACTGGTTTAAGGATCACCGCCAAGGTCTGGCTTGGTTCCATAGCTGGCAAGAGCCAAGCTCGTCCTCATAATCACACCGCTCCGGGCGAGCGTGAGGAGGCGATTCCCCGGAGATGCTCGCTCACCCGGGCGTTCAATCGCAGCGCCCCGCGACGCAAGTCCAGCTGGTACGCTTTGAAATCTTCTGCTCCTTCTTCCTCACCCCGAAGCAGATTTCTCCGGAGAGGGTCGAGGTCCGGGGCCTAAAATAAAACGCAGCTGAACGTCTTCCCAAATGAGCCGGAAAGGCTTTTAGCGAGAGTAGCTACCACAGCAACAGCAGCCACACGCTGTCTCGAACGCCCAGCGCCTTCCTCGAAATTCCGCCGTCTAGCAAAGAGCGGGAGGCAGCACCGGCCGCTTAACCCTTCGCGGGCGTGACGCTTAAAGGAACAGCGGAGCCGCGTTCCAACGTTCCTCCTGCCAGCGGACGGGGTTTTGTTATGACTGGCCCCACCGTGACTGGAGAGAGGCTTGCTTGAGGAAGCGCACACACGCACGCACACGCTAGGGGGAAAAAAGGCGGGGGGAGGAGGGAAGTAAAGCCCCACCCCGGGCAGAATTGCTTTGCGGATTAGCTGTCCCTTCGAAAGGAAGGAAGGAATGAACGGCAGAGCTGAACTGTGCCTTAACTCGAGAGAAGGGGAGGAGGAGAGATCTAGTGACATCACGGTTTAATGAACCTTCCCACCTGCTCAATTCTTCGCCCCACTATTTTTCAGCCGGGCGGGTCTGCACACTCGGTTAAAGAAAACAATTCCGACCATTTCCCCCAAAACCATTGCAGCGCGCGCCGAAGGAGTTTTGCGAAGGCGTTTTGTGCAATCATGTTGTGGCTCAAATCTCTCCCTTTCTCTCTTCTAATAGACCTAAGAGGAAACAAAAGTTTTACTTGAACCTCGATCTGCTTCGCTGTTCGGAGATGGGATGCGAATTAAAAATTGATCGTCGGGTCGAATACACCTTGGGAACTTCTTTGATGGCGTTAACTCACTCCTACTCCATATTTTATACAGCCTCATATCTACCCCTCCATTTATATAAAGCAACAATTGTTTTCCTGCTTAATCCAGCTCCAAACCACAATTGTTAAGCTTCTTGCATCCTTTCTCGCCCCCTCTCCCTTTTTCTGGTCAGTCTGCACAGACTGTACAGCCACGTTAGCTTTGACGTGCCAGTAGTTTAGGAGGGGGGTGTACAGCATGTACATCACTACCTTCCAAATTACAATACACTTCATTGGCCAGCCTGGACATCAAGGAGAGTCCGGAAAGAGCTTTCTCCAATTCAGCCATAACTGAATTCATAGACAGGAGCAATCTCCAAGCTGTAAACCCTGAGGCACACACCTTGTTCCTTTCGAATATCCTAATTCGAACCGAAGACAAGAAAGTGGGTTTGCCTCTCGGGTACGTGTGTGTGTGTGTTTATGGGCGCGCGCGCATACTCAAGTCGTGTGTATATTTGCTGGTGTGGAAGCTTCGAATTCCTCAAGAGAAATTCGTCTCTGAAAAACACGGGAGAGGCATTTTGCAAAGAACGCGTTTCTTCGGGACGCAAGGAGGAAGGAGGCTGTTTGCAATAAGGGGGCGAAAGAGGGGGGGAGCGCAGACGACACAGGCGATCGGAGGGCCGTCGCTGCGTTTCCCTTTGAAAGGCGGGAGGGAGTCGTCCCGTTGGCCTCGAGACTTTTTATCCGAGCTGAACAATTTCTGACAAGACCGTGGAAACGACGGCGGGATTGGTAATGTGCGGCTGCTGTGCGAGAAGGGCAAGGGAAGAGCCGAGCGGGCGCGCTGGGTTTGAATCGTCGCGCTGCAAGTCCCTCGCCTTAGCCAAGGTGGCAGTAGAGCCTCGGAGGCTGGAGGAACGCGCGTTCGCTTGCAGCTCGCAGCTCCGGGGAGAGCCGACGAGCGAGGACATGTTCTCCTTAGCCGCCTAGCCCACGCTTCTTCCCCGCCCCTCTTTTGCTTTCATGTGGGATGGTTTATCTCTCTAGATTCCCCGCTCCCCGCTTTTTGATATTATTTATTTATCTTGGCTATTGCTCGATTACTTAGCTTTTTAAAACCCTGCTTTAAAACAAGTGCTGTTTTGTACTGTATTCTGTTCGGATCTTTTTGTAGTTGAGGGGGAAAAAAATCACACAGGAAAGGTCGAATTGGATGTTGGAACAGTAGCGGGCGATGTGTGGCCCTCTAAATGTGGCTGAACTCCCATAGTCTCTTCCCATTATCCATAAGAAAAATCCACCAAGCTGCCTGCAGAAATGGACCAAACAGGTGCTCTTTGTTGACTGATTAATCAAGTCATTCATAAGGCTGCAATCGTCTCTATACAAGCCCCCTTGGGTTTAATCCAGCCCAGCTTTCTCAGAGCCATTCAGTCTCTTTGTTCAAGTGGGGGGGGGGGAATGAAAGTCAGTTCTGCTTTCTTATGGGGAAGAAGAATTAACCCCAACCAAATGTAAAATAATAATGTGAAATTCAATCAGTCTATAAAGCAGAGAAAGAAGATTTGTGTCTCTACAGCTGTGGGGGAACTACCCTTTCCAGCAATTCACAATAACGGCCAGGCTGCTAGAAATACAGCTCAGCCCTCTGTCCCTACCCCTGATCTAAATGATGAGGAAAATATTGTTACCATGGAAATGGAGTGCGTGTGGGAAGGGGGAACTATTACTAAAGATTTCCTTCCACTAAAATAAAATAAATAAAGGGAGGCGTCTACTCTAGTAGAAAATAAGTAGTCTTCAAAAGGCTACCAACTAAGTGATATCAACTGGTCCTCAGCTGCACTAAAAATCAGTGGAGCCTTCTTCCAAGTACAGATGCTGTGGACTAGATGAAAACAGATCACACACGTTTTATAAATAAATAATTTGTTCTGAGAGCTCTACTATTAAGCAATATGAACTAGCGACCACTTTCCTTTCTATCTCTTTACTTGCAAACATAAGTAAAAAAATGTCTGCATTATTTGTATGAACAAATAATCTAGAATTTGGCAGAAACTAAAGGTTTAATATTGTATTGCACTTGAACCAGAACACAGAACCCTAATAATAACTTGCTGCATCACTGGAGGTTTTTTAAGAAGAGATTGGACAGGCATTTGTCACATAGGGTCTCTGGGCTGAGCAGGCAGTTGGATTAGAACACCTCAAAGTTCCTTCCAACTCTGTTATTCTGTTAAACTTCTAAGCTCAGCCTTGCTCTATATTACAGACTCCACACTGGCTTTGCTTCCATCCTAAATTAGATCAGTTACAATAGTAATGTTTGGTTAGCATTAATCTTGGTTATTTTTCCACCTTAATGACTTACAATGTTTTTTTGAATCCAGAGTCATTACCCATATGATTCAGTGCACTGTAAATCCATAGTATAGACTAGGAATTAAATAATTCAGGCCAAGCTTGTTATTCCTCGCATAGCTATGACTGATTTTAGAGAGAAGGCTATTCAAACCCTCTCTGAGGATTAGCTACTGCATTACTCTTAACCTATGCAGGGCCTTCTCTGGGGAACTGAAAGTCACCCGCACTCATCATTTTAAAGCAAAGAGCCCCTTGGACCAGGCCTTTTCAGATGAGTTCATGAAGATTCTAATTGGATTAAGGATAAATGTAGTTGTCTTTTAATGAGTTTTAACTGCTACTTTTATTTTGCCTCTAGCTGCCTTGAACATTCTAGGAGTAGAAAGATGGGTAAAGTTTTAAATAATAAGGCAAAGGAAGGTCTTTTGTGAATCAAGCTCAATTTCTAGCAATTTCATAGAGAAATTTCTTTAGCTTTCTTAATAAAAATGCAGATACAGTTTACCAATGCTTTCTTCCAGGATTTGTTCATAGCTACAGCTACCTGGTAATTTCTCCTCCAAGTACTAATCAAATATATTCCTTCTTATCTTTTTAAAATCAGCTAGGTTGCAGTCCTAAACTGAAAGGAAAAAAAAGTGTAAGGGAGGAGGGCTTAGCATGCTGAAAGGAAATAAAGACAAACTGATAGATATAAGAATATTAAGATATGTTTTATTAATAAGACTCTGTAAAAGCTTCCTGATGCTCTAGAACAAGGGTGTCAAACTCGCAACATCACATGACGTGTCACGACGTATCGTGGTTTTTTTTCCATTGCTGGCAATGGGGTGAGTGCGGTTTCGCCATGACGCATCCAGTCTGCGGGCCAGAAGTTTGACACCCCTGCTCTAGAATCTATTAGACTTTCTTCTTCCTGAACAGAAAAAAAACCAGCCAGGTTGAGTGAAGGTTTTTGAATCAATTCAGGATTGCTTGGAACCCTACCTCAAAAGAATTCAAGTCTGCCCAAAATTGTCCAGGCTTGCTTTAGTTTGGAATTTGTCCTAGTTGATGGATATTTCACATGTCCCTATTCTTTCTCATGGGAAACAATTATATAGTACATTGGCTGTTAATTCTTATACATTCTGAATGTGACTATGTCAAGCTTGGCTTCTCTTAATTCTTCAGTTTGCAAATACGAATACTGGAGGAAAAGTATAATCTCTATAGATTCCAAATGCTAATGAGAAATGTACAGTCTTCAGCTACCTCTCCACCTAGTTACTTACCCACCTATCTACCTATCCATCTGTTGGAGACAGACTTTTTCCCAGCACACAGATGGATATCAGTAGCCAATTACAGGGATGCTGTGGAAAAGTAGTTTCCAGAGCATCCAGAAAGAGAAGAATTAGGTGCTATATTTGGTAATTTGATACTGAGAAAATTAACTCGCAATCTTAATGGTCATCCATATAATATATTGGAGCTCTAATATCCATTTTTCTTGAAAGAATTATCTCTTTTTTTCTATTCCTCCTTCCATACTACTTGATAATATTTTTTAGCAAGAAAGTTACAAAGATATTATCTAGTTACAGTCCACTCTATGTCTTCAGGTGCAGCAATTTATTCACTTGACAGATTTTACATTTTAACAATTAGCTTTTGATAAAAACATGGATAATCACGTATGAGAATTATTTCTCACAATTCCTCAATATCTCTTCCCATGGATGAGACTTCAGGATGCTCACAGAGATTTCATCTCTGAAACCTCACAAGGGTGTGCCAATAGTTTTTCAGCTTGCAGAGTTCCTTTTCTTTCTTTTTTTTAAAAAAATTCAATCACAGGTATATCTCCAAAAATAAATCCAATAAGTATTACACTCTGATGATTAGAGCAGCAAAACATAGCTATTTATTTATTTATTTATTTATGTTTACTTTTACTGCATCTGTGAATTGCCATCTGCCAATCCTTTATGGTGATGTTGCCATTTTGGGGATGAATGGTTCAGAAAGCCACCTAAAGGGGCACTGCGCGGATTTTTCAAGGCATCTGTCAAAAAAAAAATCCATCACATTTGCTCTGAGTTGGAGCAGGACAGGTTGTGTAAGCCTTGTTGAGTTCATTGAAGTAGGATCTAGCAAGGAATTGTTTGACTCTGTTGACCCAGAAAAGAAGATATAGACTGTGCACAATTAGTACAACCACTGGTGTGTTAGATCCATGTCCTTCCTATTTGATCAAGGTATTCCAAGAGGTGAAAGATATAGGGTCCAAGCATTGGAGAACTCATCCTTGAGAGAGATATTGATTCCATTTGTAATTAAGGCAGTGGTAGTCCATTCCCTCTTCACTGGACACCACAGTGTTGCTTAATTTCTTCCCCATCTCCAATTTTCCTTTTTGTGTGAAAGTTACTAGGAAGATGGTTGGCCTGCAGCTTCAGCAGGCTCTGGAGCTAAATTATCTTGACCCTTTTAATTGGGTTTCAAGTTTGGCCACCAAAACATTCTTGTTAATGGTCCATGGTGGGAGTACATCTATCTTTTCCCTCATTGATCACTTGGTAGTCATCATTACCATTGATCATGAAATTCTTCTAAACCAATCGGGGGTGAGAATGGGAAGCAAGTTATTGCACTGGTTCTTTTCCAGTCATTTGTTCCAGTCACTGTTAGTTGTGTGTGGGTGATGTGAATGAGTCATACAGCCATTGGTCCATGTTGAGCCTTCAGGGCTCATTTCTCTCTCTGATCCTGTTTAACATTTTCCTGTAGCCATTGGGTAAGATTATCCATTTGCACAAAATTAGGTACCCTAAGTAACCGGTCATAGCTTTCAATTCTTGACATCCATGCCATGGTACTAAAGTTTTGCTTCATATCTATGGAGATCTGGAAGTAAAAAAAAAAAGGCTCTGGCTCAACTATAACAATCTTGACTTCACCTAAAGTCAAGAGATGTCCAACTTTGGTTCTAAATGGCATTGGTTTAGCTAGACCTGGACTCCCCCTGAACTCATAGATTCTTTTTGAAAAGCAAATAGGGAAAAAATAGATTTATACCATTATACAAATCCCTCTTCTGCATCAATTGCACCCATTCCTGGATGGGGAGGCCTTACAATCATTCATGCTTTATTCACAACTCAGAAGAAATTACTGAAATGCTCTCTACCGTTCAGAAGCTACAGCTGGTTCAGAATGTGAAAGAGTAAATTATTACCAACATTACCTCTATTCCATGGGTGTCAAACTTGCCACATCATATGACATGTTGTGATGTATCGTGACTTTTTCGCGTTGCTGGAGCTGGGGTGGGCACAGCCTCCATATAATGCAACCAGCCCATGGGCCGGCAGTTTGACACTCCTGCTCTACTCTATGAGGTGTACTGATTACCAGTAACTTTTTGGATGCAATTCAGGGACCTATAAAGCACAGGGCCTGGTTGCTTGTGGAATGATCTGTCTACAATTACTTCTGCCCAAAACATTTTCTCAAGATAAATTTGCTTCTGGTCCAGTCTTAAGCAGTGTCATCTAGCAGGAACTAGAGTCAAAGCTTATTTGTCACAGTAACTGCCCTACAAAGGAGCATTTCCCCCCATGATCCAGATTGCCCTGAATATACATGCCTTTAAGAAGTAATTTAAAATCCTGACTTTTCTCCAAGGCATTGATCAGAAAGCTCTGTGCCCATTTTGATTGCTCTTAATTGTTTTTGGTTGGTAGAAATTGCCTCAGGTATGATATTTGTAATGTTATCTTGGTTGTTGTTTTTATAATTTTGTATTGCTTTTATTTGTGTACTCTTCCTTGAGTCACATGTCAGTTGAGCAACTGTACAAACTGATTTAATAAGTTATAAATATGAAAAAGGTAGATGTATATGTATAAGTCTTAGTTCCTCATATGTGCATTTGTGACTCTTATAAGACTGTATGGAAATTAAATCCCATTGAATCAAAGTCAAGAATTAATACTATTAGGGTAGGGTAACTTTCTCAACTCTCCTTATTTGTTACAGAACAACTCTTAATATTTCTATCCACCATGGCTGGGGAAACAGAAGGAGGGCAAAGAAAGGCAAAAACTTTACTTCCTCATTATTAACTAAATCTCATTGGAATTTTTGAGAACATATATGTATGTGTGTATGTATGTGTATATATTTATATACATACATGTGTATGTGTATGTATATATATATAGAGAGAGACACACACAGTATGTTTGTGTGTGTGTGTGTGTGTATATATATTTATTTTCTGAGGTATATACAAGTAGTCCTCAACTTATGACCACAATTGAGTCCAACATTTATATTGCTAAGTGAGTTTTCCCCCATTTTACAACCTTTCTTACCAGAGCTGTTAAGTGAATCATATAAATATATCACACTGTGCACTAAATAAACTTTTGTTGATCATATAAGCTTATTCAGTTATGCATTACATTAACCCGTCTCTAATTTTAGCTCAGCAGAGATTTAAATTTCTTGCCTTTCAAATGAGCAGAATTTAAAAATTCTGTTGGTGGATCATTCTCATTCTAATGGAAAGCTTTTTGGTTCTCATTTTGTTTGCCTTGTATTTTATGTAATAAACACCTAGTGAACACCTAATGAAATTTCAACAAGAAGTAGTCATAAGAAAATGAACCTGCATGTTTCTAACTATATTCCTATTGAAAGCCAGAAAGAAACTTTTCTAATTAAAAGAGAAGGCATTACTTCTGCCAAAGTCTATTAGTTTCCACAACAGATAATTGTAAGTTAGATGTTTAAATACTCTTAACAATTTCTTAAGATGATGATGACTTCCAAATTGGTTCATTAGGGTAGCACTCATAATCTCTAAGGCTGATAACTAGTTAATTTAAAGTATTATTAATAGTTACATGAACTAATCCAAAAAGTTTTGCTTTCTTTTGGTCAATTTCAGACATGTAATCATTTGCTTGGAAATCAAAAACAATACTATAGCTTCAATTGAAATAAAGGAAAACAGAAACAAATTTGGAATAGATAAAAAAACTGCAATTTGTACAGAGCAGAAGTAGGAATAGTCAACCAGCATTTTCTGTGGCATATTGCCTCTGGTGCTTCTTTGATTGGAAGTCACTTTTATTATAAATAAAATAATATCTTCTGAAGGACAGTAAAAAAAAAACAACTGTTATAAACTGATAGGATTTCCTAAGAGAGTTCAAAATTAGCAATATCATCTGGGGAAAAATGGGTTTTGTGTCCAATCAGTCATGCTACCAACCTACCTCTCTTCTATAATAAATTTCAGTGATTATATGCAGCTTACAAAAATTCTAATTCCTAGAATAAGAAAACAGAGTCCCTAAGAAAATGTTGTAGGGTGAAACAATGTTGTCCATGACATCCCACCTTTTTAGTTTCTTCCCTCCTACCCTCAAGAACTGTATACTGTACTGTGGTCACCATTTCAACTTTCATTAAAGTTTTGGAGGTTGTTTCAAATGTTTTCAAGATACATGATCTGACACTTCTTACATCCATATTTATACTCTCTCTCTCTCTCTCTCTCTCTCTCTCTCTCTCTCTCTCACACACACACACACACACACACACACACAGGTTAGTTATTATTTTCCAGTATGCAAAAGATTGTTATAAGACAGTGGTAAAAATAACTTCAGGATGAACTTAGTATGGTGTTATCAAGAGAGAATACTAAGATGGCAAGCATGCACAGTGAGCATATTTTTCTTGCTTGTGCTCTCTCTCTCTCTCTCTCTCTCACACACACACACACACAAACACACCAATAGAGCCACAAAAGGGGGCATGCTCACTGTGCACACTTGCCATCTTATTCTCTCTTGATAATATCACACTAAGTTCATCCCGAAATTATTTTTACCATTGTCTTATAACAATCTTTTGCATACTGGAAAATAATAACTAACCTTTGCTGATTAAGCTGCCAAGGATTCAGTACTGCAATGAAGTTTTAAAGCCTATTATTTAGGGCAGCACATTTGTCACTCTTAAAGTCACCTTCAATCTATGAACTGCAAGTCTTTCTAAATCAACTTTCTAAATCATAACTCACTTCTGAGTGATTAAGCACCTTTGCTAGAATAAAGTCTAAATAGCAAAACTATCATAGATACGTTTCAAAAATAAAGATGACTTCTACAGGTAGTCTTCAACTTCATTTAGCAACCATTCAAAGTTACAATGGCACTGAAAAAAAGTAATTTATGACCAGCCCTCACTTAAAATTGGATACTTGGCAACTGGCATGTATTTACAAAGGTTGCAGCATCCTAGGGTCATGCAATCACAATTTGCAACCTTCCCAGTTGGCTTTCAACAAATATATTTGGGGGGGGGGGAAGCTGGATTTGCTTAATGTGTTATTTATGTTAACTGTTGTTTACTTACTAGATAAATCACAAGCACAATATATTAAACCACAAACTGCAATAACTGTTCACCTTGAAATAAAATTAAATATACTATATTATAATTGAGTATATTGCTCAACTGTTGTGTCTAGCAGTGGCTTTATCTTTGGGACGAGCTTTCCAGTTCATTACAGTCATTGTATAAAAGCTTTATGTTCTTAGTTATGTGATCATAACCATGAATAAAAGGGAATAAGGTTTTATACAGTGGAAAAGCCAATATGCAATGGTTCTTGAATAACTATTTTATGTTGGCACTGTTCAAATACAACTGCACCAGTCTAAATAAAATGATTATTTTATGAAAAGGTCAATTATTATATATACACACATATTCTCTCTCTCTGTGTGTGTGAGCGAAATAATACTAACCAATATTTACAGAGCAGATGGTATTTATTTTGTGTATGGATATTTCTTTTACAAAATATTCAGGACATCAGTATAATGGTATGATTATGTAACTTCTGGATGAAATGCTATGAATTCTTGACTATGCAGAATACAAATAAATCTAATTCCTACAATTCTAACTTTTTAGTGAAAACAATGAAACCAGCAAGGTTTGTGATAAACATAATATTTGTATTTTGCAAATTTCACACTAAGAACATTTAGAATGGAGCCAAATTCATTCAAAGCTTCCCATGTTTCCTCATTAATAAAATAGTAAAATATGGGTTAGAATGATACAAGTGTTAGAAAATTGACTGAACAACCACTCCAAGAGTACTCAAAACTGGTTCCACAGCAAACTGGACACTGGTGTTGAATGAAGTGTCCCAGGGCCTGATCTTGTTCAACATTTTTATCAATGACATACTGAATAAATTTGTAGAAGACACTATGAGGATTGTGTAAGATTTTAGAAAATAAAGAAAAGATCCAAAAAGAATCAGGGGGCTTGAGTGATGGGCCAAAATGAATAGGATTAAATTTAACAGGGAGAAATGTGAAGTCCTGTATCTAATGGGGGAGATTTGATTTGTCAGTACTACATATGAAAATAATCTGGGTGTCCTTGTTAATCACAAGTTGAATAAGAGCCAACAGTGTAATGGCAGATGCTGAAAAAGCCTGTGTTATTTTAGGATATGTTAACAAAATCATAAAGTCTAGATCAAAGGGAGTAATTGTCTGTTTCTAATCTGCCTTGGTCAGGTTGTACTTGTGTCCAATTCTGGGTACTGAAGCCTTAAAAAGTCATTGATCAACTGGAGGGTTTCCAGATGTTAACTACCAAAATGGTGAAAGAACTGGAAACAAGTCCTATGAAGAATGATTAAATAAACCAGATATGTTAGGTTAGTGTGCAGAAGAGGGAGGGTAGACCATAGCAGTCTTTAGATCTTTATAGAGAAGGAAGCAGCCTTGTCCCTGTTACCCCTGCAAGGCAGGCACACAATCAGTGGACTACAACTAAGGAAAGTAGATACAGGTTAGCTATTAGGAAGAATCTCCTGGGGATATAAGAGATGTCAACCAGAGGTATAAGCTGCCTTGTCAAATGGTACATTCCCTTTACTGGAGGGCTTCATATAGAGGCTAAATGACCATCTGTTCAAAATGCTTTAATGGGTTCTGCATGGAGAAGGAGTTGGACTAGATGACTTTTGAGGACTCTTCCAACTCTATGAGTCTTTTAGTTTTGTCTTGGTCAGCTGGCAATATGGATAGTCCATATTGGGAATGGTGCCAATTTAACTGAACACAATTTTTAAGGGAAAGGTTTACCCCAACCTTCAGCTTAGATCAGTCCTTGGCATTTGGAGCATAGATTACATATTTTGGCAATTAATCTGTGCGTAAGTATAAGAGTTTGATGCAATGCTGAATAGAATAAGCAATAAGCTGTAACATACCAATTTTCCCCAATTAGTTTGGAAAGAGAGTCTTAGTTAATTCATTGTTTTATTTTAGTTCTGATGGTTAATTTAATACAGAACATGTACTATGATTTCATTATTTTTAGACAACAGGGTGAGTTGATCATATTGGAGAAATAAACAGATATTGGTTCAGTCATTGAAATATTTATCAAACATTCAGAAAATGGAAAGATGAAAAAGAGTTAATTTAATGACATGTGAACTATATATGGCAGCAGGAAAGCACAACTTAAAGATTAAAAAACAGCCTTCTTGTTGATATTATTGGAGAATATTTTGACATTGAAATGAATCATTTCTTTTTCATGCTGTCATTCCACAATTTTTTACAAGGATTGTGAAAGACTGTGGATTTTATTAGCTTTTTGAGAGGGTGAAAAGAGGCATCTGATGTGTAAATACACTTGCAAAATCTTCTTAAAAGCTTGCAAGCTTAAGGTTAGCTTAAACAAGATCAGGGTAGACTAAAACAAATTACATTCTCCATTTTTTCCTTTTTATTCAAGTTTGTCTTTATTGGCCCCAAAAATATGGCTGACAGAATGGAATGTAGCTAAGTAGCTATGTCTTGTTCATCTAAGTTTGTGTAGGCCACATCACTGGGTTTGATGTGATGAATCATTGTAAAATACCTAAAATAATCTCTAATTCAGGTCAACAAATACAAAGCATATATCAAAGCCCATTTGTTTCAGATTGAATCCTGAAGCATTCAGATATAGGCACATAGGAATCTGTTTTTCACTAAATCAGAACATTAGTTACCTATAATAGTTGAATGTTTTCTAAACCCCACAAGGTTATTTCCAGAGACTGTATTTACAGATATGCCTGAACCACAAGTTCCAGTCAGGAAGAATAATGGAGAAGGACATTAAAAATCATAGTTCAGCAATATCTGAAGTGGTGCAGATACCCCATCGCTGGTGTATACTAACCAACAGTGTATGTTTCAGGTATGAACGTTTCAGTTTTTATTTACTATTTATTTACTTTTTTTAACACTGGCAGTTCACAGATAAAAACACATAAAATAATATGATACAATAATAAAAACAAAGAACCAAAAATGGCAAAAGATTGTACAAACAACAACCCACGTCTGGGCAACAACAATCCACGTCTGGGCAACCCACATTGCCCAGAAGATATCACCAGGCTTGTCCTTTGGCTTGGTTTCCTTCCCTGTTCCAATCCTGCAGGATTCTCAGATGTTCAGAAAAATACCCTAAAACAGTGGTTCTCAACCTTTCTAATGCCGCGACCCCATAATACAGTTGCCCATGTTGTGGTGACCCCCAACCACTTATACATCACTGGGTGCCAGGGGCGTGGCCAAAGAAAAGGGGGAAAAATGGCGGACAGCCTTGTTTGGCGACCCCCATGAAATGGTCGTTCGACCCCAAATGGGGTCCCGACCCACAGGTTGAGAACCACTGCCCTAAAACATCTACAGTCAGATTAAATTAATAAAAATCTTACAAAACATACAAAACCCCAAAATCCAAAAGCAGGAATCAGGACCAAGTGTTCTCCAGTAGAGCTCCATTTTGAGTTGGTACTGGAGGGTTTCAAAAGGCAGTAAGGTTGGAACTAACCTCAGCTCAAAAGGGTGGAGGCCATTCTGGAGGGCCAGCAGCACTACAGAAAAGCAGTACTCAGAACCTCACCCCTCCCTTCCCAAAACTAGGGAGCCATCAACTACTTCATTCAACAAGATCAAGTTGGTTGAGCTGATTCTACTGGGAAAAAAACCAGTCCTCAAGATAACTTGGTATCCAAACTATAACTGAACTGAGCATGAGAGCTTTAGCATATAAAGTAGATTCCTTTATTATTGAGACATATGATATAATCATGCACTGTGTGTCTCTGTGGGCACATACAACCAGGCAAACACACATACTGTCATCTTACACTGGTTTTCCATCAAAATGTCTGGTCCTGTTGAGTCTATTATTTCATAACTTATTCCTTCTTTTGTGTGTTTTAAGCAGAGAAACAACTACTAAGATATTTTAGCAGGGGTTTTCTCTGGGGGCTTGAAAGAGACTGTTGACATTGGCCTCTAAACATCCAAAGATTTAGGTACCTTTAATGTAACAATGTTGAATCAGACAACAGTGTTTCTTTTGAATCCTGTGGTTAGTATTAAGAATCAACCAACTCAGGGATATTCTCTCTAGTATCAAGAGCTCACATAGATTTTTTTTCTTGTTTTTTGGGAATCCAGGTGAAATGTGTGGCTATTTAATCAGACTTGTAAACTAAAGTATGTAGGTCATATCCCTCACTGATCATTTGGACTGATGCTGTGCTCATTGTTGCACCATTTCTGCAGCAATACAGGATCTATCAGTAAATAGTAGAAAGACATGACTAGATAAAGTACTCATTATCGCTAACTCTTTATGACATTTAAACTGTGTCAGTTTAGTAAGCCATTTACAATCACAAATCCACACCCTTAGCCTTTGTTTTGCCCAGTAATTGTTATTCTTGAAAATCTCAACTTTGATGTTTTCCATTCAACCTTGTGTAGTGACACAACACTAAATAAGTTGAAGGGGGAGGAGGATTCTATGAGCACAGTCTACCATGAATTTCATAATATAGTCATTTTACAATTATCAATCAATTTTAGAGGTATAATTTGTTTTAAAAGGTTTTAAGTAATTTTTTGTACCTTCAAATCAGATGATATATATATATATATATATATATATATTTTACTCCTGGGGATTGCCTGGACACATCCCTGTGTTACTTTTGGAAATGGTTTGCCATTGCCTCCTTCCTATGGTTGAGAGTGTTTAGCCCAAGGTGAACCAGCTGGCTTTGTGTCTCAGGTGGGACTAGAACTCACAATCTCCTGGTTTCTAGCCTGATGCCTTAACTACTACATCAAAATGACTCTCTAAAAAGGGGTTTAAATTATTTATTAAAAAGGTAAATGACCTTATGCAAGAGATCACCTGGGCAATGCTGTTTGAAATAAATAAAGTGATTGTCTTTGATAGAAACAATTTATCTTGTTTCTGCTATAAAAGCTTAAATTAACAACATTTAAATCAAGTCTACATCTATTTGAATATACTCTAATTTTTGATTATGGTCAGACTGGAAAGCTTCAGGGAACTGTGATTTTTTTTTTTAAAGGAACAAAAATATCTAGTTGAACAATATTCTTTTGTTATCGTTCTCTCAATATTCACATTTCATGAAGCTTATAACACTTTACAACAGGGCTATTGTTAAATATACTAGTTTGTCTTGTTTTAAATCCCATTCTATTCACATCATTCTTAGTGGTTCAAAATAGCTTACCTTCTGACTTTTCTTTTTAAAAAACTTCATGTCTTATCGGGAACAAAGAGTAAGTCATATGCTGTAAGAGCTTGTCAAAGTCATAATTACAATTCATTTGTCTGTGTTCAGCTGTCTGTCATCTGTTAGCAGTTCAAATGCTCTGTGTGTCTTTCTGAATTTGTTGAAATTCTCTTTAATTATTTACTGCTCCATGATCATCCATTACTGATTGCTAACTGCTTTTGGCTCTCTCAGCCCCTGGCTTCCCTGGCCTTGTATCAACATTGCTCACAACCTTCAAGCCATTCCAAGCCCGAAAAGCTGCTGATGCTTATTAGCATTTCTACAAATTTATGAAAATATCCTTGTTTACACAAGTAACAAGAATGGCTGTGTAGATAAACAATCTGCTCGTGCAGTGTGCCAAAACATAGGAGGAAGTCTGGTCAAGCCACAAGAATGGGATATTAAGAATTCTGGTTTCTTTTTTTGTCTGTTTCCTCAATAGTTTTGGTATTAGGTGGAGTCAGGGATTAATTTTTAAAACAGGAGAGACACTACATCAGCTCATACCTGATGAGAAATCATGTTTCTCCATTAACATGGTGAATCCATCCCCCGTTAAGTCACTTTTGACTGTTCTCACTGGCAAAAAAAAAAGAAAGAAAAAAAGAAAGAAAGAAAGAAAGAAAGAAAGAAAGAAAGAAAGAAAGAAAGAAAGAAAGAAATTCAGTGATATGAAATAGTTGTTGCCAGCCATAATATTCTCACTTTCAACTCTGTTACTGTCAATATAGTCAGACATGAAGATGTTTGTTTAAAAAAAAAATGAAGCAAAAGGGAAAAAAACCTAATTTGAGTGTTAATTAAGAATTAAGGAGAAACTTCCTAACATTGAGGACAATTAACCAGTGGAATAGCTTGCCTTCAGAAGTTGTAGGGCCTTCATCACTGGAGGCTTTTTAGAAAAGACTGGTCAGCCATCTGTCTGAATGAGATAGGGCAGTGATGGTGAACCTTTTAGAGACCAAGTGTCCAAACTGCAAGCTAAAACCCATTTATGTATCGTCAGATGCCAGGGGCATGGCTCATTGGATGGGTGTGGCCAATTATTTTTATTTATTTATTTATTTTATGAGACTTATATACCGCTTTAAGTGCAAGCACTCTCTAAGCGGTGTACACCAGTAAGCAATGTATATATATATTTACATTGCCCCCAACAATCTGGGTCCTCATTTTACGTACCTCGGAAGGATGGAAGGCTGAGTCAACCTTGAGCCGGTGAGATTTGAACCGCTGACCTGCTGAACACAGTCAGCTAAAGTGGCCTGCAGCTCTAAATGCTGCGCCATCTCGGCTCTTGAGTGGGTGTGGCCAATTGAGTGGGCATGGCCAATTGGGTGGGCATGGCTGCAGTGGTAACGACAGACTGGGTGGGACTAAAAAGTTCAATCAATCAATTCCTACTTTGCAAGATCTTTCTTTTTCCCATGAGAAGTTGAAATTGATTGATTGATTGAACCTTTTTTTTTTTTGCACACGATGGTGGAGGCCTAAAGCGAAAAGATTTTATAAAACCCAGCTGAAGGCCTAGGCCTAGGGCGATGGCGCACATACCCACAGATAGAGCTCTGCCTGCCACCATAAGTTCACCATCACAGGTATAGGGTCTCCTGCTTGAGCAGGGGGTTGGACTAGAAGACCTCCAAGATCCCTTCTAGCTCTATTCTAATGGATTGAGTGTAAAGCCAAAGGGTGCATATATCTCTAAACCAGGTATATACCCATATGTACAGATTGACATTTTATATTGTATTAGTATTCTGTTTTAGTGGACATCTTTCATATATAATGTTCCCTTCTTTCATTTTCCCCCACAACAAGTCTGTATGAAGGCTGGGCTACCTTGAAAGCTTCTTGGGATTTTCCATGCCTGAGTGTAGACTTCAGCTTGGATCTTTCTTGCCCAGTCCAATGCTTTAACAACTATACCCCACTGCTAGGAAGAATGCAAACACGAATGCCAAACCGAGTCTAAACCTTTGATTGACTGTGTGACCAACCATAGTAATAACTCCAGAAAGTGTGTGAGACTTTCCCAAAGCATCCTGAGACCTGTTCAAGGCTATAGTTGCATCACAAAGGGCCAGGCCAGGTATGCTTCATGGGCAGTGGAAGGAAGAAGATACTAAGGGTCAACCTGGGCAAAGCAGGGGCAGCAGATTGCAAGATGTAGGGTGCAGTACAGGAGGTTGGGGGTGGCTGCAGAGGGGATGGCTGGGCTTCTCAGATTGGTGCTACAACAGCTGCAACTGAGGCAGCTCAGGTTTTGCACTGTGAGACTTGAAGTGGTACTCCTCAGCTGTGATGGTGTGTGAGTACTGGGGCTGAAGCAGAAGCCCACAAGTGGTGATAGGCTGAGTTGCTGGAGGCCCTGGGCCTCTATTTCAGTCACCATGTCACTGGCACCACTACTGATGCAGAGGACCGACACTGTGTAGGACAACCAGGAGAGCAGAGATGGGGGGAAATAGACAAATAGGGGGAGTTAAAGAGGAAACAATCCCTTACATTGGAACAAACGAGGATCATTGCTGGGAGGAAGCAGTTTGGGAATGGTTTGAATCCTGTCACATCGCTTAGTGACAGAATTGCTAGTCCAAATTGTAATGTTAAGTGACAGCTACCTGTAGACTAAATTATTTATAACAAAAACATCTTCCTCATTGCAGGTACTTGAATCTAGTGATGAAGGCCACATATCCTTTTCTTTGATAAGCAAAGTAGACTGAGCTATTTTGTGCTCAGTTGGTTCTAAATAGTACAAACATTTAATTAAATAGCATGCAATTGCTTCCTTCCTCCATCCCATTTCACAACTTATCAAAAATCTGTTGGCTACCAGTAACTTGACAACTTCATCACCCACACTCCCCAGCTGTGGCATAATATTTCCCATCCCTAGTTCTCAAAGAAGAATAGCCAGAGGGATTTCAATACTACCTGTCATTTCCTTAGCAAATTTAGCCAACTGAAAGTACTTATTAACACAGGTAACCTGTCAATTAGATTATTTCTGTTGGATTTTGTATGAAAATTTCACATAATTAAATGTGATGTTTTAAAGACAGGCTAGTGTGTTGTGTTGTGTATGTATGTATATATAAAACCTGAGGTGATTGTCCAATGTTATAATCAGGATCTAGAAATAGATACAATCACACCTGAAAATTGAAACACTGCTTTGATGCATGAACTGTTTGGGGAATCTAAATATTCATTCCACAGATAAATACTAAATCATGGGAACTAATAATTTTTCTTTATTCTACACTGTTCAGAACCACAGTTGAAATAGCATGCCTTTTACCGGTACCACATTTCAGGAAATATTGAGACAATTTGAAACAGTTTCAGAAAAGTGAACAAAAGATGTTTAGAGGGCTGGAGATAAATAGCACTTTTTATGTACTTCAAAAAAATGACATACACAAAAAAAGCTACTGTCTATAACATAGAACCATGATATTTTTGCATTAACAGGTAAGCTAATTTCAATTGAAAATTAGGAAAATTTCCTAATGATATGAACAGTAAAGATTATCTAGGACAGTTGTAGGTCCTCTTTCGTCAAATATGTTCAAGTAGATCTGCATAGTATCTGATAGGATGCATTAATCTGGATTCTTATGTTGAACAAAGGTTTAAATACTCCAGGAATATGTATGAGACAGTTTTAACTTCCCAATCCTTCCAAAGAGCATTCATCTGGCCAAGTAAAAATCTTCAGCCCTCACTACCAATCCATATTTTTACTAAGACTATACTGCATTCTATTTAACCATTACCGTATCTTATTCTTGCATTAAAATGAATAATTTGCGGGGGAGGGGTCATGAAAATACACGGGAAGTCATATGGGGTGCTGTGTTTCATGGAATGTAGGTCTGTGATTATCCAAGAAAAGGAAGATGGTAGGAAAGTTTAATTAAGTCATCTTCCAGCTGCCTTTCATGGAAGAATAATAATAGCATTCATGGTAAGACTGCTAATACCTTTTACTTTTACTTTCCTCTTAAAATGGACATTTAAGAATATTGGAATACATCTTTCAGCCTTCTGTGCAATCCTCCCATAACTGTTGTGACTCATGTATGGCTATTTTATTGCAAAGTATGAAGTATCTATGAGTTTTATATTAGCAGAAGAAGCCTCTATTATGCTCCACAATGGAATGTTATTTGGTAATACCACCAATAAAAACTTATATTCCATTTCTTTAGTTT
This sequence comes from Crotalus tigris, assembly GCF_016545835.1. NCBI lineage: Eukaryota > Metazoa > Chordata > Lepidosauria > Squamata > Viperidae > Crotalus > Crotalus tigris. The sequence continues at coordinate 14,618,400 of NW_024096970.1, forward strand.
ACTTTGTTGGAATCCCCATCTAGATATACTATCTTAAGAACCAGTAATAAATGCGTCAGATTGTTGAAACTTTGAAAATTTCCCCATTCTCTGATATGTCTTGAGACATCAGCTTGTAAAATGACAACGCTGATAACTACGCTGTTTTTTTTCTGTTTAGTCCCAACACAAATAGCACACCCTGTTGCTTAATGATACCAATTGCTTTGAAAGTTGGAAAGGCAGTATAATCACACACTTTATTTTGAAAAGACTTAACTGAGGTTGTCAGTAAAGCTTACCAGTTTAAACCTGAACCTTCATGGTGAATTGTCCAACTTTTCTTCCTGCTCATTGTAACTTACTCCTAGTCTGTTTGTTTCAATTATGAAACAGCAACATTTTGTCTCTTAGAAGAAGGGAAAAATGGATATGATATAGCCTGATCAGATTTCAATAAAGTCCTTTCAATTGTTGAAAGCTTCACCCAAGGTGGGGTAAGAAGGCATGCTAGCCCATTTCATTCTTCTCACTATTTTTTTATTTTCTATTTTCTACCACATTCTCTGAAACCAATCTTTCTAACAGGAAGTCTGTTGAAGAGGTTTAAAACCATAACTGCAAAACATTGTAACCTATGTCAGAAACTTCCAAAAATCAGACAACCTTTTTGCTGCAGGCCCACAACTTCCACTGTTGGAGTAGCAAGGCTGAAGGATTGAGATGTGGTGAAGGAGTAAGACTCCATAATATATCTCTGCTCTCCCTCTGTATAATTTAAATTAGATGAGACTCTGAATATACAAAGAAAGATTGTGAATCATACCTATTATTGAACTTTCATGTGTCCAACTAATATTGAGATAATAAACCACATGCTAGTTGCACTTTACATATATTGTACTCACTGTAATCAATTTCTTAATATATTTCCTGGACACTAATGTTTGTAAAGGCACTCATACTCAAGGCATTGAATATATTGTGGTCTTATATCAACTTATTCTACTCATCATTTCATTGTTTACAATAAACAAAATTCACTTTGAATTTAAACATATCAAAGCAAACAACTAATATTGCAAAATATATATGTAACAGCCACTCTTTTCAGCCAGATTAATTTAACTGGGTTAATTAATAGTTCTTGTACTAAAATCAGCAGGATTAAAACAATGAACTTTGGATGGCCTATGCCCATGAGTTTGGAAACATATGTCAAAGAGATATTCTTTTAAGGAGTCATAATTGGCAACAATTCCATGTTGACGATAAATCTGAATTTACCTTTCAGTAACTGGAAATAGCTTATAGCAGATAACTTGGGTTTCAGGAATTCCTCTCTGCTCAGTACCAGTAACATATAAACTAAAAGGCATTCACATTTTTCTTCCAAGAGAAGGTGTCTTAATTCCTATGATCCTTGTTACTGCAAACATAAAGTCCGCAAAGGGGAAGTAGTAATCCACACTTGCGGTTGCCATGACATTTTTAGACAAAATAGTTAGACCACAAAAAGTAATGACAGAGAGTGAGTATGATAGAGGAAGGAGGGAAGGAGAGGGAGGGAGGAAGAGAAAGAAAGAGAAAGAAAGAGAAAGAGAAAATGATTTTGTTTCTTCACCAAATTCAACAATGAAACAATTTCATTGGATAACTAAAATTATTTGATAAATTAAATTAATGTATTGTTAATAACAAATGATGAAGAATGCTTAAAAACATTTTCAGGCTATGTGTACTTGGGCAAATCAACCAGTTGTTCAGCAATTTATGGAGAAAGAGCTGAGCTTCTAAAAGAGTGTCATCTTCAAATACTAAGAAGGGTACAAAAGTAACAAACATCAGCATTTACTTTCTCTTAATTTGTTTCTTAAATTAAAAATGAAGTCAGTATCACTATAATTCTCTGTTACCATCAAACAGTGTTTCCAAATATTCCTCAAAAATATTTAAATTAAATTAAATTAAAACTAATTCAGTGTACAATAAAGTCTCAATATGAATTTTCCAAAGTAGGCTATCTCACCTTGGTTCTGCCCTAAACTGCCTTATTTTTCATGGAAAAAGTATTTTCTTTCTTTCTTCTGCATTGATGGATAGAAGAAGATAAATTCTGGTCATAACCCAAATTGGCTTGTCTTATGATGGGCTGAGAAATAATGCTTTACTCTAAGGGGCTCAGCTTCTCATGAGATTTAGCTCCACCTACTCTGCAAATCCAGCAATTTAATATAAAAGAGAGAGAGAGAGATTCTTCTATTTTTGGTAAGCTATCAGTAAATGAATGAAAGAAATAAAGACCACTTAACAGCTACGCTGACTTGATAATTAATAATTCATTTAGCAATAATAATAACTATAAACAACTTAGATGGTCCAAAGATTTTAGATATAGAACCATTTCTGATAAAATAATATATTTATTCACATGTCATACATTTAACAAAATCAATATTATCTTGACAATGTTTATATTTTAAACTATATATCCATTTTAGGTACATTTTTTTGTTTCTAGTTTTGTATAATCTTTATCCCACTAGCTGCATTTTCAGTAAGAGAAAAAAAAAATCACATCCAAGCTCCTTTTGAAGTGGACAAGCAGTGATTGGGAGCATAATGAAATCCCTAATCCTTTCCAAGTCTGTCTTATCCTCCAATTGCTTTTTCTTAGCAAAAAGAAATGATATTTCCAAGCTACTTGATGTCATCCTCCTTCCTAAAAAAGAGAGACTTAAATATTATTTTTGGAAAAAAGGATAACCATTACATTAAACCAGGCATGTCAAACTTCTGACGTCACGTGATGTATCAGGACTTTTTCCCATTGCTGGCAATGGGATGGGCATGGTTTCAGTGTGACGCATTCGCTCCATGGATCGGCAGTTTGACATGCCTGCATTAAACAAATTATCTTTTTATAGAAAGACACATATTCATATTTGCATGTTAGAGTAATTAGGTTCTCTTAGCCTATTACAACTTTCCCAAATCTTCAACTATTTAACAGCTGAATATTCTAAGATTAAGAATGTAATAGTTCTGGCTGGAAAAGGCAAGTCTACTATAGTTTTTCTTCTGTTGAATATTAGTTGAGTCATCCTTGTTTAGACTAACTGAATGAAATACAGTTGATTTTTTTCATCATGGTATTCAGTCAATTTTGTGAAATACGTTATAAGTGAGCAATGTATGCACTTTAATTTCTAGAACACCAGTTTATATAACAACATGGATCTATTTTTTTTTCTTTTGCTCTTGGGTAACCTTGGTTGAGCAATGTAGCCTTTATATGCTTTGTTTGCACATCTGTTTAACATTGGTAATAGCTCTTCCCTTTCTGATAGGAGAGCTCAGTAAATAAATAAACTGAAGGCCACAAGGCACATCTCTACTATGCTAATAAGCTAAATATGGGAATTAAGGATAGAACTAAGAGCAGTCAGTTATCTCCATGCTATAGCAGTGATATCCAAGGTTACCTTGCACTGATGTTTGGATCATTTAATGCCATTAGAGTCATTAGAACTTGAACGAAGGGACATAATTTGTACTACATTAAAATCGACTTGATTTGATTTCTTGGTATTTGATCCTAAACATCTGGCCACTAGTTGTAATATGTATTTCTATTTCTAAGACTTGGATGAATGGTTTAGTGATGTCCTGCCATAATGTGAGGTTATGTCTGACAGGCCCAGAATATTGTAGTTATTAGATGTCCATGACTGCCCTGGATACTCGGGAATGGTTTGGACTTCATGAGGTGACTTTAAGAGATATGTCCTTGAAAGCTGAAATCTCTTTCAAAATTAAGCACTGATATGTTAGCTTCTCATGTCATGGATTTTACCATTTTTCCCCTTTACAGTAAGTGTCTCTTCTAAGGCTTTATACTGCTTGGTACTATATTATTAAGCTAAATTTTTCCCTCCACCATCTTCATAACATTTTTTTCTGTGAAACAAAAGATTTTTTTTACATGTTGAGCTTCTTTTGCCTTCAGCATCTTCTAAAGAAACAAACGAACCAATGCAGAAAATCACAGTGTAACCTTTATTTTGCCTGCCCCGTATTTAAAGCACATTTTCTTTTCTCTTTGCTATCCATATGCCAAACTATGAATATATTACTCAACACTTTTTAAAAGAAATTAATTGCTTGCTTACTTGCTTGCTTGCTTGCTTGCTTACTTACTTACTTACTTACTTACTTACTTACTTACTTACTTGAGATGTTTGAACTTGGCAGAAACTGAGAATCACATCTCTAATCTAAAAGGGTTAGAGGAGAGCTGTTTCAGTTAAGATTAATTGTAACACATCTGTTTCTTAGGATTTCTCTGCATGAAAAAGATTTTATTTTTACAGAGCTCATCAAATTTGCACAGCTCTTTAATGAGAATAATTGACCTTAGAAATAAGTCACCTGGCCATAAAGTAAATTCTATTATTTCAAGACAGCTGTTTACTTGCTTCAAAGATTTACTTAGTCTTGAAGCCCTAAGGTAATAACCTCATTGACAGTCTGCTTAATACCAATATACAAAGAGCTTTCCAGAGTGGCAGTAGCATACTATGCTTATTCCTCTTTTAATAGGTGAGACGAGCAGGAAGCATTGCAATGATCCTTGAACTGAGGTGGGATCATCCATGTGTAGTGGATTATTTATTTATTTATTTATGTATTTATTTATTTAAGAGACTTATATACTGCTTTAAGTGCAAGCACTCTCTAAGCGGTGTACACCAGTAAGCAATGTATATATATATTTACATTGCCCCCAACAATCTGGGTCCTCATTTTACCTACCCCGGAAGGATGGAAGGCTGAGTCAACCTTCAGCCGGTGAGATTTGAACCACTGACCTGCTGAACACAGTCAGCTAAAGTGGCCTGCAGTACTGCACTCTAACTGCTACGCCACCTCGGCTCTTATGGAATCATCTGGAGTAAGAATCAATGTTAGTGTAGAAGACCAGACTGAGTCTGACGGAGGGTCAAATGCATCATCGGTCATGAGTCCCTTCATGCCCAGAAGAGATCTAAATCCAGCCCACTTTGAATTCCTTTGACTCTTTTCTACTGCCAATTTGCTTTGACCGTTAATAGTTCAGATTCTTATAGAGAGCATAAGGTTTCAATAAATCTTTATACTCATTTGAACTGCCTTCAAATCTTGACAGTTGGTAAGCTTGTTTGCCATGGCCCAGCATAGTTTCTTACTAAGAGAAAAATTTGGAATGGAATAGTTTGGACTATTGAATTGCTAAGGAAATATTGTAAGAAATGTTCCATCTTTTCCTTAAGAGAAACATTATGGTACAGAGAAAAGCAGTTGCAAGGAGCTTATACCTTGCTGGTCAGGTTGTTTCTAAACATAGGTCTAATACTCTTCATCCTGCTTCATCCCATGCCTTCCTATGCCTGGACACAAGGTTAGCACTCATTGGAAGCAGCAGGTCCAACTTGGGTGCTGTGTAAAAACCAGGCAAACAAAAGCGTGAGTCTAAAAATGGGGTTAGATCTGTCAAGAAACATGTTTCAGAAAAATGTCTCCTTATACAATCCTGTAGGTACGTAACTGGACAGTGGTTTGGAATGTTGTTGCCTGTTCTGTTCTAAAGTGTCCTAGTTACATGGTTAAGAACCAAGTTTATACATTTGCTCTGTTGTCTTAGAGCATAACCACAAAAACAGAGAGACAACATGAAGAGATGGCAGAAGTGTGCATATTCTTAAGCAACATATGCATCCTTCCTGATTACTTCATTCTACACCCTTAGGCAACAAATATGTACCCATTTTGATTAGGCTACCTGTCTCCAATATTTCATTTTGCTGTATGCCAATTGGTGTATTTTCAAAGTGACAATAAAGTTGTTGTTGTTGTTGTTGTTGTTGTTGTTGTTGTTATTATTATTATTATTATATAGGATAAGTATTGAAACAAAATGATTAAGGGGGAAAACAAATCAAAAGTATTTTAAAAAATGGTCCAAAAAAGAGGGTACAGTTCCATGATTTAGCATGGGCTTGGAAGAGAGTCTCCCTATCTCAATCCAATATGGCCATCAATATTCTATTATGGATCTCTTATATTGAGAGAAACAAGGAAAAATAAGTGTGATTCTTGTCTTCCTTGCTTCTCAAAATAGTCATATACTCTGATTTAGAGATGATGGTCATGCATTTCTACATGACTTCTATTTAAAGGTTATTATGATACTCTGATATGATGAATGTATACTTTCATATTAGCTGAGTCATGATTATCCACATTCCTTTTTTTAAAAAAAACAGCACAATTCTCATTTCTTAAAAATATATATCAAAATTTACATAATCTGTACTTATAATTACAAAAATGAAATGCTACTAATAAAAAGTAGACATAATGAATGCTATGAGGCCAGAGATCACTTGCCTAACCCATTATTATGAGTGGCTATGCATAGTCCTTACCATCAAACATTCTAAAAGTCAATAATCTGTTTTTCACATTAGCAAATTAATGATTCTGCAAGAGGTATCACCTATGGGAAAAGTCATGGCAGCAGGAATAGTACATCTTTCAAAAAGTGCAGTCTCAGCCTCAGTAATGTCATCTTCAGAAATACCAAGAAAGGTCATCTATTTAGAGTCATTCATTCATTGCTAATACTTTGTAATGTCCATGGTTCACTCAAAGAGGAAGCAACTTCTGAAGCTACAAAATCCTTAAAGGCGACTCTTTTATGATCATAGTCTGAAGGGCACCAAAATTAGAAAACAATGTCTTCCTTAGTAAAAAGCCCAAATATTAACTTTTTAATTGCTGAGTCAATTACAACACATCCTTTAAGGGAATAATAATTCACCTGCCTAATAGAATGACCAGGCACAAAAGTCATCTAATTACAGTTTTCTTTACTCTGGTTAAATGCATTGTACCTTTGTTTAGATTATATTAATTAATCAATATTATCATCTATGAATATTAATTAATACTTACAAATATTATGAAAGCTTATGTCTTCTATTTGCAGGAGGACTATATTATCATCTTACTCTACTTCCATTCAACGTCTTGTTGGCTCCTGTACTTACAAGAGCCGATCTGCATCAAATTTGGGGTTGAAAGCAGATCAAAATTCAAGTCAAAGTATTTTTCTTCTATAAGGTAATTTAATTAATTTAATTCTATTCAAAAGAATTGAATGTCAATTCAATTTAAAGTTGAACATAGACAAAAGTTGGGCATCATAGAGCGTGAGTTCTTGTTACTGACAAGGGTGGGGAATAAAAAAATATCTCCTCCCATCAGCATCAAAAGTTTTGTTTCAAGTTTTTAATGAGAGGAGAAGGACATTAACCCCATTTCTTAGTTACAATCCTTTTCCTGCTAATACCACATATTTATTTAAAATCTCCACACACTTGCATTTTCAGTTACATAACTCTCTGTATTCCTATGTGCTTATATTTTACTTTGAAAGCCTGACATTTGGAAGAACAGCTCTGACAGCCATCAGAAATTAAATATAGAATGCAGAGGTATTTAACCTAAAATAAAAATCAGATATAAACGGTACACAGATGTATCACTAAGTAACTCTGAGTCACAAATAATTTATCTCCTCTTATTCCCTGCACTAAACACAGTTATTGCTTGATATAGTTCATGATTTTTTAGACAGTTGCTAACAACGTTTCTAATGAATTAGACTGTTTTTCTTCCTCTCTCTTTCTTAGATTTTTATTTAATCATATAAAATTGGAATCAACAAAACATTCACCACTTTGGGGAAGCTTTGTTATCCACATATTTACTCAGATAGGATCTTATTATTCATTTATTAATTAGATTTGTATTCCTCTTTTTCTTAAAAGCCAGTCCACCATCGTACTTCCCTCTCCTATTTTCCCCTACAGCAACCACACTGGAAAGTGGGTGGGGAGGAGAAAGAGTGACTTGTCCCAAATAATGCAGTGAGCTGCTGAGCGTGAATTTGAACCTGGATCTCTTTGGTGCTAAACAGAGAAGAACTGAAAGCACAGGCTCATAAACCTCTACTCAGAAATAAGTTCTGAGGAGTTTGGTGGAATTTATGTATGAGCAGAGGGTTGCAGCTCCAGAATGAGCTGCAAACTAGAGGTTTTACTAAAAGCCTTACTTCTACCATTAAATGATCTTAATACAAGCATTTCTCTTTCTTTACAATCTTTGCATTTGTAATATAGGGTAACAGGAATGTTTTACTGAAATGTAATCATGAAATCGCAATGAATTCTTCATGACATCACCTCAGCAGCACTCAAAATAAGTCACGATGACATCAAAATGAAGACACATGCCTCCCGATGTCAGAAATGCTTGCAGGATTACTTTAGCGTTCATATTTGCACATTCCTCACTCTGGTTACAGTATTACTGGTATGTGTGAAGAAATGCCAGACGTACAATTTCTTCAAAGTTAAACCTTGTTATTTTCCCTGCTTTGCTAATTTCAGTGGGAGTAAGGGAGGTGACAAAAGCAAACCTCACTGTGATAAACAAAGCTTGCTTGAAGTCTGTTGATCACAATGGGTCTCACTATTAGGAAAGCACAACTAAAATAGCACTGCACTATGTTTTGTCCTGTTCATATCTACTTAAAAGTAGGAGCATATTTCTATATATGAATATGGGATTTAAATTAATTCCTGGTGAAAAGACTAGCAATATATACCACTTCACAGCAGTCTCTGAGCAGTTTACAACATCAGCAATCTGGGCCCTCACTTCACTGACCTTGGAAGCATGGAAGGCTGAGTCAACTTTGAGCTGGTCAGGATTGAACTCCTGCAGACAGCCTGCAATTCTGCATTTTAACCACTGCACCACCACAGCTCCTATGTATGCTAATTAAGTTCACCATGGACCTTAATTAAATATTTAAATTAGTATTACAGATTTGTCAGCTTTGATCAATGTGAATTGAATAGTTTCAGAAATAAAACTGAGCAATTTGGTCTATTTCTTAAAACTATTGGTCTATTTCTTAAAACAAATTTAACCTAATTTTAAATCAAGACTCAAAATAGTTTGCAGGCTCATAAAGAATTATTCTTCTTTAAGATCTTTCTGGGTTCCTAAAGTTTCTCATAGGTTTACCAGAATATCTACATTGTTTATTATGGTCTTGGAAATTGACCTAAATTATGCATAATTTATCCACAGAATCTGGTTTCATTTCCTTAATAAAGAACAAACCAGGAACAGTATTTATGTTCTTTAAATACAGTTAAAACATAACTTACATTTTTTTTCAGTAGGGTTTTCCCCCTCTACATTTGTTTTCACATTTTTATTTTGTATACACATCATATATTTTACCTTATGGTCTACTCTAATTGATTGCAAAGAAATGTCTTGTGAGATTGTTACATAACTAGCTTTTAAAATTAGATATATAAAACTGCAAAAATAAAATAAAAATAAAAAAGTAAATGGGCTGATAATGAGAGAGTCAGGATTGTAGATTTTATATTTGGGCCATCTCTCCAAAGTAGAATAATCTCTTTGCTGCTGGTGCTGAAGAAGTTATCTCAGCTGCATCAGCCCTTAGGAAAAGATAATATGAGTATCTATGAAGTGTTTAATGCATGCATCTTGGTTAAACAAGATGGACCTTTTGGAACCCTGAAATTAAAACAAATAGATTCACTGATGATTAACAAGAAGATATGAACAAAAGTGTCTTATACCTTAAGTGGGAAATATCATAACATAAGAGAACTCAGCAATTCCTTTATGGTTCTCTATGCAACCGTTGGAAACCTATCAAATACTTTAAATATACCCACTTTGTCATTAAGTTGCAAACAATGATATGTTTGTTAGTTGCTCTATTTTTGTTGTTGATGCTCATGGCAATTATCCATATTTCTTACAGCATATTTATTTCAGCTACCCATGGAGTGACAACAGGCCTGACAACTTCTACAATTGGTGGCAATCCCTGGAAGCAATACTCCTTTCCTGGAATGTTTATGATGTAGAAAAAGGTATTATCTTGGATAACAGTGTCTACAGTCTCATCAATCCACAGGACTGAGGTGTACAGTGAGTCTAGTCTAAACTTTCTGGCAGAGCTGAACAGGAAAATGGGGCAAAGTGACCTTCAACTGTGACCCAAACATTCATTAATACCTGGTATTTATTTAGGAAGGCTCCAGAGATATTTTTTACAGATGCTGGTTCATAAAGGGGACTGCAGTTAATGGAAGGAGTTCTGTAGTTAATGCTATCTTAGAAATTATATGCAATAAATATGCTTGTGTGTGGCAAAGATAGTGTATAGAATCTAACAGTTATGTGGCCATTTTAATATAAGAACCTTATGATGCCACTTACCTATGCAATGATGGAAGACAAAAAGTGTATAAATCCCACCCATGAATGTCCAAAATTCCATAGGACATTGAAAATGCTTGTCCTATCTTAACAAACTTTGATGGATTAATATAATGGATCCAACTAGGCTTTGATTTATAAAATAATTAAAAATTATAGTTCATGATGATTAATTTTAATTAATTTAAATTTAATTTAAATTTAAATTAATTTAATTTAAATAATTTGTAAACCACCTAAAGTTGTTGGGACTCAGGCAACATATATATTTAATGAACTATTATAAATGGTCAGCCAGATGTTTTTAGACTAATAAAGGAAATATTTTTAGCTCAGAGTTGAAATAAGGAGTCCTGGGTGCTCTCTGATCTTAGTTGTTTTTTTGCAGACATATCATTACCCAAACTACGTAACACCATCAGTGTATCCATTTAGGCTCTGGTGCTTCTTTGATTTGAGGGTTGAATTGAGGGATTTAGTTTGCAGTTTGGTTTTTCTTTTTCTGGCATGTCTCTGGGAAGTACTCATGATGGTAGTGGTCAGTCTGTCCATGTGCTCTAATGTGATGGTCTGTTCCAGTTGTTCATTGAGGTTTGCTCTGGTGTGAGAGATATTTGTTTAATTTGAGGTGATGAGAATGGATGTGAGATATTTAGCCTGGATTTGACATTTTATCCATCTGGTGAGTCTTCCCAAAGATCTTGGACAGGCATATGTTGTTGTTTGATTGCGTTAAAGATATCATATTTTTGTTAATATAATACTTATATCTGAAAAAATATAATCAACAACATTGTAGGCACGATTGAGAATTTGTTTGTCCAAAGGAAGGACAAGACATCTTCAACCAAAGTGTAAGAGTTGATGTCATTGGACATTGGCATCTAAACTCTGGCATTTCAAATAATTGGGGATGACTTTTATTATCTTTATACTTTCCCTTTTTATTTAGACTCATAGTATGGAAAAATTCTAGCTCAACACTCATTTCATGAGGCAGGCTGTTTCATTAGTTAATATTTTTCATGATCAGGAAATGCCTCATTATTTCAAATTTAGATGCCTCTCTGTAAAACCTATACTTCTCTTGTTCTACCCTCAGGATCTACAGCAAATAGATCCATACTCTTCCCTCTGACAACCCTTCAGGTTTTGGAAGATGGCTATTCTCCCCTTAGCCTTCTCTTCTTTAAGTTAAATATATGCAGTTTCTTTAACTGTTCTTCAAGGATTTAGCTTTCAAACTCCTCACCACCTTTGTTGATCTTCTCTTTGTTCTTTCTACTTCCTCAGTATCTTTATATTGTGGCAATCAGAACTGAATACAGTATTCCAGGTGTGCTTGCAGCAGTACAGTATAGAATGGAACTATGTATTCTGTTTATCTTGACACCAACTTCTGTTGATGCAGCCCAACACTAATTTGGCCTTTTGGCAGTTTCAGGACACTGTTAACTCGTGCTTAATTTGTAGTCTATCAAGATGCCCAAATCCTTCTCCCAAGTACTATTGCCAAGCCTGGTACCACCTGTCTTCTATCTGTGCATTTGACCTTTCTTATCTAAGTGCAGAACATTATATTTCTCACCACTGACCTGCATTGAAGTTTTTCCCATTGTTGCATTGAAGTAGAATTTATAATTGGAGCTCTAAGAACTTTCATTCCATATTCTTCTTTTCCAAATAAGGAAAAGGCTATCTGTTTCTCTCTCACAACATAGGTGGCTTGGTGGCCACTGGTGAAACAAGAACCCATCCTCCTTCACATTATACATATAATTAATACAAGATTGGGGAGGAGGAATTAAGAAGACCTATTTCTGTAACAGCTGCACTACTTATGAATGTTTAAGAGAGGAAAGACAATTCTTTATGAGGTGAGAGAGATCATGACAAGAACTTTAGAGCTCACAAAACAATCCCTGGAGCCAGAACTGTTTCAGTAACTTATAAATTACTCTGCATGTATGGATGGTGAAACTGTGTTTCATCTTTTAATAAGCAGAAATAACAATAGTCCAAGATTTATACTCATATTTTGAGCTACTTCTTTTACAGCCATGACAAATAATACAATGACAATGCTCCTTGGCATTTGGTTTTTCAGAACAAATATTTAAGTTTCTGCAGGTCATCAAAGATCTACAATATCATCTAAAATGATACTATCTCATCTAAAAATAATCATTTGTAGTGCTGGATACCATTCTGTACTGAAAATTACATCCTCAGTCTGATTATATAAAGAGGGAGGGAAGGATCATGATAAAATCTCCTGATTACCCTTAGATTGATCTGTAATTGTCTCCTTCTTCCTTGTAATCCTTCTCAAACATCCTTAGATTTCAGATTCCTGAATTTCCAAGTCAGCATGACCATCGAATGTTGCAAAATGAGATCAACAAATCTAGATTGAAGCAAAGGCATCTTGCTTTGTGCAGTATGTTCTAATTTTCCAAGGCTTGCATTTATGTCAGCAGTAAAAAGTTAAATATTTTTTGTATCTGCCATGGTTTCATCAACAGATACTTGGAAGCTACACTGTGTAGTGAAAAGAAGTGTGAACAATGTCACACTGAAATTGCAAACTACATCCATCTAGGGGTTATGCAATACTTCCTTTTTTTCATTAAAATTTCTGACAGCTAATAATTTTCCTAGTGCGAAACCCAATATATTTGTGGTGAAACACAGAAGTAAGATGATTTCAAGAGCTGAGAAACAAAGGACTAAAGGAACTGCATGTAACTGTGTGGGGTGGTGAGGAGACTTCTAATTCAGAATTTAGAGACAAGAACAATTGAGTGTACTCATCAAGAAAGGAGGTAGCAGATAGGAGAAATCTGAATAGAGATGTCTACAGGGGATAGAAGGAGCTTTGGGTTCTTTTATAAGAACCTTACATTCAAGTCAAGTGGGTTAGAAAGCCAACCAAAGATATAGTACATGCATATGTGTGGCTTTATATGCATGCATGTATAGATAGAAGATGTTCATACATCAGTTCTAAACTAAGTAGTATAAACAATCAAATGATTCACTTATACTTACCTGAATTTCCAGTCAGCAGTATGTCATGTGCCTTTGTTAGCATTTGAAAGGTCATTAATACTCACTTAATTGGTTGGTTGGCATAGGTCTCTTGTGACACCTTCTCCACTTTGAGCTGAAAAACCAGGGTATAATTGCTACCTTAGAGTATATATTCTAAGTATAACACTTACTGAAAAATTTGTATTGTACAATTAGCTTCCCTTCTCTCTCCCTCTCCCCCTCTCTCTCATCTATCTATCTATCTATCTATCTATCTATCTATCTATCTATCTATCTATCTATCTATCTATCTATCTATCTATCTATCTATCTATCTACCTATCTACCTACCTACCTACCTACCTACCTACCTACCTACCTACCTACCTACCTATCTAATTAAGCAGACTTTCTACATTCCTGTTTCTGGGATTAAATAATTCGTCCATTTATTTTGCATAAAGAATAGTTCATTGTAGGCCAGACCCTTTGCTAAATTTCCCACAGCACAAAATGTAAGAACTCATTACATTCAGGTTATAAATGCATATTTTTTTCCTCTCTGTCTTGCACTCCTGATAAAACAATACTATCTTGGTGAAGACCTGTTATAGTCTATTAAGATTACATTTGTGTCATATCCATAGATCCTATAAATTTGCCTTGTTGCATTGCTTTCAATACAATGGGGTCTGAGAAATCTGATGGACCCATTTTGCTTCCCTGGCTGAAATCGATGGCACACCTTCACAATGGATTGTTTACAGAGCTTTTGAAAACATTTCAGGAAAAGTAAATCTCTACTGTTTAAGAGAACTCCATAAACACACTTGGATTTATCAGATAATGTGCCTACTAGCATTAACTTGGCTGGTCACCTTCCTTGCTTTGAATTCAAAGGACCTTGAAACAAGCTGTAAAAATAGAGAATGGAGCGCCCCGAAACCACTGAGTGATTCAGGGTGGTGGTGATGGTGGAAGGGTCAGGCCTTTTGCTATTTGCTTAGGAAAAGATATTCATCTGTTATAGCTTTGGAAAGGAAGTGATGATATAGGCAGGTCAGCATAGGTCTAGTTTGTTCCAGACAGCTGAGAGATCAGAGGTTAGACACGTGCTATCTTTTGCTGTACAGCATGCATGAATAACACCACCATTTATTGGAATGGTCTACAGCAGTGATTAGTCAAAAGGGCTTTTTGCAGTACAGCTGATGTCTCGGTTTGTCTGGATTTACTTTAGGTTTTAGATAAGGAAAGACCATGAATTTCTCTGTAACAGCCCCATGGGAAACTAGAACCGGAACACCAGAGTGCAAAACATTGGTTTTTTTCCTGCTAGACAGACTGGATTGAAATATAAAATCTTATCTTACTCCCACGCATGCCAAAGGCATCCTAACATTAGTTTTCAAGAAGAAAGCAGAACTTATTTGTTGCATTTGTTTTAAATGTGTACAAATTCTTTTTGAAAGCTCTGAAATATGAACATATTTCAGGAAATGCTCAAGCAAATATTGTTTTCTTTGGGGCATCTGTTTGTGATTTGACAGCTGGAAAGGAGACATTTTGGTATTGGCAGAAGGTGAGGAATCATAATGTGTTCTAAAAAAATGTCCAAATATTGACCTTCACTGTTGCTGCCATTTTCTGTTATGCATTTGTTCAGGTTTTTGTTCAAGCCACACTGATTGCTTCTTGATTTGAGATGCCCAGTTAAGAGGAAAAATAGAGACAAAAACGTTGATTGGAGTTATGGCTGTGAAGGTATGTAAGCATACTTAGGTCATATAAATCTACATTTTTTAAAAAGTATTAACTTACTTCTCAACATATACATTTATTTATAATAATTTATCTTGTTATACTGCTTCAGCGAACATGGTTCACTGAAAAATAATCCTGTTTATTCCAGTCTGGTGAATTGTTGAAGATTCTCTCTTAAGAATCTTTGCCTCGTAGACTGGCATACAAGCATATACACAGGATTCCTTAAGAAGAGAAAACTGCTATTAGCCACTTTATGTCTGCAAGATAAATGTGGCTGAACAAATTATTCAAATGAAGAAAACAAGATAACTTTCTATTTATGTCAAGTATAAAGTCTTTAATGGTCTTTGTAGTATTATCAGTTTGGTCTCAAAGGACAGAATTGTGATTTGCAATCTTGGGTGACAATTCTATGTGTGCCTCTTGAATGAGTCTCATGGAAATCAGCAAGATTTATTCTTAAGAAAACATGCACATGGGTTGTGAGTCAAATGCACACATTGCTTATCTACTATAAGACTTTACAGAGAAGAATCCTCCATAGGGACACTCATTTTATTAGGGACTAAATGATCCTTGCACATTACTAGGATTTACTAGTGCAGGATATTATCTATGCTATAGCTATGATTTTACAAATGTTGTAATATGTTTTTAGAATATCTTAAATTTTGTAAATGATAATTACAAAACTGTCCCGATAATTGCATAGTTTACGGAGATTTAAACATCTCTCTCTCTCTCTCTCTCTCTCTCTCTCTCTCTCTCTCTCTCTCATCTTATGAATATGTGGCTAATAGATCGAACACTAAAACAAGTCTCTTACTGCTACTATTATTTCTACTGCTACTGACAAGACAAAGAGTGAACTCTACACGTATCAGCCTATTATTTCAGAGAAGATACCATCTATCTAACTTGCAGCAATTTAGGTATACAAATTAGATAAACAAAAATAAATAAATAAATAGGCTTTATTTTAAAATGATAAACTGTGAGAAGTTTCAAGTATAATATTCTTCTGTCATCGTATGAATGTGAGGTCAGTTTCACCTGTGGTGGATGCCAAGTATCATAACTGAACTGTGGAAAATGAGCAAAGCACTACCCCTCCAAAAATTTGGGTAGGAATCAGTGTGTTTAACTTCTTTGTAAGTATACTTGTTTGTGAAATGAAGGGTAACCAATAGGGTGGCCAAGTCTATAGTTAATCAGAGTATTTACATCAGAAGGATGTTTTTTGAAGAGCTGTATAACAGCCTTTCAAATTAGGCTTTAAAATTATAAAAACAGGTAAATGTAAGCCAATTCAAAAGTGTATGCATTATAGTAACAGCTCCTGTTCCATACAGATGCATCTACCATGTCTGACCAGTAAACAGATCTTGAAGTTATGTTGGGAAGTTCAGTGTAAATGTTAATTAAATAAATGTTAGCTATTAAGAAAGAAAATAAAATGACCTATTATGATAATAGCCTTAAATAAACCTATATTGTGGCCACATTTTCAATACTGGATGTATTCTGATTACTATTTCTGTTGTTAAGCAAAACAATTGTTAAGTGAGCTCTGCCAAATTTTACATTCTTTGCCATAGTTGGTAAGCAAATCACTGCAGTTAAGTGAATCA
Source organism: Crotalus tigris (assembly GCF_016545835.1). Classification (NCBI taxonomy): domain Eukaryota; kingdom Metazoa; phylum Chordata; class Lepidosauria; order Squamata; family Viperidae; genus Crotalus; species Crotalus tigris. Next base: position 14,635,190 of record NW_024096970.1, read on the forward strand.
CACAGCCATTAAGCAAACCCAGCTTCTCTCATTGACTTTGCTTCTCATAAGCTGGCTGGAAAGATTGTGAAAGGTGATTATGTGACCCCAGGATTCTGCAACCATTGCCAATTGCCAAGCACCTGAATTTTGGTCATGTGACTGTGGGTGCTGTGATGGTTGTGAGAGCGAATACCATTTGTAAAACACTTTTTTTCAGTGCCATTGTAACTTTGAAAAGTCACTAAAGGAATGGTTGTAAGTCAAGGACAACCTGTACTACTTGCAATAAATATATTGCAGAAAAAAAAATGCAGTAAAGGGCAACCCAAATTATTTGGGAGCTACATCATTTTTTCTAGAAGGAAAAACCTGAACTTTAGAGCAAATGTGGATAAGGAAAACATGACACAGACATACAAAGTCATGCATTATATGGAAATAAGCAGAAATAATTTGTTTTCTGTTCTCATAAAGTTAAAATTAGAAATCACCAGTGGAGGGATTCAAATATGTGAACAACCAGTTCCTGTGTAGGCCATTTCCAGAAGTCCGTTCTGGGCCTAGGTAATAAAAAATTAGCTACCAATTCTCTCAAACTCGCGCGAACCAGCTGAATCCCACCACTGGAGATCACCTACTGCAAGTAAACGTGTGGTGATTCAAGAAGTACTTCTTTAGATAAGACAGAGCTAAATATGGTATATCACGTATTCAGAAAAGATAATGCCCTTAAAAGAGAACTCAATGGATTCAAGCAGAATTGAGAAACTCAGTGGCTAATAATCCTAATTAATGCGAACTTTATATTCTATAATTCAGAACATACATTCAGTGTATATATAAAAATGATTCTATATAGATAAATGGAAAGTAAAACCACTATCTTACAAAGAAACTTGCCTCCAAACTAGTACATATTCAGGAACTATCAGCTTTGCAATGGTTAGGAATAACCGTACATCTTTATGGTTTCAAGTAGTACAATTATGATTTGGTCTATGAGTGAGCTAAAAGGTATAGTGAGATAAAGTATAGTGAGTAAGTCCCTTTTGGTAAGATCTACACTGTAATCATTCACAGTATAAGGCCTGTGTAGGGCCTACTTCTAAATAAGCAAGCAAACAAACTTTTGAATTCAGATTTATAGCACTTACAATTTCAGTCATGCTCCCCAAAGCATGGAAATTGTAAATTTGAGGTACCCAACATCATTTCCATGCCATGTAAGCAGTAAACACATTTTACAGTTTCTCCTGAAACCCTCACAGGCTCACACTTTCTCTTGGTCTTTCACCTTTTTTTTTTTCTCTGCAGCAGAAGAAAACATTGCCAGGTTGGATACCAACCAGAGACCAAGCATAACAGATTCCCCAAATGACACACTGTTTTGTTTAGGGGCAACTCTGAATCACAAACAGATGCACAATTTGTTTCAAGTTAGTTTTTCAATTTTATTTAAAACTGTTGACAAAGCATGAAATAATAATAATAAATCAGTTAAATAACCAACAAAAAACAGAGGAAAGCACTTGGCTAGTTGATAAATCTTGCCTTTCATTTCTCCAAACCATCAAGGATTATTTGAAATATTGTTAAGTTGCCAGCAGCCCAATGTCACACTGTTTTCTCATTTTTATAAGCAGGTTGAAGCAGCTTTTCTATTTTTGCCTCACATTCAAAAAGCGTGAATAAAGATTCTCCACTTTGCAAACCACCAGAACTGTTAAGACCAACCTGAAACACTTTCAGTTTGTTATTTATTCAATTTATATGGCCATCCATCTCAGTCAACATCAACCTAGCCATATATTTCAGGCAGTGAAACTACTATGCAGTTGGGAAACTGGTCCCAAATGATCCCTAGAGTCCAACCTAACAAATAGGTCCTTCATCCATCTATCTATGGAGCAGTACCCCTGAATACTACCAGAATGTCTTTAATGAACCCAGTCACTTCTTCAGTGTTGTACTGGTTTCTTGGTTAATGCCACATCTGAAATCTAAGTGGCACATCTTTGAAAGGAAAACACCCCTCTCCAGGCCCAACTAATCTTGATGATATATGCCAGGTCATATTTCTTATCTTTGATTAAATTACAAATGAAGGAGGCCTTCTTATAGACTGATCAGGCATTCAGAAGTAGCAATCACAAATACTCGGCAAATACAGTAAGTGAATGGTTTCTAACTCTCTATTTCATCTGTTTCTTCAAAGTCTTTTAATTATGCTGTTATAAATAAGTAAGCATAGAGATCTGATTAATTCAATTTGAATGCAGATACCCCATGGGAGTTCTGGAAAAGCTAACAAATCCATTCTAGCAAGCATATAATCATCATATCTGGTGACAGTAATTAAAATAGAGCAATAATCTGCTAACCATCATGTTATCTTAAAAAAAGAAAGAACATGATAGGTGAATCTAGAGCATTGTATTGCACTCTTTACTTAGAATAAAGAAGTTATGAAATGGATGTAACATTTAGAAAATGGAGCATCAGGCCTTGAAATTTCATCAATTTAGTTTAAAGAAATTTCGAAGTAAAAAACAGATTACTATTTACTGCTTTTTGCAGAAGTTCAGCCTGCAGAGAGAAAAATAATCTATTGCTGGGAACAAGACCTGCCCTGTAGGGGCTGGTAAACTCTTTCAAAGTACCATGGATGATTTAATGTAATTTACAATTCATTCTGAATTATCTGATGCCATTGCTTCTGATTGTTTGTGGTGGAATGCCCTTTCAATTATTAAAGAAGGCTCAGTTTTTAGACTATTTAATTGACCAATCTATTTTATTTGCTGCCAATGCTGAAACTTAGTTATGCTCTGATGATATAGTGTCTGCAATCACCTTTTCTAAAAATGGATTTCAATTAGGACAGGCTTTTATACTTTCAGGTAGGACTAGTGGCTTAACTTTATTGTTTAAGTACTCTAGGCTGGTGCATTTTTGTCTTCGTCTGCAGCAATTATTAGCTATTCTTTCACGTCTTTAGCTCTTGAACCAAATTTTCTTTTACATTGTTTAATTGTAATTATATATCATATATCTGGCTCTAATGATCAGTTTCTTTGTGGCTTTTGTCATTGATAGAACTGACCATTAAGTTGTTGGTGCTTGGGGAGATCAGTATTTTGGATACCTTATCTAATTTTGGAAATAAGATTTATTCATGGTTAACTTCTTTGACCTAAGGCTGTCAATGACTGCTCTTACCCATTTCCAAGATAATTTATACCCATACATATATGTGTACACACACACACAGCACACACACACACACACACACACACACACACATTCTGACATTGAAATGATCCAGGTTTCATTTCCTTATGTAGGCGACTAGCATTGTCTCTATTATATCTATAATATAGTTTCTAATATATTTTTTATTTTCTCTAGTTACTGAATTAGTGAAAACTAAAATGTTTTCCTTATATTTTGTGTTATTCAGATTCTTTTCTTTCTTTGTTTTATGCATCTCTTCTTCCCCCTGTCAACCTATGAAACCTACTGTCTTTAGGTTCGCTGTAATGCTTCTAGCTTGTCTACAGTAGGGGGGAAAAAGAGGGAAAAATTTTGAATTCACAGGTGTTTCTTATCCTTATGAGAGCCAAAGCCATTGAAGAGTTGTTTTGGCTGACTGAAGTTTCTTCTCATAACAAATGCTGGAAGATTTATTGGACAATGTGATCTGAACTGTCATAGAGGAGAGGGAAAATTTAACTCTTTTAATTATCTGTTTCCTGCTATATTCTCAGAGTTAGCTTCCTTTCTACCTTACCGGTTTGCTAATGCCTAATAAAATTTATATTAGAGAATGAAATATCGCTGGTATTTTGCTTCGTTGGGCTCCTCAGCCAGAACTTCCCTCTTTTCTATCCCTTTTAATCAGATTGGTTAGTCAATCTCTTATGGCAGGCATTTTTCTAATCTCTCTGAAATAGTCCGCCTTTCCAATCTCTCTCTCTCTCTCTCTCTTTTTTTTAAAATCTTCTTTGGATATTTCAGTTTGTCTAGAGCCTTTTCTTTCACTTTTGCCAGAATTATTGAATAAGTCTTTCTTAATTTTCCCCTGATCTTTCAGCAAATTATTTCACTAACGTAGTCCAATTGGTGTGTTATATAGATCATTCTACAGAGATAGGGCTGACTGCAGTTAATGATTTTCCCATGACCAAAGTTAACAATCTTTCCTCAGTACGGGTGATGTTGTAACAGTCAGCAGCATTTTACTTCCTTAATCATTAAGCACACTTGTCTTTCTTGAGTTCTTTTGGTATTAAGGTCACGGTTGTTTTCAGTCATATCTCACTGAATTTTTAAAGCTGTACAAAAGCATTTTTGTTCTGATATAAGTTAGAAATTAGTTAATTATTTCTATTTCTATTAAAATTTTATTTAGAGTCTTTTTTAGGGGAGAAGGGCAGCATAAAAATTTAATAAATGAACAGATTAAAAAATTATAGTAAAATAAATAAATAAATAAATGTTTCCACACAACTACATTTTATCTATGTGTATTCATTTCTATTCACTTTGTATGCATTGTCTTTGGTTCAGTGGATGAAGATGTTCACTATAAATATTTGGGCATCCTTCAAACTGACAACATCAAACACACTGAAGTCAAGAAGGTTATACATGAATCCATCACTACAGTAAAAAAGATCTTAAAGTCCAAATTCAGAGGAGGAAAGACCATCAAGGCAATGAACACTGGGCAGTTTCAATACTTAGATACACAGCTAAAAGAGCAGACTGGACTCAAGTGGAACTAAAAGCACTGGATAAATAGACCAGAAAAGTTATGATAATGAATCATGGTTTTTGTTTTCAGACTCACTAAAAAAAATAGGTGAGTTTGGAATGTTGCAAGTATACCAGACAATTGAAGAATGAAAAAGGCCATTGGAAAAAAACCTGAAGGATGATGAAGAATATGCATTGAAGTATCTCATGAAGGCTTACTAAATACTGGAGAGACCAAAATGCCCACAGGACTAAATAAAGAAATAAAAGCAGATAAGGGTAAACAAAGTATTACATGGCCAGTAGATATAGACTAACAAACAAAATAGTAGGCAAAACTACAAGACCCGCCAATGGCTAAGAGCAGAAAAGCTGAAGGAAGAGATAGAGGGGCTAATTCTGGCTGCACAATACTAAACTTTAAGAACAAATGCATACAAAGCCAGTATTGAGAAAACAGCAATGGACAGCAAGTGCTGCCACTGCAAATAAGCTGAAGAAACAATGGATCACATACTTATGGTAGTTGCTGCAAGAAGTTTGCACAGACTGGCTACAAACAATGGCATGACAAAGTAGCAACAACAGTGCATTGGAATATCTGCAAGAAATACCATTTGCCTGCAAGCAAGAACTGGTGGGACCATAAAATAGACAAAATAATAGAAAAAGAAGAAGCTAAAGTGCTCTGAGACACACACCCTCTCTCTGTCAACTGCAATTGAATAGCTTACTTTTTTTGTTGTTACCTTAAACCCACTACCAAACAATAAGCCTATCCCAAGTTAGTTGGGAAAGACTCAAGTGGTGAATAAAAATGCCAAATCCAGCTGACTATGTGACCAACAAAAATAATAATCTGAAACATGAAGTGATGAAGCAGCTAGTTGAGGTTTTAGTGGTTTATCATCTATATTATTTAGCTGTTTGCTGTCAGGACTTCCTGAAGTTGCTTAGAGTTTGTATGGCTCTGGATTTACTTAGTCCCATATCTCCTTTTCACCAGTTTCAATGTTGCTTGGATCTCCATAAACAATAAGAGCTTAAATTGTTGTTGATGATGTTTAAGGTACTGTACATAGAAATACATATTAATTTGAATAATTTTATTATGCTTCATGCTCCTGAACATTAAGTTCAATTGTGTAGCCAATTTAATACGTATTTCCATCTGACAGAATAGTTACCTCAGATTTTATAGCCTCCTCCTAGCTAATACTTATTTTTTGGGAATGGAATGCATTGGACTTTTCCCTAAAGTTTGATTTCATGAAATTTAAAAGTGCACTTATAATTCACCTTTTACAGGACTTTTATGAGATTGGATGATGCCACTTAAACTATAGCAGTGCTATCACTAGATGATGATTACCACATCTAGTTAGCTTTGCATTGTAATTTCTATTGTTATAGTAGTAGGCCTAGGTATTATGCACACTAAATAAAATTATTGCCACTATTACTATTATTAAACACATCCCCTGAATGTTTATTTGGAGAACAATTAAGTCTCTGTTGCTTTTTCTGTACCAGTTTGAAAAATCCTGTGGTTTTCTTAAGCAAAGTAGGAGTTCATATGATGTGACCAGAATCAAATATTGATTTCCTTGAAATTTTGTGATTTCCTCAGTTTTGTTTATGAGGGATCCAAAAAGTTAATCCCCCTGCCATAAAAAAAAGCAAAACCAAAACCAAAACAAAGCAAAACTCACAATCAAACTAATTATGTTGTGTTTTGGTAACAGAGAAGCCAGGATAGAAAAATTGGGTAAGGAAATGAGTTATTTCAAACACTTTCATGGAAGAATGGTGAGTTGTAAATAATCTATTGATTACATTCTCTTCTCTACCCTTTGTTAATTCTAGCATCCTGAGCTCAAATGTTCAGGACCTTTGGTGAAATGGTGAAAAGCAATTGTTTTTTTCCACGCTGATTTCTCCTCTTACTTCCAACTTTCCAGTTTTTTCCCTAAAATATTTTCTTTTCCATTTCAAAGCCATTTTATTATTTTGATTATGATCTTATCTTTCCTGAGGTTTCACATAGTGATCTAGACAAATAAATATTATTCCTTATGGATGCCATTTTTGTATGCAAGAACTGGTCTGGTCGCCATATGTAAAGCTTTATTTAGGGTTCCTGCTTTTGTTAATCTGTGTTGTGGAGACTTAGTTGAATAGATTTCATTTTTGTTCCTCTTTTGTCTGCTACTCCTCAACCCACATGTTGATCCTAATTATTATATTAAGTTTCATTGCCTTTTCCTTTCCATCTGCGAATCAGCAATTCATTATAATAATTATACTTATTATTTCTGTGTCCACCCCTTATACATTTTGTGGTTTATATACTTTGCAGGCACAGATTTGTTTTTTTTTTTAAATTACACACAAATACTTAGAGCTGAAACTGTTGTGTAATAGTGGAAAACTAAGTAGTATACCCTGGACAACTGTTTGCTAGAATTGCCAGTAACCATCTAAGGTCTCTCACAAAAAAGTTATGATGTTCAATCAGAGTTTTCAGGCAGGAGCTATTTGAACGCTAAGGATGATATTAATAACAGAGAGTCAGTTTGTAAAATTGGATACAACTAACTTGCCACACCCCTGGCTCCAACAAGAAACAAGCTGTTGAGTTCACAGGTGGTTGGTTTATTCTGGCATGCGGTATCCAAAGAAACAGCAAACAAAGTTAGTACTGGGAGCAATCACCTCCCAGCTCTCTAAATAAATGCCTCCTAACCGGCCCCACCCCCACCCACCTAGCCAACAGCCAGTAAGAGCAGCCAGCTGTTTGGCAGGATGGCCACAAAGCTGATGGCCATGTAGCTGTGCTCTGTAGGGTCCCCCTTCCAGTATCCAGGTAACAGGGGAGGAAAGGGGCTGTTGCTGCCATCTCTGTTGCTGGTCTTGTCCCCTCCTCCCCTCTCCCGTTAGTGGCAAGCTCACAGAGGCTTGACAACGACTTTGCTTAATAACAGAAATTCAATTCCTAATTCTGGTTGAGAACTACCTATACCTCTAATATCTTTGCTAAACACCTTACTTTTCTATTTTTGTAGAAAATGTTTCCTTGATTGTTTCAAGCCAGGATTGGAAAGCTCATCAGCTTCACAGGTGGATAAACAATTGGATCTTCATGCCTGTGGTATTGGTGCAAATGAAAAATTGGATAGGAATTTTATATATGCTGTTCTCATACCCTTGAAAGAAGGGCAAAGTAAAACAAAAGTCTAAGTAACTGAAGTAAAAAGTACAAGTTGATTCAATGTATCTTCTAGTATGTATATAGGGAATTCTTCTCTGCCCTCTTTTTTTCTTTTTTCAAGAGCAGGTATTGTATTTTAATTAGGCCTGCACAAAAATTGTCCATTTCATTTTTCAGATTGGACAGTAACTTTTGCAAAAGCCACCTTTCCTTTTTCAATATTTTTCAGATTTACTCAACCCAATTCAAAGCTACTATTTTTAACTGCTTTCTTGCTTTATCCCAGACCAAATAAAATAATATATTATGCTATTAGATCTGTTTACATGGCAAATGCATGGAGATATGAAATTTGATTTACATGGATAGTCTTAAGACTTGCGACCACTGATTGCTCTTTGTAAACTTTCATTGAAAAATTGTCCTCTTTTACTACTATAGTAGTTGCATTGAGATAAATTTAGTAAAGTTAGGTAGTAGGTAGGTTAAGATTTTATTATTGAACTTTTTTTCATTGGGATTGTAAATATATTATGGCATATATTAATTTTATTCTTTTGATGCAATTTTAACTGTTGATTATTTTTTATTTGCTAACATTTATTGTGTCTGTATCACATCCCACAGAGAAGCATAGTATAATGAAATATTTGTTTGTTGGTAACTGGAGTTTTGGATGTGACCAGATAGACTTAGATTTCTTTGCCACAAAACTCTGTGAATGTTTTTGGTAACAAAACCCAGCATGATTTGTACAATACAATAGGATAATATCTACGCCTTTATTTCTTTGAAGAAAGAGTGAGATTAACACAATATGTTAGGTAGATAAATTCTGCATTCATGGACCACCAAGCTAAAACTAATTAATATTACTATATGCATTGTGCAATACAGATATTTGGAATTTCACATCTGGGATTCAGGTCCAGCTGATTTATTTGAATGAAACACACATAATTATGGTGAGAAATGAGCATTCTTTGATCTAAAATATAAAAATGAAGAAACACTCTTAATTATTTTCACTCCTTTTTAGGTGCATAGTGTAATTACCACGATGTGTTTTTCACAACTAATTAGAAAATAGTAGCATCAACCTAATTGGGTGAAGTTGCACCTCAAAAGGACCAGAAAGTCATTGTATCATCCCTTCAGATTTACATGTGCTGTGTACAGAATAAAATGGCAAGTATTGTGAATATTGGTTTGTTTGGGTTTGTTTTGTTTGGCACAACACAGGAGAACAAACCCATCAAGATCAGATCCAGCATTTAAAAGACAAAGGCCACTCTTTTGAAGACAGCAAACTCCGCTGGTTTGAAAGTGGACCGCTGGTTTGAAAGTGGGATCAAAGAGGCCATCTATGTCAAAATTGAACAGCCCTCTTTCAACAGAGGAGAGGGATATGACATCATCTATCTCCAGTCTACAACACAGTCCTTTCAGCAGTTCCAAGAAGGCTCCATCCCCAATTGCACCACTCAGGTGATCCTGAGGACACAGATAAACCTCCAAATGACCTCAATGATTCTCTAAAAGAATGCAAATGACCAGCTGTCTGCAAAAGGAATATAAATCCTTCCATTCCCCCCCCCCATCCACTCAGAGCTGAAGAAGCTTCTTGGATGAGAAGATAAATGTTTTCAAAGAAAAACAAGAAAGTCCATTTGCCTCTTGAAAAAGCACCTTTGGGACCTAATACAATAATTTTTGTCTAATTTGTCATGACATGGTGACTAATAATTTGGTTTCATTCCACACTATCTCTGTCACACAAAAAGCCTCTTCCATTCTATCTGTTCAGTCATCCCATTCATCCAGCAGTAAATTCATGCATGAAGAGTTGATACATTAAAAATTATTCTCTTTACAACAGAGATAGATGATATATACCCATCCAATTGTAGAACTGATGGATTTGTTTATTAATTTTTTCTCATTTGGGGTATTTGGTGCCAACAGTATAAATCTAGTGCTTCTCTGCTTCTGAACTGCCATGATATAAGAAACTAACATTTAACTTTTGTTAAAAAGACAAACCCCCAAAATTTAATTGCAAAGACAGAGTGTGAAGTTATTTGAATTAAAATGCTTGTTTCATTTTTTGTTCCTTGTTTAAATAATTCTTAACATAGCACTATCAACTTAGCACATTAAATGTCAGTCTTTTTTTTAAAAAAATGATCTTTATTTTAAAAGGGTTTCTATAAACAATTAAGAAGCTTCACACTGCCATTTTTAAGATTATATTCTTGACTATTCTAATCTGTCAACAAATACTCAACAAAACATTTTCCTAATTTACTTGTGAAGGGATTGGCTATTTATATACTTGAGGTATGTAGCAATTCAGGTTTAATAAATCTTATTTTAATCCATTCATTTGTGAAAGGATTATTGCTATCTTGCTCTAGATCCCATTCTGCGGACAAAACAGGGGTGTATATAATCTGTGTGGTCTATAAAATGTGAAAAAATACATGTAATTTTTTTTTCTCATTCTCAATTTCCTAGACCTTAGTGCCAACCAGCAAAATTGATTAGTGGGAGATTTAAGGCTGATAAAAGCAAAGGTTTTACTTGTAACATAACTGAATGTTGGTACTCCATGCAATATGCAGTGACATCAATTCAGAAAAATCTAAAAGGAGATTAGACAGCTATATGGAGGAACAAGTATATATGGATGCTAATCATGATGACAAAATATTATTTCCAGGATCAGAATAGCAAAGTCTATATTTACTAGAGAAAAATATTGATAGAAAAGTATCGTTCTATTTTCCTGCTGATAGACATCTTCTAAGGTTCTTGTCAGTTACTTTAGAACCAAGATATTAGACCAGATAAAAACCTTGGACTGGCCCTAAACCACTAATCAATCTGTATATACAAGATGCAACAGTGGCCTGGAGAATTTGGATACAAATTCCAGATCATTTCAAAAAATTGTCACTGAATTTTGAATGTGATGGATGGAATGAAGATTAAGTACATGGAGAGTAAGAATATTATCTTTGTTTAATTGATTCATATTAAGCTCATCACAGTTAATTCCAAACGGAATGAAATCAAATTACTTTTAATCCTGGCTTACCTATTTTGTAAAATACAAAATATTGCACATCGCTCCAATGCTCCAATCGCTCTTGCTCCAAGAAAGGATAACCAACCATATCATAGATATGTTGAATCAGTGTCAGAAAAGCATCCATTCTGGCTGTGACATAATTCCCTATCCAGAAAATGTAGTCCTTGCAAGGCATGGAATGTCTGCCAGCTACATGCCCACAGGCAGATTAAATTTGAAATGTTAGGACATTTAAAGCATATTCTTTAAAATGCCTCATTGCCAACAAGACAAAATGCTGGTAATATGCCTTAAAAACTATTTTTGATGTACAGCTGTTTAAATAAATTGGGTTTAAAAGGAATGACCTATGGGAACATTTATAGTTAAGCTTTCTCTTCTTCCGATAAGAAAACAGCCTTTTGTTTTTCAAGTGGCTTCAAAGTGTTTGCTGGAAAAAAAATGGAGGTCAGGATAGCAAAGACAATCAGTGGCCATACACACACAGAGGAAAAGGTCTCCTCTCTGAGATAAAATTTGCCCTTAAAAACAGATTATAGATTTCAGGGAGGTTTAGCTCAGTGGAGTACACAAAGAATGATGAAGGTCTTTGACTTCTGGAAATAAGTAGAACAAAATGCTAGGAAATACTTGGAATACTGCAACCAGTTTGATCACCGTGGTAAAAAAAAGATGCTGAGACTCTAGAAAGAGTGCAGAGAACAGCAGCAAAGATGAGTAAAGGACTAGAGGCTAAACTGTATGAACTGTTGTGAGAACTGGTTATGTCCACTGTAAAAAGACATGGACTAGGGGGTGACATGATAGTAGTCTTCCAATATTTGAGGGGCTCTCCTAGGCATATGAGGGTAGAACAAGAAGTAACAGAGGGAAACATATCAATGAGAGATCAATCTAGAACTAAGAAGAAATTTCCTGGCACAACAATTAATCATTGGAATAGCTGGCCTTCAGAAGTTGTGGATACTCTATCACTGGAGGTTTTTAAGAAGATACTGGACAGCCATTTGTTTGGAATGGTATGGGGTTTCCAGCTTAAGCACTGGGTTGGACTATAACACCTCCAAAATACCTTCTGATTCTGTTATTCTGTAGTTCTGGAAACAAGAGAAAGAGCTGCAGATGGGACAACCAGAATGTAAAAGATGTCTCAGATTATAGAAGGAAAAGTAGTGGCTGGGAAATGATTCAGAAGGAACCCTCATTAGTTTTCTGGAGAATAAAAGGAAAGGAGGGAAGAAATAGTTTCAGCCTTGCAAGATTCTTTAATGTAACCTTACAATAAAGATAGAGATTCTCATGTTTGTTGTCTGAATTGTCTCACAGAGCAAATAGTGTGTGTGTAAACAGATGCATGCAGAGACACATGCATGCCTGAATACATATATTAGATATTCTCCTATATTAAGTTTTTTCATTTCAAGTGTTAGTGTTGAATCCATAGTCCAGAGACAGTAACAACTTGTCTAAGATCATTCGGCAAATTTTAACACTCAGCTGGGAATTAAAGTTCTTCTGATCTAATCTTATCACAGTTGTGAAATATTTGAAGGAGGGAATAAAAATCATAAATTCCTTATTACAAAGATAGTTAAAGGAATCTTTCTTGGTCTACTCTGTATAAACACACACATATACACATAGATACTTGGGGACTGTAACTTACAGAATTTCCACACTGAATCTCAAATAGAGTAGGAATGACTGATTTGTGAATGACTGGTTTACAATTTTAGAATGGGAATAAATCTTTTTTTTTTTTTTATCTTGAAAATTTTTATTTTTTAAAAAACATACAATCATTTATAAAAATACAATAAAATTTTAAAATAGAGAACCCCCCTCCCTTACCCTCCCTCCCAGCCCCACCCCCCCTCCCTTCACTTCCCAGAGCAGAATACAGGGTTAAGAAAAAAAAAGAAAAAGAAAATTATAATAATTAAAAAAAAAGAAAAAAAAAGAGAAAGAAAAAAAATATCATAATTAACCTTTAACTCCATAACTTATAAAACAATTTTCTATAATATTTGATATTCATTCATAAAATAAATAAAACTTTTTAATTCCATATTTTTTCTGAATATAATCTATACACCTTCCCCATACAGTAATATATCTTTCTTGTGTATGATCCTTTAAATAAGCAGAAATTTTTGCCATTTCTGCAAAACTAGATACTTTAAATATCCATTCTTCTAAAGTAGGCAAAGAATCTTTCTTCCAATATAGACCTACTAGTAACCTTGCTGCAGTTACCTATTTTGTTGTTCCTCTGAAAGTCTAGGAAAATGTACTGATTGTAAATATTTATCTATATCCAAACCCCTTATATTATCACTTGAATATAATTTTGTGTAAAAGTCCAAAAAGCTTTTTTTAATCAAATCTTGCTGAAAAACCTCAGTACCTTTATATTTTACTTTCTCTATAATTCTAGCTTTCTGTTTCTTTCGTAACTGATAAGCCAACCACCTCCCAGGCTTATTCGCATTGCAAAAAGTATTATGTCTCATATACGACAGATTGGTAGCCACCTGATCTGCCATCAACATGTTAAATTGTTCCTTAAGCATCTTTATAGATACCTTTAAATTATTATCAGTAGGGTTAAGAACCAACTCTTGTTCTTTTGATTTGATCTCTTCTTCTATTTCTCTACGTCTTTGTGACCCTTTTCCCTAAAAACTTTATTCAATTGAATCAAAATTCCCCTCATATATGCTTTACTAGCGTCCCACACCATAGACATCGATGTTCCCTTATTCATATTTATAGTAAAAAAGTCCTTTAAATGTTCTTTACACTTTTGTACGAACTACTCCCGATTAAATAAGTTCTCATTCAATCTCCAGGATCTTCTATTCCCGTCTTCCGAATATAACTCCATCCACACCGGACTATGATCTGACAATGTTCTAGGAAAAATTTTCACCTTCCTCACTCTAGGGAGGAAGTCACTAGTAATCAAAAAAAAAAATCAATCCTTGAAAATGACTGGTGTCTATCAGAATAAAAGGTAAAGTCTCTATCACTTGTATTCCTTTCTCGCCAAATATCAATAAGCTCCAATTCTTCCTTCAAATCAAAGAAAGTCATAGGTAATTTAGTTTGAATAAAAGTTTTAGAGGAACTTCTTTTGTCTATAGTTGGGTCTAAAACCCCATCAGACAAGAAAGTAAAATCTTTTCTGGCTCTTAAAATTTTTGGAGGTATCTCTTTTAAAATTATCACGTCTTGATCAGCAATTTGAAACTTTTGTTTGTAAAAAGCCTGTATAATTTCATTACGGATAGATCTTCTAGAAAAATAAATAACCACATCTCTTGGTAGATTTCTCTGTCTAGCAACCCGTGAATTAACTCTAAAAATTTTTTCTATCTCATTCTCAATTATTTCAGGCCGCCAACCAATATTAGGAGCAATATCTTTCACAATAAGCATCTTTAAGTCTTCCTGAGGGTTCTCCCTCAGGCCTCTGATACGCAATGCGTGTTCCATCTCCCTATATTGTGAAATGATTTGTTCATCCTGTGTAATTTCTATCTTGTTCTCTACCTCCTGCATTCTAAATTCCATCCTTGATGCATTTTCAGTAATCTTTTCCATCTGGTCATCAATCCTTTCTATGTGCAGGGCTAAGCCCTGAAAGGCCAGAAGGATATTGTCTCTTACTTGTTTATTCTTTTTCTCCAATAATTCTTCTGTATTAGCCCTCTCTGCAATTATAAGATCTTTTACCTCCTCCTTAATATCCAAAGCATGCTGTTTTAAAGCATCTTGTAAATCATTAAGAGAAATTGCAGGAGGAGGAGGAGAAGGTGGAGGTGATTTTGGTTTCTGAGATGCAGGCTGAGGCATTGGAGAAGAAATAGGAACCTTAGGGGCGGGAGGCAGACGTTTTGAAGCCATTTTCTTAAGTTCCAAGAAGAAAGATTCTTATTGAGGAAAAAAAAAAGGGCACAGTTCTTTTAAGTGTTCTTAAAAAAAAGAGAAAAAAAAATAGAGAAAAAAAGAGGAAAGAATAAAAGCCAAATTCTTACTTCTGTATTTAAAGAGTTAATCTGTATCCAGGTTTTACTCTGTAATGCAAATCAGGCAAGAAAGACGATCGCCATTTTAGTTTTCACTTTCCCTTTCTTCTAAAGGGAAAGTGAACAAAAGAAAAGGAAGAGGAAACTTGCTGAAGTTAAAGGCACCATCAAACTTAAGCACAGTCTCTCCTGGTCTGCTCCATCTGCTTTCAAATACTCACAAGCAGCTGGAAAAAAAAAGCAGATGTGGAAGCGGCAACTTGCTTCATCCCAAAAACTTCGGAATGAAGTCTCCCTGGAACGCGGAGTTGCTCAGGCTCCGAGGGAGCTCTACCCTCCGATCCCCAAAATAACAGGAATCCAGGGGAGCTCTTACCTCTACCTGAGAGCTCTCCTCCTCCCTTTTTCCCAGGGAGGAGATTCAAGCCACGGGACAGCTGATTGTCAAAGTCCCGTGGCTTTTACACGCACCAGGAACGGGCGGCTTTGTAAAACGCCGCCATTCGTCATCCGCTGGAACCACCGGAAGTCGAATGGGAATACATCTTGAGAAGCTAAGATTTGAATCCCTTGAAAGATTGAAAAATGGTCAAGATTTTTTTTAGAGCAATTAATATTGAATATAAATTTTCTCAATCTTGTGTATCCCAGAGATGTCAGACTGGAAGTCATCTGGAGGGAGATAGCTAGGTGGTAAAGAATTAGAGAAGAATGATGTAACTACTGGCATTTGTGAAATGATTTTATGGTAAAACCTAGAAATTTGAAACTAAGACAGAGTAGATTTAATCAAGTTGAAATCTTCATCGTTTTGCCTGATATTTAGAAGAACCATTTTGTTCAATAAATTCTCTCAGGTCAGGATCAAAAGTAGCAGGATTGCTACCATTTTTCAACCTTTCAAGGGATTCAAATCTTAGCTTCTCCAGATATAGTGTATCTTGATTAGGTAAAATTGTCTTTCATGGTTACTGAGCAGCTGATAAAAACAGTGAAACAACAAAACATGAAAGATGAGAGAATAATGTCAATGAAGATTCTCAGTTATCTAGGTAGAGTTGTCTGGAAATTGAGTCATGGCAAAGTCCAGTTAACTTCCAGACATGGAAAAATAGTGTTCTACCTTACGATCTAACTTTCCCCAATCTGGTGCCTTTCCATGAAATGGAACTAAAATTCTGGAATTTCAGTTTTCCTAACTATTCTGGAAATTGTAACCAAAAGTTATCTGAAACTGTGGGGAAAACTGCTTTAAGACTTACTAAAGCAGTCCCAATTATCAATTAATTGCAAAATGTGTCATAATTTTTTGGCCATTACTCAATAAATAAATGGGTTTATGGTTCTAACCATAAGTCATAACAATGTACCTTAGCATAAAATACTATAAAGCAAAATAACAAGAAAAGAAAGTTATAAAGAGAGCTAAACATAAGTTTGGATCAAGAGAAAACCTGTAAGAAGAAGACTACCCAAGACATTCTTTGATATGGCAGAAGAAATTGGAATATAAGATGTCTGGAGAGAAATCAACCCTCAAAATCAACAATATACTTTTTACTCAAATAGCCATAAATCTTGGTCAAGAATTGACATAATTTGGATGACTTCTCAATTAAGGATGGATATACAGGAAATTGAGATAGAAATAGGCACATGGGCAGATCATAACCCTTTAAAAGCGACATGGAAAGGAATACAAAAAAAAAAAAATCCAAGATGGATTTTAAATCAATCTATACTAAAAGATAAAGAATTCATAGAGTTGGCGAAAAGAGAAATGGAATTCTTCTTTAAGGAAAATAAAGAAGATACATCACTACAAAATTTATGGGACACAGCTAAAGCGTATTTTAGAGGTATAGCTATAATGTATATGGCAAAGAAAAATAAACAGAGAAGACAGCAATATTTATTATTAAAAGAAAAAATTAGAAAATTAGAGACAGAATTACAATAAAATCCACAGAAAAAGACTTTGAAAAGAGAAATGGAAATAATAAAACACAAGCTGAATTTGTTGGACTCAGAAAAATTGGCAGAACAAATAAAGAGAGCAAAACAAAATTTCTTCGAAAATGCCAATAAGCCAGGAAGATGGCTAGCTTATAAACTCAAAAAACAGAAAGTGAAGAAAATAATACATAATTTAGTAGATGGGAAAGGTTGTTTGCAATTTAAAAAGGAAAAGGAACATAAACATTTCTTTCTACATTCTACAAAGCAAAACTAACAATCTGACTACTAATAATTAGAAACAAGCTTTCAAGGAAATAATTCAGTTATTCAAGATCTGAGCCCTTGACTTCACTTACAATCAATAATAATCAATAATACCGTAAATGCTGGCGTATAAGACGACTTCCGCGAGCGCTGAAATCGGCGCCAAAGACGGGGGTCATCTTATATGCCGAGTCGTCTTATACGCCGGAAATACTGGTAGTTTCTGGCATATAAGACGACGTTCTAGGAATGCGGCCTGGCTATAAAGACGGGGTCGTCATATACGCCGGGTCACCTAATACGGCGGCATATATGGTAACAAAAAAGCTTCTTTCAACATGTAAAAAACAAGAAAAAAGTGAAGGAAATGATTGGTCCATTAGTGGGTGAAAGTGGCAAGAAGGTGACAAGCAACGGGGAAAAAGCAGAATTATTTAACTCATCTTTTGCATCTGTCTTTATACAAAGGGAAAAAACAGGCCAACCTACCAAAAATGGTGCCATAAAAAACAGAATAGAAATGCAAGTTAAGGTAGGCAAGAAAACAATAAGTGAGCACCTGTTCAGCCTAGACGAGTTCAAATCACCAGGGCCAGATGGATTATACCCCATGGTTCTCAAAGGACTGGCAGATGTGATCTCAGAACCATTTAACTATATTTTTCAAAGATCCTAGAGCACTGGGGAACTACTGGAAGACTGGAAAAGAGCTGATGTAGTTCCCATCTTCAAAAAAGGGGAAAAAAAAGGACCCAGGAAATTACAGACCTATCAGCATGACCTCAATACCTGGGACGATTCTGGAAAAGATAATCAAACAACAAATCAGCGAACACCTAGAGGCAAACAAAGTCATTACTAAAAGCCAACATTGGTTTGTCAAAAACAGATCATGCCAGACAAATCTTATTGCATTCTTTGACCAAGTGACAAAATTAATGGATCAGAGGAATGCTGTGGATATAATTTACTTGGACTTCAGTAAGGCATTTCATAAAGTTGATCACAACCTACTACTTGATCAAATAGAAAAATGTGGGTTAGATAGCATCACTACCAGGTGGATCCACGACTGGCTGGCCAGCTGTACTCAGCGCATGGTCCTCAATGGAACCGCATCTACATGGAGGGAAGTGTGTAGTGGGGTGCCCCAGGGCTCTGTTCTGGGCCCAGTGCTCTTCAACATCTTCATCAATGATTTGGATGAGGGGATAGATGGGGAAATCATCAAATTTGCAGATGACACCAAGCTGGCAGGAATAGCCAACACTCTAGAAGACAGGCTTAAGATACAGGAGGATCTGGACAGACTTGAACACTGGGCGCTTTCTAACAGAATGAAATTCAATGGTGAAAAAAGCAAGATTCTACATTTAGGCAAGAAAAATCAAATGCACAGGTATAGTATAGGGCATATCTTGCTCAATAGTAGTAACTGTGAGAGGGACCTCGGAGTCCTAGTGGACAATCACTTAAATATGAGCCAGCAGTGTGCTGCAGCTGCCAAAAAGGCCAACACAGTGCTAGGCTGCATTAACAGAGGGATAGAATCAAGATCACGTGAAGTATTAATACCACTTTACAATGCTTTGGTAAGGCCACGCTTGGAATACTGCATCCAGTTTTGGTCACCACTATATAAAAAAGATGTTGAGATTCTAGAAAGAGTACAGAAAAGAGCAACAAAGATGATTAGGGATTGGAGGCTAAAGCATATAAGGAACGGCTGCTGGAATTGGGTATGTATAGTTTAATGAAGAGAAGGATGAGGGGGGACATGATAGCAGTGTTCCAGTATCTCAGGGGGTGCCACAAAGAAGAGGGAGTGAAGCTATTTTCCAAGGCCCCTAAAGACAGGACAAGAAGCAACAGATAGAAACTAATCAAGGAGAGAAGCAACTTAGAACTAAGGAGAAACTTCCTGACAGTTAGAACAATTAACCAGTGGAACAGCCTGCCTCCAGAAGCAGTAAATGCTCCAACACTGGAAGTTTTTAAGAAGAGACTGGATGGCCATTTGTCTGAAATGGTATAGGGTTTCCTGCTTGAGCAGGGGTTTGACCAGATGATCTCCAACGTCCCTTCCAACTTTATTATAATTTTTATTTGGCCCTGACATCATCACAAATGGCATGACATCCATTTAGTGGCTTGTTGTTAAATGGAAATGTGGTCTATGCATGTTTTACCTTTATAAATAAGTACAATCCTTGAAAGAATAAGAACAATACATCTGGCTAGCAACATGAAAGGGCTTGGATTTAGATGAAAGTAGATTTCATAAATAAATTTCCTCTATGAAAGAAATTTCCAATTTTTCTATCTCATACAAAATTGTTTCAACATATTGAAGCAATGACTTCAATGGTTGGTAGTGGTTGGCCCATGCTTTCTGGGGAAATTAAGTTGTATAATCAGATGTAGGCTATACCTACTATATTTTCTGGGAAACTTCTCAGGAAAATAAATCACTCAAAAATTAGATTGTAACCCTTTTAAAAAAATCAAAGATAGTGGTATTTGCAATAAACCCTCCCTATAATTTTCTCTTTCCTAAGGCAGCTGACCTTTGCAACATTAATGTGAACAACTAGGACCTAATGAGACCTAGTTTAGCCAGAAACATTTCCTGCAGGTTGATGACCATTTCACTTAATAATGACCCCTAGGAAAATTTCATTCCCATACAGCCCAGCAAGAACCCCGTTAAACCCAGTCTATTCTATCTTACTATTTTGTTATTTTTATCATCTGACTATAATAATAAGCAAATCCAGCATGCTTTCAAAAAGTCAAGACATGGATTTAGGTCCCCAACACTTTCTCCAGAAGGCAAAAAGAAAATTAAAAATGACATTTCATAAGTTAGACAAATAGAATTGAATACAAATAGGTAAAAGAAACCAAATTTACAATGCAGGAGGGGAATATATATCTGGACAATGATACATTTAACAATTGTAGCTGATCCACAGCTGAACATGAACCAACAGAATATATTTCTATTAATTGCCCAAAGAAACTTTTAGCTTTATCAATAGGAATTTAATTAGTGAGATTATCCAAAAGGATATAGACTATTTATGTAAAGACTAGAAATAGAAATAGGAATGGAATGCAAGAATAGAATAGAATAGAATAGAATAGAATAGAATTTATGTTATTTCTCAACATTTGACATTTCTCTTGGTGTTTTGGTTTTTTTAACAAAAGGAGAAACCAACATTGTTGCATCAGTCGTCATTTCTTAAATTATTTTTTATTGCACACATTCCTAGCCTGTTCATTTTTTCTGTTTAATTTTAATATTATTTCACTTTATCAACAAGTTATATGTATACACTATATGCATTATAATTAATTTGTTTAATGTAATTTGTTATAATGCCAGCTACAAAGGCTATGATATTTAAGATTGTTTCAGGTTTTTGTTTGTTAATAATTAACATCAATGCAAACTATATGGCATCAATATTGTTCCTATCCTGCTTCCTTAAAGTCCAACTTTAAATAAGCAGGATCATATACTGTATGTTTAGTTATAATCAAAGAGACTTATGAATTACTGTTATTTTTATTGTTATGGGTGCATAAGAAAATAGGAATCCATAGGTTAATGAAAGTTGTATTTCATGTTTCAGTGAACAGAAGACAAAAATGGGTTTTAAGGGGAAAATGTCAATGGTCTGAAGGACTGATAGTTGATGTGAATGGATGAATACAATGATTAGATCATTTTGAAAAAAAAAATGAATGAAAAGATAACCAGTGAATATTTGCTTAGAAAAATGTGTGTTGGTTTCTGTTGGGAGATTTACTCATTAATCTATTCATATATAGTTCTATATATTAATAGTTCTAGTGTATTAGAATAGAGTGGAGCTGGAAGGGACCTTGGAGGTCTTCTAATCCAGCCCCCTGCTCAAGCAGGAGAACCTATACCATTTCAGATAAGTGACTGTCTAGTCTGTTCTTAAAAATCTCCAGTGATGGAGCACCCATGATTTCTGAAGGCAAGCTGTTCCACTGGTTAATTGACCTCACTGTTAGGAACTTTCTCCTTGATTCTAGGTTGCTTCTCTCTTTGGTCAGTTTCCAACCATTGTTTCTTGTCCTGCCCTCTGGTGTCTTGGAGAATAGTTTGACACCCTCTTGTTTGTGGCAGCTCTTCAAATACTAGAATACTGCTATCATATCGTCCCTATTTCTTCTTTTCTTTAGACTAGCCAAACCCAAGTCCTGCAGCCGTTCTTCATATGTTTTAGTCTCCAGGCCTTTTATCATCTTAGTTGCCCTTCTCTGATTTTTTTCCAAATTCTCAACATCTTTTTTGTGATGTGATGACCAAAATTGGTTTATGTTGCAAGAAATCTGCTTTACTTTGGCAAGATTTCTATCTTTAGGTGAAGAACAATAAAATAAACTGTTTAGAAGACTCTTAACATACGTCTCTTGGTTTTTGGAGGCTGATAGGAAAGCAAGACAGGAAAAGTAATCAGTGCAACAGTAGGTTGAAGCTCCACCCATTTGTACATTCCTCCTCCTCCTCCTCCTCCTCCTCCTCCTCCTTTTTGATCTCTCAGGAAACAATAAACACAACTAGATGAGCAAATTCCACTTTATTGTAAGGCTACAATTATATGAAGTTTCAAAAGCTGCATATATGAAGGTACAAATGTCCCATCTGATTGATCAGGGAGGAACATCCTAAATTTCTTTCAATTAGACAATTAAGCCATTGGGGGGGGGCTGTTCTCCTTGCTCTTGTTGGATCATTCCCCAGGCAGCATTTTTTCCCTCATCTCCCAAAGTCATCCACACATATTCAATCTCTCTCTCTCTCTCTCTCTCTCTCTCTCTCTCTCTCTCTCTCTCTCTCTCTCTCTCCCTCCCTCCCTCCCTCCCTCCCTCCCTCCCTCCCTCCCTCCCTCCCTCCACTAACACATAATAACCAGTCAAGGAAAAAACAAACCAAGACTAACTAATAAACATAACCATTTCATGGGCTCCTTCACACATAATTAGTGTATGTAGTAACACAATAAGAGATGCAGTCAGGAATGAATAGGTATTGAATAAATGCAGATTGAATGCACATTTTATATTGGAACATGTTTAGGCTCTGGTTTTGTCACATTGAGAAAAAGAATTAGGATTAAATTATGAAATAAGTATACAAAGAAAGAGTGTATAACTCAAAAGGAAAGGAAAACTGTGAAATTCATAGCTAGATGAAGTTGATGAGGCGCTCAAAAAATGAGAGGTAAGAAATTTAATGAACAAAATTCAGACTATAAAGCCTTCATGGATATAGTAGAAACACTGATGCTTTGAAAGGATAGAAAAGAGTGATATGTTTAAAGGCATTGGTATAAATTGGGTTTAGATATTTTTTTCTTTTTTTTCACACCTTTAATATTTCTGTTTACTTTTCTGCACTAAGCATAATATTGCTTACCCCAAGAGGGAATAGTATAATGGATATAAACCTTTCTAATAATTTTTCAAAACCACCTCAAACATCCAAACTTCTTGTCTTGTGAATTTGATAAATTAATTAAGCACATTATTGAGAACGCCTCAAAACATCCCCAATCAATGTCACCTGTGTAGTTCTATTTTAAGAACATAATATTGCTCCATGCAGGAATGCATTGCCAGGTATAAAACATCTGGTGTACAAAAGGACTCAATCACATTCATACATTATGAATAGAAATCAATCTGATGCTCTTTTAATACTTTATCTTAAATATTTTTAAGTGTTTTATTTTTATATCATTTTTGTGATGCAACATATGTTAGTTCTTTCTTATTTTGTTTCTTGCAAACATTTTTTTTCATACATTATTAAAATTGACTTAGGACAGACTACCTTGCTTTTCTCTTTCCATTGCATTCCATGTGCATCTATTGTTACTTTCTACATATTAAAGGTCGAACATCTGCAGCAGAGGAAATCTTCACAGGTTTTAGAATTCTTTGTGTGCAGAGTTAGCTCTCTTTGTGGAAGAAGACAAATTGCTAGAAGTTAGAAGTTCTCCATAGATATCACTACTTACCTTTTAGCAACATGATAGTTACAATAAACTCTTAGGTCAATATTAGTGATTATTCTAAAAGAATAAATGATATATAGTTGAACAGTGGTTAAGGACACAAGCTAGAAACAAAGAGACTATGAATTCTAGTCCAGTGAAAACTGGCTGGATGATTTTGGGTGAGTAACCTCCCAGGGTTACTGTTGGGAGGGAAATAGGAGGAGGGGGGAATATTAGCTATGTTCACCATCTTGAGGTATTTATAAAAATAATAACGCTGGGGGGAAATTTTAAAATCTCCAGAGTTTACAGATCCATTTTCAAAAACAGAGTACTTGGTTAATGTTTCTCACTCTTCACCAATTTTCTGCCATTTTTCCCCCTCAAAGAAAATTTCCAGGAACCTATTTTACATTATTCCATCAGCTGGCTAACTTTGAGGAGATCAAAGCTGTTCGGATGTTTTTTTCAGTTCACCCTCATCATATTCTATACCAAAGAAAAGCTTCTCTCTCTCTCTTTCTCTCTCTTTTTTAAAATGCACTATTACCAACATTATTTTACCATGTGTTTCTGTTACTATAAAAGTGTTATATTTTCCATACAATCAGTTTTCCAGCACAGTTCATGCTTTCTGGAATTTGCTTCCATCTAGATCTAGGAGAAAAGTGATTTTTGTTCCACAGCCATGGGTATGTGACTTTTGTGTAGACATGCAAAAAGCCTCAAAAATTTAGATAGATAGCTAGATAGACAGACAGAATTACCGTATATGTAACAATAATGTAGACAAATAACTTCAAATATTTTGTGACAGGAATGTAAAGTTTTATGATATTTTTCAAAAAGGATAAGCTATTCTCCCCCCTTCTCTCTCTCTCTTTCTCTCTCTCTCTCTCTCTCTCTCTCTCTCTCTCTCTCTCTCTCTCTCACACACACACACGCACATGCACACACACACACACACACACACACACACATCCACCTCACATTCCTCTCAAAAATTATGATTTAAAGCAAAAATGAAAGTCCCATCCATGGATGGAAGCTATCAATAAAAAAATTACAAAGCTAGGGGAAATGCAGTGACTCCCATATACAGGGCTTTTTTTCTCATAGAATGCCCAGAATGAAGTTCTGGCATCTTTTTTGGATGGAACCTTATAGGGTAAGCAAGGCGGGTTGCATGAGGTGTGTGAGTTCGGGCACCTTTTTTTTTTTTTTTTTTTTTAGAAAAAAAGCACTGCCCTCTTGAATATCAGAAAAATATACTTTCAAATAATTCTATATAGAATTTCCATGGGTCAGTCTATCTGTTACATAATTATATTTTTCACAACATTGGCTGAAGAAGAAAATAATTTTGGAACTCTAATCTGGAACATATCATATGGCTATATACATTAAGAATTTCACACCAATGTGCTATTATAATTTTTCATCCTCTCCACCTAATATTTGACTACTTAATGTGTTATCTATAAAAAAGATAACCCCTTTCTTGTTGATGATTTACTTACAGTATAAAATTAGCCAATATCAGCATACTTTCTGCAAAAAACTTGCACAACAGAACTTTATGGAATGTCCTTCAGTTGTGTTGGTATGTTTTTAGCAGGATCAACTTTTATGTTTTGCCCATCTTTCTGAGTAAATTAACCACCCGGTCTTTCCTTTTCATGCTTTCCTTTCTCAAGGGTTTCAGTTCTTTTTTATAACCTCTACACAGTTTTCCCAGATGTGTGACAAAACACTACAGTTTTAGGACTGATTTCTGAAAACAAAAACATTCCAGAGCTTGTGATGTCTTAGATCCTCAGGGGGTTTTGTGTACTGATGCCAGATGAGTTCAGAAAATCTGTGGGGTCTCTCTTTAAACCATCCACAAAGACCAGTAACATGAATGCAGCTTGTATACATAGCACGGCTGGGAAATGTGCTTTCTTAACAAGGGAGGAAAGTAATAGCAGTTGCAATAACATTGCTCTTGGTTTGTTGGTTTCTTTCAAGAATTATAGGAACAAGCTATAAAATTCACATGCTGTTTATCATGTTAAGTGGAAGCAATTGATCCAAGGCTGGATCTCTTACCAGCTTATGATTTGAACACAAAACAGAAACTGCACCCACATTTACTGGGAAAGTGAACCAGTTTACAGTGCTGAATTAATATTGCCAACAACCTTTTTTTATTTTTCTTGACAGTTCTTTGTCTTAATATCAGGCACAGACAATTGGGTCCCCTCCAAGTAGGAAATGTTTCACATATGAGTTTGGGTAATGCACTGATGAAACTTTTGGTGGGAACTGATTTTGTTTATTTTATTTTTATTATAGTATTTAAGAAATGGTAAAGATTCCACTGTTGGTGTCAGATTTATAACCAAGTTTCCTGTATTGTAAGAGGCCATGATGGTGAGTTCTACAAAACTGAGTCCTTTCTTTTATGATTACTCTGTACAAGATCCACTTGTTAATATCCAGATATTGCATTATCTTTGCTCTAAATCAGGGATTTGTAACTTTTATTTTATTTATAGATCTTTTTGAAAGTCTGATGAAACATATAGACTCCTCTCAATATACATAGTGGCAGGTGTAAGATGCCTACTGAATAGCACAACCAAGTAGCTGGCAATGTATACAGAAATATTGGCACAACATTTGGCTTAGACCAGATGAAAGATTCCACAAAAGATAGTGGAGAATAAGAGAGCTAAGATCCTGTGTGACTTGCAGATCCACACACACAAGCAGGGTACTAGCCAATCACCCAGATATTGTGGCAGTAGACTACAACCATAAGACAGCAGTGGTAATAGATGTAGCAATGCCAAGTGATAGCAACATCAGAAAAGGTGTATGAGAAGTTGGAAAGTAACAGACCATGAAAAAAGAACTTGAGGGGTTATGGAAAGTAAAAGCAAAGTAGTCCAGAGGTAGTAGGAGCATTCAGGGCTGTGACTCCTAAGCTTGGAGGGTGGTTCCAACATACAATATTTCAGAAACAATGTCAAAGCTCTGTCCAGAAGAGTGCAGCTAAGATATTATGCAGAGCTCCCAAGCTCCCAGGCCTGTGGTAGAGGATCTTAGATTGAGGAAGACCGACAGAGAAAAGGAAGGCATTTTTTAAAAATAAAAGTGTATAGATATTGTATTACAAATAAAACCAATTATACTCAAACATTGTTGTCACCATTTTTTTAAAAAGACTACATCATTTTGAGGACATACTAATTTCAGACAGTGAAATTTATTGAAGTTAACAAATATTTTTGGCATCTAGGGGCCACACATTACTTGTTGCCTGCCTACAGTATTGAATAAAAACCTAAATTTCAGACACTGATAAAAATGAAGTTGTAATTTCCCCCTCTCCCCATTCAAATTCATGGACTACCTGAAATCTAACCATGGATTTCCCAGGGGGTCTCTAGACCTCAGCTTAAGACCCCACTAAGTCAAGATGTGAAATCTTTCAGTGATGAATTACACTGTTGTTGGACTGATGATGAATATAAAGCTTGCTCCAAATCTTCCCCTACTAGAAAACCTATTGCTGATTTTCATCCATGAGAGAGGAAAGGGGCTTCAGAAACTATAAAATAGTCTAAATAAATAAATTTTATTTCTGACAGCTTATAATGGCTGATTGTTTCTTGCTGTGATTTCACATACTTTCAAGTTGTTGGCACCATTTGTGTATATCACATGCAAGTCATATGAAATATTTAGTGGCACAAACCAAACATGACATAGCAGAAGTAGCAACAGCTAAAATACTGAGATTCTTAAACAGACTGAAAATATATTTGTGGCCATCTGTTACCATTCAGAATTCTAGTGACTTAGATTCCATTGAATAATATTGGATATTATTTATTAATAATCCATATAACAATTCATAGAAAATTCACTAGATAGGCTCCCTGGCTATAAGTGTGATTATTAAAGATACACATATAAGGCATCACTTTTATTAGAATTTATAGATGGCAGACCATTTGCCGGAACTCTCAATGATATTTGTGCCATCTATTAAATTAATACATAAACAATTAGAATTAAATAAATGCAGGTGTCTGTCTTCTTCATAAAATGGCAATACTTTCAAGAGTTGGCCATCATATGTGGTAATGTCAAAATACTTCACAAAAGTTCTTTGATCATCTTTGGTTTTTCTTAAAGAACATGTAATATTTTGGAGCTCACAAGATTTGGAAATCTCAGAAAAATAGGGGCCAGTGCTTTGGCATTTGTTTAAAAGTGGTATCCTAAGCCACAAAAGATTGCCACCCCTTTATTTATAGAATTTCTTGCATTTCTTGCCATACTTACCATGTTTTCCCAAAAATAAGACCTGGTCTTTTTTTTTTTTTGCCTCCAAAAGAGGCACCAGGTTTTATTTTTGGGGTTACCTTTTCCACTCACCTCTCAGTGGCAGCATCAACAGTCCCGCCCAGCGGGCCCATTTCTTCTGTGGCTGAAGGAGCAACTTCCTTCTGTAGCTGAGAATGGAGTTCCGGCCTGCATTTTGCAGTCAAAGGCCTTTCCAGAAGGCCTCTGCAGCAGAGAACCAAGATATGGATTCAATTCTCGGCTGCAGAGGCCTTGCAGTACCGAGCTATGAATTGAATCCGTAGCTTAGTTCTCAGCTGCAGTGACCTTCTAGAAAGGCCTTTGATGCGAAATGCAGGCCTGGGGACACCAGAGAAGAAGTGGGCCAGCGAGGAAAGGCCTGGCTGCAAGGTATGTGGGTGCTGGGCATGTGGGGCAGCTCCATCCCCCCATCCCCACGCTAGCTTGATTTTTAGGTGTGCGCCTCACCCCAAACTAAGGCTTATTTTTGGGGTAGGTCTTACTTTTGGGGAAACATGGTACTAGCATTCAGTTCCTAAATAGAGATTGTGCAAATATATCATCAGTATAACATATATACAGTAAGTGCAAGAAGCTCCTATTTACTTTAAATGAGAAGACAAACAGCTTTCTCTCTCTCTCTCTCTCTCTCTCTCTCTCTCTCTTGCTCCTTCCTCCCTCCTTCCTTCCTTCCTTCCTTCCTTCCTTCCTTCCTTCCTTCCTTCCTTCCTTCTCTCACACAAACTTATCTATCCTTCAATCTCATGTGCATCAGTGGAGTACCTCAGCTTCAGTTTTCCATCAGAGAAAGGAAACTTTCTGAGCCAGGGTTTGAAGGTTGATTTGGAAAGCTATGCTAAATCTTGTGCAATATCTTTTGCAATAACATTTGCTTTTCATAAGGAAATAGATGTTATGGCGGCTACCACAGGAAATTCTTGTTAATTTGGTTAATGCAGAAACACACATAAACAATGCATTAGGATTACAGATTATAACGAGTCAAAGTTCATGCTAACTTGAAATCAATCAGTAACTGAACATTTTACTAATTTTATTTCAGATGAATTAGTGGAATGATGCAGAAGATATCACGTTCAAATTTGATAGCTTTCCATTAAGAAAAGGAGCCTGTACAGCAACCTAAAAGCTATTGCCATTCAAAGTAATCAATACTGGAACAGCTGCTTCTTGTATTCCTTTCTAATCATAAGGGTCATTGAGGCAACTGTTGGATTCCATGGTCTAAATGGCTCTACAGAAAAATACAAAATAATATTTAAAAATGAAGGTGTCGGAACAAACAAACAAAAATATCCCTTTACTCACTCATCTAGTTTTAATGGCTGAAGACAAGAGAGTTAAATTATTAATCCTAACAGCTGGTAAAGATTTTTCCCCTTTATCCATAGGCATTTCTATGATTTTTAAAATCTTTTAAGTAAATCAACACTTGAAAGTTTAAATCACTCCTTCATTTGGTGGTGGTGGTAGAGGTAGAAGAGGAGGAGGAGAAGAAGAAGGAAGAGGGGGAGGAGGAGGAGGAGAAACTAAACCTTGATCTCTAGTAACCCTGCATATCAATATGCCATTTAGATCTTTACAGCATAGCATAAGCATCTAAAAATATCTATATGTATAACCAGGTAAACTCATTACTTCTACTTCTATTATCACCAGGAGCTCCTTCTTATCAGTATCCCTAATAATGAGAATTTAATAAAAGCACAATTATGGAGCCAGTATAGCTCAGTGGTTAAAGACTCTGAGCTTGTCAGCTGGAAACTTGACAGCCCAGATTTGAGACCCAGTGCTATGCAATGGGGTGAGCTCCTGTTACTTGCCCCAGCTCCTGCCCACATAACAGTTCAAAAGCATGCAAGTAGATAAATAGGTACCACTTCGGTGGGAAGTTTTCCATGTGTCTTTGTATATAGTCATACATGGAAATGTCTTTAGACAATGCTGGCTAAGAAACAGAGATGAGCATTCCCCCCTAGAGCACAACTGGACAGGGAAAACCTTTATTTTTCCTTTTTATTGAATACACAAAAACTTGAAAAGTTACCAATATTTTAAGATGTGGCAAGGTACGAATATCCATGTCTCACAACCCAGTTGGGTTAAATCAGTATGGATTTGCAAAGAGCTACTGCTTTAATTCATATATAGTATTAAAATAGCCAAGTATAAAACTAGAAAAAGTCCCAAGTTCCATGTTATGCATGATGTGTATTAGTTAAAGTCCATGAAAGTCTAAAGAAGTTTTCAACTTAGGCAAATGCAATTCAGAACTGAGCAATCATCACTGAAAGAACATTATGAACCCAATCTTCCTGCTCTGAAAATGAGCTCAAATATTTTGGTCATTTAATCTAGTTTTATACATTTTTTGTGCTCTTTTCTCTCCAATTTGTGCAATATATTTTATCAGAGAACATATATGCAATAATCCTGCCTGTTTTCTCAAGAGTTTCAAGAAAGCTGTTAGTGCCAGAGGAAAAAGAAAAAGTTCCTTATTTATATTGTTGTTGACACACAGTTATAGTAAAACTGCATGACAATCTTGGCTATATCTGTGGCATTAGAAGAATAATTTTATATGAAAAAATTGGTTATGGGTTTATCCTTAAGTAAAGGATCTGAGATTCTAAGTAGCTCATATTTTTTTCAAGAGTAAAGGAAAATTTAAATGGCTGATAAAGGTTTAGAATACGATCATAAATTCAAATCTCCTGTATGGAGAGCAGGGTGGAGGAAAAGTTTAACAATTCAAGGCATACATACCTGCAAATAAATAAATAAATAAATGAGAATTTATAGGACAACCTGAAAATAAAAAATTCTGGGCATGTTCATTTCTTTAAGAGGTTTGAAGAAGATCTAAGTACAGGTAGTCCTCAACTTCCGATCATAGTTGTTAAGTGAGACATTTCTTAAGCCCCATTTAACCATTTTTCTTGCCACAGTTGTTAAGTGAATCACTGCAGTCGATTAGTTAGTAACCCAGTTGTTGAGTGAATCTGACTTCCCTTATTGACTTTGCTTGTTAAAAGGTCACAAAAAGGAATCACATGACCGTGGGACACAGCAACAGTCATAAATATGAACCCGTTGCCAAGCATCTGAATTTTGATCACCTGATCATGGGGATGCTGCAAAGGTCGTAACTGGGAAAAACAATCATAAGTCACTTTTTTTCAGCGCTGTTGTAACTTTGAATAGTCACTCAGTGAACAGTTGTAAGTTGAGGACTATCTGTATTTTGCTTCTTATTCAAGCTAACCACTGATAGGCTTGTTCTGGAACATTCCCTGTATGTAATACAGATAGTCCCCCACTTACAACCACCACTGGATCAGAACTTTCACTAATAAGCAATGTGATTTTGAAGTGAGTCATCCTGTGACTCCCCCTGATTTTTATGACTTTTTTTGCAGATCAAATGCTTGTGAAACAAACCTCACTTCCCCAATTGTCTTTGCTCACTGGAAACCAGCTGGGAAGGTTGCAGATAGAAATTACCTGACCCCAGGATGCTGCCACCTGTCAACGCTGCAAATATTGTATATTCTTGCTTTTGACAATATGCAGAATTGTCTGGTAATTATTGGGTTAATATAGAGAAGAAGGGGGGTTGGGGGTAAAGCCCAGGAAAGAAAGAGGAAGAAAACATTTGACCTTCACACTAATTGGATAATGTGACATAAGACAGCTGATTTAGGGAGAGAAGTACTGATAATTTAACTGCTCAGAGGAAGAGAACTTAGATTCTAGCATCCCTCCATTGTGCCTGTGCCTATTTTGTAACAATAAAAACTTTTAGGAAAATAATACCTGGAAGTTCTTTGAAATGTTTCATTAGCCGGAACCATAACACCACCATTGTAAATGTATGCTGGTTGCCAAGCGCCTGAATTATGATCACATGACCATAGGCATTGCTGCATTGCTGCTAAGTACAAAGTCCAGTTGCAAGTCACCTATTTCAATGCCATTGTAACTGGACATAGGCTGAGGGCTACCAGTATTGCCTTTTAGCTTAGTATGTCTCTATTACCAAAAAGAAGTCCCTATCCCCTGCATTGGCTTACCTTGTATCTTTGTTTTTCTCCCTCCCCGTTGCAACCTTCCCCTTCACACAACACACACAGAGACAGACACAGACAGACAGACAGACAGACAGACAAACACACACACTGACATATTTGAGACATGTTGTGTACAAAGTAATACTTAATTACTAGCATCTCTCCACTTCCTTAGCAGAAGTGTATGTATGTATGTATGTATGTATGTATGTATGTATGTATGTATGTATGTATTTATGTATTTATGTATATGTCCAGATCTTTGAAAAATTACATTACTGTTATTATTCAGCAGGTAATACTTACCACCATTATAACAGTAATAGATAGAAAATATATCGGGATCTACTGACTGATCTCTGAATGGATAGGAGTGGATTGGTAAGCCATTTCTGACTCCTTGATATTTCACAAAAGGAACAATAATCAGACTTCTCTTGAGCCTGCCCTCTAAATTAGGCTGCTGAAAAGATGAAAGTTTAGAGTTCAGAGGTGCAGTACGTGAAAAGACTACAACTTCAGTTCTGAGGTTGAAAACAAATTCTTGATCTGATTCATAGTTTTATAGCCCCCCTGAGTCAACATTTTGCAGCTGATTCCAGCTGGCAGACACTGAGTTTCAAGCCAGCAAGCAGAGCATGGAATTCTACACCATAGTTAAAAATTAGTCATTGTCTGTTGAACAACCTTAAAGTATGTTTATGCACAGTGACTAATTACTCCCCACTTTTGAAGCGCTGCCTATCCACATCTGATGGTTATGGGTGATCCCAAACATTTGCCCTATATTCACTCTCTTACTGCCCATCCCAAAGTGCATCTATTTTCCCCTTCCTTAACAGGCAGCAAAAAATAGATATTTTCCTTTCTTCCTAAATTCATGTTTGGCCATTTGGGGCCAGACCTAAGAATAAAGATGCAATTTCAGGTCATAAAGTTACTGTTCCAAAAGGCTGGAATTTGGGATGTTTAATTACAATTTGAAATGTATGGATTTAAGAATGCTGTGATTATGCAGGAATTTGAGGCAAGCAGAAAAAGCACTCAAACCATGATAATATTTTAGGCTTTTTAAAAACAACAACGAAATAATTGGAACAAGAAATGCTATCAAGTTCGACTAGAGTCTAGACTAATGATACATGTTGTTTAGCTTTGTCTAAATTAGGGGTGTCAAACTTGCAATGTCACGTGATATGTCGTGACGTATTGCTACTTTTTTTCTATTGCTGGCAGTGGGGTGGGTGTGGTTTCAGCATGACACATCCGGCCCGCGGGCCGGCAGTTTGACACCCCTGGTCTAAACTAATCAAGATGATTTGCATGTTTGGCAGTGATCTCAAGGGTTTCTGAGAAGAGGATTTCCAAATCCTTTTTAAAGATACCAGGGACTGAACATGGGGACTTTTGCATGTTCTGCTCCTCATGGGGCAGCCCATTGGATTCGCAAAAGACATGTAGATTGTAGCAGTTATATATAGTCACAGCTTAGAATTTTGGAGTAGGCTTTTCTGCTGAATTCCTGTAGGTTTTAGATCTCAATACTAAATTTATCCAGAATCAACATGCTCTGTAAAATAAAATATTAATCACCTAAAGAAAGGATGCAGTGGAGAGATCAAGGTCAGCTTCAAGCAAACCTCTACTGTCTTCAACTATGCCCTTATAACACATTTCCATAGGAGGCATTCTTATTGTTATTGTCCATCAAGTCAGCACTGCTTCCTGGTGACTACAGGAATAAATTCCTATAGTTTTCTTGAAAACATTTTTGAAAGTGATTTTACTGATATGTTTTTCTTATGCATGAAAGAAAATGATTGCCCCAAAGTCATCCAGCTGGCCTCTATGCTGATATTATTGTGCAATAAGAGGGTTAACAAATGAATCTGCCATTGCTTTGGTAAATACTTTTTCCAGTATTATCAGAGAAACTATAAATGAATATAATCAATGCAACAGAGTAAAGTAGTTTGAGCAAGAATGAGAAAGTGAAATAGCATCCCATTCAAAGAGATAAAAATTGCTTGATTTTCTTTCCCAACATACTTAACTGTGGCTTCCTTTTCTGTTTGCTAGATTCATACAGTGTACAGTGCAGGCTGATCAATGAATGTTAAATGCAACCCTTCTGAGCAAGCAGTAACACACATCACAAATTATGTCAGTTTCTAGTTATACATATATAAATTATTCACCGGAAAGTTGATGATTAAACAAATGGAAAGACATCACCTGATGGCACTGGAGAACTATTGGCAAAATGTCATCTTTATTTTCCTAAATCTTGAAATGTGTTATTATTAATCTGATATTTATCACTAATTACTTAGTCAAATAAAATAATTGGTTTCACACTTACAAATAAAATGCAACATGTGTAGATGTTTGCAATTTTTTGCTTCCATCTCTCAATGCATCAGCTAATCTATGTAAATTCCCACTCTTATTTAGCAACCTCAGATACTTCAGTGGATAATATAGAGCTGCTTGCTGAAGTTATTTATGTTGCCCTATGCCAAGATACCCAATTGCCTTACAATATTTATGATGTTGATCTTTGAGGCATCTCCATGAGTTAAGGGAATTTCTAACTGCCTTATTACAGATGGCAAAGAGAAAAGGTTACAAAATAGAATTTCAAAAACCCAACTGAAACACAAAGATTAATTCCAGGATGTAGAACCAGCCAGGTGATTCATAGGCTATAAAGACATATGTCCTTCCCGTACCAGTAATAGATTTTAATCCCTGCTAATCCAATTTTGTATTTTACTGATGATTCATTTATTTGGGATTTCAACTGTGTTTGAGAGATCATCTCTTCAGTATGCCTTATAAGTATCTACACTTTGTAAATTCTAAAGGGTTGTATTTTATTGCTAAACATGTTGCATTGTGTGTATTCTCTGACTCTTTGGCCATTACTTGCAATGGAATGGACAATTGCGGCTGCCATGAAGTAAGGAAGTAGTTGTTTTCATAGGGTGAGCCAGGCCTGTGGTTGTTTGGTCATTAAAAAAATATTAGCCAATATTTTTTAGGCTACACTGATTTATTTTTTTTCATCCCTACTAAAAACTTGTACAAATGTGGATTTGATGCCCACAAATAGCAGACAGCTATCTGTGTATCATTCCTATACTTCTTTAGGAATACTGCCTTAAAAAAACTTTTGAAATGTTATATGACATCATCTGAACATGAGAGAAAAAAACAGATGTGTATTTTATAAGGTACTCACCAAAGTTTTAGTGCTACTTTACTGCTTTTTTCAAAGACAAAATTTCAATTTCAATGTTAAGGAACAGCTTTGATTTAGAATTACAGTCACTGTGACTTTTGCTCTAAATATTTTATTAAGCTCCATCAAGGAATATATAAAAATCTGAAAAACTGTCTTACGAAGAACCCACATAACTTATTAGAATTATTACTATCACAGCAGTTATACATACTCGTGCCAATCCAGCCTTTTGAATGTCTCCATTTCTTGATCTCTCAAACCACTGCTAGGCTAATATGGTTATTAGGGCAGAGAGACTGTCCATATCCTCACATTGCAAAGAATTTACGTTTGTACACACAAGACATAAGGCAGAATCTGCACAAAGTAAGAAAATGCACTAAAACGTTTTCCTTCCAAGTAAAGATTATGCACAAAATTCAGTAACAGTGTGACTATTGGAAATACACACAATCTATATAAGTATATGTGTGAAAAATCGTATCTCCAAGAAATCTGTATGGGACTTTGAGCTAAGGAAAAGAAATTCATTGGCCTTATTCTGTAATAAACAAAAACACAGGATATATCACATAAGACATTCCTTATCATCTTAGTATCAGTGAACTGGTTTGAAAAGACAATAGACTGAATTGGATTATTAAGACTATTATTAGACTGCTGGATTATTAAGGTTTGCAGCATTAATTATACCATTTTTTTCTCTCCCTATATAACATAGAACTTTGAAGTCTAATTCAAGCCCAGCAAAGGCTTTCCTGAGTAACATACTGTGTATGCATGTACACACACACACACACACACAGAGAGAGAGAGAGAGAGAGAGAGAGAGAGAGAGAGAGAGAGAGAGAGAGAGAGATATGCATACATACATGTATAGACTTTGTATACTATATACTATACCTGAAAGAGAAATAAAAATTTACATAACTGTAGAGTCCTTGATTTTTTTCTGAGCTTGGTTGTTTGCATGAAACACTTTCTAATATGAATTATGATTATTAACATTATATAGTTGCTCATTTTACCTCAGATTATCTTCCAATCACATGCTGTCTATTTGCCAAATATTGGCAAAATACGTGCCATAAATCTTTTTAGGGTTTCAACGTAAACTTCCTTTTTGGATTTATACCTAAGTGACATCCTGCCTAGTTCTAGTTAGATGGTTGAACATTTTAAGGAAATTCTTGGCCTCCTACTCCTACTACCACTCTTTTATAAATTGCATAATGGGGAGATATTTAACCAGGTCACAAATTTTATCTTGTATAGAAAAGCAATCAATTCCTTTTTACGCTCCTTGGGATTCTTGCTGAAAATAAAGAGAACCTGAACTGTAGTTGCTTTTGGTGCTTTCTGTGTCAAGGTGGAGCCAGGGTCATTGTGCCTCTTACATTTTGTTTGCATTATAATTGATCTCAGACTTGGTCAGGAGTATAATGACAACTGAGTGTGGAGTAGTTGCTTGCATATGGCAATTTATGGGCTATAACCTCAGGTGGGAAGGGAGGAAGGAGAACTCTATTGTATTGTCAGGATTGCAGCATTCATTCTAAGTTGCTATGTTGAATCCAGCCTGTTTTGGGAACTGTTTGGTATCTGGTTAAAGGCTAAAAAGTGGAAAATAAGATTTCTAGTCCTGCCTTAGATACAAACCCACAGGATGATTTGGGACCAGTCCCTCTTTCTAAGTCCTAGGAAGCAGGCAATGGCAAGCCGCTTCTGAAAATGTTGCTAAGGAAATTATATGGGCTTGTCCGGGCAGTCACTGAACAAAACAGGTTTGTTATAGAGTCCATTGCTAGTGTACCTGCTTTTATTTTCTTTCTTATTCTCTTTTAATAGACATCAGTGCCTCATAAGGCCTGCAGAAAACCTAGGTTTAATTTCCAGTTTTTGGCAATCAAGACTAAGAAAACCTTTTACTGAGCACATGAAAAACCATTGCCAGTTAGGATAAACAATGCAAAGCTATATATTTATGCCAATTACTCATTTTCTTCTTTCACTCTTCAGATACATGGAATGTTCATTAATATCGTCCAAGGGTACAATTGTTTTGGGAAGCAATTTAGCAATATGCAAGTGTCAGTGACTCAGTGACTTTGTCTATCTACAAAGTTCAGGAAACCTCATATGCTGGAAAGCATTGCTGAGACATGCCACACCTCACATGGGGGAGTTGGTATCTGCTCTGATTAAATTATCTCTCTTGTTTACTTTCATTAATTAATTTAGTAGAAGAAAGCCCACAATGTGTTTTCTTGGCATAAGAACCATATTCTTCCTATAGGCTGTCCTTTTAATTTATTCATCAATCCTCTTATGTTCCCAGAATAAGAAAAACAACAACAACAAATCTTTGTAAACGAGGGGAATAAATTAGAAGTGGCCTTTAGCGTTCGAGGCAAAAAATTAAATATGATATCTTTGAGTGAATTTTTTTATACATAGAGTTTCTCCTTTTTGACATTTCAACTGCATCATCATTTTGAATGTATTTAAATAAGGCAAATACTCAGCAAATATCTGACAATCACATAAATTCAGTTCAGACATTGTGCTTCAATTGCATATACAATGCTTGTAAGGAATAATGGGGTTACACAATGACCCTTTCACCTTTCCAGGTAAAGTGTTTAGCTCTGCTTAAAGAGAGATAAATGAAAGTTACTTTCAACCATGCTGTTGAGTAAAAATCACCAGGGACTGAGAGTCAGTTCAAGTCTGCACATTAGGGATAGGACTCCTTACACACATTTAGAATAACATTTATACATGCAAAATTTTATTGTTTTTTATATAGTTTTACAATTATAAACTGCCCAGAGTCATTGATTAAAATGCAAAGCTATTGAATCTGAATAAATAAATACACAATTCTCTAACATAATTCAATATCGTAATACATTATAGTGACAACAGCCTTTATCTGTGATGAGTTATCAGTAAAAAACTATAAGTAATGCTTTGTTGGCTCACATTAAATGTTCAGCAGTTTTGATTTCCCATAGAAGTCAGCCAGATGCCACCAGAGGAAATTCTTAAGCAGGATATTAATACAATGCTCCCACCCCCTTCTGTTACTGCTTTCTTGTAATTGGTATTCTATTCTATGCTGCCCATTCAAAGATCTGACAAGTTGCTTTTTGGATGCAAATTTTAGATTTGATGCTTTGCTGAAACATCTTCTTAGTTGTCACATGAACTTACAATGAATCTTGAACTAGTGATTTAAATTCTATTGTGGTAGATTGCTGTGACACATGTTTGGCCAAAGGAATAGAAAAATATGATCAGAAATGAAAAAGACTGTAGGGAAATGTATATTTCTGATAGAGGGGAATCCTAAACCAAGAATCATTTTAAAATGAATCAGATGGAAGTCAATGAAGAATTTGTATTCATGTCTAATGAACACAACCCATTTATAACAATTAACAGAACAGTTCAGGGGATGGGTGCTGATTTGTTAGATTTTCCAAATACATTCCCTGGAAATTCAATCTGTATGGCCAGTAGTGGGACATTAACACAGTAGTGTATTAAAATTGTAGTTAAAATTATGGAACTTATTAGTAAGTAAAAGCCAGAATCAGAGTTACATGAATAGAATTGCATTCCTGGCCCTTTTATGAGCCATGTTGAGGACTCTAGCTCAGGCAACAAATCAAAGCTATTCGCCTTCTGTGCTTTCCACCCTGGTGTTTTATTCTGGCTATATCCTTAGCAGTTTATGCTAAGTTACAGGTGTTACTGTTTAGCCTCCTGAAATAAAAGCAGTCTATCCTAAAAATAAGAGCAGTCATCTTTTCTAAAACCTGCCTTATTTGAGACCATTATAGTTAAACAGATAAATGTACCTAGAATGAATGATGGGTGCTAGTAATAAATAGAGATAATAAATAAAATGTGTTTATGTATGTGAGTGTGTGCATGTGTGTGTGTGTGTGTGTTTCTCTTTAAACAGTGTTTGCTTTTATGCCAACATTGATGGGGTACCCCTTGAAACCTTCAGGATATCAATATTTTGTTCTGACAAAATAAGCCATTATACAGTGACCTTGGCAAGCATCTGAATTACATCAGCCTTAAACGTAACTTTCAGATCTATACAGTGTGCGGCTGTAGCAAAATAATACCTATTATAGAGGAAGGTAGTGGAATATAAGATTGCTCTGATACTATCAGGGATCAGGGGAAGGAGGCAATAACAGCCAGACCAAGAGATGACTTTGAGAACACCTAGGATCATGACATTCTTTTTTTTCCTATAGATTGTTTCAAAAATTCAGAGCCATATCCAGTAATGGGGTACAGCTATGAGTGATAGATGAACTGTCAAATTTGATTTCTGTTTATTGCTCATTTTACCATCTTTACCAGGGATGGGGGGGGATGGTAAAAGTAGCAATGCACCATTGTGACCCAAAGTGCACTCCTTCTGTACAGTTATCACAACATTGCCACCATAGTACAACACCATTTGGGGGGGGGGGTGTCAGTTTGAAGAAAACCTTCAGTCCTACAGATGATTTTACTTCTATCACATTAACTGTTATCACCTTTACTCAAAACAAAATACTGATGCAATTAGTTCATTTATTTTTGCAATGGTGGGCAGTTTTATTTCAAGAATGCTATTTCCACTCTTCACAGCCATATCTTAGCAATAAGCCTCAAGTAAGCCCCCAGCTTGCATGCAGTGCAATGTCTGTGAAACTTCCTGTTCTGCTAATGGGGCCAAACTCGGTCAAACTGCAGCCATACTGTGAGTTTCTCCAACACCATCTGAGTCCCAGGATGCTGCATAAGACTATAAGCCCAACATAGGACTTTATACTTAACATGAAAAGCATACATGATTATTTAAATGATTGTATGATACACATGTTACTATTTTTCATTATCTGCATCTTCAACCACCAGCTCTCTCCTCTTTACACTGGATTCTTATTTTCTTGCCTATATAGCTCTATTCTTATGTAACATAATAACTTTGCTTTTACATTTATACTATTTATCCTACACAGCTGAAATACCTTTCTGGGCTGTTGATAGTGATATTTTAAGACTGCTGTTGCTTGAAAGGAGAACACAATGACAAATTTGTATGGGGGGAGGCTGATTAGAGTTGGGGGAGCTGATGGGTGACAAAAATACAACTCCATCCATTTTTTACACTGTAGTGTTCAAAGAAGGTCATTCTTTCAAACTTTGGATGACATTATTACATAAAGCACAATTTTACTGTATATAATTTTACTCTATGTAAAATGCAATTACACTGCTGTGAAAAGACATGGCATTCAGTGGGAACACTTTTGTAAGCAAGAAGTGAAGCATGTGGCTAATGCAAATTTTCAATATAGCGTGTACACGACAATCCTTTGAATGTTTATTCAGACATCACTCCTGCTATGTTCACTGGAGCTGAAGATGAATATGCACATCATTTTAGCCACAATATAGAATTACACAGTTGTTTTCAGTTTGGCTGGTTTGTTTTAACACAGCAATAAATCCCCCAGCTCTATTCTACACATAATAAACATCCCCAAGTTAATGAACAAGATGTCATAAATTGTTCGTGAATTAATACTTATGTCAGGAGAAGACAGAAAACACTATTTTATACTGGAATAACTGAGGATGAATTTAGATTGGCTGGGAATGAGAGATGTCCTTTGAAAACAATGAATGGGGGTGTCTTCATAATTGGGTGATCAGGATGGACTGATAGGCTGCACCGCTTTTACTGGAAAGTTAAGGAAATTTCTGTTCTTGAAAATTGTTTTTGAATATATATTTCAAAGGGAAGTTGGGCTTAAATACAGAAAGTTTGAGATAGCCAATATTAAACACATTGACATCCCAAGGTTTAGAGTGGACCCCCCAAAGTCCTTCAAAAGTTCATATTAAATTGTAATTTTTAATATGATGGAGGAAGGGAGATATTATTAGATATGTGATAGAAGACTAGGTACATTATTATTTTTCTATAATATTTTTTAGTAAAACCTTGCAAAATATACTGGGGTCAGTATTAGTTAAATATTTTTTTAATTATTTTACTGTAATTATTAATTATATTTCTTATATTAAACTTAGTCTGAATACAGATAGAATCCCTTGCAATATTACAGTATGTACATGGGTATTAGACATCCCACAATAACAAATGTTAAATTACATCATATCTGGTAGAAAGAAAATTCAGTAAAGAAGGTGTATAGTACTATACATCTCTGCTTCAAAAAATGAATTCTGAAATTCAGTGGCCCTTATCCGCAGATACAGAGTATTTCTGCAGAAATCAACCTTTGAAGAACTAAGGAAAGAAATCCATTGCCCTGAACTGAAAAGATATAACCCAAAATACTGGGTAAAAAAAAAAAGGCAACTTTCTTAATTGCC
The DNA here is from genome assembly GCF_016545835.1 of Crotalus tigris. NCBI lineage: Eukaryota > Metazoa > Chordata > Lepidosauria > Squamata > Viperidae > Crotalus > Crotalus tigris. The sequence goes on from NW_024096970.1 coordinate 14,676,647, forward strand.
ATAGAAATATGACACAGGGCCACAGCCACACCCCCAAATTTAGAGCATACACCCCAAAGTCTTTTAAAAGTTCATATTGAATTGCAATTTTTAATGTGATGGGAGAAGAGAAACATTATTAGATGTGTGATAGAAGACTAGGCCATTTATTTATTTAATGTTATGGTGATAAAATAGACATGTACCTGTACGTGAAAAGAAAACAAATTCTCCGCTTCAGCAACTACATGGCTAACAGCCCCCTCAGCTCATTCCCATTTCCAATGTTCTATTATTAAGATAAATATATTTCTTGTGCTGGAGATTGGAGATGCCAAAATGTCTTGGGGTTAGGACATTCTAACCGTAATGGAAATGGTCTATCTCCAGGAATAAAATATTTCAAAGCTAGTATACCTTCTGACTTTCAAATTTTGCATTCCTCTAAAAGAAATCATGAGAGAATTAAATAGTAATGTTAAGAACTTCTAACATCTATGCCTTTTAGAAGTCCTGGATCACTTCTTTGCTGCCATCTAATGTTCATCTATATTTTTGCAGCTCAGATCTGGTAACCCAAAGTATCCATACATATCCATATTCTAAGGTGGAGGCTCTAGAATCTCGTAGGGTCCCTCCAAAACTTAAGTGTGAATGCTTTTGGCTTTCAAAAAATTGTTACTTAAATGTTAATGTGGCAGAAGAAGCAATCATTAATGCATGATTGGGGACTATTTAATTAACTTTTATTTCAATGAAAAGTAAAATAAATGCAATCCATGTTGCTTTTGACCAGAAAAACATGTATGGCTGCACCATAAAGAGGGGGAAAGCAACACAACCATTAGCCAGAAGTAGGTTTGTCTGAAACATTTGGAAAAGTTAGGAGCCAAAATGATTTTTGTCATTTTTAAACTAAGCCTTAAAAGTCTTAGTTAAATATAAAAAGACACTATATACTTCAACATTTTTATTTAAGGAAAAAAAAAACCACCTCGAACATTGGAGTAAATCTGAGATGTAGGTTCATTAAAAGAAGTTTTAAGAAGATTAAAAGCTTTCCTTTAAAAAAAAATCTGCCTGCATCATTTTCTCTCTTCCCACATGATTCTTTGCTTTCTTTCCTGTACCAGGTTTGCCTTTTATGAAGTTATTTCCAGAATTCTGATTGCCACTTTACTTTGCATACTTTGACTTGACACTTCTATGTCATGAGCTTTTGCAAACACTGGATCAGCCATTTGCAGCTTTACTTCTGAAATTAGGTGAGACATGACAGGAGAACCTCAGTTGAATTTATGAAATTTGTGAAATGTCCTTACTAAACAGAGAAGGTCATCTGGCACCAAGACTATTGGGCATCAAGCATGAATTTTTTTTGTTCAACCAGTCTTTCCAGAATTGGATTGAAATACGACAAACAACAACCCCAGCTAAATGTTTAGACTGATTTCTCTTTATTACTTTGTGTTAATAGTAAGCGTGACTTTATTTTACATTTCAATAATGCTTTTTTCCACATCATCTTGATTATTACACTGAGAGGAAGGCCTAAAAATATTTTCAAATAAATATTCAAATTAGAAGTGAATCTAGCAATACATATAGAAAATGACTCTCTGGGACTTCTGGTTTTGTGCCCATAGCGTATGGCCCCACAGCTAGTTTCGTCCTGCCAGGGGGACTCTAGATGGGTCTGAAATTGCCCCGAAGAGGTGACCGTGAAGAAGGGGCACCCTGTTGATCACGAAGTGACAGCAATTGCTTCATTTGATCTGGGGAAAGCCCTCTGAATCTGACAGAAGAAAGGCTAGCTGCATGCCAGCGTCTAGCCCAAGTTATCTGCAGCCGAAGTCCAAGAGCACTAACCAGAACAACGGTGAACAGTGTGCTTGGAACTGGTGAGAGTATTTGATCTTCTCTCCCTTATTTTGCACTAAGTTCCTGAGAAAGATCCCCAAAGCAAAAAACCTTCAAAAGTGAGGGGAGTGGACTACATTCCCATTCCCCCATAGATGGAAGCGGTGAATTAACTTTTAAGAAGGAAAGAAACATATTGAAATTAAATTTAAAATACTACAATCTGATCAAACTTAGAAACTAAAACAAACTACTAAGATTATATTCTAAAGAATTTTGATGAAATTATATAAGAAAAGAAAAATAATAATAACTTCTTTCCTGAAAGAGCTGGAGAACAAATACTTGCTGAGATCTAGCGGACAATTAGAATATAGCACATTAATATAGCACATTATAGCCAGAAACAAAGAAAAATCTGTTCCCATGAATTTGAATAATCTTTAAGAAGATAGTTGCCAGGGAACAAATAAGAGATTGTATACTGAGCCAGCTATAAGACTGGAAAGTGTTTGAAGGAAAAGAAATATTTTGATTGTGGTCTAAACTTATGAATTGTTTAAAAACTTTGATCTACGATTAGGTTTTAAGAGGGAAAGTTACAGGAAGGATTTTAGGTGGCTAAATATACTGAATTGCAATTCTGACTGGTTGACAATTGGCTCCTGAAAGAAGGAATTGCTATAAAACATTGATTTTATTGAAACCTTGACAATTGAAAATTACAGTGGATTATAAAAATTATATATAAAGACAAGAACTATATAAAATTGGACTGTTTGGATTTTGGCCAACTTGAAAAAGGCTAATTACAGAGACTATGGCACTTGAAAGGGGGAGACAACATGGATATGACATATTCATTAAAAAATGATAGAAAGCCACACTTAATATCTACTCTTGAAGGAGTCAATTGGAAAGATCAAAGATCTCTAGAAGCAACATTTCAAGCAAGACAAATACTTTCCAAGAAGAAATGTATGCAATGCTATGACAGATACAAATCACAATAGATCTAAACCATGAGGAGATTAAACACAACTTTGATAACATAAATGAATATACTTCTAATTTAAATCTACAATAAAAAAATATTCAAAGAATGATGGTAAAGAATGAACAAATAAATCAGATAACAGAATGTGAACTAGAAAAAAATGACTTAATTGGCAAAGTCACAAGTGAAGGGAATTATAACTTAATACAAACAAGAAAAATCTCACAAGATTTGGATACACCAATAAATATGGAAAAGATACCTTATGCATTAGAATATCAAAATAAACCTGAGAAGAAAGAAGACTTAACAAAATGAACACTGCTAGGAGAATCACTGTTTGGGAGTCAAAAAGCATACATTTTATGTATTATGTATCCTCTACACCTAACAACAACTACAAAAATATAAGAACTGTTTGACAAGTCGAAAATATTAATTTGGAAAACAATTTGGCAAAGGAAGAAGATTAGAGACAGACTTAAGAGACTTGACTCGCCCTACCAGATGGAATATTATATGAGCAAATACTTGTTTGAATATGGCTAAATAAACAAATAACTTTGGCTATAAAGGGGCTTTAGAATAAGTGGGAAAAGAGATATAAGTAATATGCTATTTTTGATAAGACACAAAATGTAAAAATACTGGGATGATGGAAGTGAGGGAAAAGTTTGAACTTTAAAGACAAATTAAGTTTGAAAAGATTTAGGATTAAGGAATGATTGAAATATTGAGGGGAAATTAGGCTTAATAAGAACTTTGAAAAAAGGATATATAGTGATTTAATTGATTTTTACAAATAGAAGTGAATATAAATTGATTAGAAAAGATGTTATAGGTAGATGTTATGATAGATAAGTAGTATAGTATTTCTATGATATATGAAATATGAAAATACTGGGATGATATATTTAAATGGAAAATTTGGATATTTAGATGTTAATTATTGAGAAAATTATTGATAAGAATTGTTTGAATATTATGGAGAAATTGAGTTTAAACAAGATTTATGAAAATAAGATATATGGTGAATTAATAAAATGACTTTTACGAACATAACATAAGTTGATAAGAAAAAAATAATATATATGGATGCTATTGTTTTTGGTATAAATATAGAAGAAAATGTTTTTATTTAATCATTTATATATGGATAATATTAAATATCAAAAATTATATTTGTTTAATGGTGAAGAAGGAGAATACTATTGGGAGAAGAGAGGATCAAGGAAATATATTATCAGTTGATATACTAATTATGGAAATATAAAAATTAATTATCACTGACTGTTAATTAACTATTATTGATTGTAAAAAAAAATCATGAACCAAGACAACACACTGTACAACAGGCACTAAGGTTGTTATTGTAAAAAATTAATAAAACTCTTAACCCCCCCTCCCCAAAAAAAGAAAGAAAATAACTCTCTGGCTGGTTAAATAATGGTTAAAAATTGCTTCTTCTGAGGACTGAACTAGCTGAGGGCTCTTATTCTCTCTCTTAATGTCATTTTTCTCAAATGAAAGTGTGCTGCTTGAAAAGATTTTTTTTTTCTGTCAAAAAGCATAGTTAGCATATGGAGAAGGGGCAACTTCAACTACCCAAAAGACATGGGGAAAAAATGAAAATCCTTGCACCAGTGCCATGATCTTAGCAAAAACTAGGTATCTACTGCATTCATTGTCTTTTTAAAACACAGCACAGATTCTATTCACCTCTTGTTGAATTTGTATGCCCCTTTACAAAGCACATACACATTCACAAAGTGTGAATTATGCATGTAGGTAGAATTTGTAAGTAATAATAAACATTCAGAATCTTTGAAATAAATGTATTTTAAGGAGGTAATCATTTGGTCTGCATGCTGTGCTGTATGCTGAGGACACATCATAATGTAAGAGTTCAAAAGTGGTCAAGGATGAAAAATGTGGGCACTTTGGTGGCAAATTTTGGAGGAGTTCTGACTCAAATTATGATGGAGTTATAGAAACGTGCACCTTATTACTCATGTTCCCAATGTCTATTTGCAGCTTTACAAATTTGATTGATTAATAAACAAATAAATATAAAAAAGCAAATTTATATGTGTCTATGGAGATTCTCAGTCACCCAGGTCATGGTTGTCCAAAAGGTGCTTTTTCAGGAGGCAACTGGATTTACTTGTTCTTGTTTTTGTTTTGAAGACATTTCACTTCTTATCCAAGAAGCTTCTTCAGCTCTGGTTGGATGGTGGGGAATGGAAGAATTTATATTCCTGCAGACAGATGGTCATTTGCATTCTTGTTGGGGCCATTTGGAGGGTCACCTGAGTAATGCAAATGTGTGTGGAGCCTCAGGTGAGCCTGGGGACACAGAAAACCTCCAAATGGCCAGCTCTCTAAAAGAATGCAAATGATCAGCTGTCTGCAAAGAGTATAAATCCTTCCATTCCAAACCATCTGGTCAGATCTGAAGAAGCCTCTTGGATGAGAAGTGAAATGTCTTCAAAAAACAAGAAAGTCCAGTTCCCTCCTGAAAAAGCACCTTTGGGACATCTTTTATATGTGCCAATAGCAACAGAGTTGAATTCTTACAGTAAAAGATGGGAGGTATGAAATGCTGTTTGCCAGAAGTCACCCGAAATGACTTGGCCTATGGTTTAATAATTATATAACTTTCCTTGGCCTATGGTTTAATAATTATTATTTCTGATAATCATCACAGAACTTTTCTTTGTTAATATGAACTGATGAGATGTTAGAGACAGTAGTACAGAGAATGGTGAAAAGTATGGAATAAAGAGGTGTTTGGTTGTGTTTTAAGAGAAAGTGATAAGTCGTTAATGTTGGTTGTTAATTTATTTAAAACATTTATATAGCTGCCCAGCTTATAACAAATTCTGGCAACTCCCAATCAAAATTATACTTGCTGGAGATAAAGAGAAGGTTTCTTGTCTTTTTTTCACTTTCTTTTTCTTTTAATATATTTCTGTACCATGCAGTTGTATTAGTTTTATTTGTATATTTTAATATTTAATACAATCATTGGTAAAAACATACACAGAAAAATATCTGAAGTTAGCGTAGTTCTCAGCTATTTTTCCCTATTGTTCTAAAGAATAGATGAAACTTGAAACAGATTGTTCCCTCTGCACCATTTTGTTACCTGGAAAATTATTCTTCCTGCAAATGTCAACTTTAGTTGGAGGAGAATCTCCATTTTCTAGTTTTGCTCTCTTTTTTTCCTCTAGGCCCCAACTTTGGTACCTGACTTCTTTCTTATCTCTCTTCTGCCATAAAACTACTTATATCTTTCAAAAGGACAAAACCTTGTGCACCTGGAGAGGGAGAGCTTTTGGAGGATTTCTCCTTTGTCTAAATATTAGCATAGGCATCCCTCATCTGGTAGCTTGTATGGGGAGCATCTGTAAAGCCTTAGATCATAGAACATAGAATAATAGAGTTGAGAGAGATCTCAGAAGACTTCTAGGTCAATCCCCTGCTTGAGCAGGTGACCCAATACCAATTTAGACAAATGGTTGCCCATTCTCTTTTTGAAAGCCTCCATTGATGGAGCACCCACAACTTCTGATTGCTCTCACCATTAGGAAAGTTCTCCTTAGTTCTAGGTTGCCCCTGTCCTTGGTTAGATTCCAACCATTGTATCTTGTCTTGCCTTTTTATGCTTTGGAAAATAGTTTGACTCCCTTGTCTTTGTAAGAGCCGCTCAAATCTTGAAATAGTACTATTGTTTTCCCCTGGTCCTTTTTTTCAGTAGACTAGACATACCCAATTCCTATTACCATTCTTCATAAGTTCTAGCCTCCAGCCCCTAATAATTTTTGTTGCTCTTCTTCTAGTGAATGGTGGGGTGGTGTCACAAACATATCTATAAATAAAAATTAAAAGAAGATGAAGCTTACAACACTTCTGTCTTTATGATGGATTAGATGGCTTAAATCAGCTTCACAAACTTAGAGTGCCCTTGAGATCTGGAAGTTTAGATTAAAATGTCTGATTGAGATGCAGAGGCATACAGTATTGTAGATGATGGAAATGGTGGTGTGGTTTCTGTTCTCAATGCCATCTCCAAAACAGAACAAGGATTTCATAAAACTGAGCTATTCATAGCTTTTGCATATCCTGATATTTTGTATTGATGGTTAAACTTTGACATAGAATTCTTTAGCCTTCCAGGTTTACTTCTTTATGAGTTGAATGATTCCTTTCCCTCCCCACCACCCAAGGAATCCATTTTAACAATTTTTCAGATTTCTAGGGGTTTTAATGTTTCTGATTTCCAGGGTTAGCAAATGTTCCTGCTTTTTCTAGAACACAGTTACCAGTTCCATACATTTACTGTAAAGAGAAAAAAGATCTATTTTTTAACTTATTGATCCTACAACTGGGAAGAACAAGTACAATTTCTGCATAGTTAATCATTAGATCACAGCATGGAAATATGGGTGTAGATCGTTTCTATACCATATGTACCCTCATGGTTAATCCCACCTCCCTATGTAGAACTGGATTTAAGTGCTCATTTTTCAACTTCAGTAATACTGAACACATGTCAAAAATGAGGAGCAACCTTTTCACATTTCTGCATTTCTCCTTCCCTTCATCTTGAACCTCAAAAGAAAAAGCTGTAATGTGTGTCCAAAATTACCTCCAGGCATACTCTCAAAAACCAGGTAAAGTCAATTAAATATGTTGCAAAATCCTCAACTGGACTATCTAGAGCATCAAATGGAAACAAAAATCCCTTCTTCAAGCTTCCTCTCCCCACTTCTCTGCCAAATGAGACTTCTTTGTTCTGCTCCCTATCACTTTGAGATTAAAGCTCTGATCTTCTCTTTGAAAATGATGTCACTTTTTTTGCCTTGGCACAGAGAGAAAGTTCATTACACATCTGCAGTGTGACTGATGGCTTTGAATAGACATGGGCGGAGAAGAGGAAGAACAAGCAAAGGTGTAAAACTCAAAAGGGACAGTGTGACAGTTCAAGCTAGAAGTGAAAAAGATAGAAGGAATAAGAAGAAATTGTTGTTCAGTGTAAATATCTCTCCTATCATTTAATGTATCACAACTGAAGATGGGCTTTTTTATTCCCTTGATGATTTCAGTTTTGAATAAAGATTAATGATTGTTAATCATTATGCATGTATAAAATTCAAGGCACTTTGAATTCTATACCTACAGACACAGATCAGCATAAAGGGATTTTGGGCAAGAATGCATTCCTTCCTCCTTAGTAGAAGTCAGGAAAATACAAATGACACAAATAAACTTTATTAGGTATTTGTGATGATTGGCACATGAAGATCAGGAAATAGACATACCAGTGAGATGTGTGTATTTTTATTTTGACTCATATAGGATTAAACAGAAGTATATAACAGGAGCTGTGGTGGCACAGTGGTTAGAATGCAGTATTGCAGGCTGATTCTGCCCACTGTCAGGAGTTCGATTTCACCAGCTCAAGGTTTGAATCAGCCTTCAATCCTTTTGAGGTTGGTAAAATGAGAACCTGGATTGTTGGGTGCAATTTGCTGACATTGTAAATGGCTCAGAGAATGCTATAAAGCACTATGGAGATGTATATAAGTCTAGGTGTTATTTCTATATTTATTGAAATACATATTTAAGTGTCTTGGAAATAATATATTTTATTCTTTGAGCTGATATTTAATATTGGATGCTCATTCTGTTTAAAATATCATTAATGAAATAAATTTTAAACAGATTCTGTCTAACACACACACACACACACAGATATATATATATATATATATATATATATATATATATATATATATATATATACATACATACACGGATAGAGGGACTCTGACAAGACTGAAATTCTGAATATACTAGATTTATGTGCATACACAAAACAATTGCTTTTTGTTAAGTTTTCAGAGTGGAAATAGGCCCAGTACAATTAGTGGCTAGAATCCTCCTTCTGTGATCACAATTCTCCTACTTTATGTTTCAAACAAACAGAGCTACAACAAGATAGAAACTACTGTATGCATTTTAACTGAGTTAAATAAATAGCTCATCTCCAATGAACTGTTGCAAAATATTTCAATGCTTTAGTAACAGAATCAGGGACTCAACCAAGGCCCCATCTTGTACATATTTGCTCAATAATGAATTTCAAATTCTCAATACTTAGAAAAGGTGATATACTTAAAAAGGCTACCCAGTAATTAATAGTTTATCAGATTTGCATCATTTGGCAATTTATCCTTCATTTCCAAAATGATTCCAGGGATACATGGACATCTGTACATAAAGAGAGCCCTCACTAAAACTTATAGTCTTAAACCCATGGGACACAATCATTAACTGTAAATATAACTTAATTTACATGTAATAATTCAAATTTTGTTCTTGCTTCATCCATTTTTAAGAATAGTTTAATGGGTTGTTCAGCCTCTAAAAGAATCTATCCACCCACACACACACGCTCAGACAAGAGTTATATTAGGAGAAATCTTAATAATCCACAAGGTATCTCTTCAGATTATGGGACACAACATGTTTTTCTCTCTAATACGGCTATGGAAGGGACAGATATATAAAATCAAGAAGATCAGGAAGTAACAATTAATAGTTTCCCACAGTCAAGCACTGTATCTGTACTTTCCAAACTCCACAACTTCACTATTGGATCTCCATGTAATGAAGTCCCCTATGAACATAGCTCAAAAGTGATTCTAGTTTTTGGAAATAGTCAATATACTTAATTACTTAGAAAAATAAAATCAAAGCAAATTAATTTCTCTTCCCAGACAAAATAAGGTTTTTTCTCACTTATGTCCTTACAATATTTTCCCAGACTATTTATTTTGACATGCTGGTGTGCAATAGGATTTTAGCCTTGACCGCTATCCAACATTGTAAAGATGGATTACATTTCCCCCCTCCACCCCAGTGCTCTCTATTATTTTCCCCTGTGATTTTTAAATTCACTGGGACAGCAAATAAATAAGCAGGAGTATACTATCAGAAATCACATTATATTATCATAAACATTTGTAGTTATATTTATTTATTCTGTAAGCCTGTATATTAATGCCTTTACTGCATGTGGAGCTTCATGTAACCAAAAAGGCAATATCCAATTCCCCATACAAGATTAAGGAGTTATTAGACTAGGACAAATATACATATTAGTCAATAATGGGAGAGGAGATATTCTTGTAAATTCTTGAAGATATGGTGGCCCCCATTGACAACCATGCTGGATATTCTAAATAAAGAATATCCTTTCATTGATGAAAATATGTTTTCCCCCACCCAAAAAACTCCCAAATCCTGTTCATAAATAGTCGCTAGGACAGAGAATGAAATTAATGCAAAAATGTGAACCAAATAAACAGATATCTTACACATTGGGCTAAAGCACAACTCTTAGGTTACATTTCCATTTCCTGACAATGACAAAATCCTTAAATAATTTGTTTCCCTAGAATGTATCACTTGCAGTCACCCAACAGCCCTGCATCAGGAGCTAATAAACCCCTCCCAAAAATGGAGGGCAAATTTCAAAATTGTTCTCTCTAATAACTTTGAGTCTACCTTTCGCTTTTTTTTTTACATTATCGGGCATATTGTTAGCTATTACTGTTTTGAAAGTAATCTAAACCACACCTCAACATTTGCACACATGCTCTAGAAAATTTTACAGCCATCAAAACTATCAGACTTAATATGAAAATAGCAAACAAATTTGCAGACCCAGCTGATGTGCAAGTTTCAGAAACACATCTTTATTCACAAAGGTTTCTTGCCAGAGGCAAGAGAGAGAGAAATGTTTAAATAATAATTGTTTTTTTAAAAGTTTCCTTACCATGTTTCCAATACACCTTCTAGCGTCCTTTACCAAATATTTTCTCAGTGGAGAAGCACTCTTTGCCAAGTAAATGATTGTCAAAATTTATATAAACATTGATGAAATATATTCATAAAGTGCATTTTAAATTTGTTTTCCTTATCATAATTGTGTATCATTAAAAAACATTTCTCCCTGCTCCACCCAAACCCTTTTGCAAAGCTAAATGATGTATACCTTTGACTTTGTACTATGATTTTTTTATAGTCCAATTTGTAGCTCTGGGACAGTTTCCATGAAACTGTGCAGGTGTGACCTTTTTAATGTTCCTTCTGGAAGAATTAAATTCTTTCCATTATCTTTCCCAAGGCCCAGATTTTGTCTCTATACTGAAAACTTCCACAAATACATTTCCATTTCACGAAAGGTTAAAAATAGGCTTGTCTAAAGTGTATTCTCTTAAATATATTCATATATATAATTTTTTGGAAGTGGTTTCCCATTGCCTGCTTTTTCCTAGGGCTGAGAGAGGGTGACTAGTCCAAGGTCACTCAGTTGGCCTGCACCAAAACCAGGACTAGAACTCATAGTCTCCTTGTTTCTAGTATGGTGCCTTAACCAATACAATAAACTGGCTCTATGTACTATATTAACCCGGGTATATAACAATATTAAGCCAAGTGATACAAAGGCATACACTCACACCCACAGACAAACTGACAAACTATACAGGCTAATATATTACGAGTCTAGCCATTGTTTCTTTCCAATCTAGCCATACTACCATCTTTTTAAAAAACCAATCACTTGTGACCCTAATCCCGAATAAACTTGATTATTACTTGACTGCTCATTGTCATCAGTCATTTTTCTACTCATTTTCTTGTGTTTGGTTTTTGCTTAGAAAAATGTGTGAACCCAGCTTTTATATATGAAGCAGATAGACAGACAGACAGATGGACGGACAGACTGACAGACAGACAGACAGACAGACAGACAGACAGACAGACAGACAGATAGATAGATAGGCTGGGTTCACACATTTTTCTAAGCAAAAACCAAACAGTCTATATAATGATGCAGCATTATTTGTGAATTCCATCAGTGAGAAGGATTAGAAAATAGAATTAAAACCAGGACAGGCAAAGAGAAGGACTTAGAGGGGTCAACAATGTTAGAAGCTGTTAGATATTATTATAGAAAAGAAAATTTATAATAAAATTAATTGTTCATGATATTATATCTCATAGCTAAAACCATGATTAATGTTTTATTTATTTTTGTTTTCTTCTGAATGGATTGTAAAATTGGTATATTCTGACTTTTATGTATGAAGTTAAATCTATAAAAGGGAAAGTTATTAACTTCTGTAGCTGAACAACTGATGACAGTATATATAAATATACACAGGAAAAGGAGGAACAACAGATAAGTTGTGAGGCTTACTCATGACTATAGGTACTTGGACCTTGCAGAAGGCACCTGGTTATGTTAATCATGTTCTTTTTTCTTCAATGTATCAATAATAATATTTGGAAGGCAATACAGCTCAGTAAAGGACTATATACCTAGTCTGTCTAACTGTAACTTTTTCATAAATTACCATCTTTCCAATGACACCCTTTCCTCATTAGAAATAAGTAGACATCTTAAAAGCATTAGAAATAAGTAGACATCTTAAAATATTTTCCTGAGAGAACAGTTCTGGTTTAGGATTGGTGCTAAAAATCATTCTCTTTTATTTGTTTTCAGGATAAAATGGAACCAAAATGAGGCTGGAGAATGTTGATAAAACTACTGCCTGTCTCTGGAATTACCCCTTGTTCTAGAAGCAAAGTTGATCTGGAGTTGTGGCTTCTTTTCCCATCCTGCTTTTTAATGTAAATGAGAACAGTAGTTGTTTTTTCTTCTTACAATGAAAAGAACTTGGATGAAACTTAAATTTGATGCACTGTTCCATTGGTAGGCTAGCACAAAGGAAAGAGAAACTATTTGGAGAATTTCATAATAGTGAATGCGCGCACACACACACACACACACACACACACACACACACACACACGAAGAATTGATCCAATGATCAGTGCTTAACCCAATGATCTATCTAAAATAATCTGTTGGCCTCACCAGTGGCATTTTTCCTTCTATGTTTCCAAGTAGTACATTTTGTTATGTATGGGAAAGGGAGTGAATTCCAGTGTGAATCATATTTTTAGAGAAAATAGGTTATAGCTTCTCTAATCATGTGCTATGTTCAAAATAACAATGGTCAATGATTTTAATGGGTTAGAAAAAAATCCAATATATCTTTATATTTCAGTTATATGCAATAGTTCTGACTACAATAATACTCCAAGATTTAAATGAAGATAGGAGAAAATGAAACAGATAGCAGGCTTGAATTTGTTTCTGCATACTATGCCCATGTTATGAGCTATTTTGAATCTAAAGGGTATGAATATAATTTCTGCTTAATCCAGAAATCACCTCTGTTTCACAATATAATTCTATAGACAATAAATAAATAAATAAATAATAAAACAAACAAACAAATAATTGTCAAGCAGCAAATTAATATGAAGGGGTCATTCTGTAGATCAGTATTTTGGAAGACTCTTGTCCAGCAACCAAGTCAATAAATAGAAACAAGATTTAGCTCTTTTTTCTTCCAAAGCAAAAAGAATGATTGCACAATATTAGGTGTTGGGAGGCCACAAAATGTTTAGCTAATGAATGAAGATTATAACATTTTCTTACTGATGTTTTTTTCCAGGAAAAAAAAAAAACCCTTCCATTTGCTAAATTGGTACTATGTATCTTTTGAAAATTTGTCTGAATGAATGAATGAAAGAATGAATAAAACATATTTTAATATTATTAGTGGCAAAAAATGACTGCATACCTTTATAGTTCTTAGATGTATCTGATCATGAAGGGCTTTCTTTGAAACAAGATGTTGTAATGCCTGAATATTTAAAACATAGCTCAATTAATAATGCATGAATAATACAAAATAACATATTTGTGAAAACAGTAAAGAAGAGGGAACCTAGAATTTTTAAAAGCTGCTTTAAATATTAATTAGATCAGAATTAAGGCTTTCATGGAGCATGCTTTCCAATTTAACTTGAGAAAAGTGCTACCAATTAACCAAGTTAAAATGCCCTGCTGTGATTCATAATGCAGGCTGTTATTCTCCCTGCTTTTTCTCCCGTTTCCCAAAATGGGTGAAAATAGAATAGTGAGTGCTTCCACAATTATTCACCTTTCTAAAGGAAGAGACAGGTGGTCATGGTTTTGTTGTCAAGTTCATCAGATTTATTTAGCTATGTCATCATCTGTAGATAATGGAACTCAGAAAAAATGATGGGTGAAAGAAGTCAAGCTTGTTCTACATAATATTTATTTGCTGCTATTCATTGAATTTGTCAAAAAAAAAAAAATCATATTGTTATCTTTTCCCATATGCATCTTCACTCAGTTTTCTTGCAACATTTAGCCCTCTTCAACCATTATATCAAAATGGTGCCATAACAAAATATATGGTAGCAGTCATTCCCTACATATATTCATAAATTTATCTGTTGAAGAGACAGATCCTCATGTAACTACAGCTGGAGCCCTACTATTCAGATATAATTGCATGTGGGTTGGTGCTCGGGGTAGAACCCAGGACTTTTAAATTCTTAGTCTATGGGTTTTGAAAGCTGTTCTTGACTGAAAAGCTAGCAAATTATTATAGCTAATTTTCATAAGGAGCTGGAGGGTAGGGCTCAGTTCTATAATTGCCAAGGGATTCAAGGGTGGAGGGTGGAAGGATGGAAATAATTTTATAAGAATGTTACTGTGCCTTACTTCACTTGATTGAGGCCTTCCAAGTCTCCCTTTTGGGAGATAAAACAATGCTGGCTGAATAAAAGATTCCAACTTTAACAAATTCAACAACTCTCTTTGCCAGCTAACATCAACTGCAAGTAGTTAATACTAGCTACAAGTCTTCCTGAAAAAGACTTCTGAGTTGTACATTGTGTTGGATTGATCCATTTGGGACACTGGTTTGTTCTGATATGGGTCAAAGCTTGAGAGGGCTCTTTAGATCTCAGATCTATCTATCTATCTATCTATCTATCTATCTATCTATCTATCTATCTATCTATCTATCTATCTATCTATCCTCCCTCTTCAATGAAGAGTTGTTCCAACTGCCCTCAAGTATAGATTGCAGAAACACCTGTCTTTAACAAAATAGTACGATTTGTGACATAATACTGGGCCTGAAATTTCATAAAAGTGGTTTCCCCATCATCAGAACAGGTACTTACCAATTTAACTTGATTCAAAGGTGGAGGTTGGAAGGATGGAAATAATTTTATTTCAAGCAATCTAATCCAAGGAATAACCCTGAAGGCTTCCTTCTTTAACAGAAATGTTCTTAATGTAAAAGCTATGTCACCGAGCATATGGGGGTTGGAAACTCAGATATAGTTGTCATGCATGATTCCATTCTTCTTCTCACATCTTTCTTGTGAGAAGAGATTTAGCTCTTGAGATTCAGCTTGTTCAAGAGACTCCCCCCCCCCCCAAAAAAAAAATGGGAATTATTGCTTCAGCAAAGACTATAGGAAAACAGCAAAAGGTCTTTGGATCTCATCATGTTATGCAAGCATGCTGTCTTTAGAATCATTTGCCATATAATATTTTCTACTGGGTGGGAGAAGATATAGTAATCTCAGAGTTCTGACTCAGATGCTGGATTTGAGCATAAAGAATTATGAGAAGATGTTTTTTGCAAGTTGTGCTCTTAATTCTCTACAAGATCTGGTCATTTTGAGAAGAAAACATTTGAGAAGTAGCAGAATAAAATACAGAATTTTCGATATACTTGTCCTGATTTAAAACTGCATGCACTGCAGCCATAACACAATACAGTTCAGGATGACTTAAGTTTATTATTATCAACTGACTTTTACCAGATTTGAAATTTTATTTCAGTGCTTGTTGTTTGGTTTGGATGAAAGAATGGATATTGCAGAGACCAAAACACTTTTATAGTTAGAAGGTTTGAATGGCATGGATATATATGATATGATGCATTTAAACTAATGTGGATTTTAAAAATCATTTTATCAGACATACCAGATTGAGAATATGGAGTAGATATAAACCCAGGCTGTGCCCAAAAACATTTTATGGATCTCAACTCAAGAAGCATATCATGGAAGAGAACTGGCAGAGATAATTGATTGAGATACTGAGATTTGTTGAAAAACTATCAAGGGAAATTTAAAATCAAATTGAGAAAACAATTAATAGCAGAAAAATATAGCTGTCAACATTTTTCTGAAAGATTTAAAATAGATAAAAGACTTACAGTATGGAGTAAACTAAAATAGAATTTGAAATGCAATTTTGTACTGATGAGGATCACATACAGTATTCTTTAATCAATTTTATTGAAATTTAACTTAAAAAAAATATGTTAAGTAGCAATAGCAATAACACTTATATATTACTCCACAGTGCTTGATAGCATACTCTGAGCAGTTTGTCAGTATATTGCCCCCAACAATCTGGGTCCTCATTTTACTGACCTTGAAAGGGTGGAAAGCTGAGTCAACCTTGAGTCTGTCAGGATCGAACTCTTGGCTGTGAGCAGAGTTAGCCTGCAATATTGTATTCTAGCCATTACACTGCCAAGCCATCACTTCTTAAAGAATGTATGACAATGTGGGAGAAGAATTTTGTTTACAATATACGGATGGCTCAATGGGTTAGAAGAGTTAAAATTTACACTTTTGCAACTGTTACGTTATATTTATACAGTAAAATGATGCATCATTGCTACATGTTGCTAGATAAATTATCTAGAATGTAAAAAGATGCTTCAAATGTATGTTGGAAATGTGAACAACAGGAAGGGGCATTTTGTCATGCTTTATTGATATGTAGAAAAGCTTAAAAAATGGATTCAAATGCACATGGTTTTAAAGATCAATATTCAACTGAAGCCAGAACTAATGGATAAATAGTTAGAAAAAAGCTATGAAAGTTTATTTTAATGTATGATTATTATGATGAAATTTCTATATACCCAGAGATGGTAAGATTTGACATGATGGTATGATTGGTGAAGTTTACAGATTTTGTTAAAATGGATAAATTGATTTCTTTGATTAGAGAAAAAAATATTATCTACATTTATTGCTGACTAAAAGCCTTTTATAGACTTTTGTGTAAAAAAAAATTAAAAATGTGATTTATAGTTTTGATGATCAGATAGGATATATTATAGAAAGAGGAGTAATATAATGCAATTTTAGAGAGAGGGGGTTAAAATATATTTGTACTTATATCTGCATGAAGAATAGTGGAATCTACTTTACATTTTTTTCCTATCTTTTCCATTTTTGTTCTTGCACTTTTTACTTTTTAAAATTTATTTCTTTTTCTTCTTTCTTCCCTACTTTATATTACTTTGAATTAGTTTTTCTTTTGTATGAGTTTCAATAAAAATTATATTAAAAAAATAATATCAACTGATTTAATATAAATTGATTTAAAACAAATATCTCTGCATTGACTAGTGGCTAATATACAGCATGTTAATTGTCTGCACCTTCCACATGCAAACTAGCTTCTGCGTTTATCAGCTTACGAGATATTTCTAAAGGAACATTTAACATGATATTAAGCTGATACAAGTTGCCTTCATAATGCATGCAGTAGATATAGAAAATTTAGTATGCATTCTGCTTTTTAAAAACCTAACTGAAAAAAAAGAACTTTATCTTCAATGAAGAAAATGTCCCTAATTGTCTGAGCCATGTAAATATCAAAACTCTGTTCTGCCTTTGTATTTGTGAATATCTTTTCAAATCCCATTAGGATACTAGAGGCTTAATGAGAAAATGAGGATGATTAAAAGGTGAGACATTTTAAATAGCTGTCTCTTTACACTAACCACTTAGTTTTCAAAGTCTGAATGTTTCCATCCCTTTTCTTTCCTAATTACAAAAGATCTATTGTTCACTGTCCAGATGCCACTTAACCTAAGAGCAAAACCAAATCCATCCTTGGAAAGAAACTGTAGTAGAATATTTTCTGCAGGTCAAGGTTATACTATATATAAGAAAGGCATAATGAAGAGGATATAAAAGCATTTTCAAAACTACAATTATGGAAAGGATTTCACACTATTTGAACAATTGTATATTAATCCTATATTTAATCCCCTACCGCTTCCATAGACAGAGACTAACCTGTTTTAGACATGGTTAACCAAACAGGATAATCTTCCCTTCACTGTATAAATGCTTGTAAAGTTATGTCCATGGTTATCATGCATATAATCCAATACTGCCTTCTTTCATCCTTTGCACTATATACCATTCTCCTCCTTTCCAGCTGAGGTAGATGAGATGCGAGGAAAGATTTTTTTTTGTCACCCAAGGATATAACACAGCCTGCTGAGACAGGTAAGATGTGGATATTAAAAACTAGCAAAATGTCCATCATTATGATGGATTGTGTGTGCAGAAAGACTTTAATATTGCAAGGATCCCCTGGGGGCCATAGTACATCTCTTTTGTGCAAAGAAACACCATACTTCTCAGCATTTCTTTGCTATTCTGTGTCAGAGACCCAGTGTGAAGTAGGTGGTGGGGCGTCTGATGGGGAGACCTAGATCTACATTTCCAGTCATCAATAAAGCTCATTTGAAATGAACTGTCTCTGTCATTCTAAATATCAAATATTGCTGAGGTGAGGATTAAAAGAAGACAGACTGAGCATGAGGAACTTCTGGGTTCTCTTTAGAATTACCCCATGTAGTGAACCAATGAACTGCAGGCTGCAACTTCTTAAGGAAGTTTTGGATTAACTCCACATCTCAGGATTGCCATGTGATAGAAAATATCAGTAATATAAAAAGGTTTAATAATCTTGTAGAGGCTTTCTCAAGCATTGTGGTCTTCCTGAAGTCTTTATTCTGATTGTTGGGTTGTATCTTGACTGTTTCCTAATTTGGGGGATTCTCATTCATATGATGCTTTAGTACTGACCCCTGGCTTGTTTCAGCATTTCTTCTACCAAGTCTCCCTCTGACTGTGATTTATAATCCAGATGTCATACTGTGCTTCCCTCAGAAATGCTGGAATAAAGATATTTAAGGGCTGTATCTTTTCTGCAATAGTGTCTCTGAAAAGTGTCCCTATATCCATGTATCATGGATATTATAATAGATTTTTGCACCGGGAAGCAGTTTCAATCAGATTGTCTTCAAAATCCCATCTAATTCTTACAATTTTATGAAGAGCTGATATTGCTATGTTTTCTAGAACTTGTGGAATTCAAAATAACTGATGTCATAACATTTGACTCTCTCTTGTGTCTCACACTGTTGGCAAAGACCAGTTAAATGGCTCCAAAGGAGAAAATAAAAAACCCAAATATTTTCCCAGAATAGCTTTGAATTTCTCCAGCAAATAATTAGTGAATTTAATAAAGCTTTGCTCAAACCAGGTTTTTCTAGAAGACTTTTCCAAAACTTACAAAGAGCACTTGGATGCTTCATCACACTACTGTATTGAAACTGATTTGCAAATTGAATCAGATAACTGCTTTCCTTCAAAATTTCATATCTTCTGCTTCTGGGATTGTTACAGACAATATACAACTCTTCAGTGCCATAGATGTAAAATGCTGGAGGGGAGGTTGAGTGATGGGATGAGAACTCTGACAGTGATATGAGCTAATGAGATTTATTATCTTATTAAACTCTATGCCCACCAGAGATCTGTTGGGGTAGCAACACTGTCATTGCTCTGGGCAGTATTCACTTTCTCCAGTCTCAATTTCTTTAATGTGTGGCCAGCCAGAAGGCTTAGCATTGCTATCTCTTATGCTAATGAAATGGTAGAACTGAGTTCAGCTTAGTTGTAGGAGCAAAAGTCTGATCAGTCCAAGAGCACTTGTGATTTTTCCACAACCCCTTCCAATATTTGAAAGGCTACCACAAAAAAGAGGGGGTCAATCTATTCTCCAAAGCTCCAGAAGGCAGGACAAGAAACAGTGGATGGAAACTAATCAAGGAGAGAGCCAACATAGGACTAAGGAGAACTTTCATGAGTGAGAACAATCAGTCATTGGAACAGCTTGCCTTCAGAAGTTTTGGGTACTCCATCACTGGAGACTTTTAAGACGAGATTGGACAGCCATTTGTCTGGAATGTTATAGGGTTTCCTGTTTGAGCAGGGGATTGGACTAGAAGACCTCCAAATATATTATTCTATTCTCTTCTGATTTAAACCTTACTTTTTTATTCTTATACAATGCTAGGTCTATTGATTGAGGCAGGTGACAAAATTCTTCAATAGAAACTTATCAAGCAGTTCTACCATCTCTATTTTTGTCCTATTCTGCCAAAACATAAAGTAGCAACCATGTTTTGATGCTTCTGTTAGATAGATATTATTTAAACTCTAATCTCCAAGTGTCAAAACTTGGTTTGTCCTTGAATTTCAAATCTCACACTTGAAGCATAATATGCCTCTCTCAACATTCATACTAAATCCAGGTGATTCATACACAATTGTTTTGTGGCTCTAAACAGAAATGGGTTAACT
Source organism: Crotalus tigris (assembly GCF_016545835.1). NCBI lineage: Eukaryota > Metazoa > Chordata > Lepidosauria > Squamata > Viperidae > Crotalus > Crotalus tigris. The sequence goes on from NW_024096970.1 coordinate 14,696,934, forward strand.
ATCTCTGATGTTCTAATGAATCCAAATGAAGCCTGTATTTACTGTATGTGCATAGCACAGTTTAGGAATGCTACCTTTTTTCTTTATGAAGAAAACCATATATAAACTTTGCAACTATATTTTATAAAAATAAAAATCTCTAAAAAGGGGAATAAGAATTATCCTTTTTCAGCCCCTACAACTGGCTGGGATCTGATCTATTCCACAATCATATTGTTCTAATGTGTCAGTTCTTGTCTACTACCAGAAGCAACAAGAACCTAAAAGAAAACAGCCAACAGCTTTTCCCTATATTGAACTAAACCATAAGAAGTGAACAATTTCCTTTTGAGTGAGAACACAGATGTTTGAAGCACACTGAGAATTCTCAGAAGTTAGAAAGGTGTTCTTGGTGAATTCTTTTCTTGTGTCAATTCTCCTTGCTGTTTCATCAAGGATTTTGTTCATTTTATAATAGAGATAGATATTTCACTTAATAACCTAGCAATCGGGCAGGGACTAAATAAAAAGGGAATAAAGTAAATCCCTTTTAAGTATTGTTACTGAATAAAAATTTCTTTCCATTTTTAAGGAGTCCACTTTAATTTTTTTTCTTACTATTCTACACATTATTTTCAGATTGCACTGGGGAAGGACTTGAAGAATACTGCCTGGGAATTTGGAAAGAAATTGTCAGAACTGAGGCAACATCTTCCTCTACATGCCTGTAAGTGATCCATTGATCACCTGCTTTAATGTTCCCACAAATAGCATAATCAGACAACTAAATGCATTAGACTCAAATGGGGATATTAAGTATAAATAGAAATGAGTATGTTTAGCAGCACTCTAATTTGTATAATCCCTTTAAAATATTAGAAAGTAAGAAACTAGCAATTTCATATACAAGAGCATATTGGCATGTATGATATTTTGTAAAGCACAAGCCATTCTTTGAAGAAGTTATATTATATTTTTCAAACCCATGTTGTAAAGATATTACAAGCAAGGGGTCAGAGGTTATAAAATTGTCTATCAATATTTGTTATAACATTTGAACAACAGGCTGAAGTTTAAATGAGCTGTATTTCTATAGTATATCTAAGCTTTCTTTGATATCTATAGTTGCACATATCTACTGTACATCCTTGGGGAAATGCAGAACAAATAAAATAGTTCATTTCACATTTTACTGCAAATCTGACCAGCCCATATTTTCAAAAGCAGTACCAGCAACAGATCCAGGTATCATTCTCTAGTGTATGCACTGCTCTGAGTTCATCCATGCAATTTTCTATTTTTTTTAAAGGAGATTATGTGCATATATTGTATATTGTATATTGTATATTGTATATATTACTGTTACACAAACACACACACACATTACTGGAAATAAAATTAAAAATATATTTGAGTTAGGAAATTTGCTTAAAAACCTGATTCTAGAAATGTATATATTCACTAAAATACAAATAGAAATGATGAGTACATTTCTACAATCTTATTTTAAAGAAAAAAAGCAAGCTTATTAAGAACCATGCAAATGAATGTGAAATTGAGGGGAAATAATTGATTTAATCCCTAATATGAGCTTTAAGAATATAGTGTCCCTAAAAGCTGATGCTACAAAAGGTAATAAAAAGTGCCATGCATCTGTAGTTGACCTCTCTTGAGGACTGGATAGTGGGTTGGAATGTCCTGCACAGAAGAAACATTAAAGGATGTTTTAAAGGTCACATCTGGATCTTACTTTCTTCACTATTACACAGCTGGAAATATGGAACACATCCCAAAAAAAGGAGACTTCTCTTCTCACAGTATATATTCAATACTATTGAAATTCTGTGACTCATTCAAGTCCATAAACACAATTATTCTTATTGGAAAGAATATTAAGAATTGAAATATAACCTTACAAGTAGATGTGTTTAAGTAAAACTAGGAGTGTTGAAGCGCTGAAATTAGAAGGCTCTTGCCATCTGCTTCTCTTCTGTAGCAATGAGCAGTATTCAATACAGGTACTCCTCATTTAGCAATTGCCTTGGATTGCAAGCATTCACAGATAATAGCTTATTCTAAAAAGTGTAATATAATAACTAATAATAAACAAATCATTATTGACCAAAGCACAGACTTACATAGACATGCCTGACTATAATGCACACCAAAATGAGAATAATACTAGCAATGCTGCCCAACTCTCTCTCTCTCTCTCTCTCTCTCCCTCCCTCCCTCCTTCCCTCCCTCCTTCCCTCCCCCCCCTTTCTCTCTCTCTCATGGTTTTCTTAGTGACCATTTCACTAGAACAAATTGGGGAATGGCTAAACAACTTGATTTAGCCATTGCTTAATAATAATTGCCTGTACAAGATGTGATACTGTAGTTTGCTTTTTTTCACAACCAATAAGAAATGAAGAATAAATTATCTATCGCAGATATTATTAAGGAGATAATTTAGGCCAGCTGGCTTTTAGAAATGTATGTGTTCTTAAGGATCTGTTATTTATATTAATGTGTAAAATAATACATGCCACTGTGTGGAACCAAGATTCACCAGAGAGTTTTTAGTGTTTTAATTCTAGAACAAAAGTGGTTGGGTTCCACAGGGTTCTCTGTTAGTTTTTACTCACATGTTTGTAAAAATATAAATATCAGCAAATTTTTAAATAATCTTTTATGGATCGTAATCCACTTCATCAGTCTGCATGCAAAGTTTAAATGAACTGCAGAAATGTTCCATCTTTCTTCTCATTTTACCAAATTGTGTGTATGTGTTTGTGTGTTCTAAATATGTTTCTCTATACTTCTATCTCAATCTTTCACAATCTAGACTTAGCTTCATGTAATAACAGAAACAAAAACAGCATCTTCTTTCTTATGTTATTTCAAATTTGAACTGACTTGGAGTGGGAAGCCAGGAAACAGTCTTCTGAAGAATAGAACAATTACGATCCTTCTTGAGATTACTTTTTTTTCCCTGGTAACCTGCAGAGCATCTTTGAAAATGTATGATAAACATGGAGCTGTCATTTTCAATAGGAACCTTCAGAGTTCAAAATAACCATGTAGACATGCACAGAGATGCGCTATTTTAGAGAAACACTGGAGGGCAAACTGCCAGTTTCACAATCTGCATTTCATATGATTATGATTTACACCTTATCAAATGAGGAAAACTTAGATATACCTTGCAAACTTCCAGGTTGAACCAAGGTGTCATTTATACTATTTTTGACAGCAGTAGACTGATGTCTGGCTGTGCAACATGGGCTGACTGATCAGATAAAGCATGCTGGTTGCCAAAAAGTACTAACTATTACATATGCCTCATGTGCTGTCTCTTGGAAGCCCTCAGGTTGTTTTGTTTTAAAGAAGCTTGTTCCCCACCCCCTGGGGAAGGCCATATTTTTGTGGTTCATCTCACAGAAAGACTTCATGTGATTTAAATACATGACACAAATTAAAGGACAGATATGACAGCATCTGGTCAGAGACAGCACAGGGAAAAGTCACTTCTCATGCATTGCCAGATTGTTCAGGAAGAACAAATTCAGCTCAAAGGAGTAAAGGTCATAAAGTATGTGACATCTCAGTAAGTCCAGAATTATGCACCATAAGGGTTATAAATGATGTGGTAATAAAGAAAAGCAGAAGGGAAAATGGCAAGATGTCAGTTTAACAGCAGCCATGCTGTATATAGTGTGTTTTAAAGGGAACTAGAAGCATCACCCTTTCCACGTGTGGATGTCTAGTACTTCTTCCTTTAAGCACTCTGCTGATCAAAGTGGAAGTTTGTAGAGATTTAACTGCCATCTTTATAAGGCTGAGAGCACGTCAGCAATAGCAGATATGTTTTGGAAAAGATCAAATGCTGTCACCATCCTAGAAGAAATGAGAGAGAGAGGGCAGATGTTTCTCTCCCTTGAATTGGGTGTTGTTTTCATTTTAGCTGTACTGATTCCATCATTATTAATTTTGCACTAACGGTTGATAGGAAATATTTGTCAGAGGAGGCAATTTTCTAAAGTAACTTTCTGAAATTTTATGAATGCTGTTAGCAAGGAAAGAGGAAATAATTCAAAAGATGAAAAGAAAAAACTGGGTAGACACATGATCAGCCATTTTATGTCTTAATCTTGCCTGTGTATGTGTGTGTGTGCATGTACATGTGTATACACATGTGTGTGTGCATGCACATGCAAGTATGAACAACATGTGGATGTTAATAAACTTGAATTTGAATAAAACAGTGGCTCACATTGGTTCTGATGAGCCATCCTTATTGTAGATCTCTTGGAATCAATGACACCTACTAGTCAAGCAAAGGTAAATAATTTATCTGTGTGCATAAAATAGATCTTGGAGAGATACATTTACTAGATGCTAACTTGAAGAATAATAAAAGCAAATGCTTCTAAGAAAGAAAGAAAGAAAGAAAGAAAGAAAGAAAGAAAGAAAGAAAGAAAGAAAGAAAGAAAGAAAGAAAGGAATCTCTTAAAGCATGGGGAGCCAAGTGAGGCCTCAAAAAGTAGCATAGATTCCCATCATCCATAAAACTCCAAATGCTTTCTGAAAGAATGGCAGTCATAAAATTGACCAGAGGTTGTCTTAAAGATACTACTGGGAACAGAATCTTAACAGCTTGTGTACTATAGTCAGAAGGCAAGTTACACCACAACAGAAAACCTGAGGGTACATGTTACAATGGTCTGCCAGTCCATATTTTCGACTGGAGCTAACACGACTGAAAAAATATAGCTAATACAAATATAATATTGGAATCAGATTACATTTTAATGGCATATTTTCATTTTGAATTAGATATTCATTTTCATAGCTGTTTCTGAGTAGATCTAGTTAGGCACGTGAACTGCTGTCTTAATTATCTTTTTTTCAGTAGTTGGAATGTCAAAAGAGGACAAATTTATGAGAAAAGGCTGTGATTGCTTATAATGATCGCTAGCCATTTATAAAACTATCTCCATTGTTTTCTTTTTAATTAAGGACATTTTGATTAAAAAAATGATTGTTTGAACTACAGCGATAAAAATACAGATTTATAGAGAATCCGTACCAGTAATATTTTAGGTTTAAGCTACATATTCATATTATTGCCTCTGAATATGTAACAATTTATCTAAAGACTAATTATAGGCACTAATACACTAATATAAGCATATAACACAATATGCAGTACAACCACCCCAGTAACAATAGGCATAAAAATACAAAGCCAAAATTAGTTTTAGCACTAGTGGCTCCATCAGGCTTAAATTATCCTACTTCAGGAACATTATGTTTCTAGGGAAAGCTCTAATGCTGAGAAAGCTGGAAGAAAAGAGGACAACTTTGCAAGGTAGATGGACTCAGTTACAGGATGATGAATGCACCATTGGAAAACCTGAAAATCCAGGTTAGGGACAGATCATCATGGAGGAAATCTATGTGGTCACTAAGAGTTGACACTGGCTTACTGGCATGCAATGAATCAATGGCCCTACATCTATTAGTCACCAAGGGTCTTTTTCAATAGCTTTTGGAAGGTCATAATGGAAGGACATCTTTACTTCAAGGGACACAATGTTCCAAAGATGAGCCACCTTTGCCACAATGCTCCTTACAGCTGCCAGCAGGCATTCACTTGAAGTGCAGATTGATAGGGGCCGAACCTATCTCGGAAACAACCAGACCCTGAGTCATATAATATTTTAGTATGGTATTTTAAAGACAGTGACCAGGAATCTGAATTGCACCAGGGAACAATTGTGCATCCAGTAGTGGTGTATTAGGGAAGTGCTATGACTGCCCAGCCCACTGCATTTTGTGCCAAATGGAGTTTCCAAATGATCTTCAAGGGCAACTCCATGTGGAACATTTTTAAGTAGTACAAATGAGAGATGTCAAGGAGAGGAGTGATTGTTGTCGGAGTGTACATGACCAGAAAAGTCTGCAACTTAGCTGGAGAAAGTCCTCCTGGCTATAACTTCCATCTGCTGTCAAAGCAGGACCTGTGAGCTATTTCTCTCTGAGGTATCATAATCTCTTGGAAAGCCAAAGTTATACTGGCATCAATGGGCTTCTAAATTAACAGTCACTCCATCTTACTTGCATTGAATCTATCTTGGGTTAAGTATATTGAATGCTTGAGGCAAATGCCTAGGATGCATTTTGGCTACCTCTATCAGGTTCTATTTATTATATGGATTTAGTTTCTTATAGAAAGAGAGAGCAGGCTGATATCTTTCAACAAAATAATCCTAACATTATTTTGATATTCTAATTATCTGGGAGGAACATGTTATGACACAGCATTCACTACCTGATTGTAAATTTCACAGCAGTTTATTTATTTATTTATTTGATTTCTATAGCCGCCTGTCTCAACAAGGGATTCTGTCTTTTTACTGGTAAAACACAGAATATGGGATTAGAATAACTTTTGGTTTAATCCAAAAAGGCAAATATAGGTAGTCCTTGATGTGCAACCCTTTGTTTAGCAACTATTTGAAGTTACAACAACACTGAAAAAGTGGCTTAATTATAACTGGTCCTCACATTTACAACCACTGCAGTATCACCATGGTCATATGATCAGAATTCAGTTGCTTAGCAACCATCATGTATTTATGATAGTTAGAGTGATGATGAATGTTTCAGAGTCATCTGATCATTATTTGCAAACTTCTCAATTGGCTTCCAACAAGCCAAGTCCTAGTGGACAATCATTTAAATATGAGCCAGCAGTGTGCTGCCAAAAAAGCCAACACACTGCTAGGCTGCATTAACAGAGGGATAGAATCAAGATCATGTGAAGTATTAATACCACTTTACAATGCCTTGGTGAGGCCATACTTGGAATACTGCATCCAGTTTTGGTCACCACGATGTAAAAAAGATGTTGAGACTCTAGAAAGAGTACAGAGAAGAGCAACAAAGATGATTAGGGGACTGGAGGCTAAAACATATAAGGAACGGTTGCTAGAATTGGGTATGTCTAGTTTAACAAAGAGAAGGACTAGGGGGGACATGATAGCAATGTTCCAATATCTCAGGGGCTGCCACAAAGAAGAGGGAGTCAAGCTATTTTCCAAAGCGCCTGAAGGCAGGACAAGAAGCAATGGGTGGAAACTAACAAAAGAGAGAACAACCTAGAACTAAGGAGAAACTTCCTGACAGTGAGAACAATTAACAATTAACCAGTGGAACAACCTGCCTCCAGAAGCAGTGAATGTATATATATATATTACCTTTTTACCTTTACCTTTTTACACACACACACACACACACACACACACACATATCATAAAGGTAAAAAAGGATATATGCAGTATTATCTTCATTTTAGATGTCAAAAGAGTCTCTCTCTCTCTCTTTCTCCCTCTTTCTGCCCTTGGTCTGCCAGTCCTCTTCCCCCACTCAGTGTGTTTCTCTCTCTCTCTCTCTCTCTCTCTCTCTCTCTGTGTGTGTGTGTGTGTGTGTGAGAGAGAGAGAGAGAGAGAGAGAAAGTCCCTTTTGAGAGACCCTCTCCCTCTCTTTCCTCTCTCTCTTTCTCTCTTTCCTCTCCCCCCTCTCTCTCTTTCCTCTCCCCCCTCTCTCTCTTTCCTCTCTCCCTCTCTCTCTTTCTTTCCTCTCTCTTTCTCGTACCTCTCCCTCATTCTCTTTCCTCTCTCTCTTTCTCTCTTTCCTCTCCCTCTCTTTCCTTTCCATCTCTCTTTCCTCTCCCCTTCTCTCTTTTCTCTTTCCTCTCTTTCTCTGTTTCCTCTCTCTTTCTCTATTTCCTCTCCCTCTTTCTCTCTTTTTCTTCTCTCCCTCTCTGTCTCTTCTCCCCCCCTCTTCTCTCTCTCTCCTCTCTTTCTCTTCTCTCTCCTTCTCCTCTCTCTTTCTCTTCTCTCTCTTCTCTCTTTCTTCTCTGTTTCTCTTTCCGGAGAGGAAAACTTTATCCAGATCTCATTTAGATGTGACTCTCTCATAAACACAGTGTGAAATCTTTGCCTGAGAGAGAGAGAGAGAGAGAGAGAGAGAGAGAGAGAGAGAGAGAGAGACAGAGAGAGAGAGAGAGAGAGAGAGAGACAGAGAGAGAGAGAGAGAGAGAGAGAGAGAGAGAGACAGAGACAGAGAGACAGAGACAGACAGAGAGAGACAGAGAGAGACAGAGGAGACAGAGAGACAGAGAGGCTGGGTCTCCCCTGAGCATTACTGGACCCTATCCACCTCTTTTCATCAGCTCCTGATAGATATGACAACTGAGAAGGGAGTCTGCTTTGTCTTAGGACTGGAGGAAGGGAAAAGGTGGGCTTTGGGCTCCTACCAAGGCCACATGTGAGGCCCTCACCCCACCCTGGAGGCTGACAATGTTGGTTCTGTCTGCTGGAGAAAATAGATCTGGATAAGATCAGTTTTCAGCCATTTGCGGGAGCTTCTTCCATTCTGCAGACCCAGCCGAGTGAGCGGCTCTTTGGCAGATAATCCACCTGTGACCAACAGCCTGACAGTAGGATGGGGGTCTCTTTGTCTCCCCCCACTCCCCAATTAGCATTCTCCCTGCTTAACTAGAAATGGACACAGGTGGTATTGTTGGCTTAACAATCAAACAGCAGCCCAGGGACAGCCACAAAGTAATGCTGCCACCCCAGCTGGGACTGCTGCCCAGCCTGGCGCAATGCATGGCTGGCTCAGTGGCCCGGGGAGTGTCTCGGGGATGGCCCAGAAAGCGATGCCGCCACCCCAGCTGGGACTACCACCTGGCTGGGGCGACACGTGGCTGCTCAGCGGCCGCGGGACAGCCCAGGAAGCAATGCCGCCACCCCAACTGGGACTGCCACCCGGCCTGGGGCAATGTGTGGATGGCTCAGCAGCCCGGGGAGCAGCCCAGAGATGGCCCAGGAAGCAATGCCGCCATCCCAGATGGGACTGCCGCTGAACACATGGCCAGCTTGGCTGGCTCTCTGCCTGGTAAAGGTTAGTCAGTGGGGTGTGCGACCTGCTCTGTGGCCACTTCGTGGCAGTGCTCTGCAGACTCAAAGCCCCCCCTTCCCCCCGCCACTCACCATCCATCTCCAGCTCTGCTGCTGCTTGGCCAACCAGGGCCCCAGCTTGTGGGAGTGCTGGCCCACTCAGTGGAGGCTCCAGCGGGCCGCCCCCAGTGGGGATCCTGGGGCTTCCCCTTGCGGTTCCCCAACCACGTGCACCTCAGACGGAGCCAGCCCGGGAAAGAAACTTCCTGGCCACCCTTCTCCCAGAGGGCGGGGCAACCAGGCGCAGGGCCAATTAGGAGCTCTGCAAGTGCCTCTCTCTCTCTCTCTCTCTCTCTCTCTCTCTCCAAATGTGGAGGAGACTTCGGAGCCGCAGGAGGTGGCTCAAAGTTCCACATGTGGCTCCGGAGCTGCGAGTTGCTGACCCATGAACTAAAGAGAAAGTAATTTCTCATGGTAACACTTTCAACAGGCCAGTGCAATGAATAAAAGGTATCTGGGCCATCTGACTTCACCTAGGTGCTAAACTGTTATTGCTGAGCAAATCCTTCACTGTTGCTCTGACTGACATTACATGGAGTAGATGCTGAGTGATTTGTTCAGTTGCCTACCTTGCTAACTGGCTCTTCATACCATCGAAAGCAATAATAAAAAACAAGTAAAAATATTTTTACTCAAGGTGGAATGAAATACTTACAAATAACCACCCAGGTATGAATGTTCATTTAGAAAACATTCACAGATATGAATTTACCCCAAAGTGTACTTACACTAGGAACTGTGAGCAAGAAGAAGTCTCTGCAGTCATGTGATCTGAATTCTGTCACTCCTGCAGCCGCAGTCATTTTTAACCCTGTGACTTCTCTTTGTCATTCGGGGTTAAGACAGGCAATTTCCAGAGGCCCATATGGTCAGTGTTTTTTCCCCCCTGGTCACATGGCTAAACAAGATCCAGGGATTTTGCAGTCAGCACCAATTTTGTTTCTCATTCTGCTGTGTGGAAAAGATGATTGGAGTTTTATGTAAACATTTTAAAATATTCTTTTAGGTTACTATATAGTACTGTTCATTTGTAAACACTTTGAAAACTGTTCTGCTTCTCTTTAAGTACTGTACTTTGCAAACTATTGTGTTTGTTAGTATAGTATTTTGCAAAGATAAACCTCCCCCCCTTTAGGCGCCTTCCTGAGAGCCTTGCAAGGAAGACCTGATCAATGGCAGAAATGTTTTTTTCCAGGCTGAAAGTAAGTAGCAATGTAAAATTCCCTGCCCCATTTGGGCACCTGCTGGAGAGCTTTGCAAGGAAATGCTCATTAGCATCAGCAATTTATTTTTCTAGGTTACAAGCTGGAGCCTTGTAAATCCCTTCCCACTCCACTTTGGGCACCTATTAGAGGTGCTTTAATTCCTGGGTGGAAAGTTTGCTCCTCGATGATTATCTGTACTGGGCACATCTTTGACATTAACTTCAGTTATATTCCAATGGTTTCTCTGAAATTAAAAAAAAAATAGAATGATTATATTGGTAAATTCCATTGCCCAGCCCTATCTACTGTGAAGTTCAAAAGCCAAAATAGTTGAAACTTAGGCTGGGCAGAAAAAAAAAAAACACCATTTCATTGTATTTACTGGTTCTCATTGTCATAACTCATGCTGTTATTATGTTCCACTGAATCATAGCCACTCCAGATCACTCCATGGAGAAAAGCTCTCTGAGATGCCCTGTTTCTTGGTTTATTACCCAATTCTTGCAAGTGCATTCCTGTAGCTTCCTGTATTCTATCAGGTCATGTCATGGGCTGTTGGCATCTTCTTCTCCTTTCATTTACCTTACCCAGCATTATCATTTTTTCCCATAAATGCATCCACCCATATAATGTGTGCAAAGTACATGAGAATACTTCTGGAAAGAATTCAGTTTAATGAAAGGAAATATACTTTGATATTCTTTCAAAGAAATAGAGTGTTTTAGAGAAATCTTCATGACTGGAGTTTGGTTTTCTTGCATTTATTTAATTATAAGATGGCCAAAGGGCGCATGTGAAAGACTTTCTTTCAGTGTGCCATCATTTCTTTAGGCTCTGTGACTTCTGTTAAATATGACAGTTTATTAGGGAACTTTCCCCACTGGCTTTCTTTACTACTGCTGTGACTGTTATTACTAAGGGGAGGGAAAATTATGCTTGGTTTTCTTTTCAAAATGTATTTACTTAATCACTCTGGCCACCATTTGGTGGACATTTTCAAAAAGTACTTCATGCCCTCACTGGAGAAAGCAATTGTGTTTGGAAGACTTTAGCAGTAAAAGGAAACCAGGTGGCTGGACACCATCAAAGCTGAAACCAGCCAGAGCATAGAACAACTCAAAGAAGTAGATTGGAAGATGAGGAGATACTTGGCCCATAGAATCACCAAGTCAGACATGACTGAACAGATAACATCCTTGGTGTTCTCTGAGCTTGGTTGTTTCCTTGCAGAAGTTTCATTACCCAAACTAGGTAACATCATCGTTGATAGTCTGATCAGGAGTAGCACTGATGATGTTGCCTAGTTTGGGTAATAAAATGTTTGCAAGATCAGAGAGCACGAAGGACCCCTCATTTCAGCCCTGAGCTGCAAATATTCTCCTTTATTGGTATGGATAAAATCATCATCACTTTGTGTCCAGCTCTGCCTGAGTTCTATAGATTCAAATGGAGGAATCTAGAACAAAAGACTCTTAATCAAGGTTAGTTCTCTATCAGTAACTTACAGCCTCTCCTGTAACTTTTGATGTAGTATAATTTGTAAAGCTTAACTCATGGTAATGATTGCTATATATTAATAATTTAGAATGTATTAGTCTTATTTCATGCATATTTGTGAATATCATATATCTGGATTGTTCATATAAATAATACTATAATTAAATAAAATTAATACTTCTTAAATCAAAATGATCACAATCAACCTTCATGCACCCATGGGGGTGGGTTATATTTTTGCCTGCTCAACTTGTGATCTGAGAGAACTTGAAATGGGACAACTTGCTGTGGGAGAATGCAGAGGCGAGGGGAACTTCCTCCTTCTTTCTCTCCCTCCTTCAATGCAGGACAGCTTGCTGCAGGAGAATACCAGAGGTGAGGGGAACCTCCTCCTCCTCTTCTTTTTTCTCCTCTCTCCCTCAATCCTCCCTCCTGGATCCTCCTCCCACACCCCTTGAACACTGTGAGGAATAGGAGGTTCCCCTCACCTCTGGCACTCTTCCATTACATTACATTAGACTGTTGTAACTAAGGAACTGTCTGTCGTTGACTTGTCCTGCACTGAATTGACCAGGGTAAGTTCCCGTGTTGAGCTATCTGGGGCAAGGCAGATGGGTTGAGTGACCATGGTGAGCTACAGTGGTGGGATTCAGCCGGTTCACACCACGTCAGCAGAACCAGTAGCTAATTTTTTGTTGCCCAGGCCCAGAATGGACTTCCAGAAGTGGCATCCACACAGAGAACTGGTTGTTCACATATTTGAATCCCACCACTGGTGAGCTAGCAGCAGCAAGCCAGCAGTAGCGAGTTGTCCTAGACCCAAGAGAGCCTGGGTATAAAGGTAATAAGTATTGCTCCATTATTCTTATCTACATCTATGTGTAAAACTGGAAAAGGACTATTTATTTTAAATAAAACTAAATATTATAAGCAAATAAATAAATAAATAAATGAGTGAGTGAGTGAGTGAGTGAATGAGTAGTGCAAATTTAGAGAACAAGTTGATTAAAATTATCCAAAGATCTGGCACCATCCCTAACTAATTAGCCAGTGTACCCCATGGAATCCTGCCTGTGCCTCTTCTCCCACATGCAAAACTTTCCTAGCACTTCTGGCCATAGATATCTATTATAATAGAGGCATTGACGTCTATACATGACCACAGAGGTTGCTTAAAGAAAGCCTTATATGTGAATAGCTAAAAATGTTTGCAAGCTGTTTCCAGGCCATGACAAACTTCAAGAGAAAATGCAAAATAAGAAAAAGTCACAAGACTGAATATTAAAATGAAATGAACCATTTCTTTGGGAGAAAACATGAAAGATGTATCCCCTCCACCAGTGTTCTTTGTACGTGAAGCATAATGGTTTTGTGTCTCTGAATCTTAGAAGAAATGTGATTATAACAGAACGCTGTTTTGAAGACTGGCAGCAATTAATAGTCAGAAGAACAGCCACAAGAAGGCACCAGATGTCAGGAAGCACATGATTTTCCCATCAAATTAGCATCAACATTTAGTGGGTTTTTATTATCAATGGAAAATGAATTCTATTATATTTAAGGGCCACAAATATCTGCTTGCTCCCTCTCCTTTCATTTCTTCTTTCTTTTACTTGTTCTTTTGTTTGATGCATGTTTGTATGAGTGTTGCTAAGGCTGGGTAAGTGTACTCCCTGCACACATAATAATCTGGGAATTAGTCATAATTTCAGCTTCACACATGAGCCTGATGGTGTTGCAGTCACACCCCTTGTACCGTTTTATTTCCAGAATCCTTCGGATTGGCAAATATAATACAGAGATGCCTATCTGTTTTTGGATAACACTTTACAAAAGATGAGCATTACTTTACTCTCAAGATAATAAGAGTCCAAACTCAATAGAGCTACTCAAGCCCTGGGCTTTTCATAACTGACCTGAGCATCTTAGAATCTGTTCCTACTGACAAAAAAAAATATTTTTTTTCCTCAAAAACAATGATTGCCTGGATAGTTTGTCATGCTTCTGGATAAAAATGTTTCTGCAACTGATCAGCTATTTATTTCTGGTTACACAGCCTAACCAGAGGGACTGTGCAATATTCTCTTATGTTTTTGTTCATACCATACTTCACTAGCTTTTTATTTCAGCCAAGGCTAATACCTAAATATTCAAGGATTAGAAGAGACACCAACAGTTTGGGAATTTTAATACAGATGCAGAACTCAAGGGGCAAACTAAGAAAAGCATAAGAGTGCTACTGTTCTCATGCCTCTGATTAAAATGTGGAATTCCTGGAAAAAAAGAAATCCAGGTAAATGTTTTTAGCCAGGACTTTGTGCTAAATTCTTGACTTATGTTCTTTGTGGTTCAGCATTTCATTGTCTCATGCTCTTATCTTTCTAGTCAAGATACAAAAATTGGTATTCAAGTTGCAGCCTTTGTTCTATAGATGAGATTGTGTTTTAGAAGTTACCTTGGTGAAACCTGCTTGTGAGTAAGCCACAGAAGCAAAGCATAGTGCCTGTTAAGCATAATAAAGGCTGTTCTAAAGAAAGGCAGACGAGAGGTTGAAGAATAAGATCAAGGGAAACAGCTATAATGTTATGTGAGAATGACCTTGAGGGACAAAAGGAAGAGATGCAGTCTAAAGAAAAAAAAACTGACAAGAGGAAGAAGCCTGAAGTTTCTTAATGGTCACAGAAAAAAAAAAAAACTTAAGATTGATCAGGCTGTAAAAAGAAATGGATAGATTTGTATTTTCAGACTTTTAAGATTAATACCAGCCCTCCCAGGTAAATCATACAGGAAATACAACCAGATAAGCTAATTTTACTGTATTGTAAGGCTACATTAACAGAATCTTACAAATCTGAAGGACTGAAAACATAAACTCCTGGATCCTGTCCATTTACTTTATCCACTGTTTCCCCTTTCTTTTCCCTTGCCAAGTATAATCATGTTTTCTAATTAATCTTTTGCTTGCATCATATGCCCTAAATATGGGATTTACTACTTGCTGATCTTTGCCTTTGGAACAATGAAATTTTATTTAGTCCAACACTGATTGATAGGTTCTTTCGGAACTTCACAATACTCCTAGCAACCATCCTCTGATCCATAATTTGAAATAATCAATCTTCTTTCTTACTCTTCACATTTATCTTGCTTTTTCATGGCAACAGACAACTATTGGAAATACCATTACATTAACTATTTTGATACTGTCAGGTGTACTTTATTTCTTTTTTAAGCTTACTTACTTTTAAGCTTATCCTTCTTTACTTCTTTACTTATTCTTCCACTGAAGAAAATAAAACAATTATGTTAATTTATTCAGTCATTGAAGAAGTAAAGGTTCAGTTTGGATATCTTAAATTTTAAAAGTTTTTATTTCTGGAAATTGTTCTTATGTGTCCTCAACTGGAGGTTTTGTTTATGCAATACAATCTGTTATTGGCTTAGTTATTTGCATCATTTGTTATTTTATAGATGTGAATTTATTGCATGTTTCACATTACTTGCATTCCAAAGAAAAGGGAAACATTTCACCGGTACTGCAGAAATATACTAAATTGGTTATTCGGGTTTTCTCCCACGTAAAATTGGAAGTATCTTGGCGATGTTTCGACGAAGTCCCATTCATCATCTTCAGGCTGGTGTTTTTGGCTTCGTGCTTCTAGGAGCAATGTGTGACCATAGCTGTTTCTTCCTTTTAACTGCCAGTGGGGGTATGAACTGATTGGGTGGGAGCTTGGCTGAGTTCTGATTGGGTGGAGGTGTGTTCTGATTGGTTAGGGGCTTGGCTGTGCTCTGATTGGATGGGGAGTTGGCTGTGCTCTGATTGGATGGGGAAGTGTTCTGTTTGGGTGGGGGCTTTGTTGTGCTCAGGTTGGTCTGAGTTGCAGGGGGATTTGAAATGGTGAACTGCATTGCTGTTGTTTGGCTTCGCATTTGTGGGCGTGCCTCATCTTCATGATGGGTGTCAGTATGCTTCATGTATGAATTGGAGGGGTTTAAAGTGGTTAATGATGCAGCTGTGGTCTGGCTTCTGGTTTGTGGTCGTGCCTCATCATTGGTGTGGGTTCAGGTTTGCTTTTTGCGTGGATGTGTGGCGGTAACATCCTGTGTGGTTTTCGTGAGTGTGGGTCTGGTATCATTCTTTGTGTTAGGAACTCATTGTCCATAAGGGTGGGTTTCCAAATGGCTGGTAGGCGGGAGGTATCATCTCGTTTATTCATGTTATTAAAGTGTTCAGTTTTGGCAATAGTTCTGGTCTTTTTAAAGTCAATTTCATGACACATTGCTCCTAGAAGCACGAAGCTGAAAACACCAGCCTGAAGATGACAAATGAGACTTAGTTGAAACGTCGCCAAGACACTTCTAATTTTACACAGGACAAAACCCGAATAACCAAAGACCTACATATATAGCCTAGGAGCCGCACGCAACAGAAAAGTAATCAGCTGCAAGAACTTAGAACTCAGAAATACTTCTGACATGAGTGATGGGAGGATCAATCGACTGGGCCCCATAACGAGGTCTATGAGCCATGTGCAGGCGCGTTTGTGCTTATAAACGAGCTCCCCCACCCTCTGGCCTTTAACACCCTGACGATGATGGCAGCAATACAGCCATCGAAAGCTAGTTTATCTATTTATTAAACATTTAATTGTTTTACCTCCTGGTGCTCATTTTTATCTTTTGAATATATATATATATATATATATATATATATATATATATATATATATATATATATATATTCAAAAGATAAATATATAATATATATACATACATATATATATGTATGTATGTATATAAAAGTGTAATATTTTAATTGACAGTTTTTCATGTGAAAATTTAAAGTTAGGCTATATTCTTCAAAAGATGTTTAGCTTTTAATTATGGGTAAATAATTTTATTTTAGCTGAAAGGGGAAACCATATAGGTGCTCAAGACACATCAGGTCCTGCTGAATGGACATGTTATTCAATTAACCTTTCATTTTTCAGTTAGGGCCTGATTCTTCTGAAACACTTAAATTAAGTGTCGTATTGGAAAAGGCTTTTGAACTGACAGTTTATTTCTGTAGACAGATATAGAAAGAATATAAGTTATATAGATGTTGATAATTTGCAAAACATTTGGAGTACAGAGTTGAATAATCCTATTTAAACAAATCAGTTTTCTTGTGTTTGAAGGATGAGACTAATTAATCAAAAGTTGCCTTTTGATGTTATTCATAAAAAAATCAGTGAATCATGAAAATTTGAAACTTCAAATGTTTCATGCTGTATATGTACTCTGATACATATAATATGGGCTTGTCCTTTGTCCAGTTTTCATAATTACATTACTGTTAATAAGATCTGAGAAATTAAATGTAAAAGGTTAATGTAGTGTTGAATTATATACCTAAGTCTGGAATTTATCAGTGTATGAAATGTTCAGACTTATTGAACTTGTAATATAACAGCAAAGATCTTTCTGCTTTGTCAGAAAGCAGCTATCATTTTGTTTCTGAGACTCTGACATGAATAAATATATTTTCACTCAGCCTTTAATTGAGGAATATGATTTTATCTGGGCAGAGTTTAACTTGTACTTTAAACACATACATACAAAACACAAGTATAGATACATAACCATAATTTAGTCCTTCCTTATTGTTGTTGCTTTGTTACTTTATTCGTTTATTTAGAAGCCATGGATAAAATAGAAAAATTGATAAATAAAATGTTGCTGGATATTTTTACCATTTAGAAATGTTCCTCTGCCTAAAATTTTCTTGATTAATAAATAAGGTAAAATAAAACTGGAAAAGGAAAAAAAAGATGCAACCTACTTTTTTTTCTCCTATGGGAATATACTTTTTTTTAAATAAAATAAAATAAAAATCAAATCCATCACCTTATTAATAAAAAATCAGGAATAATAAAACATCAGAGATAGTCAGCTCATGGGATGATAGAAAACAGAATCAATAATGGAAACATCCCTACTTGAGTATTTAGATATTTATTTAGAATAGAATAGAGCTGGAAGGGGCCTTGTAGGTCTTCTAATCTAACTTCCTGCTTAAGAATACCATTTCAGACAAGTGGCTTTTCAGTCTCTTCTTAAAATCTTCCAGTGATGAAGCATCCACAATTTCTGAAGGCAAGCTGTTCCAATGGTTAATTGTTCTCACTGATTTTAAAAGCCTCTTAAAGACAAGCAGTTTGGAGGGCTAGGCAGATCTCCTTGGAATGATATTCTAAAATACTACTTGCTCATGTAGATTCCTATATGGAATATGGAGCAAGCTCCGCCCCCATTTTTGAATAAAGTTTATAAGGGAAATACATAAGTTTCATAAACTTCATATAAAGTCTTGGTAAATGTTGTTGTTGTTGTTTTATTGTTGTGTCCTGAGCCTGCAAAAGGCAGGCTCGGGATGTTGCAATGGTCCCGGGCAGTTGCAAGCTGCCCGGGACCAGACTGGCTGGCGCCGGCTTCGCACGCCTAATTGTTGCCATTCTGCCTGGGGAATGTTGTTAAAAGAAGCAGAGAGGCCTGCGAGCCTCAGAGCTGTAACGGAGTAGAAGAGACTGCAGTAAAAGACTTGTTGGAACCACGAGATGTTCTGTGCTCATTCGCCATTAAGCAGAGGACTCAACACTGGCGACAAAGGTGGAATGCCTTACAATTGATGAAGAAGAATTGTAAGCTTACCCAGGAGTCCTGAGAGCAGCTAGGAAGACAGTGTTAAATTCAGCACCTGCCTGCCAGTACAGAGTCGCTGGAGGTAAGCTGGCTGATAGACCCCTCCCTTACAAAGGAGACAATGGAGAAGATAGGGAGACTGTCTGAATTCGATGTCACGCACCCAGAAAGATGGGAGTCTTATGTGGCCAGAGTAGAAAACTATTTTAGAGTAAATCAAGTAAGAGAAGATGGCTTAAAGGCCGCTACCTTGCTGTGTGTCTGTGGTCAAGATGCATTTGAAATTGCTGAAAATTTAGCAGCCCCTGCGCCTCTTGAATCTGTCACTTACACAGATTAAAAAAAAAATTACTAAAGGAACATTTTCAGCCCAAGTTGTCTGTTATTGCATGGAGACATACTTTTGAACAAAGGGATCAATGAGCTGGTGAATCAGCTAAAGAATACATTGCAGCTTTGAGAAGAGCAGCTAAGCCTTGTGAGTTTAAAGACTTAGAAGAAAGGTTGAGAGACCAATTTGTATGTGGGCTTAGGAACAGAGACTTGCAGCAGAGACTTTTTGCAAAAGAACACATATCGTTCCAAGATGCCTTGAGAGAGGTCACTGCAGAAGAGGCAGCAGGTGGGGCAATCAAGAACATGAGCCCTATCAGGAACACTCCAGAAGCTGTTTCCATGCACCATGAGGGAGTCCAGGAGAGCTCGGAAGAGGATCCTGAAGATGAGGTGGATCATCTCTACTCAGCCAAAGAAAGAAAGCAGAAGGAAGGCTTATGGAACTAGACACGGGGTCTGCACTTTCAATTATTTCCATTCACACACTCAGAAAAATTTGCTCTAGCAGTGGGTTCCAGGCCAAGCTTAGGCCATCCAATATAGTTCTAACAGACTTTCAAAATTCCAAGGTGTATTCCTACTTCAATGAGGTCTAGGGTCTTGGCTTCCCTTCACGAGGGCCATCCTGGCATTGTAAGAATGAAGGAGCTTGCATGCAGCCATTTGTGGTGGCCTGGGTTAGACAGGGAAATAGAGGCTAAGGTGCATGCACTCTACCTGTGTCAGCGCTCACACCCAAAAATGCCCCAGGCTCCTGTACATAGATGGGAGGAAACACAGTCACCTTGGTCTAGGGTGCACATTGATTACGCTGGGCCCTTTCAGGGTCAATTCTTCTTGGTCCTTGTTGACAGCTATTCAAAGTGGCTTGAGGTTGTACCTGTCTCTTCAACCACCGCTGCCAAGACCATTCAAGTACTGAGGGAGATTTTTGCTGCACATGGGCTTCCGGATGTTTTGGTGTCTGACAATGGCCCTCAATTCACTTCTTCTGAATTTCAAGGTTTCTTACAGGCCAACATGATTCGTCATGCCACCTCTGCACCATTCCACCCTTCCAACAACGGTATGCCGGACCAGATGTTCCGCATCACCAAGGATGCTTTAAAGAAACTGACTTACGGGGACTGGCACCACAGGTTGGCGGACTTTCTTCTTGCGTACCACACCACACCTTCAACTTCCACTGGGAAAAGCCCAGCTGAACTTCGCTGGGGGCGCAAACTGATCACCAAACTTGACAGGTTGCACCTAGACAGACTGCCTCCTACGGCTACACAACCCAGGGCACCAAGGTATCTGCAAGTGGATGCCCCGGTATGGACCCGTAATTATGGGCCTGGTCACTTGTGGGTTCCTGCTGTAGTATGCAAGGTTACTGGCTCTTAGTCATACAACGTCTCGTTGGCTGATGGTCGTGTCCTTCGGCGGCATATCGACCAGTTGCGTACAAGACTGGATTTACCCTTAGAAACTCCTGGGCCTTTTCCAGGGGGGAGGGGGACCACTATGGGCAAAGGGATGGGTGTTGGCAGCAGCCGGGGCCCAACGGAGAGGCCACAGATGGCCTATTCCAAGGTTCCGCAAGTGTTCCAAACAGGAATCCATGGGAACAAGAAAGCACACAAGCACCAGTGCCTACTCCAGCCAGGGAGTCACCAGGGGGCATACTCATCATTCACCAATACCATTCAGCACTCCAGTCAGGGAGAATAACCGGGAGCATCCTAATAAACATTGCAAGAGAGATGGCACACAAACAGTCTAGTTGGCCCAGTACTGCTACTGTTTCCAGAAGGAAGCATTCACACAGGGAGGTGGTCGGAGAGGCAAATCCCAATTCTGACACCTCTGGCACAGATGGGGGGGCAACTGAGTTTTGGGGAAATACTGAAACCCCAGACAGTCTCATTACGGGGCTGGGGAGCAAAGGGATGCAGTCCCTTGATAGGTTCAGTGTGGGCCTGGAAGGCTCTACAGAGCTGCCTAACAGTGGCAGTCTTATAGAGGGGCCAAAGAGCCTACAACTAGGCAGGTCAACCAGGTTATTGGGAGAACAAAGTCCTGGTCTCACGAGCCCGGTGGGCAAGCAAGCAGACCAGGCAACAGAGCACGGTTCACGGGGACCACCAGGGTTTGAAAGAGGGGGCAACTTCATGTCATCCTCTGTGCAAAAAGAAATTGGGCATTCTCAGATTCTAAGGAGGTCACAGAGGGTAAAGAGATCTCCCAAGTATCTTGAGGACTTTGTAACTCTGCTGGCAAAGCAGAAACAGTGAGAGGGTGTCTGCTGTTGGGAAAATTGGAATTATGGGCATTGGGTATTAATCCCAGAACAATAGCCCGGTACCATTTGGAGCATGGGTTGGCACACCACACTCGTGTTGAGGTCGCGTGTAACTATCAATATAGTTTATTAGTCTTAGCCGGGGGGGGGGGTGTTGTGTCTGGAGCCTGCAAAGACAGGCTCAGGATGTTGCAATGGTCCCGGGCAGTTGCAAGCTGCCCGGGACCAGACTGGCTGGCACCGGCTTCGCGCGCATGCACGAGGCGCGGAGTGCACCTAATTGTTGCCATTGTGCCCGGGGAACGTTGTTAAAAGAAGTAGAGAGGCCTGCGAGCCTCAGAGCTGTAACGGAGTAGAAGAGACTGCAATAAAAGACTTGTTGGAACCACGAGATGTTCTGTGCTCATTCGCCATTAAGCAGAGGACTGAACAATTATTATTATTAAACTTCATATAAAGTCTTGGTAAATGTTATTATTAAGAATGGGGTCATCATGGAAGTCTCAACAACAAATTTTTTCATAGCCAAAATGATGGGACTGGAGGGGTGGGGTGAAGAAGTTTCAGCCTTTTGTGGAAGCACAAGGCATTAACAGATTTGGCTTCAAATCCAGTCAGGAAGTGAATTGATGTCTTCTTCCTGTCGATCAGTTCATACTGTCACTGGATACTTTCTATTGTACAGGTCTTGGATACCTCTCTTTGCACACTGACACTATTGCCTGATGGGGGAAGAATACATTCATTCTTGAATAGATTTGAAACCACATCTTGTAGTACCAACTTTCTTTATTTTAAAATGAAGAAGTGGAAAAAACTATTTGGATGAGATAAAATGCAGCATATAAATCCCAGATGTTCTGGCAACTGGAGCTTCTCTTAGCTACTTTAGTCATCACACTTTACAGAATTGGGAATACAATGTGGGATATTGAAACATACAGTGCTATAAATGCTTTCATTGTAATACACTACCTAAGTAATCTATATACATGTCGAGCTTCTGAATAGCATGCACTCTTACAAATGTTCAAATCCTTAAATGCACTTTATGTGCTAGCAATTATTATGTTGCCCAACCTGATGCTGCCCAACTTATGGGAATCTGTTCTGAGCATTGTTGTCATCAGAACCACTTCTTCTGCAAGAAATTTCTGAAGAAAATGTCAAGCTGTGACCATTCGTCCATGATACAGGAAATAAAAAATAAAGTGCATTTAAGGCTTAAGAAATTCAATAAATTTTCAATGAAACTGTCCTTGGTGCTATTTTATTCATTCATGCAGAGGCAAGAAATTTTTGGTTAAAGTTGCTTATCCAACTTTAGTTTCCTTCTTCCCCATTTCTTTCACACTTTTGGTTCCAATGTTTGGCTTTATTTTGTACTGCATTTCATTTTTAAAATCATATTTTTAGAGAATGGTTTTTTTTTTTCAGCTGTTGTACATCCTAAGTAATTCTCTGGCATTCATTTGTTCCTTCTGGAAATCAGTCATAGGTTAGGTTCTTTTTCATTTGATTATATTTTCTCATTGTATAAAGTTGTAAATTACAACTTTAAAAGTTGGGAGTTTTAAAAATGCTCTTTCTCTCTGTGTATGTTTTTGTGTGTGTATAATAGTATAGTATATATATTGGGTGTTTTGGATGTGTTTATTGTTTTAATTTTTTTAATTGTTTTACATGTTTTATAATTTTAGAAGTGTAAGCCATCCAGAGTCACTTGGTTGAATTGGGAAGCTATAGAAATTGAATAAATGGATGAATAAAGAAATACAAGATAACAGAACTGGAAGGGACCTTGGAGGTCTTTTAGTCCAACCTTTTGCTCAAGCAGGAGACCCTATAATATGAAAAAAAAAAAATTGCCACATATTGGAAATGAAAACTCAGAAGGAAGGAACTATAATCAGAACAATGGATATGAAATGAACATCAGCAGCCTAAGAATGACTAAAGATATCACTTGGAAAAATATAAAATGTTTTCTTTGTGGACTAATTAAAATAGATTTCCCCTCTTTTTTTGTCACAGTTGTAAGAATACCAGCTAAGGAGCCATGAGGGAACTGTTTATTTGCTTCCCTTCCAAGCCATCCAGCTGTTCTTTCATTTGTGGTCTTTGGGCTAATTACATAATGTCCCTAATTTATACCTACTGGTAAATCAGATCAGAGCATTACCTGGAGGGCATGCTCTAATTAGAAGAATTTCAGAACAAATTGTTTAAAGAGCTTGTTTGGTATGATTAAATGCAAGTGATGGCCTCTCTGTGTCTCTTTTTAAGACCAGTCACACTTATTTTATGGAAAACAAATCTGTATATTGTAATAGCCATGTTTCCATCTGAGAAGTTCAAGTTGAAAATCTGAGGGATTCTTGAGAGCAATGATAGAGAAAAGAATATTTCTCTCATTCTCACTCTCTCCCCTGCCCTCTCTCTAAATTCCACTATGTGGGTCTAATCCAATCTATGGAAATTCCCCATCTGGTTAATAGATTTCTTATGGAATTCTCCTCTGTTCCCACTTTCCCCTATCTAATATTACACTGAAATCTTCTGAGTCTATAAAAATATGGTATGATTAAATATGGTTTTCTGAGGCCAGCTTGTCTTAAGAGGGAAGGAGGAAGCCCATGCATTGCTGGGCCTAGCTGGCTGAGACTTTCCAGCTGCAATAGGTTTCTATGGGCTTTCCCCATCTCTTGATGCATCCCTGCATGTTTAACAACCTACACTGTTGCTTAATAACTGCAATGGAGAAAGCTGAGACTGTGATCATTGAGGAAGGTAGTCAGGTGAGTATCTCACTTAACAATTACAGTGTCTTACAATCAAAAATTTGGGCTCAATTGTGGTCATAAGTTGAAGATTCCCTGTACTATCAAAACGTTATTTGGTAATCTACCAAGTCACCTGAACAAAATGTGATAGTAACCCAAGTAGTTACAGTTCTTCTGTGTATCATTTGAGTTTACACGTCAGTTTTCTTAATCAGCTCAATTTCCTGTGGTAATAATAATAATGATGATGATGATGATGATGATGCCACCTATGCAAAGAAGCTGAAGAAACAGTGGACCACCTGGTAAGCTGTTGCAAGAAGATTGCACAGACTGACTACAAGCAGCAGCATGACAAAGTAGCAACAATGGTGCATTGGAAGATCTGCAAAAAATATCATTTGCTTGTAAGCAAAAACTGGTGGGATCATAAAATAGAGAAAGTCATAGAAAATGATAAAATTAAACTGCTCTGGGACTTCAGAATTCAAACAGACAAGCACCTGCAACATAACACCCCAGACTTAACAATTGTCGATAAGAAAGACAAAAAAGTCTGGATAGTGGACGTGGCAGTGCCTGGAGACAGCAGAATAGACGAGAAAGAACTGGAGAAGATAACAAAATACAAAAACCTACAAATAGAAATAGAAAGACTGTGGCAAAAGCAAGTGAGGGTAATACCAATAATAATAGGCTCCTTTGGTGCAATCCCAAAATAACTGGAGCACCACTTGAACACCATTGGCATTGACAAATTTGCTATTAGTCAATTGCAAAAGGTGGCCTTACTAGGAACTGCTTCTATCCTGCGACAATATCTGTAATACCATCAAACATCCACATCTGCCTATCCCAGGTCCTGGGTAAGGACTCGATAGGTAGACAAAATGCCAAATCCAGTCTGAACATCCAGCTGACTGTGCGATGATCCATAATAATAATAATAATAATAATAATACAGATTTGGTAATATTATTACCAATCCTGTGGTAATAATATTTCTATGGCTTGGTTTAGTTACTGTACCGAATCATAGTAACCCAATCCCAAGCCTGTCATTAAAACACCACAGTGCTCAAATATAGTAGATTCAACATAAATTCACATTATATTACAAACTATTTTTAATAGACAAGAATAAGGCATATCACAGTTACTATTACTCTCTTGCATTTGCTTACAATTATGCACATGACACAGAGTTGCTATGAAGTTAGCTGTTTACTCAAGGTTGAAGAAATAAGAGCAGACAAGAAATGAAAAGCAAAACAGAGCCTCTGAAAGAATCCTGCCTGAGTAGTTTTGCTTTTAACAGAAAGAATAGTCAGAATCCATATCAAAGTTCAAAGACACAGGCCAAGGTTGTCAGACAATTCAGAGGTCAGAATTTCACATCATTGATTCTAATAAAGGATCAGAGGTTAGGGCTGCCTCTTAAATCAGGCTGATTTTATTCTCTTGCTTGGCAAGGAACCTTATAGAATATCTTTGCTCTTCATTCTACTCACTGGGTGAGGATCTAGATGGCCTTACATCATCATCATCTGACTGCTGCAGCTGTTTTTTGATCATTTGCAAGTGATGTTTGTTTCTTAAAGTTGGAATTTTATAGGTTCTGCTCAAGTCTCTTCTTAGGAGTTATCATCTGAATTGTGACCCATGACAGTTACTTAATAAATGAACTAAGAGAACATACAGGAATTTGGCACAGAGGTTTGACTAAGGAAAGAGGAGAAACAAAAGGGCCAAGATAGGGGAGATATTATTGCCAGTGCTGGTGGCTGATTCTTGACTCCTGTTGAATTTCCATTAGCTCCTTGCTGATTTAGGTGAGGATAAGTAAGAATTCAGTTTCAGAGAGTGAGTTCAGTAAACAGATGGATGGAGAAACTATATTAACTAGGATTGGTGAAGGAACTCAAAAGGGAATGGTTTATTTTCTTTCTTCTAATCATTTGAAGAACACAGAAATGGAGAGAACCACTGGCATCTACATTACATGTACTATGATTACCCCCCTCCCCTTACTAAATATACTACAAATATAATCTGATTGCCTCCTAGAAGATAAGGTGAACTTATCCAGTCTCTAGTTTGTCAGAAAAATGAAGGATTATTACATTGGATTCAGGAAGCCTTGTGGAAGAATAAGAAAATCAATAAACCCCCGAATATAGAAAAAAGCCAAAGGGAAGAGATGGAAAGGGAAATAATGTGGCACAAAAGAGCTAGCTTTGCTTGGACTGGATTTAAGAGCCTTCCAATAGACTTCCCATGTATCTCAGGAATAGAACTATGCAGACTCTGCAAAAGGAAATATTCCTACCTCTTTCCCAAAGAGAAAAAACTACACTAATGGTGACATTAATTTCAGATAAACCTGAACATTGTGTTCTTCAGCCTCTATTAATAAAGGAGATAAATACATATTCGTTTTTCAGTTTACATCAAACTAGGTAAGATAGCTAATAACCTAGAAGACAGAAATGAAATTGAAAATCTTGATAGATAGGAAAGCAAGTTAAATGTAACAATGAAATGTAACACAGACCATACAAATTCTTCACATGGAAAACATCTAGGTAAAAAATGTCAGTTACTAGCTTTACTTGTCAAAAATATTTTGGAATAGTCACTGATCACAAATTGATTGCTCAGCAGGGTGATGTGGCTGTAAAGAAAACCATCACAATTTTAAACTCCATTGATAAAATACCAGAAGCAAATGTTCCACTTTTATTCTTCATCAATTAAACTACACTTGCATACTGTCTTCTGTTCTGAGTACCATGTTTTAAAGAGTCAGACAAGTTCAGCAAATCTGGATTGTCTGGAGATTAAAAAACAAAACAAAACTCTTTTATTAAGAGAAATGGAAGGAACCAGGAATCTATAATCCTAAGAAGAGAAAGAGTGTGTGTGGAGGGATATAATAGCACTTCTGAAAGTGCTTACTGCTATTCAGTAAGAAGAACCTATCTCTGTAGTTCTCCTGGGGAAGGGGGAAGTAGTGAAGTCCTTCATTGAATGCACCCTTGAGAGATAGACCACCATCTACTATATCTGGATTGTCTAAAATTTGAATTCTTGCACTGAATAGGGATTAGACTCAGTGGCCCAAATAGTCCTTTACTAAACTAAGGCATTTGTGATTGCCAGGCAAGTGGTGGTGGTAGGTGTGATGGTAAAGGAGAATCCAATTTCTGTTCAAATTTAAGAATTAAAATTGTAATGTATCAAATTGCTGTTGCTGCTTTATATAGCAGTGCTGTCCAACATTACAAAGAGTCTATGCCAGCGGTTCTCAACCTATGGGTCACGACCCCATTTGGGGTCGATCGACCATTTCTCGGGGGTCGCCACACAAGGCGATCCGCCATTTTTCCCCCTCAGGGGGCGGTGCCGCGCATGGGGGTGCCGCTGCGCATGCGTGCCGCACATGGGGCCGCTGCCGCGCATGCGCAGCACATTTGTGTGACTGGGGTCGCCGTCACACAAACGTTGAGAACCACTGGTCTATGCCTATGGCATAGTGCATGAAGTCTTGCATTAGGACTAGGAAACACAGCCTGAAATCTACCTTAAGCAGTATAATTGACTTGGGGCTTTTCACATTCCATTAACATATAGAGATGCTACTTTGAGATTAAAATAAAAGGAGATCTTCGTGTTGCCTATCTTGAGCTCTTGTGTGTGAAGGGGAGTGGAAAGTAGGATATATATCTTAGAAAGGGGCACTAAATAAACAATCCAAATTACCTGCCTGGTGAATCCCACTGAAATAATGTTGGCGATGGGGAAAAAAACTGTGTTTCATAAACTTGGTCTACATCCTTCCTGTTTATTTATTTATTTATGACACTTATATACCGCTTTAAGTGCAAGCACTCTCTAAGCGGTGTACACCAGTAAGCAATGTATATATATATATATTTACATTGCCCCCAACAATCTGGGTCCTCATTTTACCTACCTCGGAAGGATGGAAGGCTGAGTCAACCTTGAGCCGGTAAGATTTGAACCGCTGACCTGCTGAACACAGTCAGCTAAAGTGGCCTGCAGTACTGCACTCTAACTGCTGTGCCACCTCAATTCTGTTAACTGCTCAAAACAGACAAGTAAAGTTTACATTACTTAAATGGAGATTTGACCTGGTCTGAAGTGAAGGTTTTATAGTTCCTTAACTCTCAGTGCCTATAAAGTGATCAGGATTTGGAACGGATCCTCAATAAAATGAAACAAACTGGCTGGTTTTTTTTCACCATGGGTTCTCAGTCAATGCTATGTCATTCATTAAACAATTTTCCAAAACTTCCTGTATCAATTTGTACTGATGGTTTTAACAGCTGGAGGCTTACCAAGAAGACACATTTTTGTCTTTTTTATTCACTGAAAGAAAGAAATAAAAAAAAATTAGTAACATAACTGCATTTTTAGAACAAGCACAAATTTGAAATATAGCCATAAATTTTATTTTTTTTCAGTCATTTCACACACTTGGGAGTGTAATACTCACATCATTACCTCACGACTTAAGGCTAGAGCAAGTGTTGATGTGCAGGTGTGAATAGATCATCACACATTATGCTGAAATACATAATGATCAACCACTATAAATGTTCCAGTATATTTGAATTTAAGCAGATTGAAGTCTAGGCTCTGCTATTGTAATTTAATTTTACTTATACGATTTTAGTCTTTTCATTATTTCTTGTTCTTTAAACTAACCGCACACTTCTGATTTATTGTACTTTATGATTTAAAAATTATACTGATTTTATATTGTCCACAAATACCATGTAATAATTCAATCCTGAAAGCTAAAATCTACAAATATTTTAAATAAAGGCAAGAAAATCTAAATCACTGTTGTAGAAGCCTCCCGTGTCAGATCTTCTGAAGTTTTCTGTGGTCTCCAAGGAGCAAGCTAGTAGGCAGAAATATGGACAGAGAAACCATTCTGCCTTTGCATTTTTTAAACCCATTACATAAAATGATGATGATGCTTTAATAGTCATATAAATTTAATGAGCAGACTTTTTAAAATAAAATCTTTTAAAGTTTTTAAGGTGGAAGGATAAACAAACAAACAAATAAATAAATAAATGTTATTTTACTTATGAGCAGATAGGTCCAAATTACCTCTTCAGAACATTTACAAAATGGGCTCAGCTGGAGAATAAATGAATGCAGTGCAAGACAGTCTTCAGTACAACATAATAATTGGGGTAAGTCTTGGGCAGGGATCCTTGTTGGTTTTTAAAGTTATAACATTGTAATTTTGATTTTTGAAATATTAGATACAGGTCTAAAAAAGGAATGTCAATGTGTGTGAAACTGCAATCAGAGTTCCCAAATACTGCAATACCATAATGTTTCATCCTTGCAGTGTTTTGACCAAATTTGTTTTCTAAATAGCCCAGCAGATTCACTTTTGCTAGAGGCTGTTTTGCCATATATCCTATTAAAGGCACCCTATTAAGTGTTCTTGAGGTCTGGCCTGTTGTAATTGATTACAAATTGCCTACAACATACAGACCAAATAGAATTAGAGGAAACAATTCCAAAAAGTAAGCTTGCAAATTTATTGCCATAAATATAAAATCATATATCCAGATCTCGTAACTTTTATATAAGTAGGATTTATATACAAATATTTAGCAGACACTTAGGATAAAATCCAGATGACAAATATTCACATTAGTTTCATTGGTAATGATAGAGGATCTTTGCAGCATTTCTTTTGGTGAATGGTAGTGTAGTGTGCAGCTGGGAAATCACAAATTGGTTTGCTATAGTTATAAGGTTACTGAATTTTACACATTGAACCAATGGAAGATAAGAATGCAAACACTAACAGCACAGAAATATATGCTATGAGTGATATAAATGGCTATGGAAATAAAAACAATATTTTCATTAACCTTTTAAGCCATAAATATCTAGACCAAAAGCCTAATCTAACACAATACTGCTGAAAAAGAAAAAATAAAAATAAGAGACACCAGACAGAGACAGCATGGTTTCATAAAGAGAGTTGGACTAGAAGACCTCCAAGGTCCCTTCCAACAATTCTGTATTCTGCATAATGATGTAAAAAGGACAAAACATAACAAAACAAAACAAATCTTACTCTTTCCTGTCTGAATCCTAACAGATACAAATTTCTAAGTTGTAGGATTTGCATTATGATATCACAATGCACACGTTGTCAATAACCCTTCTGCCTATGTATTATGCCTCAGAAAGAATAAGAGATTAAATTCTAATCTAAATCTCTGAAATTATGTCTTTTAAAAATATTATTCTAACTATGTATGTAATGTAGATTTTTTGAAGAATTTATATGAACATACAGAAGACTTCAATTTCAGCCAAGAAGAGGGATAAACTGCTCTTACTCTTCCTGTCTTGTGTCAATTTCACTAGGTAGATCGGTATAGAAATGGGAAAGCTAAATCTACTTGTACTGAGACTGACTATAACAAAATCTTGCAAGTATAATGTGCATCCTCTTCTGAATTAAGAGGTCATCTTTCTAAGCACTTCTGAATGTTTTGTTTTTTTTGTTCTGGATTTTTTTAAAAAAAATACTTTAACTTCTTTTACCAGGGCGACAGAATCTCATAAAAATGCTAGGCCAAACTTATTTCATTTGTAGTTTGAAACCTTTCATGCATATAGTGAATCCCCAAAAAGCTCTATCTATTCATCTTATCTATTTTAGAGTGACTATGAAAATATCAATATAAAAGAAAATACCTCTATCTACCTTTACTTTTCAAAAAAATAAGAATGGAACTAAGCCGTTACCCAAAATAAATCTTCAGAGCACAATTCTAGTATACAGATATTTTTCTTTCAATGGAATATTAAAATTAAATATAAAGGGTTTATTTAGATGAATTCTGTTAGATCAAAACAGAATTTTGTATGAATAACTACACTGGATGATAATGTACTCTAGGGCATGTGTAGTGATGGTAATTTTATTTATTTATTTATTATTTGGTTGGTTGGTTGGGTGATTGATTGATTGATTAAACACATTTATATGGCTGCCCAACGCACAAGGTGACTCTGCATGGCTTAAATACTAAATGGCTTGGAACCAGAAAACTTCAGATGTATATTTTCATTATCTACAGTGGTCATATTAAAAAAGGAATAATGAGAGAGGCGGTCCAGCATATGGGCTCTAAACAAGCAGGTGTTGTGTTGGAGGAAGATTCTCTATTTCACCAAGACTGTTA
Source organism: Crotalus tigris (assembly GCF_016545835.1). Lineage (NCBI taxonomy): Eukaryota > Metazoa > Chordata > Lepidosauria > Squamata > Viperidae > Crotalus > Crotalus tigris. The sequence goes on from NW_024096970.1 coordinate 14,727,978, forward strand.
TGGAAATTGGTGGGGAGGGAATGGTTTTAGATGGAGTTGATAATCTGAGGATGATAAAATGGGGAAGCTGAACAATGCCAAGGAATGTTATTTGTTCCACAATTACCATTTTCTAAGTTTCTTCTGTGGATGGATAGGATCATTTTCAATTCAGGCTTAACTTATGTTCTGTAAAGTTAATACTACTGTACCAATATATTTCAATATCCAGCCCAGTTAGTTTTGATGCAGATTCAGAAATTTGTATAGTCAAAGCCTCGCCTAATTGCAGCACAAATGACTTTCATCAACGTAATTTTAAATATGCTTTCTTTTGTTCTCCTGAATAAGATAAGATTTCAAACCCTGTCATGTGTAACAGAACCTTCATCTGGGATTTTAAGTTAACTTACATGAAAAATAGAACGTTTTTGAACTTTTGTTCATGCTGCATTTGTATCTGGAAACTGAAATTTCTCAAAAAGTGAATCGTGCTTAGATCTATCCTATTGAAGAATGAACAATAAGAGTTGGAACAAGGGGGAGAAGAAGGATATTAAATTATGAATGAAGTTGTAAGTGTATTTGATGAGGAATGTAATTGATGGGAAATAGGGTTCATGTAGCAGAAATGCACTTCCAAACTATTTCATATTTTCCAATTCAATTACTTTGATTGCTAAATCTATGAATCTGAATATAGTATCATCCAAATTCCATGGAGCCAAGATGTGTCAACATACCTAATACAAATTTAAAAAATGAGACTTCCTTATTTACAACTATACTGATTTGAGCATAACTTTCACTAACTCTGCAAGACCACCTAATTACATCTAAAGTGCTCATTCTGTACCACAGAGAAGAATAACCTATATTCCTGGTAAATACCCCCAAAATGTTGTGCCTCTCGAAAAATATCTGCTGAGAGGGAGACTAATATTTCATATATTTAATAAAGTTAACTTGATATTATTTTTACCCTATACTCTAATAATGCCATTCATGGGAGAAGTGAGCTCCAAAGTGTAGAGAGATTAAAGAGTAAAGGAACTCCTCCTTCTAAGAAAATGAAGAAGCTGTAGCCAGGACAGAAAACACTCCATCCTAAAATCAAGAATGGATGAGCTAACTCTTCATCTATGCCTACTAGATACTTTAAATGTCAGCTTAGTATTCCCTGATATTTATTTACTACAGTATTCAAATTTATGTAGCCATTTATCTCATATACAGTATGTGATTCTGGATAGCTTACAAACAAAAGGAAAATATAACAATTTTAAAAGAAGAAAAGTAATATAAAACCATGTAAAAAACAATCAATATATACAACTCTCAGTCAAAGTAATCCTAGTTATCAAAACAATCAGTCCAGCCACTGCACTGGCTCCACCACACTAACAAACGAAATGTCTGCAAGAAAATAACCAAGCTCAGAGAGCATCAAGGACCCCCTCACACTCACAAGTCCCTTGCTTGTTGGTAAAGCTATTTCTTCCAGGCCTTGAGAAAAGCCAGCAGGATCAAGGTCAATTTGTACTTTTGTGGTTGGTGGCCCAGGGCAAAGGCAGGGGGAAAAGAAGGGATGGCTTTGTGAAGGAGGTGAATGCATGTGCGTGTGTGTGTGTGTGTATGCACAAACATCTGTTACATGTGTGAGTGGGGTCGCAAGTACCTATGATGCTTGCATGAGTGGGACTATGAACACTGCAACACACAAGTGGGGCCATGAACACCTGCGACACTCATGTGAGTGGGGCTGTGTGTATCTCACACACGTGCACACCAGCCAGCTCCTTACATGGCCTCGGTGGCCAATAGGCTGCTTGCAGGTAGTGGGGACCCCTGTTCTAGAATATGGTGCTGGAATCAGGATCTTTTAGACAATGTAATATCTGGATGAAAACTTTGTTTGTATGTACTGGTATACTTTGCTCAATGATGCAAACACATCAATGCTCTCAAGATCCCTCTATATTTGAATATTAGCTGCATTTAGTTCTTCCACCTTTGAATTAAACTACAACTGTAGGTGCTATATTTTGGGATATATTTTATTCTATACTGCCCACAGTCCCTCTGTGAAAGTTTTGGGTAATTAAAAATGTAATAAATAAAATAATAAAATAAAATACACTAGATTTGTCTAAGAGCTACACTCCCAAATTCAAGTATAAAAAGCATGTATGTATATATGGAGCATATCACACAGTGATGAGATTCAAATATGTGAACAACCGGTTCTCTGTGTGGATGCTGCTTCTGGAAGTCCGTTCTGGGCCTGGGCAACAAAAAATTAACTACTGGTTCTGCCAAACTGGTGTACACTGGCTGAATCCCACCACTGATATCACAGTGTGGTATGTGGTTGAAAATCTTTGCTCTTATACAGATTCCTGCAATCTTTTCCTCAGGAGAGAAATCTAAAAGGACCACATTCAGATGTTTGGATGTGTATGTCAACCCTAAGAGGACTGATAACATGCTAATTTGTACTTCATGATGCATGTAAAACAGCTGCTAACTAATATTCCTCCTTTGCCTACTGGAGTTGAAATTTCAGCAGCCGAGACCCCTAAGAGTGCAGTGCAAAGACAGCACATAGCTCTCTCAGCAAAAAGGAAATGAGTGACTCAGTGAGGAAATTAAACAAAGAGGTATCTAATTCTGCGGAAGCAAATGGATTGCTTCAGAAACTTTAGGTGTGGCAGCTTTTGATGCACACTGTCTGATCTTAAAGCCATACAGTATTACTAAAAAAGGAAGTACATACAAATAAATAAGAAGTTTGTACTGCCAATATTCTCTCAATGGGGTCTACATTCTAGAAGAGAAGTGAATGGCTTTCAGAGCAAACTTTTAGTGGTTTTACAATATGTTTTTATTGAACTGAAGAAGAAGGCAGTGATTCACAAGCTGACCTTCTTTAAAATACTTGTCATATGTGTCCCTTAAAATTGCTTCAGATTGTGGAAAAATATACAGTGTTAATGGAAACTATTGTTCTCATAACTGTTTGCTGATGTCAGTGGCTGTATATAAGAAAGGTACTCAATTTTTATTTGGGAAGATTGGTGAATAACCATTCTTCAATTATTCATCATCTTCCCAAAATATTCCCTTTCACTCACAATGTCCCAATCTTTTATTTAATCCAATCTCTATTTTCAGTGAGTAATGGAGCAAGATGTTAAAAAGTTTTGGAAATATTTACAAAAGGAAAGCCCCTAAGGTGAAGTTTTCCTCACCTTCTGGCTGAAGGCCTGGCTGGGATAGATTTCTTTAACGAATGAGAGCAAATATAGGTATTCCAGAATAACGTTGCAGGATCCAATCTGGGTCGGCCATCAGGACCAGAGGTTTTGTCTTCCGAGCTTTCAGACTTGTGCTGGAGCACATCTTCAGGGAACTTTTCTCTAGCAGAGTGTGTGCTGTTCTATGTGTGGTGTTTATAGTGCCTATTATAAATGGCTTTTTAGATGTTGATTGGGGTGTGTTGATGGCTGGCTTTTAAGTCATTAGCTGTTCTTTTCTTGTGCTGCCCAGCCCTCACCTTCTAAATGCTTGATAGACTGGTTGTAAATCATTTGGAACATTGCTTCTGAGATCTGCAAGTGGGCATCACACACCGCCCAGAGGCTACCATACAAGGACAAATTATGCATTGTAAAGATCCTGCAGAATTCTTTAAATTGTAATCCAAAATATTTCAAGGAAACCAGAGTGGGGAAATGGTGATACAGAGTTTATGGTTTCATAGATAAAAAAAAAAGTAGTCTTGCATATACAGCCCATAGGAAACTGATAAGTAAATGATTTCTGGTTCATTTCCCCAAGATGCTGGCTGGGTTCTCAGTACCCAGTAAGGATTCCCAGCCATTGATCTAAGAAGAAGGGCAATCTTGTTCTTATATACAGAAATCATTTTTCATTGAACAGTGATAAGATTTTTCCTTAGAAATACTTTGGAACTTAAATGTTTTTTTAACATTTTCTGGGTGTTGTTTTAACATATTTGCTATAGTTGTTGTTTTAGTAATTTTATTTTCTTGCCCTTAAGCTTAGTACTATTTTTATATTTTAGTATGTTTGATGATGATGATGATGATGATGGGTGCTTTCTTTGACTACCATTGGTTCAATTTGTGAAAATGTTAGGATAAGAAGGTTGAAACAATCAGATAATGAATGGATGTATGGAAACAGAGGTTAATAAAATGGGATTGGACGAAGCTCAGGAATAGGCTTGAAATGACCTAAAAATTAGCTTTGCTTACACACTGGGCCGCCTACAAAATGGTGCTCCTGTTGCTACTCTCATTCATTGTCCCTTTCTATAATATTTTCAATGGAAGTAAAACTTCTGTTTTGTTCCAATCTTTATATGCAGGGCACCATATAAGATTCCATAGAATTTAATGCCCAGTGTTGAATATTGAGGAATTTTGGTTGAGGCTGTACATCAACTGAACTTCTTTTAAAAGTATCACACTCACTTAGTAAAAATATCTAGGTAGAGGAGTTGGTGAATAGGGCAATAGTAGCAGATACCTTACCCAAATGCAGTGGATGAAATGCGGGGTGAAGGACCTTGATTTCTGAGGTGTCTCAGATAATAGCATGACACTGTGTATGTGCCTTTCAATCAATGTAGACTGGAGACTGCTTGGATTAATAGTTTTCTTAGGAACATTTTTGGAATGATTTGCCATTATTTTCTTCCTAAAGCTGAGGAAAGTCACTGGTCCATAATGGTTTTGTGTCCAAGGAAAGACCAGAATTCAAAATCTCCTGTTTTCTAGCCTGGCTCCTTAACCACTGCACCAAATTGGTTCCCAAACAGATATGAGATTGAGAGATCACTAAAGCCTAACCTATAAAGCTATTACTCCAGTTTTAAATAAAAAATCATACTGGTTACTAATTTTCATTCACAGATCCATAAGGTTCAATTTAGATTGAATAATATAGGCAGAATCTACAAAAAGTCAATGCAAGGAGTAGCTATCATGTCCCTATAAAAACAGAGGTCCTCAAACTTTCACTTTACTGCCTCATACTTTCAACAAATCTGATTGCACAGGTCCCACATAGGAGCTTTAGCAAAGAAACAGGGCAAAGGAAACACAGTGCAAGGGAAGGAGAGACTACTGCCTTTGCTGCTACATAATCTATGTCTCCTTCACTGCTGCTCTTGAATCAGCAGAACTTCCTTATTCTTCTGTTTCTCTAGGGAAGAGATACATTACAGTAGTGTTTCTCAACCTCAGCAATTTGAAGATGCATGGACATGTTGGCTGAGGAATTCTGGGAGTTGAAGTCCACGCATCTTAAAGTTGCTAAGCTTGAAAAACAGAGCATTACAGTGACTGAGGAGATGAGAGATGTTCAAGAGGGCTCTGACTTGCCATTATGGCATCAAAGAAGTTCCTCCTTCTCTCTTGTGCTGCCATCTTTAGTTGCTGAAGCACCAGAGCTGTCTTATTACTGGGGATGCTGCTATGATAGGTTTGCCTCATGGAATAGAATTCTCTATTTGAATACCTGTCAAACAAACTTACAAATTGGCAGATAATGAATCAGAATATAGCTGGAAGGGACCATGGAGGTCTTTTAGTCCAGCCTCTTGCTCAAACAGGAGACCCTATACCATTTCAGAGAAGTGTCTGTCCAGTCTCTTTTTAAAAACCTCCATTGATGAAGCACCCACAACATCTGAAAGCAAGCTGTTCTACTGGTTAATTGTCCTTACTGTTAGGAAGTTTCTCCTTAATTACAGGTTGCTTCTTTCCTTGATTAGTTTCTATCCATCTTGCCTTCTGATGCTTTGGAAAATAAATTGATCCCCTTCTCCTTGTGGCAGCCTTTCAAATACTATAATACTGCTATCATGTCCACCCTAGCCCTTCTTTCTCTAGACTGGCCATACCTAAATCCTGCAACCATTATTCATATGTTTTAGTCTCTAGGCTTTAATCATCTTTGTTGCTCTACTTTTCACTTTTTCCAAAGTCTCAGCATCTTTTTTGTAATGTGGTGATCAAAACTGGATACAATATTGTAGGTGTGGCCTTAGCAAAGTTTTATAAAGTGATACTAATATTTCATATGATTTTGATTCTATGCCTCTGTTTATACAACCAAGGATTGTATTAGCTTTACAGCTGCTGCTGCATACTGCTGGTTCATATTTAAGTGATTGTCCACTAGGATTCCAAGGTCCCTCTCACAATTACTGTTTTTGAACCAAGTTTTGCCTAATCTGTACTTGTGCCTTTGGTTTTTCTTGCCTATGTATAAAACCTTGCTTTTCTCCACATTAAATTTCATGTTGTTGGATAGGGCCAATTTTTCAAATCTGTCAAGAAATTTTTGGATTCTGAGTTTGTCTTCTGGGGTGTTGGCTATTCCTGCCAGCTTAGTGTCATCTGCAAATTTGATGAGTTCCCCTTCTATTCCCTCATCTACTGTAAGTCATTCATGAAGATATTGAAGTGTACTGGGCCTAAGAACCTTATGGTACCCCACTGCTTACTTCCCTCCATGTAGATGTAATACCATTAAGGACTACTCTTTGAATACAGTTTATCAGACAGTTACAAATTCATCTGGTGGTGATGCTGTCTATCCCACATTTTTCTAGCTTACCAAGAAGTAGGTTGTGGTTTATTTTGTCAGATTCTGAAGTCTAAATAAACTATATCCCCAGCATTTCACTCATCTACTAATTTAGTCACTTTGTCAAAGAATGAAATAAGATTGGTTTGGCATGATCTGTTTTTAACAAACATGTGCTGGTTACTAATTATAACTTTGTTTATTTGTTTCTAGATGTTCACAGACCTGTTTTTTGATTATTTTTCCCAGTATCTTACCAAGTATTGATGTTAGGCTGATTGGTCTGTAGTTTCCTGGGTCTGGTTTTTTTTTTTTTAAAGATGGGAATCACATCAGCTCTTTTCCAATCCTCTGGTAGTTCCCCAGTGCTCCAGAATTGTTTAAAAATATGATACAATGGTTCTGAGATAACATCTGCCAGCTCCTTCAGAACTCTGGGATGTAATCCATCAGTGATTTATATCATCAAGGTCAGACAGATATTCTATTACCATTTTCTTGCTTATTTTAATTTTTATTTCTAGTCTGTGTTTTACATATATGTTTTTGGTAGGTTGGGCTATAGTTTATTTTTATGTGAAGACTGATGCAAAGAATGAGCTAAGTTTTCTGCTTTCTCTCTGCTGCCTGTTACTTCCTTGTCATCTTCTCTATTTAGTGGACCAACTGTTTCCTTGACTCTTTTTGGTTATTTATATGTTGAAAGAAATTCTCAACATATAAATATCTAGTCTCTTGATGTTGAATTTTATTCAATAATATTGGTGTGACTTTCTGGAGTCAATAAGAAGGAATGTTTCTATAGGTAAAAATAAATTAAAGGGGAAAGGGAAGAAAGTGATTCACAAAACATGTGTTTAACAGAAAGCCCAATTAAAAAAGCAAACTTAGCCAAAAATAATTCAAGCAAAATGGACAGAGATTGTTGGAAGATTCTGACATGGATTAAGGGGAAAAGAACTTTTTTTCTAAATTAATTGTGATATACAGTATATGTAGAAATCATTGGTTATTCAGTTCATCTGTTCATCTTTTTTTTTTTCCTGTCAGACAGAAAAGAGACAGGGAAAAAACACATATCACAGCCACAAGTCCTCCTGTAGTTCACAATGAGGAATATTGACAAATGTAAGCTTCAGTCTTCCTTTTCCCTGGGTTACTTTCCACATTATATACAAGTAAATATTTAGAAGAGAGCTAAAGCCAATTATAGCTCTCTAAAAAAATATGATCCATGTTTTCAAAATTTAACATTTCACACATAAGAATTTGTGCTATGGTGGTCTCTTTTTTATAGCATCCTATATGATAGAGGTTTCTTGCTCTGCCCACCCAAAGAGAAATTATCATCAGATGGTTATGAGATATCTTACAATTTTAGTTACAATGAATCTGAAGTATTTTTCTTTTTATTGTAGTATCTCTCCAGCTTTCTCCAGCTTTCTTCAGCTTTCCATAATTTCCTGCAGTTTGATAAAATGTTAAGAAAAACAAACATTCTGAGAGGGCCCTTCCCACAGCACTTTTTAAGGAAAAGCCTAGGAAGGTGAATAGATGTGTAACTGAAACTCTCCACTGCTTCATAACAACAACAACAACAACAACAACAACAGTTGAAAAACACTATAAAAATTCTAAAGAAACTTAAAAGGGATTTTAAAATTGTCTTTTTCACTGGTTTAGAAATTTTTTTAAGTAAAATAGACATGTATGTTATTGTATTAAGGTATATAAATTAAACTTGGTTCTACACTGTGCCCTTCTTGATAAAACCAAAGAATGGGGAAATTACTCAGCCATCTTATATTAAAGATTCACCCCTTAAAAGTCTAAGGATTGGCTATTCCTTGAAAAAGTAATTGTTGTTGTTGTTGTTAATTGCGAAGTTGTGTCCGACCCGTCGCGACCCCATGGACAACATTCCTCCAGGTCTTCCTGTCCTCTACCGTCTTCTGGAGTCCATTTAAATTCACACCTACTGCTTCAGTGACTCCATCCAGCCATCTCATTCTCTGTCGTCCCCTTCTTCTATTGCCCTCAATCTTTCCCAGCATTAGGCCCTTCTCCAGTGAATCCTTCCTTCTCATTAGGTGGCCAAAGTACTTGAGTTTCAACTTCAGGATCTGGCCTTCTAAAGAGCAGTCGGGGTTGATCTCTTCTAGGACCGACCGTTTTGAACGCCTTGCAGTCCAAGGGACTCGCAGGAGTCTTCTCCAGCACCACAGTTCAAAGGCCTCAATTCTTTTGCGCTCAGCCTTTCTTATGGTCCAACTTTCACAGCCATACATTGCAACTGGGAAAACCATGGCCTGGACTATACGCACTTTTGTTGGCAGGGTGATGTCTCTGCTTTTTAGTATGCTGTCTAGATTTGCCATAGCTTTCCTCCCCAGGAGCAAGCGTCTTTTAATTTCTTGGCTGCAGTCCCCATCTGAGGTGATCTTGGAGCCCAGAAAAATAAAATCTGTCACTACCTCCATTTCTTCCCCATCTATTTGCCAGGAATTGAGAGGGCCGGATGCCATGATTTTGGTTTTCTTAATGTTGAGTTTCAAGCCAACTTTTGCACTCTCCTTCTTCACCCGCATCAAGAGGCTCTTTAGTTCCTCTTCACTTTCTGCCATTAGAGTGGTATCATCTGCATATCTTAGGTTGTTGATATTTCTCCCGGCAATCTTAATTCCAACTTTTGATTCATCTAGCCCTGCCTTTCTCATGATGTGCTCTGCATATAAGTTAAATAGGCAGGGCGACAGTATACAGCCTTGCCGGACTCCTTTTCCAATTTTGAACCAATCAGTGGTTCCGTGTTCGGTTCTCACTGTTGCTTCTTGACCCGCATATAGGTTTCTCAAGAGACAAATGAGATGGTCTGGTACTCCCATCTCTTTAAGAACTTGCCACAATTTGTTGTGATCCACACAATCAAAGGCTTTTGCATAGTCAATGAAGCAGAAGTAGATGTTTTTCTGGAACTCCCTAGCTTTCTCCATGATCCAGCGTATGTTGGCAATTTGATCTCTATTTCCTCTGCCTCTTCGAAATCCTGCCTGTACTTCTGGTAGTTCTCGATCCACATACTGCTGGAGTCTAGCTTGTAGGATTTTAAGCATAACTTTACTAGCATGTGAAATGAGTGCAATGGTGCGATAGTTTGAACATTCTTTGGCATTGCCTTTCTTTGGAATTGGAATGTAAACTGACCTTTTCCAATCCTGTGGCCACTGTTGAGTTTTCCAAATTTGCTGGCAAATTGAGTGTAGCACTTTTACTGCATCGTCTTTTAAGATTTTGAATAGCTCAGCTGGAATACTGTCACCTCCACTAGCTTTGTTGTTGCTCAGATTTTCTAAGGCCCATTTCACTTCACATTCTAGGATGTCTGGTTTGAGGTCAGTGACCATCTCATTGTGGTTATCTGGGATGTTAAGCTCATTCTTGTATAGTTCTTCTGTGTAGTTTTGCCATCTCTTCTTAATCTCTTCTGCCTCTGTTAGGTCTCTGCCATTTTGGTCCTTTATCATGCCCATCTTTGCATGAAACGTTCCCTTCATATCTCCAATTTTCTTGAAGAGATCTCTAGTCCTCCCTGTTCTGTTGTTTTCTTCTATTTCTTTGCACTGTTCATTTAAGAAGGCATTCTTATCTCTTCTAGCTACTCTCTGGAATTCTGCATTCAATTGGGTGTATCTTTTTCTTTCTCCCTTGCCTTTCGCTTCCCTTCTTTCCTCAGCTATTTGCAAAGCTTCCTCAGGCAGCCATTTTGCTTTCTTGCATTTCTTTTTCTTTGGGATGGTTTTAGTTGCTACCTCTTGTACAATGTTGCGAACTTCCATCCATAGTTCTTCATGCATTCTGTCTATCAGATCCAGTTCCTTAAATCTATTTGTCACCTCTACTGTATATTCATCAGGAATATGATTTAGTTCATACCTGAGTGGCCTAGTGCTTGTCCCTACTTTTTTCAATTTAAGCCTAAATTTTGCAACGAGAAGCTCATGATCTGAGCCACAGTCAGCTCCTGGTCTTGTTTTTACTGACTGTATAGAGCTTCTCCATCTTTGGCGGCAGATACATATTCATCTGATTTCTATGTTGACCGTCTGGTGATTCCTGGAACCGTCTCTTGGTTGTTTGAAAGAAGTGTTTGTTGTGCCATCGATTCTCTTGACAAAATCTAATTAGCCTTGCCTGCTTCGTTTTGTTCTCCAAGGCCAAACTTGCCTGTTATCCGGTTATCTTTTGGCTTCCTTACCTTAGCATTCCATCCCCCATGATGATTAAGGACACATTTTTGGTGTTTGAATTCTATAACGGTGCTGTAGGGCTTCATAGACCGTCAATTCATCCTCTTATTTATTTTTTTTTTCAGCACCAGTGGTTGGGGCATAGATTTGGACTATTGTGATATTGAATGGTTTGCCTTGGATTCGAATTGAGATCATTCTGTCATTTTGGGGATTGTATCCCAGTATTGCTTTTCCTATTCTTTTATTGACTATGAAGGCTACTCCATTTCTTCTGAGGGATTCTTGCCCACAGTAGTATACCTGATGGTCATCTGAGTTAAATTCACCCATTCCTGTCCATTTTAGTTCGCTGATTCCTAAGATGTCGATGTTCAGTCTTGTCATCTCTTTTTTGACTACGTCTAGCTTGCCTTGATTCATGGATCTTACATTCCAGGTTCCTATGGAGAAAAAATCTTTACAGCATCGGACTTTCCTTTCACCACCAGATATATCCACAGCTGAGCGTCCTTTCGGCTTTGGCCCAGTCGCTTCATTCTTTCTGGCGCTACTAGTACTAGCCCTCTGCTCTTCCCCAGTAGCATATTGGACACCTTCCGACCTGAGGGGCTCATCTTCCAGCGTCATATCTTTTTTCCTTTTAGTACTGTCCATGGGGTTTTCATGGCAAAGATACTGGAGTGGTTTGCCATTTCCTTCTCCAGTGGATCACATTTTGTCAGAACTCTCTGCTATAACCTGTCCGTCTTGGGTGGCCCTGCACGGCATAGCTTATAGCTTCATTGAGTTACGCAAGCCCCTTCGCCACGACAAGGCAGTAATCCATAAAGGGGGAAAAAGTAATTACAGGATTACAAAAAAAAGGACATGGAATGGAATGGAAAGGAACGGAACGGAACAGAACAGAACAGAACAAAATAGAATAACAGTTGGAAATTCTAACATGTAAAAATGTCAAATTTTGAAAAGATGGCTCATATTTTTTGAGAGCTATAATTAGCTTTAGCTCTCTCCTAAATATTCATTTGTAGTTTGTATTATCTTCCTGGACTTAAATGATTTTACACTATTGAACCATCATTATTTTCATCATCATCACCATCACCATCCCCACTACCACCATCATCATATAATCATCATCATCATCATCATCATCATCAAGTTGGAAGGGACCTTGGAGGTCATCTAGTCCAACCCTCTGCTCAGGCAAGAAACCCTATACCATTTCAGACAAATGGCTGTCCAGTCTCTTCTTAAAAACTTCCAGTGTTGCAATTAAAATCACGGGAAGAGTTAGCGCAAGAAAATTTTATTTATTCTTGGTTCCAATATAGGCAATTATTAGACAGATGGAAGATGGATTGTAAGGTGGGTTTTCTTAGAGAAGATGAAAATCTTATTAAGCAAGTGAAGGATTCAATACAAACCCACATTAAGAGAATTTATGCGGTTTTAGTTGAATTGGATTCAGAAACGGAACTAATTAAAGATTGTATGATAAGATGGGCGCAGAATTTTGGTGAGCCATTCTCATTGGACACCTGGGAAAATATTTGGGTGAGAAATGTCAAATTTACACAAGCACAGAACTTAAGGGAGAATTTTTATAAAATGTTTTATAGATGGCACCTTGATCCACAAAAAATGTCTTATATGTACCCTGACGTGCAACCCAAATGTTGGAGATGTGGGTATAAGGAGGCTTCCTATTATCATATTTGGTGGTCATGCAGAGAGATAAAAGCATTTTGGATCAAAATATGGTGGAATATCCAGAGAATTTTTAGAAGGAGGGTAAACTTTACTCCGCAATTATTTTTGTTAGGTATTGTTACAGATTGTGATACAAAGGAGGTTGTTTTGATGTTAAATTTGATTACAGCCGCTAGGCTGTTAGTAGGACAATATTGGAAGAAGGAATCTTTGCCTACATTTCAGGAATGGTTTCTTAAAGTAGCTTATCTGGCGGAAATGGCAAAGATTTCGGCTTTCTTAAAGCAACAAACGCAAGAGAAGTTTCTTGCTGTTTGGGATAAATTGATAAAATTTATACAATTTAGATTGGGTATACAAAAATATTATATAGTTTTTTCATAAGTTTTATTTTCATATATATTATAGATAATCTTTTTATATATATAAATATAAAGTTCTTAATTTAATTTTTATTTTTATTTCTTAAGCCTATATTCTGCTCTGGGAAGCTCATGGGGGGGGGAAGGGAGGGGGGGGGTTTGGGAGGGGTGGGGTTTTTTTTTTATATATATATGTATTGTTTAGTTTTATTTTTTTGTATATGTTGTTTCTTGTTTTGTATCCTTTTTTCTTTTTTGTAAAATTTATAAAACTTTTAATAAAAAAAAAAAAAAAAAAACTTCCAGTGTTGGAGTATTCATCGCTTCTGGAGGCAGGTTGTTCCACTGGTTAATTGTTCTGTCAGGAAGTTTCTCCTTAGTTCTAGGTTGCTTCTCTCCTTGATTAGTTTCCATCCATTGCATCTTGTCCTGCCCTCAGGTGCTTTGGAAAATAGCTTAACTCTCTTTTTTGTTGCAACCTTTGAGATATTGGAACACTACTATCATGTCACCCCTAATCCTTCTTTCATTAAATAATTTGATTATAGAATGAATACATTGCCAATATGAAGGCAGCTGGAGACAACTCCTCTATGGCCTTCAGATCACATTCTAAAAATTTCAACAGCACATTACAGTATGTAGCTTTGTACAGGTATGTGGCAATGAGGCAAAATAAGCAAGTTAGACTTGAGCAGTTTGCCAGGGACATAAAAAGTCTACTTGGGTCTGACTTTCCACATTGACAGGAATTATAAAGTGTGACTACTGCTCTGAATTCTTTATGATTAATGAGCTTCTATCAGCCCATGAAGGAATAATTTTGGCAACTACCCTATGCTTGTGCAGTGAAATTCATAGTATGCCTGTAGGGTTACACTATCCAGACATAACTGAACATTTGGTTGGGAAAGAAGAATAGTTCAAGGATTTATATAGTGTGCTAGAGAGAAAGGTGCTCCTCAAATGGAAAGACAGAGATTGTAAGAAGATCATAATTGCTGCTGACTAAAGGTGATGGAAAAGGAGAAGGTTGGACAAAGTGATCAGGACCTTGTCTCAGGTCAGATGGGATTGGCTTGTTAATAGACAGATCTGAGCTAAAACTAAATTGGTCAAGTCAGTAAAGGGGTTTAACCATACCAAAAGTTAAAGCATGATATGGTGACTTGCATTGTGTGAATGTACCAGTAAAGGTCTAAATTATTCATTTATCTATTCATTAAAAACAACATTTTAAAAAGACAAATTTTCCCCTTCTGTGCAAAATGTATATATAGATATGTCAACATTTCTTATGATTCCTCAAATTTCCTATTCATTCTCCTCACTTTTGAAATACATAACATTTAATGGCTTTGCATCTACAATGCTTTACAGTGAGAAATCAGGAAATACTGCCCAAATTCACATGAAACAGTTCCAATACATCAATTCTTATTTATTGGAGCTTATATTCCCTTATGAACAGTGCACATATTAAAATAATAATATAACAAAATAAAACAGTGAAGAAAGAGGAGGATGAGGAGGAAAATGAGGAAGAGGAGGAGGATGTTCCTTTGCCATCAAAGAACTATAATCAAACATCCAGATTCAACCCAGGATGGGTGGTCCCAATTTATACCATATTTTTTAAAAAAGCTAAATTTCTTAGCATAATCTTAAGTTAAGAAAAGATGGCACCATTATCTAATTTTGTTTTTGTGTAAGATTCCGGCAATCAAAGTCATTTGTGAAAGATCAGACTATTATTATGGAATTAGCTTTCTGATGCACAGTGAATAATGAAGCTAGGAGTGTATTCTTTTGAATCAACTACTCCTCTCCCAAACACAACATCAGCTTATTTTTCCACATGAAAAGAAGGCCTGGTTAGATAAACAGGAGTGCAGTGCATGCTTAAAAAATGACTCAGAAGACCTTTGGTTCTTGCTTAAGTGCTACACCTTTCTGCTATTTATTAAAAAAGCCTGAAAATAAAGACACACACAGAGAGATGTTACTTTTTAAAGAGTTGCATTAACTTTAATGAATGGATTCCTTAAAGCAGTCAATGTTTTAATGAATAGGAGTGGTGATGTACTTGCATTCACATGTGGCCTGGGGCACTTCATTTTTCAAGCATGCACAGCTTTTCTGACATGCTTGCATGCCAATGGCCAGTTGTCCATGGCAAGAGGCAGGGCTGTCTCATTGCTCTGCAGCAGGAGCAGACAAGATTTCCATGTGCTGGCCCTCAGAGTCTTGCAGTGGATTGGATATTTCAGTGTGTAAATGTAACCATTGTGCCGTTGTGTCAATCAAGTCACAACCAGGAGATGTCTGTTTCTGGGTAACGTTAGTCTGGGAGTTTCAGTCATGGTTTTTAAATGAACCACAACATGAAAACACAGACAAGCCAATGCAGCCAAAACAATTACATCTGTGACTCATTCATAGAATCATATCCAGTCACCCAATTAAGTATCATCTCTTGAACCGCTGACATCAGTAGTCTTCTTAGCTTGATTATATTTTGCTAGAATTTTTATGTCAACTTTTTATATGCCTAAAGCGCCTTCCTATTTAAGCTTGTTTAACATCTCTGTGGCTATCTGGTTGCCTCTTTCTTTTCTTTTTAAATATGAAACACTTGAGAAAACAGATTTAGTGTCTGTTTCTCACTCAAGTAGACTTTCTGAGATTCCCTGAAGTTTCAGTCAGCTTTTTCTGAATGCAGTAACATTGTCATCATCATTATCATCATCATCATCATTCACAACAACAACACTTTTAATAAAGCCTTAAAAACTGATGATTATAATTTGATACCACAATTTTCTTTGGATTGTATCACAGTTCCTTCCTCTCTCCTTTATTTTCCATACTCAAGCAGAATAAAAAATCTTTTCATAGGATCTACAGATGTGTTGGAACTGGCTTGTACTGGCTTGCAGGAGCCAATTGTTAAATTTTCTGGAATTTTGCAAGCTGCTTGAGAGCAGAGCTGAGCCACAGTTGCTGGCACACTCAACAGCTATTGGATAGTTAATAGCACTTTGTGCCAGCGGCAATGTAGTCAGAAGTGTTAGTGTCTGGAGCCACTGGATGCCCCCCCCCCCACCGAAAGCCAGCATTAAACATTTGCCAGCACACCATTGGCCCATGTCTGCTAAACTTGGAATAATATAGAGACCAACAATCTTAAAAATAGTGAACAAAATGGTGCCTATATTTACGATCCATACATATACAGTATATGGATGCATACATTCACAAGTGTTGTGATCTTGACTACTTTTAACCCATAAGGCTTGTGACCCTCTTAGTCCCACTTTTATTGGTCTGAAAATGCAAATCCTGCCATTGAAATATGGTAGCACAGATACTTATATTTGGTATTTGTAGCACAAGTAACCCTATTTAGCCCCTTTAAAGTCTTTCCAGCCATCCCTGTATTAAAACAGATGATTACATCTCTGCATCATTCCCAGGTACATTGTCCATCTGCTCTACACTGAACTGATATAATAATCTCATCATTTCAAATGGGAAATCAAATTGTGGACTGAAGAAAATAATAACTTGAGTCAGGCACACAGAGAGCAGAAAGAAGACTCCTAGAGTCTAGTCTCAAGGAGAGTTATGGTCTCCAGATAAAGAGCACAAGGTTTGAGCAGTTATGGGACTGAAGGTCCAGCTAAACCAAAACAAAATTAATTTTGAGTAATGAAAATAAACCATAGAGAGATTTTTGGTTATTTGATTATTATGAGATAGTTTTACTGTAGATAACCAAGTATGTCTCAAGTCACTCTGGTCTCCTGGATGAGTAGTGAAACACTGATTTTTTGGGAAGAAAAAGAATGTTTGCTAATGATTTCAAATTATTCCAGATAGTAAAGTCAAAGAAGGATTACCAAAAGATTCAGAAAGATCTTTTCCAAGAAAAGAAATGGGATTTAAAACAGCAGATGCAATTTTTAAAATAAACAAATCCAAAATGAATTGTGTTGAAAAATTCAATTGATTAATGGGATCAGTGCTTACACTGAGTGAACAGAAAAGGACTGTTAAAGAGTCATAGTAGGCAGTTTGATGAAAATGCTATGACTGCATGGAGCTGCTGTAAAAAAACCCAATATCTGTACTTAGAAAGACAACTGTCAGAGCAATAATATCCTTTTATAAATTAATAAAAAGGCCATTCTTGGAAAGGGCATAGGTTCATTGTCTAGAAAAAGAGCTAAAATTATTCTAGCTAGGAAGATAGCAGCAATAAATACTAATATTTTACCAAAGCCCAACTTTTTATTTCCAGTTCTTCCAAGAATTATAGACTGTATTAAATAAATAGCAAAGACAAATAAATATATAGTCTAATAAAAGACCAAAGATTTGGCTCAAGATTTTAACAATATCCAGAAAAATAAGATAGATTTGCAGTATCAAATTTAAAATTCTGTTCTCAAATTTTAAACTGAGACTACAGGTGAGATTGTATCACATTACAACTAGGGTCCTTCCATGGAAGGAGTAGGAATTAGCACAGACTTATCTCCTAAGTATACACTTTACAGACTTATCTATTGCCCCAGTATCATTTCATAAGGATAAATATTATACATGCCTGTAAAAAAAAGATAGGCAATGGGATAATACATTTTTTAAGTCTTTTTAAAATTTGTATTAGATTTTACTGTTATCAAGTAAGGAAATAGAGAATTTAAGAGAATCAAAATTTTTAATAAAATAATATTAAAAAAAGGAGGAAAGGAATTAGTAAAATGATTTTTTGCTGACTTTTTTTAGGGACACTCAATTTTTTTTCAGTGATAAACAAGATAGCTTCATTCTACAGAATTTTGCCATATTTTTAGTAACAAATACACAATAATGTAAGTGTTGAATATTCTCATCATGTAAGTGGCTAATATTGCATGTTATATTGGTTGATAAATATATATATTAAAGGTTTTCTTTAAGAATAGCATAGGATTATTTATTATAAACCCACAAGAAGATATATTATTATCATAAATATAGTTGGATTCACTTAAGTAAGTCAAATTGGATAATGACTTCTTGGCATACAACCTTAAAAATAACATTTAAAGGTAAGAATAAAATCACCATAAAAGGAAATTTTGGGAGGTAGACATTGTATGGTCCTCTGGCTATGCCAAAAATATAAGAAAATGAAAGTAGAATGGGTATTTTCCTTCATATTTTTATTCTAATTTTAAGAATAGTTTTGCTTTAAGAGGAGCATTAAAATCTTATATATTCAATGGCTTTAGAAAAGTGGAGAATTTTTAAGGAATGAAGGGTAATCAGCAAAGAGAACCAAGTACCTCTATGCAACCATTGGCCTCTAGAAAGAATATCAGAGCAACATCATCCACAGTTCAAGAGCAACTGCTTTGTCCCACTCAAGAAGAAAGAAGCAGGAATTTTGTAATTAAAAGCAAGCTTTGTAATAACTGATCTGTCTTTTTGTTCTTCCTCTCTTCCAGTGGCCCTTCTTTTTATATCATTTCACCTAGATCAGTGGTTCTCAACCTGTGGGTCGGGACCCCATTTGGGGTCGAATGACCATTTCACGGGGGTCGCCAAACCATGCTGTCCGCCATTTTTTTCCCTTTTCCCTAGCTGTCCTACTCCCTCTTATTAATGGCCACACCCACTTGGGGGTCACCACAACATGGGGAACTGTATTATGGGGTCACGGCATTAGAAAGGTTGAGAACCACTGACCTAGATTGTAAATCTGAAGATGAGGCTCTCCTTTGATTGATTTGAAAACTTGCTTTGGTTGAAGAGCAGGGTAAACATCTTAAATAAGGACATGCCTTAAGGATATTCCAGACTTTTATCTAACTTGT
Organism: Crotalus tigris; assembly: GCF_016545835.1. Taxonomy (NCBI): domain Eukaryota; kingdom Metazoa; phylum Chordata; class Lepidosauria; order Squamata; family Viperidae; genus Crotalus; species Crotalus tigris. The sequence goes on from NW_024096970.1 coordinate 14,746,770, forward strand.
TCACTTACAGCTTTGGCTCCATATACTCATATTCTTCTTTCGTTGTTCATCTATGGATCTTTTCTGGTGACTTATGTAGGGGAAAAGATGTCAACACACTTGTCTTTTGTCTTGAATCACTTACTTCTTTATCTTTCTTTCCCAGGAATGTGTATGCTTTAATTAACCATATCAGACATGAAGGAGAAAAAAAATGACATTATTCTAGCACGAGGAGTTTGCAAGGGAGAAGAAAATTATATAGTAACATATGATTTCATTATCAAGTCCTTTCAAATTACTATCTATGTGCATGGTTTGTGTGTGTGTGTGTGTGTGTATGTGTGTGGAGAGAGAAAAAGGAAAACAAGCAAATTATGAAGCTTGAAAAAAAAGCTTCTCAAGTCAACATTTCAAAGTAAAAATGGTATTGACTGTAGCATCCTGCTGTGAGGATATTTCAGAACAGTAGGTCTCTATTATGTTTTTTGTAAGAATTTCTGTCATAACCCCATTTTCTTTCAAAAAATATATTAACTGGCTAACATGTTTTCTACATATTTAATGTATATACAGTTTGTTTATTTGTTTTATTGCTGATGTTTTATGTGGTATGTTTGACACTGAGAGTTTCATTGGAAATATGGGTGGCCTTACAAATGTGGTTAAATAAATAAAATGGATATAGGGATGGTGAAAACCATTTCAGTTTTGCCCAATTTCTCATTTTTTTTTTCAATTTCCATTTCAGTCCAGTCCATTTGGCTAGTTTAGTTTCCAAAACAAGCGAATAAACAAACTTGCAAAAATGTCTACATTTTTGTGAACATTTTTCCCAGAGTACACATGTTGCAAATAAAGTTCACTCACACAGTGCAGTTTTATACACCCATCCCTAAGAAAAAAGAAGAAAAAATAGAGATTGCATGCTTATTCAGAGTTGTAAACTTCAAAGAAAAGGTAAAAAAATTACTTTTGGATATTGCTGGTTTCAGATCTAAAAATGTGCATGGACGGTGCAGACTAAATAAATCTGCACTGGAATGCAAATTGAACAACTTTCTCACCACATTATATTTAGTATAATGTAATTTAAATTTTGCTTTCTTATGATAAAATTGCAATAAGCTACATAGTATATTTCTATTAATGTATATGTCAGAAAGGAAGAGGATCTTAAATTTCAGACTCTCCATCAGAAAGATAAGTGGTATGCACATAATCTCTCATGCACAATTTCTTCAACAATCAGATTCTCTACCTTATCAACTTGTCATTGCCAAATGCAGCAGAAATGAGCTTTTGGTACTTTCCTCTCTCAATATCTGTGTGCATATATATATGTGTGTGTGTATGTGTGTGCATTTGTTTGAGTATGTATATTTGTGTGTGTACATGTATATATGTTTGTGCATGTATCTGAACCTCTCAGAAACCATCCCTAGAACAAATGGGGGCAAGGCTAGAACAAATAACTATTGCTAACTACTAATTAAAATTAATTTCCCATAAAATGAGGTGCCATATTTATAACATTAATTGACCCCCCCCATCTGCAGAAAACAGCTATGGCTCCTTTTTCAGAGTCTTGCACAAAATTATCAAAGTACACATATTCATGTGACTGGTTCCTGCAGTAATTAAAGGAGGGGGTGTAAGAGAAGGAATTGCAGAGTCAGGGGGAAGGATAAAAAAAGGGATCAGCCTAAAATCATTGCACAATCATAAATGACCTAAATCCAACCCTTGATTTGCCATTGTTCTTTATCTAACTCTGACCAGGTGCTGACCATTAGTTGAAAAGATTCCTGTGCCTAGGCTTTTATTAATAAATTAGTTAAACTGAACCTTCAAGTGTGGACTTGGTTTTTCACACCTGACAGAGGGAGAAGAAGATGAAGATGTGGGCCTGTTTCCAAAAGGGTTTTGTTTTCCTTGGAGAAACAGGTATGCAGTTTGGAAAATGTATTGTTCCATCTTTGTCAAATGGAGATACTTGACGACATAAGCCCATGGTTTGTCAAATGATTGCAGAGGAGACAAATCTCTGTTTTCAACTTCAGTTAATTCACCAACTACAGTCTTTCCTGGACTAGAATAAGTTGGCTTCAATGAACCATGCTTTAATAGATCCATGCTAGCTAGGGAATTTTGGGAGTTGAAGTCCACACATCTTAAAGATATGCAGCTAAGATTGAGAATTCTCCCAATGAATTTTTATGAGCATTTTTCTCCCTTCATTTTTGTGAGTGTTTTCCTCAATGCACACATTTTCATGCTTTTTATACCTTGAGCCATCTTGGGGAGAAAAAAAAATACAAAAAGTGTCCATTGCTTTTGGAAACCTCAGTATTTGGAAACCCAAATTTGGTATATCATTCAGATATTCGGAAGAACTATCTTTCCTATCTGTCCTTATTGGGAAAGCCATTCCAGGAGGATTGATTAGGAAACACATTCACCATGAAAAGGTTTTAGAAAAGGGACTGAAGTACCATGTAGTATGGATCTTGGCAGCTGTACATTAAGGGGGTGGGGGGTAGAATTACTTTGCATTAAATTGAAGCTATTTGTCATTCCTCTATCTTCACTTTAGGCCCTTTGTGAAGCTGTGATCTCCTGGAGTTTATTGTTCTATTAAGAAAACCTTTGCCATTTGCCTTCCAATCTTTAAACAAGTAGCAACTGCTTACATACATTAAAAACCTGTACACTTATCTACCCTCAGAGAAAAATGATCATTTGAGTATATTAAAATAAACAAGTGGATACTTGTTTGACATAACCACCCTGGAGCCATGCTGGAAACTAATACACAATATCATGAGCCGTTTATTTTTCATACTTCTCTCTTCTCACTATTGTATATTCCATTTATGGCACTTGATATTAAATTGCACAAAGTATTAAAAACAGCGCTCTGCAGCCCACAGGCCTCTTCCGCCATATGGGATGGTGGAAACGGCCTACATGTGGTATTCATTTCAAGTATATTTCAGTTGCTGATTCGTGGTTACTGTCATCCATTCAAGATAACAAACACAAAATTATGGAAAGGAATGTGGTACAGAAAAGTAGTTTGGATTTATGCGCTGAACACGTCTTTCCTATCTGGAACTGAAATTCAGCACACAAAAATCCCTTTCATGTCAGGAGGAGAGAGTGGTTATGATCCTGTCACCTAGGATCTGCTAATAGCAAACGTCAGGGCCAAGCAATTCATTTGCTCTGACAGTCTTGTTCAGTAGACTTTGAAGCTTTTTTCTATGGTGAAATACACTCTGAAATACAAAAAGCATGCAAAATAACACACACACACACACACACACACACTTCTAATGAAAAGGACAAGAGGATCATCCTTGAAAAGAGGGAATAATCTTGAAGATAAAACTGAGAGATCTCAAAAAGAGTTGGAAACAGAATAATTAAAAAAAAGTCTCCTTCTCTCTCTCCATATAATATCCATTTCATTTGACAATGGAACTGGGTTGAAATTTATATTAAATAAATATGAATGCAGGCCTGGCATAGAAGGAAGGAATTGTGATGTTTAGCATAGAATAGTTTTTTTGTTTTCACTAATATAAAACCCATTTTATTTTCCTCAAGGAACAAGCCACATATAGCTCACCAACTATATACCAAGGTTCTTTTTTGAGGTTTTTTTTTTTCATTTTTCTTGCAATCAACAGCAATCATATTAGTAGTGTCCTTCTATTTTATATTTTGCGTAATACCATTATCTAGCATTTCTTCTGACCATCCTAGGAAGTTAAAAAAAAACCAAAAACTTGAATTTGCCACAAATAGAAAAAGCAATGCCATATATTTTGGAAGACAGTTCTGCAGGTGTCCTTTTCCTGGGAGGGAGGGAGGGAGGGAGGCTTGAAAGTGCTACTAAAATTGTGTATTTATAAAACTTTGGACTTATAAGCTTTCTATAAATTTTGATTCAGTTATTTTAAAATATAAACTGGAAGGATGGATGATTTTTTTTAAAAAAAAAGTCTTAATTTTGTTTTTAATTTATGCTTTTGTTTGTGTTAATATTATCACTGGTTCTCCTTTTCCCAGAGTTCCCTGTTGCTAGGAATAGGGGTTACTAATCTAATAAAAAACCAAATTAAAAAAAATAACTGTAAGGAGACAGCAACAGGTACAAATAGTGAAATTTGTCATCATCCCCTCCTTTTCTAAAAGACCCAACACTCTTCTGTCTTTCTCTATTGTTCTGATGGGACTTTGAGCTATTGGCTCAGGACTTCGCTCATCGTGTTCTGTGGCTGTGATTACTGTTTTCTAGACAGGAGCATGGAGGTGAGATAAATTGCTGCTTCCTTCTGCGAGGTTTGTGTGGAATGAGATACTGTGTTGTTGGCTAGTTTCTCCTTCCCATCTGTATCCCCTTTAGGCAAGGAGTGAGAGAATAAACAAAGGGCTCTCTCAGCAAGTTCAGTTGTGACTAGGCAGTAGTAGCCTGAGTGAGTGAAACAATTCTTTTTAAGTCAAAGGAGTGGTTTCCTGGCACCCCTAATAAATATTTAATTTCATCCTTGTGCAGACATATTTTGTAAAGCCTCAAATGGTCTGAGGTGAAATCCTGGCCAAACTCCTTTAAATCTCTGTATCCAGTTCTTATGCACTTATGCCAGGAACATAAATTACCCTCCCTTTTCTAGACTTGCAAAATGCATAATACATAACAGTTGCTGGTCTGTTCCTATCTCCAAACATAACAACCTGGCAGCATTCAGATTCTTCCTTGGTTATCTTGAGTTTTCACTGTGACCCACTTTACCTCTTATTTCTGTTTAGAAAATGCTGTCACAATCATTTGCTCAGCTTTCTAGATTGAAATGATAAATGTGAAATTATACTGCTGACTGCCTGGATGGTGTGGTAACATCTCTTACCAAAGTCATGCATAGCCTTGATGGCATTTATAAGAAGCCCTTATTTGACCTGGGAGGTTTCCACAGCTTTTACATTATTCCTTATAATATATTGTATGCCAAATTCAGAATCTAAAAAAGGTACAAAACTGCAAAAATACAAATGCACAATACTATGTGATTTAAAATCATAGAACTTTAAAAAAATATTGCAAAGAAAAATAGCAATTTATTATTATTATTTTTAAAGCAACACGTGCATTTTGATTTTACATTACTCTTATTACATTGCTGGCTAGTATCTTCACGCAAAAAATTAATGATAAATTTCAAAGGGAAAAAAAGGAAAAGGAAATAAAGAATGATCCAATTCAGAAATGGAACTTCTCAAAGTAGCAGGAATTAAAAATTTAGATATTAACGGTGTAATACAGGAAGGGAGGAAGAGACTCTGGAGTAAGATAGCTATGGGGGAAGAAAAGCAACCCATTCTGCCAAATAAATGGTTACCATCTCAAGTTTGTATGTTCTGATTCTGCAGTCAGAGTGAGTTATTTTGTTTTCATTAGAGACTTCTTTCTCCTTCTCCCTCTCCCTCTCCCTCCCTCCCCCCTCTCTGTATTTCTGTGATGGTGATGGAAATATTGTTCTCCAGAATGATTGGATGGAGAACCCACAGATGTCTTAATCTATCTGCTCCAATTAGACTAAGTCTGAAATTTAGTACCGCCCCCTCTGTGCCAACTGCACCCCAGTTTTAGACTTAGCCTTTTTGCTCTAAGACGCGTTTTTTCTTCGCTCCTGGAGCAGAAGACTGTGTATTCCTATTTTATTTTATTCCCTTTAGCTTAGTGCTAACCATTTTTATTAATAGATTTGATAATTTAAAAAAAAGAAAATTTTTTTTCCAGTGATCATCCCAACCTGTAGGCTAGCAAGCTGACAAACCTCCCTTTGGGGGGGGGGGGGACTTTTCCTTTCTCCCTTTGAGAGCCTTTCAGCTTCACAATCAGCTTGAAAATTGGATTCCCAGAAGCAAGAGAAATTTCCTATCAGGGGCCGTTCCTCTGCATCAGAGGCTCCGTTCTTCTAACCAGAGCCTGGAGGCCTTAGAGGCAGGGGTAAGCTTGCCAATTGACTGGGGGGCTCCGCAAGCGACGATGAGGCTCGTCAGGCCTGGAGGGAGCCTTTTCTAGGTCCCTCGGCCTCAGCAGACCGCCCCAGCAGCAGGAGAAAGTTTTGGGCACCGATCCAATTTTCGGAGCCTGGAGGCCTTACTAGGCCTCGGCCTGCCTCAGCCTCTCTCAGCTCACCTAATTGTAATCCATTCGCTGCGTTAGGAGCCCAAGCGATTCCTCGGAACGAGGGCTCATCGCAGCTTAGGCCTCAGGCCTCAAGGCCTTCTTCTTCTAACGGCCGTTTTTTTTGGCGCGAATTTGGCGGCCGCCATTTTTAATTGACTCACGGCGGCCGTTTTGTGACTGGCTGAGGCCTAGACTGCCTGTAGCTGACTACTGAGGGCAGCTTATCACCACCTGAGACAGAGGCCTCTAAAATTGACTAACATCATCTCCACAGACAGATTGGATTGGGGAGGGCCAGCTCGCTCCGGAAGGACGCAGTGCCCACCAAACCCCATTGCCCACCCCCCCTCACCAGGCTGGATCATCCCTGCAGGCTCCCTTAGTAAGTTACAATGCTGAGGGGGGGCATTTTTGCTAAGGTTGAGCCCAGGCAGATTCAGCATGGCAGAGAAAGAGCCAGCCAAGAGGAAGCAGCCAACAGAGGCAGGCGGAAAGAATACCACCAAGCGAGCCAGGTCAAGCAGGGAGATCAATAAGCCACAGATGAGGGAGGAGGAGTCCCAAAGACTGAGAGCGGCCTCCCCAGGTCAGACAGACACAATGGGAAGGTCCATTTTTGAACCCCTTTCCTCACATTGTGCCTCAACTCCAGGGGCCTGGTCTCCCCCCAGGGGAATTCCCCAATCAGAATCAGCCGCAAGGGTGGTTTCAGGGATGGCCACAACTGGCCAGGACACACTTAACTTGGGGCCCCAGGCCACATTCACCCCCACTGCAGCAGGGCTTCGCCCTCCCGAGAACCAGGCTTTGAGTCAGGACTATCTTCAATCCATGATAGCCCAGGCTGTGGCTCAATTTATGACCTCCAACACCCCACAGCCACCCCCCCAATCCATGTACCATCCCCAATCTCCAGAGATAATGGATGATCCCTCATCAGATCTGGAATCAACATGGGCTGAACCATCTGGCCTGATTATGTCAGAGGACGAAGGTATCACTTCATCTGACCCTACCCCTCCTGTTGGTCTCTTTGACCATTCACTTTTTAATTTCTTGCTAATCAAGGCCTGCACAACTGCAAACCTCCCTCAAGAGCAGGAGACCCCACCTACAACATCCAAGGGTCCCCACGCCATATATACCGAGCCCTCAGTCTCTCAGAACCATATCCCCTGCCCTCCCCTTTTTCTCAATATGGTTCAAAAACAATGGGAGAATTTAGGATCTCTCTCAAGTCCTTGTGCTGTAGAGAAGACATTATTCAATGTTGCCCCTTCTCTGACCACCCTATTAGAGATTCCTGAGATTGATGAGCCATTGAACTCATTGTTTCCCAATGCTAACATTCCTGGGGATATAAATGAGGCATTTAGGGCAGAGGATAAAAAGATTGAGTCTGCATTATGTAGGTCCCATCTGGCATCAGCCTGGGCAACAAAGGCGGCAACATCCATGGGCTTCTTCGCCAGGGCATCAGTCCTGTGGTTACGTGAGCTCCAGGACATGATTCCTCCGGAACAGCTCAGAGCTCACCAAAATCTGGGTAAGTTAGTGGCTACATCCCAGTACCTAGCCGACGCTTCTCTGCACACGGCTAGATACACTACCCGGACCATCACTGCAGACATCTCAGCACGAAGGCTCCTTTGGCTCAGGAATTGGCAAGCAGACACCAAGGCCAATTGGCGTCTGGCCTCTAAACCTTACACAGGTAGACATCTCTTTAGTAAGGCACTAGAACCATACTTAACTGAAGGTAAGGCAAACGTAAAACTCTGGTTAACTCATCAAAGAAAGGAGATAAACGCTTGGGGAACAGCATGTCACAGAGCAATTACAGGAGGCAGCCCTTTCGGCCAGCTCCATCCTGGGACTGGGCCTAGGCATCTTGCTATTCCTTTCAGAAACAAGAACGACAGCAAGATCGTTCAGCATACAGAAGCAGGCCACAGATCCAGGCCAAGCAGCCCTTTCGAGCAGCCCTTTAAACGAGGCAAGTGATCTTGCAGTCTCACTTCCCATAGGAGGCCGGCTGGCCCTTTATTCCAGCACTTGGGCAGCCAACACTACAGATGCATGGGTGTTAGACACTGTCACCCAAGGTCTGAGACTAGAATTTTGTTCTCAACCACCTGACAAATTCCGCTCTTGCCTTATTCCAATGAGCAGGTCCAGAGTTGATCTTATGTCAGAGGCTATAGCTCATTTATTACAAATACAAGCAATTGAACCAGTACCACAAGACCAAGAAGGATGAGGGTTTTACTCAAACCTCATTGTCATCCCTAAGACTTCGGGGGGCTAGAGGGCGATCTTAGACTTGAAAGGTCTAAACTTTACTTGAGGTATAAGAGGTTTAAGATGCAATCACTTCAATTAATCCTGGCCAGCATCAGGCAAGGTGACTTTCTTACCTCAATAGACCTGACTGAGGCATATTTGCACATTCCTATTTTTCCTGACCACCACAAATTCCTCAGATTCAGTTATGCCCAATGCCACTACCAGTACAGAGCCCTACCTTTTGGCCTCTCATCTGCACCGAGAGTATTTACAAAGGTACTGGCAGTGCTCGCAGCCCACCTTAGACACATTCCAATCAGAATTCAATGCTATTTAGATGACATACTAATTCAGTCATCATCATTCTGAAACGCTCAGTCAGACCTCGCCCTAGCCATCAAGGTTTTTCAGGAGCACGGTTTCTGTTAATCTCTAGAAAAGCCATACTGTACCAACAACCGGCTCCTCCATTTGGGCGCTGTTATAGACATGGACAATTGTATGGTCTACCTATCTCAGGACTGACGGAACTCTATTCAGACCCTTGTATGTCGGATCCGAAGGGACAGAGTAGGCACATTGGCCTCCCTATCACAGCTACTGGGGAAGACGGTCCTGCGTACAAATTGTGCCATGGGCACACCTCCAGGCCAGAGAATTACAGTGGCCTTTCCTTCCATTTCAGAGACTTCACACCAGCACATCCCACCAGAAGGTCCGAGTTCCACGACCGGTGTTGAACTCCCTTCGATGGTGGGACTCCCCGGTGCTGTCACGGGGAGCAGAATTCAAAGAACCACAGGATTACCATTACCACAGATGCAAGCCTGCTTGGGTGGGGGGCACACCTCTACACGCACTGGGCTCAAGGTCGGTGGTCCAACAGGACCTAAAGAACAAGACAAACTGGCTGGAACTCAGAGCCATACATATGGCCCTAAAGAGATTCAGCGATATAGTACAGGGCCAACATGTCCTGATTTTAACCAACAACATTACAGCCAAGGCCCATGTCAACAGACAAGGGGGGACAAGGTCCAGGCCTCTCATTCAGGAGGTGAAATTGCTGGGGTCCTGGGCGGAACTGAATCTTGCCTCCATCAGGGCGGAGCACATATCCAGATTGACCAACCAGCAGGCGGACTCACTGAGCAGAGCAACCATGGACCATTTCGAATGGCAGCTGGATCCGAAGGTGCTCAGAGAGATCGTGGACAGGTTTGGTTCCCCAATCTTAGACCCTTTTTGCCTCCCCAACCAACTCACAACTTCCCAGATTCCTTTCCAGGTTCCCGTCTCTATCAGTGGAGGGAAGAGATGTGCTCCGCAGTCCCTGGCCCAGGGAACTGCTCTATGCCTTCCCTCCTCTGCCGCTTCTTCTTCCCACGATTAGGAAGATCCTTCGCGAACGAGCAGAGGTCCTCCTGGTTGCGTCGCATTGGCCGAGACGCTCTTGGCTCGCCGACCTAATGGAGCTCTCCGCATCCCCTCCAGGGAAGGTCCCAGCAAATCGCATCTCCCTCATTCAGGGGGAACTACACCAACCAGCCCCTCAAAGGCTCCAGTTAACCATCTGGCACTTGAGAGGCAGGACTTTAGGCCGAAACTCATATTCGTTGAAAGTCATAGCTATAATTTAACAATCCAGGCAACCCTCAATGAATAGAATATACGATGCCACGTGGAGAGGCTCCCGTAATTGGTGTTCGGTTCAAAATTGACTTTTGGCGGTTTCAACACCAGTTATCTTGGAGTTCCTGAGAGATGGTCTAGACCACAGGTCGGCAACCTGCGGCTCCGGAGCCGCATGCGGCTCTTTGAGCCTTCCCTTGTGGCTCCCAGCCTCCTCTGCCTTTGCAGAGAGAGACAGAGACAGAGAGAGGCAATTGCGCTTCCCTGCTTCTCTCTCTCTCTCTCTCTGTGTGTGTGTGTGTGTGTTGTGTGTGTGTGTGTGTGTGTGTGTGTGTGTGTGTGTGTGTGTATGTGTAAAAGAGAGTGCACTCACATTGTTCTCCGAGGAGCTGAAAAGCTTTCTGGGGGGAGCTCCTCCCTTTGCTGCGTCTCTGCAGGAAGCAGGAAGGGCAGGAGAGAGCTAGCTAGCCCAGCTAGGCTGACTCAGGAATTCTGGGAGTTGAAGTCCATGAGTCATAAAAGACACGAGGTTGCCTACCCCTGAGATTGTTGGAGAACAACTTGAAGCTTGCCAGGTGAGCAGCAGATGGGGGGGGGGAGAAAGAGAGAGAGAGAAAGAGAGAGAGGGAGGGGGAAAGAGAGAGAGGAAAGAGAGAAAGAAAGAGAGTGGGGGAAGAGGAGTGGCAGACCAAGGGCAGAGAGGGAGGGAGGGAGAGAGACACAGAGAGACCCTTTTGACATCTAAAATGAAGATAACACTGCATATATCCTTTTTTTACCTGTGGGTGTATGTAATTTTATTCTCTTAAAGCATTCTCTCGGTGATCATTGTTTTAATAGTATGGATATTCCCAAGAGTCATATTTTTACTTTTATTTTTAACGTGTGTGTGTATGTGTGTGTGTGTGTATACACACACACACATACACAAACTCTCTCTCTCTCTCTCTCTCTCTCTCACACACACACACACCTATAATAAAGATAAAAAAGGATATATGCAGTGTTATCTTCATTTTAGATATCAAAAGGGTTTTGCGGCTCCCGGTGTTTTGTTTTTGGTGGGAAACGGGTTCAAGTGGCTCTTTGAGTGTTTTGGGTTGCCTACCCCTGGTCTAGACAAAGGGCTTTCTACAAGCACCATCCGCAGGCAGGTAGGAACACTTGCCACAGTTATTTCCTGCGGTAATGAATCCTTAACGCATCACCCTATGATACATTCCTTCCTAAAAGGAGCTAACAACGCCAGCCCATCAACTGTACATGGATACCTCTCGTGGGATCTTCATCCGATTTTATAGGCTCTTGTTTCACACCCTTTGAACCTACTGACACTTGTTTATTCAAACAGTTATCGATGAAGGTGGCACTTCCTGTTGCTGTAACTTCAACCAGAAGGATCTCTGGACTAGCTGCTCTTCAGTGAGGAAGGACCTGTGTACCTTCCATAAGGACAGGGTAACCCTTAGGCTAGACCCCTCCTCCGTGACTAAGGTTAAGTCCTTGTATCATAGATCTCAGGAAATAGTTTTGCCAGACTTCCATCCTAACCATCTAATGACATAGAGGTTCAGTGGGAAAAATAAAGCCCAGGGCTTTATGTTGTTATATACAGAGAACCTCATCCTTCCACAGAACAGAGGCTCTGTTTGTGTCCTATCACCCTTCATCACTAGGTCAGAGGGGTTCTTCACCCACAATACGCAGGTGGATTAGAGCTTGTATTTCTCTGGCATACCAGACTCAGTCACTGCAAGCTCCCAGGCATATCATGGCCCATTCCATCGGGTGCGCAGCTACTACAGCTGCCTGATCTACTCAGGCCTCCATAGAGGAAATTTGTAGAGCAGCAACATGGGCATCGCCCTCTTCCTTTGTCCGTCACTACAAGATGGATATATATGCCTCTTCTACGGCTTCATTTGGCCACAAAGTTCTAGAACACACATTAACATTGGATGGGACCCCGGCCCTAGGGACACAGGGCTTTGGTATATCCCATCCTTGGGTTCTCCATCCAATCATTCTGGAGAAAGGGGCATTGTCTTACCTGAATGCCTTTTCTCAGCATGATGATGGAGAATCCACTCCCTCACATTAGGTCAGTTGGCCTGGTTCCCACATTGTTCAGACTAAAGTCTGAGTATCGCCTTAGCCTAAAACTGGGGTGCAGTTGGCACAGAGGGGACGGTACTAAATTTCAGACTTAGTCTAATTGGAGCAGATAGATTAAGACATCCGTGGATTCTCCATCATCATGCTGAGAAAAGGCGTTCAGGTAAGACAACGCCCCTTTTCAGTGGAATGGGAGGTTTGAGGTGAGTATTGGCTTGAAGGATGATGAGGCAGATAAGAGATATATCTGGGACTTGAATGTCTAAAGGATCTTACTGGGTCATAGAAACCTTTGTAAATATCATCCTGAGAGCAAGGAGTGTAGGAGACATAAATAGGACATGTATAAGATTTCTTTGATCACAATACCATTATTGTAATGGGCTTTCCCCAAAGCAGTTTAGTAAATTTTGTTAGCTATCTTGAAATATCATTTTAAAGACAGTTGTAAAATAATATTGTTTTTTATTTAAGTAAATTTGTGGAGCTACTCAATTCAACTTTGTATAAATGGTAGCAATAGAAGAAAAATACAGTTAAAACACCGAATAAGAGGGCAGGAACTGATAAAAGCAATAAAACGAAAAAAGAACAAGACCTATTAATGTAAGATAACTAAAGAAAATCACACTTCATCCTTTAACTTGGGAAAAAAACAGACCTCCAAGGCTTGTGAAAGGACGGCAAGTTGAAAGCAACACAAAATTCTGGGGGGATACAAATCCAGAGAGAAGTACCGCAAAAGACAGAGCCTACTTCCTGGAAACTATTAGATCAGGGGTAGGCAACCTCAGCTCTTTTATGACTCATGGACTATGCTATGCTGACTCAGGAATTATGGGAGTTGAAGTCCATGAATCATAAAAGAACCGAGGTTGCCTATCCCTGTATTAGATGAATTTTCAAAGATGAGAGCCAAAGGACACCCACTTTGTGGAATCTTGTAGAGTGGGCAGAAACAAAGGAAAAAGGTGGCCCCTATGCCCTAAGCCATGAAGAAGTCATGAACAGAACAGAACAGAACAGAACAGAATAGAATAGAATAATTTTATTGGCCAAGTGTGATTAGACACACAAGGAATTTGTCTCTGGTGCATAAGCTCTCATGTATATGCAAAACAACAAAGTAACAATAATCATAATAACAAAGGATAATAATCATAATAATGATACTAATAGAGAGCATATGGGAAGTTAAAAATAGCATCCTGAATTGCATCTGTAAATTTATTGGAAGCTCAGGTGTTACATGGATATACTGAAGCATGACCCATGAAGCTAAATAGTGACCCAACTGGAGTTTCTGGGTGGTCTTCAGATGCAGGCCCGTGTACAGCTTATTATGGTAATTTACTATGTGGAATTAAAGAATGAGTGACTGTGAGAAGAGTATATGGATCCAGCTAAAGTGCTATTGGCACACTATAGGAATGGGGAAAAGGCTATTGTTCATTAGTGTTAAGGTGATGTTTGGTATTTTGTGGGAGATGTTTAAATTTAGATTACACTAAAAGGAGATGTGATATCAAAAAGTTTAAGACCCATGCTTTAATAACTATAGCAAAGCAGTTTTCAACAAAGGTATAACTACTATGCATTTATGATTTCTTTTTCCAATTAACATTCAACATGGCTGCCATTGTTTTGTACTACAGAGATTTGAAAGGATTGCTGAGTACTTTGGCAGATAACTATAAGTGCTAAAGACACACCATTGGAACAATCATCTAAAGTTAAGCATTTTAATGCCCCTTTGAAATCAATGAAAGGAATTTCTTATCTTGAAATAGATGGAGCTTAAATGAGCTTAATTTCAGCTAAATTCAACCTAGTGTAAATAATCAGTATTCTTGTGTGTGTTTTATTACAGATGATCAAAGACCCACATAGAAGACACATAATTCATGTAGGTCTTTGATGGTATAAACTCACTCAAGGCCTTTAAATTTGACGCCTTGGTAAACTTTTGTTTGTAGCCTCTTAAGCAACCTTTTAGGCAGTCCTCCAGTATAGATGAGGTTTTATTGGATACTGATGCAAAATCAACAAATGGAAGAGAATGAATTAAATTGTCTTCTTACAAGTTGACACAGAAGCAGCTAGGCAGGTCCCACATGGGCACAGAGTCAAATGTCTTTTAATAGGCACATCCTCTTTTCTTTGTAGTCTACAGTGATTATAGTCTTGGTTTTCTATTGGATTCAGTCCCAGGCCCCCCTTGCTGAGATATCAAGAACTGGCAAACTTCCTGCTCTCTGATTATGTTTCATTGTGGAGAAGTGCCACATCCTACGCTCACTCAAACCTTTTTGAGTTGTTGTTTTTGAAATCCAGTTTTGGGGTTAAAACAGTAGATATCGACAGAGTTTGTGAAGCAAATTATACTGAGGTGGGAACTAATAATTTAGGAAGTCATTCAGGGATATTAGTGTTAATGACACTGTGAGTAAAAGGAACAAAGACTAATTCCTTGGATTTGGAAGAACCTGATTTTTTTAAAACCTCCTGGAGCTTTTGGCATTTTGATACATTATTTTCCACCTAACTGAGAAGTCGGGCTCTGTGCAATATTCACATCATTCTTTTTAATCAGTTACAGACTCTGGGCAACCTGCTTCCTTCCGGCTCAGACCCTAGTATATATATGCAAACAGCAGAAATAATTCCAGCTTCAGCACTCTAGAGATGCTGCTAAGATACATGGACCCCCAAGATCTATTGCATGTCCCAAAACATTGTTTAATCAGAATAGAGTAAAGCTGGAAGGAACCTTGGAGGACTTCTAATCCAATCCCCTGATCAAGCAGAAGACTCTATACAGTGGTTCTCAACCTGTGGGTCGGGACCCCATTTGGAGTCAAATGACCATTTCACGGGGGTTGCCAAACAATGCAGTCTGCCATTTTTTTCCCCTTTTCCTTAGCTGTGCTACTCCCTTTTATTCTATTGGCTTTTGAAAGCCAATAGAATAGACTCTATTGAATAGAGTCTAATTCTATTGGCTTTCAAAAGCCAATAGGAATTGTCCAGGCTGTCTCTGCCCTGCTGAGCCCACCAAAAGTCCCATTCTGCAAACGGTGCTGCACCAGTTGAGTAGTCCTCGACTTACGACCGGTTGAGTAGTCCTCGACTTACGACCGGTTGGGGGTTGTGGCATTAAAAAGGTTGAGAACCACTGATCTAGAACATGTATGCCTAACCTAAGGCCTCAGAGCCATATGCAGTACTACAAAATCTTCAAAACACCTTAATTGTAATGTTTAAGGAAAAAAGTGAGAAAATCAAATTAATTGTATTTAATGAATTAACTTGAAATAAAACGTCATTTTATTTAATTCCTTTTTTGTTTGAATTCTACCTCTTTTAGAAATATGATCCTGGCATGCCACTCAAAGAATAGGTACAGCTCTCAACTTGAAAAAGGTTGTGTACCTTTCTGCCAGGGCTTCCATTTTTCCTCACAACATCCCTGTGAAATAAATTGAGCAAAGAGGAATCAACAGGCTGTAAATCATCCAATGGTACAAGGGATGGTAAAGTATAAATTTCTTGCATTCTACATTACCCAATATTTCAAGAGAAAAATGTAAGGTGATAATTATGCTTCAGTTTACTTGCAAACAGTATGTAGAGAATATTAAAGTGTGGTCCCTGTCCAAGCAGTAGTTTTTCTATTTTTTTCCTGTTTCTTTTGGTTTGGGGGTATTTGCCACCATATTTTGCAGGCTTTTTGGAACACCCTCTGAAGGGACAAAGGATATCAAGTATGGTAGGCTCATCTGCAAATCTTACAATCAACAGTCTCAGTCTTTGTGTGCATTCAAATAAAGCATTGTTCTCAGCTACCTATAAGCAAGAAGGAGTGTGTGTGTGTGTGTGTGTGTGTGTGTGTGTGTGTATGTGAGTGAGTGTGCATGCATGCATGCTCAGGTGCATATGCAATCCACACATATAATTACCTTATTACCAAAGTAAAAATGTCTCTGCAACCACCTTGGGAATATTGCATCGCTTGACCAGTCATCTAGAAAGGCACAGAATGAAAAGTGTCATCATGGGAGCCATCTGACAGGTGTTGCTTCATTGAAAGCCACATTAAAATAAATGGACTTGCACTCTACATTATATAACTTTGGTAATTAACAATGTAGCAAGAATTATTAAGAAGAAGTGAACCCAAATTTCCTTTTTCTTCTTTTCTGCTAATTTGGAGTAGAGTAGATAATTCTCTTGCTTATAGGACCATATTAGGCACATTGGCACAATCAGTGGCTTTCACTGTGATAATTTAATTAGAGTTGCAAAAACTGGCTGCTAATGAAAACAAAAAACCCACAAAAACTCAATCCTATGAAATCATTTAGTGTATATAGGAAGTCATGATTTTAATGATACCACAGGATGCTGCACTGCACACTCTGTACTCTAAATATTGCACCATTTTGTTTTGAACATTGTATATATGTTAATTGTTCAGCAGGGGAAGAGAATGACTCCATTTCAAAATATTGTTGTATTGGCATTCATTGCTGATTTATTTTTCAGATAAGAATACTTGTTGCTGTCCTAATGTACAGATATTACTGAGTTTTTTGGAAATTAGATGACTGATACATTACAATCAAGCTGCAAACTTCATTTTCTCTTAAAACTAGCCCTCCCTCTCCCTCCCTCCCTCTCTCTCTCTATCTCTCTCTCCCTCCCCCCTTCTTTCTCTCTCTCTCTCTTTCTTCCATATATATATATATATATATATATGGAAAATAGAATACATGCCCACTTACAGAGAACCAAATAGACATCTCTGAAATGTGGGGGCTTCAAGCAATATGGGGATGCATTGCCTGTTGACTTAAGGAGAAGGAGAACACTATCCTGAGGGTCAACAACAAATGTAGAGTTAGGTGGTTTGCTAATCAGTGGCACAACACAGCAATAACAGAGGACATGGGGTGGGGGTCTACAAATGATTGATTCAAATGTAAAATGCTACTGTCTTTATTTTTCAAAGCTGTTTTGCTACTACTGCTGCAGAATTATTCCTTTCTCTAAAGTATTTTGCAAATTTCCATTGTGGTGACCTTTTACAGGTAGTTCTCACTTACCGACTCCCTTGTTTAATTGATCATTCAAAGTTATGACAATATTAAAAAAAAAACAGCTTTGTGACCAATCCTTAGATTTATTACTGTGAAAGCATTCCACAGTAACATGATGACATTTGGGTGTTTCCAACAAGTACAGTTAATGGAGAACATGGAAGTAAAAAGTCTCATTTAAAAATTACAGAGATTCGCCTAATGACCAAATAGGAAGCGATTTAATAAACCCAACCCACATTAGCTTAGGTTTATGCTTAGCAACTGTGATGTTAACCAACAGACTTGAAAGTGAAAATTGTGCCCATTAAGTAAAGGTTACCTGAATTTTTATAAACATTTAGTCAGTTACAGGCTAATGACAAAAGCAAATAGATTTTTGATTCTGTTCCAATTATATGATCACTAAATCTCATTTCCAATATTCTGAACATGGAACATATTTCAGCAACAAATTCAGAAACAACACTTCAATGCATGTTTTATGCCTAATATTGTTTTATTGTTAATATTTATTACACAGGTTTCTATGCTGCTCTGGTCTGTCAACTCTGAGTAAGTTGTGGCTCACGAGGTCAGTATTATAATGGTTGCTTGATAGCCAAGACATGCCAAAATACTGAAAGCTGTTTACATCAATAGGCAAGCAGGAGCATTATTATAAGTATTGCTTTGATATGATATTCACATGTGGGTGGCTGCTTGATATCTTTAGGAAGTTTTTTCCACTAAGAATGGAATATCCAATATATTTTTGGCTTCACATTATTGGCAATCTCACTTCACACAAAAAAAAGTTGATCTGCTATCTGAATTTAATCTAACCAAAAAGGAAGCACTAATGGAAGAACAAAAAGGGCTAAAAAAAAACTCCTATGAAAAAGACATCTTAGCACTTGTGAAAATGTTCATAGTCAGCCTTTATAAACCTTTTATAAACTCTAAGATTTCAGAGAAAATCTCCCTAGACCTAGATTAGGAACTCATGGTCAGAAACCCTGAAGGGAAAAACCTTCTTTTATATGTTTGTACAATGGTCTTTAATCAACACTTGTTTTTACAAAGACTTAAAAAAAAATATTCCAATCCATTTACTTTTAGGGATAATTGCAGAAAGTTATATGATGGCAAATACCTGGTTCTCTTTCTCTCTCTCTCTCTCTCTCTCTCTCTCTCTCCCTCCCTCCCTCCCTCCCTCCCTCCCTCTCTCTCTCTCTCTCTCTCTATGCCAGAGTAAGTAGAAAATATAATCCAGTCAGTTCCAGGAAACAGGCAATTTATTACTCTTGTACAGCATGGGTCCATATAATGATATTATACAGTACATTTATAATGTCAAATTACACATTTTACTTATTTACTAATCAAATTTATATAGCCACTAATCCCATGGAAATGACTCTAGGCGGTGTACAACAATCCAATAAAGCAATAAATATAAAACAATCATTGCCTAAAACATTATAAATAATTATTAAAAGCATGAAGAAGTATAAAAAACAATATTTATTTATTAACATTGGTAAACATATTAACTGTCTGGGAGTTAAGTTTATAAGGATGGAAAAAATAGAAGGAAAGAGAAGAAGAGGAAGACCAGCAGCAATGAGGATGAACTCAATTACAGTGGCTATGTCTGTCTCTTGGAAGTCCTGAAAGACCAGCTTGGGGACAAGACCCTCCTGGAGAAAGTGTATGTGTCTGCTAAGAATCAGAAGTAACTTGTTGATACATATATAATCTATCAATCTAAATCTATTGAATGACCATTATCTATCTATCTATCTATCTATCTATCTATCTATCTATCTATCTATCTATCTATCTATCTATCTATCTATCTATCTTCATGGATTTATTCCAGGGTTACATATATTTTCCAGTGGGAGCCTTTGATTCTTCTGAAACAATTATATATCAGTCATATCCAACTGATGTGGAAGAGAACCTCAGTTCCAATGTCAATATTTCTCAGTCACATCAGGAGTTTGAAATCAATGCTTCCTGGTAAATAATTACAACAAATATATATTTATTACTCTGACAAAAGTAATAAGTAGCAAGTTAGGAAAACAAGCAGAGATTATTTTTTCCTTCCAGCCTGGGAGGTTTAGCTTCTAAGCTAACAGTTTGTTTTACTGACTGACCTGAAGAACTGAGGAGTGGGCAATATTTTCTGTGCTCGACCCCCAGGGTGGAGGTTGCTGTTCCTGCCAGCAGAGAATCCGCTTGCTGTCGGTAGAGCATATGAGTAAACAGAGCAGAGTCACAGAACTCGTGGGAAAGAAAACACAAATGTTTGAAAACCTGGTGCTCCGCAATGTGAGATCCATTTTCTCAACTGCAGATCAGAAGGAAGTGATGGGAAATTAGAAACATTTTCCTCCCATATGAAAAATAGGAATGCAACATCATCTTAAAAGCAAACAATTCAGAATAACTATGCAAGAACCTCACTTTTTCACTTCCTTCCTTCCTTCCTTCCTCCCTCCCTCCCTCCCTCCCTCCCTCCCTCCCTCCCTCCCTCCCTCCCTCTCTCCAAAACAGCAGAATGACATTTATCTCTGAACAGGCATGCACCATTTACATAATTATATAGTGACTACATGGCTTTAAAATTTATGTGATAATTATTTTCATGAGACTTTAAAATTTTCCTATCATAATTACCATGATAAACTAGCTAATGCCACAACAATATTGAATTATGGTATTATTTAATATTTCAGTTTAAGTCTCTTGCTTTCAGAATGTTTAAAATAATCTTCAGAAGAAAATTCTTTATCTTTCAATCAGCTGGGTTGGGGTGATTGGAAAATACCATGACAATGCTTTGTTAATAAGAAGTTTGAGATCCATGGCAGCAAGAAATCTTGAATAAAGAAAGAAAAAGATTAAACAAACAACAGGCAATTTTTGAATCAAATAAGGAACCAAAGGAAAAGCGAAATCTTTGGCTAGCCATGGATAAAGACTTTTCTGTAAAAATATTAACATTAAAAATGGCAATATTATTTTCTTTAAATAATATATAAATAATTTAAATAGGTGAATAATTTAGATTAATAATATTAATCTAAATGAACATAATGATATAAATATTGTCACAAATAAAACTGGATATTTGTGCCTCCAGGGTTAGACAAATTACTTAAGGAATTGACTTAATAAAAATTTCTTATGATATAAAAAAACGTACATTCTGAAAAATCAGTATTACATTGGTATTTCTACTATGATACAAAACATGAGCCATTTTAGATAATTTTGATTTACTGAGGTAGGATGATTTTTTTTTTCAATTCATTCATAGAACTTACAAAATTTACAAAATCAAATGAGGTGGAAATAACTTTAAAATGGTTTTTAAAAAATGGAACTGACAGATTCATCCATTATTGCAGTGGACTTGGAGAATTTAGACTGTAGGATTTCAGTATCTATTTGTTCAACCATATTTGTGGTTCTGAACTGAGGTTGTGACCTCTTTTTTCCCATTGACAGGCTCTTCGGGCACTCTGAGTACTTTTTAAACAGGCAAAAAAAAAATCAATAACATATTTAAAATGAAGGAATACATTTTAGACTGTTATAACATGATTTTTCTGTTGGAAATGGCTGTGTTTGTTGAGTTTTAACTGACATATGTGGTGATGGTTTCATTTCAAGAAGATCTCACAAAATTTAGCATTTTTTCTATAAATAAGACAGAAAGAATTTGAATGCTTCTTTGTAATGAGTATGGGAAAACAATATGGTCATATTCTTCTGTCCCTATGCATACATTAACTAGGCCATATTCTTATAACTACTTCTCTGAATAAGGGCAATGTGGTGGCTCAGTGGTTAAGACACTGGGCTTGTCGGCTGAAAAGCTGGCAGTCTAGGTTAGAGACCTGGCAGCCATGTGAGGGGGTGAGCTCGCGCCCTCACCCCAGCTCCTACCAACCTAACAGTTCAAAAGTTACAAATGTGAGTACATAAATAGATACTGCTTCAGTAGGAAGATAACAGCACTCCGTGACGACATGCTGATCACATGACTGTAAAAATGTGTTCAGACAGTGCTGGCTCAATAGCCTTGAATCAGAGATGAACACTGCCTCCTATAGTCAGCAATAACTAGCGGAGTAAAATCCAAAGGAACTCCTTTTTAAAAAATTTCTCTGAGTAAATATTAGAGAATTGCTGCTTTAGTCTTTTGTAAGGCATTTCCAAAGTTTGACATATTAAGATATGCAAGGATGATCTGATATTTCAATAAACCATGACATTTAAGTGAGCATATGGAGGCACAGGAAAAGGTATTGAAAAAGTGAATTAATTAGACATAAAAATATCTTGAACAGTAAAACTTTTAAAATAAATGCTCATCTAGTTAAGTAGTATGTTAAAAAGACAGGAATCAATCACAATTTGTGATTTGTGAGAAATATATGAGACATGATAAATTACACAGCTTTCATAACTTTGTGCTCATTAACTTCAGATTTCCATTCCTGGTCAGAAAACTGCCCTAGGTAATCAAAGAATACAACAGATCTGTTGAAGATCACTTTTCATGTGTTTATATATGGAAAGTAAACTGGAAGTAAAGAATTTAAGTTATGGAGAGGGCTCTTTTAACAAATGCTTAAGTTCAATTTTTTTTTTAAAAAAAATGTTCACCAAGCCTATAATTACTATGTGACTCAGTCTATCCACTGGATTCAGATGCTTTATAACTTTCACCTAATAAACATATCATTCTACTACCTATATTATAGATAAGTTAGAATCTACATTAGTGTGCTGTCTTAATTTAAGGAATTACGGCTATATCTGATAGGTCCAACATAACCAGCATTAATTTTCAACAGCTGTCTAACCCACTGTCTTGAAGCTAGTTTTTCTGTCTCATTTTCCACTTCTGATCTTTTCAGCTTTCTTCTCAAAAAATCAGTCGTTCCACTCACTGCTTCAGCTCATTTCCCTACTTTCTATCATTTTCCTACACATTATCCAGTACAAAGCTGTTTCAAGGAGTTGGTTTAAATGTGGTTGATCTTTTTCCTAACCAGCAATGTCCTGTCTAAATATATAAAGGTTATTATTGATTCAATCATTACAATAGATAGATTAGATAGATAGACAGACAGATGAAATATTAAAATGCTTTCCTTTAAAAAGCAATGTCCTGTCTAAATATATCAATGTTAGCATTGATTTAATAATGCCAGCAGATAGATGATGGATGGATGGGTGGATGGATAGAATAGTAGAATATAACCAGAAATGTTAAGAATATGATTGTTGTTTTCTAAAAAGAGATAAAACCACAGTATTCTTCAGGCAATACTATTTGGTTTCCAATTAGCAATGAATTTGTGATTATCAGCAGCCCAATATAGTGACAGGAATAAAGTATCTGTGATCCTGTCACAAACATCTGTTTAAATGTTAGTCTGAAAACATTGCATCGTGTTAGCAATCTGACCATTTATCATACTTGGTCTTTTACCCCTTTTGAAACAGAACAGAGTACATCATTTGGAAGAACAAACATTTCTCAAACCTAAGTTTCACCCCCCCCCCCCAGGAAAAAACCACAGGAGGCAGCATATATAGTTGTTATAAAAAGAAAAAGAAGAATTAGACTAATATATAGCCATAATGCATTTAAGCAATTTTGGAAATGACAAATAGGAATGAAACAATGCATCATCATTTGTGAAGTTGGGCTTTTAATTGGTTTACTTATACCTTAGTTCCTCTCTTATTCCCCTCAATCACAAGTAATTGTTAATGACCTAATCTTTAAGAAGAAACTGCTGAGGTTTTTTTTTTTTTTTTTTTTTGGTAAAAGTGAGTAATTGTTTCCTTTCAACCATCATCTTTTTGAAACTTGCACAATAGAGGAAAGGGAAGATGGAGAAAAAGTTTCTCTCTTCACAGCAATAAAAATTGTTTGCATTCAGCCCAAGTTCTCTCATCCACACCCTGTATTTCCTCTAAATAAAAGTGAAGATTTTCTTTTAAGTCCTTTTCCTGCCTGGTTCAACTGCAGTCAAAAGGTCAGGAAATCAAAGAATTGTGAACGTTAACTTCTCAAAAGGGCCTCCTCTGCATTAAAGTGATTCCAGTCTCTCTCTCTCTCTCTCTCTCTCTCTCTCTCTCTCTCTCTCTCTCTCTCTCTGTGTGTGTGTGTATAGTAACTTTAATTAGTTTTAAACAAAGAAGATAAAAACTAATAGAAATTATTATTTAGAATGAAAGAATGAAATTCTAAAGCCAAAGGAAGGAAGGAAGGAAGGAAGGAAGGAAGGAAGGAAGGAAGGAAGGAAGGAAGGAAGGAAGGAAGGAATTAGCTTCCAATTTTCTTTTATAATAGTTATAATTATACATGTAAATTAACCTCTTGCTCTATGATTTCAGCATAACTTTCATTTTCTACTATTTTTTCATTATCTACTAATTTTTCCTAGTCACCAAACTAGGTGTCATAAGTTCATTTTTTTTTCTGTTTCATGCAAAAAGTCCAAAAGGGGTTTCCAATGGGTATTAAAATTAGTTAATATCTTTTCTTTGTTAGTTTAGCCTTCTCAGCAAACTCAACAACTTTACTATCCATTTCTTCATGGTGGGTAGTGTCAAGGCTCCCTCCCCTTGTTCAAAATTCCAGGATAAATAAAAAGTACCTTTATACATGCAAGACAGTTTTTTTTTTCTGGTGACATTTATCAACAATATATCATGTTATATTTTTTTTTCTTTAAAGTTACTATATAATGCAAATTTCATTGCTTCCATCCACATTTTCTCCCATTATTCCATTTGTATACTCTAACCAAACATTTATGAAACATCTTTCACTTCTTATGTTTCAAAGTTCAGTTTTATAAAATTTATACATTTTAGCAATGTTCATCATTTGCATACAATTCTGTTTCAGTTTCAGTCTTACAATATTCAAAACCAAACTTTTTAAAATCTATTTTAAAACTACTTTATAAGTAATTATATGTAGGAAAACCATTGAAAAGTATATCCTTGTAATATCAAATCTTCTACATTGTACATTCTCCTTGAGATCATTTTAATATGTCATCATACATTGACCATTTATATCTAGTTATCAATGTATTTTCAGACACAATCTGGATTTATATCTATCCCATATTCTCAATATGTCATGGTACCTTATAGTCTAGATTTGTGTAAAAATAATAAAATTAAAATTAAAATACAATATATTATTTTACCAGCCCATGCCAAATACCAAGACCATAGAATGAAACATCACTGTTGATGAAACCCAAATGTAAATAGCTTCAAATACTTGGGAAGTATCATTTTGAGTGATGGGGTTAAAAATGACTCCAGGCCAGCCAGATACTGGGGTGAGCTATGTAAATAATAGTAGTAGGAACAACAACAATAAAATAAAATTAAAAAATAAAATAAAATAAAATAATAAAATAAAATAATAAAATAAAATAAAATAAAATAAAATAATAAAATAATGATAATAATAATATAAAGTTGGAAAGGACCTTGGAAGTCATTTAGTCCAACCCCCTGCTCAAGTAGGAAACCCTATACCATTTCAGACAAATGGCTGTCTAGTCTCTTTAACACTTTCAGTGTTGGAGCATTCACGACTTCTGGAGGCAGGTTGTTCCACTGATTAATTGTTCTGCTGTCAGGAAATTTCTCCTTAGTTCTAAGTTGCTTCTCTCTTTGATTAGTTTCCATCCATTGCTTCTTGTCCTGCCTTCAGATGCTTTGGAAAATACCTTGACTCCCTTTTCTTTATGGCAATCCCTGAGATATTGGAACACTGCTATCATGTCACCCCATAATCCTTCTCTTCATTAAACTACACATACCCAATTCCAGCAACCGTTCCTTATATGTTTTAGCCTCCAGTCCCCTAATCATCTTTGTTGCTCTTCTTTGTACTCTTTCTAGAGTCTCAACATCTTGTGGTGACCAGTGCTTTTTTTTCTAAAAAAAAAAAAAGGTGCCAGAACTCACACATGTCATACAACCCGCCTTGCCTACCCTACAATGTTCCATCCAAAAAAGGTGCCGGATAGGCATTCTATGAGAAAAAAAGGCCTGGTGGTGATCAAAACTAAATGCAGTATTCCAAGTCTGGCTTTACCAAGGCTTTACCAAGGCATTGTAAAAATTCTCCAGAATGGAGGAGCCATCTTTTGGTAACTCCATTGCATTACGTGAACCTGATTCTATCTCTCTGTTAATGCAGCCTAGCACTGTGTTGGCTTTTTTGGCAGCTGCAGCACACTGCTGGCTTATATTTAAGTCATTGTCCTCTAGGACTCCAAGATCCCTCTCACAGTTACTACTTTTGAGCAAGGTACCACCTATAATATACCTGTGCATTTGGGTTTTTTGCCTAAATGTAGAATGTGCTCAATCAGTGCAACATCTGTACCTCCACACAGCTAAGGTATGTCAAATGGAGGTTATACCTTCCATCCTATATGGATGTAAGTCCTGGTCTTGGTATAAAAGACACATCAAACAAGTGGAGAAAATTCATACATGTACTCTCCATTCCACCCATGGCAAGGATTCTGTCCCCAACTTGGGGGTCTTTGATAGTGTAAAATATACCATAATTGAGTCCCTGATTATTGGAGCCCAGATGAGATGTGTGGGATACATCATCAGAATGTGCCCCCATTTTGCTAGACTCTTTTGCTAGACTGCAGAGCCACCTCTATGTGTAGAAACGAATTGGACTATAATGTCTTCCTCAAGCCCAAATTATTACTATATATTTACAATATCTAACAAAGTGTTTTTTAAAATCTATAGTAAGCTCAGCTTTGTTGTATCATAAATAACCATGCCATCCAAATCTCAACACATGTTCTTCCAACTCCAATAATCTTCTGTTTCTCTGCATCATCCATTCTTCTATCTAAACCAAACAACAAGCTGCAAAATATAATTTCAAAACAAATAAACCCAACTTCTTTTTCTTTAGCATCTTGTAACATCTTATATGTAAAACTCATGGTTTTTTTCCTGCCACCAATTTTAGATAAATCTTTCTGTCATTCTTTCATTGTTACATCAGTTATAAGAAAAAGATCCAAACCAAATTGGCATTCTAGACAAAATATTCATGTTAATACAAGGTAAGATATGTATGTGTGTATAATTGCTACTATTTGCTCTAGAAATCAACAGTGTTGCAGATAAAATTTTGAAGCACAAATGTATGTATTTTGAAATTCCAGATTTCTATAATTTTTTTCCCGAGAAAAATTCTCCAGATTGGAGGAGCCATCTTTTGGTAACACCATTGCATAAATATGAATTTACACTCCATCTGTTGGAATGAGAACAATAATGAAGAAAATGTCAGTATGACATTACTTTAAATTACAGGAGTATTTTAAAAAGAAAGTTAATGTTTGTCACTTGATTTGCCCAGACACTATTTCAATAATGACACCCAGAACTGTTCCTTATGAGTTTATAACATGCAAGAACAAGGTACTGACAGCCCCAAATTAGTTTTATAATGTTCTCATTCAGTTAAGCTTCAGCCAACTTTTCCAATGACAAGTTAAGATAAAGTGACAAAAACATTTAGTGTTTTTAGAATAATCACATGTGGTAGAAAGACTATAATGTCACACATGTAACATGTTGGCCAAGCTTTCATAGGACACTGTGTTGCAATTTGGCTTTGCTTGAAGTTAGTTGATTCTAGATTCTTTCACAGAAGTTTGAAATGAATTTGCTCATTCTTCTCATGTAAGGATTTTCTTAGTAATAGATTGGAGGCAGCGGAGGGGGGGGGGGAAACCCTTCTGAAAATGTTAGATAACAAAGCCAGGGACTGTATGGGTTTTCCCACTACCACTTCATTCCTCCTTTTGGCTCCTATTTGGTTTAGCTCTAGAACCAGTTTTTGTGTTTTTTTAAAACATTCATTTCCCTAGTTACAAACAGAAAGAAGTAAAAAATGAAACAAAACAAAAATTGCCTTGTATGAGCCATCAGGAAACTTTCACTAAAGGCTCACAAACCAGAATATCAGATAAATAGAGCTGTAACAAACAAAACAGAATATCACATAATAGTGCTGTCTTTTGAGTTCTGCAGAAGGTTTGTTAGTAATAATGCCAGAAAAAAAAATCCATAATGCTTTTCAACCATTAGTGAATTTGTACTTTTGGCTTAAGTATGTGAATAAATGGAGGGGATATGATTTTTTTAAAAAATTAGCCATTGTTTGCTTGTTTTCTTCATTCCAGTACTCCTACAAACATTCCTAAGTGCTATCTGAAACAACAACTAGTAGAATCTAACTTGTAGATAGGAAATTTGGGACAATTTCTACAAACTCTTAACGATGAACACTGTTGTACTGTCTCATGAGAAACAATACAAGATTGCCTATCCCCACTAAAAGAATGGCTGTAACACTTTCTTACTTACTAGCAAAAGATATTGACTAAAAAAGGTTTCCAGTTTCAGCATCAGCTAGCATCTTATTCAACCTGTCATACCTGTTGTTGCAGGTGTGGGCCTGTAGGTTTGTTTGTTTTTGTTTGTTCAGCATGCACCCTCTGAAGTATGTGAAGAATTACATTTTATTTATTTATAATTTTTATGCTGTCCATCTCTCTTATATGTTGACTCTGGGCGGTTTCTGGGTTGGATATTACCACATAAGGGATGTAAAACTCTAAATAATCACTATATAGGGCCTCAGAGAAAGCATTCTTTGCTGCCAATTTGTACTCTTCTAGACCAGTCATTTTTTTTTTAATTTATTAAGGATGGGAAACACTGGCCTAGACTTTTGTATCTTAATATGGTACTAGTGGTCTAGAATAATGAAAGAAATTGCACACAATTATGATTGTCTCAATAAATGTATTGCCCTTATTAATCAGTTTGAAAATTTATTAAGTTATAACTCTGGATGGATAATAACCAGTTGCAAGAAAAAGAATTCCATGACCAAACAAGTTAAAAATAAACATGGACAATAAAAGATTAAGTTACCATTTACAGACTTATAAAGCAGATATGTAAATTGGACAGTCCTAAGGCACACATTAACAGACTGGAAGTTAAAAGAGTCAGGGTATTCAAAAGTGCAGATATCATTGCATTCTGGATCAATTGAAGCTTCTGAGTGTTCTGCAAGACCAGCTTCATATATAGTGCATTGCAGTATATATGCATTGCATTGCAGTAGTTTAACTTCAAAATGATTAAGACAAAAGTGTCAGAGAGAGACTGGCAGAGCCAAGGGGAAGAGTCAAGCATGGAATTAATTTAGAGTCCCTATGTAGTCACATAGAGTGTGAATGCCTTGAACCTTGTCTAGTTTTATAGAGGTGCAAACTATTAGTTTGAGAAGATTCCTCTATATAGGCTTATTTGTTTGTGCAAACCTGTTGTCTGCACTTGACAAGAAGTAACAGTAGGCATGGCCTCTTAGTTCAGGAATGGGAACAACTGATGCACAAGGGGACTCTGTACAAAGGATCTCTGAACAATCTGTTCAGGAGCTATGAATGCAGGAAAATTCCCAGACCGTGCACCAACTTAGTATCCATCAAGAATTAAAGATGATAAATCATCAAACCAGGGGCCCCTGAACCCAAAACCAGTCAGATGGGCAAACAACCAGTGAAAGATTGAATGTCTCCATAAGGTAATAAATAAGACATTCATACTTTGGATATGCAACATGAAGGGATAATAGCCTACATTATATAGCCTACATTATATTATAATGTATAATGAACAAGATATTCATACTTTGGATATGTAATGTGAAGGGATAATAGGCTACATTATGATAGCCTACATTATACAAACACATTTAGAATTTCAGCTTGTCCTCCCCATTTGCATACTCATGGCTTCCAAGAACTGGGTAAGTACTTTGACAGCATTGCTTGTTCAGCCAGGGATGGAAACATATAGCCAAGGAGCATGAGCTTATTGATAGTATTTTACCCTGTAACAATGGACTGACTTCACCTAGTGCAGCGGTTCTCAACCTGTGAGACGCGACCCCATTTGGGGTCGAACGACCGTTTCACGGGGGTCGCCAAACAATGCAGTCCGCCATTTTTTCCCCTTTTCCTTAGCTGTGCTACTCCCTTTTATTCTATTGGCTTTTGAAAGCCAATAGAATAGACTCTCTTGAATAGAGTCAAATTCTATTGGGTTTCAAAAGCCAATAGGAATTGTCCAGGCTGTCTCTGCCCTGCTGAGCCTGCCAAAAGCCCCAGTCTGCAAACGGTGCTGCAAGCTGTCTGCAGCAAAGGCGAGCTGTCTGGAAGCTTCCACCCCTCCCTGCTGAGCAACTACTAAAAATGTAAGTAAAAGAGGGCCAGGGGTGGGAGGCCGGTGGGCGCAGGGAGGATTACTGGCATGTGTGGGGCCCGGCGGGTGTCTTACCTCCCTTGGGCTGGGCCAGCTGGTGGCCCAGCCGGTGGTCGGCCTGCTCCATCTCTGCCGCTTGCCAGCTACGCCTCAGCAGGTGCAGAGGGTGGCACTACGCATGCGCGGCGCTCCCGGGCAGGGAAAGTCCTCCACTTACGACCGGTTGGGTAGTCCTTGACTTACGACCGGTGGGGTAGTCCTTGACTTACGACCGGTTGGGGGTCGCAGCATTAAAAAGGTTGAGAACCACTGACATAGTGGCTTCATGTAGATAATAAAAAGGAGTGGGGAGAAAATTGAGTTCTAAAAAGAAGGATTTATATTTTTCTTCTGAATAATTTCTTGTAACATCTGGTATGTTATCTATTTTGGGTTACTTGATCAATGCAGATCATTTATAGCAGGAGTATCAAACTTCTGGCCCACAGGCCAGATTCATCATACTGAAGCTGCGCCTATCCCATTGCCGGCAATGCAAAAAGAATCACGATACATTGCGACACGTCATGTGATATGGTGTGTTTGACACCCATGATTTAGATGGTAGGTAAGGTGATGTTCTTTAGAAATCATCAATAATAATAATAATAATAATAATAATAATAATAATAATAATAATCCCCCAGTGAGGCACTACCTTGACGTGGTTGTGGGGCTTGTGTACTCTGAGGAAGATGAGAGCTATGCCAGAGGTTCAACCATACTGGACAGGTCTCATCAGAGGAGTCAGACAAAGAGTGTCTCTCCCATAAAAAATATGGTGAGACGTAAATTTCAGAATGCCATACCGGCTCGGACGTCGCCCGGGTTAACAAGGTCCGCACTAGATATTGGAGTTCCTGGATATCTGGTGAAAAATGGGTTACAGGACTCAGGACTGTTGGCTGAGCAACCAGGGCCAGCAGCTGCAGAACTACTGGAAGAAAAGGTGTTTACCCGTCGCAGATACACAGTGATGGAAAACAAAGAAATAATGATCTGTTACTACAGATCAAGTCCAACAAGACGAGGATATCTAAAACGAATGCACCAATTCTGGAAAGAACAGCATCCAGAATCAGAAATAACAGAACAGAGACTAGCAGATCAACGCCGATTTATAACACGAAATAAAGTATTTACAGAAACAGAATTGGACGAACTGCAAAGGTTTACCCAGGGCAAAGAAATCAAAGCCTTACCAGAAGTAATTCAGAATGTAGAGGCAAACCAGGGGGAGTTGGCAGTGAAAGAATCCAGTAGAGATATACAACTGTTCTCATTTGGAAACCAGGCACCTCTTCCTCAGGAAGAACAAAACCCTCTAACTAAAGAAATAAAAGAATTGAAACAAAGAATAACTGAGCATCTAGAACAGCACAAAAACAACAGAATAAGGCTGCCTGCATTGAAGCTTGTTCCAAAGAAACAGCTAGCACAAGCATTAAAAGATGCAAATACTGCAATAGCAAGTATAAGCACCAATTCACTGCAAGAAACAAACCAACTAATGTACAGCACAGCTGCAGTTATAACAGAATACCTGGGATGTAAAATCAACAAAAAAGAAAAACAAACAAACAGTGCACCAGAAAAATGGAAGGTTAGACTAGAAAATAAGATCAGCAAGTTAAGATCACATGCAAGCAAGCTAGAACAGATGAAAGAAAAGAAGCTGAAGAACAAGAAGACCAAAGAATACCTAATCAAGAAATACCACTTAGAAACAAGGAAGATCAAGGAAGCACTGGAAATAATAAAGCAACAAATAACAGCTATAGCCAGGAAAATCAGTAGATATGAAGCTCGAATTGCAAACTATAGGCAGAACCTCCAATTTCAATCCAATCAGAAACGTTTCTACCAATCCATCAATGGAGAAACTGCAAGGAATCAGTCAGTACCTGACAAGGAAGAAACAGTGCAATTCTGGAAGCAGATATGGGATAACCCAAAGAAATACAACAAGGATGCAGCTTGGTTAAAAGAGGTGGATGCAAATAAAACAGAAGTTGAAATGAAAGAACTAGTAATAACAACAAAAATGGTAGAAAAAAGAGCAAAGAAAATCAAAAATTGGTCAGCACCTGGTGAAGATGAACTGCATGGGTTTTGGTTGAAACATCTAACTGTTATACACCCACTCATTGCCAAGCAATTCAACAATATACTACAAGGAGGAGAAATTGAAAAGTGGCTAACAACTGGGAAAACCTACCTAATAATGAAAAATCCAGCAAAAGGGGCAACACCAGGTAACTACAGGCCAATTACCTGCTTACCAACAACTTTCAAATTACTAACTGGTGTGGTAGCTGATGCAGTACAACAGCATCTAGTTGAAAACAATCTCTTTCCACCTGAGCAGAAAGGAAACCGCCCCAATAGCAGAGGAACAAAAGATCAACTCCTAATAGACAAAATGATCTTGGAAAACTGCAAGAGAAGGAAAACCAACCTGAATGTAGCATGGATTGACTACAAAAAGGCATTTGACTCTCTGCCACATGATTGGATAATCAAGTGCCTAGAAATAACAGGAGTAAGTAGAAACATCAGAAAATTTGTGCAAAAAATCGATGGCACAATGGAAGACACAGTTGCAGATCAATGGTGAAAAGCTGGGAGAGGTTAATATCAAGAGAGGAATATTTCAAGGAGATTCATTATCACCATTACTATTTTGTTATTGCACTGTTTCCTCTGTCAACAATACTGAATAACTCAGGACATGGCTATCAAACATCAAAAACATCTGCTAGACTATCCCACCTCCTTTACATGGATGATCTGAAGCTGTATGGAAAAACATCATCTGAAATAGAATCGCTGCTCAACACTGTCCGTATATATAGCCAAGATATTGTAATGGAGTTTGGCTTGGACAAATGTGCCACACTTACTATCAAACAAGGAAAAATAGTGAAAACTGAAGGAATCAAGATGCCCCACGAAAATAACATTAAGAGTCTGGATGAGGAAGAGTACTACAAATACTTGGGTATCCTTCAAGCTGACAACATCAAGCACACTGAAGTCAAGAAAAAGATTAGAGGTGAATACATCAAGAGAGTGAAGAAGATCTTAAAATCCAAACTCAATGGAGGAAATACCATAAAGGCAATCAACACCTGGGCAATCCCAGTCATTAGGTACACAGCTGGAATAGTGGACTGGACTCAAGCAGAACTAAAAGCAATGGATAGGCAGACCAGAAAAATAATGACAATGAATCATGCCCTTCATCCACGCAGTGACATTGATAGACTTTATCTACCAAGGCAAATAGGTGGGCGTGGAATGCTACAAGTACATCAGATGGTTGAAGAAGAAAAAATGGCTTTGGAAGAATATCTGAAGAACAATGATGAAGATGCACTGAAATTAGTATATCAGGAAGGCTTACTGACTACTGGAGAGACCAAACTGGCCTACAAGAAAGACCAAATGAAGAACAGAATAGAGGCATGGGAAGACAAAGCACTACATGGCCAATACATTAAAAAAATAGCTGGGAAAGCAGATAATAACAAGACCTGGCAATGGCTAAGAGCAGGAAAATTGAAGAAAGAGACCGAGGGACTAATTCTGGCTGCACAAGACCAAGCCTTAAGGACAAATGCATACAAAGTCAAAATTGAGAAGACAGCAACAGACAGTAAGTGCCGCCTATGCAAAGAAGCTGAAGAAACAGTGGACCACTTGGTAAGCTGTTGCAAGAAGATTGCA
The DNA here is from genome assembly GCF_016545835.1 of Crotalus tigris. Lineage (NCBI taxonomy): Eukaryota > Metazoa > Chordata > Lepidosauria > Squamata > Viperidae > Crotalus > Crotalus tigris. The sequence goes on from NW_024096970.1 coordinate 14,780,223, forward strand.
CAGACTGATTACAAGCAGCGGCATGACAAAGTAGCAACAATGGTGCATTGGAAGATCTGCAAAAAATATCATTTGCCTGTAAGCAAAAACTGGTGGGATCATAAAATAGAGAAAGTCATAGAAAATGATAAAATTAAACTGCTCTGGGACTTCAGAATTCAAACAGACAAGCACCTGCAACATAACACCCCAGACTTAACAATTGTCGATAAGAAAGACAAAAAAGTCTGGATAGTGGACGTGGCAGTGCCTGGAGACAGCAGAATAGACGAGAAAGAACTGGAGAAGATAACAAAATACAAAGACCTACAAATAGAAATAGAAAGACTGTGGCAAAAGCAAGCAAGGGTAGTACCAATAGTCATAGGCTCCTTGGGCGCAATCCCAAAACAACTGGAGCACCACTTGAACACCATTGGCATTGACAAATTTGCTATTAGTCAATTGCAAAAGGCGGCCTTATTAGGAACTGCTTCCATCCTGCGACGATACCTGTAATACCATCAAACATCTACATCTGCCTATCCCAGGTCCTGGGTAAGGACTCGATAGGTAGACAAAATGCCAAATCCAGTCTGAACATCTGGCTGACTGTGCGATGATTGATAATAATAATAATCTGAATGCCCTCTTTATTCCAGAGATACAGTATAAGGACAAAGATTATTTACAGGATTTTGCTTCCAGTACTTTTAATATTGAGAATGACAATCATGTAAATTATTTCAATACTTAAAAATTTTTGTTATCATCAGTGTGAATGACACCAATTATATACCTTACAAGGAAAAAAATATTGACAAAATTTCACTGGACAACCTATAATTAACTTAATGGTTTTGCTCCCTATGTATTTAAAGCTAGCTCAGTACATAAAGGACAGACCCTTTGGTGGTTTATGACTCTTTATGTCCTCTAATGCAGGATATCTGGCAGGAGATTGGATTCATGTGCCAGTTTGACCTTAGTCATAACAGTTACATTTAGATCATGCAGCTTCTTGATCATTAACATCTATTTACCTTGCCAGAGTCTGAAGGATAAGTTCAAAGAGTATAGGATTAGCCTGGAATCCAACTTAATGAGACTTGACCCTGAAGCATTAGTACTTGTAGTCAAGGAATTTAATATACAAATGGAATCACATGATACTTGATACATATATTTGATATGGGAGCCATTTAACAGTTATCTAGTGAAAGTGATGGGAGTAGTTGTTTCCTGCTATGGCAATCAAAAGTTTGACATAACTTTGCAGGATTTTAGCTACTCAAATAATGTGCAATTTGCATCTTGCCATCCCAAATGGGTGCAAATGCACATTTGGGTCAGGTAATGACATTAGCACCTTCAATTATATATTATTTTCTTGTCTTTATAATACTGTTTACTGCAGGATTTCAGTCTGATAGTGACCAACTCTTCTTAACATGGTATCTGTGGAACTGCTTTCTCTCAGCAGTATGCAATACCTTTCGAGTTGTCAAGAGGAATTATGAAAGCATGCTTTTTCTATTGCTGCTTCTCTGTGTGTGACAGAAATGGCCACATATGTCCTGCAAACAAATAAACAAGTATCAACTCTAAAATGAACAGAGAAACATTGGATACAAAACTTGGCAAGCATGAATCTACATGTGCAATTGCTGTAGGTAATAATAATTAGTCCCAAAACCATATGGTGCTTTATACGTTGTAAGTAGAACCCTGAATTGTATTTGTGAACAAATGTAACTAGTTATCCCCAATGACAGACTATTTAAAGTAATTTACAGTTATTCTAGGGAAAGGTATCAAGGATATGAGTGCTATCTTCAGAAGATCCTGTCCTTGGTTAGACTGCAACTGCGGCAATAGCCAAGTTGGGCAAAGATCTTCCTGACCACCTGGAACCATGGTCACCATCTGGTTTACTTGAAGGCACCTTAAATTCAGGAGCCTGCTCTTTCATCCAGAATTAATTGGTATATTATCTTGCATGGTTGGATCTGAACAGGTTCTCAGGGCCATTCAGGCCTTAACAGCCTCCAGACACTGTCTCAGGACTTCTACCAAGATGGGTTTCATCAGCATATTGATAGATATAAGATGATAATTGACCAGGATTGTTAGCTCTAAGCAGTGCTTTTTTTTGTAAAAAAAAAAAAAAAAAAAAAGTGCCGGAACTCACACATGTCATACAACCTGCCTTGCCTACCCTACAAGGTTCCATCCAAAAAAGGTATCGGAACTCTGTTCTGGGCATTCTATGACAAAAAAAAAGCCCTGGCTCTAAGGATCTTGATTAAGAAGAAAGCCTACAAGGAGATATTGACTATAGCCCAGATCCAGCTCCTGATACTCTCCCTTGTCACTTTAATATGCCACCATGAACAGGGTTAGGTTTACAAGTGGAAAAATTCGTATGAATTCTTCTTCCTTTAGATCACAGTCTCAATGCCCGGCTCCAGCTTTATATATCTTTTTTAGATGTTCCTCTATCACCTCATCAAATCCTTCCCATTCAACTTCCAAACTGGAGTAAATATATTTTAAATACACATATTAAAAGCAACTGATAGATAAGTATGTGAATATCATCAACAGACTTAATATTATAAACTTTTACATATCAAAAATCATAAATATTTGTCTGCCATTTGTTTTAAATATTCATGTATAACATTGTGAATAACTGTGATTACTGATCTTTTAGTACAGAATACTTAAATCTGTAGAAGTAGAAATACTTTCAATACTGAGTTTGAACAGTAGAAAAATGCAACCTTATCTTATGTAAGAGGAATTGCCCTTCATCTGGACAGTAATTTCTACTACACTGAGGGGAAAAAAATAGCTAAAGTGTGTTTATTACCCTCAGAATTTATGTATGGCATCAGCTTCACTACAGATCATGTGAAACTGGAGTATAATGCACACTATTGATCTTGAATGGTTTCCAAGTTGTTTCTGAATTCCTAGCCTTGATCTTACAGATGTTAGGTGTTATTATATAAGAAAAGGGGTTTAAAAAAAATCAATATTATTTCCTAGTGTTTCTTCTATTCTTTCCCATGCTCAGACAGTGTTGGCTCTAACAACTATTCATATAAAAGTATTTATAAACTAGAGTTATGACAATGTTTGATGAGAAAATATGTTACTAATCCTATCTAGATGTTAAAAAACTCAATTTTCTGATTAAAGATTTAGTTGAATCAGGTGATCACCATTCATATGTGAGACTAATGAATACCTAAACTATCAGTACTTTCAATAGGCTATAGTAATATTGAAATAAAAGGAATTTATCAGTGAGTGAGTGCATGTATTTTTGTAAAGAGAAGCAAAAATGGGAAAACATACAATAGCCTTTTGTTAACATTCTAAAAGCAACCTTAGTAGACTAGACTAATAGTTCCAATATTTCCATTTCATCCAAATGGAAGAGAAGGCCATAGGCAATGGATAAAAGACAATGAGTTGATTTTGATTTTCAACTTCTTTAATCATAATTTATGCTTATATTACTACCCACATGAAATGCCTGGCTTTGAGGCACTTGTAGTTCTTATGTCCCAAAAAGGGGACTGTGACAACAAATATTCTTTTCTGTTTAATCTTCAGCAATGTTTCATGTGGGTGGGTTCAAGAAAACGACGAAGTGGGGAAGATTTCCTTTTTCTGCCCCATTGCTCTCATGCTGATTTTGTAAAAGAAGATCAGATATGTCATGAAGGCAGAGAACAGATCTCTTGTGTGAAATGTACTTTGAATCTCACTTGCTTCTGCAAGAAATAGAGAGCCAGAATTTTAAATTATAGCTGTCCTGACCTCAGACATCATTTGGTATCAAATTTGAGCAGTCTCTGTTAGATGCTCACTTTATATGCAATCAAGTTATATAAAAACCTAGGGAGATATTAATTTCTTCATTTCACAGAGCACAATAGCACTTCTATAACATATTATTAATCACTTTATTATCATTTTACTTATTGCTATCACAATTTTTCAAAAATGACCAATAAATAAAGAAATGAGTGTGCCTATTTTTTAAAATAAAAACTTTAAAGGGACAACTGTTTTGTTTTTGTTTTTTAACCAAGATCTGTATTTTAAGTTTATGGTCCTATGTGAATGGGATAATTGTAATGATTAAAAAGCAACTGAGGTAATGTTCCATTGTTAACTTGGCTGTTGTTTTATATATCTAATATAGAGTAGGCGAAGTGCTATGTGAGTCTATGGTGGCAAAATCAAGAATAATCTGGCAGCACTTTTTCCAACTAATGGATTTTATTAAAAGACATAAACTTTTGTGAGCTAAAGAAAAAGCTTATGCCTTTTAATAACATTTGTATGTGGAAAAAGGTGCTACAAGACTTCTCACATCTAATATAAAAATCTGATGAAAAATTCTACTCTTCTTAAAGTACTAATGCTGATCTGAGGAGGATGTGTAAACTGTGTACTGTGTGTGTAAAGAAGCCAATATGCTCTGGATGCCTACACACGTTTACAAATCACATGAAATAGTATTTCCCTCCTCCTACTCCTTTTTAGACTCTAATGTGAGTATGGGTTACTTTCTGAATAATCCAACACTCATATAGAATGGATAAGCTTATCATAATGCACTGTAAATAAACATAATAAGCTCCACTTGAATGATGTTTACCAATATGTCAAGGTATCTATAAAAACTGTTCAAATGGATGTTGCATACACAGGTCTAGTAGTGTGGCAATTTAATGGGACAAGGAAACTAATGCAACCACCTAGGAAAATAGTAATTTAGCTGTGAAGGTAAAGTGCAACACTTCAGTATCATTATAGTAAAAATAGCAGTATTCCGATTTTCAGGAGAGGTAGAAAATTTCTCTTTATGTCTAAGAACCAAAGGGTGATAGAAATGAAATTATCATTCTTGGCAGTGCTCCAGGGTGGTTTTGGCTTTTGGAATTGTACTTCAGACTGTTGTTTGATATGTAGATGTCTTAGCACTGTTAGTATTGTCCCTGGGGCAGGCAGGGACAATACTAATTGTAGCAAATTTTGGACAGCATCGGATCTGCCTTGGGGCTTCTTCCGACTTCTCCATAAGCCAGCCTCACAGTAGACAAGTCTTTTGTAATTTGTTTTAAAACAAGTCTTGTCAGCTTCTGTTCATTGAAAAAAATTGGTGTCATCTTGTGACAAAAATAGTTGATCTGTGTCCGAATAACAGACAGTAATCATCTGACAGAACTGTGAAAACTTTAATACTTAAATTTTAAGGTATTTCAGATGCTACTACTACTGAGTATGTTTGTCCAAAGATGATAATAATATATGGCATTATTTTTTCTCTACCATTTTCATCATTGGATGATCATGGAAATTTGGACCTTTCATATCAAACTGTCATGTCTACTCTTATTTCATTGATAAAAAATAAAGTTTCCCTATTCTTCCTTAGACAGGTGCTATAAAACACCGACAAAGCCCAAGCAGGGCTTGTGAGGTTTGTTTTTTTTTAAAAAAAATCCAAGGCCACAAAAGTGGAAAAGAAAATAGCATTTCAATTGTATTAAGACCAATTGTGTTTTTTTGCTTGTCAAATGTCAACATTTCTCTCTTCAATATTCACTGAGGAATTATATTTCATAACAGAGATGAAGTAGAGATAGAAAAGGAAATGCTATTCTCTCCTCTTCTCTGTAAAGGGCACAAACATGCTTGTAAAGACCAAGGTTTGCTCCTGCCATCAGTTACTGTGTCACTTAAGTTCTTCAATAACATCACATTGGATCTAAATTATAAATTAATTTGTTCAAAGAATGTCTCTGACCTACACAACTGCAACAATTCTAGATTATAAAGCAGTACTTAATGTATCCCAAGAGGACAACAGTTAAAGAAAGCATTTATAAGTAGTCCTTATTTGGTGGTCACAATTGGGACTGACAACTGGGTTGCTAAGTGAAACATGATTGTGTGTATGCTCCTATTTCAGCTCTCCTTTGCTTTACAGACCTGTGAATGTTGTAAATGTGAGGATTGGTTGCAAAGTTACTTTTCCCATCACTATCCTAACTATGAATTGTCACTAAATGATGCAATCACTGATAAGTACTACAGGTATGAATATAGAGAAAGTAATTCCAAATAGATGAAATCTTTTTGCTATTTGAATTTTATTTTGTTGCAGATTACTGCACTCCAGAAATCAGTGCATTATTAATGCAATATTATTTATAACTCAGAGAAAGAAAGCCAAACAATATCAGAAAAATAATTATCAAATACAAATTATTTAATGGTATAAATTATGTTGATGAGATACAGGATTCTGTGCACCAGATATCCTCACATTTATTTACTTTTGGAAGAGTTTTGCATTGTCCAATTTTTCTGAGGAGGCATTTTTCTAAATGCATGTATCAAGATAATGGAAAAATAATAACATTCCCTTAGGGCTTTTCTATTGAAAATATATTCTTATGTGATATTCAAATATCAAGACATTGATGAGATCTTTGCTATGGACCTGAAGGGATTATCAACAGTTCTTGTGTACTTTGGCAATATAACTTTATGTCAGAAATTATTTATATGAGAAACCAACTTTTGGCTGCTTAAAAAAATTAAACTTGACTGTTGTTTCTTTCCTTTTCTCCAAGAGGCAAAGAACAATCCAACTCCTAAGAAAGTATACACTGACAGATGATGGCTTAACTAAGGAATTGTACATAGTTACCTAATCATGACATGAAATGCCCCAGCGGTCTCTTTTTATTTTTGCCATATCCTCATGCTAGTGCCTTCATTTTACTCCCACCCTGTTTCCATACAAAGCCATACCTTAAAAAGCAAGAAACTTCTTCAATTATACTAAGGGTAGAATTGGCTGTGCTTCACTAAGCATCCACATGATATCACAATCAAATAATTTCTATAAAGTAAGATTAGACAAGCACCTATTGGCCACTTTCTGCTAGTGTGTCTGTTCCCCATTCACCTGGGTACTATTTCAGAATGACATTCTGCTTTGGATAACAGGAATGTTGGAATGTTTCATAGTGGCTAAATGTTTATTTTTGCATACAAATTTTTTGTCCTACCATTCTCTACTGCATTTTCTCTATGGAATAAAATATTCTATTTAATACAGATTAGTACAGTGGTGGCGAACCTATGACATGGGTGCCAGAAGAGGCACTCAGAGCCCTCTCTGTGGTCACGCATGTGGTCACCTCAGTCCCAGGCCTTCAGCTGGGTTTTATAAACCTTTTCGCTTTAGGCCTCCGCCGTGTACAAAAAAAAGGTTCAATCAATCAGTCAATTTCAACTTCTCGCGGGGAAAAAAAATGATCTTGCAAAGTTGGAATTGATTGATTGAACTTTTTAGTCCCACCCAGTCTGCTGTTACCACCACAGCCACGCCCACCCACTGGGCCATACCCACCCAATGGGCCACACCCACCTGGCACCCGATGATGCATAGTTGGTTTTGAGTTGCAGTTTGGGCACTCTAAAAAGTTTGCCATCACTGGATTAGTAGATAAATGTATTTTTATTATCCATATTATCTTTCCCATAATGCAGTATCAGTCTTTTGGGCATAATAAAGATACAGAGAATCCTTTTACATTGTCCAGTTTTCAAATTTCAAGAGATCTAGTTCAAAAGAATATTATTATCTGAAAATTTTAACTTTTGTCGCACAATCACAATTATATAGTGCTTTCTCCTAACACATGTTACATATAGAACATTGTAAAAACATCTGTTTTAAAGTAGCATTGACCTTATTATATCTCCAACAAAATGTTGTCCTACAATTATTTTCTGTACAGATGTGATGTATTCCAATGAATTCTAAATATTATTTGTTTGTTACATAAATATTGTTTAAGATTCATTGACATTGTTGGTAGAAAAATTAAAATTATCTCCCATTGTCTAGGAAATATAAGCACCTCTAAATCTTTATTCTACCATTTCTTAGGATCTGCACATTAAACTGATTTATTGAAAATATCTATAGAAATTACTACTAGGTGGTGTTTTTTTTTTTTTTTTTTTTTAGTTTTAAAGAATTTAAAAAGTTGTTCCAGTATCTCTGGTCTCTCAGAAGCTGAAAATGTTGCTTTTTAAAACAATGTTAGTAGGTGTTGTGATTGTAAAATACATTGTATATAACACTGGGCTACATCTGGTATATCATATTTTTCTCTTAACACAGAATATGATAAAAGTTCATTCTCATCAACTTTCACTTGATTCAAAGTAAATATTCATGTTTCCATCTAATTTTTTTATTACCATCATCTTTTCTCTAGTTGTTGAGTTGGGTTTCCCCATAAAGTCAATTTAGCATAGAAAAGAAGAATATTTGTTTATTAGACATTATAATCTGTAGTTTTCTATTTTATTATCCAGATTTTTTATGGTGATTCAGTGTTGGAAACATACAGTTTGGATTTATCCATTTAACTAATATTCTGAACATACATATAATAAAATATAAATAATTTAAATTTAAATTTAAATACATCATTTCTTGTATTTATCGCCTTTTGTTTCCTCAGGATACCTAAGAAAAATTACATGCATATTTTCTTTCTATCAATGCAAAATTTCACTTTTGAAACATAGCGGTATTCCAGAAATGGACCCCAGAGACGATTATTTGGGGAAGGGTTTATTTAATGTCAGCATAGATGGACTCACCATATTAAGTAGTCAAACGGCTGACAGAAATTCTTCTGTATCATAGGTCATTGCAGATGGGATCCACTTTATTCCAGTTGAGATATTGGTTGGCAGATGTCCTTGGACAACTAGGATTTTTCATTGATTTTAATAGAACATTCAGTGCAGTGCCTTCAAAATCGTTCTGCTTGTATCTTGACAAACTGAGAACAGGTTGAAGGAATTAAGAAGAACAAAGCTTTCAAATTTCCTGCAATCATTCATTAAATGACATCAATAATGTTTCATGATAAAGCAATTTTCCTATCAATGTTGATTTCTGAATCATCAGGGTGAATTTTTATGGAGAACTGCAAGGCAAGTTAGAAGGACAGGAGATCAAATATAACAAGTAAACACAAGTTCTCAGTTGATTTCAGGCACAGGATTCACAAATCTATCATAGAGATATTGGGATAGATTGTTTCCTGTTAAATAAAACATGTTTTAGATTTTACAATTGGGAATGTTTAATTAAATTTAAACTAAAACTGATACATTGTCCCAGGTGAAAAAGTCACCTCCATTTTAATTTTCAAAGAATCAATATGGATTTCTCTGGCACTGGAGATACAGTTAAAAATATGATTATTCCAAACTGTTTGTTTAATATGCTAGAAAAGAAAGTGTCTACTTTTTTTGATTGAGGAATCAAAGTTTTGTTCATTTGTGGCATATGGATATGGATTTTAACACTTTACTGAGGGTAATAAAAATGGTAATGTTACTATATCACTGATGGAGAAAAGTGCTATGAATCAGATTTAACACAGGTTAAAGTTCATTGAGCATCTACTTATTTATGGTAAAAGTAAAAAAACGGGGTACTCTTGGAATTGTATCTGCAAATATAAACTGAAGATGCATTTCTGTACTCTGTGAGACCTTCCTTATGAAGATGCTGGAAAGAGAGAGCTGGAGCATTCAGAGGTTTTTGTGAGAACTTCATTACTAGTGGATATATATATATATATATATATATATATATATATATATATATATATATCATCTGGCAAAGAGGGAGGCGAACCTGTGGCTTGGTGGTTAAATCACTGCCTAGTATGTAAACTGCCCAGGTTCGAATCCCATAAAGGGTGTGGCTAACTGACGAGAGCAGAATGAGCTCGAAATGGCCATCTTAGTCTCCCAATTTAATTCTTTAATTCTTTGTCAGAAAAAGAAATTTGGATATATATATACACACACACACACTAGTGGATATATATTCTGAGGTTTTCACAGGTGTTTGTATGTAGGTCTTTGGTTATTCAGGTTTTCTCCCATGTAAAATTGGAATGTCTTGGCAACGTTTCGACAAAGTCCCATTCGTCATCTTCAGGCTGGTGTTTTCAGCTTCGTGTGAGTCCTGGTTGAGGGGCTCCTGGGTCGCCATTGTGTCCTTCAGAGGCACACCAACTTCGGGGCTAGCCAAATGGCTCAGCGGTCATATTGGGCACTTGGTTGATAACAATGAGATCACAGTAAAATCCGCCAAAGAGTTTCTGGAAAGATTAAAGCCCCTACGGATAGAAGAGGATGAGGTGATGATCTCTTTTGACATCACCTCACTCTTTATCTCTATCCCCCAAGATCTGGCAGTTTCTGTAATAAAGGACCTCCTGCAAGAGAAGCGGGAACAACATCTGGATTCTCTCAATACCAACAACCTGAATTAGCTGTTATCCCTGTGCCTGAAAACATACTTTACTTTTCAGGACACTATATATGAACAAATAAAAGGAACGCCGATGAGATCTCCCATCTCAGGTATCATTGTGGAGGCGGTGTTACAGTGGTTAGAGGTGACTGTAATGGCTAGGTATCACCCCAATTTTGGGGCATGCTACGTGGATGACACTTTTGTAATTATCAAAAGACAAAACAGCATCAAATTCTTGGAACAGTTGAATTATGTATATCCGGATATCCGATTTACAGCAGAGGAAGAGATCCAAGGCACACTTGCCTTTTTGGATGTACTAGTTAGTTGACGCTCCAACCGCACATTGTGTACATCGTAAACCCACTCATATGGATAGAATTCTGCACTACAGGAGTAATCATCCGGTAGCACACAAAATTAGTTGTGTTAGGACTTTATTTAAATGAATCAACTCCCATTGTAGCACGGGGAGAGCCAAAATTGAAGAGAGAAAACATCTATATTGTACTTTTAGGCTCAATGGCTACCCCACAGAATTTGTGAGATGTTACAGCAGATCATGTCAACCCCACAGGGCCCAACCCTCTGGAGCAAAGATGACACCAGCCACATGGATAGCTTTACTTTACATCTGTGATGTTTCTGAAGCCACGGCTTGGCTGCTGGCCCCCCACAATGTGAGCATTGCCCATAGACCAGAGCAGATCATAAGAAACCAGATTATGCATCCCAAAGAGCCGCTCCCCAACAGTGAACAGTCTTCCATAGTCTATAGAATTAATTGCAGGAACTGCCCGTGTAATTATGTTGGGGAAACAGCTAAAAGGCTCAGGACTAGGGTCCACGAACATGAATTGCCAATCAAAAGGTAGGAGCAGTGCTTGCAAGTGTGGGCTCACATGGCCAATTTGAACCATACATTCGATCTGGAAAATGCACAGACCATATCTCATGAGGCCAATAAGAGTGGCTGCTTTCTTAAAGAAGCCTGGCTTTCAGATGAAAATTCTATCAACCGGCACATAGACCTCCTACCAGCATACCAGACTCTCAGAAGATGGGAGAAACAAAATGGCACTCCATGGAGTAGATGGCCATCCCATACGGTGCAAAAGAAGACCATGGCTCTACAAATGGGGAAGCTGCAATCCCTAGGGAGGACAGCGAACTGGCAAAAGATGAGGGGTGCTGGGTGACATCACAACGAGATAGCAACTGGCAGGACTGGAGTGATAGGACTGCAGGTGAGGTGGCAAGAGCTGCTATGGGAGGAGATGACAAACGGCTTGGAAGGAGAGACAAAAAAGGAGGGGGGAGTATGAAGCAGAAACATCTGAATAGTTGTTCTTTGCAAGATCAGGGAGAGGGAGCTACAATCATCAGATCCACCAACAGGCTGCTGGATGAGAATCAATTTAACACATTGCCGAGTAACATAGCTAATAGGCCGATGATGCACTCGAGGAGCCGGGCGCAAAGACAGGCAGCTGTATATAGGCAAGCTCCCTAATCACCTAACATTTTGACTCTGATGACATCAATAGTTTGGCTGATGAAAGCTCAGTAAGTAACTTTTTTACTCACAGGCTTGTTTATATTAAACAGTCCTGTTTATTTTTATCCTGGTGTTTGTTTTTCATATATATATATATATATATATATATATATATATATATATATATATATATATATGTCTTTGGTTATTTGGGTTTTCTCCCACATAAAATTGGAAGTGTCTTGGCGATGTTTCGACGAAGTCCCATTCGTCATCTTCAGGCTGGTGTTTTCAGCTTCGTGTTTCGAGGAGCAATGTGTGGTCTTAGCTGTTTCTTCCTTTTAACTGCCAGTGGGGGTATGAACTGATTGGGTGGGAGCTTGGCTGTGTTCTGACTGGGTGGAGGTGTGTTCTGATTGGTTAGGGGCTTGGCTGTGCTCTGATTGGCTGGGGGCTTGGCTGTGCTCTGATTGGCTGGGGGCTTGGCTGTGCTCTGATTGGCTGGGGGAGTGTTCTGTTTGGTTGTGCTCAGGTTAGTCTCAGTTGCATGGGGGTTTAAGATTTTGGGCTGCCTTGCTATTTTTTGGCTTCGCATTCATGGTCGTGACCCATCTTCATGGAGGTTGTCAGTTTGCTTCATGTATAGATTGGAGGGGTTTAAAGTGGCTAATGATGCAGCTGTGGTCTGGCTTCTGGTTTGTGGTCATGCCTCATCATCGGTGTGGCTTTGGGTTTGCTTTTGCCTTTCCCATGTGGCCAAAGAAAAACTGGACAACTTCCTCATACACCTCAACAGCCTACACCCCAAAATACAGTTCACCATGGAAACAGAAGCTAATAACCAACTTCCCTTCCTAGATGTCTTAGTCTACAAGAAATCCAATGGCTCCCTAGGACACACCATCTACCAGAAGAAAACACACACAAACTGCTATCTGCATGCTCTCTCACACCACCACCCAGCACAGATCAACTCCGTAGCCAAGACACTCACCTCTAGAACAAAACGCTTAGCTGATGAACAACACCTAAAAACCGAACTACACATTCTCACTAATGTACTTACATCCAATGGATTTCAACGAAATAAGATCACCAAACTAATCCAAAAACAAACCCAAAATTCAAGACAGAGAACAAGAAAATGGCAAAGCCCTCCTCCCTTACATAAAAGGCACCACAGACAGAATCAGCAAGATCCTCCACAAACACAACATTAAGACAGCATTCTGCACAAATGGAAAAATATCCACCATTCTAAGAAACCCCAAAGACAAAAGTGAGTTAGAAAATCAAGGAGTATACGAAATCCATGCACTGCTTGTCCCACCACATACATCGGACAAGCCAACAGAAGAATAAGTGCACGCATTGAAGAACATAAGAACTCAGTCAAAAAAGGGGAACCAACTTCTTCCCTGGTCCAACACCTAAAAATCACAGGACATGAAATTGACTTTAAAAAGACCAGAACTATTTCCAAAACTGAACATTTTAATAACAGAATAATCAGAGAAGCCATTGAGATAGAAAAACGCCCACACAGCATGAACAAACGAGATGATACCTCCCGCCTACCAGCCATTTGGAAACCCGCCCTGATTGACAAATGACTCCCTAACACAAAAAATGACACCAGACCCACACTCACAAATCCACACAGGAGGTCACCACCACACATCCACGCAAAAAGCAAACCCAAAGCCACACCGATGATGAGGCACAACCACAAACCAGAAGCCAGACCACAGCTGCATCATTAGCCACTTTAAACCCCTCCAATCCATACATGAAGCAAACTGACACCCTCCATGAAGATGAGGCACGACCACGAACGCGAAGCCAAACAATAGCAAGGCAGCCCAAAATCTTAAACCCCCCTGCAACTCAGACTAACCTGAGCACAACCAAACAGAACACTCCCCCAGCCAATCAGAGCACAGCCAACGCCCGAGCCAATCAGAGCACAGCCAAGCCCCTAACCAATCAGAACACACCTCCACCCAGTCACAACACAGCCAAGCTCCCACCCAATCAGTTCATACCCCCACTGACAGTTAAAAGGAAGAAACAGCTAAGACCACACATTGCTCCTCGAAGCACGAAGCTGAAAACACCAGCCTGAAGATGCCAAATGGGACTTCATCGAAACGTCGCCAAGACACTTCCAATTTTACATGGGAGAAAACCCGACTAACCGAAGACCTACATACAAACACCCGCGAAAACCTCAGAAAATATATATATATATATATATATATATATATATATATATATATATATATATCCTTAATGGTTATAAAAATATGAATCCCGGGCATATTGTTCAATGATACAATCTCCGATCTCCGGGAAGAGTATACTCCAGTTATTTCTTGTTAAAACAACATTTAAAACAATAAAAACAGTTATATACAAGAATTAAAACAACTTAGCTTTTGCTGGTCCTCTGCCAGCGTCCTCAGAGTGGGGCTTAGGGGGTGGGAAGTTCTTTTTATCCCATTGCTGATCCAATTGCCTACTCTGGGGGGGAGGAAACAGGAGAGGGGGGGACTGACAGGAAAGGAGAAGGGCAGATAAGAATAGCAGGCAGGATGGCAGATTGGGGGGGAGGAAAGCTTGAAAAGGAGGGTTTAACAGGAATGGATGTTGGCATGTGGGAACAGCATATAGGACGGCAGGTCAGAGGAGGAGGAATGCTAGAAAAGAGAGGATGGACAGAAATGGATGAACAACAGGCAAGTCAGCAGATGATGGGGAGGACATTGGAGAGGGGAAGATGGACAGTGGGGGAGGAGGGTAAACAGGAACAGCAGAGAGAGCAGCAGATCAGGAAGGAAAAGATATTGAGGAAGAGAACATCAATAAGAATGGTCGATGAAAGGCAGGAGCAATATGTTAATCAACAGGTGGGAGGGTTGAAGGAAGGGGGGGAAGGATGACAGGAATGGATAACAAAGGGTGCATGAATCGGCAGTCTGGGAGAGGAGGGGGGGTTGGAGGAGGGAGTTGAAATAGGAACCGGCAATGGTATGCAAAAACTGCAGGCAGATCAGCAGCCCAATAGGATTCGTGTAGTGCCGAAACGGAGGAGGCACCATGCATTGGATAAGGAGGAGGGATTGGGGAGTGTGTTAATGATAACAGCGCAGGGAGGGGGAGACAGCACAAGGATGACAAAGCAGGAAAATACAATGTCAGAGTGCAAAAAAGAGAGGGCGGAACAGTTAAGGCAGTCACAGGCAATCAGGAAGAGTGGCCCTGTCATGAGGGCAATGAGTAGGCAATTGGATTAGCAAGGGGATAAAAAGAACTTCCCACCCCCTAAGCCCCACTCTGAAGACGTTGGCAGACGACCAGCGAAAGCTAAGTTGTTTTAATTCTTGTATATAACTGTTTTTATTGTTTTAAATGTTGTTTTAACAATAAATAACTGGAGTATACTCTTCCCGGAGATCAGAGATTGCATCATTGAATATATATATATATATATATATATATATATATATATATATATATATATATATATGTATGTATGTATGTATGTATGTATGTATGTATGTATGTATATATATATATGTATATATGTATATATGTATATATATATATGTGTGTGTGTGTGTGTGTGTGTGTGTGTGTGTGTGTGTGTGTTTTCTGAGGTTTTTGTAGGTGTTTGTATGTAGGTGTTTGGTTATTCGGGTTTTCTCCCACATCAAATTGAAAGTGTCTTGGCGACATTTCAACGAAATCTCATTCGTCAACTTCAGGCTGGTTTTTTCAGCTTTGTGCTTCTATGAGCAATGTGTGATTGTAGCTATTTCTTCCTTTTAACTGCCAGTGGGGGTATGAACTGATTGGATGAGAGCTTGGCTGTGTTCTGATTGGATGGAGGTGTGTTCTGATTGGTTAGGAGCTTGGCTGTGCTCTGATTGGTTGGGGGAGTGTTCTGTTTGGGTGGGGTCTTTGTTGTGCTCAGGTTAGTCTGAGTTGCAAGGGGGAGGTGAGATGGTGAGCTGCATTGCTATTGTTTGGCTTCGCATTCGTGGTCGTGCCTCATTTTCATGGTGGGTGTCAGTTTGCTTCATGTATGGATTGGAGGGGTTTAAAGTGGCTAATGATGCAGCTGTGGTCTGGCTTCTGGTTTGTGGTTGTGCTTCATCATCGGTGTGGGTTTGGGTTTGCTTTTTGCGTGGATGTGTGGTGGTGACATCCTGTGTGGTTTTTGTGAGTGTGGGTCTGGTGTCATTCTTTGTGTTAGGGAGTCATTTGTCAATAAGGGCGGGTTTCCAAATGGCTGGTAGGCGGGAGGTATCATCTCATTTGTTCATGCTGTGTGGGCATTTTTCTATCTCGATGGCTTCCCCGATTATTCTGTTATTAAAGTGTTCAGTTTTGGCGATAGTTCTGGTCTTTTTAAAGTCAATTTCATGTCCTGTGATTTTCAGGTGTTGGACCAGGGAAGAAGTTGGTTCCCCTTTTTTGACTGAGTTCTTATGTTCTTCAATGCGTGCACTTATTCTTCTGTTGGCTTGTCCGATGTATGTGGTGGGACAAGCAGTGCATGGATTTCGTATACTCCTTGATTTTCTAACTCACTTTTGTCTTTGGGGTTTCTTAGAATGGTGGATATTTTTCCGTTTGTGCAGAATGCTGTCTTAATGTTGTGTTTGTGGAGGATCTTGCTGATTCTGTCTGTGGTGCCTTTTATGTAAGGGAGGAGGGCTTTGCCATTTTCTTGTTCTCTGTCTTGAATTTTGGGTTTGTTTTTGGATTAGTTTGGTAATCTTATTTTTTTGGAATCCATTGGATATAAGTACATTAGTGAGAATGTGTAGTTCGGTTTTTAGGTGTTGTTCATCAGCTAAGTGTTTTGTTCTAGAGATGAGTGTCTTGGCTACGGAGTTGATCTGTGCTGGGTGGTGGTGTGAGAGAGCGTGCAGATAGCGGTTTGTGTGTGTTTTCTTCTGGTAGATGGTGTGTCATAGGGAGCCATTGGATTTTTTGTAGACTAAGACATCCAGGAAGGGAAGTTGGTTGTTAGCTTCTGTTTCCCTGGTGAACTGTATTTGGGGGTGTGGCCTGTTGAAGTGTGTGAAAACTGGAGAACTTCCTCACACACTGTAATTTGGGGTGTAAGCTGTTGGCCCCCTACAATGTGAGCGTTGCCCACAGGCCAGAGCACACCCTTAGGTCCAAGGTCATGCATCTAAAAGAACCACTCCCCAATGATCAAAGATCATCTGTGGTTTACAAAATTAATTGCAAGGACTGTGCAAGCAATTACGTTGGGGAAACCACTAAAAGACTGAGGACCAGGGTTCATGAGCATGAACTGGCTATTAGAAGGCAGGAGCAACGCTCACAAGTGTGGTCCCATATGTCCAGCTCTTGCCACATTTTCGATCTAGCTAACGCAGAGGTTATAGCTCATGAGACTAGCAAGGGTGGCCGCCTACATAAGGAAGCCTGGCTCTCTAATGAAAATTCCATCAACTGGCATATAGACCTTGTGCTGGCCAAACAGATGCTTAGGAGATGGGAACAACAGCACCACAGCCTACTGAGAAGACATTTAATTCTTTCTTGGCAGGATTGGGGTGGTAGAATGATGGATGAGACAGGCACGATCTCCAAAGAAGAAGATGACAGTGTTTTACATAATTGGGATGAGGCTCTATAGATGAGATGACCATGACTCACATGGACCGAGATGATGGACCAAATGGCCATAAGCCAGGGATGGAAGCACTGAGGCGATCTGGAAGGAGGGGGAGGGAGGGGGAAGACAGAGAGCAGGAATGCTGCTTGTTGCAGGACTGGGGTGGAGGAATTACGACAATGGCCTTGGTGGTGGGGGAGGATAATGGCCCTGGGAGAGAGGGGGACTGGGAACAAGGATGGATTGACAGCCACCCTCCAAGTTCTTGCACATGCTCAAAAAGAGCACTTGAGGATCATAAAACAACCAGTGGAGTCGAAGACAGTTTGCCTGATGCGGAACAACTCGGTGTGATAAGGATTAACGCAATCAATGGGCCGATAATGTGCTCAAGGAACTGGGCGCAGAGGCAGGAGGCTTTATGAACTGCCTTCCCAATCTCCTGCTATTCTAACTCTGATGATGCTGGCAGTTTTTTGGCCGGATGAAATCTTAGTAACTCTTTTTAACTACAGGCTTGTTTATATTAAACAGGCTGGTTTATTATATCCTGGTATTCGTTTTTTCTTTTATCTGTTATACACACACACACACACACACACACACACACATTTAAAATCAGTAAAAAATAAGCTTTCATCAACTAGCTGTTGACATCATCAGAGCAAGGGCTGAAGAATAACAGTCAAGGTATAGAATGTACATATGGCATACCCACAATCCGCATGCTCGCATATAGTCACAAAAAATCTGGCTTCGATGTAAAAGCCAGTCCTTGGTTTAGATTAAAAAATCCTGCCTCTCAGCTGATCCGCGCGTATGTCTCGCCGAGCTGTGCGCAGCTGCATGTTGATTGTTAGATTCCTCTTGCAATGTACAGTCAGGATGGTCATCTCATTCTCTCACGTGTGGATGCAATGAGGTCAGTTCTGTCATGGGAGAAAGCAGATGTCCTTATGGGACATGTAAGTAGCCTGCCCACCTTAGCTCACCCTTACCCGGTCGCCGTAAGATCGGCTCTGTTGCAAAAGCTGGACTTAGAAATTTCAATGTTCTTTTACTGTGTGGCTGCTGTGCGTGCTCATCTCGCTGTGTATGGTCACTCGATGTCTTTGCAGGGAGCCAGGTCTTGTGCTTGTCAGATGTCAGTGATTTCGTGGCACAAGAATCTAGCAATCAACGTGCAGCTGCATGCAGCGTGGTGAGACTTACACGCGGATCAGCTGAGAGGCGGAATTTTTGAATCTAAACCAAGGACCGGCTTTTACATTGAAGCCAGAACTTTTGTGACTATATGTGAGCATGTCATATGTACATTCTATATCTTGACCGTTATATCGGTCATACAAGTGTATGTATAGGTCCTCTTATTTTTCAGCCCTTGCTCTGATGATGTCAACAGCTAGTTGATGAAAGCTTAGCAATAAAGAAGGCTATTTATACATCCCGGAGTTCATTATTTTTTTTATTGATTTTAAATGTCTACACCTGGAATTCCAGTATTTAGAGTTTTATATATATATATATATATATATATATATATATATATATATATATATATATATCCACAACTAATGTATATACAGCTGAATGTAACATCAGCTTATTTTATCAACATGTTTATTAGTATTAAAGACAGCAGCTTATTTTATCATTATATTTTATTGGTATTAAAATATAAATACAGATTTAAAATGCATATTCAGAGAGTTATTGTCCACACTCTAAGTTATTTTCTGCTTGCTATTTTCCAAAGCATCTGAAGGCAGGACAAGAAGCAACAGATGGAAACTAACCAAAGAGAGAAGCAACCTAGAACTAAGGAGAAACTTCCTGAGAGTTAGAACAATTAACCAGTGGAACAACCTGCCTCCAGAAGCAGTGAATGCTCCAACACTGGAGGTTTTTAAGAAGAGACTAGACAGCCATTTGTCCGAAATGGTATAGGGTTACCTGCCTGAGCAGTGGGTTGGACTTGATGACTTCCAAGGTCCCCTCCAACTTTATTATTATTATTATCCTGGAACACGTATATTTGCCTTCATTGATGAAAAATATTCTGTTGGGTTTCATTGTTAATATTACTCTGTCATGATAAATGGTTTAAACTTTGTTATTATGTTAACCTCTTAGCTACAATAGAAATAGCCTATAATCCTATTCAATTAATCAATTCATCTATAAATTGGCATATGACATTTATTATTTATTTTATTAAAGCTTTATCCTTCCTTGCGGTTACTTTAGCAGAAATATTTTACATTATGATGCATTTTAATTTCTTAAACTTCTTAATTTTATTGCATTTTAATTTTCTTATAATTTCTTATACCATGTACATAATGCACATAGATTTCTGCCTGCTTTTGTTATGGCACCTTTTCTCAATATTTTCTTGTTTTACAAACATGCTTTGGTAGAGTGGACATCGATTTCAGTTATGCACTTTTGCTTACATATATTGACATGTTTTTGTGACACAAATATCAGTTCTATAAATAATGTATCTCACTGTTGCAATGTGAAAACAGGCATGATGATGTTGAGGCATGGAGACAGCCAAAGAGTGTTGTGTCTGTGTATGAACAAAGAGAATGGAGGGATGTTTACCTCATGTCATCAGGCAATTAGCTTTCGCTGCTGTTCCTGCATTACCTGTGGGAAAGGGTGAAGAGGTTATGTTTTGAGATCCCTCAAGGATGTTGGGTAAAGAAGGAAAAAATAATATTTTTTATTCCCTGAAATAAACAAAGTAAAGGGAGATACCATAATAAGGAATTTCTATCAGTTAAAAATATGAAAGAATGTGAGAAGGAGAACATGGGGCAAGAAAAAAATAAATATTTGAGTCAGAAAAGGTATGAGCAGAAAAGCAGAATGGTTTTACTTAACATTGTGGCAAGTCCAACATAAGGGCTTCTCACAAATCTAACAATATTTGTGGTAGTATGAGATGATGAAACAAAATAAAAAGTAGCATTTCCAATTTATGGTCATTTTCCTGAGCAGGTTTTCCATTAATACATTTTCTGTCACTGAAAACAGTAGGAGGGAATTGATCTACACTAGCTCCAGAGTTGACATAAATAAAGACCTGGTTTTAAGGTATGCTTGAACATAAGAAATGGATATCTAGCATCTATTTGCATGTCCATGGCCCTTCCCAGTATGTATCCTTCACCCACTCTCCAAAATCAGAGTTGCAACAAAATCAGCAAATTCAGTTGTCAAGGTTGAATCACTAAGATGCCTGGTAATTTCTATTGCTACTCAACTTGCCATAGAAACAGGGGGAAGGGGTAGAAAGTGTAGGGAGGAAATGGGATTCCAAGTAGCTGTCCATACACTGTGAGAGCCTACAAGTATGCCAAGGTCACTAATATGGGTGTCTGATGGAGAAGTGGACCATTCTCATAACAAACCAAAGTTATATGATTGGGCAATGTGAACACCCGGTGGGTGGGGGTTAAGGAAAGCTATTGAGAGAGAGCTTTTCATGCAGGAAAACCAGAGCTGGTTTTCAATAAACTTTGTTTTTTATGGTACTTCAAAGTCTTGAAGATTTCTTGATTTTGAGTTTGCTAGTCAGT
This sequence comes from Crotalus tigris, assembly GCF_016545835.1. Lineage (NCBI taxonomy): Eukaryota > Metazoa > Chordata > Lepidosauria > Squamata > Viperidae > Crotalus > Crotalus tigris. Next base: position 14,801,348 of record NW_024096970.1, read on the forward strand.
TGGTTGACATCACTATAGAATTTTCTGTGATAACAATGGTAGATAGATAGACTAATGTCCTTGGGTATGTGTGTGTGTGGGAAGTTTGACCATAGGCAATATATTGTTGAACTTACCCCACCCTCCCATTCAGCACAAGGAGATTCATTTTCTCTATGCTCAGAGGAGATCCCTCTCCACAAAAGTCGTATTTCCAGAGCTCACAGAACTGCAGTTACAATGTTAGACCTTTTTAACTCAATACTGTTTTTTATGTTTTATCTCTTATAACTATTTACTAGATCTCAATTACAAAAATAATAATAATAATAATCCAAGAAGAAGGAAACACAAGAAAATAAGTTAATTCTACTTTATTCTAAGACTACATTAACAGAATCTTGCTGTGTAAAACTAGAAATCTCTCACTATGCCTTTTTACCATCTCATTAAAGTGGATCCTTTTAAGTTCCTTTCTCAGATCTTTACTTAGCTGGGTGCTCCTTCCCTTTTTATCTGATTGTTCCCTAGGCAGACTCTCCCCCCCCCTTCCAAGGTTATTCTCACATTGCAACTTTAGAAAAACAGAACTTTAACTCCAATTTTTAAGCTATTGTTATTTGCCCTACCTTCTGGATCAACTCTGAACTATTCTGTCCCTGTCTTCTACATGGCAGCTTTTCAATACTTGTAGACAGTTATCATATCTTTCTATAGTATTCTTTTCTTCAGGTTAAATATACCTAACACTTCCAATTGTTCCTCTAAGGTTTTCTCTCTACAAGCCTTCTTGTGTTGCTTGCTCCCCTCTGCTTTATGTTTAACAATCCCCTTCCTAAAATGTAGTACTCAGAACAGGACATGCCATTCTATGGTGTAGCCTGACCAATACAGAATAAAAACAAATGATTTATTTTCCTTCTTGAGACTTTATTTCTGTAGATGCAGTCTAGATTTGCACTTCCATTTGTTTGTTTGTTTTTTTTAAAAAAACTCTATGCAGTAGTGGCAGCTATTGTTGAGCTTGTGTTCTACCAAAGTAGTCAGATCCTTTCTTTATGTACCCATCTTATACCTTTTTCCAATTCCTCTGATTTTCCCAGCCAGTATTGGATTTTGTATTTGTTCTTGTTTAACTTGTTACTTTCTGTCTTTTGTTCCAGTTTCTCAAAATCCTCCTGAAATTCCTACTTTTTAAAAATGGTATTTGTTGTGTTCCGAGCCAGCAAAGGCAGGCTCGGGACATTGCAATGGTCCCAGGCTGTTGCAAGCTGCCCGGGACCAGACTGAGTGGCACCGGCCTGTGCGCATGCGCAAGGTGCAGAAGTGCGCCAGTTTGTTACCTTTTTGCCTGGGGATTCTATTAAAGGAGGCGGAGAGGCCCGCGAGCCTCTGAGTTGTGTCGGAGAGAGCTGATGAGAATAAAGGCTGTTAGAATCAAAAGAATGTGTGCTCTTCTTTCGCCATTGACTCGAGGACTCAACACTGGCGATGAAGGTGGGATCGCTTACAAGATTAAGGAAGAAGACTTGTGAGGCTTACCCAAGAGTCCTGGAGAGAGGAAGACAGCGTTAAATTCAGCATCTGGCCTGCCAGTACAGCATCGCTGGAGGTAAGCTGGCTGATAGACCCCTTCCTAGAATAAGAAGCAAGAATGGCAAAGATAGGGAGATTGTCTGAATTCGACGTTACTCACCCAGAAAGATGGGAGTCATATGTCGCTAGAGTAGAAAATTACTTTAGAGTGAATCAAGTTAGAGAAGATGGCTTGAAGGCCGCTACTTTGCTGTGTGTCTGTGGTCAAGATGCATTTGAAATTGCAGAGAATTTGGCAGCCCCTGCTCCTCTTGAGTCTGTTACTTATACAGACTTAAAGAAGTTATTGAAGGAACGTTTTCAGCCCAAGTTGTCTGTTATTGCATGGAGACACACGTTTGAACAGAGGGATCAAAGAGCTGGTGAATCGGCCAAAGAATACATTGCAGCCTTGAGAAGGGCAGCTAAGCCCTGTGACTTTAAAAATGTAGAAGAAAGGCTGAGAGACCGTTTTGTATGCGGGCTAAGGAACAGAGACATGCAACAGAGACTCTTTGCAAAAGAAGACATTTCCTTCCAAGATGCCTTGAGAGAGGTCACTGCAGAGGAGGCAGCCGGTGGGGCGGTCAAGAATATGAGGCCTATCAGGAACAACCCAGAAGCAGCTTCCATGTACCATGAGGGAGTTCAAGAGAGCTTGGCAGAAGATCCTGAAGATGAGGTGGATCATCGCTACCCATCCAAAGAAAGGAAGCAGAAGGAAGGCAAAGAAAAGTCTCCAGCTGTGTCCAAGTGCTTCGGGTGTGGAGATTGCCACAAGAGGACCGACTTCAGGTTCCGTTCTGCAATCTGTAGAGCATGTGGAAAGCAAGGCCACATAGCAGCTGTTTCTCTGGGCCGTCAGAAGGCACAATCTTGAGAAGAATTGCACCTGAAAGGTACCAGGGTCCCCAGCCAAAACAGGGTGGGTTTCTGTGCATCACACAGAAGTATCTATAGAACAGCACACACAGGCCACTTAAAAAGAAATTGTCACTTAAGGTGAGGTTGCAAGGAGTTCCATTGGTTATGGAGCTGGACACTGGGTCTGCTCTTTCAATCATTTCTATCCACACTTTCAGGAAGATTTGCACTAGCAGTGGGTTCCAGGCCAAACTTAGGCCATCCAATATAATCTTAACAGATTTCCAAAATTCCAAGATCTGTGTAAAGGGGGAGGCCACCCTTACAGTACAATACAAGAATTTTGAAGGTCCATTAGATGTATTGGTAGTTGGGGGTGAACGAATGAGTCTTATTGGACTCAATTGATTTGAGGCCTTGGGAATCCAAGTTACAGGGCTACACAATTTGCAAACATTAGGCCTAGCAGAGGTCTGCAAAGAGTTTGCACATGTCTTCAGCCCCCAGCTTGGAGCTTACAAAGGCCCCCCAGTTTCTTTGAAACTTGACCCCACTGTCACTCCCATTAGGGTGAAAGCAAGAAGGGTACCCTTTGCTCTTAAAGGGAAAATTGATGCTGAACTGGACAAATTGATCCAGCAAGGTATTTTAGAACCTGTTGATTCAAGTCCATGGGAAACCCCCATAGTCACGCCTCTCAAGGCTAATGGGGACATTCGTATCTGTGCAGACTACAAATGCACACTAAACAAGGCATTGCAACAGCATGCATATCCTGTACCTGTAGTCAGTCATATTTTGGCTTCCCTCAAAGGAGGGCATGTTTTTGCAAAGCTAGATCTGGCACAGGCTTATCAACAGTTACCTGTTGATGAAGCTGCTGCTGAAGCACAGACTATTGTAACTCATAGGGGGGCATTCAAAATCAAGAGACTACAATTTGGAGTAAATGTAGCTCCTGGAATTTTCCAAGGTGTTATGGAAAACACCCTGAGAGGTATACCAGGGGTTTGCCCCTATTTTGATGATGTCCTTATTGCTGGAGAATCCACTCAGAATTTAGCTGAGAGATTGAGGGCTGTTTTGTTGCATTTCAGAAAAACAGACCTAAAACTTAAAAAAGACAAATGCAAGATAGGAGTTTCTTCTACAGATTTCCTGGGATTCAGAATAGATGCCAGGGGTATTCACCCTGCTGAGTCTAAATTAAAAGCCATACAGCAGGCTCCTAGGCCTAAGTCTAAAGCTGAGTTACAAGCATTCTTAGGTCTCTTGAATTTTTACAATGCTTTCCTACTTAATAAAGCTAATGTAGCAGAACCACGTCATAGGCTTTTAGACAAGCAGGCATGTGGCAGTGGTCCCAAGTACATGAAAAAAATTTCAATGGAGTCAAGGCCTTACTTACATCAAATGATGTGCTTGCACATTTTAATGAAACCCTTCCTGTCTGCATTGCTTGTGATCCTTCACCTTGTGGGGTGGGGGCTGTACTTAGCCACTTAAGAGCTGATGGAACTCAGGTTCCTGTTGCATATTACTCCAGAACCTTGTCCTCTGCTGAGTGAAACTATGCCCAGATAGATAGAGAAGCCTTGGCCATTGTTGCTGGAATTAAAAAATTACATGATTTTCTATATGGCAGACATTTCACAGTCTATACTGACCATGAGCCTCTGTTGGGGTTGTTTACCATTAACAAACAAACTCCTCATATCATCTCTCCTAGAATGCTGAGATGGTCTATCTTTTTGTCAGCCTATGATTTTTCATTGATTCACAAACCTGGCAAGTAAATGGGCCATGCTGATGGCCTAAGTAGATTACCTTTGCAAATGGTAGAGGCTGATCCTGCCTCTGCCATCAATATTCTTTCCATTCAGGCATTGCCTGAGTCTCCCCTAAATGCGAGGGATGTGGCTGCTGAATCAGCCACAGATCTCACGCTTACTCGTGTGCTGTCATGGGTTTTGTCTGGATGGCCTGAGAGTTGTCCAGGTACTGAGTTCCAGAGTTTCTGGCTCAAGAAGCATGAGTTATCCACTTTTCAGGGTTGCCTATTGTGGGGCAGCAGAGTAGTTATTCCTACCTCATTGAGCCCTAGAGTCTTAGCTTCCCTCCATGAGGGTCATCCTGGCACTGTCAGGATGAAAGCGCTTGCGCGCAGCCATTTATGGTGGCCAGGATTAGACAGAGAAATAGAGGCCCAAGTGCATGGATGCCACTTGTGCCAGCGTTCATGCCCTGAAATGCCTCAGGCTCCTGTGCATAGATGGGAGGAGACACAGTCACCTTGGTCTAGGGTGCATGTAGATTACGCTGGGCTCTTTCAGGGACAATTCTTCTTGGTCCTTGTTGACAGCCATTCAAAGTGGCTTGAGGTTGTTCCTGTCTCTTCCACTACTGCTGCCAAGACCATTCAAGTACTGAGAGGGATTTTTGCTGCACTTGGCCTTCCAGATGTTCTGGTTTCTGACAATGGTCCTCAATTCACTTCTTTCGAGTTTCACGCTTTCTTGCAGGCCAACATGATTCGTCATGCAACTTCAGCACCATTCCACCCTTCCACCAACGGTATGGCTGAACGGATGGTTCACATCACCAAGGATGCTCTAAAGAAACTGACCTACGGGGACTGGCACCACAGGTTGGCAGACTTTCTTCTTGCTTACCAAACCACACTTCCACTTCCACTGGGAAGAGCCCAGCTGAACTTCGCTGGGGGTGCAAACTGATCACCAAACTTGACAGGCTGCATCCGGACAGGGTGGCTCCTTAGGTTACCCAACCTAGGGCACCAAGGTATCTGCAAGTGGGTGCCCTGGTATGGACCTGGAACTATGGGCCTGGTCACCTGTGGGTTCCGGCGGTAGTGTGCAAGGTTACTGGTCCATTGTCCTACAAGGTCTCCCTGGATGACAGTCATGTCCTTCGGCGGCATATCTATCAGCTGCGTACGAGACTGGACTCACCCTCTGCAACTCCTGGGTTTTCTCCGGGGGGGGAGGGGGACCACTGTGGGCAAAATGAAGGGTGTTGGCAGCAACCGGGGCCAAACTGAGAGGCTGAGGAAGGTCTGTCCCAAGGTTCCGCAAGTGTCCCTAACAGGAATTCAGGGGAACAAGGAACAATACAAGCACCAGTGCTTACTCCAGCCAGGGAGTCACCTAGGGGGCATACTCATTATTCACAACCCCAATTCAGCACTCCAAGCTGGGAGAATAACTGGGAGCATCCAAACAACTCAAGTAACACAAGAGAACTGGCATACAAACAAATAAGCTGGCCCAATACTGCTACTGCTTCCGAAAGGAAGTCCACACACAGGGAGGTAGTCGGAGAGGCAAATCCTGATTCTGGTACCTCCAGCATAGAATGGGGGGCAACCGAGTACTGGGGCACTGCAGAAACCCCAGACAATCCCGTTACGGGGCTTGGGAGTAAAGGGATGCGTTCCTTTGATAGGTCCATTGTGGACTTGGAGAGTACCACAGAAACGCCAAATACTGGCAGGCACATAGTGGGGCCCGAGAGCCTGCAGTTAGGCAGATCAACCAGGTATAGTGGGGAGCAAAGTACTGGTCTGACAAGCCCGGTGGGCAAGCAAGCAGACCAGGCAACAGAACCCAGTTCACGGGGCAACTCCACTACAATCTCTGCACAGGATGATTTAGGGAGTTCTCAAAATCTGAGGAGGTCACAGAGGTTTAAAAGATCTCCCAAATACCTGGAAGATTTTGTAACATTGCTGTCAAAGTAAGGAAGGTGAAGAGGGTGCCTGCTGTTGGGGAACTTGAAAGTGCGGGTATTGGGCACTTAATTCCAAAACAATAGCATGGTACCATGCTATAGTGTGGCTAGTAAGTAGCTGCAACAGATGTGCAGGTTCCATTGGATAGCACACCGCGCTCGTGTTGAGGTCACGTATATCTATCCATATAGTTTAATTAAGTTTCATCTGGGGGGAAGGGGTGTTGTGTCCTGAGCCTGCAAAAGCAGGCTTGGGACGTTGCAATGGTCCCGGGCTGTTGCAATCTGCCCTGGACCAGACTGAGTGGTGCCGGCCTGCGCGCATGCGCAAGGCGCAGAAGCACACCAGTTTGTTACCTTTTTGCCCGGGGATTCTATTAAAGGAGGCAGAGAGGCCTGCGAGCCTCTGAGTTGTGTCGGAGAGAGCTGATGAGAATAAAGATTGTTAGAAGCAACAGAATGTGTGCTCTTCTTTTGCTGGTGACTCGAGGACTCAACAGTATTCATTATTTCTCTTACCTTTGTGTCATATAGGAATTAGTGATAATATTTTCTGCACTTTATTGAAATGATTTACGAATAATGTAGGAACTAGAAATCCCCACAGTATGTCACACACAGATTCTTTCAACTTGAAATGCAGCTGCTGACATAACTTAATGGGTAAAGGTTTCCAGCTAGTTCTGTTATTAGTAGTTCAGGGCAGGATCACAGAGACTTAGATTCAACTCTGTTGTTATTTATGGAATTTCACTGAGATGACTTTGGATCATTCACTCTCTTAGCTTTATGTACCTCATAGGACTGTTGGTGGGATAAACTAAGGGAGATTTAATGTCAGCAGCCTGACCTTTTGGAAGAAAGTTGGAGTATGAACGTTCTTATTCGTCAGAACAGGAGAAGAAGTGATTACTGCATCACTGGTTGATATAGTTTTGCTAAAAAAAAAAAAGGGGGAGTAGATATTCTGGGAATTAGGCAAAACTTTGGAATTAGTACATATGCATTTGAAAAAGCTGTTTTAGGAATGTTTCAGTGTGACAAGTAGTGACATTATAGCAACTGAAATTCATCAGAAAATGCTTGGATTACATTTCTTAAGTAGTTTATAACATTATGGCATTGTCTGCCTCTCAACAGTCTTGCATTTTGAATCTGATTTCATTGCTTTGTGCATGCATTTCATTATTTGATATAAAGGCTTTTATCATACATTATGTGCGGAATCAAACTTCAGAATAGCAGACACCATAATATGGAGCTAAATAGATATGTAGAATGTGAGACCAGTTGCATTTACAGAATAATCCTAACCCTTATTAGTCACCAAGCACTTAACAGAAAATTGCCTATAGATAGGCAGACTTTATAAAGACATATATTTTTTCCTTACAATTACTGCCTCAATTATAAAGTTTTAATTTTGGAAGTTGTCTTAAATATGTGTTTGTTTCTCCTTCAAAATCTCAGGCGTGTGTCAATTTAGAAGTGAAGCTATGACTTTTGCTGCATAGGAACTTGTACTGCCTTACTTTGAAAGCTCCTTGTCCCAGCCAGTCATTTCTATAGGCAATCTAAAGTGTATGTATGATTACCACAACATTGATATAAAATTAAATTGGAAATTTTCATTGTATATATTTGGATAGTTCAATCAGGGCTATCTTAATTTCCCTGGGTCACTTATTTTTTACATTTATTCAGAGAGAATACCTAAGAATAAAATTAATATAACATTTTCTACACCTTAGCACATTGCGCATACTATTACATGGTTTATATTCCAGTGTGTATGTATGTATGCATAGTTATATGCTTGCTAAATTCTGTGACCTCAGTAGGTAAAAGCCTACATGCAAAATGACCCTTTAATGAACATACAAAACCTTTCAGCATCTGGAACTGGTCTATCATTTGAATTAAATACTGGAGGTTGGGAGTTTTGGATTTCTGACAACATTTCTGTTGATGCAGAAATTTCACCCCCTCAAAGTTATTGGACTAAATGACACTTGAATTCTCTTGTGTGCTGCCAGAAGAAACTCTTTTGGCTGGAGGGTGGGGGAAGGAGTGAAGTGACAGAATATGTCTAGTGAATGAGTCAGTTCAGCTGTACAATCCAAAGAGTATTTTCTTTTATCTGAAAATCTCTTCACATTAATTTGTAATTACTTGCTTCTCTAATCCCAATAATAAGGAGTTTGAGAAAATCTCTGGGAGTGTGTGTCTTTGCATACAATAAATCATCCTGCATGAAGCAGTCATCAATCTTTGATATAACTGAAAATAGACTTGGTCCAACTTGCCAGGTAAAAGCAACTGTTTTGAGACCGAGGCTGCCATTCTTCATAACTCTGTTATCGGAAACCCTTTAATTGGAGATTCTGGGATATGAAAAAAAGCTTCATTTTCTATATCCAGTTTCATGGGAGTAAGCTCCTCAAACTCAGTAAGATTAACTTCTGAGTAGACATGTGTAGGATTGCACTATTAATCATGTATGCATTATACCACAAAGCCTAACCTTTAATAACTACAGTATGGGAATAAAGGCTTGCAAGTTAACTCAACCTCTTTGTATATCTGAATTGGATTCCCACATTTTGGTCTTATGTTACTATAGATGGCAATTTAAACAAATTTAGAGCCAATTTAGCAAATATTCAGAAATAAGGTTGCATCTTCTTTTTCATAAGATTTTAAGATGAGGAGGATTTTGGGTAGGGAGGCACATTTTGAAATTTATTTAGTATGGAAACTAACTAAACCTATTTGCCACAATTATGTTAACAGGTCTATGTAGATGGAAATCTAGAAAAGGTTAGGGTACAAGCAACAAGATGTCTTGATAAACTAGGAGATATAATACCTTAATGAGTTCTTAAGAAATAGATCTGTGGACTAATTGATGATAAGATACCAAAATTGAACAACATATTTTGTGTGAGAACACTGTGGAATTACAGTTAGTGTAGTGTAGCAACAATTTCTTTTGTTTCATTTATTTATAATTTTAATTTATAAGGCTCAGAACTCAAAACAAACCCTGGGTAGCATATAATTACACCTACTACAATATTTTAAAAAACAGGCCAAAATTTTTCATCAACAGATATCACAACCAAAATAAACAATACACATCAAATCAGCCCACCACCAATCTATCCAAGAGTTTGGATGAAGTTCCCAATATAAAACTCTCAGTAATGAATTAAAAAAAAAGCTTTATCAAAAAAACCCGACATTTCAATTCTGTCTCTCCCTCTTATTCATATTGTAAAAATAATACCCTACTTTTACAGGTATTTTGTAAGAATTATACTGTACATAGTTGAAAAAGTTAAAACATTTGAAACTAAGTCTTAGCCATTATTGAATCCCACCAAATTGGAGAAGATAATGTTTGAAAGAAGACTTTTTTTGTTGTCTTATTTGGAACAGCATTTTTAAAAACTCAGAATCCAAATTGCTTTACAACCTTTATTTGACATTAGCTTACCAGCACTATTTTCCATTTCTATTTCAATGGGAAGGCCTAAATTAATAAAGTTTATTTTAATAATAGAATCTAGAGAAAATGAAGAATTTACACAAATGAAACACTTCATGACTACAAACGGTATTTGTTTGCATGTATATGAATTACATCACAAAGAGACAGAATAGAGTCTTTCCTATTATAAAATGGCACTTAAATCAAGCTCACCTGTCATACAAAAAATGTATTCACTAGTCCTTATGGATTCATTAGCCTGAATAGAAAAAGGTGTCAACATCTCATTATTTAAGAGCAGCTCCCTTATCTCATTCTGGTTACACGATCTCACTGCAAACTGTACATAATTGTTATTTATTAGTCAATAGGCACATTTACTGCAAAAGTGTATTGGGAAAAACCACTGTTAAGATGGGGAAAGGACTAAGTTGAAGCAGTGGCAAACTATGAAAAAGTTAAGTTTCCTCCCTCTCTAATTTCAGTCATTACTTCTAAGGATTTTCCTACTGATTTTAATGGAGAGAGAAAGAGAGAGGGGAAGATATACAAATGCAAACAATTGTCTAATATTCATATTTGTGTGATAGATTTGTGAATTTGGATTGAATAACTGACATTTTTCTTAGTGAATAATATTTCTAGATGTGAGAGACCTTTTCCATGGGAGACAAAATAGGAAAATGAAAAATAATTTCTATCTCTCTCCCTCTCTCATTGTCCTACTCTAATTTTCTTTTTACCATTGATTTAAATATAACTGTTTACTTTTTAAGATTCGGGTAAGCAGGAGGAGACAAAAATTGTCTTTGGTCCATTCTTTCTTTCTGACCTTTTTTTTCCTTTCTTTCTCACTCTTTTCTCCTCTTTCTCTGAATTCCCCAAGGAAAGAATGGATTATTCTTGCCAAAGATCTAGCATGACTGCTTGCAAAGAGCTTCTGAAAGTAGGCCAAGGGAAACAGGCCTTTGTGGACCACAATTTATCATGCCTGAATTTAATAATTTGAAGGTTAGGAAGATGTTGTATATGTTTGAAGTGGAAGAATGAAACTTTTATTTTTGGTGTAATAAAACAGAAGAATTTGAAATCTTGTTCTAGGTTTGGGGCTATTAAGCTAGGGATCATCTCTGTAACCCTGGAAGAAATAATAAAAATGGCCACATGAGATAGATAAAGTAGGGAAAAATCTGATGGTTCTTTAAAAACACATTTGCCTCCCTCTCTCTCTGTTCTATACATATTGAGGCACAAATTTGCTTTAGGTAGTCATCCACTCTTTGCTCTCCCTGAAAATGTCTGATCGGTTAAAGAATGTTTCTGGATATTCATAAAAACAAATATCTTTTAGTAGTAAGTGATCTCCAATTAATCTGAGTTCAGTCTTGGGCATCACAGAAATTGGAACAGATTCAGAATAGATCAATAAAGACTGAAAAATAAGTCTCATGAAGAGAGATAGAAGGATCTCAGTAAGTTTAGTCTTACAAAGAATTACTTCAGAAGAATTATTTAGAGATGTGCAGAAGAATTTTTTTAGCATCTGTAAGACAAAATTACTCAAATTCATCTCTGGTAATATGCTGACCTTGATGCATGTCCAGGAGAGGTGCCCATGGATGAGTATTGCCCAGCCATGTGAGAATAGTTTGAACCTGTTGGATCTGAGAAAATGGGCAGATTCCTTAGGACTGTGAGCTCATCCATCTGCTTTTTAGATCCATGCTCTTTCTGGGTTATAAAGCAGCCTGGTGGGGGGAAGTCTCATGTGAGTGGGTCCTAGCAGTGGTGAACTCTTCCTTGAGAGGGTTGTTCCTTCATCTCTTAAAGAGGATTTGGTTTGTCTCCTCCTCAAGAATCCTCACCCCACTGTACTGGATAATTTTTGTCCAGTATCCAACCTTTCTTTTTTGGAGGAAGGTGATTGGGAAGGTAGTTGCACAACAGCTTCAGATGATCTTGGATGAAGTGGATTAGTTGGATCCTTTTCAGTCAGAATTCAAGCATGTATGGAACAGAAACAATATTGGTTGTGCTTTGGATAGTCTCTCATGATGGTGGGATGGAAAGTGTGCATCCATCCTTGCCCTGCTTGACCTCTCAGTGGCTTTTGATACCATTGACCATGATAACCTTCTGGATCATCTACAGGGATGGGGGATACATAGCATACTAATGTGTGATTTGACTCCTTTTTCCAGGATCAATAACCATGGGTGTTGATGGGAGGGGCAAGAGACCCCATCCCCAGCTCCTACTGTGTGGGGTACTTTCTCTGCTCCTATTCAACATCTACATGAAGTCACTAGATGAGCTCATTCATTGCAATGTGGTGAGGTATCTTCAGAATGTTGTTATCCAATTATACATTTCTGCCACTGAGGAATTAAGTGATACTGTGGATATCTTATAGCAGTGCCTGAGGGTCTGGACTGGGAAAAACAGGCTTCATCTAAACCACAGCAACACTGAATGGTGTGGAATTTAGAGCCAGCTAGTTTGGGAACTGTGCCCTCTTTGGTTCTGGATGGGTCAGTATACAGCCTGGGGATACTTCTAGACTCATAACTACTTTTTAAAGAGCAGGTGGCAATCATGGCTAGACAGCTCTTTTTACCAGTTGTGCCCATTCATAAATTAGGAGGCTCTGCTCATGGTCACTCAAGCCTTAGTAGTATACTATAGTGTGAAATACATGAGGCTGCTCTGGAATATTCAGTTGGTGCAAAATGCTGCAGTTTGCACAGTTAAATGTGTTCCTATAATGGCACAAGTACACCTCTGTTCCATGAGCTTCATGGAATATTTGTTATCTTCAGGATTAAATTTGTGGTGTTGGTTTTAAAGTCATTCATGACTCAAGGGACTGCATTTTCCTGTCCATCACATTAGATCCAACAGAAGCGGTATGGTATGATTCCATCTGCCAAAGAATAGTGCCTATTTAAGGAACATCATTCCCTAAAATGTAATTGGTTCCATTCCTGTTATTTTTCCAGAACTTCCTCAAAACCTGGTTATGTCATCACACCTGGGCCCCCCAAGAAACCAGTGTGGCTCCATTAATATTTGAAGAAGAGTCCACAGTGACAATATCACACTATTTATATAATCATTTTTTTGTTTTGTTTTTTCTATTCAATCTCTTAAGCAATCTGCCTTTTAAGTCAAGAGCTAAAATAACTTCAAAGAAAGAAAGAAAAGAAAAGAAAGAAAAGAGAGTTAATGTTTATAGTAACATCTGTAGTTTGTACATAATGCACCTTTTAATGTGACTTCTTATTGAAGTTGTTTTGTTTTATTTAATCATATGCTGCTGGGAGAAGTAACTTGGAAATCTTATGAGCTTTACTCCATCTGTTTGGTTCAAGGGTTCAGTATAGCTTTATTTTCATTTAGCCTACTATATGCATTTGGATTATGAATCTCATCCAGCTGATTCTTTGTGCAACACAACTGATGCAAAGAAGAGAGCTCATTAATTTAAAAGGAGAAAGAGCTATTTAATGCTCAAAATGGGTCATAAATATGTTTCTATGCCAATGCAAAGGTGCCCAGTGCTATATGGTCCAACATTACAAAATAAAAGTTCTCTTAAGTAAGAAAATTTTGTGGGTTTGGAAAATTTGGAAACAACATCCTCCTCCTCCTTCTCCTCCTTCTCCTCCTTCTCCTCCTCCTCCTCTTCCTCCTCCTCCTCCTCCTCCTCCTCCTCCTCCTCCTCCTCCTCCTCCTCCTCCTCCTCTAATATATTTTACAGAACAAAGTTGGATAACAGATATTTGGGGTAGAACAGAATATGGAAGGATGACAGAGACAGGCTTAGGTTTTATTTCCTTGAACACTGAGGACCAGAGTGAATTACATGCTTCTATCATTGTTTGGACTTTATGTCTCATTTAATCACCCCAAGATAGCATTTGCCTTTTTAGTAGCTACATCACACTGTAGTTTGGTCCAACCAGATTTATGTATTGTTTACTACTGCCAAATTTGGTCTCCTCCATCCTATACTTGTACTTTCACTTTTCTACCTTGGTCAATGAGGATAATACGAACATGAAAAAGAAAGTTTACAATATGCAGAAAGCATATGATAATTAGCTTGAATTATATAGAATATTTTGCATGGGTATTCATTTGAAGGTTCATTTTTGAGAGCAATAAGAACAATATATGATATAAGGAAAGCATATGTGAAAATAAATGAAATGCTCAGAAAATGGTTGAACACTAAGCATGGACTAAACAAGGGTCTTTTATGTACTTGATTGTTTAATATATGTATGGATAGATGTATTATTTTGGGGATGGTAAACTTTGCTGATTAAAGTAAAACATGCTTATGTATAAATATTTAAGTGCAAATGGTGTTGTGTTTTTGCCTGAGAACTCAAATTATTTACAGCAAATGTTAAATAGGTTGTATGATGCAATGAGGCTTATGAAACTGAAACTTAATTTATCAAAATCCTGGAAAATTAATTTGACAGAGGAAAATGGAATGAATAATTCCAAAATAACTAATGAAAAATTGGAATAAAAAGATGAATTTAATACTTTTGTAGTACATTTAGTAAAGCTGGATAAAAGGGCAGTCAAATTTTCATTCTTGTGAAGAATGAATGTATATAGAAAGAAGTGAAAATAGCTGTATATATGAATATGTTTGGCCAACTTTATTATTGGAGTTGGATACATCAGAAGGGATATCATGATGTATATGGTATGAAATTCAGTGGAAATATATAGGTAAAAGAAGAAGAGATAAAATTGATAATAAATGAGTATTGAGTGAATACAGACTAAATACAAAGTTGCCCAAAAAATATATACAACAACAAGGTGATTTGGACCTATAAAAACAATGAGCACAGAAGAAAATATATGAAGGAGAAAAAGGAAAAACTAAGAGAGACATTGTTGAATGAACTTGATGAGATCTTGAAGGTAAAGTTTAAAGAGCAGAAGACAATGTATGAATCAGTACATTAATATTTAGAATCAAGGATTAAGGATTAAGTTAGATTTGATTAGACTTTGTTTCATTTTTTCTATTGCCTTGTCTTTAATTTTTTACATTTGTTCCTGCTCTTACTCAGAAAGAAAATAACATAATTGGAATCCATGTATGTATGATATATCAACGTCATCATGTTGAAAATTAAATATTATGGTTTTGAGAAAAATGTGCATTGGTCTCAGAAAATTTGGCACAGTTCACTATCATTTATGTATGCAATTTATAAGCATTTAGAATGATAAACACTTAATGATGTTGCAGGTTGTAGCCTTATGGCTTGTTTTAAAATGAATTAAAAATAGAGTTTTGAGGTCTGATCATTTTTTCAAGCAGGTGCCTGAACTTGTGCAACATTTGATCATTTGATGCCAATTCCATCAGACTTTTGGGTATTGCAACAATTCATTAAACTTGGAAGCTGAAAAATAGGAGAACTCAGGGCATTGATAATAGTAGAAATTTAGATTATTTTTTAACCTGTTCTCAGGATGCTTATTTTTTCTTTATTATTACTTTATTGTTGTGGGGTGACATCATGTTTGTATGTTTATTTTCAAATATACATCACTCTATCCTCAGCTTTGCTAATCTGGAAAAACTTGAAAACTTTCTTCAAAGAGCATTTTCTCATCAAGCAGGAGTAAATTAAAGAGTGGGTGCTACACTGAAATTTGGGGTTTGCTTGTTTGTTTCTCTCCATTCAATTGTGTCAATTCATGTCACTGTAGTTTACTTGGCAAGGTTATTCAGAAGTGGTTTGCCAATGCTTTCTTCTTAGGGCTTAGAAAAAGGAGTCGGCCTAAGAACAGCTAACTGGCTTCATGCCCAAGGGCCTAGAATTTGCGATCTCTCCCTTTCTGGTCTGATGCTTTAACCACTACACCAAACTAGCTCTCAATTTGGGCTTGTTACATTTTATTAATTACTTGGGTGATGAGGTGGAAGAAATGATACCTCATCAGATTCACAGATGGTACAAGATTGCATGGAATAGCTAACAGCCTACAACACAGAAGCCAAATCTAAATTGATCTTGATAGGTTAGAAAATAAGCTGAAAACAACAGAGCATATTTGATTAGAGAATAATGCAAAATTATTCACTTGGAAAAGAGGACTCAAATACACAAGCAGAGGATGGAAGATTACTGATTTGATAGAAACATTTTTATCAAAATGACCTTAGAATAGTAACTTATCCCATAACACACTTATGAATCAGCATTACAATATCACTACCAAAAAAGGACACAAACACAATTAAGGAAAACAATGGAAATTTCAAATTGTGATAAACAATTTCACTTTATTCTACATCACTCAGTCATTGTCTTAATTATTATGTCCACTTCTGGGTATTTGAGAAGGAGTCAGGCAAACTGGAACAGGTCCCAAAAATGGTGAGAAATGTATAAAAGAAGTGAAAACCAAGTTTTAAGAGGGGAGATTGGAGGAATGAGTTAGGGTCAATCTTGAACAGAAATGAATGAGAGTAAATAATAATCTACTCATTAAATATCTGAAAGATCATATTTTCAAGAAAGTTATGAAAGTTTTCTCTGAATTCAAGACACTAAATTTTCAGCTATAGCAAAGTATATTTATAGCAAAATGTTGGGGGAATAAGTGGAGATGTTATCAAATTTGCAAAACAGAAGTTGTGAAGTTGCAGACCAAGACTTATCCTTTTTGTAGATTAATCAATTTTGCACCTATTTAGAAAAGGGAAAGGATAGAATTTGAAGACTGCACTCACCATTTTACAGATTTTGACAAATCTCTAAAGACACTCTTGCATTTTACCACTGAATATTAGGAAAGGCTTCTAAATGTGAAAACAATTTTGTGATGGGACTCCCCTACATTTTATATGTTTAGAGAGGGCTTGGGAAGGATTCCATGGATGAGAATCCTCAAGGGGAAAACAATTCAAGAAGCTTGGAAAATTTTGAAAAGTGAGATAATAAAAGCCAGTCCAGCACAATACCAACAAAGAGGAAAAATAACAGCTCTCAAAAGAAACCAACATGGCTGCATAAAAAACTCCTGATAAATTGGAAGATAAAAAGGACAAGTATAGAAAGTGGAAAGAGGGGCACTTAACTAAGTCAGAATATCAACAAATAGCCCAAGCCTGCAAAGATGAAGTGAGGAAAGCTAAGCCTCAAAATGAACTAAGGCTAGCAACCAAAGTCAAAAATAACAAAAAAAGCTTCTTTCAACATGCAAAAAACAAGAAAAAAGTGAAGGAAATAATTGATCCATTAGTGGGGGAAAGTGGCAAGAAGATGACAAGCAACAGGGAGAAAGCAGAACTATTTAATTCGTTTTATGGATCTGTCTTTATCTACCAACCTATCAGAAATAATGCCATAAAAAACAGAATAGAAATGCAAGTTAAGATAGGCAAGAAAACGGTAAGTGAGCACCTCTCCAGCCTAGATGAGTTCAAATCACCAGGACTAGATGGATTACACCTAGGAACTGGCAGATGTGATCTCAGAACCATTGAACTATACTTTTCAGAGGTCCAGGAGCACTGGGGAACTACCGGAGGACTGGAAAAGAGTTGATGTAGTTCCCATCTTCAAAAAAGGGAAAAAAAATGGACCCAGAAAATTACAGACCTATTAGCCTAACCTCAATACCTAAGAAGATTCTGGAAAAGATAATCAAACAACGAATCAGCAAACACCTAGAGGCAAACAAAGTCATTACTAAAAGCCAACATAGGTTTGTCAAAAACAGATCATGCCAGACAAATCTTATCGCATTCTTTGACCAAGTGACAAAATTAGTGGATCAGAGGAATGCTACGGATATAATTTATTTGGACTTCATTAAGGCATTTGATAAAGTAGATCACAACCTACTACTTGATAAGATAGAAAAATGTGGGTTAGACAGCATCACCATCAGATGGATCCATAGCTGGCTGACCCGCCGTACTCAGCATGTGGTCCTCAATGGAACCGCTTCTACATGGAGGGAAGTGTGTAGTGGGGTGCCCCAGGGCTTTGTTCTGAGCCCAGCGCTCTTCAACATCTTCATCAACAATTTGGATGAGGGGATAGATGGGGAAATCATCAAATTGGCAGAAGACACCAAGCTGGCAGGAATAGCCAACACTCCAGAAGGCAGGCTTAGGATACAGGAGGATCTGGACAGACTTGAACACTGGGCGCTATCTAACAAAATGAAATTCAATGGTGAAAAATATAAAGTTCGACATTTAGGCAAGAAAAACCAAATGTACAGGTATAGTATAGGGGGTACCTTGCTCAATAGTAGTAACTGTGAGAGAGAGCTCGGAATCCTAGTGGACAATCACTTAGATATGAGCCAGCAGTGTGCTGCAGCTGCCAAAAAGGCCAACACAGTGCTGGGCTGCATTAACAGAGAGATAGAATTAAGATCACATGGAGTATTAATACCACTTTACAATGCCTTGGTAAGGCCACACTTGGAATACTGCATCCAGTTTTGGTCACCACGATGTAAAAAAGATGTTGAGACTCTAGAAAGGGTACAGAGAAGAACAACAAAGATGATTAGGGGACTGGAGGTTAAAGCATACAAGGAAAGGCTGCTGGAATTGGGTATGTCTAGTTTAATGAAGAGAAGGACAAGGGAGGACATGATAGCAGTATTCCAATTCCTCAGGGAAGAGGGAGTCAAGCTATTTTCCAAGGCGCCTGAAGGCAGGACAAGAAGCAACGGATGGAAACTAATCAAGAAGAGAAGCAACCTAAAACTAAGGAGAAACTTCCTGACAGTTAGAACAATTAACCAGTGGAACAACCTGCCTCCAGAAGTGGTGAATGCTCCAACACTGGAAGTTTTTAAGAAGAGACTGGACAACCATTTGTCCAAAATGGTATAGGGTTTCCTGCCTGAGCAGGGGGTTGGACTAGATGACCTCCAAGGTCGCTTCCAACTTTATTGTTAGTGTTGTTGTTGTTGTTGTTGTTGTTATTATTATTATTATTATTATTATTATACCAAAGCTGCACAGATATTTCTTATTTAGTTCCAACAGAACTAAAAAAAATATAAGAGGCTTCATGAACTGATCACTTCCCCAGTTGTAATAACTGCAAATTGCTCATACTTAAAGACATTATCTTTCTACCCTTGGACAGGCATACCTGAGCATTTGTCAATATGAGGGGAAAAGCACTCATACAAACAACCAATGTGCTATTTTGGGGGGTGGGGAGGGAAGAGAAATTGTAAAACTAATTGAATTGTGAGTGTAATTCTGCCGCATAGCTCCCAGAGACCGGTGAGGTCCCATAGATTGGGCCTCCTTCAGGTCCCGTCGGCCAGACAATGTCGGCTGGCGGGCCCTCGGGGAAGGGCCTTTTCCGTGGTGGCTCCGACCTGGTGGAACCAACTTCCCCCCGAGGTTCGACCTACTCCCACCCTGCCGGCCTTTAAGAAGGCTGTTAAAACCCTCCTGTTCCGGCAGGCCTGGGGCTGATGTCCCCGGGGGGCCGGGATATGACCGGACTCGCAGTATGATCGCAGTATGATTGTATTATTTTATTATTTTATTGTTTTTTGACTGTTTTTTAACTTTGTACGCCGCCCTGAGTCCTTCGGGATTGGGCGGCATATAAATATTAAAAATAAATAAATAAATAAATAAATAAATAAATAATTTGAATTGTATTCAAATAAGTGCAATAGTGAAGTTTTCTTCAGGAACCCAAATACTATTAAAAATATATATTATCTCTTCCCTCCCTTCTTTTGCCAGTTTTTACTGGCAAATTCTATTTTTTAAAGTTCTGTTGTTGTTCCTTTGAGAATAGACCCTGAAGGCCTTCTGGATGTACAATAATTTCTTTATAGCAGGTGGACTTTCCTGCTGTTTATGATGTAGCTTTGGGAAGCCAATCAGATGGAGCAGCTTGTTTTTATCTGGATGTAATCTGGATAACTCACAATCAAACAGATGGTAAAACAGGCAATGTGTCAGAGTCCACTAGATTAGCAGCAGTTCATAAAATTCTGCAAACAAACAACACATCCAAAAGAGCAGGTGAAACAGACAGACAAACTAAAAATAATTTGGCCAATTATAAGGTAATTTCTACAAAAAAACCCTATCTTATCTAAGAGTCATTTTTTAAAAAATAAAAAGGTCACTAGGGTAAAAATCTCTGGCAAAAGTTTGAAAGTTCACACAGGAGCTTCTCTGCAGGTAATTCAGCAAGTACAACCTATTGTAGAGCATTCCCATCAGGCAAGTGTAATTAAGTGCTAATCTCCACCTCACATTAAAGAGGATGCCATCTAGAATGTGTTTATGGCTTTCTTTCCATAGCTCTGCAGAGGCTTCGATATTTTTTTTTGTGTGTGTATGTGTGTGTGTGTGTATGTGTTGTTGTTGTTAATTGCCAAGTCGTGTCCAACCCATTGCGACCCCATGGACAACGTTCCTCCAGGTCTTCCTGTCCTCTACCATCTTCTGGAATCCATTTAAGTTCACGCCTACTGCTTCAGTGACTCCATCCAGCCACCTCATTCTCTGTCGTCCCCTTCTTCTATTGCCCTTAATCTTTCCCAGCCTTAGGCTGTTCTCCAGTGAGTCCTTCCTTCTCATTAGGTGGCCAAAATACTTGAGTTTCAACTTCAGGATCTGGCCTTCCAAAGAGCAGTCGGGGTTCATCTCTTCTAGGACTGACCAGTTTGAATGCCTTGCAATCCAAGGGACTCGCAGGAGTCTTCTCCAGCACCATAGTTCAAAGGCCTCAATTCTTTGTCGCTCAGCCTTTCTTATGGTCCAACTTTTACATCCATACATTGCAACTGGGAAAACCATGGCCTTGATTATATGCCCTTTTGTTGGCAGGGTGATGTCTCTGCTTTATGTATATGTATGTGTGTGTGTGTGTGTGTGTGTGTGTGTGTGTGTGTGTGTGTGTCTGTCTGTCTGTCTGTGTGTGTGTCTGTGTCTGTGTGGGTATGTCTGGAGTGTTTTTTTTTTTTTTTTTTTGGTTTTTTTGGGAATGTACCCTGACAGCCCAAATGTGGGAAGAAGAAATCTTTTGCCTGTATCAGCCCAATCTAGGGCT
Source organism: Crotalus tigris (assembly GCF_016545835.1). Classification (NCBI taxonomy): domain Eukaryota; kingdom Metazoa; phylum Chordata; class Lepidosauria; order Squamata; family Viperidae; genus Crotalus; species Crotalus tigris. Next base: position 14,822,114 of record NW_024096970.1, read on the forward strand.
ATCCACAGGCAGCAATTGCTACTGCAACATCATTTGTATGCTAATTTTTTGGGATTGCTAACAAAGAGTTAAAGAGAGACTGGTATAGCTATTTAAAGCTAATTAGCTCTCATCAACCAGCCATACCCTTCTGAGATTTGAACCTGGGCTGCTTGCACATTAGGCAACTATGTTGACCCCCTAGGCCACAGGCTCAAAGTGAGAAATATAATGATATATGATTCTCACAAATAGGAAGAAACACAGTCAACATAATGTTCATTATGAATGCTTTTTGTTATAGATTTGAACTTAGGAATCTTTATTAATTAAAAATTGTGTCACAAACACAGACACACACACAGAGAGAGAGAGAGAGAGAGAATATATTTGCTTGTTTCTTCTGCACCTAAGCCAAGGGATGCTTAAGGATTGGGAACATAGAGGTAGTATTTTTTATAGCTGCATGAATGAATAGAGGAGGGTCTTCCAATCATGTCTTTGTATAGCCGTCCTTTTTTATTGAGTTCTGGAAGTTCTCCTTCATTCTTCATTTCAGCTGTTTGTTCTCTGGTGTTACTGATTTTAAGGATTCATGGCCTGGTGATTAATCTATAAATTTTAATAAATAAATAAAAATAAATAAATCTCACTTCTTTAAAGTCTGTGACTATAATCCAGTCTGATTTGGTTCAGCAGATTTGTTTGTTTATATGCATTCTTTGTTCAAATCTGCAGTAGTCAATTGGCTGAGTGTGCAGTGGGCAGTAACTGGAATTGGTAAATTCAGTAGTAGTAGACGTGTTGAATTGAAGCACTGGGAGAAAATGATGTAATTTGCAATAGTGGCTGGATGAGATTAAAACCCCCAATCAGGCAAAAAATAAATATCTCAACCTGTGCCAACCCAAAACAAAGGAATAAAAGTAAGGATCATAAGCAGGATTTAAATGTGTATAATAAATGTTGGAAGTATTTTGCAAGTAGAAAAAAAGACAATACATGCAGTTTATGTCTGTGTGCAAGCTGCCTCAAGACTGTCCCAACTGTCATGGAATAAAGGACAAACACAGGATTTGAGAAGGGGAATGGAAAAAGTATGGCAGTTTCCCCAAAATGGAAAACAAGTATAAAATGTAGAGAAAGATTTTGTAAGTTTAATTTTATTTAAGAGACTTGATTTGTGAAAAAAACCTTGCATTTTTCTAGGAAAAGTGCCTTTGTTTGAATAAAGTTACTTATTTAAGAAATACTCTTGTGGGATGCAAGATAACCATTGTCAATGGGAATTATATTACTTAGAAACTTGAGATGGTTAAACATCATAAAGATTCAGCAGTTGCTAAGCGTTAAGATTCTAATGAGAAGCTGATGAAACAAAATAAAACTTTCAAGGACAAACTTATAACCCTTTGTCCTATTCCTCTTCCTTTTTATCACCATCTTTTCAAACGTACAAAGAAGGAACTGCTGGAAAAACTAAATGGAAATAGAACGCAAAAACAAACCCTTCATTCTTTATGAGGAAGTGCTAGAACTGCAAGATAAAGATCTGAATTCAAAGTGTTTGTTGCAAATTTCTTTATAGAGATATAGGGAGGAAGGGGTGGGGTGGTTGCTGTGCTTGTTTTCTGGGCTCCAGAAATTATTAAAGGAAAACTAGTGAGGTTTAGAGAAGGATTTTTACACTTAAAAGAATACAATATCACAGCCTGTACAGAATCAGGGAAACACTTAGCCCAAATTTGACTCTCCATCACCAGTTTAATGGGCAATATGTTTATCTCCTGAGGCTTGTGGTATGATGCATGATGTAGAACAGGCATGTCAAACTGCCAGCCCACGGGCTGGATGTGTCACGCCGAAATTGCACCCACCCCATTGCCGGCAATGGGGAAAAAGTAACAATATGTCATGTGACATGACATCGCAAGTTTGACATGCTTGATGTAGAATATGTTTTGCTCTGCAGTACATTGTCATTAATGGGCATTCAAGTGATCTTGCAGCTTCTTCCCAATGGTTGCTTTATTTAGTGCTCAGTGGCATCAATAGCAGGAAGGAAAGAAGGACCATCATTCTGCTTCTTAGCAAACTTGGTGAAAGACTTCCTGAAAAAGAAGGTAAAGTGGAGTTCTGAACTGGCTTAGGGGTGGAGATGCCATGGCTATGGCCAAAAAGAAACTAATATGTCCATTCTCATTGCTCTTGCATATTTGATATTGCTAGAGGTGAGCACTTTCACATCACTTTAGGAACTATGACAACCAGGAGCCTAACAGAAGAGTTTGAATTTCTAATCTTTTGCTCTAAAACCAGATATCTTAAACCCTCCTAATAAGTAGAACTTTGGAGAATATCAGGGACCATTAGCTATTAGAATTCTTTGCAATGGAACTGTGCATATTGAAATAAAGCATTATACCCTGTAAAATTTAGCAATTATTAAATTTACCATTGGGTACCTACTGCTTATTGAAATTCTATTCTAGGTACTTTAAGGGTGCAGTTGAAGTGTTTCATCTTAATGGCAGCCCTGACTATGCAAGGAATGCATCTGAACAATAATATATTGATATTCAAGGCCAGGTTGAGGGCAGATCATCCTGGAGAAAGTCTAACTATTTTGTCATAAGAGCTGACACTGACTTAATGTCACTTAATTAAACCATCAATCAGAGGAAATTTTGAAGAGTAGGTGAAAGGAGATCATAGCTCCTGGAACTTCATTTTTGTTTATTTCTGTCTTAACTTTATTACATAATTAATCATTTGGGATGTGGTAAACCAATTTTAGCTAAGGGGAGAAATGCACACCTAGATTTTGAATTATATAATTAGGAAGAGAAAATTTCAGACTCTGAATGCAGATTGGGTTGCTTCCTATGCAAATATCAATTGCATTTTTCATATAGTTTTGACTGACTACGGAGGAAAACATTGTTAGATCTAATTTGACCCTTATATAAACTAAATAGAACGATGTACAACAATAAAAGTGTATGTGTGTCTTTGTATAGTATTTTTTAACTTAACAAAACATCTGTTGGTATCACTGTAATATTATTGTTTGTTATTGTCTATTCTTGTATTCTTATCACTTATTTATTATATATTTTGAGCTGCATTCTTCTTGGTTTCAAATCCCAAATTGTTTATGTGGAATTGTCATCTATGACTTTTTATTTGAAAAAGTAGAGGTTTATTGCTTTATACTTCAAGAAAGTTAGGAGAGAGGGGGAAAAAAGATCCACAAAATAATGTACAAGCTCTAGAGGAATAAAAAGCAAATGATTTGACTGAATCCAGTTGGTGCAACAATAGTACGAAGATATATTATCTTCATTTTCTGTTTTCTGTTGTTCTATTTTTCATAGTTGAACATTAAAAATATGCTGGTTATTTTGGGGGCCTTTCAATAGAAACATGAATAGTACTTCTTGCGAACTGTTTTTCAATATGCTTCAGCATTAAATGTAAGCAGTTGTTAGATTTATGCTCAGATAGGGATGAGTTTCAATACTAATATATCAATTAAACCCTACTGAAATAACATCAGGAAAGAGAAAATTATGGAAAATAATAATAAATAGAAGTGTTACTGAATGTGGGAGTATGCAAACCTTCTTTGGACTGCACTCTTTATTACTTCTATAGCCTTATCCATCAGGACTAGTATTTGTAATATGACTCAGGTTAAAAATGGGCCTGAAAAACAATGGAATATTTATTAAGGGTGTGACACTGCAAGATCATAACATTGGAGGATATTATAACCTAGCATTTCAGCATAAAAAGCCTTCTGAAATTGAGGTCAGTGCCTTGGTAGGACATTCTTTTACTAGAAGAACTAAGACATTAGTCTAGTACAGTGGTTCTCAACCTTTTTAATGCCGTGACCCCCAACCGGTCATAGGTAGAGGATTACTCAACCGGTCGCAAGTCAAGGACTACTCAACTGGTGCAGCACCATTTGCAGAATGGGACTTTTGGCGGGCTCAGCAGGGCAGAGACAGCCTGGACAATTCCTATTGGCTTTTGAAAGCCAATAGAATTAGACTCTATTAAAGAGAGTCTATTCTGTTGGCTTTCAAAAGCCAGTAGAATAAAAGGGAGTAGCACAGCTAAGGAAAAGGGGGAAAAAATTGCGGACTACGTTGTTTGGCGACCCCCGTGAAATGATCGTTCGACCCCAAATGGGGTCCCGACCCACAGGTTGAGAACCACTGGTCTAGTAGATGGGAGGGGTTTGTTATAAAAGTGGCATTTACTCTTCTATGAGACACACAATCCAATTGCCCAAGAAACAAAGTAAAAAAGTTATAACTGGCAAAGAGTTTTCACTATCAGAATCCCAAACTATGAGATATCATTTATGCATCTGTTGCATCTATTTAACATATATACTTACTTTATATATGTATTTATTAACACATTTGTAGGGCTGCCCATGTCACATAGGGTGATTCTGGGTGGCTTAAAACACTAAAATTTCTCACTGTAAGAACCCATAATCCCTTAACCCATACTTATAACTATAATTCATTATGTGAACTTGATGATTATTAATGAGATTGCTGTAAAGCAGTATTACTAATGTGAATGCTATTAGTGTGAGTGAATAAATAAAGTGAACACGATATACTTGTTGTCATCGAGCAGAAGAATATGTTTTGAGCACTAACATATTATGAAAAGCAGATGCAATAGAATGACCAAAATTTGACCCTAGGAAAAGAATATCTCTAGAGAACTAAACAGCTATGGAAATCAACGTTGAAATCAGACAGAGCTGGAAAAAAATCATATAAGAAAATTAATCATCATGCAGCAAATCATGTTTGCTTCAACAATCTAAGAGTCAATGAAAGGACAGCTGAAGTGACACATGATGGAACAAGGTTGACAAAGGACAAATAAGAAGGCTGAATTGCTGCCTAGTTGGAAGACCCTAATCTGTGCATGCAATTATTATCTACAGAGCACTCCTGCCTTTCCCAAACCCCCACATATCACTTGACCAAGGTATAGTGGAACAAGTGCATATGAGTGTGTTTGTGTGTGTGATGTTTAATCAGTTGTAATTATTAAAGCTTTTATAGGTTAATAGAGGCTCTCTCTGTGATATGTGTTCCCTTCAGCATTTCATTACTGAGTAAGAAACCAAATCTGTAACAAGGAAAACATAAGTGGGGAGTGTGCATCTCTTTATGAAATGGAAAGGGCTGTGTATTCCAGGCTCTTTTTTATTGCTTGATGGTATAAGAACATACAGTCAGCACCTTGTATTTAGGATACACTTCATTTGCCTTTATTCCTGGGAAGGGATTCCTTTGTCAACTATTTGTGATGTAAAGCCCTGGCTTGCAACAGAAAACTTCCCTTTAGGCTGCTATTACTCTCCAGGAGCTGCTGGTGTTAATTAAAAGTAACCCTGAAAAGACAGAAGGAGAGGGAGGGACGGAGGGAGGGAGAGAAAGAGAGAGAGAGAGAAAGGGAGCACTATTTTCAGCTTACTTTGAAATAAACTGGACTATTATTTTCTGTTTATATATCTTTCAGCCAAGAAAAGATGGGGACAGTCGGGAGATATTTCTGAATAGCCTTCTCAGAGTCATAAAGAACACTGGAACACACACACACACACACACACACACACACACACACACACACGGGGGGGGGGAGGGAGATGGAGAAGGAGAAAGGAAGAGAGATAGAGACAGAGAGAAGCAGACTCACTTGCCTCAAAGGGGAACATTCTATTGACAATTTTGGATTTGAGAATTATGGTGGCCCAGTCTATAAGTTTTGTGTGTGATTTTATAGGTTGATAGAGGCCTATAGAGGTTGTTGGATTTTTATTGCTGATGATTTTTAACCGGTTGCTAGCTGCCCTGAGCTTTTAGTCCAATGTTTGAAAAAAAAAAATAGCTACACAAAGGAAGTGTGGCTGCTGCACTTGACTTTATGTGATGTTTAGTGCAACAGCCAATGAATTATTTAATTTTTTGATGCTGAAGGGAGGGGAAATAACACCTTTCACAGGCTATTTAATATTTTAAATTTATGGACACCAACCTGGAGTGTCATTCTTGGACTGATGACTTGCCCTCCCCTTCCCTCTACAGCACAACTTATGAAAAGCTATCAGGAGAGAGGGAAATTTTTGAAGGCCTGAATAATTGAATTTCCTTCATGTTGTACTGTTTTATTGCAGCAGGAGATAGAGAACTATGTCATAAAACCTGACATTGCAAACTATGGCTTGCAAATCAGATACGAACTACTACTTTCATTGTTGTTTGCATGCATGAGAGTGCATGTGTGTTTGTACATGTGTGTATGTGTGTGTGTGTGTGTGTATTCTGTTCTGAAGAATACTCAGTAATTGCTGGTAAGTTAGGATCAATTCACATCTCACAATATCCAAATATTGCCATAATAGTTAGGTGTTTCTAAGCAGAGTTGCTTTTTATAAACTATGATATTTAGACCAGAATACAGAAGTTATGCAAGTGCATTTTATTTTTGAAGTGCATTTTATTTTTTTTTCAGAGCAGATGCAAAATGTTTTTTTATATATATAATTTTTTATTATTTTTTTTCATCAACATATGTTAATTTTTCCAATCAACAAGTTGTCTGGAGTTTGCTATGCTAATACATGTTCAATTCCTAATTCTTCATTCTCTTCTCTAACCAAGAATAAAATAAATTCCAAATTTGATAGTAGTCTGTATCTTCTTTATCTTTCAACCTCATAGTTAATCTGTCCATCTCTGCAAATTCCAATATTTTCCTGATTATTTCTTTCTCTGATGGCAGTCCTTCATTCTTCCAGTATTGTGCAAAAATTATTCTCACTGCTGTAGTGATATGTAAAATTCAATATAGTTTCTGCTTATTAGTCTTTTCAGGCATAATGCCTAGTTAAAAAAATTCAGGTTTAAAATCCACTTGTTCGCCCAATATTTTTTCTAACCACATATGTATATTTTTCCAATAGGCCTTTGCCTTACCACATGTCCACCAAATGTGGTAATACGTCCCTGTGTTATGTTTACATTTCCAACATCTATCTGACATATTTTTAAGCATTTTTGCTAATCTTGCTGGTGGAAGGCAGATGCAAAATGTTCTGAAGGTGGAGGATGTTCCATCATCATTTTTGGATTGCTCTTTGATTGACTGCTGCATACCTTCCTGCAGAGAATTTGGGCTTACAGTATTAGATCTAACTCATATCTGAGGGACCCCTTACTCCAATTGTCTCTGTCCACATGATACTGTAGGTTCCAGCATGGTGAACTACTCTGTCTATTAAACATTGTCATATTGTGGGTCTGAAGAAACGTGCCTTCTCAGTCATGGCTCCCATTCTCTGGAACTGCATCCTGCCTCCAATTAAGGACAGTGCCCTTTCTCCTGAGATTCCAGAAAGCTCTTAAATACCAGCTTGCATCCTAGGGTGAATGAATTTTGAGGGACCTCTTGTGATATACGTTGCTTTTGAAATTGTTTTCGCCTGGGCTGTCAAGTGGTTTCATGCATTAATTTTATTTTATTTTTTCTTTGTACCCTATCCATAATTATTTATTAATGAAATCATCATCGTCATCGTCATCATCATCATCAGTCATCCTGTTGTAAGTGGTTATGAATCCTTGTGTGTTTTCCTGGAGATCTGGCAGGCACTTCAAATGAGGTCTTAGTTGCCATCTGGAATGGGTGGTGGTCAAAAGCCTTTGATCAGATTGTTGAAGTGTGCATTCTTCCTGCTTGTAGGTCTTTGGGGGCTCCTTGGTATTCCAATATGATTCAGTGAACCATGCCAGTGAATCCAACTGAACTTATGAAAAATCCCACATTAGGAATTGACTGAGGCCTTGAGAAGGAGTGTGATCCTATAACACTTGTGGGTGGAAAGAAAGAAAGAAAGAAAGAAAGAAAGAAAGAAAGAAAGAAAGAAAGAAAGAAAGAAAGAAAGAAAGAAAGGACTTTATTATTGCAATTACCTGTTTTACAATCCACCAAAATCTTAAAAGGTCTGGTCTCAAAGGAATTCTTGGTGACTCTCAAAAACATGTTGAGATCTTTGCAAATAATTGCATATGAAGATGATTTTTTAAATAAATTATTAAAAAAACCTTTTTACCTCCATATACAGTATACTATTAATCATAATCACAAAGCAGTTGCTTTCAGCACAGGAACACTTACTTGAGATTACTTGATCACTCATCCACTAGTTTAAACCATGTCATAAGACCTCTCACTGGGGTTGAGAGAGAGTAAGGAAGAAAACTATGGGTAAAGGTCTGGGAAATGTTGCTGTGCAGTAAAACAAAAACCAAAAAAATGGACAGTTTTTATTTCCAGTTGTTTTCTAGTTAGAGGAAATACTTTTACTTGTCTAGATGCAGGAATTAAGTGAGTAGTAGTGAAAGGGATTTTTCCAAAAGAAAAAGTTTTGGCCAAGGAAAAAAAGCCATTGCAACTCTACCCAACTTTTATGGGTAGAAAAAGCAAATTCCAGGACAAAATTCAATTTGATTTCTTTCAGTTTGCATTTATATTTAATTAAAAGTGACTTTGGTTAAGATGATTATGCCCCAGTTATGTTTTCAATCATTATCTTCTATTAATAATTGCAAATTGTTAATACTTTTCCTTAGAAGGCTACCTCCAAGGCTTACAGGAGCCGTGTGCAACCTTCAGGTTTCCGGTGGTGCATGTCAGGGGTTCCTATTTCAAGACAGAAAGCAATAATGCTTGATTTTTACCAAGACATGTGATTGCATTGCTTCTTTCAATTAAGTCTCTTATCCACTCATTAAGGAGTTGGATAATCAGATAAGATGAAGCTGTTCAAAGCGAAGAGTGAATAAAGGAGCCAATGACGCTTATTTCCCTCATGAGCAATTGGTAGGCTGAAGAGTTTCTGGCATTTACATCTATTGCCTTAATAAGAATTGAGAAATGAACCTTTGATGATAAAGCAAATACACTTAAACTTCTTTGGATTTCATAGGGCTTCTCTATGAAGCAGTCACTCGTCAGACAAAACAAGATCCATTTGAAAAAAAAAAGTTCATTGGCTCTGGGTTATACTACAGTCTTTATACTAAATGGTGAGGTTGCCAAGGTAAAACCTGCTGTGCAATTTGAGCTCCAAGCCAGAAATGATATATGACTTAAGTCAAAATGGGATTGTATTGCTCTGAGTAATGATAATCTTTGGGCCTGTATGGCTCCAGGTCTGAAATCGATGATTTGGGAAGATGTTGGACTAGGACAGTGATGGCGAACCTATGGCACACGTGCCAGAGGCGGCACTCGGAAGCCTCTCTGTGGGCACGCACGCCATTGCCCCAGCCCCGCCTCCCCATCAGCAGCCCCCCTGGAGGAGAGTTGCCCCCAGGTGCGGCCCACACAGAGCAGCATGGACAAGCACATGGTAACGGGGCAGCAGGGACAAAACTTCGCACTCATGCCCTGTCACGTGCAGATGATGCTGCAGGGCATGGGCAGCAGGCCAGGGGCAGAGTGGGTGGGACGGGGGCAGCCCTGGGTGGTTTTTGGGCACTCAGTCTGTAAAAGGTTCTCCATCACTGGACTAGGATATGTTGACTGTTGAGCTCCAGATCATTTGCAATAGATCTGTAGGAATTTCTAGCTCTCAATAATTTAAGAAGAGCAAAAAACAAATCAATTAGACTTTTAAAGTTAAGGAAGCTTAAGATACATCTGAAATTATATACACAAGCTCTAGTACTGATATTGAACACTCATTTCTGAGCCAACACTTAGAACTTGCCCCTAATTCCATACTTGCTAAAGCTGATCTGTGGTTGGTTCCAGTGCTGGTTTTGCATGTCTTCAAAGTTTCAATTCTGCTTAGAAGCAATGTGTGCCTTTATGTAGCTATGCAATTATGTATATCTCATTGCAAGTGTCCCCATACAAAATATGTGAAATGGAATTACTATCTGAAGGTGGTAATCACTGTAGGCCATATCTGGAAACCAGAATAGGGACAAATACATTTTTCTGATGTCTATTACTAAAATAGCTTTCTTCCACTTCATTTAATGATACCAACAACTGCCATAGATTCTAGACAAGTTCCTCTCTATCTCTTTTGCTCTCTAGTTGCTCTATCAGCTTATTTATCTCTTCTTCCTTCACAGAGAAACAATATCTTGATCCTAACTAGTGGCAGGTTGGGACATAGCCAGGTTAAAAGTTATGGAGGAATATCTTAGAATTTCAGTCTACAGTAGAATTAATTTATGTGAGAAACAAGATAGGGAGGGCATTTTGAGTATGCATTTTGGAATTCATTCTAATTCTTTTAACGGTATCAACTAGATTTGTGTGTGTGTATGTGTGTGTGTGTGTGTGTGTGTGTGTGTGCTTCCCTATTCTGGGAAGCATGGGACAGGCTGCATTCTGGTTTATGTGACTGCGAAAGGAACTTAGAAGGGAGCAATAAGCCACATTCCAAGCTACTGTCCATCTGTTTCTTCCTTTGAGATAATTGTCAAACTTTTCCAGAATTTTTTACTCTATAGTGCTGGTCTGATTCAAATTTGATTCTTATTCTAGTTCAATTTCTATATTGTTATTATTCTGACAAAGTCCTTCTTGCTAGGTGGCTGAGTGGAAAGAAAAAAGGAATTTAATTGGACCTTCTGAGACCCCAGGTATATGTTTGAGCATCTACACCTAAGGTTGATTGATCCACTCGTTTCAATAGTACACATGCAAGTAACAGTTTTAACTTAGACTAGTTTGTTGGTTAATCAAGTTTGTGTCTAAATATAGAAAGAGTCTTATATTATAGTTACAGGTCAAAAGAGTTTCTGCCATAACTGTTCATACCAGCATTTACATTCCTATATGTAATTATATTTATATCCATCAGTAGAAGCTCTTACTTTCATAGGACAGAAAACAATAGGCCTTTCATAACTTTTTTTAAAAAAATAGAATATATACCAAATATTGTGGTTCCAGCATTTCATCCTTTTCTGAAAATTAGGCAGCCATTCTGAAATCCATTGTGTTTTCAATAAATTAATTTAACAAGTCATGCTTAATGGATGAATTGTTATGATATCTCCTTTGAGATGCCAACACTTTTATGTCAAACAGTATAAATATTCACAACATTTTTTTTTGTTATGCCAAGCCATCTTGCAGTGTTTTAATCCTTCTAAAATCATTCTTCCAAACAAAACATGCTGGGGCAGTTACAAAAGACTCTGTGGCTCCAGCCATTAGCTCTGGCAATGTGCAAATATGGGCATGTTTTAATGCTCTAATCTATGGACATCTCAAATGAAATAAGAATCAAACATGGAAAAACAACATTTTTTTTTCATGGCAGCAATAGCAACAAAAATAAAATATGGTATTCAAGAACAAGAAGAAAGGTAAGACATTTTATTCCTCCTCATACTTGCCTATTTATGAATCCAAAGCCTGTGTGATTATTATTGTTTAGATTTAATGTTTGTATTAGATTGGCCAATTTTCATAGGATAAATTACCAAAATTTTATCTTTTTTTGGAGGGCGGGATGCTCTGTATTGTATTGCATTGCATTGTTTTCAGCTGACCTTATCCCGCATCCAGTTGTTTACCCCATCTTTATAATAGGATTGGATTATTTTTAACTTCAAGCTTAAATTATACCTCCCAGGAGAAATGGTATGAAGCCATAACTGTAAACTTTCCATACTCCACAGACTATCATGCACATGCGGGTACAACAAGAGTTCAAATATGGATACATCGAATCATTAATGCATGTCACTTATCTGTAGAGCTAGAGAAGTAATTCATTCCAAAATTTTAAAATACACATGAAATTATATTATTTTGCACTATCTTGATATCTTTTCAGAATTGTGAATGGGGTCCACAATACAAAACATATATGTAAAACATGTGGTGATAACAAAAGCAGTTGCCATCAGAGTAAACACTGGCTGCCCAAACTTTTTGCCATACATTTGAAAGATAAATTCACTACTTACAAAATTAGCAGTAATAAATGAACCTCAGCCTGAATACATGAAAATACAAGTATGTATACAGAAAAAGACAAGACTTTCCCCCAAACCTTTAGTAGATCAAAGGACAAAGTTTGAATACCTAGAAGTCTAGGTCATGACCAAATGCATGTCTCTTCTCTCATTTCATCTTCCTCAACTCTGCCATAAATTCCAGGGCATGATGGATCCTCAAGCTAGGAGAGGTCATGTATTGTATTGAGTGCAATACAACCGATAGTCTCAGTTATTTTAAGTCGTGATCAAGGCTTTGGATGGACTGTTAGGCAACAAGACTGAATCAACTTCTTTTCAGTCCATGTATTATTATTTCCAGCAGAAAGGAGTAAGGAATCAGCTTCTAACTTTTAAAATGGAATAAAACATAAACATTACCATAATTACCTCCAGACACTGGATTAACAGCATCACTAAACTTTCCATGAATAAGATATATAGCCCCATGCCAATGACTTCATGTGAATCAAAAGTGATCAAGCCCCACAAAACAAAGGTCTAGGTTTGGATATGTCTCTCTCTCCATTAATCTTCCCGCCATACTGACTAGAACTAGAACTAAAGGAAGGAATACTACTACAACACTATACCTCCCATTACCCAAACCTGAGCAGGTCCAAAGTAAATCATGATCAATGATATCAAAAACCATCAAGAGATCAATAACAACTAGGTTGATCATTCTAGTCCTAGGAGATCCAAATCTTGTCAGTACTATACCCAGCCTGATACCTGACTAGAAGGGGTGCAAATAATCTGCTTTCTCCAGGTCTTCTGAAACTGCAATTTGACCAACTTCTTAGTAACTTACACCATTCTGAGAAAAAGGAAAGTGTGAGAAAAATACTCTAAATAACACCACTGTGATTTGTTTAAGAGATAAACTTGAAAAGATTTTCAGCCTTTTTAATAATTCTGGGGGGGGGGAACAGTAAGAACTCAGGTATGTTACTTACTATAGTGAGATAGTTACATAGTTCATTCTCTTATGCAGCATAGCTGTAATCTTCTTATCTGTTTTGTTTGTTCTTTGATGAAGCTGAAACTTCATTATTATGATACCAACTACAATTTTGAAAGCAGGAATCCTAGATTAATATTATATGGGAAGAACAAATATTATGACTGAATCCCAAATTTATGGATTATTGCTATTTTTTAAAAGTGTCACATGCCATTCAGAAGCAAATAAGACTCTTTGTTCCCATGTGTGACATATAAGGAACATTCCAGCATTTTAGGTCTGACCAGCTTTTGTTCTTCTGTGAGCAATACATTACATTTTATAAGCAAGTCCATGGGATGAAGTGCTATGGAGTGTTTTGGCTTCATTCCATAATTTAGCAGGAAAGGACAAGAGCATAAATGGAGCAGGGATGATTGATCTGTGAGCCATAACTCAATCCAAGGGGGCTGTTTCTGGAACTTGATCAGATGCCAAGAATATTAAAAGGCACAAATACATTTATGAATCACAAAGTGCTCACCAATGATGCTTAGAATTGAGTCCATCTATTTATTAATTAAACTCAACTGAATTGTAATAGCATTTAATGTTCATTAGCCCTTTATTAGCATAATACAGCAGGTTTTTATATGGCTTTGTACATCTCTCTGGAAGTGTTCATAATTGAAAGTTTCCTGTTTCTATTGAATAGCCATTCCAGAAATTAAATGATATGTGTACCAGACAACTTCTTTCTCTATTGACTGCCTGAGAAAGTTGCACAGTTTTAGAATTTATATCTCTGTCTTGCTCATTTTAAGAATGGATTTTCTTCTGCTCTCACATATTTTTGTGAGGATTATAGCAGCCACTTTTTATAGCACTACTGCCAATGTTTTAATAAGCATCCTAATTCTTAATTAAGAAATATAATTATTTTATTTAGGACAGTTAAGTAACTGTGTTAGTAACTGTGAGAGGGATCTCAATGTCCTTGTGGACAATCACTTAAATATGAGCCAGCAGTGTGCTGCAGTTGCCAAAAAGTCTAACACAGTGCTAGGCTGTATTAACAAAGGGATAGAATCAAGATCACATCAAGTGTTAATACCACTTTATAATGAGTTGGTAAGGCCACAGTTGGAATACTGTATTCAGTTTTGGTCACCACGATGTAAAAAAGATGTTGAGACTCTAGAAAGAGTACAGAAAAGAGAAACAAAGATTATTAGGGGACTGGAGGCTAAAGCATATGAGGAACGGTTGTTGGAATTTGGGTTTGTCTAGTTTAATGGATTTACTTTATGGATTACTGCCTTGTCGTGGCGAAGGGGCTTGCATAGCTCAATGAAGCTATAAGCTATGCCGTGCAGGGCCACCCAAGACGGACAGGTTATAGCAGAGAGTTCTGACAAAATGTGATCCACTGGAGAAAGAAATGACAAACCACTCCAGTATCTTTGCCATGAAAACCCCATGGACAGTACTAAAAGGAAAAAAGATATGACGCTGGAAGATGAGCCCCTCAGGTCGGAAGGTGTCCAATATGCTACTGGGGAAGAGCAGAGGGCTAGTACTAGTAGCGCCAGAAAGAATGAAGCGACTGGGCCAAAGCTGAAAGGATGCTCAGCTGTGGATATATCTGGTGGTGAAAGGAAAGTCCGATGCTGTAAAGATTTTTTCTCCATAGGAACCTGGAATGTAAGATCCATGAATCAAGGCAAGCTAAACGTAATCAAAAAAGAGATGACAAGACTGAACATCGACATCTTAGGAATCAGCAAAATACAATGGACAGGAATGGGTGAATTTAACTCAGATGACCATCAGGTATACTACTGTGGGCAAGAATCCCTCAGAAGAAATGGAGTAGCCTTCATAGTCAATAAAAGAATAGGAAAAGCAATACTGGGATACAATCCCCAAAATGACAGAATGATCTCAATTTGAATCCAAGGCAAACCATTCAATATCACAGTAGTCCAAAACTATGCCCCAACCACTGGTGCTGAAGAGGATGAAATTGACCGGTTCTATGAAGCCCTACAGCACCTTATAGAATTAACACCAAAAAATGATATCCTTCTCATCATGGGGGATTGGAATGCTAAGGTAGGAAGCCAAAAGATAACCGGAATAACAGGCAAGTTTGGCCTTGGAGTACAAAATGAAGCAGGGCACAGACTAATAGAATTTTGTCAAGAGAATACAATGGTCATAACAAACACTCTTTTCCAACAACCCAAGAGACGGCTCTATACATGGACATCACCAGACGGTCAACATAGAAATCAGATTGACTATGTGCTCTGCAGCCAAAGATGGAGAAGCTGTATACAGTCAGTAAAAACAAGACCAGGAGCTGACTGTGGCTCAGATCATGAGCTTCTCGTTGCAACATTTAGGCTTAAATTGAAAAAAGTAGGGAAAAGCACTAGGCCACTCAGGTATGAACTAAATCATATTCCTGATGAATATACAGTAGAGGTGACAAATAGATTTAAGGAATTAGATCTGATAGACCGAGTGCCTGAAGAACTATGGATGGAAGTTCGCAACATTGTACAAGAGGTAGCAACTAAAACCATCCCAAAGAAAAAGAAATGCAAGAAAGCAAAATGGCTGTCTGACGAAGCTTTGCAAATAGCTGAGGAAAGAAGGGAAGCGAAAGGCAAAGGAGAAAGAGAAAGATACACCCAATTGAATGCAGAATTCCAGAGAGTAGCTAGAAGAGATAAGAATGCCTTCTTAAATGAACAGTGCAAAGAAATAGAAGAAAACAACAGAATAGGGAGGACCAGAGATCTCTTCAAGAAAATTGGAGATATGAAGGGAACGTTTCATGCAAAGATGGCCATGATAAAGGACCAAAATGGCAGAGACCTAACAGAGGCAGAAGAGATTAAGAAGAGATGGCAAAACTACACAGACGAACTATACAAGAATGAGCTTAACATCCCAGATAACCACAATGAGATGGTCACTGACCTCGAACCAGACATCCTAGAATGTGAAGTGAACTGGACCTTAGAAAATCTGAGCAACAACAAAGCTAGTGGAGGTGACAGTATTCCAGCTGAGCTATTCAAAATCTTAAAAGAGGATGCAGTAAAAGTGCTAACACTCCAGCAAATTTGCCAGTGGCCACAGATTTGGAAATTTGGACTCAACAGTGGCCACAGGATTGGAAAAGGTCAGTTTACATTCCAATTCCAAAGAAAGGCAATGCCAAAGAATGTTCAAACTATCGCACCATTGCACTCATTTCACATGCTAGTAAAGTTATGCTTAAAATCCTACAAGCTAGACTCCAGCAGTATGTGGATCGAGAACTACCAGAAGTGCAGGCAGGATTTCGAAGAGGCAGAGGAACTAGAGATCAAATTGCCAACATATGCTGGATCATGGAGAAAGCTAGGGAGTTCCAGAAAAACACCTACTTCTGCTTCATTGACTATGCTAAAGCCTTTGATTGTGTGGATCACAACAAATTGTGGCAAGTTCTTAAAGATATGGGAGTACCAGACCATCTCATTTGTCTCTTGAGAAACCTATATGCGGGTCAAGAAGCAACAGTGAGAACTGGACACGGAACCACTGATTGGTTCAAAATTGGAAAAGGAGTCCGGCAAGGCTGTATACTGTCGCCCTGCCTATTTAACTTATATGCAGAGCACATCATGAGAAAGGCAGGGCTAGATGAATCAAAAGTTGGAATTAAGATTGCCGGGAGAAATATCAACAACCTAAGATATGCAGATGATACCACTCTAATGGCAGAAAGTGAAGAGGAACTAAAGAGCCTCTTGATGCGGGTGAAGAAGGAGAGTGCAAAAGTTGGCTTGAAACTCAACATTAAGAAAACCAAAATCATGGCATCCGGCCCTCTCAATTCCTGGCAAATAGATGGGGAAGAAATGGAGGTAGTGACAGATTTTATTTTTCTGGGCTCAAAGATCACCTCAGATGGGGACTGCAGCCAAGAAATTAAAAGACGCTTGCTCCTGGGGAGGAAAGCTATGGCAAATCTAAACAGCATTCTAAAAAGCAGAGACATCACCCTGCAGCCAAGAAATTAAAAGACACTTGCTCCTGGGGAGGAAAGCTATGGCAAATCTAGACAGCATACTAAAAAGCAGAGACATCACCCTGCCAACAAAAGTGCGTATAGTCCAGGCCATGGTTTTCCCAGTTGCAATGTATGGCTGTGAAAGTTGGACCATAAGAAAGGCTGAGCACAAAAGAATTGAGGCCTTTGAACTATGGTGCTGGAGAAGACTCCTGCGAGTCCCTTGGACTGCAAGGCGTTCAAACCGGTCAGTCCTAGAAGAGATCAACCCCGACTGCTCTTTAGAAGGCCAGATCCTGAAGTTGAAACTCAAGTACTTTGGCCACCTAATGAGAAGGAAGGATTCACTGGAGAAGAGCCTAATGCTGGGAAAGATTGAGGGCAATAGAAGAAGGGGACGACAGAGAATGAGATGGATGGATGGAGTCACTGAAGCAGTAGGTGTGAATTTAAATGGACTCCAGAAGATGGTAGAGGACAGGAAGACCTGGAGGAATGTTGTCCATGGGGTCGCGATGGGTCGGACACGACTTCGCAATTAACAACAACAACAACAGTTTAATGAGAGAAAGATAAGGGGTGACATGATAGCAGTGTTCTCAGGGGTTGCCACAAAGAAGAGGGAGTCAAGTTATTCTCCAAAGTGCCTGAAAGCAGGACAAGAAGCAATGGATGGAAATTAATCAAGGAGAGAAGCAACCTAGAACTAAGGAGAAATTTCCTGACAGTTAGAACAATTAATCAGTGGAACAACCTGCCTCCAAAATTTGTGAATGCTCCATTGGAAGTTTTTAAGAAGAGTTAAGACTGGACAGCCATTTGTCTGAAATGGTATAGGGTTTCCTGCTTGACCAGGGGGTTGGATTAGAAGACCTCCAAGGTCCTTTCAACTCTATTATTATTATTATTATTATTATTATTATTATTATTATTATTATTATTGTTGTTGTTGTTGTTGTTGTTGTTGTTGTTTTATTGTTGTTGTTGTTGTTAAGAATAAACAATATCATTTACTTGTCATGGTTCCAACAGATGAAACCCTTTAAAAGAACTTCAAGGCATTGTTTACCTTAAAGAATCCTTTATTCGAAAAACAAAGCATTGGCACTACATAAACTGAATTCCTCCCCCCCCTGGGCACAATTGTCTCCTCCAATTAACAGTCATAAATCACATTCCCCAATTAGCTTGAAGTGTGGGCTTTCTCCCCAGTTTGCCAAATCTTTATCAGCTCTGGACCCAATAACCTTGATTCCAAAGGCTGAGTTACTGTTGTTATGACTTACTGGACTCTCATCCACATCCTCCCTTCCAGCATCATCCAACTCTAAAAGCGAAAGAGAAAACATGGCTACATTTTCATCTGTTGTCAAAACAAGAATGTTCCAATGTTAGCAGCATTGACATTACTTTTATTGTTTATTTACTGCTGCTGCATTCTTTCCACCAGGAAAATGGGTTGCCAGAACACACAAAAATAATTTGAAAGAAAAGATTTCTATCCAAACGTGCTGAAAAAATTGGTTAGCCAGCTTGCAACCAAGGTAGTTTAAGTCCTGCTGGCATGTTTTATACAAACGTTTTCTCTCTTTAGTCAATATTTGTTGGTTGAAAAGTCAAAATTCTTAAGTGTAATTAGTATGTGCGTGTGTATATGTGTGTATCTCTCACAACAACCATCATCATTTTCTTCATCATCATCAACATCAAGTGTATATGTATATGTATATGATTTATGATATTTTCCTACCTTATGTATTGCCTAAAAGTGATTGTATTGCAAAATGTGATCACATGACTGTAGAGATGCTGCCACAATTGTAAGTGTGAGGATCCATTGTAAATCACTTTTTTCAGTGTCAATGTAACTTTGGTTGGACAGATGGTGGAATGTAGCCAGTGGTGGGATTCAGCCAGTTTGCACTATTTTGGCAGAACCAGTAGCTAATTTTTTGTTGCCCAGGCCCAGAATGGACTCCCAGAAGCAGCATCCACACAGAGAACCAATTGTTCACATATTTGAATCCCACCACTGAATGTAGCCCAGAATCATAGGAAGGGAGGGTGTTTTTTCCAGGGAGCAAAGAGAGCAAGAAGCTTTGAATCTTTGATATGCAGGAAAATGATGAAGGTGGATCCCGCCAGCTCTTTCCAGTGTATATCTAATGATACAGGTATCATTTAGTCTGGTAAAATTTCTGTCTATAGGCAAGCAATAATAAAGAAGTTACTTTGAAGTAACTCCTTGTGTTTAATTTCTTCAGTTTACGGTTGTAAATCAAGAACCACCAGTAGCAGTATAAGAGGAGAGAATCACAACCTGCTTCTAATTGTCTCCCTCATACCATTTGAAATTTTGCATTTAGCAGTAAAGTCTAAAGGAAAAATTTTAAGAGGCTTTGATCAAATGCACTTGAAATCTACTATGGTCAAAAACATAAAAAAGGTAAAGGAGTCCCTGAGGGTTTTACTCTACTAGTCATAGCTGACTTTAGGAGTGGTGCTCATCTTTGCTTTTTTAAGCCATTGAACCAGAGCTGTCCAAAGACATTTCTGCATTCATGTGGCCAGCATGACATCATATGGCAGTGCAAAGCAGACGGTGAAAGATGGAAAGCTGTTACCTTCCCACCAAAATGGTACCTGTTTATCTACTTGTATTTGCATGGTTTCAAACTGCTAGGTTGGCAGGAGCTGAGGCAAATGAAGGGAACTCACTTTATTATGTGAGGTTGGACATGAACCACAGGAGTATAGACCTTCTCTGATAGCTTTGAAGCTACTGAGCCACCATGTGTCTTGGCCAAGAATATAGTTGTCCTGAAAATATAGAATTTTCAAACTGTATTCCCTCAAACATGTCAGATTGCTCTTTATGACCAACAATATATTGGAAGAAATTGGTAAATAGACCAGCAGTCATATCTCCTATATACTTTTTTCTTTACATATTGTTTGAGCACCCAAATAGACACATATAACTCTTGGTGTCATCTCCATAGCTTAACACAACTTCAGGTATTTGGATACCTGTAGGAGAGCCTAACTAGTTATCCTGCCTGCCTATAGTATTCCCTGGCATGGATTACTGAATAAGTCTTACCTCCTTTTCTGCAATGACAAAAGGATAATCACTAATATAGTCTGATCATGGTTTTTATCACTGACTATTTGATGGAATGTATATTTTCCACATAAAGAATATATATGAGAAGAATGGGGCTCTGGGGCATACTAATGACTTCATAGTCCAATGTTATGTGGCACACTGGTCCCTTACTTGCATATCTGAAAGGGCAAATCTATGTATATTCATATGAACCATGTCAGTTCCTCTTTTTTCACATAAGTTAGATGTAAGGAGAGAGGCAAGGCTAGCTCATGGAATGACTCTGGGGCATACTTATATCCTTTTTTCTTGGAAAATATTCAGAAGATTTGAAAATAGCTTAATTTATAGCTTCCTCCCTACTTTTTTTTCAATGCTCAGATTTTATCTTCCTTTTCCATACTTGAGTTTTTGCCTATTCTGGGTATTTGAAAAGAGACTTCACATTGCTATTATTCATCTCTCCCATTGTTATCTACCATTTTATGGAAAGAGGCAGGAATATATTATGATATTGTTTTTTTTATTTTCCACTGAGTGAAAAATAACTCATAGTGATATGTAAGAAATATTTGCCTGAATGCCTAAAATCTGAAAAACTTAGAAAAACACATCACACATTCCCACTGATTGTTCTAGTTCTTTCACTTAAATTGCAGTTGCAAGTGGAATATGAATGCATAAATCTTTGTCTTTATTTTCCATGAAGCACTTGGGAGAGACTTTCCATGAACTAAACTCATTAACCCTCCCTATAGTGTGAGTTATCTTTGAGATTAGGCATTTGGCTAAACACTGAGAGATTGAGATAGCCATCAGCCAGATAGCCTGAAGGTTTCATTTTATCATGTTATTCTCAATTGGACTAAAGGTACTATTTACTGCATCACAAAGCCCTACTTTGACACAAAGATGCATCCATTAGGCACAGATCTTCATCTCAAACTGTCAGCATCAAAAGCAGTATTTTTTTGTGTGTGTGCTGAAATGGCCAAAAAACAAAGAATTGTGGACTGATTTATTTTGAGTTTGATGCAGGAGTCAAGTGGGGGTTTGAACCCCAATTTGTAACACATATTTTTGAAAGAAAGAAAGGACTGCTTTAGGTAAATGTATCCTTCAGTGATTCTTAAATAAATGTACAGGTAATATAAAGTTTATAGTAAAGCATTAGGAAAAAAAGAATTAGAAAAAACTTTATGAAAAGTTAAAATAATAGATTTTCATATTTACTTAAACAAATGTTTACATATAATGTAAAATACAAATAAAAGAAAACTAGGCAAAAGTATGTACATTTAGCTTGAAAATACTTTAGATATTAATTCACAAATAAAACATAACTATTGAAATACTGTAGCATGAAATTCCATGGCCATGCTAGTGCCCCATTTTTCAAGCTCCCTTAAAATCATCATTATTTTATTGTTTTTGAGGATATGCATGGCCTGTTATAAGGAACTGAGAACGTCAGTAAGTTTGTCCGCTGATTCCTTGTTTCTTAAATTCTGTGAGTGCCCATTGATGCTGAGCTCTTGGATTAGCAATAGACTAATTTTAAATGCTCTCTGTGCATGTCTAGAACTCTTTTGTCATTCTGTGTTTCAGAAAATCTCCAGTGCTTAATTGATACTGAGGTTCATGTACTGTATCTTCTGATTCCTGTTTTCCAGATAACTGTACTGTATTGAAACATTTAATGAATTCTCCTCAAATGGAGAAGTCATGCCCCTTTCAGACTCTACCCTGCAACTGACAACTATTCCTAGAAGTCTACTAAAACATTTATGTATGGGGTAGCACCTACTAGTCTCCAAATGTTGTTGAACAATAGTTATAATAGCCATTGAGAAAAGCTATTGAAATTTTATATTCAATAACATTTGGAGGGAACTGTTGATTGAAAATGAAATCAGTGGTTGGTGATTTCATTTGGAGACAGAATGTGTAGAAATCCTGATAAAAACAATAAGAATTATTGCAATTTGAGTTGTATTTTGCCAATGAAAGTAAAAGAAAGAAAGAAAGAAAGAAAGAAAGAAAGAAAGAAAGAAAGAAAGAAAGAAAGAAAGAAAGAAAGAAAGAAAGAAAGAAAGAAAATAGGAATACACTTGCTACTTTTGCATGTTGCTTTTTTATTTAAAATTTCCGGTTCTCTCTTTTATGAAAATACCATTGGCAGTGGAGATGGAAAACACATGTTCCCATTATCATTTCCTGTTCATCAATGTTGATCTGTCACATGTCACATTTTCTCTCCTTGGAAACATATGGTGAGTGTTAGGGATAATAGCTACAGCATGTTGATCCAAACTTGACAAGTTCTATCTGACACATGAGATGACTGAGTGACATTTGCCTTGACAGATGAAAAGGGGATGGGTGGGGTTTTTTTGACACTCCTTTTATTTCCAGGGATGCTTTAATGGAACAGAAGTCATTGTTTTGGAATATACATACATACATACATACATACATACATACATACATACATACATATTAGTATGATTTTTTTCCACTCTTTCATATCTCTTTTTCCTTTCTCTCTCCTGGTCATTACTAATGTTATGACTGCACAGTCACTCCATGGTTGAAATTATTATATTTTAGGAAGGAAGGAAGGAAGGAGGGGAGGGAGAGAGGGAGGGAGGGAGAGAAAGTTGTTGCTCTTTAGTGCTTTAACATGTTTTCTCTGACTGTCTCTTGAAAGCATGAGACAATCTCTCTGGAACAAGTCCATCTTCATACATAAATGCAGCATCAAAGTGTTGGATCAGAATTTGGCTTAGAATAAAACAACTTTTACAGAAACCACTTTTTTTTTGCTAATCATCATAGGCTTTCCTGTATTTAGATCAGCAATCACTGTTGGAAAAAATATCATGGTGGAAGGTACTTTGTAGTTAATAGTTTAGAGGCAATTATTTTGTAACTGACACTATTTTGTGTTGGAACTCCTAAATAATCCAAAGCCTTGGTATAAAGGGGATCTCAATTGTGAAGTTGAGTATTAAATTTAGAAATAATTTCTTATTGTGTTTCTGCCATGTGATTTTCAGGCTTATATTAGATAATAAACTGGCTATTCCCATTCCTTGAAAAATCTACCTTGGATTCATTCCCCTCCCCTTTTGTCAGTGATTCAAGGTAGATCATACTGAGCTACCAGAGTTATGAATGGAAGTACTACTTTATTATAAGATTACAGTAACAGAATCTTACAAGTTTAATTGTACTCTTCCCTACCTCCTCTGATCCTAATGAGAACTTAAGAGGGTTACTTCATACATTACATTTTTGCTCAGGCTCAGAATTCTTTTAGATCACGGGTATCAAACTCACAATATGATGTGACATGTTGCGATGTATTGTGACTTTTTTGCCATTGCCAGCAATGGGGTGGGTGTGGTTTTGTTATTATGCATCCAACCCACGGGCTGGCAGTTTGACACCCCTGTTTTAGATAAAAGTTTTTGAGAAAGGTAAGGCCCTACATTTAGGCAGGAAAAACCAAATGCACAGATACAAAATAGGTGGTACCTGGCTCAACAGTATTAACTGTGAGAGGGATCTAGGTGTCCTAGTGGACCACACTTAAGTATGACCCAGGACTGTTCTATGGCTGCCATTGTAGTCATAGGTTACATCTACATCTACAGAGGGATAGCATCAAGATCTCAATAAATGATAATACTACATTATATTGCACTAAGGAGACTATACTTAGAATACTGAATCCAGTTCTGGTCACCACAATACAAAAAAAAAAAAAGATTCTGAAATCCTTGAAAATGTGCTGAGAAGAGGAGCAAAGATAATAAATGGTCTATAGATATGTAGTGTTCTCTTACATATAGTGCAACTCTCCCTTCTCTTTTTGTAGACCTGTTTCTTTTGAACAATTTGTATCCAAACATCAGTCCATTCCATTCATGGGTTTCATCCCACCAGGTTTCTGTTATGCCAACTATGTCATACCCTCCCTTGTAGTACTATTGCATCTAGTTCACCTGTTTGTTCCCCAAGCTTTGAGCATTTGTATATAAGCATTTAAGACTTTTGTGCCTGTCCATGCTGATCAGTTGGCAATTGTTCTCACAGATATCTTCAATCTCTTATTGCATCAGGCCATGGTTCCATCATGTTTTACAACTGTAATCTCTGTACCAGTGCCCCAAAAAACTATTATCACATGCCTTAATGATTACCATCTATTTGCACTTACTTCCATTATGATGAAGTGTTTTGAGATATTGGTAAAAGACTGCATGGTTTCATGCCTTCCCCCTACATTTGACTCATTACATTTTGCCTATTGGAAGAACCGCTCCATAGAAGATGCACTTCCCTGTGTATTTCATCTTACCTTGGTGCACTTGGAGGGGAAGAATACTCATGTGCGAATGCTGTTTGTTGATTTTAGTATAGCTTTCAACACAATCATTCCTCAGTGAACAAACTGGACCTATTAGGTTTTAATACTCCTTTATGTAATTGGATACTTGATTTCCTTATTGATAGGCCCCAGTTTGTGTAAGTTGGAAAGAAAGTTTCCAACTCCATCTCCTTGAGTATGGGTTCCCCACAGGACTATGTTCTGAATCCACTACTGTTCACCTTGATGGCCCATGACTGCTGTGCCAAATCTGTTATGAATCATATTGTGAGGTATGCAGATGACACGGCAGTGGTAGGTCTTAACCAGGATGATAATGAAGATGCTTATAGGGAAGAGGTGAAGGCTCTGGGTGACTGGTGGAATAAAAGTAACCTGATTCTAAATGTTAATAAAACAAAGGAAATCATTGTAGATTTTAGAAAGAACTGGCACAGTCATACTCCACTTAGTATCAAGGATGCAGCTGTAGAGATCGTCAACAGTATTAAGTATCTAGGGGTGCAGATAACTAACAATCTGAAATGGTCTGTCCACATATAATCTTTAGTGAAGCATACAAATCAGCATCTGCATTTCCTGCATCAGATTAGGAGAGTACATCTTTCTCCTTCTGACCTGGCCACTTTTTACAGAGGCATGATTGAGAACATTTTAATAAACTACAGCACTGTCTGGTTTAGTGACAGCAGTGCCTTAATCCATACAGAGGTTGGTAAGGACAGCCAAGAAGATCATAGGAAGCTCAGCTTCCTGTATGCAGGATGCTGCTTATGAGCACTATGTGCTTAGTGCTCAAAGCATTGTTAGAGACCCCACACACCCACTTTATGGTCTTTTTTTGTTGCTCCCCTCTGGGAGGAGGTTTCAAAGTATTTCTACCAGGACTATCCGATTCTGCAATAGCTTTGTTCCCTATGCCAGCCATCTGGTAAACTTACAAGATTCATTTTTCTCACCATGCACATGTATTATATATATAATCTGAACTAGACTGTGTTGTTTCTCTGTGTCATATAATATATGTGGGTATATGCATAATTCTTTGAGAGCTGTAGGCAACAAAATTTCATTTTAATGTATGCCGATTAGTGTACATTCAAAATGACAATAAAGTTATTATTCTATTCTATTCTATTCTATTCTATTCTATTCTATTCTATTCTATTCTATATGATAAACAGTTAAGGAAACCATGTATGTCTAGTCTATCAAAGAGAAGAAGTAGGGGATGACATGATAGCTGTCTTCCAGTACTGAAAGGACTGTCATACAGAAGAGGGGTTTGATTGAGGGCAGGGCAAGAAGCAATGGGTGGAAACTTATTTAAGAGAGATCTAACCTAGAACTAAGAATAAATTTCCTGACAGTTGGAACAATTAATCAGTGGAACAACTTGCCTCCTGGAGATGTGAGTGCTCCATCGCTGAAGGTTTCCATCACCATTTTTTGAGGATGGAAGAAGTTGTTTGATTGAGTAGAAGATTGGACTAAAACACCATCAAGGTCCTTTCCAGCCCTATGATTCCATGACTGTTGCCTTGGTTGTGATTATTTCTCCTGTTTGTCAAGGTTGTTTTTAATGCCCATTGCACACTCCTTCCACCTCCTTCTCTGCCTCCCAAAAAAGAACAATAATATTTGACCCAGTTATCTTTGTACTGTGCATGGCTAGTGGATTTAACTACCTTCTGTGTATTCCCAAATATTTATATTTCATCATTTTGTTTGCTTTCACTACTCCAGAATGAGTAAAACTGTAATGATACATGGGAATGATCTCGGAAGACAGGAGGCTCAGACAATATTATAAGTGAATTTTGAGTCCAAAAGAAGGAAGAGAAGGAAGAGGTGGCAATAGTATCTCAGAAGGAACCTGTCTAGTTTTTGAAAGGATAAAAGTGAGAGACAGGAGGGGTATTTTCAGACTTGCAAGACTGATGTTAGCCTTGTGAGGTGGTTCAGACAAGAAGTACAATCAACAATACTAGCACTTTCTTTAAAGTTACATTAACAAGTCTGAAAGTATAGTCAAACCTTCTTTAGCATGTTAATGCAGAATGCTGAACATGGATGAATCTATTACGAGCCACACACACATTACAATGTCTATGTGGCCACTGTGTGAATCAAGCTCTCCAGCTCTCTCTGCTAAATTATGTAAACTCATTCTCAATTTTCTTAAAATAAAAACCATACATATCACTGTTGAGCCATTTATATATTCCCTCTGCAGTATAGTGTCTTCATTTTAGCAACAGTTTCATTGTTGATACACAGACACCTCCTTTTTTAAGGAACTCTTTGATCTTGGTCTCAATTAAATTGAAAGATTTAATTCTGCTGTATTTATAATATTATATGTGTCTATAAATTACATTAAAAATGATTTCCAGTTTTTTTAAATTTCATTGTCATCAAAAAGTCCCATTACAAGATTTGTCTGATGTATTTTTAGACAAGGGTAGATTTTGGTTCAGTTTTTTTTGTTTGTTTGTTTTTTTGAGGTTATCAGTGCAGCATGTTTAATTCCACATCTTCAGATCAACTCTAAGAGTTAACGTGAAATGCAATTCATTTTCTCAAGCTTTGTCGACTCTTTCCTAGATACAGACATAAAATAAGCTGATCAAACCAAGCCATGGCTTCTAATCCCACTACATCCTTACAGAGAGTTGATTATGTTGGAAAGCAAAGGTTGATATCAAAGCTTAACAGTCTTCCCAATATATATATCAGTTGAGAGGATAGAGCATATGATTGAAGCCAAAGCTTTCCAAAGCAAACATCTACTTCTGAAATGACTTTCAGCCTTTTGATTCCATATTTCCTATGACAGATTTAATCTTTCCCAGAACATGGATTTCCAAGGTTTTCAAGTAATTTTACAGAGCCTTTCAGAAGAAATGGCTTAAATGGAATGGTAAACTCTTTGCTTTCACTCCTGGCCTGCAGTAATATTTTTCCCCCTCATGGAAGAAGGAAATAACATTTAAATGACAACACAAAAGGATTTTCACAGCCAAATGTTAAGCTTGAAATGTGTATAAAATTAATACACTTGGCAAAGAAACCCTTTGGGAGATATACAGACTAAAGTGCACTTATTTTATTTGCAGTTTCCTTAATATATACACTACATACCCATTTTTTGATCAAAGAAGTTGTATCACAAAATTGAGAGAAATGTAAGACCTTGAGTATTAGTTTAAAAGTGAAATTGGTTCATATAAAATTTGGAGTCTAATGAATGTCTTATCTATGCCTTCAGTCAAATTACAGTTCAATGCTACCAGCCATTACCTCAGGAAGGATTTACTTCAGAGTATCTTTGAAGGGTTGTACCAGATTCCAGAGAAAGTTTGCAGATACTGTATATCTAATAGTGTATTATCTTTTATAACAGCTAACAATTACTTTAATTTTACAATTTGCTTTATTTTCCGATTGTCATCATAGAGTGCTTCTCTCTCCTTTTACAACAATGTTGTGAAATAAGTAAGACTTGAGGTAAAATGGATGTCATTTAGTTATCATCAGTAGCTTTAACTTGCATGGATTTGCCTAATTTGCTTGTTTAAAAACCATCAAAACTAGTGGATATTATTACATTTTGTACTAAAAAAATTCCATAGACTAAGTATATATGATAGGAAGAAGAATCTTACTATAATTTAGTATCTTGTGTATCCTTTTTCCTGATAGCTCCTGCCTGTTCTTCCTAGACTTCTAGAAAGTTCTTGCTAAAGGACCCAACCTACCAGTAGTTATTACAAAATGGGGGCTCCTCTGAAACAGTTTGATTCCCCCAAAACCAGGATTTCCATAGTTCTTCTAATCTTTTAGGATTAAAGGCATATGGGGGTAAGGTTAATTCCCATAAATCTATAATTTTAGCATTTTATCTTAATTTCTATTTTAAGTAACTTTACTATAACTTTTTACCTATTTTTGTTATGTAAATTTTGAAGAAACCCGGGATCTGATTGTTTCAGGTTGTCAGATAAATGTCATAAATAAATTTAAAAAATCATTTATAAATAAGAAGTATTTTATTTTATTTATTCTGATTGTCATTCAGGTTCTTTAAGTGACCATGGGTACTAGTATAGTTATAGCATCCTGAGGGAGGGGAATCATTTCTCTATCCATGTTTCTCAGACCATACAAAATTATATAGAACTTTGTCATGCCTTTTCACTTATCCTTTTTTGCCCTACATTGGAAAGTTTCCGAGAACCAGTTGTTAAATATTTGTACACGTTACAGCAGCTAAGTTATAAACTCACATTTTTCCTGCTTCTCCAGGTAGAGCGTGTCCAGAGTGTGCTGACAGGGATCAAGCTTTGCATTATAGCAAAGCCATAATCTTAATGGGATCCCTTCCAAGGTTTCTGGACACCCAGCTGATCCAGGCAGATTGGGGGAGGAGGATGGAAGGAGATTTTTTTTGGCTTAGTTGCTCTAATTGAAGTAAAATACTGGGACATAAATCCCTAATGAAGAATCTAATTTCTATGTATTTCCTTTAATAGAATTGGATGTATATAATTAGATTTTATGCATGAAAATGTATCTCGGTTTATAATGTATTCATATATTTACTTCAGGAAGACTCTAGGCACAAAATTGTATTACTTTAATTCAGTTTAATTGTAGCAATGAATCTAGGATTTCAGCTGATATTTCTTAACTAGTTAAGCCATTAATAGTTTTACTGTGTGCCCTATCAGCAATATTAAAAGGCTGAAAGAGTTAAATAAAGCAGAGGAGAGAGGAACCTCCAAACACTTGAGCTTTGACCATTTACAACATGTGTGTCAAACTCGATTGCATCACATGACTTTTTTGCCTTTGCGGAGCCAGGGTGGGGGTGGCCTGCGTATGATGCATCCGGCCCGTGGGCTGCCAGTTTGACACCCCTGATTTACATCATATGGAATGACAAGCTGTTTTTATTTATGCCTCAGTTCTCTCAGTAAAGAGAACAGGACCACATTTTCTAACATTTCATTATTAAGAGATGACATCCAGCTCAAAGGGAGCTTTATATAATTTTTTTCCTGTCAATCTTACAGTCCAAAACCACATTTCTCAAGAGTTTCATTTTAACTACATTATTTAAAGGAGATTCTCAAATTTGTGGCATCAAAGGAATGAGAAAAATCAATTCTATTTAAAATTTTAGGGGATCAGAGCACTGCAAAGTTTGAGAATTTGTGCTTTATTGGAATAGTTATGATTTTCCATTAAAAAAAACCCTTTGTTTAAATAGTGCATTAGTGCTTCCTAATTATTAACTGCTTAGACATTTCTTATTTTGAAGGGCTAACACTACAAATTAATGTTGGAACACATCTTTGCCTAATTTAGGTTTCTCCCATCCCACATCATTATATATCAATTTTCATTGACTTGCATTTATTATTTTAAATCCCACCCTCTCTTTTGAGCTTTTTGTTGTTATCTGTTCTTAAAACCCTGATTTCTTTTTAAATTCTCAATTGTTTTTGAGGAACACTTTTACAAAATTGCTGAGATCTTATATTTTTCAGGTTGTTTTTATTTTTTTTCCCCATTCCATACTAATATATATATATTTGTAAATTAAGAACAATCATATGTTTATAAATTTTAGCTTCTCTTTTGATTGTTGTCTGGCTGAGAAATTGGCAAAGTCAGTCTCTATTCAGTGTACATTATATTACTCTATACAAACACCAAATATGTTAGAAAAAACAGATGACAAGAAAGCATATATCATATACATAATTGGGATTGTTGAGCAGTAAACAGTTGTCTAAACTCTTTGATGTGAAGCTGGAGCTCTGTTTGTACTTTGGACTTTGTTTCTCCTTCCTTTCAGCATCCTAGGATCTTAGCCTTTGGGTACATTTTCAAAGACTATTTGGGTGAATTGCTAACTTTTGGTTTATCTATTGGACCAAACAATATTCTATATGTACATTTTGCAAAAATGATTTCTGCATGCACAATGGAACATTGTATAAAAACACAGATATAGGTGTATAACAGATATTCCCCTAAACACTTATCTGGCCAAGGACATAACTGTAGGCTTTTATTTTATGTAAATGTATATAGCTTTTTCAACTTCTAAAGAAAAAGACAGACTATAAATGTGATAAATAGACATATTTTTTTCCATTTCATTATTTTTATTAAAGACCCATTGTCCAACATACAATCCACTCAACCAGCAGGATAAAAATAAAAGATAAAGTTAAAATAAAATTAGAACACTTTTTAAAAAATCAAACAATACAGTATATTAGGTTATGAAAAAGCATCCCAGGAGCTTAAAATAGCATTTTTTTATACATCTAGGAATTTCCCAACATTCACATATTTCTTTAGAGATGGATGGAAAGAGTAAAATTGACAGAAAGGAAAGATGACTGATCCTTATTCTGACTACAATCAAATTTATTTAATTATTACATTTGTTTACTGCCCATTTGTCTTCAAGGTGACCCTGGGTGGCTTTGTAATTAAGTTAGTATTTAAATTACTTAGTAATTTAGTACATTTAAGTGAACAGAATGTGTTATTTACCCTTGTTGCCTTTATCCCTATTTTCTTCTTTTCCATTTGCTGATGATTTATGTATGAATAGAACAGCAACAGCAACAACAACAAAACAGTTTGACTCTTATTTTCACTTTTAGTTTCTGAAATAGAATGCCCGTCTACACAATAAAGAATTTCTGTCAATATATTTTAAATATTTATAACTAACTCTGCTGATACCACCTTTTATGTACAACATGAATTTAATTCCAGGTTAATTTATCCTTACAAGAACCATATGAAAAAAATAATCATATAAACTCAAGTTTGCATAATCATTTAGCC
This sequence comes from Crotalus tigris, assembly GCF_016545835.1. NCBI lineage: Eukaryota > Metazoa > Chordata > Lepidosauria > Squamata > Viperidae > Crotalus > Crotalus tigris. The sequence continues at coordinate 14,853,566 of NW_024096970.1, forward strand.
TGCCATGTTCACTTTATTTTTGACTATCGTCTGTTCCCCAAGTCTGAATGGTATTTTGCCATGTTTCTATAGTCAGCACAAACAATACAATTTTAACATCATTGTCCTTCACCAGCTGCTACAATGAATTGTTTTTCTGGCTACACACATTGTTGTTATAAAGTCACACATGAATTAAGAGAGAAAGTGAAATATGCAGAAATATATGTGTCAGAGAGACACCTACATCGTATACTTATTTGCTCTTGATGATCCCAGCCATGAACTATCAACCTTACAGTTTCTTTTTACAATTTTTTTCATTGGCTATACACAAGCAAGTAATAAATAGTGAAATTATATACAGATTCAATCTGTTTTGACTTTCAAATAGGAACTATTAAATACTTACTTGTCAGAGGTATGGTGAAGGTTGATGACTATTTGTTAGACTCATATTTTAAAAGTGACACTTTCCCTATCTATTCATATAATGTAGAAATGTGAATTAAAAGGTTCAATGGATTACCTGGATTAAAAAGAGAAATAGTAAGTGACTAGCTCTAAATGTCTTCAATTCATCCTGGATGTAAATTAAAAAAAATATGGATCTCCATGATTTTTAGATTCCTGCAATCATAGATGCCATCTTCCTCCTTTAGTGTGTATTAGTCTGAAAAGTTCTTCATTTATAAAAAGAGAGTAATAGATGCCTACTTTCAATTGTTTTCTAGAACAGTACAGCCCTATATTTTCAGGGCTAATGTAATCTGATACCAACAGGGAAATAAGACTTAATCCAATACAGAGCATTGCTTGCTTCATTTAGTTCAATAGGTTTAAGTATGTCTCCATTTTGTTTGAACTCTGACTTTATAGCAGAAAGCCTCATCTCCTAATTTGAGAAAAAATCAAAGACAGTTCCTTCAGAACACTCTACATACATGCAGTTGTCTTGTGATTAACCCATATTTTTTAAATTAACATTAGGAAGAGAAATTGCACAGACAACCATTTTTTGTTTCTATTCACTCTTGTGAGTTGTGAGATTTTATTTATTTATTTGTACATAACTCATGTACCAGCTGGAGTTCCTAGTCACAGCGGATACACCCTCTTTAAGCAGAACTGCTAGACCCCATATTGTGTATCAACTTTGAAGGATAAAGTGCTACCACATCCAAAGTCAAGGCAGAATATCTGCAGATCTTGGCAGTTCAAACATCTGCAATGATTTAGTCATGGTAGGATTAATTTGGAGATGGTTCCTCCCAATGCAAATCCACAGAGCTTCCAGGCTGGGGCAGAAGCTTGACCGCCTAGTTGGCCCAAGGTTAAAAGATGTAACTGGTAAAATCAGGATATTGATGGTGCCACATCCCAAACTGGCAAATGATATCATCAGACTAGAGAATGGATAAGTGAGTTGAAAAAAAAATCCTGTAAGAGGACAATAAAATTCTAATACAGTTACTATGTTTCAAGATCTGATTGGAAAAAATATTTGTTTTTCACCAATTGTGTTTTTGCTGGGTATACAATTGAAAGTACACGAAGTGTCCAAATGTACCCTTTCCCTGAATTGCCTATTGTGGGAAGACATCAACATAGGCCAAATAGCATATAGACTATCTAAACCAAAGGGCTTCCAAAGCTGTCTTCTGAATTTTTGAGGGGAAAAACAAAATGCTTGCTCACAGTTCAAACCCATCTGGTTCTACTCTAGAGGGACTTATTTCTTTTTTGTACAAGTGGAAAAAAGGGCTCAAACAAAGTGTCTTGTTTGAAGAATGTTTGTTCAGTTGCACTGAGGATGTAGACATAACCTTTTTTTTTTAATCCATGCAACTGGGATCATTCTTACCGACTTCTGGTGAAATAAAACAGGTTGCCATACGGGAACAGCGTGACCCATGCTTTTGCAAAAAACCTGTGAGTTCTGAGTCTCAGATTAAGCTGGAGATTCTAAAATTGTTGCACAACACACTGCCACATAAAACATGCAATTCAACACTGCTGTACACTGAAATAGGATTATATCATTAAACTCCTCTAGGGCTGATCCAGACCCTGTGTCTGATTATGATTCTTCTTTACCCACACTGTTAGGGTGGATGTATGGCAGCAGGCATACAGCACCACCTATAAAAACTTACATAGACTATTACAAGTTAAGAAACCTGTTACAAAACTATGTTAGGCAGATATGGTGGAAAGGAATGCTTAGTGGTTGCAATATAAAACAAAGAAAAATGCTATTGGCTGCTTAGCAAAGGCCCTTCCTTCTTGACTTCAAGGATAGGGCATTTAGGAAGGAGAAAGGAGAGAGATAACATAATTTTAAAGACTTCTTCCCATCACTAAAACAGCTCCAGAAATTTACATCTGGGATCCAGAACATTTGGATCAAAATAATTTAGTTTAATATACCCATCACAAAACAAAAATTCACACACAATATAAGGAACAAACATAGGCAACCTTCATCATAGAAACATAGCTGGAAGGGATCTTTTTAAACCCTTAATCCACAGCCCATTCTTCTTTGGAATTAAAACATGGCTGGCAAATGGCAATTAGGCCTCAGTTTGAATATATTCTGTGAAGAAAAATTTAGTCCTGCAATCAAACCAACATTAGGAAGTTTTCCTTTGCATTAAAACAGAATTTAGTTCTTGTAACTAAAATTATTAATTTATATGTACAGAAATCCACATGCTGATAACAGTACAGATTAGTTACTCTGAATTTGTGGAACAACATAATTCAAGAAAGGAAGAGATCCTGCAAGAATTACTATATATTTTCTTAGACTGCAAGATATTTAGGAAGGATGGAGATGAGCAAAGTAGAGCACTGTGCAATTTATCTGAAGGGTGGGTTCAAATATGATACTCTCTCTTTTTTGGCCATATGGGAATTTTTTAAAACTCATCTTAATTTGCAGTTAGCTGGATTGACAGAAACCATTAGCATTCAGAATGACATTACTGGTGGATGCTCACAACTAATTTGAAAAAGGAGCTAAAGAAACAATATAATCAAGGTAACAAAAAGATGCCAGAGGAAAGGAAAAACAGGAGTAATATCAGGAAGAAATGCAAAAACAGCAAGAGAAAAGCATGAAAAAGAGGCTATAGAGTTGTGATTATGATTATTATGGTTTATTATAGCCATCCCACTCCAAAAGATTCAAAGTTGAAAATGAGATGGCTTTCCAGAAACAGGTGAACCTGCAAAGGATTCATTTGACTAGTAGCTCCCAAGTGAATGAAACAATTTATTTTTGATGTATGACTGGATTCTGTGGTATTAGAAATACTGTTCTGTTGTTTTGGAAGTTTTCATTGTTGCTCATTCCTTCAAAATGCTCAATTGGATTCAAAGCCTTCTCTGTGTATAAATTTTACTTGTTCCCTAACCTAATACTCTGCAGAGGTATTGAACTTTACTTCCTAGCAGACACTCTAAATTTTACTCCTATCATTCCCCTGACATGATGAGTGAGGGTTATTAGAGAAACCTAACCATTTGGACATGGGAACAGCTGACCTATAAGAACATACAAATATTATGTCTTGTTGCTTTCCTGAGACAAAGACAGCAAACTAACATTTCCCCAGAGATACTTGCTTTGTTCAGAAATTTTCCCACTTGCAGGTTTTCTTCCCCAATGCCTGCTATATAGCACCTTCAGAATTTTATTTTTGAAATGTTGTTTCACATGCTCTGTCACAATATGTACAAAGTGCACAGCTCTGTCAGGCCCGCTCATAAAATTGATCTAGTCACTCAGATTGCTGTGCAAAGGCTGCAGAAGGGGGGCTTCACAGAAGGGAATTGGCAGGATTATGGATGAGCTTAGGAAGTTCAGCAGACCATGCAGAGAAGAGACGATACTTTGATAACTGTACTGGAAGTCAATGGCTCTAAGAAAAAAAGGGGGCCAGTGGGCCCTAGAAACAATGTTTAATATATTCAGATAATCCAGGCGAAGGAGACAGGTCATAAAAAGGATCACAGTGATGAAAGGGAGGAAAAAAAAGTGAGATGGGGTCAGGGTTGTAAAACTTTGAAAGTGGAAAAATGAATTTATTTGCTTCAAAGCAAATAACAAAAATCCTTAACAAAATCTTTGCAGACTATATTACAGCTTACAGACTTTGTAAACATTCCTCAGCACGAAGATGTATCCAGATCATCACCATTCAGGGAACTGGGAACTTTTTAGCTTCATAAGGTCTACATGGGATATACTCTGAATTTGGTGCAAGACTTGGGCAATTCAGCAGGTTTGAGTGCTATAGTATATACTACATTGCATGGCAAATATAAAGCTTAGCAAGCCTGAATTTGTGTGGTTTGAATTGAAATGTTCAGTGATCACAATATTTGGGGTAAGGTATCATCAATATTGTGATGATATTCAGATGTACATTGCCATCTTAGCCGGGATCCTGTGGAAATCTGTACATGGAAAAGAAAAGTGGGAAGGGACACCCTGGTGAATCTGATAGACTGGACAGGACTAAGTTCTTATGGGACAGGGATGCTGTCTGTCCATATGCTTTCTGGCTTTTGTTTGATATTTAGCTATGTAAAATGTTATGGGCTTGTAGTCCCTCTAAAGAAGAAGGTCCATAATTTGGTCAACCCAGCTATTGCTAGATAAGGAAATGGAGGCCATGGATGGGCACTGGAAATTGGAGATGGACACTCTGGCTCTTACACCAGTTGCAGCCCTACTTGGAAGAAGATACCCTGGCAATTATTATTCATCCTTTCTACCTTATGACTCTAACAAACTCTACATGATAATGTATTTGGAGATGACTCAAAAATTACAGCTGGAACAGAATGGCCTTCCTTCTATGAGGAGAGAATTCCAGATTTATACCATCTTGGTACTGAGAGTCCTGTATTGGTACAGTACAATTTGAAGAATTGTTTTCAGGTTCTACTTCTTACCTGTAAAACTTACAGATCTAGCCAGTTGTAGGACTACCTATTTCAAGTAAACTTAATCAGTCCAGTGTGTTGTTTCCACTTATAGGCTTTAGACATCTCTATGCATGTAGGAAGCACAGAAATATTTTAATACATTTTATCTTTGTGGAACACCTTATCTTAAAATTCAAATGTCATCCTCCCTGATAATTTTTAGAAGGGTGAGCAAAATAAAATTGCTGTTTTATCACAAGATTTTATGTAAACTACCAGCAAGTCCTGGTGTAATCAGAGGTATACTAACTGCTCAGTCACTAAGAGTCAAGCAGTGTAAATATAATTTTAAAAATAACTAAAAATGTAATACATAAATAGTGATAGAGGATCCAGTTTGAACTATTGCTGCATATTAAGTCTGAAGCATTATCACCAATGCCAGTGATGGTGAACCTTTTAGACACCGAGTGCCCAAAAACCATCCCACCCCCCACTCTACCCTCTGCCCTACCCACTCCATCCTTGCCCCTGCCTACCCCGCCCACTCCACTCCCGCCCTGCCCACCCACAGGGCCACCTATCACCTCCATGGCCTGATGCAGCAGATTGCCCAGGCGGCCCTGCAGTGCCATAGTGGCCACGCCCTCCACCCACGCCCTGCATATGACGGGGCGCAAGGTAGAGTCTTGCCCCTGCTGCCCGGCTGCCATGTCCTTGGCTGTGCTGCTCTGCGCAGGCCACACCTGGGGGCAATTCTCCTCCAGGGAGGCTGCTGGTGAGGAGGGGATCACAGGGTGAGGCAGGTGAGGCAACAGCGTGTATGCCCACAGAGAGGGCTCTGAGTGCTGCTTCTGGCACGCATGCCATAGGTTCGCCACCACTGACCTATACAGTATGCCCTTAAATTTTTAAATGCCCAAAGTGTTGATCGTCACTTTTTTAGGGAAAAAAATATTAACTGAACATGAAAACATATTATCCTTACCATTTGCAGAGAACAAATTTTAGGAAATGTTTTAAAAATGGTTTCTATATTTAGTAGAGTTCACAATTTAATGCTAACTTACATTAATAAAGGATATGTTCCTGTACAACAGGAATTAAAGCATTTCTCAAGAATTTCTTTCATCTCTTCACACATGATTTCTTTGTTTTAAACAGCAGGATATATGAAATAAGCCTAAATTCCTGTCTATCAATTTGAAATATGCTAGACTAATTGCTTGCTTTCACAAGCAGTCTACCTATGAGGGGTCTACAATTTTGGTAGGGAAAATTGATATGGCTAGCTACATAGAAACAATGTAGAGAAAAACAAATTAGACGTGTTTTTAACATATACGTTTATAGGCTGAAAAGCACTATGAAGCGATATATAAGTCTAAGTGCTATTGCTATTAAGTGTTAAGAATTAACAACCTGAAACATCTTTGCTACAAAAGTTCCCAAAGCATCAGAAGGCAAGGCAAGAAACAATCTTGTCTAATCAAGGTGAAAAGCAACATAGAACTAAGGAGAAATTTCCTGACAGTGAGAACAATTAACTAGTGGAACAGCTTGCCTTCAAAAATTGTGGGTGCTTCATCACTGGAAGCTTTTAAGAAAAGGCTGGACAATCATTTGTCTGGAATGATAAAAGGTCTCCTGCTTGAGGAGGGGGTTGGACTAGAAGACCTTTAAGGTCCCTTCCAAATCTGTTATTCTGTCTTCTGACTTCCCTTTTCCCAAAATATTCACAGGGGAGCACATACTTTGTTTTTCTATATAAGTCTTATCTAGTGCTGATTTATTTGGCTATTAGAGCAGGAATTACTTAACGGAAGATGAAGTATAAAGATAGTATTACAGAAGAACAAGATACCACAGGAAATCCAGCAATTAAATGTCTACATTAGGCTGTCATGGCAGCTAACTGATATCATTTGTCTGGATTTAAATGGGTATTATACTTTACTATCATTCAGATGGTCAATGATAGAGGAAGTACATTTTCCTTTTATTTTTAATTACCTTTGTTTTCCCATAGACCGGATGTAACACCAATCCTGATTGTGTGTAAGATTTTGCAATATTTTGAATCTTGATTGGGACTGTGAATTCAGAGAAAAATGGCATATGAGCAATTGCTAATTGAGCTGTTAATAGGTAAAATACAAATTAGGCATACTAAACTATGTATAAAATTCCATTTGAAAATACAATTCAAACTGAGATACAAATGAATATATATATATATTTCCCATATAAGTTTAAAGACCAAAAGATGTAAGTTCCTTAAGACAGGGCTGTCAAAAATTGGGTGTGTGGCTTTTTAGGCAAAGAATGTAAGTTACTGACATTTATGTTCTTTTTTCCCCATCTTTTTTCCCCTTCTTTTGAAGAGCCATTTTTAAAAAGGAACACAAGTTGTCAGGTCCTACACCCTATCTGTGTTTCAGCAAGGAAGCAAAAAAAACCAAAAACAAAAAACAGCTTGGCAGCATCTGATGCTGGTGTCTGATCAGATGATCTATTAGGGAAGCAAAACAGCCCTCCACAGGAGTGAGGCTGAAACATCCCCTTAGGAATGAAGCTGAGCATTCATGCTCTGCAAGCAGCCAGACTAGAAAAAACTAAGTTTAGATAACAAAGCTCCTTTCCTCTCCTCCCACCCCCAAGTCAGGAGGTTGAGCAAGACTGCAGACAGGATGATTTGCACAGGCAGATTGATAAATGGATGACTTACCAGGCCAAGAATTTCTGAAATGACATAGTTCAAAAGACAGCAGTTTCTTTTCAGTATAGAGATGAGAAAGATAAAGATTTGTAGAGGATTATCTGTTTTTTCACTACAAAAGGCATATGGATAGTGATTGGCATTATAAAATCATAAGAAGAATCTATAACTAGTTACCTACCTACCTACCTATCATCTACCTACCTATCTGCCTACCTATCTATCTATCCATCCATCTATCATAACTTTCAAAATATTAATGTTGGTTATGACCAGAATAAATATAATTAGAGACTGTACTAGATATCTTTTATAAATTTGGCTTTTTTGAAATAAGAATAATCCTCTCCCAGCCCTTAATATATTTATTGATTCCCTCAGCTTTTTTGCAACCTGAGTTTTTATTACCTGAAATAAACGTTATGTACATCACTCTTGTCATCATCATCAAAAAGTTATTGCAACTTAAATTTGCTAAGGCATGAGCTCATGAAAGGGATGTTAGTCTACAAAAGCTAGCATCTTAATTGGTCCGTGGTACCTCTTAAATTTTTTCTATAACAGAACTACAGGATAGTCCATTGGAAGTTATGAGCTTCCATAATCTCCTGATAGGAAATGATATTTCATACATCACTTGGAGTTTCAATAGTCCCCCTTCACCCCCAAAACCTCAGTTAGGGTTAGGCCTTCCCATTGTTTGTTCCTAACTTTGCTTCTATAGGTGAGTGATCTTCTCTCATTTGCAATTATGCTCACAATGTTCACTTTTCTTATACATACCAGCATCATGGAAGATATTCCAGATCCATCACTATTCTCTTGAATTTGGGTAGTGTTTTCTATCAAAACACCAAAGAAGACAATTAATTGACTCTCTATCCATTCTTAGTTCCAACAGAGAACAGAACCATGAAATATGGGATTATTCTTGTTTGTTCATATTCAATATTTTTGTGGTCTATTAGCTATTATGAGAGAAAAAAACATGTAAAATTAGAATAGCAGAAATAAAGAAATGGGAGGAGGAGCTAAAATGTGTGTGTGTCTGTCTGTCTGTCTGTCTCTCTCGCTCTCTCTCTGTGTAAGATTGATTTCTGGTGACTATCCAAACAAGTCTTTTAAGTTTTCTTGACAAGATTTTTGAAGTGGTTTGTCATTGCCTTCTTCCTAGGGCTGACTTCATGGCTAAGGCAGAACTAGAATTCATGTTTTTTAGCCCTAACCACTACACCAGAATTTCAGCCTACAGCATAAGCAATTTTAAGCCCTCCTCTAATATTTTATTGTAGAAATTGTTCAGAAGCAGCTCCTTTTTGAAGAATTCACAATGTGAATATTCTACTTAAGCCTCATTCCTGCCAACATTGTTTCACTTATGTCAGCCTCATAAAGATATTAATGTATTCATCCCAAATATCTTCAGGCTTGTTGGATCTTGGCACACATGGAAGCCAAAGTACATATGTGAAAGTTTTCATTTTATGAATGTCTATGCTAAATATGTAGACTTCTACAGATGCAAATATCATTAAAGCAATTTTGATGGTGAGTAGAAGGATTATCCACTCTGATTCAGCATGATGCAGATTTCCTTCTGCAGTTCTAATGGCCTGTCCATTTTCCATTGGACACATCAGCAGTATCTTTCCTAATCCCTCAGGAGTCTAAATCTCACAGGGAAACTTTATGAGTAGAGCTAGCTTCCCACTGTAGTTTTTCATTCCCAATGTGCACAGAACTGTGGAATCTAGCTACTTAGAAAGTGGCTGCCCAATCATAAGATAATATTTGGGAGGAAGAATGTTAAACTCAGCTGGTGTTGCTCTATTGAAAAACTTGTCTTCCTATATTCATGTGGCTTAATGCAATCCAGTCTAATATTTTTCTTCCTTATCAAAATTAGTCCAGCCCCCTGGATTAATTTGGTCTTCAGTTTTTGCTTTTGAATAGTTTGTTTAAACATTCATTTGATGTAATCTCTTTATTTTTCTCTTTTTTGCTGTGGAATTTTGGGTACTACTCTGTAGACATATGATATTTATCTCTCAGATTATCTCTGCAAAGCAAAGTGGAATGCTATGCTATTTATATTAATAGTTCAGCATACTAGAATCTAGAGATATATACAATCCTCTCTGCCAAAACTCTCTGGATTATATTTCAGTGCTTTAGAGAGTAAATTGCTCTGCAAGGGAAGGGAAGGGAAGGGAACAGAAGGGAAGGGGAGGGGAGGGGAGAAGAGTGGAGAGAAGAGGAGAGGAGAGGAGAGGAGAGGAGAGAAGAGAAGAGAAGTTTTGTATCAGAATTTGAAAATATATCCTTTGAAAAAGAAAAAAAAGAAGGAACAAAATGTAACAAAACACTCTCCTAATTGACATCAAGGAATCAGCAAAGAATAATTAATTAGATGTTTTATTAGAACTGGATGACATTGATCTCTGTAGTAGCTTTTTCTGAGGGGATTAACCCTGATATACTTCAAGCAGACAGATGGGAACAGGGAGGGCAGTTGATCTACTTTTACAGTTTGACTTATGTTTTTAATAAAAGAGGGGAAACCATCACTATTATAAAACCATTTCAGTGGAAGAATTTTATAAACGTTGCAGGAGTGCATACCATTTTGAATGTATGAAAACAGACTAATTTCAAATATAGGGTCTATGTCCTGAACATCATTAAAGTTTCCTAAGAACATAAGCAGTACCCTGCTGGTCCTCTAGTCCAGTAGTCTCATTTGGTCCATCAATCTGTTCTCAGAGTGACCAATCAATTATTCAAGGAAGCCCACAGCTCTCCCAACAGATGTCTTTCCTGATTTGTGCCATCAGCACAAGTAGTGATTGATCCCCATGACTTCCATGGATTGATCCAACTCTTTTTTTGAAGTAGCCAAGCTGGTAGACAGCTCCAAATATCTTCTTCCAGAATTAGGAAAAGACAGTTGGTTAATGTTTAAATTGGTGTGTTTGTGTAGAGGAGGACTATTTTCACTGGTTCTGCATCTCTTTCTTCTTCTTGAAACATTTTTGAAATAAAAATATAGCATATTTCAATTAAATTTAATTATATAATACCTTCATTAAATTTAACATATAATGTAGATTATATGTACACTTAACATTATGGGTTCATGCAACAAGCTCATAACACAACAAACAATAAAAATAATAAGAAAGTTTACAGTTCCATTCTCAGATGCAGAGAGAGGTCTTCAAAAGCACTGATACTTAAATCAAAAGTAATTCCATCTTTAGATGTCACTGATGGTATTGGAGAAAAAATGATCTTTCTAATCATAATTAATACACAAGATGCTTTAAATATGGCATCTGACAAAGTGTACATCATGATCAAATTCTGCCCCTTTGGTAAGTGTTTTGCGCCACACATTGGAGGCAGACATTACAATGCATCATAAAGCATATCAATGAAACCTCTGGATTCCATGTGTAAAGTAACAATAATAATAATACACAAGGGAATAGATTTTTAAAGGAAGAATTGTGGAAAAGAAATTGTGGAAAAGTTAATCTTGCTTAATTCTGTTCACCTGTTTCTGTTGAAAGGGGCATGTGAGTTGGCTACACTTTTTTTGAAGAGGCAATTTTTTGAATGCATTACCTAAACATCTCAGCTGGTTATCCCAGAAGGCACCGAGACACTATTGGTAACATTGCACTAGATCAGCTGTAGTCAACCTTGGCTCTTTTATGACTCATGGACTTCAACTCCCAGAATTCCTGAGCCAGCTGAGTTGAAGTCCACGAGTCATAAAAGAGCCAAGGTTGACTACCTCTGAACTAGATGACAGAAATGAGGAGGTCTTATTGCTTCACAAAGTGGCTTTGAAAGAACATATCACAGAGATCTTTAAAAAAACAACAACAACACGCCTCTTTGAAGCTTTGCAAAAGCCTTAAATTCATTTTCCAGACAGAGATGGCATAGATGGTAACAAATATAACCAGTGGAAGATATTATGTTATAATGAGCTACATTTTTTGTAACTTGGATCAATCCTTCTAAAAGTTGAAAGTAGTTGTCTAGTTCAGAACTTCTGAGGGCATATTTGCATAATATTCTTAAGCTGCTCTTATCCTGTGCTCATGCTGGATTGACTGTGCTCATGCTGGCTTCTTAAGCTGGTTTATGAAAATCTTTCCTGAAGTGTGACAATTGACAACAGCATGCTAGCTATTCAATCTGGACTGCAGACCATCATGCCCTTTCATTGGACAATTTCCCCTGCTGCTGTGCCACTCACAGTTTCTGTTTCAGAAAAAACAACTGCCAATCACTTTACTTTCTATAAGCAGGACTTCCTGGACTTATATACATGTGTGTGCATTTGTGTGTGTATGTTTGTGTGTTTGTTTTTGCAGAGGGTAGTGGATGAATACCGAGTAATTCTTAGATGTTACGTTTCTTACCAACAGACGAACTGGACTGCTCTCCTTCCTTTTGCGAAGGTGGCGTACAATAATTCTGTGCACAGCAGCACTGGCTACACACCTTTTAAGTGGTCACAGGAAAGGAGTTCAGTCCAATACCTGAATATCCTCAGTTGCCCTCTGCTTCCCAGACACTTGATCAGTGGGTGAGGGGATGGGAAGAAGTTTGGAAAAACACAAAAACTGCTTTAAAAAAGACTTTTGAAACCTATAAAAAGCAGGCTAATAGGAAGAGGGCTCCCCAAAGAACATTCCAAGTTGGGGAAATGGTTTACTTGTCAACTAAGTATTTATGCATCAAATTGCCCAGCAAGAAATTGGGACCTAAATTCTTGGGGCCTTTCCCCATAGTAAAGATCATCAACCTGGTCACAGTAGAACTAAAACTCCCTAGACTTTTAGGGAAAATTCACCCAGTTTTCCATTGTAGCTTGTTGAAGCCTTATCGGGGCTCCACTTTAAGACCTCCTCCGAAGAAGGCGCCTGGGCCCCTCATAGTCGCAGGACAGACCCACTATGAAGTAAATTGTATTCGTGACTCTAGAATTTTTAAAGGGAAATTGCAGTACCTAATACAAAGTGGTTTCTGGCCCATATTCATGAAAACCTGGCAATGAAAAATAAGCCTTCAGGACAATGACAGCTGCTATGAAGTGGACAATCACAAATCTGTATAAGGGGGGAAAAATCTTCATTTTTCCTGGATCCGTAAATTACATTTATATGCAAACATAAATCTAACCTTTCATAATTTACTTTCAGATAAGTATTTTTACAACTCTTGGTTCATCAGCAAGTGTTGTATGCTGCTTGTTTATTTATTTAATAAGTTTCTATCTTGCCTTTTTTCCAGGAGATTAACATGCTTTATATGGGATCCTCTCTTGATTTTATCTGCACAACAATCCTGTGAGATGAGATGCATTGGCACAGAGATCCAGTCCCAAAATTGCAGCGAGTTTTCATGAAGGAAGGGACACATTTCTCTAATTCTAGTACAATATCTTAACCATTTCATTGTATAGAATTCTGCAAATCATGAATCTGGGGAGAATTCACTTTTAGAACAAGACATATACCCCTTACATGTTGTTACTGTAACTGTTTTGGTTTATTGTTACAAAATGGTTCTACTGCTACCATTACATATAGTGTATATGTAAAAACCTTCTTCCCACCCAATGAATAATTTCAGTGTTGAACATGTTGTGCTAAATTCTTATCTCTTGGCTCTCTTCAGAAATGTAGAAATAAGCTGGCAAACTGAAGAATGCTTTTCATGCAATAATGCAAACTAGTCTTCACGTGTTTGTTCTGATGCCAGAGCCAACACAGATTGTATCCATCCCAGTCATGCTTCCTGAGGCTTATCTTCTGTTGGCTGAGTGCCGGCCAAACGGAAATTGATTAAAAAAGATTGCAAAATGTATTTTGTATAATTTTCAAGCAAGCTAGTTACTTCAAATAAATGTTGTTTAACTACATCAGAGACAATTTCTTCATTATGTATGAATGTACAGTATGTATGTATGTACGTACTGCCTTTATTATTTTTACAAATAACTCATGGTTGCCAACATATCCAACACACCTTCTTCCTCCTACTTTTCCCCTAATAATAACCCTGTGAGGTGTTGGCTTTCATGGCTAAGACAGGACTTGAACTCATGGTCTCCTACTTTCTAGTTTGGTACCTTAATCATTAGATCAAACTGGAAAGCTAAATGCTTATTAAGAATGGAATGTTAAAATTCAGGACACCTGAATCCATAATGTCTTGTATTTATAATCTGAAAGAGAAATTCTGAATTTTTTTTAGGTGTGGAACTGAAGAAGTTTGCTTTTTATTAAACTTGTAAGCCCTTGGTGATCAATGAATAATTCATTTTCCATGAACACAGACACTCATATTTTACCAGCAAGGAGTTTACTCAGGAATGCCTAAAAATAAGGCCAGCAAATATTTCAGCTCTGATCACAAACCCTGTAATTCCCTCTTATTCCTTCTTCTAATACCCAAGGCTTATATTACCTTAAGTCTAACATCATCCTAAATCTGGACCAGTCCTCTAATATCTTAACTCACTTATCTCTATCTTAACTCCGGCTTGTTATTATTTTGATTTTCCACAATATCCTTGAATAATGGTGCCTGACTGAAAATGAACACTGCCTTTTCCCAGACCTACCACGGCTCCTTCTAGTATTTACATTCAGATACAGAAGCTCTGTACAACTTCAAGCTCTGACGGATGCCTTGTTCAAACACAAAGATGTCCTCAAATATCTCTTAACAGTTTGCTTTCCTCAAGCGGACACTAAAAATATCAGACAGATAAAGGAATGCCCAATAATGTAATAAGTGCTCTCTGTGTGGCACCATCTGTTTTATGAACTGTCTGCATAGGAAAGTTATCTTGCTATGAAGGAACTGTATTCTGTCTCATCTGTTCCATCAATAAAAATGAAAAGACAAGCAAACATAAGTGTCCTGGAGTTATGCTGCATAAATGGGGAAGAGTTATTCAAGAAGTCATAAATGTTGCTTCATGGACATAATGGCATTTGGCTGGTGGAACATTGGACTGTAGAATTGAGCCAAGCAAACAAGAAAAATGCAACATTGGCTCATTCCAAATTACTTTATTGGGTGATTATTTTAAAACAAACAAACAAACATATAATTTAGGCAATTATATATTTCAGATTGCTACTGCCATGGAGCCTTTGGGAGAGCAACTAAGCTGGGCTAAAATTCCAGACGAATGAATAACTGTAAAGAAAGAATTAATTGATTTGTTGATGTGATAATTGACTATTGGCTTCATACCTGAATACAAATGGAGCAGATTGCCTGGCCAGTAGAACTCTTTGTGGCCCACCAAGCTGCTCTTTTGCTGTCGGTTTCAATTTTATAAGCTCTCTTTTATCCTTGTCTGCCAAACAACTGACTAATTAACTGATCTAAGTAGCACAAACAAACTCCCTGGAATTGTTGTACTGTTTTATTACAGTGTTCTTTATGATAACAGCTCAACTTCATTCTTTAGGGGTATATACTGGAAGGTTATAAGGTTTACTTTTGTTCTTATGCACAACTGGAAAAAAAACTATGCCAAATTATGTCCCTCACCCATTCACTCTGTGAAATCAGATTTAGTGAGCTGCTCAAGCACAAGCAAAAAGTTAATTTGCTATTCTGCCTGCTTGCCGATTGCTGGTTTGAATCTTCTAAGTCTGGCACAGTCGGAATATTCTAATTTGATAAGAGCTTTGCATGTTCCAGACTGAGGTTAATTATGTTAATCAGCATTCTAGTGGGCTGTCCAGCAAATGTTTATAGTAACAAATCTTTGTAAACAATTACAGTTAAGTACAATTATGCTACATAGTTCAAATCAAGATTATATTTATTTTGCCTTGCTGTATATTTGATTTTGATTTTTCAGTAGCAACCCTTCACCCAGCTGGAAATTTTGTTTTGTTTTTTGTCTCAATCTAGATATGTACATTTTGGAGACTGATAGTCCACATTTGTATGGGAAAAAGTTAAATAATATAATAGCCAGTATTTTAAAATTAAGTCTGATGAGTACATCTATCTACAGTTGTTAATCCTTCTTAAGAGATTAATGCAGTCCTTGTTTGAAAAGATTTAGGCAGAAACAGGGTTGATTCTTAAATACATCATGATGAAATCCCAAAAGAATTAAATAACTTCTTTGAGATTAACACTACAGAAAATGGTTACAGCATTAATGCTACCAAAACAGACTTCTGGACTGACAAAAATCTTTAGACAAAAAATTTAAAAAGGCAATATGGCTTAGTGGATAGATATATCTCTCTCATTATACACCAAAAATATTTTTCATGTTAGCACTACACTCAATAGGAAGTCACTGCTAATCCCAGATCATATGTATTGTACACATTACTTCTAATACCTGTTTGTTACATTTATAATTCACATCTAAGTTGCATACAGTTAGCACAATCATTTACATTTCAAATAGATTTGACTGCATTTAGCCTAACTGCATGTGTCTTATCATACTTGTGACTTTTGCATCTACCCTTATTCACCTACTTTTATTTTACTTTCAAGTAGCGGAATAAAGATTGTAGGGTTCAGGAAAAAAAGTTGATAAAAAATAAAAGCAAATAATTTACTCTTGGATAAACATACAGACAAAATAATTTGGACTTAATTTAACTATTATCAAGAAAGGCTCCTCATAGCTCTTGAGGTAACCCAAGACTTTTTCTTCCAGATCTTCTTTCAGGAGCATTTTGACTGGGACTGGTTTCCAAAGATTCCAAGTACCAGTCAGGAAAACCACCAGGAAATGGGACTCCCAAGGAACTCTTCAAGGAAGAGTTGAGACATTGGTTGAGACAATGATTCTTTAAGTAAGTTGTTTTACTTAAAGCTCCAAAAGCCCATTGAATATAAAAGAGGGTGCATCTTGTAATGTAAAAGTAAACCTTTGAATTTAATGGAATATTCTATTTCCAGCCTCAAGTTATCCTATAGAGTTGCTAGGTTCTCGGCAGAAATGATGCTTAAATCCCAAAATGTTGTAAATTCTTAAAAATGAATAGGTCACATCTCCATTTTTCTTTTTAGGAAGTATGGAAATTAAACAGCATAACATTTCTATACCTGAGTTGCTCAAAAGATGCCATGCTGATAGCTAGGGCTGGCAATGTAGATTGGACTGAGAAAAAACTGGCTGTTAAAAATTCTCTATTCCACTTTTTATTATGGCAACTGGCACATGAGTTGAATTTAGCTAATCTAGGTGACTAGACTAAGAATGTTCACTTTTTGAGTACAAAAATAGGCTGTAAAAATCCAGGTGACGCTACATGTATAGCAATCATTATCTTGCTTGAAACACAATTTAATATGTCACACAATGATATATAGAAAAAAAAATATTGGGCTCAATTAAGTGACCACAAGGGCACATTCAGGATTTCCATGCCACATAGCAAGTGACTTTGAAAAGCAGAGTTTATGTAACTGCCCAATTTTTATAGTCTTGTCTTAATGTATTTTAAGCAATTTCTATCAAGACAAGCATAGCTCACTGATCTATGCCATCATTATAATCCTCAGTAGTTAATATGCATAATTAAACTCCTCATTATTTACTGATGGGTTAATTGTGCATATGAAATCCCACAAGGATTATAGTGACAAGAGAGTTCAACAGATTTATTCACATTGAGTTTTCTAGAAATGCAATGTCCAAGACAATTATGAAGGATTGTAAGTTTATTTACAATAAACTTACAATAAACTGACAAAATGTGATCCACTGGAGAAGGAAATGGCAAACCACTCCAGTATCTTTGCCATGAAAACCCCATGGTTTTTTAACTAAGCCTATATTCTGCTCTGGGAGGCTCGGGGGGGGGGAAGGGGGGAGGGTCTGGGTAGGGGTTGGGGAAGGGGGGTTTTGTTGGGTAATGTTTGTTTTTTATTTGTATATGTTGTTTTTTGTTTTTGTATTGTTTTGTATTTTTTGTAAAATTTATAAAACTTTTTAATAAAAAAAAAAAAAAAGAAAACCCCATGGACAGTACTAAAAGGAAAAAAGATATGACGCTGGAAGATGAGCCCCTCGGGTCGGAAGGTGTCCAATATGCTACTGGGGAAGAGCAGAGGGCTAGTACTAGTAGCGCCAGAAAGAATGAAGCAACTGGGCCAAAGCCGAAAGGACACTCAGTTGTGGATATATCTGGTGGTGAAAGGAAAGTCCGATGCTGTAAAGATTTTTTCTCCATAGGAACCTGGAATGTAAGATCCATGAATCAAGGCAAGCTAGACGTAGGCAAAAAAGAGATGACAAGACTGAACATCGACATCTTAGGAATCAGCGAACTAAAATGGACAGGAATGGGTGAATTTAACTCAGATGACCATCAGGTATACTACTGGGGCAAGAATCCCTCAGAAGAAATGGAGTAGCCTTCATAGTCAATAAAAGAATAGGAAAAGCAATACTGGGATACAATCCCCAAAATGACAGAATGATCTCAATTCGAATCCAAGGCAAACCATTCAATATCACAGTAGTCCAAATCTATGCCCCAACCACTGGTGATGAAGAGGATGAAATTGACCGGTTCTATGAAGCCCTACAGCACCTTATAGAATTAACATCAAAAAATGATGTCCTTATCATCATGGGGGATTGGAATGCTAAGGTAGGAAGCCAAAAGATAACCGGAATAACAGGCAAGTTTGGCCTTGGAGTACAAAATGAAGCAGGGCACAGGCTTATAGAATTTTGTCAAGAGAATACGATGGTCATAACAAACACTCTTTTCCAACAACCCAAGAGATGGCTCTACACATGGACATCACCAGACGGTCAACATAGAAATCAGATTGACTATGTGCTCTGCAGCCAAAGATGGAAAAGCTCTATACAGTCAGTAAAAACAAGACCAGGAGCTGACTGTGGCTCAGATCATGAGCTTCTTGTTGCAAAATTTAGGCTTAAATTGAAAAAAGTAGGGAAAAGCACTAGGCCACTCAGGTATGAACTAAATCATATTCCTGATGAATATACAGTAGAAGTGACAAATAGATTTAAAGAATTAGATCTGATAGACAGAGTGCCTGAAGAACTATGGATGGAAGTTCGCAACATTGTACAAGAGGTAGCAACTAAAACCATCCCAAAGAAAAAGAAATGCAAGAAAGCAAAATGGCTGTCTGAGGACGCTTTGCAAATAGCTGAGGAAAGAAGGGAAGCGAAAGGCAAAGGAGAAGGAGAAAGATACACCCAATTGAATGCAGAATTCCAGAGAGTAGCTAGAAGAGATAAGAATGCCTTCTTAAATGAACAGTGCAAAGAAATAGAAGAAAACAAAAGAATAGGGAGGACCAGAGATCTCTTCAAGAAAATTGGAGATATGAAGGGAACGTTTCATGCAAAGATGGGCATGATAAAGGACCAAAATGGCAGGGACCTAACAGAGGCAGAAGAGATTAAAAAGAGATGGCAAAACTACACAGAAGAACTATACAAGAATGAGCTTAACGTCCCAGATAACCACAATGAGATGGTCACTGACCTCGACCCAGACATCCTAGAATGTGAAGTGAAATGGGCCTTAGAAAATCTGAGCAACAACAAAGCTAGTGGAGGTGACAGTATTCCAGCTGAGCTATTCAAAATCTTAAAAGAAGATGCAGTAAAAGTGCTACACTCAATTTGCCAGCAAATTTGGAAAACTCAACAGTGGCCACCGGATTGGAAAAGGTCAGTTTACATTCCAATTCCAAAGAAAGGCAATGCCAAAGAATGTTCAAACTATCGCACCATTGCACTCATTTCACATGCTAGTAACGTTATGCTTAAAATCCTACAAGCTAGACTCCAGCAGTATGTGGATCGAGAACTACCAGAAGTACAGGCAGGATTTCGAAGAGGCAGAGGAACTAGAGATCAAATTGCCAACATACGCTGGATCATGGAGAAAGCTAGGGAGTTCCAGAAAAAACATCTACTTCTGCTTCATTGACTATGCAAAAGCCTTTGATTGTGTGGATCACAACAAATTGTGGCAAGTCCTTAAAGAGATGGGAGTACCAGACCATCTCATTTGTCTCTTTAGAAACCTATATGTGGGTCAAGAAGCAACAGTGAGAACCAAACACGGAACCACTGATTGGTTCAAAATTGGAAAAGGAGTCCGGCAAGGCTGTATACTGTCGCCCTGCCTATTTAACTTATATGCAGAGCACATCATGAGAAAGGCAGGGCTAGATGAATCAAAAATTGGAATTAAGATTGCCGGGAGAAATAACAACAACCTAAGATATGCAGATGATACCACTCTAATGGCAGAAAGTGAAGAGGAACTAAAGAGCCTCTTGATGCGGGTGAAGAAGGAGAGTGCAAAAGTTGGCTTGAAACTCAACATTAAGAAAACCAAAATCATGGCATCCGGCCCTCTCAATTCCTGGCAAATAGATGGGGAAAAAATGGAGGTAGTGACAGATTTTATTTTTCTGGGCTCCAAGATCACCTCAGGTGGGGACTGCAGCCAAGAAATTAAAAGAGGCTTGCTCCTGGGGAGGAAAGCTATGGCAAATCTAGACAGCATACTAAAAAGCAGAGATATCACCCTGCCAACAAAAGTGCGTATAGTCCAGACCATGGTTTTCCCAGTTGCAATGTATGGCTGTGAAAGTTGGACCATAAGAAAGGCTGAGCGCAAAAGAATTGAGGCCTTTGAACTGTGGTGCTGGAGAAGACTCCTGCGAGTCCCTTGGACTGCAAGGCGTTCAAACCGTTCAGTCCTAGAAGAGATCAACCCCGACTGCTCTTTAGAAGGGAAGATCCTGAAGTTGAAACTCAAATACTTTGGCCACCTAATGAGAAGGAAGGACTCAATGGAGAAGGGCCTAATGCTGGGAAAGATTGAGGGCAATAGAAGAAGGGGACGACAGAGAATGAGATGGCTGGATGGAGTCACTGAAGCAGTAGGTGTGAACTTAAATGGACTCCAGAAGATGGTAGAGGACAGGAAGACCTGGAGGAACATTGTCCATGGGGTCGCGATGGGTCGGACACGACTTCGCAATTAACTACAACAACAACAAAGTTTATTTACTAACCTCATATAGATGCATTTAAAATTTAGTAGTTTATTAATGCAAGCCATATGATATAGTAGGAATTATTAGTTTTGTTTGGTGATCTTGGTATCTGGTGATTACATCAGCCATAATAGGAGATGGTTAATGGCTGTGGCTTGTTTTTAATAGGGTTATTATAGTTTCTTGTACTTGAAACTTAAAAAGATTGGATGAAAAGCTGTTCAACATTGGCTGATTATGTATTTTCATAATCTTATAACAAAATGAGATCACTAAGATAGTTTGTTGAAAGAAATTTAACACTGTTTTGGAAAGGAGCATGCTTCACTTTGGTATTTGAATTGTATACATGTATTAGACTAAAGTTGGTATGATTGCTGGTGATAATGTTGGAAAATCCCTATTTCACAGTAAATCCTTCTCCTCTTCTTTTTCTCTCTATTCTCTCTGAATTCTTTTTTCCTTGATTTTTCTTCTTAATTTTATTTTGCTTTTGTAAACTATATCTTCAACAGAGTCTTTCTCAATCAGTATAGGCACATCATGCTAATATTTCAGACTGATTAGGACCATTTTTAAAGTAGTATTATTTCATTATAGCAAAATAAAAATATGCTGAAACAGTTTTAGGGATGATTCTATTGTGTTCACTTGAGAATTGTATGAGGCATGGTTATATGTGAACAGGCCAAAGGTGATGTTATATTCTAACTAATTTAATCATAACAGAAGGGCAATCATCTAGCTGCTTAATTCAGTTGTACTAGCTGTCTTACTATTCCTTTTGTTTCTTTTCATGAACTTTTACATGATAAACTGGATTGTGAGGCGGAATATTCCTTTTACAGTTTGAGTCCAAAACAAATATGAATTGCATAAAGCATTGCTGTACAAAGAAAAGTGAGCTAGCTATTTTTCAGACAACTACAAATGTAATGTACATATTCAGATAAAGGAAACTGGCATTCTGCAAAATTCAGCAAAAAAAAAAAAAAAAAAACCCAAAAAACCAAAAGCCCTGGCTTTTTTATTTTCTGCCTAAGGATAAAGGAATTATTTGCCAATTCAGAGGATGTAAATTACATCATCTTCTATATAGAGATTTCTTATTCTGATTCACTTAAGATTCTATAGCACTTATATTATCACTGTTTAGAGAGGAGAGCATTATTAGTACAGTCAGCTGGGAATTGTCCGAATTAAGAGTCTAAAATGCAGTATATGGAGGGAATCATTAGAGAATCCCTAAAATACATTGATAAATCCATTACCCACAGGCCTGGAAATTAGGATCAGGTTTTAAGGACTTTCTGGAACCTTAGGAGAATGGGCACCATTCTTATCTCTGGGGGAGGCAGTTTCAAAGGGTGGGGGCAGGAACAATGAAAGCACACTGCCTCAGTTCCACAAGATGACATAGTTTAATAAAGGGGACCTAGAGCACACTCACTCTGTGTGAAAGTACCAGATCAGCCAGACATCTGTTGTCCTTCAGATAATTAAACCCTATGTCATGAAGGGTTTTATAGGTAATGATCAGAACCTTGAATTTTGCCTGGAAGCATACTGGCAACTAATACAGTTCACACAGCAATGTTGACATATTGGCATACCATGAAATGCCAATTACTGGTCATGTCATTGAATTTTGTACCAGCTGTAATTTCCAGATGCTCTTCAAGGGTGAGACCCTTGGAGAGTGCACTGCAATAGTATTTAAATTTGATAAATAAATGCATACATAAATAAATCCAGTTGTGAGATAATAAGGGCATGAATGACTGTATGAAGGTCTTGCTGTTGAATCTGAATCTTCCTGGCCCCAAATGCTACCTTCTCATAGAACAGGAGATGTAAATCCAGGAAGACCCATAAATTATGCATCAACCATAAATGGGGATGTGGAATCCCATCCAAGACCAACAATGAGAACCTTCCCAATCCCAGAGAGCAATACAGCCACTTAATCTTATCACAATTCACTATTCCTCCCCATCCAGACCTGCACAGTCTTTAGATGCTGGATCAATACACCAACAGCTTCACCTGTGCAGCCAGGAGTTGAGATGAATGACTGTGGGAGATGTGTCAAGCTCGGAGGCACCCTACAAATGTCAACACAAACTGAGCCTGATCACTGAGGAAGGATGTCAAAAAGCATAACAGTCTTTCTTTCCTTAGACCTCTGCTGCAGGAAAGAAGAGCAAAAAATAATGTGGCCACCTGATCTTAACAAAGTAGGAAATAAGAATAAAAGTTTCATACAATAGAACTTATCGTCTTGGAGCAAAAGAATATGCATTGCTTGTTGTAAAATAAAAAGCTACTTAATAATGAATTTTATGGAGCAGTATAAAGACTTTGCAATTATTTTATTGCAATGCTGCACTTCCTAATGTTTACACTGTTAATTACATAATGCTTTTAAAAGCAAAATTGTATTAGAATGCTATCCCAATTGATAGATTCTCCCACCACGTACCATTAGCTATTGTGTTTTTATTTGCTTTCATAGCAGCTATGAATATATCAGAGTAGTGCAATGGCATGGCATCAAGTAATCAATTTCCCCATGGTATTATGAAATGACTAATCTCATACTCAAAGCTCATTAAATATTCTCATGCCATCACAGAGTCAAACCCGGCATTTTCTTTTAAAGATACTCTCTTGTTGTATTAGAAGATATTTTGTAGTTTCACATAAGATCTAATAATGCCTTATAACTTCTTCAGTTTTATTTTCTTGATAAGGAGGTCAAAAATTAATGTACTCCAGAACTGTGCACATTTTTCAAATGTTTCACATGGATTTTTTTGGGGGGTGGGGAAGCCTTTTTGACAGGGTCACTAGTTTCTCATTAAAGGGAAGAATATGTTTTTGAAACTTTAAAGGAAATGTGAAATCTGAAAGTTTCATTATTATTGATATAAGCTGGAAAGTCTTGTGAAAGGGAGAGAGGGAAGAAAGGAAGGAAAAGTCTTTAAGGAACAATGAAACTATAATAAAGCTTGAAAAACTGATAGAAAATATAATTGCCCAGTAGCAGTGAGCTGCCTCATGATGTATTGTTGTTTCCTTTCTTGATGGAAAAAATATTTTTTTCCCTAATTAGTACTGAAAGAGTCATCCATACATTAAAACAAATTAATGAAATCTCTATTATAAACCTCCAAAGAGGCTTATAACTGATTAAGAAAAAACATTTATATATTTCCATAAAGATGCACCCGGGTGTACTTAGAAATATGTAATTATGTTTATTATCATAGCATAACTCATGAGAATAAAATCTGTTGAATTAATGGCAATTGAAGAATTTTTACACAAGCGGAAATGAAACATTTTAAATATTAAACTGCAAAGGGGAAGTCTCAAAGCTGTACACTCACTGTGGGAGATGAAGCTCTTAAAAAATGTTAAGACTTATGTTCTAGAGCCAGGCTTTTAAGAGAGGAGTGATGATGATAGATAGATAGATAGATAGATAGATAGATAGATAGATAGATAGATAGATAGATAGATATAGTCTGAGCAAGAGTTTTATAACTCATTAGTCTCATCCTCCAGCCCAGATGTAAGCTATTTGTTGTGACTCTACACTGAAGGAAAATACAATAAATACTAATGTTCCCAACCACAACATTCAATCTGAGTCTATGTCTGTCGAACTGAATAAGAAGTTGACCAGTTAGTTCTATTTGGAGCTCAGACCAAAGCAAGATTACTGTAATGTAGTTGTCCAGGGGGTGATTTATACAACATTTAAATCAGAGGTCCCCAACCTTTTGGCTACCAGGGACCAGAGTCATAGTGAAAGGTTTTTCCGCAGGCCAGAGGGGTGTGGTTTTGAATACTGCCTGCATCCCAAGGATGGAGCTTTGCTTGTTTATGTGATCCACTTGTTGGCATGCTGCGGATCAGTGCCAGTCCACAGACTGGGGATTGTGGACCCCTGATTTAAACCATAGCTTCTTATATAGGGATATATTGCAAGATACAGCATTGGAGGGCAAATTTTAGAAGCATAGATGCAGGGATTAGGAAGTTTGGATAACTAGCTTTTTAATCTGTAAACCGGGTCAGAGAGAATTGTGTGTGCATCCGTGTGTGCATGCATGCACATGTTTGCATGTATGCATATGTGTGATAAAAATTAGTATTTAATTTTGGAAAATCTCTGATAAGTTTAGAAAGAATTCAGTTCTCAGGACATCTAGGTATACCTATAAAATGATCATTGTCTGAAAAATGAAGAGCGGTATGGCCATACAGGGTAAATAATATTGTACAAGTAAATAATATTAAACACAATGGACAATGTTATGATACACACACAGAGCTACTGTGTAGATATATGGATTTGTTGCTATTGTTCTGTGTAACTTCTAAAGGACCTTATTGTTTTGGTTTTCTGGAGGGGAGTGTGAGAGTCAAAATTCAAATATATCTGAACAAACAACCCTGGTGTAATTGATCACAATCTTCTGTGGAAATGTATCAAAAATACATTAAGATGGAACTCCCAAGAATAATAAGAATATAGCTTTTATAGGGACTGTAAGAAAAATGATCAGAAAAAAGACCAGAATGGTAGTGAGGAATTAACAAATAAACTTAGAATTAGATGAGAATAATTATTTTAACTATTTAAACAACTGCACATCAAATATCTTATTATTTTTGAGATGAATCACATACCAACTCATCTTTGTCAGATGACTTTTGCTGAATGTATTTCTCTATAAAATACATACTACTTTATAATAGTCAATTTTTATTTACAAAAAATAAGCTTTAATATTTTATTATAGCATAGATGCTTGAAATATTTATTTTCTTAACTATCCTTACCATAAAATTAATCTTTTTGCAACAATACAGTGTATATAAACAATTGTCTCAGAAAATAAAATTAGATTTAATGAAATAATAATACCATACCAAAATATTCCATCTGTCAATTTATAAAAGGCCACATTGCTTGAATCGGTGCATATATTATGCTGAAACATTAAAACATCCTGCATTCTTGGGAAGAATTTGATATGCTTGAAAGCCAACTCCAGCTAAAGAATTGGCAGCTGTGATTGTACATTGTTGTGTGTATAAAAATAATACAATCAGTGGAGCATCTGTACATATTATCATGTACCAGTAATGAAAAATTGGTGCGACCATATAGTTGAAAAAGTAGTCAAAATGAGAAGATTAAAATATTGTGGTATTTCTGAAATAAAACCAATAGATGTGACACTAAATTTAACTGTGGTTGAAAAGAAGAAAATGTGGATAATTGATGTGATAATGGTAGGATAGAAGACAATGAATTAGAGAAGGTAACAAATACCAAGATCTGAAAATAGAAGTGTAAAGATTATGGCATCATGAGCAACACTTAGAAAATCTGTGCATTGACAAAATTTCCAACTGTTTATTACAAAAGGTCACATTGTTTGGATCTACACATACACTATATACCAATATATTATGATATCTGAGGTTCATGGGAAGAACTTGATATGAATGAAGGTCAATGCCAACTAAAGAACTGACAGCTGGAATTCACATGTTGTGTATATTAAAAGAGTTGGGGACTTCGGAAAGTTCCAATAATCAAAAGTAGCAAATCCTGTCAGATCTATCTAGCAAACTGTTTGTAAACAATAGGAGTAGTAATAATAACAGCAATAAATTAACATGAAAATCTCTTAACAGCTTTTTATCTGAAAAAGCTTTCATAAATGATCCATGTCTACAGTATCTAAAGCTGCTGCTTCCATAATGTGTGGGCAAGACTGAATAAAAAAAATCAACGAACACCCAAGATTATATCAAATTTAGAAGTATAAAAAATTGCCTTTACATTTAGCATAATGTTCATGTTGATCTCAAAAGCCATGTGGTAGGGAATATAGTTGTTATAGCCCTTAAGTAATATATTATTTCATAGCTTCTACATCTAAATTTTATTGTAAGCTATTCTGGCAGGCATAACACTAACATCATCCCTTTTATTTTTACCTATTTCATTCATTCATTTGTTCATTCATTCATTCATTCATATGTTGTTTTGTTGAGTTAAATGATTACTTTGCTTGATGAAAGACATCTCTTCTTGGCTTTAAGGAACTGAAGTAAAGATGGGCCTGAGATTTTAAGAAGTTTATTTCTATCTACTTACCACTAGACCCAAGCTATATGTGTCAGTCAAGCAAACACGATTAAACTGTTAATGAATCAAAGAACTATATAGAAAGGCCTACTCATATATGAAACCACCCTTGGAAAGCTGGTTCTCTGCTTCTTTACTTTATCAGCATTCACCAGCCTAAGGATCTCTTGCACAGATTGGCTCCATGTTTATTTCAGTGACTCATTTCATTGTTGTCAATAAATTAAAGGAAATGAAAGTAAATCAGACTATGCCAAGGGGGGAACCTTTGTAATTATTCTTCATTTTTTTTCACTATTACATTTATTTCCTTGACCTTGAACACAAAGGGAAATGTAGCAAACACACAAACTAAAATGTTTTGCATTTTGCATTGATGAATTTTCCTGTTATTACAACCACATTCTAGAGCAAATGAGCACAAATGTTTTTAGGCCCAAAGATACATGAATGTCTTGATCCATCTGTATGTATCCATGATTTAATATCTGACCCAGGAATGCCTATTGCACATTTCGTATCATAAAATAATGATGTGTTCTATCCAGTCCTTTTTTTGTAAAAAGAAAAGGTGCCAGAACTCACACATGTCATACAACCCACCTTGCCTACCTTACAAGGTTCCATCCAAAAAAGGTGACAGAACTCCGTTCTGGGCATTCTATGACAAAAAAAAAAAAAAAAAAAGCCCTGGTTCTATCAGTTGTCTGCTTACCTCCCACTCCACTGCAAATCCTAAGTAATCTTTGTTTGACATGCTATGAATTGTGCTCTAAAACTTGCAGAGCAGGGGAGGGGGTGCATTACAATTAAGTTTTATTAAGATGAGAGCTAACCTAGTGTAGTCGTTAAGGTGCTGCCATTGGATGAGGAGTGGGAAAGCCTAGATTCTAGTCCTGCCTTGGGCATGGAAGCCACATGGTGATTTTGGGCTAGTCACTATTTCTCAGCCCTGAGCAGGAGGCAATGGCAAATCACTTTCAAAAACGTTGCCTAGAAAACTGCATGAACCTGTCACTAGGAGTAAAAACAAAATAAAAAGATTGAAAAAATAAAAGTAATAAAAATAATACTTTGCATTTAATAACATTCACCTTTTATTAACTAAATGGAATAATGATTTCTGGGGATCTGAAGAAACAAAACAAATTTCCAAAGAGCTGAAATTTCACCATTCCTGGTTTAACTGATCTCAAGAAATGGTTACTATGGGCATATAGTAGGAACAGAATAATTTACTATTTGTCTATTTAGAAATCAAAGTCAATTCATTTATGTTTTAAAATATTAAGCAATTTTATTTATTTAAAAAATAAAATTAGGATATAATTTCTAGGAATAAATAAAGTATTTGCATGGATCATCTATACAGCAGGAAAAGGATGACTTATTATTCAAAAGTATTATTTTATTTACATATAATTGTATGCATATTGAATAACTAATTATATTATATAATTTGTATAATTGTATAAAGAAATTTGTATAATTTCTTTAGCAGTATAATAGAACTAATTATAAGAACAGGGAAACTTGGCTAAGCTAAGCTAAGTTTTTCATTGGATAGAACAAACTGAGGTGTCATACTTCAAACACAAACTCATATCCAGTACAGATATGACATTAATTCTGCCAAGTAAAGTTGTTGCTATTGTATCTCTTTTCACAATTTAATTAAAAATGATATTGCTTAATGCATCTGGATACTCAATGAAGATACAAAAATATGATATTGATGTGTTAAATAAAAGAAATCAATTATGCAACTTCATTCTTTTGAGTTCACATCATATTTAACAACAAAGTTATAGAGGAATATAAGTTTTCAGAAGAGATCAGGAGGTACACTGACATTTCTGACTTGGCAAACTGAATAATCTTTAAAAAAAAGCTTGGCTCATCACAGATGCCTTTCACTGCCTTCCCTGAGAATTTGTCTTGAAATGCCCAAGCAAGTATTCTAAAACAAGGCATACCTTTCTGCAGTAATCCTTAGTCATAAAACTGCTGTTATGCATGTTAAAACATAATAGCTGGAGTATATCATATTAACACACCAAGAGCTATGTTCAAGTAATATTATGGGCATAACCTCTAGCTCATTATAAGACAAGAAATTCATAGTTAGTGCTTCTGTGCCAACCATTACTTTCCCTGCTGTATACTTCGGCAGAAGTGAGGATCCGGTGAACCAGCCAGGTGCTATAACGATAAAGGGGAAAAACTTTACATTACAGTCCATATATTTCTTAGATTCTAGTAAACAGTCTGAACGTGCAGGGGCCAATATTTACACTTATGCCTCTCTTTTGTGGCTGACCCTTTTCTAATGTATGAATTTCTAATGAATATTAATAACTGCCATGGTTTTCAATAGAAAAGGTAAGGGGAAAAATAAAGGAATTGCTGTTGTGAGGATGGACAGGAACTGACCTTCTTTCCATTTCCCTCAATTCCAACTTGATTGCTATAGACTACATAGAGACCTTGCTGTAATTTGTTTGACAATGAAATTGAAGTGGTTTGTCATTACCTTTTTCCAGTTTTTTTTTTTAAAAAAACCTTCCAGGATAGTTTATAAACTTGGGATTTCCTGGTAATCTCCTCCCAATCCTCCTAACAATTTAAGATTAGTCAGAGCTCTCTGCCACCTTGACATGAGGATAAAAATATCAGGAAAATCTATGAAGAAAACAAAACTCTTTTATTGTAAATATTTATTAAGTTTTTAAAATTTTACAAAAACAAAACAACCCATCCCCAAACCTCCCCAACCCTCCCATTCCCTCCCCCGACCTTCCCAGAGCTGAACATAGGCTTAATTAAAATTTCTTCAAATAATCTAAAAAAAAAATATAAAACATGAATAAATCTAAATACTGAATACATTAATTAAACAAACTATAAGATAATTAACAATAATATATGTATATAAAAAAACATAAATACCAGAAAAATAATACTTGAGAAAAAAAAAAGACTAAAGAAAAAGAAAAAAGAGAAAGATAAAAAAGTATATATATAAAAAAAAAAGAAAATCTATAAAATAGCAGATCAAGCTGCAACCAACTTATTATTTATGAAACAAAATACATTTTGTAATGCCAATAAGCCTGGGAGATGGTTGGCTTATCAATTAAGAAAGAAACAGAGACAAAGAATAATAGAGAAAATAAACTATAAGGGTAAATTAGTTTCTCAGAAGGAATTGATTAAAAAATCTTTTTTGGATTATTATCAAAACCTATATAAATCTACTAATATACAAATGCTAGATATAAATAAATATTTAGCTGAGGCAAGTTTTCCTAAACTGACTGAGGATCAGAAATATGAAATTAATGGTTTAATTACTAAGGAGGAAATTACCTCAGCAATTCAACAATTGAAATTAGGGAAAGCACCGGGTACGGATGGGTTAACAGCTGTTTATTACAAAGTTCTAATAGAGGAGATGATCCAACCATTACATGATCTTTTTAATGGTATTTTACAGGGTTTAGAGATTCCTCCTTCATGGCGTAGTGCTTTTATATCATTGATTCCAAAGGAGGATCAAGATCTTACCCTACCAAAAAATTACAGGCCTATATCTCTTTTAAATGTGGATTATAAGATATTTGTAAAAATTTTGGTAAATAGGCTTATGAGGGTGGTGCATCATCTTGTGCATAAAGATCAATCAGGATTTATAACAGGAAGGTATATGAAAAATAATGTCAGACAAATTATTAATTTACTAGAATATTTAGACAAGAACAACCAAGTTCCTGCAGGGCTCATATTTTTAGATGCTGAAAAAGCATTTGATCAATTGAATTGGCATTTTATGTTAAGAGTAATGGAAGAAATGAATTTTGGTGAAAAGATATTACAAGCCCTTACGGTAATATATCAAAAACAAACGGCACAACTTATTGTTAATGGAGGTTTGTCGGAGGTTTTTACAATAGAGAAAGGTACTAGACAGGGGTGTCCTTTATCGCCATTGTTGTTTGTTTTAACATTGGAAATATTATTGATCAAAATTCGAGAGTCTCAGGAAATTAAAGGAATATATGTTAATAAAAAAGAATATAAGTTGAGAGCTTTTGCGGATGACTTGGTTGTTACTTTGTCGCAACCTGATTATTCTGTAGTAAACTTATTACAGTTGATTCATCATTATGGTTTGGTCTCGGGTTTTAAGATTAACGTAAATAAGACTAAAATTTTACCTAAAAATATGTCGAGTCAGGAGAAGCAGATTTTGGTCAACTTGACGGGTTTTGAGATTGTTAATAAGGTAAAATATTTGGGGGTGATGCTGTCTGTTTCTAATGCAAAATTATTTAAAAATAATTATGAAAGGTTGTGGGTCAGGGTACAGAAGGACTTGAAGAATTGGGAAAAGTTGCAATTATCCCTCATGGGAAGAATTGCAGTGATAAAAATGAATATTCTACCCAAGTTTCTTTTTTTGTTTCAAATGTTACCAATTTTGAAAAATGAGATTAATTTAAATGAGTGGCAGAAGGGTCTCAACAAATTTATTTGGGCAGGGAAAAAACCAAGGGTTAAGTTTAAAATTATGCAAGACTTCCGTGAGAGGGGTGGACTTAAGGTACCAAATTTGAAATTATATTATGATGCGGTGGTTTTAACATTAATTAGTGATTGGGTAAATTTGACAAATTCTGAGATACTTTACTTAGAGGGATGGGATTTACTTTATGGGTGGCATGCCTATTTAATATTTAATAAAAAAATAGATTGGGCTTTTAAATCTCATATTTTAAGAATTTCTTTACTTAGGATCTGGAGAAAATATTATAAAAGTGATTTTAAAGTACCATTATGGGCTATACCTTGGCATGCGATAGAAGGAATAAAAAGAGGGGTTAAAATGGATATGGTGTCTTATAGACAGTTACTTAAATGGGATGGACAAAACTGGCAATTAAAATCACGGGAAGAGTTAGCACAAGAAAATTTTACTTATTCTTGGTTCCAATATAGGCAATTATTAGATAGATGGAAGATGGATTGTAAGGTGGGTTTTCTTAGAGAAGATGAAAACCTTATTAAGCAACTGAAGGATCAAAGACAAACCCACATTAAGAGAATTTATGGGGTTTTAGTTGAATTGGACTCAGAAACGGAACTAATTAAAGATTGTATGATTAGATGGGCGCAGAATTTTGGTGAGCCAGTTTCATTGGACACCTGGGAAACTATTTGGGTGAGAAATGTCAAATTTACTCAAGCACAGAACTTAAGGGAGAATTTTTATAAAATGTTTTATAGATGGCACCTTGATCCACAAAAAATGTCTTATATGTATCCTGACGTGCAACCCAAATGTTGGAGATGTGGTTATAAGGAGGCTTCTTATTATCATATTTGGTGGTCATGCAGAGAGATAAAAGCATTTTGGATTAAAATATGGTGGAATATCCAGAGAATTTTTAGAAGGAGGGTAAAATTTACTCCGCAATTATTTTTGTTAGGTATTGTTACAGATTGTGATACAAAGGAGGTTGTATTGATGTTAAACTTGATCACAGCCACTAGGCTGTTAGTAGGACAATACTGGAAGAAGGAATCTTTGCCTACATTGCAGGAATGGTTTCTTAAAGTAGCTTATCTGGCAGAAATGGCAAAGATTTCGGCTTTCTTAAAGCAACAAACGCAAGAGAAGTTTTTTGCTGTTTGGGATAAATGGATAAAATTTATACAATTTAGATTGGGTATACAAAAATATTATATAGTTTTTTCATAAGTTTTATTTTCATATATATTATAGATAATTTTTTTATATATATAAATATAAAGTTTTTAATTTAATTTTTATTTTTATTTTTTAAGCCTATATTCTGCTCTGGGAAGCTCAGGGGGGGGGGAAGGGAGGGTTTTTTTTTTTGTTTTTTTTTTGGGAGGGCTGGGGGATGGGGTTTTTTTTTTATTTATTTAATATATGTATTGTTTAGTTTTATTTTTCTGTATATGTTGCCTCTTGTTTTGTATTATTTTTCCTTTTTTGTAAAATTTATAAAACTTTCAATAAAAAAAAAAGAAAAAAAAAGACTAAAGAAAAAGAAAAAAGAGAAAGATAAAAAAGTATATAAAAAAGAAAAAAAAAGAAAATCTATAAAATATTTTAAATTTTAAATATAAGTTATTGAAAAACTAAATAGTATTTTTTAATATCCAACTTATATTATATAAAATCTATCCATTTTTTCCATACAGCAAAATACTTCTCCTGCGATTGATCCTTCAAAAAAGCCGAAATCTTTGCCATTTCCGCCAGATAAGAAACTTTAAAAAACCACTCTTGCAAAGTAGGCAAAGATTCCTTCTTTGAACATTGCCCTACTAACAGCCTTGCAGCTGTAATTAAATTCAACATCAATGTGATCTCTTTAGTATCACAATCAATAACAATACCTAATAAAAACAATTGTGGGGTAAATTTTACCCTCCTAAAAATTCTTTGAATATTCCACCATATCTTAATCCAAAAGGCTTTTATATTTTTACACGACCACCAAATATGATAATAAGTAGCATCCAAACAACCACATCTCCAACATTTAGGCTGTAAGTCAGGATACATATGAGACATTTTTTGTGGATCAAGGTGCCATCTGTAAAACATTTTATAAAAATTCTCCCTTAAATTCTGGGCTTGTGTAAATTTGACATTCCTCACCCAAATAATTTCCCAGGTATCAAGTAAAACTGGTTCGCCAAAATTTTGTGCCCATTTGATCATACATTCTTTAATTAATTCTGCCTCTGAATCCAATTCTACTAGCACCCCATAAATTCTCTTGATATGAGTTCGTCTTTGGTCTTTTACTTGTTTAAGAAAATTTTCATCTTCTCTAAGTAAACCCACATTACAATCCAACTTCCATCTATCCACTATTTGTCTATACTGAAACCATGAATATTTAATATTTTCTTGTGCTAGATTTTCCAAAGATTTTAACTGCCAGTTTTTACCATCCCATCTAAGTAGTTGTGAATAAGAAACACCATCCATCTTAACTCCTCTCCTTATCCCCTCTATCGCATGCCCAGGTATAGCCCATAATGGAATTTTAAAATCACTTCTATAATATTTCCTCCAAACCCGAAATAAAGAAATCCTTATAATATGAGATTTAAAAACCCTATCAACTTTTTTATTAAAAATTAAATAGGCATGCCATCCAAAAAGTAAATCCCAGCCCTCCAAGAGGAGTATTTCTACATTTGTTAAATTAACCCAATCACTAATTAATGTTAAAACCACCGCATCATAGTACAGTTTCAAATTTGGTACCTTGAGTCCACCTCTCTCACGAATGTCTTGTATTATTTTAAGCTTTACTCTTGGTTTTTTCCCCACCCAAATAAACTTATTGATACCTTTCTGCCATTCATTTAAATTAACCTCATTCTTTAAAATAGGTATCATTTGAAATAAAAAAAGGAACTTTGGCAGAACATTCATTTTAATCACCGCAATTCTTCCCAAAAGAGATAATTGCAATTTCTCCCAGTTTTTCAAATCTCTTTGTATCCTGACCCATAACCTTTCATAATTATTTTTGTACAATTTTACATTAGTTAGAAACAGATAAAATAACCCCCAAATATTTTACCTTATCAACACCTCAAAATCTGTCAACTTAACCAAAGTCTGCTTATCCAAATTGGTCATATTTTTGGGTAATATTTTAGTCTTGTTATTATTAATTTTAAAACCCAAAATCCATCCATATTGGTGTATCAATTGTAATAACTCTACTACGAAATAAGTAGGTTGGGACAGGGTAACCACCAAGTCATCTGCAAAAGCTCTTAATTTATATTCTTTTTTATTAACTTCTATTCCTATTATTTCCTGTGATTCTCGAATTTTAATCAACAATATTTCCAAAGTTAAAACAAACAGCAGTGGTGACAATGGACATCCCTGTCTAGTCCCCTTTTCTATTGTAAAAACCTCTGATAAACCCCCATTAACTGTAAGGACCCACCCCACTTTGCATCTTAAGAAGACAGAACTCTTGGAATAATTCTTCCAACAGGAATCCTTTATTAAGAGAAAATGGTTGCAGGCATGCTAGACAGGACTTGGGGTCCAAGCTCTCCCATTCAAGGTTTTAAGGGGTTCCCCAGTAGTCCCACCCAATCAACCCCCCTTCCAGTGATAGTTTCAAGTATCACAATTTCACTCCCTTTCTTCTTTCTTCCATCTGGATGGAGACTTCAGATAACTACATGAAAGGCAATTACTCTCCTTTGGTATGCTAACACTTCGAGGTTACAATAAACACACATTCAGCATTTAGCTCTTTGAAGTGTACTGAAGGAAGTGAGGGCCATAAAGCCCCTTTGTTCTCCCCCTTCTCTCCCTCTTATGGCAGAATCCAGAGAAGGCAGAATTGGGAGTTTCTATATTTGATAATTTAAAGATGAAATATAATTGGATTCTGACATCCGGCCCCTCTTAACAATAAGAGAGATCCACCTGAAAGAAAACACAAGTATAAAATTTAGTCAGGCTTGTTAGGATACTCTGTGTGAAACTTCTTCAATAGCTTCGGGCTCTGACATGACGTTTATGGACCCACTCATTTTGTGAGGGAGGGAGGTGTTTCCAGGCAACTAGGTACTGAGTTGCTCCATGATATCTCCTAGAGTCAAGGACTTCGTTTATTTCGAAGTGTTTGTTGTTCACCCTCACCATGATTGGAGGGTGGTGGTGGGGGGAATTTGGCCGTAGAGGTGACGGATGCTCTCTTTGCAGCAAAGCTGCAATGAAAAATTGGGTGTATTTGCCTGAGATTTTTGGGTAATCTGATTTCTACTGTATGGATTTAGATTCTTTAAATGGAAAAGTTCTCCTATGTATTTTGGTCCAAGTTTTTTTACAGGGCTGTAGGGACTTTAGGTATTTGTAGATAAGTACACCATCTCTCCTATAATGAATGGTGTAGGCTCAACCCTGTTCTTTATCGGCTTGTGTTTTGTAAGCCTGCCTCGCTCTTCATCTAGTTGCTTTTTGACTATTGAGCCAGGTGTTTTGTAATTTTTTCCATCCATTCTTTCAGCGAAGGGGATCGTTGGTCGTTTCGGGGTTAATTCTGGCATGGGGTTGAAGCTTTGACCGGTGGCTATTTGAAAAGGAGTGTAACCTGTGCTGGAGTGGACTGCATTATTGTAGGCAACTTCTGCAAAAGGGAGTAAGTCCGCCCACTCGGTCTGCTGGAAACTAAGAAAACATCTTAAATATTGCTTAAGTATGGAGTTCATTTTTTCAGGCCCCCCCCCATTTCCTTGTGGGTGGTGGCTAGATGTCAGTCCCTGACTGGTTCCTAAGAGGGATAAAATTCCTTCCAAAATGCAGACGTAAATTGAACCCCCCTGTCAGAGATGATACGTTGGGGTGCCCATGCAATCTGTAAATGTGCTGGATGAACAGTTTTGCTAAGGCTTTTGCAGTGGGAATCTTTTGGCAAGGGATAAAGTGCACCTGTTTGGAAAACAAGTCCGTGACCGTCCAGACCACAGTATTTCCATTGCTTTCTGGCAATTCCACTATAAAATCCATGGCTATTTCTCTCCAGGGGGCTGAGGGACTTGCCACTGTTTGTAATAGCCCTGGCGATTTCCCTTGCAACCTCTTTGCCGATGCACAGGTTGGGCAGCTGGCAACATAACTTTCTATGTCCTTTTTTATTGAGGGCCACCAAAATTGCCGTTTAATTAAGTGTAAAGTTTTTACAAATCCAAAATGCCCTGCTGATTTTGTGTCATGGCAAAGCTGCATGAAAGTTACTCTTTGAGTTGTTGGTATATATAAATTTTCCCCTACCCAAGGCAACCGTCTCTCATTGTGCACACATTTTGTTTTTATGGAACCATTCATCTGTTTCCAAGCTTTTCTGGAATTCAACCCAGTTTGGCTGTCCAGTTGTGGTTTTTATTTGCTTGGGTTCTGTGGTTACTGGTGCTGCCAGTTGTGACTCTGCCATTATTGGTCTAGAGTCTGTGGTTCGTTGCGCTGTTATATTGGGGCATGCTGAGATAGAGCATCTGCCAGGAAGTTCTTTCTTCCTGGTAAATGTGTGAGTTTAAATGGAATTGGTGAAAAATGCGGGACCAGCGGGCTTGTTTGGGATTGAGTTTCTGGAAGTTTTCAGGGCTCTAAATTTTTGTGATCAGTCCACCACCTGGAAGGGATTTTGTTGCCTTCCAGGAAAAAACTGTTGCACGTGTGAGTAATGCCCAACGTATCCCATAAGCCTCCTTCTCCCATACGGGCCAGCGCTGTTCTGTTTCCGTGAGTTTCTTGGATGTATATGCACAGGGTTGCAATACTGCATCATCATTTTCTTGTAATAGCACAGCCCCCACTGCCACATCACTTGCATCTGCCTGTATTACGAAGGGCTTGTCCATGTCTGGGTGCCTTAGTATTGGTTCGGCAGAAAAAAGTCTCTTTAGTCTCTCAAACGCTGCTTGGCACTCCATTGTCCATGTTAGTGGCTGGCTAGGTTTTACTGAGGATGCTCCCTTCGTTTTTAGTAAGTTAGTGAGGGGCAAGGCTATCTGGGCAAATGAGGGGATGAATTGGCGGTAAAAGTTTGCAAAGCCCAGGAAACTTTGTAGTTGCTTTCTTGTGCGGGGTGGTGCCCAATTTAGTACTGCTTTGACCTTCTCTGGGTCCATTTCAATGCCCTGTGGGGATATGCGATAGCCTAGGTAGTCTATCCTTTCCTGGTGGAATTCGCATTTTGAGAGTTTGGCATATAGGTGAGCGGCTCGCAGCTTCTTTAAAACCGCTCTGACAAGTTTGACGTGTTCTTCTTTTGTTTCGGTAAAGATAAGAATGTCGTCCAAGTAAACAAGGACCCCCTTAAACAGGTGCTCCCTTAGAACGTCATTGATTAATTGCATAAAGACTGCAGGGCCCCCTTGTAATCCAAATGGCAAGACTTTGAATTGATAGCACCCCATGGGGCAGTTAAATGCAGTCTTCCATTCGTCCCCTTCCTTGATTCTCACTCGATAGTAAGCTTCCCTTAAGTCTAGTTTAGAAAAAATTTTCCCTTTCGATAGGTGTGACAGCATGTCTTTCATGAGGGGCAGCGGGTATAGGTTGCTTTCACTGATTGTATTCAGGGCCCTATAATCCACGCATAAACGTAAAGAGCCATCCTTCTTCTCTCTAAAAAGGACCGGGGCAGCCACTTTAGGCTTGGCTGGCTCAATGAAACCTCTCTCCAGGTTTTTTTTTATAAATCTTTCCATTTCCTCCTTCTCCTTTGGGCTCATGGAGTATAATCTGGGCTTCGGGAGTTTTGCCCCAGGCTTGAATTCAATGGTACAGTCTGTGGGTCGGTGGGGGGGAAGCTCATTCGCCCTCTCCTCACTGAAGACTTCAGCAAGGTCCCTATATTCCTCTGGTATTTCTGTTAATCTTTTTTCCTCTCCTATGGATGCTTTTTCTATTCTTGATTCTGGTAGCCTCCCTTGGGGTTTTAAGTCCATAGGGTCCCCCTTCGGGAATTTGATTTCTGTCGTCCTCCAATTTACCCAGGGGTTCCATTTTTTCAACCATTCCATCCCTAGAATCATTGGGCATTCCATACCTGGGGTCACCACAAACGTTAAGTCCTCTTCATGGTTGCCCAGGGAGAGATGTATTGGCAAAGTGGCTAGGGTAGCTGGCACCCCCCCTGCTATGGATCCATCTAGCTGGCCAAATGAGATTGGTTGTTCCAGTCTCCTGGATGGGATGCCCAGATTCCCCACTAGTGTTGGGCTAATGAGGCAGCGGGTACAGCCAGAGTCTATTAAGGCTTTCACCTTCACAGCTTCGGGCATGGGGGGGATTAATATAGTCACTGTTTTGAAGATGGGTGTGATGCATCCACTTACCAGGGGTTCGCCCTCCGAGCTGTCATCTGAGGCATCCACCGGCCCTGTGGTGTAGGCTGGAGTCCTTTCCCCTTGGTGAGCAGAGGTGGGGGTTTCTGCAATTTCCATCATTCTCATGGCCGTTTCTTTTGGCTTAGCTGAATACTTTCCGGGTTTGTTGATTGGGGATCTGTCTGGGTTGTGCTGGGGGGCCTTTGAGCGGCATTCTACAGCTCGATGCCCTTCTCTTCCGCATTTGAAACATCCCATTTGCTTCTTGGCTGTATCCGATGATTTCACCGGTTGGTGTGTCAGCTCAGGCGGGGGGCGGCTCCATTGTTTTCCTCGGCGGTGCCTCTTCAATATGTCGATCTCTGCTTCCTCTGCCAAGATGTACCATTCCTCAAGTTGATGTGGGTCCCCTCGGGGCAGGCAAGCATCATATAGATCATAGTTTAGTCCGTCTTTGAAACGGCCAAGGAGGATGTCTTCTGGCCAATTCAGTTTGCTGGCAATGGCCCGGAATTCTTGTGTATACTCAGCCACTGGGCGTTTGCCCTGCCTCATCGTTGTTATTCTTTCACGGGCTTTGCGATCAGCCAGGGGGTCTTCAAATCGTCTTCTCAAAGAGGACATGAAACGGTTGAAGTTACTGAGTTCTGGGGCATTGGAGTCATGCAAGTTCACTACCCAATCCGCAGCTGGTCCATCCAGGGCAGATTGCACGATCCGGATGTGGGCTTTGTCGCTGGGAATATCCTGCCCATATTCCTCCATGTAGCTGAGGACTTGGGTTAGGAAAAACCCCAAGCGTGTTGGCTCCCCTTTGAATTTCACTTCCAACGGTGGACGTCTTGGAATGGATCGGTGCCTCTGTTGTGGGTGGTAGTGCCTTCCGTCCAGATTGCCATCTGTGGTCCGGTAGGGGGTGGGAGCTCCTGGATCAGTAGATGTCCCTGGGGTTGCAGGTTCCATGTCCCCCTCGGTGTCTCTCCCTTTGCGGCTCCAGGAACTGGGGCGGCCGTAGGGTTCAGTATTCTCCTCTCCTAGGGAGCTGAGAGTTCTTTTCATCAGGTCAATAGCTTTCTCTAGGATCCAGTCTGAGTACGGTGCCCAGCTTCCTCCCTCTTCACTTGCGTGCAGGGATTTCTCCATCTCCTGCTTCCATTCTGGTTGCTTGGTCCCCCGTCTCAGGGTCACCTTTCTTGATTCCTTTCCCCACTCACTTTTCTTTCCAACGCCCATCGACCAGCGAGGCTTGTGGTCCTGTGTCTCCACCACTTCTTCTCCTGAGGAATCTGGCCTCTCGGAT
Organism: Crotalus tigris; assembly: GCF_016545835.1. NCBI lineage: Eukaryota > Metazoa > Chordata > Lepidosauria > Squamata > Viperidae > Crotalus > Crotalus tigris. The sequence continues at coordinate 14,893,676 of NW_024096970.1, forward strand.
CCCAACATCTGGCAAGGTTCCAACTGGGTCAGCGGCTCTCTTTCCAGGGAGTTTTCCCCCTCTCTTGCTCCATTGTCTGACATGGTAAATTTTTGCAAAATCCCCCGGCAAGGGTCTCCCTTCCAGGTGGATTAATTTTGCAAGTCCTGTCTAATGTAAGGACCCACCCCACTTTGCATCTTAAGAAGACAGAACTCTTGGAATAATTCTTCCAACAGGAATCCTTTATTAAGAGAAAATGGTTGCAGGCATGCTAGACAGGACTTGGGGTCCAAGCTCTCCCATTCAAGGTTTTAAGGGGTTCCCCAGTAGTCCCACCCAATCAACCCCCCTTCCAGTGATAGTTTCAAGTATCACAATTCCACTCCCTTTCTTCTTTCTTCCGTCTGGATGGAGACTTCAGATAACTACATGAAAGGCAATTACTCTCCTTTGGTATGCTAACACTTCGAGGTTACAATAAACACACATTCAGCATTTAGCTCTTTGAAGTGTAAAGAAGGAAGTGAGGGCCATAAAGCCCCTTTGTTCTCCCCCTTCTCTCCCTCTTATGGCAGAATCCAGAGAAGGCAGAATTGGGAGTTTCTATATTTGATAATTTAAAGATGAAATATAATTGCCGTTTGTTTTTGATAAATAACACCCAAAGCTTGTAAAATCTTTTCTCCAAGGTTCATTTTCTCAATTAATCTTAACATAAATTGCCAATTCAATTGGTCAAAAGCTTTTTCAGCATCTAAAAATATCAATCCTGCAGGAACTTGATTATTTTTGTCTAAATATTCTAATAAATTAATAATCTGTCTGACATTATTCTTCATGTACCTTCCAGTTATAAAACCCGTTTGATCCTTATGTATAACCTGATGCAAAACCCTCATAAGCCTATTAGCCAAGATTTTTGCAAAAATCTTATAATCTACATTTAAAAGAGATATAGGTCTATAATTCTTTGGTAAGGTAAGATCTTGATCTTCTTTTGGGATTAAAGATATAAAAGCTCTACCCCATGACGGGGGAATCTCTAAACCCTGTAGTATATTATTAAAAAGCTCTCTTAAAGGTTGAATCATCTCTTGTACCAAAGTTTTATAATAAATAGATGTCAGACCATCCGTGCCCAATGCTTTGCCTAATTTTAATTCTTTAATCACTATCTCAATTTCCTCACTAGTAACTAAACCATTAATTTCTTGTTTCTGATCTTCTGTTAATTTAGGGAAGTTGGCTTCATTTAAATATTTATCTATATCTAAAGCCTGTTTTTTAGTACTCTTATATAATTTTTGATAATAATCTAAAAAAGATTTCTTAATCAAGTCCTTATGATATACCAATTTACCATTATAATTTATTTTATCTATAATTCTCTGTCTCTGTTTCTTTCTTAATTGATAAGCCAACCATCTCCCTGGTTTATTAGCATTGCAAAATGTATTTTGTTTCATATACAGTAAGTTAGTTGCAGTTTGATCAGCCATCAACATATTAAATTGTGTTTTAAGCAATTTTATAGATTCTTTAAACTTTTCATCTGTGGGATTTGAGATCAAAATTTTTTCTTTTAATTTAATCTCATCTTCCTATTCCTTACGTTTTTGAATCTGCTTTTGTCTATGAACATTATTCATTTGTATCAAAATCCCACGCATGAAGGCTTTACCTGCATCCCATACCATTGACATTGAAGTTCCCTTATGCATATTTAAAGCAAAATAATCCTTTAAGTGCTCCTTTAATTTTTGAACATTCTTTTCTTGTCTAAATAAATTTTCATTCATCCTCCACGATCGCCTCTCCTCTCTTTCATCAACCAACTCCATCCAAACTGGACTATGATCCGTCAATGTCCTAGGAAAATTTTTAACATTCTTTACCCTAAAATATAAATCAGTTGTAATAAAAAAAATCAATTCTTGAAAAAGATTGATGTCTATCTGAAAAGAAAGTAAAGTCTCTCTCCTCCTGATTGCGTTCACGCCAGAAGTCTCGTAGCTCCCAGTCCTCTTTCAAATCAAAAAAAAGCTTTAGGTAATTTAGCCTGTTTAAAAGAAATAGAAGATCCTTTTTTGTCTCTTTGTGTATCTAACACACCATTCCAGTCACCCATTAATATCACAGATCTATAGTCCAACAAAGTTAATTTCTGATGTAACAGTCTATAAAATTGTTCCTGTTGTTGGTTTGGTGTGTACAGTCCCACTATAAGTATTTTCTTACCATATAAGCCAACTTCAATCATAACATATCTCTCTTGAAGATCAGATTCTACCAAACAGGCTGATAAGTTTTGCTTAACATAAAAACTAAGCCCCCTTTTTTCCCAGGAGCAGAAGATACAAAATGAGATCCCAAACGAGCATTGACTAAATATTTTTGATCTTTGGCTATAATATGTGTTTCCTGCAACAAATAATATCATTATTATGTTGCTTTAAATAATGAAAGATTTTCTTTCTCTTCTGGGGGGAATTTAGGCCGTTAGCATTCCAAGTCAGGAGCTTTACCATCTCCCTTAACCAGAAGCCTGGAGAAGACTGCTTGAAGATCTGCCATTGAAGAATGTGCCGCAGAACTCTTAGGTCTTGCTCCTCCCACCAGCAATGAAGCACTTTCTTGAAGAGATTCTTTAACTTCTTTCCTCTGTTGTTCCTTTTCCTTGCGTCTATGCGCTGCATGGGTCATTCTTTGCTCTTTGATCTCTGCTTGTCGGGACCACTCCGGCTGTAACTCTCCAACCGCCATCACACCTAGTCCTTCAGACTGCTGTTCCACCTCTTTACCATCCAGAACTTTCTGCATCATAGATGATGGTGAGCCTGCTCCCAGGACCGAACTGTAAAACTCCTTTGTTTTAGTGACTGTATTAAGTCTGTAACAGGTCCCCGCATGGCTCAGGACAATACCCATCGGAATCTCCCATCTGAATGACATCATTCTTTTTTTAAGTTCATCAGCTAAAAAAGCAAAATCTTTTCTCTTTCTTAAAATTTTAGATGGGATCTCCTTTAGAATAATAACATCTTGAGCAGCAATCTGAAATCTCTTGTTATAAAAAGCTTGTATAATTTCATTATGCAGAGATCTCTTTCCAAAATAAATTACCACATCTCTTGGTAAATTTCTCTGTTTTGCAATCCAGGAATTAACTCTAAATAATTTTTCAACCTCTCTGCGTATTTCCTCTTTCTCTCTATTCAAAATAACAGCAAAGTCATTTACCACAATCTCTCTCAGATCTTGCTGCATATCTTCTTTCAGACCCCTGATTCTTAAAGCATATTCCATCTCTCTGTACTGAGACATAACAATGTCATCCTGTGAAATTTCCATCTTTTTTTCCATGCCTTCAAACTTATCTTCCAAGATGTCAACCTTAACTGTAACCTCTTCGACTCTAGAGTCAAGCTTCTCAACCACAGAAGCAAGTCCTGATAGAGCCATAACTATATCTTGCCTCAAAATAGTGTTATTCTGCTCCAACAGGTTCTTCACTTCCCCTCTAATTTCAGTTTTATTCTGATCTAAAAGCTCCTTCATTTCCCCTCTGATTTGAGTTACTGCATTTCCCATTATATCTTTCATGTCTTGTACAGATATTACTGGCAGAGGAGGAGAAGATGGTGATGTAGCTTTAGGCTGTTGTACCGGTAAAATCGCAGGAGAAGAAGCCACCTTAGGAACTATAGAAGCTGCTTGCCTTTTTGAAGCCATTTTTAAGAAAAAAAGTTTTTTCTTATTTTCTCTTTATTTTAAAAAAAAATCCTCAAAAAATAAAAAAAAACAAAGGAGAGTTTGAAAGATATTTCAAAAACAGAAAACCACCTTCAGAAAAAGAGGGAAAGTTTAAAAAGTTTTAAAAGAAGAAGCTATGTAGTCCATAACATTCCGTTTAACTTTCCCCGAAAAAAAAAAAAAAACCTTTCAAATCGCCATTTTACTTTCACTCTCCACACAAACAGAAAAAACAAAAAGAAAAAAATCAACCTAAACTAAAAAGCAAAATAAAACTCAATAAATCCAATCCTTTATCCAGCTCTGTCCACTTTATAAAAAAAAACACTCTCCCAATCCCTTTAAGCGCGGAGATGATAGCGGCGTTTCACTTTGTTCCAGAAGGAAACAAAGACAGCTGGGAGGCGGAGGCAACCCGAACTCCGAGGGAGCTCTCTTTCTACCCCCCCCCCAAAAAAAATCTCTACCTCTATTCGGGTGGTTCTCTCCCCCCTCCCTTCGCCCGGGAGGGGGATTACGAGCCGCGGGACAGCTGGTGACTGCTGTACTCCGCGGTTCTCACGCTGTCCCAGGAGGACGGCTACAATGTAGCCGCCATCATCGACGCTAACCACTGGAAGTCCCCAAGAAAACAAAACTCTTAATATGCATTCACACGCGACACACCAACCAACATCTATTTACATACTGTCAGTCCTCCAGAGCTGACCAAGAACAGAAAATTAACTCCAAAAGAAGAGTAAAATTACTTTTATTATGTCAGGCTATAGAAACAGGATCTTATAAATCTTCCTGGGCTTTTCTTTCCCTCCCTCTTCTACCTGGAAGAGTTTGGGGGAAGTCTGTCTGAGTCTCTTTTTTTAATGCTTTCCTTCCTCCTTAGGCTCAATGAATGCTTCTGCCCCTGTTGTTCTTTGAACAGCTATGGATGGTTTCTCCAAGGTCATGTCTATGATTCCCTCCCCAATTATTAAGTAATCATTTGGTAAGGAAATAAAATCAGTACTGTACTGGCTTTCTGATAGGTTTGTAAGAGATATGATACAGGACACTTGTAACTTGTCCCGAATTATGGCAAAGAGCAATATTTAAGTAAAAATAATCTAATTAGATAAATTACGCTGGAGAAAATGCTCACCTATTCCTTTCCTCTATTTTGTGGTTGGTTCTAATTTCTCTTAACATTCCCAACCCATTAGGTTGGAACACTTTTTATTTTTTATTTTTTTTTAAAAAAAATTAAAACTGCTTTCTTATGTTCGTGTTTATATAAGCATGTGTGACCACATTAATTTATCTACGAACCCTTGTGTTTCAATAGCCTACTTTTTGGCAGGTGACTAGGGATAGGTGATGGATACGTATAAAAAAAGTGCAATAAGGTAATTCCTACCATGTAATTAAAGCCACTTTTTTATATACACTATCCTCACCCCAGAGATTTCTCTGTAAGTGACTTAATCACCTCTGCTTGTTACCCATGAAAGTTAGTTGCCTTTGGGCGTAAATAGGTTGACTTAGCCTTGGGCTACAGAAAGTTGATTTAGTGGTTGAATTAGCAGTGCTTTAGTCAGCAGAACGAACACTATTCGCTGTTTTAAGGCAAACTTAAATAATCAATTAATGAGCTAGAAGTTAGGTCATGGAGGAAAAAAATAAGGTGTGTACTTGATGATGGTAGAAAGAATGAGAATCTTTAGAAGGTCTGAAAAGATGAGAAGAGCACTTAGCACAATGTAAAAAAAGATATTGTCTAGTAAGAGTACAGAGAACAGCAACAAAGATGATTAGGATACTGTAGGCTAAAACATATAAGGAACAGTTGCTGGAATTTGCTTGTCTAGTTTAATGAAGAGAAGGACTAGGAGTAATGGTGGGATTCAGCTGGTTTGCACCACTTTGGCAGAACTGGTAGTTACTTTTTTGTAGCCCAGGCCCAAAATGGACTTCCAAAAGTGACATCCACACAGAGAACTGGTTGTTCACATATTTGAATCTCACTACTGACTAGGGGTGACATGATAGCAGTGTTCCAATATCTCAAGGGTTGTCACAAAGAAGAGGGAGTCAAGCTATTCTCCAAAGTACCTGAAGGCAGGACAAGAAGCAATGAATGGAAACTAACCAAGGAGAGAACAATTAATCAGTGGAACAACATGCCTCCAGAAGTTGTGAATGCTCCAACACTGGAAGTTTTTAAGAAGAGACTAGGCAGCCATTTGTCTGAAATGGTATAGGGTTTCTTGTCTGAGCAGGGAGTTGGACTAGATTACCTCCAAGCTCCCTTCCATCATCATATCATCATCATTTAATATTTTTTTATTTTTCCAAACTCTCCCCCATACATATACCGTGATATTTATCAGATGTTAACATACATTCTTTTTACATTCATATATAAGATACTTTTGATAAAATGAAATAAATACATACACATGACTTTTGGTGTTGTTCGCCCATTTCCCCTTTCACTGTATCCACATTCCTTCTTCTCTACCTTCTTTCTCCCTTTCTTCTCTTCCCTACTTCCCTCTTCTTCCTCTCCTCTTTTCTTTCCTTCACCACTTCTCCCCACTTCTCTTCTCCTCCAACCTTCCTACTTCCTTCTCCCCTCCTTTACTCTTTTCTCTCTCCTCTCCTTTCTTCCCTCTCATCCCTCTTCAGATACAATTCAGGGGTAATGTCTGAGCAACTCCTCTCTCCAAATTTCCCTATCTGTACTATATACAATAAGATTAATTTTCTCTTGTATTAATTCTTCTATTTATCTAACCTTCTTGGTATATACTTCTATAAATATTTATACAACCTCCAGTTATTCAGTACCGTGTTGCCTGGGTCTCCCTCCTTATCTGCTCCTTCTTCTTCCATCTAAATTGATGTTAACTATCTTTTAACCATATTCTCTTTCCAGCCAATCATAAAAAGTTCCCCAGATTTCATAGTAGTCTGACTCTGTCTTATCTTTAATTGTCATTTTTAGTCTATTCATTTCTGCACATTCCAGTATTTTCCCAATTACCTCTCCCTCTGGGGGGGGGGCTTTCAGTGCTGCCCTGATTATATGAATAATTAAATATGTTTTCTCTTTATTGTGTTTCTCTGGTAGAATACCCAACAGGAATATTTCTGGTCTTAGTTCTATACGTTATTGTATCATCTTTTCTATCTATGTTCTAATTATATTCCAATAAGTTTTAGCTTCTACACATGTCCACCACATATGGTAGAAGGAACCTGGTATCTGATGACATTTCCAACATTTCATAGACCTGTCCTTAAATATCTTAGCTAATCTTTCTGGAGACATGTGCCATCTGTAAAACATTTTGTTCATATTTTCTTTATACACAATCGCCATTGTCAATTTATAGTTTATTTTCCATAGTTGCTGCCATCTATCTAATTCAATTGTGTATCCAAAATTCCTTGTCCATTTTATCATTGTCTCTTTTACTTTTTCCTTCTCTAACTCCATATGTAGTAGATAACTGTACATTTTTTTAATCCATTTTTCTTCCGTTCCTGTGAGTATTTCATCTAACTCTGTTGTCCCCAAATTAACACCATCTATTTTAACATCTTTTTCATATCTAGATTGTATTTGCGTTCTTATGTACCAATCCATCTTTATTCCTTGTTCCTCTAATTGTTGTTTGGTTTTCAACCCCCCCCATATCTGTTAGTAAGTCTTTATATCTTATAATGTTTCCCATATTAAACATATTGGGGTGTATTAGTGCCTCCATAGTTGAGAGCCAATTTGGAATCTTCAAATAATGCTTTCTCTTTACTTTCTTCCAGACCACAAATAAAGAATTCCTTATATGGTGTCTCTGGAAATAGCTATGTATTCTGTTTTTTCCATACCATATAAAAGCATGCCATCCCAACTGTATATAATGTCCCTCTAATGTCAATAATCTTGTATTCCTCAGTAAGATCCATTCTCTCATCCATGATAATGCTGCAGCCTGATAGTACAATTCCCAATTAGGTAGACCAAACCCACCTGTCAATCTTATATCTTGTAACATTTTTAGATTAATCCTTGCCTTTTTTCCCTGCCAAATATATTTCAAGATTATTTTATTAAGCCCCTCAAAATATTTCTTATCTAATCTTATTGGTATCGTTGAAAACAAAAACAATAATCGTGGTAATATATTCATTTTGATTATCGCAATCCTTCCCATTAATGATAATTGTACATTTTTCCATTTATCCAAATCTACTTCAATTTGTCTTTTCAATTTATGATAATTGTTGTGCATCTTGCTGTCAGGTGGATCCCTAAATATTTTACCTTCTTTACAATCTGTATATCTAATTTTCTGACCAGTTCTTTTTTTTCAGTATATTTTTCACTAACATTTTGGTTTTATCTTTATTAATTTTCAACCCAGCTACCTCACCATATTTTTTTATTTGTTCTATTAATACAGGTCCTATCTCTAATGGTTCCTCCAAAATAAATACTAAATCGTCTGCGAATGCTTGTAGCTTATATTCTTCCCTCTTAATTTTCATCCCTTTTATGTCATTATTCTGTCTTATACATCTATTTGATACCGCTAATGTCAGAACAAACAACAGTGGAGATAGGGGACAACCCTGTCTTGTTCCTTTCATAATATTGATCTTCTCAGTCATATCTCCATTTATCATTACTTTGGCTGATTGCTTATTATAAATTGTTCTGATTACATTTATAAATTTCTCCCCACAATCCATAGTCTGTAATTGGCTTATCATGAATTGCCAGTTCACATTGTCGAATGCCTTTTGTGCTTCCAGGAACACCAATGCCATTTGTTTCTCGGTGTGTGTTTCATAATATTCTAGTGTGTTCAATATAATTTGCATATTGTCTTTAATCTGTCTTTTGGGTAAGAAGCCATTTTGATCCAATTGTATAAATTCATTTAAAAACTTTTTAAGTCTTTCCGCCATTATTGATGCAACTATTTTGTAGTCCACATTCAGTAGGGAAATCAGCCTGTAGTTCTTTATTTTCTGTGTTTCCGTTTCTTCCTTTTAATCAAAACGATTAAAAAATGAAAATTAGAATATTGCGGACATGTGATGCGAACACCCAGAAAAATACGGCATTCTCCATTTAATCCTCCAGGGAAAGATTGAAAGCAAACGAGGCGCTTTTTTGTGCGGCTGCTGATAAAAACAGGATTGGCACAAGAAGAAGAAGAATGGCGAATTTGTCAATGCCAATGTTGTTGTTGTTGTTGTTGTTGTTATTATTATTCCATCTAATTCAAGTGTCCTCAACTTACAACAGTTTGTTTAGTGACCGTTCAAAGTTACAACAGCAGTGAAAAATGTGACTTATGACTGTTTTTTATAGTTATGATCTTTGCAGCATCCCCGTGATCAGGTAATCAAAATTCAGATGCTTGACAACTGGTTCATATTTATGACCTTTGTTCTGTCCCAGGGTCATGTTATCACCATTTGTGACCTTCTGACAAGCAAAGCCAGATTCATTTAACAACTGGGTTACTAATCTATCAACTTCAGTGATTAACAGCTGTGGCAAGAAAAGTCGTAAAATGGGGCAAAACTCACTTAACAAATGTCTCACTTAACAGAAATGTTGGGCTCAACTGTGGTCATAAGTCAAGAACTACCTGTAATGTGAGAATTTAAAGCAGGCAAAAGACATATTCTATCTGCATTTTATGGAATGGTTTGGCCCTCTGAAGTGGAAGCTGAAGCTGTACACAGTTAAAATCATTATGCACATTTATTTTGAGTCACATCTTGGAACAATTCACTTTTCAGCATTAAATGAAATGTTATGACTCTGTCTAAGGTTGGATATATTGTAGTGGGATAATAATGGAAAGAATGACAGGCAGACTCTCAACTATTATAATGCTACTAGTGGGGCCATTCCAACCTAGTGTAATTATGACAGAACTCTGGAGAACTGTGAATAATTTTCAGGTTATATATAATGTTCTGGATTTTTTTTTTTTAATCCCAGCTTAATACTAAAAAGCACAGCTGTAACTACCATTTTCTCCTTTATTAGCAACATTTTAAATAAGTAGCCAACTAGGGTTAGTTTCCTACTCTGGGGAACAATTATTTGGAGAAAGTGTTAAAGTCTGCCTCAAAGAAGATGTCAGCTTCACATTTTTAGATTAAAATGAACATTGTGGAGAGGGGAATCTTATTCTTACCTCCTTTCTCAACTTATTCTCCACATTACTAATATTTACTAAAAAAAACACACAAGATGAAGGAAACAAGCTGATCTGTTGTTGTCTTCCATGATAGTTATAGTCTTTACATGAGCCCCCAACTTCTTTTGCCTTCTGCTCTTCTACCACTACTTGGTCTTGTAAATAAATTTTGTCTGCTTTTTATGCTTTGTAGTTTTATTACATCAGTTTTAATGATTTTATACTATTGGTTGCTATTACTATTATTAGGCAAACAGAAATCCTGACTAGGGAGGCAGAGAAACACCTTAAAATAAATAAATTAGTTTATCCTTAAATATTCTATTAATAATATCTTGGATTTTACTTCTCCTTGCAGCTTTCTACCAATTCTTTCACATTTTTAATGCTTTTATATACAGCAAAGAAAAGAGGAATTGAAGATGAAGCTAAAGAGCAAATAATAAAAGTAAACGTGAAACAGGACAGCAAAAAGGGAAAAAGAAGTCACAAAATATTGCATTACTTTATATAGAAAAGAAATAATCACAACACATGGTTGTACCCTGTCATCACCTCCTTAATACCTCCTTAACTCAAATAAGTTTTTTCCAGAGTTGAACTTTGAATCATAGAAAGGGTACAGTCACTTTAAGGAGCAGTTGACATGTGCAATAAGATCTGAATACTACATACCAGCTATAGGGTGGGGATAGGTGTAAAAGATATCAGGTTGGTGAATGCAGTTGTGTACAATGTTGATACACACATAGAAAAGGGTAGAGCTTTAGTTATGGTACCAAATTGTCCTCCTGACTTTGTTTTAAATCCCTTCCCTATGTATTGTGGCAATGTATCACCATAACATTTCTCCAATTGTCTAATAAGATAGCCCAGGTATTCCAGTATTCAATTAAATATAAGAGCAGATAATGAAGATCTTTGATGACTTCCCAATTATCTTGATACTAGAAATTATTTCTATTCAGCCCATCAGAATAAGAGATTTTCTTCTTTTCATTGACTAATGTATCTATTATGACTTGGTCAGATAGATTTAATTAGATATGCAGCTTGATTATGGGAACTTTGAAAGAGCTACCTCAGTTCATTTGATTTACTATTATACAATATATATATATATATATATATATATATATATATATATATATATATGCTGGAAAATTTGCATAAAAATACGACTCCTGGGAATGTCTATGGTACAAATAAAATACGAACACCAGGAGAGTATAAATATAAAAATATACTTTACTAAAAGCTGCCAAGCTTTCGTTTGGAAACTCCAAACATCATCAGGGCTAAGGAGCCAGTAAACAATGATGACTTAAATGGGTTTTGCCGGCCTCTGCAGCCGGCTCATGGACCGCGTCACCGGTCCCGGCCGGTTAATTAGTGTTCCAGATGTTTCTTTATTACTCTCCTTATGCTTCCTTCTATGGTTCTTCCGGATCATTCCTTCCACTATCTCTTTACTGGTATTCATCTCCTCCACCACCCCTTTATCCTTATTTCCTTCCATAGCACTGACCCTCCTCCCCTTTTTGTTTTCATTCTCCACCCTGGAAGCATCTGTTTCTCCTCTATCAGTGTTACAAGCTTCCCTGGGCTTGTAACACTGATAGAGGATATATATATGTAGGTCTTTGGTTGTTCGGGTTTTCTCCCGCGTAAAATTGGAAGTGTCTTGGCGACGTTTCGACGAAGTCCCATTCGTCATCTTCAGGCTGGTGTTTTCAGCTTCGTGCTTTGAGCAGCAATGTGTGGTCTTAGCTGTTTCTTCCTTTTAACTGCCAGTGGGGGTATTAACTGATTGGGTGGGAGCTTGGCTGTGTTCTGATTGGGTGGAGGTGTGTTCTGAATGGTTAGGGGCTTGGCTGTGCTCTGATTGGCTGGGGGAGTGTTTTGTTTGGTTGTGCTCAGGTTAGTCTGAGTTGCAGAGGGGTTTGAGATTTTGGGCTGCCTTGCTATTTTTTGGCTTCACGTTCGTGGTCGTGCTTCCTCTTCATGGAGGGTGTCAGTTTGCTTCATGTATGGATTGGAGGAGTTTAAAGTGGCTAATGATGCAGCTGTGGTCTGGCTTCTGGTTTGTGGTCGTGCCTCTTTATCGGTGTGGCTTTGGGTTTGTTTTTTGCGTGGATGTGTGGTGGTGACATCCTGTGTGGTTTTTGTGAGTGTGGGTCTGGTATCATTTTTTGTGTTAGGGATTCGTTTGTCAATAAGGGCGGGTTTCCAAATGGCTGGTAGGCAGGAGGTATCATCTCGCTTGTTCATGCTGTGTGGGCGTTTTTCTATCTCGATGGCTTCTCTGATTATTCTGTTATTAAAATGTTCACTTTTGGCAATGTTTCTGGTATTTTTAAAGTCAATTTCATGTCCTGTGGCTTTAAGGTGTTGGACCAGGGAAGATGTTGGTTCCTCTTTTTTTGACTGAGTTCTTATGTTCTTCAATGCGTGCACTTATTCTTCTGTTGGTTTGTCCGATGTATGTGGTGGGACAAGTGGTGCATGGGATTTCGTATACTTCTTGATTTTCTAATTCAATTTTATCTTTGGGGTTTCTAAGGATGGTGGATATTTTTCTGTTTGTGCAGAATGCTGTTTTGATGTTGTGTTTATGGAGGATCTTACTGATTCTGTCTGTGGTGCCTTTTATGTATGGGAGGAGGGCTTTGCCGTTTTCTTGTTCTTTGTCTTGGATTTTAGTGGGGGTTTCTTTTTGGATTAGGTTTGTAATCTTATTTCTATGGAATCCATTGGATGTTAGTACATTGGTGAGAGTGTGTAGTTCGGGTTTTAGGTGTTGTTCATCAGCTAAGCATTTTGTTCTGGAGATGAGTGTCTTGGCTACAGAGTTGATCTGTGCTGGGTGGTGCTGTGAGAGAGCGTGCAGATAGCGGTTTGTGTGTGTTTTCTTCTGGTAGATGGTGTGTCCTAGGGAGCCATTGGATTTCTTGTAGACTAAGACATCCAGGAAGGGAAGTTGGTTGTTAGCTTCTGTTTCCATGGTGAACTGTATTTTGGGGTGTAGGCTGTTGAGGTGTGTGAGGAAGTTGTCCAGTTTTTCTTTCCCATGTGGCCAGATTATGAAGGTGTCGTCTACGTATCTGAGCCAGAGTTTGGGTTTGTGATCCGATTTTTCTAGAGCTTGGGTTTCAAAGTGTTCCATGTAGAGGTTGGCAATGACAGGTGAGAGGGGTGATCCCATGGGTGCTCCTTCTGTTTGTTTTATTTTTGTCCATTATAGATGAAGTATGTGTTGGATAGGCAGTGGTTGGTCAGATCTAAGATGTGTTTGGGGGGTTTATATTTGTTTTGGATAGCTGTCAAGGCTTCTTTGATAGGCACTTGGGTGAAGAGGGATATGACATCGAAGCTCACTAGTAGGTCGCTGGGCTGTAAGTTTTGTTTCTTTATGATCTCTATAAACTGGAATGAGTTTTTTACGTGTGAGGTGATGGATTCTGCATAGGACTGTAATTGTTTGGCGAGAAATTTGGCTAGGTTTTGTAGAGGTGAGCCTATGGAGCTGACTATAGGTCTGAGTGGGGTTCCTTCTTTGTGTATCTTGGGGAGACCATAGAGTTAGGGGTATCTGGATGATTTCTCTCTGGGAATGATTCTTTGCTGGATCTCTTCGCTAATGGGGGAGGCTTTTATTTTGGATCTGGTGGTTTTTTCCAGGTAGGTGGTGGGATCTGTATTTAGGGGTTTGTATGTGGAGTCTTGGAGTAGGTTGGTTAATTTGGTTTGGTAGTCAGATGTGTTCATAACCACCGTGGCGTTGCCCTTGTCTGCTGGTAGGATTATTATGCTGGTGTCTTCTTTCAGGTTACGTAGTGCTGTCTGTTCCTCTTTGGGTAAGTTGCTTTTGGGTGGCTTGCTGGTGCAGAGGATGTTGGTGATTTCGAGTCTGATTCTGTTAGCGTCGTCGGGGTTGATTTTGGTCAGGCTGGTTTCAACTCCACATATAATGGTTTCAGTGGGGATGTGTTTGGGAGCGACTGCAAAGTTGAATCCTTTGGAAAGGACATTGGTTTCGGCTTTGGTGAGGATCCTATCTGAGATGTTATGCACTGTTTGTTTCATGTGTGGCTGTGAGGGAGGAGGGGTTTGTTTCTGGCATTTTTGTAGTCTTCGGAGTTTGTTGGTGTGTGTATCTGTCTTGAGGGTGGTCTGTGTTTCGGCTCTCCAGACGGCGAGTTGTTTGGATTTGTCCCAAAGTGCGGGGTGGATGTTGTTGCTGAGTTTGAGGTGAAGTGTGAGGAGATCTTTGTTAATTCGGTCTAGGAGGAATCTTTTTGTGTGAAGTTCATTTCTGATTAGGGCCAATTCTGTTCTTTTCAGGATCCGTTTGGTGGCTGCAGAGTTGGAGTGGAATTTCAGTTGGAAACATGTGGGGATTAGATTTTGATCTCGGCAGAAACAAAAAACTTACAGAAACAAAACTTACAGCCCAGCGACCTACTAGTGAGCTTCGATGTCATATCACTCTTCACCCAAGTGCCTATCAAAGAAGCCTTGACAGCTATTCAAAACAAATATAACCCCCCCAAACACATCTTAGATCTGACCAACCACTGCCTATCCAACACATATTTCATCTATAATGGACAAAAATACAAACAAACAGAAGGAGCACCCATGGGATCACCCCTCTCACCTGTCATTGCCAACCTCTACATGGAACACTTTGAAACCCAAGCTCTAGAAAAATCGGACCACAAACCCAAACTCTGGCTCAGATACGTAGATGACACCTTTATAATCTGGCCACATGGGAAAGAAAAACTGGACAACTTCCTACACACCTCAACAGCCTACACCCCAAAATACAGTTCACCATGGAAACAGAAGCTAACAACCAACTTCCCTTCCAGGATGTCTCAGTCTACAAGAAATCCAATGGCTAGGACACATCATCTACCAGAAGAAAACACACACAAACTGCTATCTGCATGCTCTCTCACACCACCACCCAGCACAGATCAACTCCGTAGCCAAGACACTCATCTCTAGAACAAAACGCTTAGCTGATGAACAACACCTAAAAACCGAACTACACACTCTCATTAATGTACTTACATCCAATGGATTCCAATGAAATAAGATTATCAAACTAATCCAAAAAGAAACCCTCACTAAAAACCAAGACAGAGAACAAGAAAACGGCAAAGCCCTCCTCCCTTACATAAAAGGCACCAAAGACAGAATCAGTAAGATCCTCCACAAACACAACATTAAGACAGCATTCTGCCCAAACATAAAAATATCCACCATCCTAAGAAACCCCAAACATAAAATTGAATTAGAAAATCAAGGAGTATACGAAATCCCATGCACCACTTGTCCCACCACATACATCGGACAAACTAACAGAAGAATAAGTGCACGCATTAAAGAACATTAGAACTCAGTCAAAAAAGAGGAACCAACTTCTTCCCTGGTCCAACACCTTAAAATCACAGGACATGAAATTGACTTTAAAAAGACCAGAACTATCGCCAAAAGTGAACATTTTAATAACAGAATAATCAGAGAAGCCATCGAGATAGAAAAACGCCCACACAGCATGAACAAGCGAGATGATACCTCCCGCCTACCAGCCATTTGGAAACCCGCCCTCATTGACAAACGACTCCCGAACACAAAAAATGATACCAGACCCACACTCACAAAAACCACACAGGATGTCACCACCACACATCCACGCAAAAAGCAACCCCAAAGCCACACCGATGATGAGGCACAACCACAAACCAGACCATAGCTGCATCATTAGCCACTTTAAACCCCTCCAATCCATACATGAAGCAAACTGACACCCACCATGAAGATGAGGCATGACCACGAATGCGAAGCCAAAAAATAGCAATGCAGTTCACCATTTTAAACCCCCCTGCAACTCAGACTAACCTGAGCACCACAAAGCCCCCACCCAAACAGAAGACTTCCCCAGCCAATCAGAGCACAGCCAACCCCCCAGCCAAGCAGAGCACAGCCAAGCTCCTAACCAATCAGAACACACCTCTATCCAATCAGAACACAGCCAAGCTCTTATCCAATCAGTTCATACCCCCACTGGCAGTTAAAAGGAGGAAACAGCTACAATCACACATTGCTCCTAGAAGCACGAAGCCGAAAGCACCAGCCTGAAGTTGATGAATGGGACTTCGTCGAAACATCGCCAAGACACTTCCAATTTTACATGGGAGAAAACCCGAATAATCAAAGACCGTCCAACACCTTAAAATCACAGGACATGAAATTGACTTTAAAAAGACCAGAACCATTGCCAAAACTGAACACTTTAATAACAGAATAATCAGAGAAGCCATCGAGATAGAAAAACGCCCACACAGCATGAACAAACGAGATGATACCTCCTGCCTACCAGCCAGAAGGTCCGAAAGAATGACAGAGGAGAATGCAATACAAATATCAAGGAAACCTCTGGAATACAAATTGACCGGCTAGGGCCGGTGACGCAGTCCAAGAGCCGAGTGCAAATGTTAGCTAAACCTATTTAAGTCATCTTTGTTAACTGGCTTTTAACTCTTGGTTTTAGTAAAGTATTTCCTTACTTGGATCCTCCTGGTGGTCGTATATTATTTATTTTTTACTATATAAAAATGTGTGTGTGTGTGTGTGTGTGTGTGTGTGTGTATGTGTGTAGGTCTTTGGTTTATATAATAGAATAATTAATTTTTCCCAAATTTTCATCATTCTTTTTTTCCATGAAGAATAAGCAATAATGCAACCATGCACGTATACAGTACATTGCAAACAATTACAAACAAAATGGAATCAATATTATTATTAAAAGGGGAGATTAAAAGATTAAGATTAATCATTTAATAATGGAATTACTAAATTATGAATATTATTAACTATCAGCTGAAAAAACTGGGGCAACTATTGGCTGTAATAATTAGTTATTAGAAAAGCTTTCCTGAACAATCAGTGCTTCTTAACTCTCTGAGGACAAAGAAAATAATTCTCTACTTTGCTTTCCATTATAGAGTTCACACTTTCTGTGGTAACTATGTGATTTTGCATTGTAATTCTCAAGAACCTCACAATAATGGTACTACATTTTTCAGATGAATGGATACAGAAACCGACACAATAAGAAGCTTTCACAACAAGTTTATACCCTGGCTGCCATGAAAAAAATAATTCCCATAAAAACTAAATTAGGCTGATCTTGCTCAATATTACAAATAATGTTTATGATGTATAAATGATTTATATAGTGAGACCTCATAAATGGCTCACTTCATTCTGAAGAATTCTACTTTTAACACAGTATTCACCTCTGTAAATGTGATTGTGTTCAATGAATATTCAAACTGAACAATTCTTGTTGTATATTAATCAACAATTTTTAATATTGAAAATTTTTATTTTTTTTCCATTTAAACATTATAAAAATACAATACAATTTTAAAATAAGATAAATTCATAACCATTGGTGCGACCCGCCCATTCCCCCCAGGCTGCGTCCACCCTTTCTTAAAACATTCCCTACTTCCCTCCTCTTTCTCTGCTCCCCTCCTACTCTTTTCCCCTCCCCCTCTCCTCTCAATACCCTACTTCCTCTCTACGCCTTCTCTCCTCCCATCCCTATCAAACCCATGAACGCAGCATAAGGGGAATGCCAGGGCCGCACTCCTATAAACAACCATTATCTATACTACACTTAGCCCCCCTCTTACCCTCCCTCCCACCCCCAACCCCCCTCCCTACTTCCCAGAGCACAAAACAAGGTTAATAATAACAATATTTATAATAATGAAAAAGAAAAGAAAAGAGAAAAAAAAGAAAAAAGAAAAGAAAAAAGAAAATATCATAATTAACCTTTAACTCCATAACCTATAAGACAATTCTCTATAATATTTGTTATAATATTCACTCATAAAATAAGTGAAACTTTTTAATTCCATACTTTTTCTGAATATATTCTATCCATCTTCTCCATACAGTGATATATCTTTCTTGTGTATGATCCTTTAAATAAGCAGAAATTTTTGCCATTTCTGCAAAACTAGATACTTTAAATGTCCATTCTTCTAAAGTAGGCAAAGAATCTTTCTTCCAATATAAACCTACTAATAACCTTGCTGCAGTTACTAAATTCAACATCAAGATAGTTTCTTTTTCATTTTAATCAACGAAAATACCCAGTAAAAATAGTTGAGGAGTAAACTTTATCTTCCTTCTAAAAATCTTTTGAATGTTCCACCAAATCATAATCCAAAAAGCCTTTACTTTTTTACAATTCCACCAAATATGAAAATATGTTGCATCATTATTACCACATCTCCAACATTTGCGCTGTATATTAGGATACATACAAGATAATTTTTTAGGATCTAAATGCCATCTATAAAACATTTTATAAAAATTTTCTCTCAAATTTTGAGCTTGTGTAAATTTAACATTTCTAGTCCAAATTGTCTCCCATAAGTCCAATGAAATCGGTTCCTGTATATTCTGAGCCGATTTAATCATACAATCTTTAACCAGTTCTGTTTCCGAGTCTAACTCTAATAACACATTGTAAATTCTTTTTATATGAGCCGGACTCTGGTTTTTAATCTGAATAACCAATTGTTTATCTTCTAATGTTATTCCCTCTTTCTTATCTACAGTCTATCTATCCACTATTTGTAAGTATTGAAACCATGACTGTAGAATATTTTCCTGCCTTAATACATCTAGGGATTTCAAATACCAATTCAAACGAGAAGTCCCCTATTTCTTTTTATCTCAGCCACAAAATCTTTGATTCAGATCCAGAAATATCTACTACTTTTATTTGCTTAAATCTAGCCATTCTGAAAAGTATAAATCATGAAGAGTAATCTTCAAGATTATGAGGAACTCATCTCTCTCTCTCTCTCTCTCTCTTCAGAAATCTCTTCTCCATGAGAAGAAGATGGAATGTGGAAAGATTCTACTTTTCAATGTTTAATTCTTGCAATTTTAACTGATAATAAATCAAATAAAAGACCACTGCAAATGAGTAATTTTGATGAGAAAGATAGTAGTTGCTTTCCATTTACCAGTTAAATAATAAAGCAGTCAAACTAGAGGAAACAGTAACTTAATTTGATAGGTATTTGAGATACTAAATTCAGCTCATTGACATAAGAAATGGAAATCTTTCTTTAATGTATTTTAAAGAAAATATTTTTCTTCCTGGTATATATTTTATACATGTGTGTATAAATGTGTAGACATATGTAAAATGTAAAAAACATATGTAGAAATGTAGACATATTGATCTATAAAAACAGATAATATCAAAACCAGGGAAATGTGTGGCTGAAGATAAATATTTGGTGAGAGCCAATGTTGTTTTTGCCTTACATAGCTCTTACAAAAAATATAATAAGAGTAAATTTGCTACTATATCTCTTATTTATATCTCAGGTTTTTTTTAATATTGTGAAAGTGTTATTTCTTAATCTCTCCAAAGAATAATAAGAGTTCAAAAGTCAAGCTTTTCAGACTAGGAATTTTCTGATTCCTAGGAAACTAGAATAGAATAAGTCATCCATTTCATAAGAAGGCTGTTATCATTTTCCGCAGCCTATTTTATAACATAAAAGATAAAACTATTTTTAAAATATCTTTACATTATTTCTAGAGTAATAACTGTAAAATGTGCTGCAAGAAATATATCACAAGACTTCAATTATTTTTTATACTTCCTTTTGTACTTTTTCTTTTCGCAAATTATCTTGTCTGAGTAATCAGTACATATTAGGACTACAGTGAAGGAACGTTCTACATTTAGTCTTCTTTCAATTGTTTGGGGAAAATAGTTAAAAGTACATCAGAAAGAAATTCTATGACCTTAATTTTGAGTGATTAAGTATAATATAGGAGGAGTCCTAAAGGAAATTATTTGGGAAGGAAGAAACCATGCTCATCAAAATAGCATTTTAAGGGTCAGCTTAATTCTTTTGAACTTGAACTTGTCTGTAATAAATTTAGCCTTCTTTGAGACTGAGTAATAAATTAGAATATGACATCTGGCTGGATAAGGAGGGGGACATGCTCCTCACTGACAACCATCCAGCTGGGTTTTATACACTGCATCAGCCACAACCAGAGGCTGGAGTGCCATTGTGTACTGGGAGACAAGCTTTTGCAAAGAACACTAAAAAGAGTTTCATAGATAAAATTGCTAACATTTATTCTGACTTGGAAGCCATATAGTCTGAATTTATTTGGATGATAGAAATGATGCTTTGTGATGTTTTCTGGGAAATTTTCAGTCATTATATCTCAAGGAAGTGGACAGAGTCTTCTGTGATCTCAATTCCACTACTTGTAGATTGAACCCTCTTGCCCCTGACCAGTTAAAGGGGCTGAGATGGGACTGCAAGTTGGAGTTAAGATCCCTTTGATTGAAGAGGAGGTCTGAATCATGCAGACACTTGTACTCACAAACCACAGAGGTGCAATTATCTTTCTACCTGAATGCATAGATACCGGAGAGGGATGGTGACGGAACATTACAAGAAGTTTAGTTCTTGCACTTTGTGTTTTTGGTGGTGTTCAAGCAAGGGACTTTCTTAGTAGGTTCATAAATTTTCCATTAGGTTTATCTTATCAGCTTTGATAGTTGCCTCATGATTTTATGATCAAGGTTTATGTTTTCTTAGTATAATATCACATGGATCAGAGCATAACCATTTTTCTTTGGTTGTCAAAAACATTTAATCCTTAATTAGTATTATGAATATTGAATTTGAATAGATACCTAGGGAAATTTTCATATGCAAATTAGAGTAAGAATATGCGACATTAAAAGTTGCTGCTTTCATTGACAATTACTCAGGGTTAATAATGTACATGTAGTTTTCTCTTTGGCACTTATCTAATGAGGTGGTATTTCTTCAATAACCAAGCTCCATGAATTCTTCTGGGATTTAGCATGATCAGAGTTTGACTAATTCCCTTGATGTACCAGGTACTCTCATTTTAATGCATAGTAGAATTTACATTCAATATATCTGAGGAGAAAATTAAATGCCAATTTAGTTACTGATTGGCTGTAAAAGATTATATGAATGGAAGTTCATAGAATCTGAGAACTGAATTAGATTAATTAAAATTAGTCTGCCATCTTAAAATTTCAGGTATTGATTGAATTAGTAATTTTCTACTAGTACCTCACAATACATACATAAACTGAGTAAAATATATATATAGTAAATACAGAGTAAAAGCAGTATTATTGTCACCATCATCATTGCTGTTATCATAATCATCAATACTGCCTAAAAGAGGAATAAATCATTTATTCCTGCAATATGTTTTCTAAAAAAATAGTTGCTTACCAAATGGTAAACAGAATATAGACTTCTTCAGACTCCCTTGTTAATATTTTCATATCCTATTTCAAAGATATGAGAAGTGCAGAAAGCTCCATCAGCAAAGGGAAGGAAGGAAGGAAGGAAGGAAGGAAGGAAGGAAGGAAGGAAGGAAGGAAGGAAGGAAGGATGGACTTAAATTTTCCTAGAAGAATTTAAGACCTGGATTCTTTTTTATGCCTTTTTTATGAACTATTATCCTTGCATCCGTAGCATTCCAAAAGAAAGGCAAAATCTTTTAAAAATGGCTATTCCCTTTTACGTAAACCATTATTTACTATTTCAAGGGACCACCACTCTGACTGAAAGGCTGCCAAAATATTATCTGTTGTCCTTTTTTTAAAAAAAAGAACTTTCTGCTAAGTCAGCAACTGCATAAGTAAATTAAATCTGTTTTACCTTAATGTGCCTTAGGACCAACCTGACTCATTCAATGTTCCTGTTTTAGGCATTGATCTTTAATATAGATTTATGGTTTTATTATATTTTCCTTTATTTTAATGTCATGTTACTCCACATCCTGCAATATTGCAATAAATTGCAATACAATTAAGTAATTAATTGTGTGATAGAGCTCAGAAAGATTCTGTGCCATAGTAGCAACATGTACAGGTAGTCCTGGATTTATAACCATTTGATCAGTGACTATTTGAAGTTACACCAAGACTGAAAAAATGACTTATGATCAGTTTTCACACTTATGACTGTTGCAGCATCCTCATGGTCACGTGATCAAAATTTGGGTGCTTGATCACCGGCATGTATTTAGGATAGTGGTACTGTCCTGGGGGTGGTGGTCATGTGATCACCATTTGTAACATTCCCAGCTGGCTTCCAACAAGCAATCAATGGGGGAAGCCAGATTCACTTAATGGCCACATGATTCATTTAGCAATTGCAATGATTTGCTTAATAACTGCACCAAAACAGGTCATAAAATGGGGCAAAACTCACGTAACAACTACCTTGCTTTGCAATGGAACATTTGGGCTCAATTCTGGTTGTAAGTCAAGGAACACTTGTAAGGCAGAAGAAAAAGAAGAAGGGCAACTTCTACCGGCATATACCTCTCAACATATGTTACCAAAGAATGCAGTCTTGAATGGCCACAAATATGATTCACAGGTATCTATGACCCAGCCTCAGCATAGGGGCTGGTTATAATTATTAATCCTGAAAACACTCCTTTTCAAGAAAAAATTGTATTTAATTGGCATATTGTGTGAAAAGACTCTTTTCTAGCTGTTCTGAAGTTTACACCTTTCATGTTTTTGAGGTCCCTTTTGTCCCTACATCCTGATTAAACTTGTCAACATTAACTTACTGTTAGTAAATGTCAGGTGTACCGCTGAAAAGAGTCACTTAAGTTTTCTTTTGTTAAGAAATCTTGAGAAGAATGATTGGCTTTCTTTCTCTCCAGAAGACATTGTTGTAGCTAATTTGCATCTGCTAGTCAGTTAAAGTTTGATAAATTGGGGAGAGGATATCTGTTTTATTATGAACTGAAGAATAAGCATTTGAATATTTTTTACCTGATAGATTTGTGGCAATAATTTGTAATGATGATAATCCATGCATATCATTTTAAATCAACTCATCATCTGTTCTTAACCTTTAATGAAATCTAACTTTCAGTGGCTGGAAAAAGCAAAATTTTTAAGGAATCAAGCAAATGCAAGTGCTAAGCAGTAGGATTAACAAAAAAAAGAAGTTATTAAGGGGGGGGGAGGCTTTCTTAAGAAAAAGAAAACCAACTTTTCTCACCACCCTAGCTACCCCAAAAACAAAGGGGATTTTTTTCTTAAAATAAATGCAAGGGAAGAGAAGGAGTACAGAAAGAGATGTGAGTTATATATTACTATTAGCATTAAGACTGGCAATAATACAAATGCTTCCTGCCTAAAGAAGCAGCTGTCTAGTTGAATAAGAGAGTTAAAGGAAGATAAGCCAATTACAGAGAAGCTGAATAAATTGTTTAGGCCAATTTACAGCAAACATCTGTGTCTCAACTATTTCCAGGAAAGAAATGACCTAAATATATTTTTGTTTTAAAAAAATGAGTTTACATCTTGTTGGCATATGAAAAAAGGGCAAATTATTGGGTGTTGATATTATAATTAAGCATCATTATTTAATAAATTAAAATGGACTTTGTACAATAGATCCTTATATTAAGGTCAGCCATTGCAACATCACTTTTAAATCCCAAAAATGGGCAATATAGCACAAACTAAATCAACCAAATTAGAGGTTGATAAATTAGTGGAAGTCTGATAAAATCGTTAAAGTTTCACAAGAATAATGAGTATTTACATGGCATCTGCCAAACTAACTTTATTTTTCCTTACCTTTTAAAATCTATGAGTCTGTCAGTAGGCAAGGGAATAAGAATAATTGGTCATTGATTATTACCTGATCTTTTATAAGGGTCACACCCTAAGCAAATACAGTGGCATCACATAAGACACTATATCTTGTGCGTAAATCAGTAACTACTTACAGAAGAACTGGGAATAAATGGAGACAAATCTCACAGTATAGAAATGTACCTTGTGACATTTCTTGGGGATGAAAAACAAAATGAATCAGATCAAAGATGATGTTAAATAGTTTAGCCTACATGAAGTGGCAATATCTAATTGACCTTCCTAAATACTAAAAAGTTAAGCAGGTCCAGGCCTAATTAGTACTTTAAATCTCAGGGCTGTAGGCTATACCGAGAAAGTATATCTATATCTGTATCTATCTCCTGGAAGAAAGAAACCACAAACTGTTTCCATATTCTTGCCAAGAAAGCTTATAGACATGCTCATGCAGTGAACAGGAAACATTTATTTTCAAATAGAAAGAAACAAATGGAGCTCCAAAAGTATCTCTCAAAATAGAGAAAGGGAATTCAAATAACACATGTGACTTAATGGAAGTGTCAGTGAGGAACACTGTCACTACAATATATTATCATTAATGTTCAATAAAATATTGCTGAGAGTTCAGGGATGTATAAATTTAATAATATAATACAAATTGGGAGTTTTTAACTGGCAATGTCTAAATAGGAGATAAACTTGGAGCTCTGAAGAAAAAAGCAATGAAAACTCTTGCCTACTGAATAGCTGCTGTGAAAAGACAAACTCCTCAATTGGGTGAAATGATTACCAAAAAAGAACTGTAAATAAATTTTTCAAATTCTATTACTTATAATAAAACCAGACTTGGAATATTGTATACTGTTTCAGATTCACTAATCTGAAAAAGTTATTTTTAGACTGAAAAAAGGAAAAGTACAGAGAATATAAATAGTAAAATAATGAAAGAATATGAGCCCCTTTGATAAACAACTAGGTTGTTTTGCTCAGAAAGTAGTAAATAGGGATGGATTGTGGTCAAACTATGAATTGTAAACTGGATAGGAGGACATTATGTTCAACCAATAGAAAATATAAAAATGACTATATAATTTCATTTTAAAACACAATGAAAGTATCAAATTGGGTTTGTTAAAAGGGCAACAAGTGATTAATGTGTTGGACTCAAACATAAGAGCTTAATTCAAGTCTCTTTTGAAGTCTGATATTCAGTGTTTAACCTCAGATAAATCACTTATATGCTATAAAAACTTGCTCAGACTGTATCATCTATCTGTCTATCTATCTATCTATCTATCTATCTATCTATCTATCTATCCATCCATCCATCCATCCATCCATCTATCTATCTATCTATCTATTCATTTATGATCAACTTAGGTATTCTTTAATAACATATTGTGCTTCTGCACGTCAGGTACCAGCATAAATTAATGTTTGTAGGATTTCTCTTAGATACAAGAAGTATCTAAGGATAGAGATAAAGGACAAGGATAGAGATAAAAATTAAGATAAGTTTATTTCATGCTATCTATACACAAGAACTACTAACAGTCAAGGTGATTTGGCATCAGATAAAAGTCAAGAAACTTCCGGAGGACAGGACTAGACTTAGGTCTCTTATAGGGGCATAGAAATTCTAGACTGATGATGTGTTTGAACCTGTCCTTGGACTCAGCCTGCTCATTCCTACATCTTCCCCAACTATCTGATTAACCCCTATGGAAGATCAACGCTTCATAATTATACAGACATAGCACCAATAGCTTGTATAGCAACTTCATGTCAAACCAGATTTGGAAAGACAAAGTCTAAACTTTCAAAAACATTCTAATTGTCCTGCCACTATTTTTCATCTCCTCCAATTTTGATTTCTCTTTCTTTTTCTTCTGAGTCTTATAACCTTGTATCTGTTAGGACACTGTGATATAGCTATGGTTCTTAGTTGTAAGTAGTATTTGTGTTAGCTATAGAGATTACTGAATAAATTAAGTTTGGTTTATTTCTATGTCTCATTTTTCCAACATTATTTTAGTTTTGGCTTATTTCTTTATCATTTTGTATTTTTTATTTTTTAACAAAAATCCTGCATTAAATATGTCATATTTTACAGTATATGGGTTTCTTCTGAAACTTATCCCATGCTATACAACTTTCAAGTTGAACCAGGATTTGAAAATAGTCTGCTTGGTATATGCTACATTTTATTCTCCAGCATGATTGGATGGAGAACCCACGGATGGGTTGTCTTAATCTATCTGCTCCAATTAGACTAAGTCTGAACTTTAGTACTGCCCCCGCTGTGCCAATTGCACCTCAGTTTTAGACTTAGTCTCTTGATTTGAAAATAGTCTGCTTGGTATATGCTACATTTTATTCTCTCATTGGCCTATTTAATTGACCACAATGTTTTCTATGTCAGGGATTTCAGGTCTGATGCTCTGCTAAATCAACCCAGAGGGTGCTGTCCATTCTCAATGATTTAAAATCATCATAAATGAATAGGCAAGTAAAACACTATTTTCAATGCGAACCTGCCTATCAGTTGAATATAATGGCTTGCTGAGTACTTACGGTAATTACCTTTTGATTTAGTAGTTGATTTCTAGCCACAAAACTTGAAAATGTACTGAATTCCAATTGTTAGGCTTTGCCCCCCCCTCTCTCTCTCTCTCCCTCCCTCCCTCCCTCCCCCCCTCTCTCTCATTGAACATAGACCTTATCATTAAAATATTGTATATAGGACTGTACATTTACAGCACAAGAAATTCCTGTGAACAAGCATTTTATGAGGATGCTTGGCATTTTAATCACAGTGAATTTTAGCAATCTTTGTCTCTCTGCCTAGAACTTACATCTCTCAAGAAACCATGCATTTAAAGGATGGTCAACAAAAATAAATTATGTTTCCTAAAGATTTGTAAACAACCGAGTAAAAACCTGTTTGGCATCTGACAGTATGTAAGGCCCCATTATTTCATTAATGAGCTTTTAGAGATAACAAAATGTCATAACAGTTTAAGGATATAAAACATGGTCAAAATGTTTTGGCCTTGAAAGATAAAAAGGGCAACTATACCAGTTGCCTGCGATAATTCTCTGCATAATAGCATCTCTTCTCTTAATGCATCAGCCTTGAGGCAAAGACTGATAAGATTTAAGACTGAATATTTCCCA
The DNA here is from genome assembly GCF_016545835.1 of Crotalus tigris. NCBI lineage: Eukaryota > Metazoa > Chordata > Lepidosauria > Squamata > Viperidae > Crotalus > Crotalus tigris. Next base: position 14,920,547 of record NW_024096970.1, read on the forward strand.
TATTTAAGGTCTACTCAGTTTTTTCAGTTCACTTCAAAGGACATGGTTTTATCTGCTTCTCAAGTAGGAGACAAACAAAGGTTTTCCAACTGTCATCATTGCTTTTTCCTTGTCAGAGAAGGTATACATATACAAACCCCTCTGGAATTTAAGGTCTACGATCTAGAGGTCAGCTTGAACTATTTCCATCTGTAACGCTGCAATCAGTATTTTTGTGTCTTCTTCTGATCTCCTTAACAGATAACTTGAGGGTGGTGGTGGGAGTTTCCTTGAACTGTATCCTGCTTTCTACTATCCAGAGATGATAACAACAGCATTCTCTCTACACTGTGATTGATCTTATACCAATCCATTTTTCCCTTCACTTTTAAACTAAAATAAACAAAGTTCAGTAAGGACTGGAACCCTTTTATAATTAAGCAACTTAGACAAAGGCATGGATCAGTTCATGGGCTAGAACTCTCTTATAGTTTCAAAGCACAAAGTTTTGAAAGCATTTCAATTATCATGTCAAGCATAAATTGGAATAATTTTAAATAGGAAAGAAAAATGGGAAAAAACATCTCTCTTATATGAGATTAAACTGCAATAATCATGAAAAGCTGCCAAAGAAATCTGGGTGCTTTTATCACAAGGGTGATGCCCTTCTTGTCTGACTGGTTTTCTAGTAGGTGTCTGTCATAATTTATAAAGCATAATCTAAGAGCAATCAGAACAACAGACAGCCAGCATGCTATTTTTGATGAAGAAACTCAGGGAGAGTTCAAGTCATGTCACGGGGCATTTAAGACGGATGAATTTGAAATGGATGGTAAATGTTAGCTACATTAAAAGAGTTACCCAACCTAATAGCTTGTTTGGTCTTACTCACTGCCATTATTCTGACTTTAGATTTAGCAACTGGATTAATTGGTTATTCAAAAGTGTTAGAGATTTGAGATTTCTTTCATAGCACTTGCAAAAATTGTAATAGCAAAAATGATATTCCAAAAACATACACTGCCTGCTGATTCTTTGTTATGCAGCTATTTATTTGGTAAATATTGTAATTAACAAACCAATTTTAGTATTTTTTGCAGAACATAGGAAAACTGCCCTAATCAAGGAGAACAAAGTTTGTGTATGTGGGGGGAATATCACATACACAATTGTGGAAGCAAATATACCCTTTTCAAATAGAGAGAGAGATGAAAGTAATTCAGTAGCTGCCCTTTCATACTGCAAAATAAAACAGTCTATTTTAATATAACCCTTCTTGTTATACATATATGCCCACATTTATTTACTTTTTCTTATTTTAACAGAAACAAAGGCTTAAAATAACAATGCTGGCAAAATCTTTTTTAGAACACTTGATCACATTAATGATTCGTGCATGTATTTAAATGGATAGATAAGATGCTATAGAAAAAATTCAAATGGAATTTTCTTTAAAAGTACTGTGTGAATTGAGATTGCAGTTAGCTTCTGTGGAGTCAGCCAAAATAAATGAAGATGAACATTTATATTTCATCCATTTGAGTTGTTCAGAACTGTGCTTAATGGTTATGTATTTTTTATCTCTTTTGTAAAGGATAGTACTCTCAAACTGTTATCATATTAAGGTTATTTCCTTTTATAGCAGTAGTCCTCCAGAGATTCCACTTCTAAAATTCAGCAAAATGAGAAGGAGAGAGAGTCCAAATATTTTAGAAATAATTTTACATTTGTTTTTTCAGTATGGAAAAATAAAATAAAATAAAAACCTTGATGGAAAAACCATTGAATTGATTGAACACCATCCCAAAATGCATGAAAACATGCCAGAAATTCTTGGCTTCTTCCACTGACATATTATGACATCATCAACAACCTTCTTACTGTGTCTCTTAGCCACTAAAAACATTGCTTTAAAAAAATCTGCTATTCCCAACTGCACAAAGATTGATTACCTCAGCTTTATAGGAATAGGTATTGCAGAGTATATAAATTTATCCAGTGGTATATATTCCACACATTTCTGTGGCACTAAATAACACAAATCCTTTCTCTCTGCTCTGAGCAGCTCCCACATCTCCTTTGCATCCACTTCTATTCATTTTATTAGGAAGCTAATTTGTATTCTAATTTTTTTTCAGATCATTCACTTCCAATATCCACTGTATTTTCAATTTTCCTTGTGTTTTCTTTCACCTCTTTTCTTTTTTTCCATTTCCATTTCTCCTCAAGATCTACTCTGTCCCATATTCTTAATTTATCATCATCATTAATTTCTCCATGGTTCATCATCAACAATCAAATAATTCAAGTATACTTTTCTCATGTCCCAGAAAAGCCCAATCCATTTAATATGTTCTTGTGACTTTATTATTTTTATTCTTTTTACCTTTTCTATTTTACATGTACAAATTCTTGTCGATGAACTCAACAATAACCGGCTTATTCAAAAACTCACATTCATACATTCATTCATTTATTCATCATGCATTAATATTGTATTTATTACTTTCCCATGAAAGATCATTTTCTATGAAGATTTTAATCAAACAACCACCATTCTTAGTCATTGATTCATTTATTTTTAGACATCCATGTCATGTAACAGTATAATTGTTTCCTCTGGAACAGATTCATTCAGAATATTTCACAGTTCAGGATATTTTACAAAACTCTTCACTGAGTCTTTATTTTGCTTCACTCACTGGTGTTTAATAGGCAACTATAACTAATCTATGATTTCAGATGAACCTACTTCACAGCCTTGGAATAACCCCATCTCCCACCAGAATCTAACTGGATATTAGGCAAATGGAATGGCAAATAGGGAGTTATGAGAAACTCCACAATTATCAGGGAGTGATCCATCCATGACAAGGGACCAATAGAAATTTCCCAACAAAGATCATATTGCCACTGGCTTGAGGGGAAAAAAACAGGTTTAATATATGATCCTTCCATGATTAGTAACTGGGTCAGGTCTATGATGGATATGGTGGGCATGAACTCCTAGGATGCTTCTGAATCTATACTAAGAGAAGAAAGGTTGAAGTCCCCCAGTATCATAAACCTAAAGAACTCCACTGCCAAGCCCAGCATGAAAGAATATGAACACAGAAGCTGTTACGCGGCATGGAACCTGGTATAGCAATAATAATCCCAACTTCAATTCGCTATTTGCAGGACAGAGTTTCCTAGAAATTCATAGCTACAACCCTACACACACTCACACGCTTCTAGGTCATAACTAGTGCCAAAACTAAAGCAGAGCTGGGCATATTTTGGAGAAAGCCACTCATATTCTATGCTTTTCCAAGACATGGTAATACATTCCATAAAATCTTATATTCTTCCTATTTATAAAATTTCTGAACACAGAATCCTGAACTAGAAGAGCTATTAATTTTAACTAGCAAAATTATTCTTAGGCTTTTACTTCATCTAGCCAAGTCCACCCTGAGGAAGTTTTGTTTTGCATATTTTTTTTAACTGGTGTCTCTATGTCCTGTCCTAACTACTAGAAATTCAGACTTTTTTTGTCCATCTACTAGTGCATCGTGAAGGAAGAAGGTGATAAATTCTTTTCTATCAACAAAGCTATCTGTATACTTCCAGCTGCTCAGTATTTATAGCCAGGAGTGAACAGATAATATTCCTGTTTATTTGAGTTACTGTTTTTGTAATCTGATGGTCACAGTATCCCAACTAATTACATTAAACATTATCACCTTTCCTCTTCTCATGCAAGTAAAAAAAATCTATAATTTCATTCTGTTTACAATTGTCTATTCTTGCTTGACTTGATACCTACTTTCCCCATCCCTTTATGAGTGAATACAAGTGCTTCATACAGTTGTCATACTGCATTCCTTCCTCATTGACATGGTTTCTTTCAGCAGTCAAATGTTATTTTTATAAAAGCTGGTTAGAAGAGTTGTCATATTTCTAATATTCCAGAATCCAGACAAAAGCTGTGAGAAAGATAAATGTAGTCAAGAGACTATATCTTTAGTTTAATGACACAGTGTATATCTCAGAAGGGGATACAGAAGAGACCAGGAGCAAAACATTACGAAATGCGGGCCAAATGTTCCGTTCACATTATCAGTGAGTTTAAGATTTTGAAACAATATTATTAGAATATTGTTTTAAATAAGTAAATCATTTACTTCATCATTGTCCCATTCTTTTTTATAAAAAAAGGAATGGGACAATTGTTTTTATCAGTATCAAATTATCTATAAAGATATAGCTGCAGTTTCTCTTGACCGTTACCAACACTCTACTACAACTACTACATATTTTCTGGAACAAAAAGTCTCATGGCTTCAAAAACAACAACAACAACATATGCAAAGGCAAACCACATTTAGGAAAGACTCTAGACTTAAGATCCTAATGGAAAATAGAACTAATTGCTGATGTGATCTGTTTATCCTGTTTCATATTCTTGCCTTCCCATTAAACAAAAACAATATGAAAGTGACAGACAGGTGTAGCAAGAGGGTGTCTATGGAGGACACCAAGAGAAGCTAAATTGAAATCAACATCTTCATCCCCCTCCCTCCAGTTTTAAGATGAATGGTATGGTTATTTTCCCACAAAAATGAGTTTCAGCCGGGCAGATAGTAATACTGCCACCATCTGTTCTTGAATCTTCTTTTATCAGGACTAAACTTTCAAATAAATGCCTCGAATTTCCCCTTTTAATGCTATTTGCCTCAGGTAAAAGCCCAGCACCACATTGGAAAGATATGACAGAAAAGATAACTGTACCAGGTCATGCAAGACCAGTAACCGTTAACTTCTAAACACACTGGTCAAACAAAGAGATAGAAATGAGAACAAAAATAAAGCTGTTTAACTGTGAAAGCAGCACTAAAAAGAAACAAATAGCCCTGAAGTTTCTGCCTATACTACCCTTACAACTTTTCCTTATTTATCCAGTTATCTCCGGAGTTCTAGACCAAGCCAGAAAAATCTGTTCCTAAAGTTTTTGCTACTTTTAGAATCTGGGGGAGGAGGTGAAGAGTGGGGGGAAACATTGAGCTCCATCTCCCAGCCTGGATCCCACATTTTGTCAAGGAATAATAGTTTCACTTTTAGCTATTTAAGACCTACCAACTAAACAGTAGACAACTTAATTAAAAATCACAGTTAGTCTGAAGGCCTCTTGATAGAGGGCTTCCTTTGTTAGAGAGACCAAGATGCAAAAGCTTCTGAGATCAAGGGAAAAATAAAATCCAGCATCCTGGCTTTGCATATTAAAATAAAATTAGATTAAGCACACTATTGCTGAGCTGACATTCTGACTTCATTTATTTTCACACCAAATTTTGGCAGCAAGAGAAGAGGAAGAGTTTCAGGGCTTATACAAAAGTACTAGAGGGGCTTCATGCAGTTCACATGCCATGGATTGATCATCCTTGCTGCTGCACATCAAAGGCATGAGTAGCAACTCATTCTTAAGCAAAGTGTCCTGTACATCAATGGCATCATCATAACCACCACCACCACCATCACCATTGAATCTGAGTAGTGACTTGATGAAACGGTGGCAAGGAGCTTATTGAAATACTTTTATGACCCTTTTTATTATCAGTCACAACGTATCTTTAATGTCAGATGGCTATTTTAATCCTTTATCCTGCATAACACTATTCTGTTGTGTCTCATGTAGCCACCTCATTAACTGTGCATGGCATATTCCTGCTTTGTAATGCTTATGTCATCTACTGTAACTTACAAACCTTCAGTCTTTACAAACTTATAATTAACTTTTCTATTTGGTAAATATATAGCCTTCTTTTTATTTATATTCTAGAGGAAACATTTTAGGTTTCTTTTCTTCCCATTTTATCCTTGTTACAATCCTAAAATATGGTAAGTTAGACAGATAGTGACTGTAAATAAAAGCTTTATGTTTAAATCTAGATTTGAACAATATTTACTAACATTTATTTACTCTATAAGAAATCCTTCTGTAATAGAAAACATTGGCATAACACTGGTTTACCTGCAGCAATCAGAACTATAGATAGAAAAAAAAATATGGCAGAGGAAAAGGATAGAAATATTTAAAAACTGACTTCCCCTTTGTCACAGCTCAGTTACATTCAGCAAGTATAAATAATATCAAATTATTACATTCTCTTAAAATACAAACAACTCTCTTCATCTACATTTCCTCTCATAGCTATAAACAAGCAATGTATAATAATCCAGAAATGAAGAAAAATACCAAATTTCCTGAGAAAATTGGATACTCAGACTAATTAACCATCTATTGATTAAAATATAGGTTATATCAACACAAACACACACACACACACACACACACAGACACAAACAAATCAGAGAAAGACAACACACATCTTGCATCTCTATTGATATACCTATTAGAATTTTCAGGAAACATAATGCCAGGTTTCTACATATTTTTCTAAATGCTTCTATTTACCTTTGAAAAATTTTCATTGCTTAATGGCACTGCTCTCTTATATCTGTATTGCTTCCCTATGATAAAGTTGAAGAGTTGTAGTGAGGAGAGGAAGGATAGGAGACAATATTTCACATATCATCAAATAAGGTCAAGCTGACCCAGATTTTAACCTGATCGGATAATCAGTTGTCTTTTTTCTTTATTAAAATGGATAGCTTGGTTCGGTGCCAGATTGCTTATACTATACTAAATTATTTCCTGGTGCCACAATATACCTAGAATTGGGGCACTAACTCTAGATAAAATTTGTGTTAAAATAATTCCAGAGCTTGGCAAAAATATCTGTTGTTACAATATAACATTAGATTAATTCATTATTTTTAAATGTTTATTCCACTTTTTATTTTCTTTGGTTTATATCTCTGCTGTTCAATTAGGAGTTCAAATCAGCAGACTTAGCTTTTCTTTCCCCTCCACAAGATCCTATGTAGAAGTTTAAGTGGTGGCAAATAGCCCATATAAAATTGGTGAGTATGTGTTGCTATTATCCCTTAATGATAAAGATCTGTCAGCTTATAAATATTCTGTTGTCTTTCTAAAAAGAGATACAGTGTTACATAGGTTTTTTAGAAGGATGATCCACCAATGAAAAACCCTAGTTCCCCCCTCCCCCAAGAATTAAAGATCCCAAATCTTTTTGGGCCTTAAGCCTATTATTAAGTCAGTAGCATACCAATAGCCATAGTATTTTTTGTGTTAGTGTCATTCTTGTGTTTTCCATAAACTTTCCCCAATAACAGTCTAAATTCAATTGATTTAATGTGAAAGTAATTTCTTAAACAGGTATTTAATTTTTTGTGTGTCATACACTTATTAGAAGAAGTAATTATTCATCATACATTTTTTACTGCAAAGTTTATCTAAATTTCCTTTTCCCCCCAGATTATTTTAAATTTATATTCTCCTATAAGTCTACCTGGCCTCTGTTTGCTAAATATCCAGGGAGGTTTATTTCCTGTTATCTGCCACTTAAGAATATATAACTGTATTTGCCAGAACTTAACTAGAGACTTTGATTTTGTTCTCAGAATATAAATTCTACCATGGAGTATGCCTTCTTGCTTCCTCTCTCAGGTACTAATAGTGTTTTATAGTTTCGGTTTGCAATAATTTCTTTTAATATTCTCTTTCTTCTATCTCCTAAATAGTTTCATCTGGCTTATGGGGTGGATTTGAAGGTCAAGATAATTCTTTTCCATCTTATGCTTTTGATATCTTTGTTGCATTTGATTTTTCTGTCTAAGATTTTTGAAGGATTTGTGGGCATAAATTGGTAATATTCCAACCAGAGACTAATTGAAATCAATTTTCCACACCTACAAGTATTTCTCTGAAGCAAACATCATAAGGAAAGTGGCCAACACTGAATGAATGACTTGTGTTTGGTAGCTCTAAAGTGTAAATTTTGACCTTTTTGAAAGAAAAAAAAGCCTTTTTGAAAGTGCCAACCCCAGAATGAAAATGTCAAAGAGGGAGGGAGATGAGTTGGCGAATAGCCTGTCCCACTTCTGTTCATGAAATTCCTGGCTATCTTTCCAGATAATTCAAGTTTTTTATTGAAAGGTTTTACTGAAAGGTTTTTATTGACAAATTGATTTCAGATTATTCTGAATGCAATTGCAAATTACTACTGTTAGCCTTTAGAAATGAATTGCCAAAGAGTGCTCAGATATTTGAACTCGTGTGTGCATGAATTAAATATATATGAATTTTCCAAAAGCCACGAGGAGAATAATTTATACTCAGTATAATACCCAATCTCTGGTTTCCTTATGTTCCACAGAACTTGTCTTTACTAAAGCTTTTCATTTGCTAAATCTATATACTTGAATAATGCATCAAGTAAGCAGATGCAACCCTCAATTAACTCACCCTAAATTGCCATACCAAATTAGTGGGCCCCAACATTTCAATTTCTGTTTTAAAAGAATAGCCTACTACGTGGGAATTTGGCATGTGCATTATTATCCATAATAGTTTCTATTTTTACTAAAAAGTACTGCATGCTTGATTTTTATTGTCTATGTGGCTATACAAGATATGAAAAGGGAATTTGAATTAAGAACATTTTGTATGCATGAATGTGAGAGAGCTGATATAAAAGTATAAACAAATGAAAAAATCCAACCACAATGAAAACTTGAATCTAGTATGTTTGCGCCTCTCTCTGTGGTACCCTCTTATTTTCTGAATTAATGGTATAATTTAGAATATTGACACTGGGGATGACACTGGGGAGGACTTTCATTATGTGTCAAGTTTGCCAGCTCTTGCTGTTCCTGGACAGGAGGAATTTGTCCACAGGAGTGCATGTTCTGGTAAAGTTCTGATAGGTTACTATAATGAATTATTTGAAGAATTGTCCTTGAGCATTGTCTAGAAGCCCATGACAGACATATTAGTCCAGCCAAATGGGATTATGTTGTACTAATGTTGAAGGAAGAAGAATTGACAGTCTAACTGCTTCTAGGCCCAACTCAGGTTTTCCTTTTACAGCTCTGAGGAGTTTGAAATCCATATTTCAGCTTGTCCTTTTCTTAGGATAGATAGATGGCCAAATTTTAGAAGTTTTAGAAAATCAAGACAAAATCCAGGACAATCTTCACAGGTTATAATCAAAACAGAGTAGAAACAAAAACAAAGCAAATGCCCAAGTATCGGATGAGGAATACATGGCTTGTTAATGTGGGAAAATGGTCTTGTAGTCATAATCATTGGTTAGATTCCCAATTTTGAATACTGTGATCTTTTTTAGGTACCATACATTAAGATTCATCAAAATGGGAAATTAAGTCCTATGAGGAGAGGCAGAAATACCATCCATAGTTGCCCTCTATAAAATCTTTTCTTAAAGTTAACTAACCAATTTAGCTTCAGGCACTTAGCAAACTCGACTGAAGCTAATCTAGACAAAAGTACTTGTCTTCAGGCACTTAGAAGCCTGCCATTCTGCATCATTCTAGAAAGTACAAGATTTTAGTACAAAAAAAAGTCTAATTTAATCAGGCTAATCAATTCAACTTTAAAAATGGGACTTTGCCTGGGGTGAGTTCAATTCTATTTGGTATATGCTTTTGAGAGCTTTTCAAGAAAGAAATTATTTTCAAATATTAATTAAAACTTAGTTTCTTCTCCTGTTCTTCTTCAGATGCAATTTATTTTAATAATCCCTCTGTAAATTCATCAATCCATCCTTATTTGAAATATATATATATATATAAATGGGGGGATATAAGTGGTTTGATTTATCTATGTCTGTTAAGACGGAAGTAGCCAAACAGAATTAGATCAATAAGAGTTAGTCTTAATTATCAAAAGTTACAAACTGTACATACAGATAGAAGTCTTTGAAAGCAGGCCAATTTGCAAACCTAATCAATATTCATTTTATTTAATAAGGGCAGAGTGGAATCTATTTTTCCCCATTCACAAAATAGGTGAGAATTACTGAGTCAAACTGCAGGGAATCCATTCAGAAATGTCTTCCATGTCATAAGATGTCACTGTGGCTAATAGTTCTTCAAAAATATGTTTCATTTGGAGGTACTCCCTGTGGATGACAGACCATTAGACTATTTGTTGGCAGGTTCATTTTATCTATGAACAAACTAGAATCTTAGGAGGAAGCAGCATATATATCATTGTGCAAGCAAATAGTTAAATAAAATCATTGTAAACCTCCTCTTCTATATTTGTGAAAAACAATATTTTACTGGGTTTTTTGTTGGTAGAGAATAGGATTACAAAAAAAATATTTATAATTATGCATCTGCCACAAGTCCTCTGCCTACACATACATGGCATTATATACAAAATGCTTTTGAATATTTGTTGCTGAGGAACACACATGTGGGAGTGTGATTGCCCTTATGTCTATTTAGCTAGCCTGGGAACAGAATGTTGAATTAAACAGTGTTTTGCTGACTCAGCACAATTTTACCTAAAGCTATAATGTATAATAACTGTAATGGTTAAAATTATGAGGTATGTCAGGTGAATAAGCAGCGAATAAAATAAGATTTTACAGAAGAATATAAGCATAGTATCATCTCTTCAAAAGTTTATACTGATGGTTATAACAATTTATGGAATTGTAAGATTTTATGGGACCATTCAGACCATCAAGGACAGTTTCATATTTTCAAAATGGAATACAAACTAAAGTGCCTAGAACAATTGGTTTTCCAATATCTAAGCAATGATCTCCAATGAAAGGGAGGTCATTGTCTTCCTCTTACTTACTTTATCACTTTAATTGTTCTTTACAGTTAGAAAGCTTTACCTTTCTGTAATTTACAATCATTATTTCTTGCTCTTCCTTCTGGGATATTAGAGAACAGATTTTAATCTCCACTTAAGTGATAGCCCTTTGGAGTTAGGGTTTTTTTTTTTTTTTTGTAGAAAGCTATCATATCTCCCTTCTGTTATCTCCTCCCCGAAGATTAAAGTACTCAAAGAGTACCCATTGTTGGACTTAATGTTTAGTGCTCTAATTACAGTATCCTTGTTTATCTCTTCTGAACCTGTTCACATTTGCCTGAAACGTTCTTAAAATGAGGTGCCTAGAACCTGATACAATAGTCAAGGTTGGATCTGACCATGAAGAATAAAAAGGAACATGCCTTTACTGTGAATTGGAAATAATAAATCTAATAGTGTTGCCTAAAATTTTATTTGCCCTATTTGCAGTTACATCATGCCACTCAATCATATTTACTTTGTAATCAACTAACTTTCCACATTCTTTCTCATAAGTTTTATTTTCTAACTACAATAGACAACCTTCATTCCATAAGCTGCATTTTGATTTCTTTTTCTTATAGGATGGATTTTGTGTTAGTCTCTGCTTAGCTTCCTTTTGATATTTTCTGCTTATTTCCCTAACCTATCAAGTTCATTTTGAATTTCCTGTTTTCTAGAATATTAGCTATTCTCATTCAATTTTGTATCTTGTAAAAAAATTGATAAGCAGTCCTTCTACCATCTCCTCATCCAAATCATTAATAAAAAATGTTGAAGGGTGCAGGATTTATTTATTTTTTTTTTTGCATTTTTTCTAACAGACTATTCTTATCACTTTGTTATATATTAACTGTAAACATTGTTTTTGATTTATTATATTCCTGTCTTATGAATGTTTAATTGCTATTTCCTTTCATGAGATTAAGAGATCTGCCAACAAATGAATTTTCCTATTTAACTCTTTAAATAACTCTCTCAGATATTGGCAATAACAAGGAAGATGACTCATGTGCTTAAAAGTAATAACTCTTTTTATTCTAATTGAGATTTATTCTCTCCTTCAATGAACATTTAAAAATGCAAATAAGTCCAATGCATCCTTACACTTCTCTACTCCTTCCCTCTAAATAACTTGTATGGTCTTGTTTGGTAAAATAAATGCAAGTATAGAATGCAACAGCACTGGGAACTTTTACAGGTTTATATTTTCTCAAGAGTAGGAATCTCTAGGCAGCCAGCCCAAGTCATTGGTCAAACATTATGATTAGCTACTGCATACAGATTAAAGGAGCTGCCATATTCTTAAATGTCACTGAAATTGCATATAAAATGCCTTGTATTTGAATGACAACAAGAAGGCCAGAATTTCAAGAGTTAATTTTGACAGATTTTCATCTGTCAAAAGGCTGAACCAATCCAGTAAAGCATTATTCCAGTTATGGAATTCTCCTAATCCCAATCTGTACCTTTTAAGAGGTTAGGGCAAAGCTCTTAGAAGATCTCCCCCCCTTTCTTTCATTTCTGGTGGAGAGGGGAAGAAAAGGGAATATTAGAGTGCTGGTCAGATTTCAATCTTGACAGCACCAACTCACTTCCTGTAGAGACCCTTGAAGGTGATATCTAGAGGGTATCCAAAATAGATGCAGAAAAATCATGTGTTAAATCCAGAGAGGCAATAAATCATCAGGTTTACCACTGATTCCCTGAGGAATAAATTTAGGGAAGGGAAAACAGAAAGAGTTGCTATAGCCTATCTCGATAAAGTACAGTTCTAATTTTCCAATGGTTCAGTTTCTCAAACAGATCTATCTTGTAAGATTGACAATTCCAGACTCATGAGGATAGGCTATGTGCCAACCCTAGATAATTTCTGACCCAACGCTACCTTTTGTTATGGCCCTTAGCTTATTCTTCTTTACATACAAATGAAGCTCCATTTTCTTTTGGTGATAGAAGTAGCAATTGTGGTGGAGTCCACCTCCCCCAACTTCTCTCCTTCTCTATCACTCACTGCAGAGGATATGCAAATTATTCTTCATGCAAAGAACGAGATTCCAGAAGATATAATTATCTTAAGAAAAATCTTACATTCAGAACTGCATAAAAGGAACAGTATATAGAATTATTTTATTCAAAATTATTGTTGATTGATCCATTGACCCACATTTGTTTTTCCTAGATTGCAGTCATATTGATAGATGCTCAGAAACAACGCCTACTAAATTCAATTATTCTAAACCTTAGGTATGAGAATATTTTAGCCTACATAAAAATGTATAAGCTATCATTTCTATCCAAAATTCATGTATCACCAGAATTATAAAGCTAGAAGAGATTATTTAGATCTAACTCAACCCTCTGGTCAATGCAGCAATCCAAATTAAAACATCTTTAGTAGATGCAGAAAATCTTCTATCCATAGTGGCGCAGCAGTTAGAGTGCAGTACTGCAGGCCACTTTAGCTGACTGTGTTCAGCAGGTCAGCGGTTCAAATCTCACCGGCTCAAGGTTGACTCAGCCTTCCATCCTTCAGAGGTAGGTAAAATGAGGACTCAGATTGTTGGGGGCAATGTAAATATATATATACATTGCTTACTGGTGTACACCGCTTAGAGAGTGCTTGCACTTAAAGCGGTATATAAGTCTCATAAATAAATAAATAAATAAATAAATAAATAGTCTTATAGAGTCACTGGACAAATTTTTACAGATCCTGCTGAACTCAATGACATTTATATGGCTGTGTTTCCTTTTCTTGTGCTGAGTAAAAATAGAATTTCATCCTGTACTTGGAATGAGCTGTGTTAGAGAAGAAAGAAAAAGCATCCCATGTCATATCAGAATGAATAAGATGATTCTGGTTTATTAGCTCAACAGATGCACAGAAAATACAACAGATGGATGTACATTTTTATAGGTGGGGTTATTCATACTTCTTTCATTACAGGAGAAGAATGTGAGCAAGGGAAAGGTGAAAAAAGCAAGGAGCTCAGTCCCACACCAAATGGTAATAACAACCGGCTTTAAAACAGCTCAACTGTAATTAATCATTAACATGGAAATCTACTTGACAGGCCATGTTGGGCACCGAGAAATATTTCCTTAAAGTCTATGGAGATTCTCAGTCATCCAGATCATAATTATCCCAGAGATGCTTTTTTCAGGAAGCAACTGGACTTTCTTGTTTTTTCTTTGAAGATGTTTCGCTTTTCATCCAAGAAGTTTCTTCAGCTCTGACTGGATGGTGGAGAATGGAAAGATTTATACCCCTTACAGACAGCTGTTCATTTGCATTCTTTTAATGAGTCATTAATGCTACCTGGAGGCTTATCTGTGTCCTTACTTTGCACCACTCAGGTGACCCTGAGGACACAGATAAATCTCCAGGTAGCATTAATTACTCATTAAAAGAATTCAAATGAACAGCTGTTTACAAAAAGTATAAATCTTTCCATTCCCCACCATCCAGTCAAAGCTGAAGAAGCTTCTTGGATGAGAAACAAAACATCTTGAAAGAAAAATCAAAAAGTCCAATTGCCTCCGGAAAAAAACATATCTGGGATTTCTTTAAAGTGCATCAGTTTATATAGGATTGTGCTTCAAATTTATTATTGGGTACAACCAGGTGATATATGACACAAGAAGTTGAAAGAATGTATGAGTAGCTGCTAAACAGATTCATCTCTTAGTGTTGGCCTTGCTCCAAAGAAGTGCAGATTAGCTGTCTCAGATTGCCATCTAAATTCCAGTATCTAAGAGACTTGAACTTAAAATTCTCTGTTTCTCTCTCTACACATCCTTAAAGAAAAATTACAATTTTTTTGGCCTATGTGAATCAAAATCATAATCTCCCTGAAATTCCTCAGAGTTACATTAGAATGTTGTGGAGAGCAACAGGCTGGCAGAAGAGCTTCTGTTTCCCCTATAGATGGTCAGCAGAGTGCACCAAGCCAGGTAGCCCGAAACATCTCAGTTTGCCAAAATGTTTGACTAGTTGCAACATTACTTCAAGCAATCACTCTTTATGCACTGAAGCCAGGTTGGAGTGCTAGCATTTGGGAAGTCTTATGGAAATACCCTTCCCCCAATTCAGATCTGAGTGGCTTTGACACATGCCTCATATCTGTGATGCATCAAAAAAACTATGATCACTTTTGCATCTGATGCTGCCCAGTATAGTCCCTATTCTGATTTATATATATTTTTCCTACTCAAATGTATGGCTTTGCAATTGTTCCACTTTAAATTCATCTTGCTCATTTCTGTCAATATCCAAGCTTGTCAGGATCCCCTGAATTGTGATGTTATCCTCTGAGCTGTGTTCTATTCCCTTATCTTGGTGGCAAGTGCAGATTTATTGATGTTGTGTTCTAACCCCACCTCCAAATCATTTATAAATATGTCTAACAGTTCAGATCAAAAGTCTGTGATACCCTGCTTAACAGTGTCTTCCAGCTTAATGTGAGGCATTGACACCCACTTTCAGGTATGATCGCTCAATTAAATCTGTATCCAGTTTATGATAGCAGAATCCAGGCTACATAGGACATTGTTGATTATTTTGCTGAATGTGACTGTCTTTACAATTTGCCTTTTCACTGAGAGCTGGGGCAACACACATATGGGCAAATATCCTACTCAGTTTTGGAATTTCTATTGGAACCAGAAATGTTTATGTGTTGTAGTGCAATAGCCGTTGATAGGTTCATCCTAGATTGATTAATTCTCCTTGTAGCCATATTAATCATATTGCATGATAGGTAATTCCCTAACTTCATTATAGCTGTTGTAAGTACCTTGTAGTACCATATAACTTTTTGTTGTTGTAAATTAAAAACTTATAAATGATATATGGCTCACACTTATCACTGCCTATATAACTATATCTCATGTATTGTTGGGCTTTAATCTGGACAGTTAATTATAATACATTTCAGACTTGAAATATTGTTCACTTACATCTTTCCCCCCCTTAATCCCTAGTTTTAATCTGTATATTGTACTATGTGTAATGATATATAACTATGATATTTTCCCACTTCTTAATTCAGTGAAATATTTGTGAATCCATATGATTAATTAATTAATTGTTGTTGGGTTTTTTTGTGTATGTGTGCTTGTATGTTCAACATTTCAAGTCAAGTTTTATTTGCAATTCATTTTTGCTCCTATCATCTAAATACCAATGGATGCTAATACCTACTTTTAGATTTTGATAGAGTATTTTAAATTGCATATACTTATTTATTACTGAGAAATCTGAATGAATATGGAGCCTAAGAAATCCTAGTTCTTTATTTTCATCACTTGAAAATAATTATCTGAATGAATAGTTTAATAATATCTGGACACATTAGAAAACCCAGTTTGTTTGTATAATATAAAACTAAATGACTTCATGTTATTTAGCTTTATTATGAATAAGTGTTATTCATTGTGACCCTATCAAGTTCTTTAAAATATCTTTTATTTAAGCATCAAGAGACAGTGTTGTAACATAAGAACATAAGCCAATTTGTTATGCATACATAACACACACATTCACATTGACACACAGACACACATACACACACAGAGAGAGAGAGAGAGAGAGAGAGAGAGAGAGAGAGAGAGAGAGAGAGAGAGAGAGAGAGAGAGAGAGAGAGAGAGAGAGAGAGAGAGAGAATCTCAATTTTAAAAGTCTGTTCTACCATCAATGTTCAAAAGGAATAAAAATGATTACATTGGCCAAGCTGAGTCATGGGTAATAATCTGACTTGGGCACAGCCTGAACCATAGAGCAAATAATAGGGCCAATTGACACTATGAGAGTCAAATGTCAAGCTAAATATCAGAACCCAAGAGTAACCCAGGATCAAGTCAAGGTGCAGAGTTAAGAAACAAATAGTTCTAAGAATAATATAATAGAAATACACAAATTACAGTAGAGTTCAGGAATATCTTATTACTTAAAACAAGTTTGGATAAACTGAATTTAAGGCACTGAAAATTGATAGTACCACAGATTCACAAATTTTAATAAAAAAAATGCAGCAAAACTGCATGGGTTTTATTTATTGTTTATTGTGCTATTTATTTATCTAAAGTATTTTGCCTAAATTATATCACTGTAATTTAATGATATCAGAGAATCAGATGTTACCTCTCATCTTTGATTTCCTCCTTCTTTCTTTGATTTTTTAGATTCCATTGATTATGTCTTACTATGGTTCTTAACAATGCCTATGACCACAACTGAACACATTTGTGTTGCTAAGCAATGCAAAAGTGAGATTTGCCCCCTTTTTATGATCTTTCTCGCCACATTTGCTAAGTGCAGTTGATAAAGTAGTGACATGGTTTTTAAGTGAATCTGACTTCCACATTGACTTTGCTTGTCAAAAGATTACAAAGGGTGATCACAGGACCTCAGGACACTGCAACTGTCATAAATGTGAGCCAATTGCCAGGTGTCTACATTTTGACCATGTGACCATGTGGATGCTGCAATGGTTGTAAGTGTGAAAAACAGCCATAAGTCACTTTTTTCAGTGCTGTTGTAACTTCGAACAGTCACTAAACAAATGGTTGTAAGTTGAGAACTACCTGTCCATACCTGCCCTAATAGCATACTGTATATCAGTGTTTTTCAAACCTGGCAATTTTAAGATTCCTGATTTTGGAAGTTGAAGTCCATATATCTTAAAGCTGCCAAGTTTGAAAAACATTGGGCACTATGGTCTTCATTTTCTTTCCCCATTTCTCACATATTTCAGCTTTAACTTTTATTTATTTGTAATACTTTAAATGATGCCCATTCTTATTAAAAAGAATGGAAGGCAGAAACTGATCCCATTTTAGATGCAGAGAGGAATTAATAGCTATGAAAGACAATCCTGTTTCTGAAGATGAAATGAATCTTTGGCTAGGAAGGTAGGAAACTATTCTTGAAAGCTATCATTTTGTTTCTGTTTTTCATGAATAATCAAAAAATTATTGTTGCAGGTAGTAGCTACCATAATGCATCTGAGTTTTCCTGGAGGGATATTTCTTAAACAAAAATATGTGAGCAAACATGGCAACCACAGGTGATTGTTCTTTATCATTGCTGCCATAGTCAGTAAAGAGTCACTGCAGATTTTACTCTGCTAGTTGCTGCTGATTATAGGGGAAATGATCATCTCCATTTCCAAGCCATTGAGCCAGCACTATCTGAAGACATTTGCACAGTCATGTGGCCAGCATGATATCACGGAGTGCTGTTATCTTCCCACCAATGTGGTACCTGTTTATCTACTCACATTTGTATGCTTTCAAACTGCTAGGTTGGTAGCAGCTAAGCTGAGGATGGGAGCTCGTCCTGTTGTGTGGCAATTTCCAGTTGACAAGCCAAGCACCTTAACACTGGGCCAACTAAAATGTTTCAAGTTGAATTAGCTGCTAACAGTTTGAGAAATATTTTCCCCCTTTGCTCAAACTGCAGTGTAAAATAGGAAATAATTTTTTTTATACAATCACGCAAAACAGAATAGCCTAAACTTCTCTTCCCATTCTTTTTTTTAAATTAGAGCCTCTGATAAGAAGGGAGGGAAGAAGGAATTAGTCAAATGTTAGTTACACCAGTACTTTAATTAGAATTTAAGTGTGAACTATAAAAACAAGAAATAAATAAAACAACCAAATGGACAATTCCTGATTAATTTACCAACGTTCTCCAAGACAAGAAAAAGTGAAAAATTTATTTGAAAAGTGATGAAATACTTATTCTTTTATCTGCTAGGAAGGAACAAACTTAGGCTCTTAACTACAAACAGTTAGAATAAATAATTTTAAAAATGGTGTGTGCACCATATATCTCAATTCCAATATACAACAGAAGGCATAGCAGTAGCTGAATCAACTGATACAAGAAGTGGTATGATAACATTTTAACAAAACAGAAATGGGAGGTAGTGCTTAAGGAATGTGCACTCTGAGTGTTGGTCTGTGGCTTGTAATCTAATCTTGGTTGTTTTACAGAACTGCAAACTAGTAACAACTTAGATATGTACTAGTGGTGAACTTTATCAGTAGCTTACAATGTGACAGAAATAGCAGCCCTTTAAATTGTTTGGGAACAAAGAGGAAAGGACCATGGTGGGCATGTTTTATATTTTAAAATAAGGAAGAGTAAAAGCAATTCACAATGTTATGATGAAGAAGGCATGGGGAAAAATAGTCTACATTCTGATTCTTTGGTAATGCTTAAAGTTCATTTGCCAAGATTTTTCTAACTTTTTTTTCTGGGAAGAAAATAATTATTTCCTGTTTTATATGATTTGGACAGCAGGGTTATGCATGTTTACCATAGAAATGACTTCTACTGAAAATATTATTTATTTAATGTATGGCATATCATACATAGACTAGAAATATATATTAACATTTCATCTAGATTAGTAGAATACAATCATATATAAATGTTAAAAAGATCTATGTTCAAATAGTAATGTCTAGGCCATCTAACTATTGAAGTGCAGCATCATTTTTATTAGAAAAAACCAAAACAATTAGATACTGGACTGGCATATGCCCTCATCTTATTGCTTTATTAGCTCCTTTAATCAGCCACACCCCCTACCATATCAACAACTGACAGGAATTTGTTTGCAAGATTTGGAAACTAAAACTGGATCTGAATGAGACTATGGTTTCTTATGATGTGACTTCATTCTTCAGCTGCATTCCAGCAACTGAAGTTGTCATGGTAGTGAAGAAATGATTTCTACAAGACAGCACATTAGGCAATAGAACTAACTTCATATGTGCCATGTTGGACCTCTGCCTGACCACTACTTATTTTAAATATAACAAAGGTTTCTACAGAGAAAAATGTCTCTGTGCCATGGGTTCACCTGTGTTCCCCACTGTGGCCAATCTCTACGTGGAAGAGGAAGAAACCAAAGCTTATACCCTTTCAGTGGATTTCCACCACTCATGGTATATGAGTGGTTGATACTTCGGTCAAGATTAAAACACAGGAGGGGAAGCCTTCACCAAACACATAAACTCTGTGGGCAGATACATTAAGTTCACATGGGAAGATAATAAGGAAAACAGTCTGATTTTCATGAATTGTGCAGTGCACATTAAGGAAGACAGAAGCCTTAACAGTGAAGTTTACTAAGCACAAATAAGTGTGCTTGTGAATAAACATATGTAGGTTATGTTGGGTATTTAATTTAACTTAATGTATCCATGATCTGGCAGCTAATATTAGTAATATCCTACTTTCCAAAATATAACTTGTGGCTCATTCGAATTTTTGAAACCAAAAAATAGAAACATCATTTCTAACAAAAAAAAAAAACTTTTAATTTAAAAGCAAACAAATAACTAATTTTTCTCTTGCAACAATTAAAAGGCCAATAATAATTACTGAAATTCATCTAGTTCTCCTACCCATTCCTTTTATTATATGATAATATTAAGTCAGAAATATACACAACAATACAACTGGAGGATTGCAGTATTTTATAGAGCAAAAACATTGCTGAGTGTTTTCAGATGGTCCTGTTGAGTTAGAATTCTGGAAGTATTTTGGAAAATACAACCCAGATAGGAAATATTGTAAGCACCAATCTGAATTAGGAGATCTACCTCAACATTATTCAGTCTGATTTTCTCTAGAAATAATCCTGCATTATCCAGAAGAAGAGAACTATTCTCTAATAGTCTAGCCCCAGAGAAGCAGGGAAGGTGCAAAACAGGTGCAAAGTTTTTGAAGCTATCTATATTCAAAATATATATTTAAACGTTCCTATGTCTTTGTTATATTTGGCTGGAAGATGATAACATTGCTTGTGGTTAATAGCCTCCATAGCAGGGAACACCCCTGTCAAATTTTAGACAAATAAGCTGTGAGAAAAATTTCCCAGTATGAAAAGAAGATTGGCTCTTATCAAAACTAAGAACAGATGCAGTTTGCCCTCTTTTACAGCAATGCTATGTTTCCTCCACTCTCCCTAAGCATGTTGCACTCAAAGAAAGCTAGGAAAAGAGGGAAGGGAAGAAAGCCTTCACTGGAAGAAAACAACTTGCTGTAATTCTTGCCCTACAATCTACTCCTTATAAGATTCACTAATCATTATCTTCAGATTTGTTTGTTGGATTAACATGATTTTGAGAAATTTAATGAGTGTTTTATTCATATTTATATGAATATATAAATTTATATGCCACCCATCTCGCTGTTTTATTCATATTTATATGAATATATATATTTATATGCCACCCATCTCGCTGTTCAAGGCGACTCTCATTAAGGGTTCTCCTTTTCTGGAGATTGTGCTGGAAGTTCACTCACCTTTTCTTCTAATTCAAGGGTCTCCAAACTTGGCAGCTTGAAGACTTTTGGACTTCAACTCCCAGAATTCCCCAGCCAGCCATACTGTTGAAGTCCACAAGTCTTCAAGTTGCCAAGTTTGGAGACCCCCCCCCCACCGCTCTAATTCATTAGTACTGCTGTTTTCCATAATAATTCTTCAATTTATGCAAACATTTTCCAATTCAGCTATCTAACACAATCCACATAGTCATATAGCTAACTGCTCATCTCATGAGAATGCATGGTAACACCAAAGTAAAAGTTAAATAAAGAATTTCAGTCAACTCCCAAGGATTATAGAGATTATAGGGAGGATCGGTCTGATTTAGTGGTGTGATTCAGCCGGTTCGCACTACTTCAGCAGAACCAGTAGCTAATTTTTTGTTGCTCAGGCCCAGAATAGACTTCTGGAAGCGGCATCAAGACAGAGAACTGATTGTTTACATATTTGAATCCCACCACTAGTCTGATTTGATCGCTGAATCCAATACTCCAACCTCTTCCACCATGAGAAAATGTTCCATTTTCTTCTTTTTGGAGCAACTAGTATAGTGATGTAGAGTAGACCACACAACTCTAGAGAAACAAAGCAAGAATGAAGCATTATGAAACCGACTCAGAACAAAACAGTTTCAGACTTATCTACTTTGTTTTTCTAAAGTTACATTACTGTGCTATTATTTAATTTTTTGTCAACTTCAATGTTCAGTTATAGTCTCTAAACATTTAAAAACCAAACAGGTTGTGGAAGAATGCTCAAAATGATGCTTGTTAGTGTTATTTGTTTAAATTAAAACTTTTTTGATCCAAGTTTCTATATTAAATTTGTTTAGAGATTTTTTACCCTGTTCCAAAACTGTTCCAAAATTATATTCTTTTTCCTTCTCCTGAATCACTGCTTTTGTTACTAGTTGATTTTGGCTAAAACATATGATATGAGGATCTACAACAAAATGATCTGTGATGTCTCAAATTTTAGTAAATAGCAGTTATCCTATTTTATTGCACATTGCTCATTAGAGCATGCAATTCTTTTGAAATAGCAGCAAAACATAAAAACAATTAAAAACCACCGATTTTCAGCATCTCCCAAGAGCTGTGCATTGTATATGATTCTTGTTGTCAGTTCATATGAATCATCATTTACATTTTCTTTCAAATACAATTAATCAAGGATGTTTCTTTGGTAAAAAATATGTGGGAATGATTGAACATTTCATTGTGTTTATAAGAGAAATTGGCAAATGTCTAACCTGAACAAATTAAGGGGTGACAAGAAAGTTATCTTTCAGAAGATAAAGATAATTATCAAAACAAAATAAATCAAAATCTAGAAGAAGATTTTTCATTTATTTCTTGGCTCAAAAGATGATCTATATGAAATATGTAACAAAACACACATTTTTTAGAAAAGTGGGGAAATGGGAAATATTTATTTGGAGAGTGGAGGGGAAAAAAATTGAAACAAATCAGCACTTGGAAGCTACCTTGAAGAGTATTTGGACGTTCTGTTTGACACATAGGTTGTGCGTATAACACTGGTACTACACAAGTTGTAATTGAGTGCCATTTTTTTCTGGATCCAATTCAAGAGGTTGGTTATCACCTATAAAGTCCTTCATGGTATGGTACTAGGCTATCTGATGTACTGTCTTGTCCCCATCATATCATCTGGTCAGGCAGGGAGGAGTACTGTATATTACAGATCCTGTTGTTTTGACCAGCGGGATCAAGGAAGAGAGCCTTCTCTGCCATCATTTCTACCCTTTGGAATATCTTGCTCAAGATGGGGTGGACATCACTTTTCGGGCCTTCTGAAAGAGTTAAGATTTGGCTCTGTCAATTGTCATGGGGCTCAAAGTGTGATATGAGATCCTGAGAGTGGTTGATTCTGTTTTAATTTTGTTGCATATTAGGTGATATATGCTTTTATATCACTTTTTATGTTTTATGTAAACTACTTAGACAAGATGGGCTGTATCAGTGGTTCTCAACCTTTCTAATGCTGCGACCCCATAATACAGTTCCCCATATTGTGGTGACCCCCAACCACTTATACATCACCGGGTGCCAGGGGCATGGCCAAAGAAAAGGGGAAAAAATGGCGGACAGCCTTGTTTGGCGACCCCCGTGAAATGGTCGTTCGACCCCAAATGGGGTCCTTACCAACAGGTTGAGAACCACTGGGCTATATATAAATAGGCTAAATAAAATGAAGCTGCTATTTATCAGATTTTGTCCATTTTTGCCAATTTGGTATGGACTTTGTGATTTGTTTAAATCCAATATAACACAAAGTTATCTGATTATGCACCATTATACATTCATTAATAATTACTGAGATGTGGAGGTATACAAACAAATTGATACCGTGGCATGAACTGAGAGAAATTTTGGCTTTATCTCTCCCTGATTTTGAGCAGACTGCTCAAATATTGATATTTAATATAACTAAGGCCAAACTAAATTCTAATTTGATCTTGAGTTATACCACAATATATTGTACTGTTAGTTATTCTTGATGAAATGGAGAAAAGAGTATGACAAAGTCAGAGAATATTGTAAAACTGTTTATAATAGTTTCATAGTGCCATAATAGAAAACTGATCCCACATTCTTTTTTTTCTAAAGACAAAACTTCTCTTATACTATTATATGATGGCATACTTCCTTTGTCCCCAAGACTTTTCAACTAAATGCCACTTGATTATTAAAGAATTGAGATGAAATCAGCCTCTCATTTCATTCAAACTATTGAACATTTCACAACTTTGACCTATAGGTGAAAGAGTTCCATAACCCACTTCAAATCTCCTTTTATCATCCGATTTCTAGCCCTTTTGTCATTCAGTTTTTCAGTTTTTCTTAAAGCCAGTGCTCTAATATGTTTTCCAATGAGTATGCATTATGAGGCAGGCATTTGGCATTTAATAACCATGACATAACAAAGACATATTGTCTTAAAACAAAAGCAGCTTTGATCCCACCCTGCCAAATGTCAAAGAAAAGGGTTATGAACATTTATGCAGAACATTTATGCGGAGCGTTTGATGTCACCAAGGGAGGGGGCACTTCAGGACCCTTTTTAGTTTTTTTTTCTATACATTATGTGGTTTGATGTAAGTTATACAAAAGAGGCAAAAGAATCTTAAAAGCGTAATGATGACTGATCGTTGCTCATGGTATTCCACAGTCTTTGGACAAGCTCATCATTATCATTATCATCATCATCATCATCATCATCATCATCATCATCCTGAAATGCAATTTAGTGACTGTAATAAAATTCAAAACGTATTAAAATTTGCAGAAAGTTGCTTATACTTTTTAAAAGGGACAAAATGATATGATTGCGACACAGATTTTAATTGTAGAGAACTGTTTAGGCAATTGGTGCCTAAACAATGGACAGCAGAAAGGTTAGCCAGGAGTCCTAGTTTTGCCAGATTCCAGGAAATTGAGGGTCATAAACCAGAAACTTACAATTTCAATGACTGATTTTTAATGGTACTATATGAAGAACAAAAGGAAGAGAATATATACCTCCTGATTGGCTTGCAGATATAGGGAAAGATAAAAATCAATTTCCATCACTTTGAAACACTTAATCCCATGTATTTTAGCTCTCTGGTATATTAACATTGATTTTCTCAGAAGGGTCAGTGTCTTTAAGTGATATCTGAAGAGCTGTAACTTTCTTCTGGGGAGGGGGGTTTCTGAGTTTACTGGTCTTGTACGCCAAGAATTATGTCATATCAAAGCACCATTAAAATAGATGTAATTAAAGATTTATTGATTAAATACAATAAGCATGATTTTCTCTCATATTTAACCATTTTTCCCTTTAGTCATATTACATGTGTGCGATGGCATGTACGAATGACCTTGGGAGACATTAGAAAGATTTACAGCCTACCCCTGATGAGGGATTGTGCACAGGTGAGGAGAAAGCATGGGAAGCATTTCAGAAGAGACCCTCCCTAGTTTTCCAAAAACTAAAAATAAAGGAGGGGATAAATATTTCAGTCTTGTAAGATTGTTGTTAGCCCTTTGAGGCAGTACAGACAAGAAGCATCACTAGGAGCATCAGCACTATCTTTATTGCAAAGTTACATTAAACAGAATCTCCTCCTCTTCTCTCTCAAGGTCTCTCCCATGTACCATGTCAAGGTGACAATGTGATATATGATGGTCCTTAGGTATAGCTGTAATCTGTCCTAAATCAGGGGTCTTCAAACTTGGCCCTTGTGGACTTCAGCTCCCAGAATTCCTCAGCTAGCCATGCTGGCTGAGGAATTCTGGAAGTTGAAGTCCACAAGTCATAAAAGGGCCAGGTTTGAAGACCCCTGTCCTAAATGATACACACAGAGGTTCCAAACAAGAAACTCATAACCTAGAGATATTTTTTGTTTTATTTGTAAAATAATTTCATTCTCAAAGCATTTTACAAAATTCTTTTATCTAAAATCATGAAACAAATCCCTGCTAGCTCATATATTCACATTGATTTAAATATATATAGTATGCTCACACATTATATGTGATTTCCATCTGTCAATTGCAAAAGGCCACACTGCTGGATCCACACATATACTACACTGATATATTACAATACCATAGGTTTTGGGAAAGAACTCGACTTGTATGAAGACCAACATCAGTTAAAGTATTGGCAGCTGTGATTTCACATAGTTATGTAAATAATAATGATAAATTTTGAACTTATTAGACCTGAATATCCTGACTTTGCAAAAAAAACCACCCTACTTGGAACTGCCTATATACTTAGGCACTACCTTAATAGCTCTTAAGTCCTTGGTTAGGACTTAAACTTAACAGTCCCGTATTGTGAATTGAATTGAAGATTAAATTTTATATAATAATAAAAGATGAAACAGTGGATCACCTTCTCAGTGGCTGCAGCAAAATCTCACAAACTGATTATCTACAACGTCATGATCAAGTTGCCAAAATTATACAATGGAAGCTTTGCCAGAAGTTTGAGTTCGAATGCAGCAAAAATTGCTAGGAACACAAAATAACAAAGTTCTTGAAGATGAGCAAGTCAAGATCCTGTGGGATGTTCAGATTCAAACAGATAGACATCTGGTCCACAACAGGCCTGACATCACTATTGTAGAAATGATATTGATATTGTAGGTGATGCACGAATTGAAGAGAAACAGCCAAGAAGTAAAATAACAAAATATTGTGATTTACAAATTGAAGCTGAGTGACTATGGAGGAAGAAATCAATGGTTGTACCAATAGTAATAGGAGCCCTTGGAGAAACACCCAAAGTGATACATGGAAATTTTGAACTTATTAGACCAGAATATTCTGACTTTGCAAAAAACCACCATAGTCTGAACTGCACATATACTCAAATGTTATTTTAACAGCTCTTAGTCCTTGGTTAGGACTTGAACTGCTAAGTTTTTACCATTCCCGAACTGTGACTCAAACTGAAGATTAAATCGTAAATAATAACAACAACCCAGTGGTTACCAGCACACTGAGTACCATGCTAAGGAATCTTAGATGGCACTTAGAAAATATGCACATTAACCACATTTCCATTTCTGATTTACAAAAGGCCACACCTAAATTATACCAGTACATTATGACCTCTGAGGTTCTTGGGAAGTATGCATGAAGTCTACCACCAGCTAAAGAATTGGCAGCTGTGATTTTACATTGTTGTGTACAATAATAATGATAGTACGTGAATTTACATGAATTAAAAGAGTCGTCATATTTAAATATCCAATGATACTTTTTAATAATCTTCAGTACTTTTAATATACAATGTATTGAATCCAAACTGTCAAAGATCCTTTGAAATTAAAATGAGTCAGATTAGTTATGCACTACTTAAGTCCCATTGTTTTCAGTGGCTCTCTTCTCAGTCTAAAGCAGGATCTGTCTCATTAACTTGAAGAACCTATTACTTGAGAAGTTTCAAATAAAATCTTGCAGTATTTTAATTGCTGTTTTGTAATTTACTTTATTTAGTCAATTAGTTATTTAGTTGGGAATAGTTATTTTCAGCATGAAACACTGATTACTTATTTAATAATGCCCTACATTTTTAAAACACTAATCTATAAATGAGCATTAATACACTGTTCCACACAAAGACTGCAAAAATCAAAGCAAGTATATTATCTATAATCATGAACCATCACACTTATATGTAACTTAGAAAAGCACTTTGCACAGTTTATAATTAATATTCAAACTGGAAAATCATCTTGGGATTTTTAATGACTTTTGAGAATTAGCTCTTAATATTTTTCCTCTTTTCAACTGGCCTATTTTGAGCATATCCTATTTATTCCCTTCCGCCTTTGACATTATTTTTCTTTCTTTTATTATGAAGTAATACAGTTTTAGAGGTAAAACATTTTAATGTTGCTACATGTCTGGCATATGATTTGGTTTGTTACAAATTCTGATTCTAAGATTAGATGTTGAGAATATTTTTTTTTTAAAATGTCTCATAAAACACTCCTCATCTATCAATACAGATAGTCCTCAACTCACTGACCAGTCGCTCTGTTTAAAGTTATGATAGATCCCCCAAAAAGGGGACATGATACGGATTCAGAGTCCCAATAGTCAGACCCCCTCCAAGGCCACGTGCCCAAAGTTCATACATATTTATGGCTGTTTCTAGTGTTCTGTAATCATGTGACCATGTTTTATGATGCCTTTGCCAAATTCTGGTTTATCTTCTTACTATCTTCAATGCAAAAGCCAGATTACCACTATTGGATCTAATAGTCAGATACTAACACTACGGTACTTATACCTGGTTCAAAATTAGTATGTCTGTCAATGTGAATTCAATGAGTTTGTCTGAAATAAAGTTTAAATTATATAAAATGTCTAATTAAACGCACATACTGTATATACCAAACAGTGGAATCAAAGCCATAAGAAAATAACATGCATCATAATAATTTCATTTGATCCACAAACAAGAATTCTGCTCTTGCTTGCTTAAAAAATAATACTTTGGTCCAAGATTCTTTTTTGTTTAATCCAATTTGGTAAGTGCCTATTAGTTACTTATCTGTAGCCAGTTAGTTAGTTCCAAGCATCAGCAATTTTTATTGTACAAATTGTAGCCTGAAAAACAGCTCTGAAATAATAGTTCAGATTTAAACAAATATCAGGGATAATAATTTACAATTCATCATCTACACTTATTAATTTAATTTACCTTATATAAATAGATAAAAGCTATAAACTGTCATTCAACTTTCAGCAATTCTTTTCCAAACTTCCCGCTGAGTGGTGATTCCACTCTTTTAAGGCTAAACCAAGCAGTTTGTGGGAGTTATATGTGACTAAGGCTCAAACATTAAGTGTTACAGCACTGTATATAATGAAATGCAAATGTGTTTTTTTCCTTCCTCCTCCATATTCCCTGTTTTTTTTAAAGAAACATTCATTATCCATC
This sequence comes from Crotalus tigris, assembly GCF_016545835.1. Taxonomy (NCBI): domain Eukaryota; kingdom Metazoa; phylum Chordata; class Lepidosauria; order Squamata; family Viperidae; genus Crotalus; species Crotalus tigris. The sequence goes on from NW_024096970.1 coordinate 14,949,080, forward strand.
TTCTTGTGATTTTTGCTTTCTACATAGTCACCTTAAGGCATTTTCAACTTTTATTTGGCAAATACAAAGTGAGCTGATTTGCGTAACGGAGTCTGAAAAACAATTTCAATTGGAACTGTTTACATTGGGTGGGATGGGAAAGGGTGGGATGAAGAAGAGTAAAATACAGTCCTGTGTGTGACTTTTACAGAGTGAAATGTGAACTTTATTTAAAGAATACATGTTTTTACATTTGGACATCATTTAATACTTTGAGTACATTTTTTTGAGCACAAGTTACCTGTATTTTTAATATTAGTGCTTGCAATTTAGTTTGCTAACATCCTTTTAAATAATAAATAATCATAGAATCATGGAGGGCTGGAAGAGGTCTTCAAGTCAAGCCCCCACCTAAACAAGAGTCCTCTTACTACCTTAAACAAATGGCTGTCCAATATTTTCCCCAAATCTTCTAGTGATTGCTCACCCACAACTCCCTAAGGTTGCTATCATATCTCCCCTTAGCCTTGTCTTCATTACCCTAAACATACATAGTTCCTTTAGTTATTCGTCAAAAGAATTTAGCCTCCAGACTCCTCCTCTTCTTTGTTGCTTTCTCTGCTTTCCTTCTAGGGCCTTAGCATTTTTTATTATTATTATGGTGATCAGAACTGGATGCCGTACTCCAAATGTGGTCTCACCAAAGTGGTATAGACCAGTACTGTCACTTCTTATGAAATTGATGCTATCCTTCTGCTGTTGCAGCTAGAACTACATTGACTTCTTTGGCAGTTGCAGCACAATGTTGAGTCATATTTAAGCAGTAGTCCAGGACACTTAGATTGCTCTTATAGGCACTACTGACAAGCCAGGTACTTGTCTATCCTATATGTGTGCACCTAGATCTTCCTTCCTAGGTGCAAGACCTGGCAGGTGCAAGCAACCAGATTCACACATGTAGTGTTCAGACTAACTACTTTATTGAAGTGTCCTTGGTGCTCTTTGAGCTTGTTTTCTTGCAGACGCTTCATTACTCACACTTGGAAACACCATCAGTGCTAGTAGAGAATGGGGTTTATTCTCATTTTACATTCTAGTGGCTTGTCAGTGTTGGTGAGAGTGGTCTTGATGTTTCTTTGGTTGGGCTGTTTACTGTTAGCTTGTTTGGCAGTTCTTAGGTTGTTGGTTTAATGTTAATCTCTGGTCATCTGGTGTTGATTGCTGGTGGGGAGGTGTTTTTGCTTTTGTTTTAGTTTGGTCTATCCTATCTCCTCACCACCATCAACCATCAGTTGTAAGGGATCATGCTATTGAAATGTGGCAACATGCAAACTAACATTTTCTGTTACTAATGACTGTTGGGTGGCCTTTTTATTCCTAAATACTCACACAAAGCTGTAAAACAACAAACCATTCCATTTTTGTAATGTCATTTACCCAGCCCAGTGAGTTATTTGGCCACCCCAAAATATTCAAAAGTCTAGTCCTTGAATCATAACAAATGTGACATGCTCATGTTCTGCTTAATGTTGCCTTTCCTTCTTACTACACCACAGCTTCTATGATCAACTCAGAATTCTTTCTGATGGTCTTTTCTATGCATAAAACATAAAGAAAGGAATCATTTTTAGCATCAAAGGCTGAGTATTTTCCAGAAATATTCTTCATTTAACTTTCATCTGTCAATGGCTTACATTTCATGTCTGGAATTGAGTAGCTAAGGGATAATTTTCAGCTATTTAAATAGCATCCTGTGTTTTAGCTAGGTGTTTATTTATTTATTTATTTATTTATGAGACTTATATACCGCTTTAAGTGCAAGCACTCTCTAAGCGGTGTACACCAGTAAGCAATGTATATATATATTTACATTGCCCCCAACAATCTGGGTCCTCATTTTACCTACCCCGGAAGGATGGAAGGCTGAGTCAACCTTGAGCCGGTGAGATTTGAACCGCTGACCTGCTGAACACAGTCAGCTAAAGTGGCCTGCAGTACTGCACTCTAACTGCTGCGCCACCTCGGCTCTTGTTCTATCTTGCTGGTTACAAACTACATTTTTAATACAGTATTGCCTTTTCAAGTTATAGTAATAACTGATAATAAGGAAGGGTTAATTTAATATGTAATGTAGATCATTCATATGGGAAATGGAATAATTTTGCCTTCATGTACTAGTTTTGATCCAATATCTAAATGAAGAGTTTAAGCCTTCAATGCATATTGAGACCACAGCTGCTAGTTCCAATTGCCTTCTAAAAACCAAACTCCCTCATTGTACTAATTAGGATCTTGATATGGACTCTCATTAGTGCAATGATAGTGGTTAAGGCACAAGGTTAGATACCAGAAGACCATGAGTTCTAGTCTCATCTGAGTGATCTTAGGCCCATCACTCTCAGCCTTAGAAAACAGACAGTGGCATATCATTTTTAAAATTGTGCTGACAAAAATGCAGGGACTACCTAGGGTAGTCACCAGGAATCAACACTGACTCAAAGGAAAACAAAAACAAAAACAAAACACTGAAATTAATGAAAGGCTTAAGTCTAAACCTCCCTTCTTCATATCCAGTTGTTCCTGCTTGGATCATAGCACCAAATGCTTAATTTAAGGAAAAAGCCGTTAGGAGATTTAACTGCATGCCATGTAATATCTTTCATCTGAGTTTTCCAGAATACACTTACAGAAAGAAGCAGAATTTAATTCTGGATATAAAAGGAAGAAAAACCAGATAAATTTTGTTCCTCCATTCACACGTGTATGTACTCATTAAGTGTGATCATTGAAAACATCTTCTCCTCCAGTCTCTGTTTTGCATGTATACACACTCATTTTTTGTTATCATTGAAAACAACTCAAGTTTGCAATATGTTCTTTTTAATCTTTTTTTTAACTTTATAAAATGTTCTTCCTGTTTTTTTTTTAACTAGAAACATAGTGCAATTTGTTCATGTTAACTAAGGCGATTTTATTCATTTTAAAATGATTGTCTGTTAACAGCATTTTCAGAATGAACAATAGTGCAAGCTGCTTTCTGAAAACTATGATCTTGAAAATCAGTTTTAATGTCTTTGGGTCTATGTGTGTAAATACATATCTTTACATTTGTGCAGGTGAGCTATAACACTTCTAATTAGCTACATTTCAACCCCAAAAGGCTTTTCAAAAATCAACAAAAAGAAATATACAAAAATAAAATGCAGACACAGACTTGCTTTAACTTTTTTACTGCTTTAACTTTTATTCCTGATCTGTTTCACAGCAGAAATCCAGATTTCTGAATCCTGTTATTTCCTTTAATACTGCCTTTAATACTGGCAGAGCAATGCTCAAGAGATTTTTTTTTAAGCATAAGATTTAATGTTAACAGCAGTGCAGGGAAACACAGATGTAGACAAGGACCTAGAAATATATGAACTGCAACTGTACAAGGTGTTTTGATCCTCAAAATAGTTGATTCATGGAGGGAGATGCTTACCTGAAACTGTTTCCGTATGTTCTCTGTCATTTATCTTTCAATGTATACAGTGCCACAGAATGACGATTAATGTCCTCATAAGTATATGATGAATGGGAAAGTCTGTCCTCTATGCCCTCCTGCCACCTGAAATCAAGACCAACATATTTCATTTCTTTTTTTCCCAAATGTGTAATGTAGCTGTGATATCCTTTTGGACAGCCACTGAATACAATGCCATAATTGACAAAAGGGAAAAGATACAGTCAGGCCTGCAAAACTACAGACAACCAACAAACCCTAATTCTGATGTCGTCCAGTAGTCTTCTAAATTTTTGCACCCCAAATCTGGTTGCCCTTGTTAAGAAGCTTGGAGCTTTTTAAGTCTTCGTCTACAGATCAGAATGGTAGCTGTGGATTTCTGTACATTGTCAAGTTCAGGTCTGCAGCCTGCTTCAAAGGTTTGCAGATAGTTCTATAGGGAATAAAGGAAAGAACCAGCAATGCTTCAAACGCAAAACACAGATTTCTCAAATATCATCTCCTCCAAGAAGTGTATGTTAGTAGAAGAAGAAAAAAGTAAATGCTAATAAACGTATAAAAAATCCTACTTTAAATGTTCCATTAAAAAAGCTATGTTTTTTAAAATATTCTGCAACTTGAAGCTAAATTAATGCTATGCAATTATGTATGCAAAAGTTTAAGGATCTGGTGTCTAAATTTAAACAAATTTATTTTTACCTAGATTTTCAGTTTGAAACAGAGTGTTCCTTTTTTCTTTTTGAACGTATTACTTGAAGCAGCAGTCTAATGAGCAGTATTAATGAGCTAATTACACTAATTTTAAATTTTATTTGTTTGTATGTGAAACTGGAAAGATCAATTTCTGATGTATGCATTAACAATTTCCAAATTATGAGGAATATCAAACTTATTTTAAAATACTTCTGGAATAAACCATGTTTGCCCATTATGATACCTGTAAAAGTTCCCAATCATTTCTTCATGTAGTTTTCTAGTCATTTCCAACCAATTTGGAAGTGGTTTGCTGTTTTCATCTTCTTAGGACTAAAAGAGTGTTTTCTGTATGTAAGGCAGAACTAGAATTCATGTTTCTCCATTCCTAGTCCAGTGCTTCAACTACACTTACAAGACAAGTGTATGTAAATTGTGTGTGTAAAAGAGATACATTTGAACATGTTCCAAATTTATTTATTTATGATCCATAACCAGTAATAACTATATAGATAGATTTTTCTCTAGAATAATTTGTTCCACATATATTGCTTCATTTGTTCCAATAATGTAGAGGCACAGTGGCTGAGTGGCTTAATTATGCTGGTGATGGTCTTTGCTCCAGCGGTTTAAATCCTACATTGCATGACCCATCACTCACTTAGCAGTTCGAAAACATGCTATATGCAAGTAGATAAATAGGTACCATTTCGATTGGGAGACAAGTCAGTACTTCATACAAATGGCTAGAATCTTGCTGGCACTGGATCTTCCCGATTGTGATGCCTGTTTGTGAGGTTGCTTCGTGGAAGGAGAGGTTCCTGGATGATGTGCAGGAAAACTGCTGGTCTTTCTTTCTAGTGTAGAGTTAGCTCGCCCCCTGTGGTGTACCTTGGAAAGTGCATAAGTATGAACCAAGCAGGCCTAGCAATCTTAGGCAGCCAAACTACTACTCTGCATTAACACTGTAGTCTCCTGGCTAATGTAACATCACCATTTCCTAAACAAATAAATGCATTCCAATAGTGTACTCATCACCATTGTAACTAAGTCCATTCACTTTACTTTGGTCATCCCTTTCATTCTTTCCTTCCAGTTTAATATGTCACTGTTCATTGAAGTTTCTTACTTTCTAAATTTCTTCACCGCTAAGCTGAAGGAAAAAAATACCTGGGGAAAAAAAATTGTTCTGAATTAAATCTGTGGCACAACATTGCAGGCCTGAAATTTCAAGCATGTGCTTTGGTCTAATGTAAGAGCAAGTAGGCTGAAAGGGGGAGAAAGAGAGAGAGAATAACAAGAATGCCAACACATTACACAGCTGATCAAAGTTCTCTTGTGTTCAAATATACATATAAATAACAAAACAATTAGGTAAATTTCCTGTTAACATTGTCACTCCCTGCATATTTAGCCTGATAATATATGCATATACTTACACTCTACTTCCCGACTGTCTGGATAAGCTGTCAAGTTTTAATTAAGAAGAACAATGAACTTTTTTACTGAAATTTGCCCCTTTCCTTCTTTTCAAAGGAGATAAAAGTTCAGTAATTAGCTGAATTCTTCCATGTCATTGCAAGGGTAAGGGTCTATTTCCAGTCTTTAGTTTTAGGTCTTTACAAACCAGCTCTTCCTAATTTTCCTTGATTGTTGATATTGCTGTTATTTTGAATCTTTTGGGTTTTCTACTGATTCAGAAACAACTATTCTGCTAGCTTAGAATGCCTTGATCTAAGTCATAACTTCCAGAAGCAGTAATTAAACTTTACCAGCATGCATTTTTAAGTTCAACATCAACAAAATGAATGAAGCTCATTTTCTGGATTAGTTGAGTCCCTTGCCAGGTGCACAATTGTCTACCTATCTTGACACAGTGCTCCTATGATCTGAGAATATAATACAACCTAACAAAGCACATCATCTCTGCCTTGAAGCATTTCAGACAAATTTGTGACTAGCAGAATGCAGAAGATAGCAGAATTTCACCTACTGTGATCTCAGCGTGCATTTTTTTCTGTGTTTTGGACTGATGCAAAGTTGGATTGACAGGGTTTGTGGATAAATGTACCACAACTGAAATTAAATTATCTGGATATTTCCATGTTCTTTATGCAGATGTGGTTTTCAGTTTAAGCTAGAAATGCAAACTTGTTAGTCATTAAACTTAACTGATGGACTTTTCAGTTTGAAAGAAATATCAGTAGAGCAGGGTAAGATGCTCACCATTTAACATCTACCTGTTTTTATAATGATGACTGTTTATATTGTTATTTTTAAATTTATGACATGCATACAGCAAGGCTGAACTCTAAAGAGTAGAAGCTCTTCTTCTGCTATGTGGCCAAGCCATGAACAGAGATATCTATTCTTCAAGAGGCCCCTCCATTGTCACAAACACACCAGACTCTTTAAAAATTAAAAGGAAGAACATGAAAATGAACTCTCAATCATTTCATTCACTTGAGAGAATTTGTCATTCCCTAGATCAAATTTATTTTTTCAAGGAAAAAAAAACCACATAGTATTTTCCATGGATCCAGTGTTTATATTCACTTTCCGAAAATTGTGTGAGAAAACTATTTTTCAGTTCAGTTGAGTTTAAGTCTGAAATATATCCTATCAATCTATTTTAAACATAAACATGTATATAATTATGTGTGTGAGCGTGCATGTACGTGTGAATGCCAAGGAGGCACTATTTTGCCAATTTCTAAAATTCTGGGAGTTTATATCAGTATAGGTGTAAACTAGACTAGGAAGTTAAAAAAAAAAATCCAATATTCCAATATTTGAAGAACCGCCACAAAGAGTTTAACCTATGTTCCAAAGCACCTGAAGGCAGGACAAGAAGCAATGGATAGAAACTAATCAAGAGAGATCCAACCTACAAATAGGGAGAAATTTTCTGACATTTGGAACAATAAATCAGTAAAATAACTTGCCTTCAGAAGTTGTGAGTGTTCTACCACTGGAGGTTTTTAAGAAGAGATTGGACAGCCATTTGTCTGAAATAGTATAAGGTCTCCTGCTTAAGTAGAGTTAGAGTAGAAGCCCTCCAAGACCCCTTCCAACTCTGTTACCTCATTATAAAAATGATGAGCTGCTTCTATATTCTATATCTGCATGTTGTTCATAAGATCAGCCATAAAGCTTACTTCTACTGCCTTTTCCCCAAAGATGTCCTTGCAAAGGAATTTCTTTAGTAGCATGATGAGTATTGGAGCTACTGTTGCTGTTTGGCTCATTTGCTGATGCTAAATGGATTCATCAAGCATTTCAAAGCCTTAAATTGTTGAAATAAGTGCAGTTTATTTTGAGAAAAAAGTTCCCCTCTCCATAAAAGGAAAATTGCTATGTCAACTATATCTTTCAAAGATCCCAGAACACTGGGAAAGTATCAGAAGACTGGAAAAGAGCTGATGTAGTTCCCATCTTCAAAAAAGGGAAAAAAAATAGAACCATGAAACTACAGACCTATCAGCTTGACCTCAATATCTGGAAAGATTCTGGAAAAGATAATCAAGCAACAAATCTGCAAACACCTAGAGGCAAACAAAGTCATAATCAAAAACCAACATGGGTTTGTCAAAAACAGTTCATGCCAGACAAATCCTATTGCATTCTTAGACCAGTTGACTTTGTTTTGGGCCCAGTGCTTTTCAACATCTTCATCAATGATTTGGATGAAGGGATAGATGGAGAACTCATCAAATTTGCAGACGACACCAAGTTGGCAGGAATAGCCAACACTCCATGAGATAGGTTTAAGATATAGGAGGATCTTGATAGACCTGAACATTGGATGCTATCTAACAAAATGAAATTCAATTGTGAAAAAAGTAAGATTCTACATTTAGGCAAGAAAAACCAAATGCACGGGTACAATATAGTTGATACCTTGCTCAAGTGTAGTAACTGCGAGAAGGATCTTGGAGTCCTAGTGGACAATCACTTAAATATGAGCCAGCAGTGTGCTGCAGCTGCCAAAAAAGCCAACACAGTGCTAGGCTGCATTAACAGAGGGATAGAATCAAGATCACGTGAAGTGCTAATACTACTTTACAATGTCTTGGTAAGGCCACACTTGGAATACTGCATCTAGTTTTGGCCACCACGATGTAAAAAAAGATGTTGAGACTCTAGAAAGAGTACAGAGAAGAGCAACAAAAATGATTAGGGGACTGGAGGCTAAAACATATAAAGAACGGTTGCTGAAATTGGGTTTGTTTAGTTTAATGAAGAGAAGGACTAGGCCTGACGTGATAGCAGTGTTCCAATATCTCAGAGGTTGCCACAAATAAGAAGGAGTCAAAGGGGGATGGAAGATATATACATTGATTTATACCTAATCTATTTTAATTTATTCTAATTGTTTTTCATTCTTATTTTAGCAACAATATAGGAAAACTGTAGAAGAGAGATGGAAAAGAAAGGTTTAAGCTTACATGACCTGGTATACAAAAATGATTATAATGCACCATATAGGAGGAAGAAAATTATGGGAATTATCTTTAGCAGTTTAGTTATAATTACTTTGCATGGATTATATAAGAGTTACAAAAAGAAAAATGTACATTTCTCCACAATTCTGGAGCTGTTCCGCATTCACTGAAATTTATGAACTAAGAAGATGTATTAAATAAGTCATTTTGGCTTATTTGAGGTGCCTTGTGATGCATAACAGAGGCAGGGATGATTGGTTTGAATATGTACAATTCTTGCAGAATATACATGTAGATGACTTAATGAACTGATGAAAAGAAACACATTGGGGAGCAGCCTCCATTTAGAGAAATGAAGATTAAAGCCCAATAATTGCATTTTCATTTTTATTTGCCAAAGTGCTTCCCTGATTAAGCCTTTAAATTATTTTTATGTTAAAGAAAAAGATAATTAGGATATTCATCTCCTTACTCAATACATATGGGAAAATATGTGATTTCACCATATTTTGTACACACATGCTTTTATTGACCTTATTTCTGCTTATGTACAATTTCTGGGCCTAAAGGGAGATTTTATTTATTATATTCCTGGTATAGGCAAGTATAGATGAAATACCTGTTAGTAAAACCAAATGAAAGAATAACTTCTCCTCTCCTTTTATAACCTTAATCAGTCTGTGATTAGGAAGTGAATGGGCAAAAGGCATGGGACACTGGAAATATGACAGCAGTCTATCATTTTTATTTAAAAAATTGAGCAACAAACAGGGGTGTGAAATTGTTTAACCTTCCATCTTCCCACTGCATTTTGTTAAATTGTTCCCCTCTCCAAATTGTGGAAAGTTCTATCATTTAAAGAAAAAAGAAAAGAAAAAGAATAGCCTGAATATTATTGTTTATTAGATGGATTAACAGCAATGATAGGAGAAAAGAAAAAAAAATCATCTATCTGTCTGTCTGTCTGTCTGTCTTTCTGTCTGTCTGTCTGTCTGTCTGTCTGTCTGTCTATCTATCTATCTATCTATCTATCTATCTATCTATCTATCTATCTATCTATCTATCTATCTATCTATCTATCTATCTCCAAGTTGGTAGAGATGAGTTAGAGCTTGAATGAAAGAGTATGAGCATACTTTAAATAAACTTGGGCTTTGGTTTCATTAGCAGGGAATACTGCAAGCACTATGAGTATTGCTAAGATCAGCAATCTAGTTCATACCTTGTTCATATTATTAAAATCATTATTGAACAAAACCATAATAAGAGGCATATCTATGGGGTCTTCTTTGTATCTAAGGGCAGTAAATGGTAAGAAAACTGAATTAACAAATGAAATTAAAGAAAGAAACATAAATAAGAGAAAGGAGACAGATTTATATGCAGATATTTTGGTATTATGTAGTAGAATTTATATATATATATATATATATATATATATATATATATATATATATATATACACATACAAAGGTATTATACATTAAGTTGTATAAATGATGGTAAAATAGCTATGGGTAATATATGGTCTATTGTGGGAAGTGAATGTTTGTTTAAAGAAACATGATCTTGCAATGATCTACCATTATATTGAAATTAGAGTTGGATAAATCAGGAGAAAGATACAAGTAATTTGAATACTACGCATTTGAGATACTTAGGAGCCTGAGAGCACAGATAAAACCCCAAGTGGCCTCAACAACTCTAAGAGAGTGTTAATGATTAGTTGGCTGCAGAGAAATACCATTCTCCTATTCCCTCCCCACCATCCTATCCTTTCATGCCCCCCCATCCAGTCTCAACTGCCAGTAACTATCCTTCTATCTCCCCACTATCAGAACTGATGAAGCTTCTTGGATGAGAAGTAGAATGTTTTCAACTATGGCCTGGATGACTGAGAATCTCCACAGATATTAGTAATAGTAATAGTAGCAAAGTTGTAAATTGCTGCCATTTGTCTTGATTTATCAACATTTATAATCACCTCACCAAACCTGACAGATTATTCACAACATATGTAAATACTAGAAATAATATAAAGTGTCTTTCTACACTACAGTTTCTTATGAGTGTGGATGATTGTTACACTATTTCTACGTAAGTTATAATTTATTACTGTTTATCAGTAAAATTCTAATTTTTTTTAAAAAAGTGAGCTCCCCTACTTATATAATCTCTTTGCAAAACTTCCCCAATTTATTTGCAATACAACATTAAGCATGAGAAAAAAAGGGAAAGTGAGTATATTTCCATGTATTTGTTGTTCAGTGGAGTGTGCCAGAAACAGTGAAAATAAATATTTGTGTGAAATAAATGTTGTATACAGAAATGTGTGACTTGGGACATACAGAAAGCAAGCTACTTTATTTTTTAAAAAAATACATTATTGGAGCATTTAATTCTGTTTTGTGTATAGTGACTAGGTATGGTTTTTCAGATCTTCAGATGAATCTTTCTCAGCTCTGGGATGATGGGAGAGAATTGGGTTTTCTACAAACAATGTACATATATATTTCTGTGAAAGGTTATGAGTCTTCCAGTTTTTATGTGAAGGACAACTTTAACATAATTCATATAGAACACATCTTTCATTTTATTCTTTTCACACTGTTACTCAGCATTTGGCAAGAAAGTATTTAAAAGAACAGAACTGTGATAGCAAAATCTGCCTTAGCAAAAATGGATTGAGTAAATTGCTTATGTTGTTTAGCTATGAAATCCTGTAAGGGTGGATGTCATGGATACATGTTCAAGGAAGAGACTGAATCAGGGAGAGTTTTATCAACTCATGGGACTCTCTCCTGTTTTTTCTAAATTACTCGTTTACATGTTGAACTTCAAGAGTCAGAAAAGATGCTAGTGAAGTTCCCTTAGAATCTCAGTAGGCTGACCCAGATTCCATAATGAGTTCTATATTTAGATAGTGAATAGGGCTAGGTTTCAAAGAAATGCTTTGCTTCAAGGAAACTTATTTGTTTTGATTTATTTCAAAGATTTATATGGCTGCCCAACTTACACTATAATAAAGGCAGCCATATGAACTTCCAACAACGTATCCATGCGAACTAACATGACACTTCATTCTTACCAATAGTTGAAGGGCTTTTGAGGCAGAAAACTCTGATTCATTCTATAGGATTTCCCCCAGTGTATGGCAAAGTCTCATCATCCAGGAGCTCTCTTGACACATGCCAAAGTTACAGAGAAAAGACAGATGGGAAGAAGATGCAATATAATCATTATAGGGAAAAGATCTGTACAGATACTCATTGACTTATGACAACAGTTGGGGCTGGAAATTTATTCATATGCTCAGGGTTTATCTGGGGTAAATTGTTGGAAAACCTAAAACTGTTTGGCCTGTTAACAATTTGGCCAGCAGTGCTGGCAAAAGACCACAGGAACCTTCTTTAGCACCAGTAGCCCAAAGCACTTTTGGGTCACCTCTATTGCTGCTGGAACAAATCAAATGACTTATTGCTTTGGTAAAGTAAACACATTGCTTTTCTACTTAGAACTGCCTTGATGAAAGGGGTCTGCATGATTTTACACAAGCCTTATCTTTGGTGTCATATATGCATTAAGAAAGCAGTCTCTCCATATTTTGTGTTGTTATAATATTGCTGAGATAAATAAATTAGGAAGATCCTGATTTATGATCTTTAGTTTAGGACGATTAGGTCAGTTTCATTATCCTGGAAACACTGACCGAATTAACACCATTCTGAAGTCAGTCTCAGTTCTTTGGAGCAGCAACAGTTTTGGGAAATTGCATATCAGCAGAATGGTGAACCAAATGACTCTGGGAAGCAGAGCATGAAGGCAATAGTCTTCTTGCTTGCTCCCCTGAAGTTAAATTATTTCCTGCACTATTGTAAATACATAACCATCACAACTGCTAGTAATTGATATTTCTGCCCTCCATAACCTTCCCTAACCTATCCATTCTTTTACAACACTTTTAATGCAGCATTGTTGCCTCTTAAGTGATATATAAAGAATATTAAGAGAAAAAATTCTCTCAGAATAATTGAGAGAGTGAGAGAGAGAGAAGAGGACAGAGGTGAAACAAGGAAAGCAAGCAATGCTTGAATATTGGGAATAATATTGGGCTGCATAGAGTTGCTTTTGTGGTGAGATAGGCAGCATACAAGTTTGATTGATCAGCAAATAAATTGCTCCAGACAGTTAGGTGGAAACAAAACAATTTTAATATTTAAAACTCTTAGTATTACAAAACAATACTATCTAAAATTTAAATGAATTATAGTCATGAAGAATGCATTGTGGATGATTAGCCCATCAGGGTCTGATGGATAGTCCAAAGTGCTGCACAAACCTAATTCTATGCGCTGTAAAACGAAAGATATTTTATTTACTAGCAGCATCTGGGCATAGGCCAAATATGAGTGACCAGATATCTATTAATTAGAGTAATATGAATCTGGTTCCATAAAAGGAACAACAAAGAAGAACATCTTCAGTAGTATACCTCTTCAGAATCATAGGACCGAGCCTTTGAACCAATGGTACTTTATAATATTTAGCATCCAATACTGTAGAGGGAAGAGCATGGCACTGGACAAGAGTGAAAGACATAGAATAAGATGCTATAACATTTTCCATCTTAAAAACTTAAAATAGAACATTATTATTATTATCAATATCGTGTTCATTATATTATATATAGTTACTGAGTTTAATCCACCTATTATCTACTAATTCTGATAAAAGTTAACTCAAGAGAAACAGAACAACTTCTGTTACTTCTTTCCTTTGCATTTGGTTTTGTTTTAAATACATATACAGTAACTACAAAACAGGCTGCTGTCTATTAATTAATTACTGTCCTTTAAATACATTTGAAATATTTCCTAATTTTTAGATTTACTTATGTAGATTCAATTTTACGGATAGATTGCTTGATTACATTGATTGTATTCAGTAAAGGCAGTGATGTAGATGATGTAATGACAAGAATCACATTTCAGTCAGTATAAAAATCAAGGAGCAGTGATAAAGTAGGCTTAGAACAGAGTTAATTAAGAGATTCAGAGCAAATCAAAATAATCCTCCCTTCCTTTTAAGGGTCTTATAATTGTTACAGTGTAATTTTGATAAGGTTATTTCTCCAACAGCACTTTCTGATCTTGCTAGGTGGCCTTTCCTATTAGCTGCCTGTTCTCTTCCTTCCCCTTGCTCACTCCTGAATATTTTACATGGGATATTTATTTTCTGAAATTAACATATGCACACATAGCCATATATTTATTATATTTAGGGAGAGGAATTTTGGTGCAAGAGTTATTTTTTGACAACTGACATTGATCCTGGAGCGACCACCTACAGCTAGAGAAAATACAGGATCTGGTTGCCAAACAGAATGGAATGAATTAATGATAAATTACTTTTTTTTTGTTTTTTACTTCTACTGTCTTTTATTACAGAGAGTAAATACCAAGTGGTTATACCAAGAGCAAATGTCAGTGCCATAGAAAGCTAGTTAGTGTAAGGATTAAAGATACTTATGAAAAAATGTTTCAGGTAACAAAGACCTGTGATTTCCTTGATAGTGTGTGCCTTTTGGTGTGTAGAGACCCAAATAATAAATTAGAGGAATAAAAGACATACTCCTCATGTTTTGTCATGATCTTTACTCAAATTTCACTCATATGTTTCTAGAGTCTAGACCAGGGGTCCCCAACCTATGGTCCATGGCTCACTACCGGGCCATAGCCTACTGGCCACCGGGCCATGGGACAGGCTGGCCAGTGCGCGCACTCAACCCCACTTACATTAGTGTCCATGGACCTGTTTGTGCCTGTGTACAGGGCTAGTAGCGGTGGTGGCTAGTGCTTGCTCGCATGCACAAACAGGGTTGCTGGTGCACATGGGTTGTCTGGCCTGTTTGGGCATATGTGAGGCACTGCCAGCAGTGGTGCTAATGCCAGCATGCATGTGCAAATGGGGCCACTAGCGCATATGGGTTGCACAGCCCATTTGCACATGTGTGTAGGGCAAGCAGTGGTGGCAGCTAGCACCTGTGTGAATGGGGCTGCTAGTGCCATGCGGGTGTGCAGGGACCCATTCACGTGTGGCCTCATTTGCACGTGCACATGTGCACATGCGCAAATTTCCCAGCTGCCCCTTTTCCCTCTGGGCTGCCAGCATGTAAAGACTGATGACCTCTGGTCTAGACTGTTTAATTTGATTCTTACATAGCTTGCTGAAAAATGCAAGGGTAAATCTTCATAGATAAGCTAGATACTAACTAAAACTGACTAACCAAAAGTTAAAACCCCAAATATCTTTATATTAAGCTGTTGGTTCAAGACCAGGCAGCAACATTCCTCTTGAACAGGAAGTAAAATTGCTCCTAGCACTATTACTGCACTATCATAGCAGACAGTCTGCACTAGTAGTGAGAAAGGTGGCCCCCCTAGAAGCCAATCGCTAGGTCATCTCAGTCAATTCTTATCTTAACTCTGTCATTAACCTTGATTATCTTACTTCTGGCATATTATCTCCCATTGTTCTATTATAGTAGGCTTTCTGTTGCCTGAAGATAAATCTAGCAGTTATCTCTCTCTTGCTACAACAAGGAAGAAATGCTTTGAGGCTGAGGTCTGAACTTAGTTTTAAATAGGTTGATACTGTGCACAAATGGAATTTCAGATATAAACATGTGGGAGATATTAATGATTTCAATTTAATTGGAATTATGAAGGTGATTACCTATTTATCCATTCTCCTATAATACAGTAAGCATTTTTTTTTCCAGAAAATGTAGGCAAGGTAATGCTCCTTTTGTGATTTATCTTATTTGGGTCTCTAATTGGATAACCAATCAGTTGCATTTATCTGAAAACAGCAATAATTTGATGCAGTGTGTTAGCTACTTATGATAGCATCTTTACAACTCATGTGATTAGCTCACCCCAGTAGTGCTTGTATCCCCAGGGCTTTTTTTGTCATAGAACGCCCAGAATGGAGTTCCGGCACCTTTTTGGGATGGAACCTTGTAGGGTAGTTAAGGCGGGTTTTATGATGTATGTGAGTTCCGGCACTTTTTTTTTTTTTTTTTTTACAAAAAAAGCACTGTGTACCCCAATGACTATTCAGTGCCTAACCTGTAACTTACTCAAATAAATTACAGCAATAAGAAACAAGGGTGAATAGTGCAAAGTATAATAAGCTAGAAGTCACATAAATACTGTAAAAGGTTCAATCTTATTTCACTAATCTGAGACCAATATAATAATCTTCATATAAACTATGAACTTCAGAGTAAGCAGGATAAGACTGTGTGGTAACTTTCCATAAGCATAGCTGAATTCTTGATATTGTCCTCACAAATCTGAGTATATTTAAAGCAAGTGAATGGATAAAAATGGGTTGCTTTATTTTCAGACTTGCATTTATATTTGTCTCTAAATAAATTTCCCAAGTTGCAGTGGTGATTATGATTATTATTCACCCACAAAGTCTGGCTTGGTTCACTCTGGTATGGTATCCCTACCATGATAAGGAAGATGAAGAGGAGAAAAAGAGAAGTCTATAAATAAATTAGAATAAATAATTGTTAACAAATATCAATTAGAAATACTAGATGAAACCTTCATTTTAAGGCAAGAGTGCACAATTGGTAATCTACTCTTGACCCTGTACTCCTTCTCCAGAGCTTCATTCAGTTCTACAACTAACATCTTTAACAAATACGGTAAAGAATTAGTATTATAGAAGAAAATAATAAAGATGAAGGGGCAGATGTTAGGCTATATAGTAAATAATTGTAGGCTGTAGTGATTATGATATTGGATTGTGATTGGGAGACCAAGCTTGAATTTCAATTTAGGTAAGATAGATTTGGATGCTTTACTAGTTGTAATCATATAGGCAAGTCATTATCGTTCAGCCTAATGTTAATAATAATTAAGGTACTATAAAGGATTGTTAAGAACATAACATCTTCTCTCCTGCTTTCCCACTCTGCTTCCATTCATTATTAAAAGAACAATGGGAGAATAAATCAGTACAATATATAAATACATAAAACTCCAACAACTGATCAGTGTATGTCCTCTATTAGTTTTAGAATCAGCACAAACAAACTAGAAATTTTATAAAAATTACACATAATTAGCTTCTGTTTTTATTTCTTTTTCTATGTTTACAGCACAGGAGAAAAGGAATGAGGACATATTTACCAAAGCTCAACTTGTTTAGTATATTAGAGAGAAAAATGAAATCCTGACTTTTTTTTTTTGACAATCTACTTTATTTCTTTATATTTTAATTCTACTTTTGAGTCATAAATGGATTGCTAGGATAATTCATAACCATCAAATTCTAATTACAGAGCCACTATGTGAGATGGGTAGTCTCCAAAACTGATAAATACATAAATAAATGAAAACGTGTGACTAAATATATCGAGAATCCCTTGTATAACAAACAAACAACACTCCAGTGTAAAAGTTAAAAGGGCAATTCAAGCAATCTGTTTGTTTTTGTTTTTTATGCATTAATATAATTAGTAGCATAGCAAAAGCAATAGCATTTAGACTTATATACTGCTTCATGGTGCTTTACGGCCCTCTCCAAGTACTTTACCGAGTCATCTTATTGCCTCCAACAATCCGGGTCCTCATTTTACTGACCTCAGAAGGATGGAAGGCTGAGTCAACCTTGAACCAGTGAGACTCGAACTGCTGGCAACCAGTCAGTCAGCAGAAATAGCCAGTACTAACCACTGCACCACCACGGCTTATGTGTGTAGACCAGTTTTCATTAATTTTATTACCTCTATATGTTGGGAGTGTAGCTCCTGGAATTTCTAGGAGAAGAATAAGCATACTGGTTAAAGTATTGGATGAGGTACACTCAGGTTCAAGTCCATCTTCAGCCACAGAAACTCACTAGTTTATGGTGTTGGAATCACTCTCTCTTAATTCAACTTCACTTGGAGGAAAAAATAGAGCTGCTATACATAATCGCTGGAAGAAAGATATAAGTTGATTGATTGATTGATTGACTGATTGACTGATGAATGACTATTTGTTCAAAGTTTAGGTCATGTAATATTTAAAACATAAGGTTACTTCCACACTGCTATTTTTTTGAGTTCCATTTTCTCTCCAAAGCATTTAGAAGCTGATCAGCAATCATCCGTACCTTTGCTGATCTTGAAATGCAAAGAATACTGTGATAAAATGAGAACTCTACACAGCTTCAAAGACATACTTTGAATCATGAAGCCTATTTGTGAATCAAAGTGAGGACCTGCTTCAAAGCAGCAGATTGAACCAGGAGACTACAAATAACTTCATAGTAATTTTTTAAGCACTTCACAGTCCTTCCGCTTCTGAGGTTGGTAACATACAATGGTACAACTTCTCTATATAAAAAATTCTGAGAGGAAGGAGGGGCGATGGCCAGCTAATACGATTTTTTTTCACCTTATTAAATTATATCAGAGATGTTTTGCATTGTCATGATTTGGACTTCATTTATTTTCTCAAGTTTCAATCTCTTTATATGTCTTTTAGCTTTAACATTAAAAATGGAATGTTACAATTTTGTACTGTTGCTGCCAAACATATCTGCATCTAACCTCAAAACTGATAGTGAATTAATGGGTGCCTGGCTAACAGATACTGGTTTATTGATTGAAAAATAAGGTATATCTTTACTGATATTATTGGAGGATTAAGGCAAATATTTTCCTCCTTAAAATTATTGAAAACCATCCTTATTCCTCAAGGTGAACGAACACCCTGCCTTAATAATTCCCTGGAGATTACAAAATGGATGTTAGAAGAAGACAAAATACAGTCTATAAGGCACAGGCTACCTTCCTCTGCTCAAAAGTATTTTAAAATGATTCTGTTAAATGTATGCTTACATTCAGAGGCAACCACGCTGCAAAGAGAAGACTCTACCTACAACCAAAAGAAATGAATTATATACTTTCACATGCTGTTTGAAAGAGTCCCAAAATCATCCATAGCACCACTGATAGATGGAATAGATCACTGACCTTTGGATGTATAGAACTTACTGACTGACTTATTTATTTGGTACTCTGTACTTTTTATGCGCCCCAGTGTAGATTTCAATATAAGCTGTTTGTTACTATTGACCATCCACATTTTTTTTCTTTCCATAAGATATCCTAGAAAGCCTCAGTTGGTTGACTTTGCCTGACTAATCAGTTTATACAGCACGATGGCAATTAAAGATAGAAAGTGTTTTTGGAGAAACCTTCAGAATTTTTTTCCCAAAAGGCTTTTTAATATTTATTTAATTATCTATTGCATTTCAACTTCTGGACTGCTGCCATATTTCAGAATTTCTTATCATCCCTGCCAACTGTCGAAGCTGCCAAAGCAGTGGTGGGACTCAGCCAGTTCGCACCAGTTCAGAAGAACAGGAAGCCAAGTTTTTGTTGCCCAGGCCCAGAACACACTTCCGGAAGCGGTATCCACACAGACAACTGGTTGTTCACATATTTGAATCCCACCACTGTGCCAAAGTGCTTCTTTTTTGAATTGATTGCCATAACTAATGTGCACTGTATATAATCAAGTAATGAGAGCAGGAGTACATTAACTTGACAAATGATTTGTAGAATTCTTTTGTCTTGACTGTATTTTTTATTTTTAACAGAAGCATGACTATAAACTTGCCTGTTACTTATCTGCTGATCGGAAGAGTTAGCCCAGTACCACACCAGGGAGACATTGCTCTGCTCTGTTCTTGAAAGATTTCAGAGACAGCAGCTAGGAAACAACATTGTGATCAAGGACACTTTCTCATGAGAAAAGGAAACCAAGTATTGTTTTTTTTTACTGGACTTTTATGAAACTATATTTTTATTTTTAAATCTCAACTCTGAATAACAACAAATGGAGGTACATTCCCTTTGGTTTATTCTGTGAGTTGAACAGAAAATACCATATTTCAGCATATGATCATGAACAAATATGCAGGTTAGCTACAGAGGTGAAGATTTATTCTACTGTGATTTTTATTTCTGTTAGAGAAAAGTTGCAAAATTTGTTACTGCTCAGAAGGGTGGGAAAACCCTCAAAATCACAAAAGGCTTTTGCATGATAAAATACTTCAAATATTTAACAACTTTGATTAATTACTTAATTATTCAGTACATGTCAATTTCAGCAGACATAAGCTTGTTCTGCCATATTTCAGCATTGTTGTGTGATGTATACACATACTATGCTAACTATTCAGGATTTGAATGCTTTGTGGGTATGTCCATTCAGTTTTGTGCCACTAACTTCTTGATTTGTTTGTTTATTTTTTACTTCCTAGCCTTGCCTATAGTTACATATGCCCTTTATTATAAACAGCCCTTTATTTCAGAAAGCTTTCTTTTAGATTTATTTATTTTTCAAAAACTTAATTTTGTTCTTTATTTTGATCATTTAACTTTTACCATACAAATTGTACCACTTAATATGATTATGTTTCATGTGAAAAATATGGAAATTTAAATTGCCCTTTTAAAATTTACATATATTTTTATTTTAGATACTTTCATTAGAATATGCATTTTGTGAATTTTCTTAGTTGTACTCTTGAATTTTCCTTTATAAAGCAAAGTTACAAACACAAACAATTAACTTTTTTATTCTTATGAATCTGTTTCAGATTTTCCTCTTTTCAGATTTCTCATGCCTTTTTTCCAAGAAAATATGGTTACCGTATGTACTGCTCAATATACCTGGAAGTCTTCCATATAGTATTAATCAGACTTAATCTGCTTTATGACAACCAGTTTGACGTAGTGGGTAAGACATCAGGCTAGGTATCAAGAAACTGACTTCTAATCCTGCCTTAGGCACAAAGCCAGCTGGGTGACTTTGGGCCAGTTATTATGAACATGAATATATCCTGGGCACCACATTAGGTAATTAAGATGGTGTTAGGCATAAATCAAGTCTGGAAAATGAAACTGAAGAATGTTAACTGCTTGAAGGGTATGAATCATGAGGAATTAGGTATAAAATTCCACTGGTGAGAGATAAAGTTTCAACACTATATCATATAGATGAGAAGATACAACTTAATAAGAGGGTAGTACTCATAGTATGGTATTTAAGGAGTTACATATTTGTAAAATATATGTCTCATGGTAAAATACATAGACCTGTTCCTAAAACTTCAAGAGTTTATGATTATGATGATCAAATAGCCACTATTTGTCAAATTTGCTCTTATTTTTTCACTGTTCCTACCTAACTGCATATTTAAAATTACAGTAAAAATATTCTGCTAGTAAAAATAGCAGAAAAAATATAAAAAATTAGGAAAATAAGAATTATACTTTATGTATTCATTTTGCACTTGGTATTTGAAAGTATATGCCAATGGTATAGATTAAATCCATTTATTCATTTTCACATTCATTCATTCATTCATTTATTCATTCATATCTGACTTATAACCTCAATTGGGATCAAAACTTCCATCACCAAGTGATGTGATCATTATGTGAGTTATCATGTAATTGCACCCGATTTTACATTTTGCCACCCTCATTAACTGAATCACATAATAATTAAACAAATCCAGCTTCCCCCATTCCCTTTGCTTATCAAAAGCCAGCTGAGCTCACACATGGTGTCCATGTGATCATTTACAACTATTGTATATATAGGCCACACACCTTAATCATGATCACATTATTGCAGGGACACTAAATGCAGGTCATAAATGCAAGTGCAAGGACCTGTCCTAAGTCACTTTTCCAGTCTCGTAACTTTGCACAGTAACTAAGTCTAGAAATACTTGTAGTGTATCCTGTTTTTAAATGCACATTAGATTGCAATATTCATAGTAGAAAACCTGACATGAAAAAATTATGCCATATTTTATTGATAATTTGAACCAATAAAATAAAAGTGGTTTTGGAAAAAAATAGCTACCTCCATAAAGGTTGTTGCCTATCTAAGAACAAGAACATTTCAACAGTATAAGCTTTGAATCTGCCATATTTTCCAGTACTTCCTAGCTAAAATAAATCAACTTGTGCTTGTGATATTATACAGCCATTCTGAAATTAAATAAGTCATCCATTATTTACTTTCAAGAAAGAAGGTAACAGTCCCAGCAGAACAATATATAGTACAGTCAGTGATATAATAAATCTGCCATATTTTTGAACTTCAACAATGGATATTTTTGATGCTTTGGAAGTCCCATATTGTTCCCTCTTTACAATCTTACAAATAATTCTGGCAACAATGCATGTTTGGTCAAATAACATATGTTTTATGGCAGATTCTCAGAATTGTGTCAGTTTGTCTTATTCTTAGAATAGTTTGTCTTATTAGAACAGTTGAAAAATTCAACCATAGACCTTGTACAAAAAATATGTCTGGAAATCATAAGAAAGAAAATTAAAATAACCCAAATAATATTGGATTTCCTCTTAAGAATTCTGTCTTCAACAAAAATTGTAATGCTATTAATTTTTAGAATATTTCAAATAAATTTTGGAAGTTTAGGTATCGAAACATCACATCTTCACATACAGAAAGGTATGATTTACACTTTTAAAAAATAATCTACTAGATATGCCTGTAAGGACATATTCAAAACCTTTTCCCAAGAAAGCAGAACACCTGGAACAGATTCATCCCAAAAGGAACTTTTAGTAGGAGAAGTCAACAGCAGTCATAGAAGGCAGGATCTGAGGTTTTCTCGCTCAAATCAATAGGTTAAAGGAGCAAAAAGCAAACCCCATCCCAACAGTTTATCTGGTCAGTTCAAACAGGCCAATCCCCAGGTGTTAGGTCTGCTGTGGGAATGAGGCTGATAAGACTCTGTTCCCAAGGCTGTGAAAATATTGTTGGGTTTTTGCACCTTCTCTTCTGCAGCCAGAGATAAGCCAGATGTCTAGAGGCACATTCCTTTCTTACCCCAGGTTGGCATCAAGGGGAAAATAGTTCAAAGAGCAAGCAGACAGAGGAAGTGAAGAGCAGTTAAGTGAAAAGACAATACACAAACAATTCCCCAAAGGCCTTCCCCCTTCCCCCAGGAGTATGGCAGAACCATAGAAGGAAAGAGAAAAAAGGCACCCCAAGCAAGAAATGGGCTCTGATATGCCACCCCCCTTAAAAGAAAGAGAGATCCACCTGTAAAAGACAAAAAAGGAGACAAAAAGAGGGATTAGTCTGGTTTATCAGGATACATAGCATGGAATTTACTAAGTAGCCTAGGGGCTCCAATATGGCTTCCAAGCAATCAGATATTGAGTGGATCCATGATGTTTTCTAGAGTTCAAAATGTCTTTAATCTCATAATACCTTTCCCCTTTTACCATGATTGGAAGGGGAGGAGGAGTTGCAGCTGGCCTTAAGGGCAAGTTCAGTTCATGCTTTAAAAGACTGATGTGAAACACTGGGTGAATCTGTCTAAATATCTTAGGGAGCTCTAATTCAACTGTTACTGGGTTGATTATCCATTTACTGGGATAGGGTCCTACAAATTTTGGTCCCAGTTTCTTAGAGAGTTGTAGGGACTTCAAATATTTTGTAGACAAGTATACTTTTTTTCCTCCTTGAAATGGTTTGGGCTCAATTCATTTTTAATCTGCTTGGAATTTATATGCCTCCCTAGCTTCATCTAAAGCTTTTCTCACAACTGGCCAGGTGTTTTGGAGTTGTGCAATCCACTCTTTCAAAGAAGGGATGGTCGGTTTGGTGGAGGGTAGTTCAAGCATCAGATTAAAACTCTGTCCCGTTGCTACTTGGAATGGAGTTTAGCCAGTGCTGGAATGTATCGCCTTGTTAAAGGCAATGTCTGTGAACAGAAGGAGATCAGTCCAGCTGTCTTGTTGGTAGTTTATGAAGCATCTTAAGTTATGCTCCAGTAATGAGTTTGAACATTCCTTCCCACCATTCGTTTGAGGATGTTGACTAGATGACAGTCCCTGGGCAGTCCCCAAAAGTTCTAGAAATGCTTTCCAAAACTCCAAAGTAAATTGCACCCGTCTATCTGATATAATTCATTGTGGGGCTCCATGTAATCGATAAATATGCTGCACAAATAACTTTGCTAAGGTTTTGGTGGTGGGGATTTTCTGGCATGGAATAAAATGCACCTGCTTAGAAAATAAATCTGTTATGACCCAAATCACTGATTTCCCCCCACTTTCTGGTAATTCCACAATAAAGTCCATAGAAATCTCCCTCCAGGGAGATGATGGGATAGCTACCATTTGTAACAGTCCTGGGGTTTTCCCCTATCTCCTTGTGGTTGCTGCACATATTGGGCAACTAGCTACATAGATTTCAATGTCCTTTTTTATTGACGGCCACCAGAATTGCCATTTCACTAGATGGACGGTTTTCACAAACCTAAAATATCAGTGGATTTGGAGTTATGGCAAAGTGCATGAATGTCAGTCTTTGGCTTTTTGGAATGTAGAGTTTTCCTCCCATCCATGGAAGTCCATCATTCATGGTGCATAAATTTTTGTGGTTCAGAATTCATTTGTCTTTCTCCGGTGCTTTCCTGAATTCTACTACAGCTTGGCTTATTAGAGTTTTTGGAGTTTTGGCTTGCGCTCGAATGTTGATTGGTGCTGCCAATTGCTTTGATGGCATGAGTGGATCTCTTATCTCTGATTTGGTGCTGTTGTGTACAGTAACTGTGACAGATGTCTGCTAGGAAACTTCTCCCCCCCCCGATAGATGTTTTATGGTGAAATTGAACCGGTGGAAATGCTGGGACCATCTCGCCTGTTTGGGAGATAATTTTCGGGGTGTTTTTAGGGCTTCGGGATTTTTGTGGTCAGTCCATACCTAGAAAGGGATTTTATTCCCCTCCAAGAAATGTCGGCAGGTTAAGAGAGCCCACCGGATGGCCTAAGCTTCCTTTTCCCAAACCGCCCACCTTTTTTCTGTCTCTGTGATTTTCTCAACATGTATGCACAAGGTTGTAATTTTCTTTCATTATTTTCCTGAAGCAGTACTGCCTCCCTGCTACGTGAGTAGCATCTGCTTGAATTATAAAAGATTTCTCAGTATCCAGGTATTTAAATATTGGTTCTACTAAGAAAACCCTTTTTAATTTCTCAAAAGAGGCTTGGCATTCTACAATCCATTTCAATGGCTGGCTGGGCTTTGGTTTCCCCTCCACTTTTGTGTTTAATAGGTTTGTGATGGGCAACACAATTTGTGCAAAGGAGGGGATGAATTGGCGGTAAAAGTTTGCAAACCCGAGGAAGCTTTACAATTGCCTCCTGGTGCGAGGTGGAGCCCATTCTAGCACAGGCCAGACTTTTCCGGTGTCCATCTCTATGCTGTTTGATGAAATGCGATATCCAAGGTAATCGATTCTATCTTTGTGAAACTCACACTTAGATCATTTGGCATACAAATGGGCTGCCCTCAACTTGTTCAGCATCACTCTGACCAGTTTTACATGTTCCTCCTTAGTTCCAGTAAACATCAGGATGTCATCCAGGTAGACAAGCACCCCCTTATAGAGGTGTTCCTGGAGCACCTCATTTATCAATTGCATAAATACTGCAGGTGCTCCCTGAAGCCCGAACAACAGGACTCTGAACTGGAAATAGTCTAAGAGGAAATTGAATGCGGTTTTCCATTTGTCCCCTTTTTTGATTCTGACTCTGTAATATGCCTCTCTCAAGTCCAACTTTGAAAAAAATCTTTCCTTTGGATAAATATGCCAGAATGTCCTTCAACAAAGGGAGGGGGTAGAGGTTACTTTCAGTCACTGCTTAAGAAACCTATAGTACACATAGAGATAAAGAGAGCCATCCTTCTTTTTGTGGAATAGCACAGGGACTGCTGTTTTTTGCTTTGCCGGCTGAATGAAACTTCTTGCTAAATTCTTCTCTATAAATTTTTGTAATTCCTCTAATTCTCACAAGGTCATGGAGTATAATTTTGGTTTAGATAACTTTGCCCCTGGGAGTATTTCAATAGCACAGTCTGTGAGTCAGTGAGGAGGTAATTTGTCAGACCTCTCTTCCCTGAATCTTTAGCTAGATCTCAATATTCCTCTGGTATGTCTTCCAACTTCCCCTTGCTTGCTGCTGCTGTTCTTTCCAGGGATTTCGCCCCCCCTCCTTTGGCCTGGATTGCCTTCTGGGCATTGATTTTTCCTTTTGGGAATCTCAGTTCTCCAATCCTCCAATCCACCCTGGGGTTTCATTTCGTTAGCCACACCATGCCTAATATGAATAGGCATTCCATTCCAGGGGTCACCACAAATGTTAAAGTCTTTATGTGGTTCCCTATGGTAAACTTAATGGGCTGCATGGCAAGGGTGGCTGGGATCCCCCCTGCAATGGACCCATCTAATTGGCCAAATGAAATCAGCTTCTTCAGTCTCCTCACCGGGATTGCTAGGTTCCCCACCAGGGTTGGGCTTATGAGGCAGCGAGTGCAGCCGGAGTCTATTAGAGGTCTTAATGCATCTTTTTCCAGCATCCCTGGGCTAAACAGTTTTACGGTTCTGGTGAGGGGCACGATGGGTCCACTTCCATGGGTTCGTCCTACAAGCCGTCTTCTGAGGATTCCGACAGTTCTCCAGTCTGGGTCAGAGTTCCTCCCCCCTGTTTGGATGGGGTTAGGACCTCGACGACCTTCATGCTTTTCATTGCTGTTTCCTTTTACTTCAACAGGGTTTTCCCTGGTTTCCCTCCTGCTGCTTGATCGGGCTTTGGAACTGGAGTCTTCAAGTGGCATTCGGTGGTGTGGTGACCATCCTTCCCACATTTGAAACAGCCCGTTGGTCAGGGAGTAGTGGGAATCTATTTCGCTGGTCCATCTTTAAATGTCCCACCAGAACTTAAGTTTGCTGGCAAGGATTTGGAATTCTTCCATATATTCTGCTACAGGGTGCCAGCCCTGTCTGACAGTTTTTATGCACTCTCTGGCTTCCCGATCATCTAAGGGAAGAGCTACCATGAAATGGTTAAAATTTCTCAATTCAGGTGCATCTGCATCATGGAGGTTCACCATCCACTCAACCATGGGCCCATCTAGTACCATGGTCACAATCGTCACCCGCCCATGATCACTTGGCACATCTCACCCATACTCCTCCATGCAGCTCAGAATGTGGACCAGGAAAAAACCCAATCTGTGTGGGTCTCCACTGTACTTTACCCCCAGTTGTGGGAACTTCTGACTTGCCCAGTGACCTCTCCTCCTCCTGGGTCGGTGATTGGCCCCATCAGCTGATGCAGCTCAGGCAGGAGTGGCTGCTGCTATAGTGGTAGCCATGGTAGTGCTAGTAGAAGGATCCAGGTTTGCTAACTCAATTCTGATGCCCCTTGAGTCCTGTGTGTGCCTGGGTTCACTATGCCACATCACAGATTGCTCTCTCTTCTTTGAGGGAGTTGAAAACAAGTCTCAGCATATCAATGATTTGTTCTAGGAACTAACTGGAGCAGACTGGTCTTTTGTCCTCGCTGAAATGGAGAGTTCTCTCCCTCTCCAATTTCCATCCTGGTTGGTCTTTCCACCTCAGCTTATCTCAATGCTCAGCAGAGGAGCTGAAGGAATGGGAGCTGCATCTGCTTGGGCCAGCCTGGAGAGGAAACTCCCCTCCCACATAGTGGCTTCCTCTTTCTCCATACCTAATTCAGACATGGTTTGCATGGTCCCCATAGTAAGGGTCTTCCTTCCAGGCTGACCAACCTCTGCAGATCCTGCCTAATGTAAGGACCCACTTCAAAACCTCTTCCCAAGAAAGCAGAACTCCTGGAACAGATTCATCCCAAAAGGAACTTTTATTAGGAGAAGTTGACAGCAGGCATATAAGGCAGGATCTGATGGTTTCCTGCTCAAATCAATAGGTTAAAAGAGCAAAAAGCAAACCCCACCTCAACAGTTCATCTGGTCAGTTCAAACAGGCCAATCCCTAGATGTTAGGTCCACTGTGGGAATGAAGCTGGTAAGACTCTCTTCCCAAGGCTGTGAAAACATTGTTGAGTCTTTGAACCTTCTCTTCTACAGTGAGAAATAAGCCAGATGTCTGGAGGCACATTCCTTTCCTTCCCCAGGTTGGCATCAAGGGGAGAATAGTTCAAAAAGCAAGCAGATAGAGGAAGTGGAGAGGATACATTGTAGCAGTTAAGCAAAAGTACAATATACACACAATTCCCAAAAGGCCTCCCCCCTCCAGAACCCATAGAAGGAAAGAGAAAAAGAAAAAAGCCCCCCAACCAAGAAATGGGTTATGACAGTGCCAAAGGGTTTGTAGATATTTGGTTATAGGCTACTGATTATTAATGAATTCTTAAATGCTTCCTTGTATTTTAAATCTCTTAGAAATGGAAATCAAGGCATTGCTGGCCCTGGAGCATAAATTATGCTACTCATCTACGGTACTTAATAGATGTGGCATCAGCCTCAGGAAATAAAGCTTCCCTGTGTAATATCATTAATTACTGCAAGGTTGAACTTGTAGTACAGCAATGACTTATGCTTGAAAAGGTAGAACATATTGACATACTGGTTCTCCCCCTGCATCAAACCAAGAACTTTCTTTTCTTTTTCTTCTTTTTCTTTTCTGTTTATTATTTTTATTCAGTTATTTGAAATTATATGTCCATGGCTCTGAGTGAATAATCATGGAAGAATTGAAGATGAGAAAAGCAGTTTTCTGTAAAATATTTCCTCCCATAATAAAGCTTGTTGCAGGGACCTAGTTGAAAAAAAAAGGCTTTTATATATATATCTGCAGTAATCAAAGAATCCATCTCTGTAATATGGGACAGTGAGTGATTAATCAGCACAGATTCAATTGGATTTTGGATGAAGAACATTTCTTAAATGGTATACTGGAATCAAAATTTGCTACAGCTTGTCTGAGTATGTGTCATCACATTATGTTTAGCAGATGCACCTCTGTTTATCAACTCTTGATATTGGTCTTAGACATCATCAGCATTCTGATTATCAGAGTGGTAGCATAATTCTGTCTGTGTCCCCCTTAAACCCATCATAAATCATAAGACAATCTTTTAGTTCTGTACAAAAAGCAATTAATATGTCACATTGACTGAAATTACACAGCACAATAAGAAACACTGTATTTTAAGACAATTTGTATCATCACCATTTTAGTAATACTTATCATTTCAGACCCAATTAACTATCATTTCTCCATTTAGTGTAAGGTGATAGAGCAAAGCTTGTATCAAATCTCCAGCTCTCATAATTCAGTCAAACTCTTGAAGAGTGTTTGCATTAAGAACTAGTGAGTTAAGCAAAAGATCTGGATCAGAAATCTCAGTGTGTTAGAGACAGACTGTTCAGGAACTTACCAGAAACAGTGGTTCTAACTGTAAAAGAATGCATCCATTTGTAGTTATATGCATAAATGAGAAGCATATCAACCTTCATCCTTTATTTTGTTCTGAGACAGCCTATCTAGCTTTAAAGGTCATTTTATTAATGATGGATGGTGTTGATTTATTGATAAAAGTCACTCCATTTCTGCAATGGGAAGCCTGAGGATAATCTCAGCCTCCAGCTTGTGATAAAGTACTTTGTAAGTATGTCAGTGGTAACAAAACCTTAATTAATAATTGATTGTTTAAAATACTGATGTCTTAATAATCCAAATTACCGTAAATGCCGGCGTACAAGGCGACCCGGCGTATAAGACGACCCCTGTCTTTATAGCCAGGCCGCATTCCTAGAACGTCGTCTTATACGCCGGAAATTACCAGTATTTCCGGCGTATAAGACGACTCGGCGTATAAGACGACCCCCGTCTTTGGCGCCGATTTCAGCGCTCGCGGAAGTTGTCTTATACGCCGGCATTTACAGTAATTGATAGCCAGTCATAGCACAGTGCTAGTACTTAGTTGGGTTGTGTAATTGAGAGAAGAAAGCAATGTCCTAGCTCAAAGTCAATAAAAATCAATTTATTTAGATGTCAGCGTTTGCAGACTAAATACTATAAAGTACTCATTTTTTTTTACCATACCCATAGAGAAGGAGATGCATGGCCCATCATGCTGAGCATGTTAATATTCTATATGTTTCAGTAGATTTCTTCAGAGGCTGAAAAAACTGCTGCTTAAGGACACATTGTCAGTCCCAACTCTTTGGGAAGAAGATTAGAGGTAATTTACCATATTTACTACATTGATAGGTGATAATCTGCAATGTAAAAAAAAGTTCATATGCTGATTACTTGTTTTTGTTTTCCTCCAAATACCAATCTGGCATTTACTTGTTAACAAGAACTATAGATATGAAGTACTATATATATATATATACTGAAACAACTGTCAAGCTTTGCTGGAGGAAGGATGAGGAAATGGAATGCTGGCTACATAGATGAATAACACAGACTGTAAGTATCAAGGATGGTTCACCAGGTGTCTGACCTGACTCAGAGACATTTTCTCAAAATAATATAATTGTCCCTAATTGGGCAATGTGACCTGTTCATGGATGGGAGGGGAAATTCTGTACTTTTATTATAAGAGGTTGGCCTGGGATTTGTCAAAGCTGGTTTTGCTTTCATATGTGCCAAAATATGTACTCAATAAAGTTTTACATTAAGAGATCAGAATGTCTTGAAGGTGTTTGCTTTGTTGGGAAGCTTTGCTCAGTTGGGTAGACTCCCTTTAGAGCACCTGGGGTAATGTGAGGAAAGCACTAACCAAAGCAGCAGAGAGTCAAAAGAAATAAGCAGATAAGAAGCAAGCTCCCCAGGGAACATTCCATGTGGGAGATAAAATGTATCTATCCACCAACTGCATTGGTTTCTAATTTATTCTAGGTACAATTCAGTAACCAGTCAGTCCTAGAAGAGATCAACCCCGACTGCTCTTTAGAAGGCCAGATCCTGAAGTTGAAACTCAAGTACTTTGGCCACCTAATGAGAAGGAAGGACTCACTGGAGAAGGGCCTAATGCTGGGAAAGATTGAGGACAACAGAAGAAGGGGATGACAGAGAATGAGGTGGATGGATGGAGTCACTGAAGCAGTAGGCATGAACTTAAATGGACTCCAGAAGATGGTAGAGAACAGGAAGGCCTGGAGGAACCTTGTCCATGGGGTCACGATGGGTCAGACATGACTTTGCAATTAACAACAACACAATTCAGTGTCCCATGATGACCTTGAAAGCCAGCATGATTTAGGGCCAGAATATGGAAGACCATATTTATTTATTTATCAATTGTATATAGCCACCCATCTCACAAAAAATGACACCACTGGATGGCTTACAAGATATAAAACAATAAATATACTAAAAACAGACATTATTAAAATGTTTTTAAAAATAATAAGACATACAGGAGATGAGATGCTAACAGCATGGTAACAGGGAATTCATCTAAAGATCTTACCTCAGGAGCCTCTTTGATGTCCAAGAACTGCTGACCTGTATGAGTCAGTTAAGGAAAGGTTATTTTGGAAGATAGTACCAAACCTTCAAACCTTCACAGGAAGCTTAACTTCCTTCCTCACAAACAAATGTTTCAGTGTTTTCAGAGTGCAGTGGCTCTATAGTATTCTGTCATTTTATTTCTCTGCATTCTGCATTTTGTAGACAGTGTATACATTTTCAACAAAACCATAAAAAAGGATGTGCTATTTAATTTTCAAACATTCTCATTTTATCTGATATAAAGGAAAATGTTATAATTCTCTAAGTGAAGAGAGTTTTAGGTATATTCCTATAGATCAGGGGTGTCAAACTGCCGACCTGTGGGGTGTATGTGTCATGCCAAAATCACACCCACTCTATTGCCGGCAACGGGAAAAAAGTCATGACACATCACATGACGTTGCAAGTTGACACTCCTGTTATAGTTGATATTATGGATTCTTACATTTATTTATCTTAGTAATAAGCTGCTTTAATATGTGTATATGAGACTCTTGTTTGTGTAGTTATTTTAATTCTGGCTCCCTAACTTCCCACTAGATGACATCAGGAAAGAACTTTTCCTTTGAGGCCTTTTCAGATTAGGAAGTCTGGGAATTTTAGGAAGGCCTACAATGCCTGAAAAATGGCACCTTTAGTTTACACGATCTTGCCTACTAACTTAAGTTCAAAAACTTTGATAGAAACTCAAGAGGAATTAGAAAATGCTTTGAGAATATGTAGCACACATTTCACAGATTTATTTTTTGCAACAAACAAATAAACATACAAACTAAAGGCAGGATTTGAGAAAAATATAATTAAATTTAGTTTAGACCAACTCTATTTACTATAGATCTCAATCCTCTTCTACCTTGCAAATACACTGGTTTCCATCATGTCCACACAAAGTTCAAATATTACTTAGTTTTTTTCAAGTCTCTTTCTCTTTTGATGATCTCATCAATACCATGCCCAATGCAACTTTTTCTCGCCCCGCTGCTTGACAAAAGACATCTGTAAAGGGGAACAAAACTTTGCAAGATGGTGGAGACAGCACCATGATCCAGGTCCTGCCACATCTCACATTCATGTTCTTGTAGATTTTGACATTTTTTTGTAGCTGCCCCAGCTCTTGATTTAAATTAGCCATTCCCATTGTATTCATCTTACCTTTATGTTTTCATCTTTTATACTCAGTTCTTATTTCTGTGAAGCAGAGAAGGCTGCCTTTTCCACTTTTACTTGGAAAAATATTCACCAAACATGTTCCACATGTTTCCAATCAATTTTGTCATGAGCTTTCCTTTGCCAGTTGGGCCTGCAATACTTGCTGATGTCATAATTCCATCTTGGTTTGGGTCTCTTTCGTGGATGCTTTTTATCAAGTGGGATCCATTATATGACTGCCTTGGTCCACCTGCCATCAGTTCTTCTTGCTATGTGACCAGCTCATTTCCATTCCAATTCTTTTACTCTCTTGATGATATCATATATTTTTGTTTGTTCTCTAATCCAGGGGTTCCCAACCCTCAGTCTGTGGATTGGCACTAGGCTGCGGCATGCCAGAAATCAGTCTGCACACACAAGGAAAGCCCATCCACCGGATGCAGGTGGCAGACGAAACCAGGCCCCCTTTGGTCCATGGAAAAATCTCTCTCCATGTAACTGGTCTCTAGTGCTCAAAAGGTTAGGGACCTCTGCTCTAATCCATGTGCAGGTCTTTCTATCTTGTTTTGTGATGCTGAGCATGTATCTTTCCATGGCTTTGTGCCACTCATAACTTTTGTATTGACTGTGAGGTTAGTGTTCATATTTTGCTGGCATATGTTAGAACTGGTAGTATACACTGATCAAAAGCCTTTCTCTTCAGGCGTAGGAAAAGGTTGATCTTGAAAATTATGCTTAGCTTGCCAAATGCCTGCCAACCATATTTAACACACCATTCAATTTCCTTTTCTATATCACTTTCCGTTGAGATCTACATCTAGTTCTTTTCCAAATATATATAAAAAATCTTTCTTTGGTAATTTATTAAACATAACCAGGCTCTTTTTCAGGTTTATTTTTAAACCAAATGGTTCTCCTGCTTTATGCAGCTATTGTTTGTGTCTTTGTAACTCTTCTGGGTCTTGTGAGAAGAGAACAAAAGCATCTGCAAATCTTAAGTGATTTAAATAGCTGCCACTGATTTTTATTCCATCTTTTGTCCAGTATAGTTTGTGAAATACTTCTTTGAGGCAGGCTGAGAAAAGGATAGCTGATATTGTATTACCTTGTTGTATACCTCGTTCTATGTTGATTTGCACTTTAATCTCATAAGGCAAATTGTCACTTTTTTTTTTGTATATCAATATGAGCAGTGTCTATGCCTTGGTTGAGCAATGCATTGATTTTTGCTTGCTGAAATACTGAGTCAAATGCCTTTTTGTAGTTTATGAAAACATCCCAGTGTCAGGGTAGAAAAGCATGTATTTTACTAAGAGCGTTTCTCAACATACATTGAAAATTTGCTAGCCCAGGCCTTGCCTACAGCTGCTGACTTTACACTCTGATGGAAATTTGACTATACAATAAATGATCCTTTGTAACTAGATCTAGCTGGCTTATTCTAGACACTTAAGCTCTTTATTGTATGATTACAGCTGCTGAAGTAGCAAGCATTAATAGGATAGTATATCTACCAAATGAGCATGACTATCATAGGTACTTTTTAAAACTACATCAAATTAGACTGACCCATATCCAAAAAAGCAACAAAAGCATTGGACAGGTCATTTTTAAATATATATATATATTTCCTTATAGAGGTTGAGGTGATGTTTTATTTCTTTAAAAAGCAAAAATATAAATGTGAAATGTGAAACATACAAATGTACTGTATATTGGAGGCTTATAATTGTCTTTATCATGTATATTATTTCTATTATTTCCATAATCCCATGCTAATTACTGTTACTGTAACAACTATTATATTCTATTATACTGCTAGTCTAGTACAATATTTCCTCTATGCTACATAGTATAACTATTCTATTGTTACATTTTTTCTTTATTTTTTCCATACTGCACTGCATACTAGCAATGTTTTCTTTTTGCAAATCCTGTGTTACCTTTTGCCTTATTTCATCTCTCTATAGGAGTTCTGTTGTTGTTGTTTTTAATCTCTGTTAATGACCTACATGTTGAGTACTTGTACCTTTCCATGTTGTGCTTTGCTTTGTTGCATCTTTATACTTTTTATCCTCTTTGGATCATTCAATCTCTGAGAACAAAAAACATCTTTAAAAAAAACACCTGTTTTTCTCTGTTTGGTAGTGGCTGAAGAGCTTCCAAAATGCACATATCCTCTGTTCTCCTACAACACCCTCTGTCAAGGTTGCAGCTTTATTAGCAATTCTGCTGCTGGGGAAAAGGCTCATATGAGAAGGGAGGAAGGCAGCATGGGGGCCTGCATTTTTTTCTAAGCAGCCTGCTCTGACACATAGACTTGGAGAAGTATCAATGGACATGAAAAAAGATGGCTTAAGGTTCTACATTTAGTCAAGAAAAACTAAATGCACAGGTACAGTATAGGTGCTATCTTGCTCAGTAGTAGTAACTGTCAAAGGGATCTCGGAGTCCTAGTGGACAGTCACTTAAATATGAGACAGCATATTTTTTGGGAGTAATGTTTTACTATTATGCGTAAGGTTGTAAAGAAGTCCATCTCTGGCACACAGTTAATCTGTTCTGGACATATAGACATGCCTGTTCTGACCTGGAGAACAAGATTCCAAGCAAAAGAATTAAATGCCCAGTAAACATTCACAAAATTTGCAAAATTTCACTAAGTCAACCAATTGATTTTATCAACCCTCTTGATTTTATGCTTTTGGAGACTTCACATTTCTAATTACATTGATGTCAACAATGATCATCTGCTATCTTTGTCAATGAATTTATGCACACAATAGTCCATAAATATGATTTTATATTTACAATAACTTTTGGACTATTGCTTTACTGTACTTCGACAGTTAGAACAATTAATCAATGGAACAACCTGCCTCCAGAAGTTGTAAATGCTCCAACACCAGAGGTTTTTAAGAAGAGACTGGGCAACCATTTGTCTGAAATGGTATAGGGTTTCCCGCCTGAGCAGGGGGTTGGACTAGAAGACCTCCAAAGTCCCTTCCAACCCTATTATTATTATTATTATTATTATTATTATTATTATTATTATTGTTGTTGTTGTTGTTGTTGTTGTTGTTGTTGTTGTTGTTATTATTATTATTATTATTATTATTATTATTATTATTATTATTACCTTGCTAGTAGGATGAGATTCCCTAAAGATAGTGCATTAGATTTTTGTGTTCACTTGTTCCTGTCAGGTCTGCCATCTTCAGCTTGACCCTTCGCTGGCAACCTGCCATTAAAAGCTAGGGGAGAAGAGGAATTGGGGGGATAAATAAATGGGCAATAAACCTGTTTTAGTATGTGATGGGAACTAGGGAGGGGTGATGACAGTTGGGGAAGACCAGAGATGCTTTGAACCAGTTTGTGCCAGTCTTCAAGGACACTGAGACACTGGAGATGCTGGGAAAGGAATGTTGATTGCTCCAAACACCAGATATTCCCAAACACTAGACATTCCCAATGACACCAGCTCATTGGATGGTGTTGGACTGGATGGTGGGGGGGGGGGTTGAATGGATGAACAGGAAAAGTCTATGTGCTTTCACACAGGAAATTCAGTTCTAGCCTGACTATACTGCAGCCAGCTGCTTTAGTGTCAAGGTTCTGACTGATGATCCCCATGAAGTAAGCACAACTAACACATTCAAATATCTAAAGCAAAACTTTATTGAGTACAGCATATCGGCACTGATGAATAGAAAACCAGCTCTGGAAAAAAAGGGCACCAGAACAGTAAATTAAAAGTATAGAACCTCTCTTCCCCTCTGATAGTGCAGGCCACATTCCCCAATTATGTGTCAGATATTTGTTATGAGAAAAAT
This sequence comes from Crotalus tigris, assembly GCF_016545835.1. NCBI lineage: Eukaryota > Metazoa > Chordata > Lepidosauria > Squamata > Viperidae > Crotalus > Crotalus tigris. The sequence continues at coordinate 14,985,103 of NW_024096970.1, forward strand.
CTTAATTTCCCAGGCAAATGGTTCTCTGATGACCTTGGTTCCCAGGCTGGACCATTTACAGGTGCACTGAGCACTCCAAATATCCCCCTCCCCCTGCATCTGTAGGCAAGCTAAGAAACAATAATGGATGAAGCAGACTTCTTTGATGCTTGACTCCAGCACCATTTAATAAAAAAATGTGTCAGTTCAACCAAATGGAATCAAGGGTCTTTTTACCTAAGGGATAGGGCTGGGGCAGGTCTGAGAGTCCCTTAAAGATCTCCAGTGAGATATTTAACTACTTTAAATGTCTGTGGAGACCCTCAGCCATCCAGGACATGGCTTTTTCAAAAGTGCTTTTTCAAAAGGCAACTGGACTATGTTTTTTCCCCCTCGAGGAAGATGTTTTGCTTGACATCCAAGGAGCTTCTTCACTTTTGACTGGATGGTGGAGGGGATGATGTGGGGGGGGGGAAGGAATATAATCCTTCCATCCACCCACCAACCCATCTAGTCAGAGCTGAAAAAAGCTTCTTGGATGATAAGCAAAACATCTTCCTCAAGGGAAAAAAATATATACTCCAGTTGCCTTTTGAAAAAGCACCTTTGAGTTAACTATTTTAACTTATTCTTATGGATAGCATCAATTTAAATGGCTTCCTCTTATAGAAAGTTGATTAATGCTTTTTCAGTAATACATAAATGAAAGAAATACATACTGTACTTATTTGTACTATATGCGTAAAAATGATACCATAATAGGCCTCTAAAATCAGCCAGAAAATAAGACACCTCATTGCTAGTAGAGGAAATGGTATCAGACTCCCACTCTTTTGATCTTACATATGACATTGGCACACATATACAAGAGGAGGACTTCAGTCATGAAGCCCCACAGCTACCTTAATTGTTTTACTTATACCCCACTTCCTCTGTGAGAAGGTTGCAAAGAGTAGGAACTTTCTTCTATAGTAGGATAAATATATACATTCTGTCCTCAAGATCTGTTTCATGTGTCCATGCTAACTATTGTAATCTAAAATATTGTATGTAGTGATTCAGTACATAAAACAGTTATTGAATTCAGCTGTTCAATTATCCCTCTAGAGACATCCACCTCACTAAATCAATAACAAGAGACGAAGCTGCTTCTGCAGTAAAAATAACAAAGTATCTTGTACCACCTTGAAAGACTAATAAATTTATTATCATAGAAGCTCTTGTGGATCATAGGCTGATGAAGTGAGCTCTGATCCTAGAGATTGCTGTAATAATATATTTGTTAGGTTTTAAGATACCTTTTTGCTCTTTTTATTAGATAGGGATACTCAAATTGGGTTATGAATATTTATTATTACTATGGCTAAGCCATTTGCAACTGAAATATTAGTGTACCTTTATTAACATGAATAGTTTTTGAATTATATGTTAATTTGTATTGCATTAGTTTATTTCATGATATACCATGGAGTGTTTAAATGAAAAGGTAGATTATACATATTTCAATAAATGAAGTAAATCTCAAGAAGATTGGCATGATACTGACAAAATGTCACGTTCACTGAAATATGTTTAATATATTAAAATTAACCAAACTTGCCTAAGAGAATTTTTCTTTCTTTTTCTTTTAACTTTTTAATTACAGGTAGTCCTCACATAATGATCATTTGTTTAGCAATCATGTGAAGTTATGGCAACACTGAATGAAGGGACTTATGACTGGTGCCTGAAGATATGGCTGTTGCCTTGTCCCCATGATCAGATGATCAAAATTTGAGGCTTGGCAGCCCACTGTGAAATGCTTCAACTACCCCCATGCACCTATCTAACTGCACTCTGAGGCTCTAGCTGATGTTTGCCATCTTCTTGTTCCCACTGTTGAGGCATGCCTGCCCTGACCCTTACAAGGCAGCGGATGGCTACATGAGACCATCCTCCTCAGATCTTGTGAAGGAACAACTGAGGGCAACCTGGAAAAGAATGTTTCATGTGGCCAGCACTGGCATGTTTGGTCAACAGGTCATTTGGGATGGCAGAAAACAGGATAACAAGGGCCTTGGCATGCAGGGTAGCAATGATAATTGTAGTTGGACACTTGGCTGGGGTAACTATGTCTTCATACCCTACTGAGCTGTTGGGCTGGTGTAGCTACAATTTCACATCATGCTGCATTGCTGGGTCACAGGCTGGGACAACTGAGGCTTTCCAGGCTTTCCAGGCTTTCCATTATGCCAGAGATAGGCAGGGGCAGCTGAGGTTTACTGGGCCAGCTACAGCACTAAACCATACTGTGCTTCTAGGCTAGAATGGGGCTGCTGAGGCTTCATACTACTGACAGGGGAATGCCACAAGGAATGTATGAGGAAGGAAGACAGCGGAGGCCAGTGGCAGGGACAATGCCAGGGAAAGGAGCCAGGGCAGCCTTACCTGGCTACTGTCGGCTCATAGGCTGGCCAAGCTATTAATCATGCAGGTGTACTGACTGCATGGGGTACACTGACGGATCATAATGGATCCGGAGTACAGTTCATGGCTCATTTTTGGTGTGAGTTCATCCGTTCCATCAGGTCATCCCAAGGACTCAGCTCGGCGTTTCATCCCAATATCAATGGGGCGGCTGAACAGGCCAATGCTATTGGTATTGGTATCTGCAGTGCTATGTCTCTTATCAACATACAGACTTTGTTAACCTCTTACCGTTCACAGAAGTAGCATATAACAACGCGGTTCACAGTAGCACTGGCTTCGCCCCCTTCTGGGTGGTATATGGCATGGACTTTTTCCTGATCCCAGAGTGTTCCCAGGGGGACCCTTCCACCTGTCAACCCCATGAGTAGATAGCCTACATGGGGGAGGTGGAGGAATGTGAAGAAGGCTTTACTAAAAGCAGAGGAGGCCTCAAAGGAACAAGCAGACAAGAAAAGGAAGCCCCAAAAGCCTTTTTGGGTGGTATACTTATCGACTAAGTACCTACACCTGTGGTTGCCCTGCAAGAAGCTAGGGATGAAATTTATAGGGCCGTTCCGTATCACACAGGTAATCACTCCAGACGGCTACAGCTACCACGGCTTCTGGTGAGGATACACCCGGTTTTCCATTGTAGCCTACTGAAACCAGTGGAGGGGACAACATGTAGTTCCATGAAAAGTGTACCAGGTCCTGTCACAGGGGACCATTACGAGATACAGGAGATTTTGGACTCCCATATCCGATGGAGTAGGCTGCAATACCTGGTACGCATGAAGGTATACCCTGTTACGGAAGCATCCTGGGTGGGGGAAGTGGATGTCCAAGCACCCCAGTTGGTGCAAAAGTTCCACCAGCGATGTCCCCCAAAGCCAGGAGGGGGTCAGCTAAACCATCTGCCACAGCACATGCTTTAATCACACGTTTCTCCTTGCCTTCCAGGTAGAGTTCTGGTAGAAGGGGGCGACCTGAAAAGCCCCGTGGACTCGACATGGATGGAAGGGGGAAGGGAGATGGCAATAAACGGCTGAGCAGTTCTCTGACTGAGCCGACAAACAGCTGTTCGATGTGGGAAGGCATGTGGGAAAAAGCGGCAGGGACAACCAATGGGGGAACGCCAGAAGGAATACATGGGGAAGGAAGACAGTGGAGACCAGCGTCAGGAAGAATGCCAGGGAAAGGAGCCAGGGCAGCTTACCTGGATTGGAATCAGAAGCAGAACAGCCGTGAGGCCGACAAACAGCTGCTCGGCGTGGGGGCATCACCCGGCAGCATGGACTAAATGGCTACACGGGGAGGACAGCCAGAGGCCTGTATCCCTGTTTTGAATGCTAGCCACCGGATGCTGGTTAGGTGGGTGGGGGGGTGGAAAAGATTGGGAGAAAGATATGTAAGGTGCTGGGAAGAAACCACTCCCAGCGCTAACTTTACTTTGCCATTTTGCTGTCTTGCTGTTTGAATAAAATGCTGGTCAGACCATTTTGTGTTTACAGCTGCCTGGATGTCGACTACTTGTCTTCTGTGGCACCAGGTGTTGGTAAGGACTCTGACAATTGCTGGGCTGGGGCAGCTGGGATTTCCTGTGGTGACTGCAGATGTGTGCCATGCTGCTGAACCAGAATGGGACTTCCAGGAGTAACTGCAGATTCATACCACACTGTGTAGCTAGGCTGGGCTGGGGTGCTGGATATCCTGGGGTGACTGTGGATCTGCACCACACTGCAGTTCTGCAGTTCTGGAGCTGCTTGCCACCTTACAAGGCAGGATGCAGGACAGCCAAAAGAGCAGAGATGGAGGGGGAGAAGTTGAGGCGAGTTGAAGGGGAGACAGTGCCCTTACTTTGGAAGAACAAGGTTCAGGGCTGGGAGAGCTAAACCCAGAATCACTCAGATTGGGGTGTGTCCATGGTTAATGACCAGTGGAATTTAATTAATAACTGCAACATTGCACTTTATGACTTTATCACTTAGCAACATAAATTTTGTCCCAATAGTCAAGGACTTTCTGTATTTCCTTGCATTGACAATCTGCCCTCTGTATAAGGGAGAGCTCTGTTTGTCAGCACAGAGACTGACAATCTAATGACAAATTTGTTCTAATTGAATGATATCTTATATGATTCTGTCCTCCCTCTCTAATGTCTAATATTGAACATGGCTTTGGAGGTGCAAAACATGATGGATTCCCTTCTCTTTCTATTAATATGATCATGATCATTCTTTCAGGAGTTTTATTGGGATGGGGGGAGTTAGATCAAAGTTATGTTCTTCCTTTAAATTTTAAACAGGCCAAATAATTCAGTTCTAAAATTAATAAAATTTTAAATGTCTGAAATTTTTTAAAATGTATATTCAAAAAAATTGATTATCTTTGCATTGTTTTGTATGGACCAGGTTTTTTTTTAATTCAACCTAAATTCAGAAATTATGGCTACTCCACTCTGTTTCTCTTTCAAATTGCTGCTGATATTTGAATAGGTACAGAATAAATTATAACTCAAACCGTCATACAGACTTTTGGATCGCTACTTTTATTTCTGTGTTATATAAGCGCAACGGTATTTTCTGGAAGTATACATATTTCTACAATTAAACAGATTTTATTTTCCAAAGCACCAGAGGGCAAGACAAGAAACAATGGATGGAAACTAATCAAGGAAAGAAGCAACCTGGAATTAAGGAGAAACTTCCTAACAGTGAGGACAATTAACCTGTGGAACTGGTGGTCTCCAGCAGTTATAGGTGCTTCATAACTGGAGGTTTTTAAGAAGAAACTGGACAGTTACCTATCTGAAAGGATATACTGTAGGGTCTCCTGCTTGAGCAGAAGATTGGACTAGAAGACTTCCAAGGTCCCTTCCAGCTCTATTCTGATTGATTGATAGATCAGGTTTTTGTTCCCTCTTTCCCTTTTCCTGGATCTATATTTGTAGCATAAAATGTTGTAAAAGACTGCACAGTTGAAATCTTAAGTAGCTCTCCCTATGCATAAATGGTTTTTGTTGTTAATGTCTATTCCCTTTGCTATACTAATGTCTTAAACCAAGAACAATGTGTGGGTTGCCAGCTGTAACCTGATGTAGTATTACGTTGTATTTTAAAGTGTGCACTTTCCTAATGTATTTCTAACAATTCTTGGATTAAGAGCAAAATCCATAGACAATGCCTTTAAACCACCATATAATTTGACAAATTTCACAAAGTGTACTTAGAACAGGCTCAGCAGTGTAAAAAGCTCAATAATTCCATATCTAAGGCTGTGAGTCCATTACAAGAACAACATGGGAGTCTTGAATGGATACAGAAGCTTAGAAATTAAAGAGTAGAATTGTACCAATACAGATATGTGGGAGTAATATGGCAAGCAGCAGCCTGAACTATTCTTGGATCAAAGTTATATGATATTAGTCACCTACTGTTACAACATCAGAAATGTTCTATACCTTATAAAACATGTTGTAGAATATAATCTATCTTTCTAATGCTGTATAAATGATGGGAAAAAAATCATAATGTAAGAACATAATGCCTGACGACTTCAAATTCTCATTAATTATATAGAGAGTAACTATATTTAAAGAATTAAGTTAAAATTACATTTAGTAATTACCACCTTTGCCTACACCTTTATCTTGGCCTTGACATTTTTGGGAATGGATTTACTTTTGACCTGAAAAATCTTCTGCATGTCTGCGTACTTGTATAGTATGCTAAAATAGAGGTCAATATTTTATTAGAACAAACCCATACATATAGAGATATTAATAGGGCTGCAATGATCTGTATTTAAAAGAGAAAATGCTATGCTTTGTTTTATTTTATTTTCTGGAGCAACTATTCTCTTATCAGGGAAGCATCACTAGATTGGCATAGTCCTGATTTTCTCTCTTTTGTATGGTAGGATACAATATTTTCTTCCTTTGAATGTTTTTCCTGGGCATCATATGTCCCCATCTTAGTGTCTGAATAATGTCTTTACCAGCATCAATTGTTCCTGTGTTCTACTGTATACTAAATGAAATGTATATATTCTCAGACTTTTAATGAAAGAGAGCTTTTGGAAATAACAGTCATTACAGGTTCACATGAATTGGAAAAGAATGTCAATTGAAAAAGCATTTTTAGTGCTTTTCCTAGAGAGTAACTTTGCTGAACATTCAGTACAGTTTCCACATAGGCAAAAATCTTACCTATAAACATTTTCATTGGACTAAGCCTTTTTGAACCTACTTTAACTGAGTGTTCAAAAAATCTTAATGTTTCTTCTATAACTAATATTGACAGCTCCCTTCCTTTTTATTTTAAGTTTAGATTCCTGGTGCTGATCATCCTCTTGATTTCCTGATGTTCATATTGTTCTTATCCTAATGAATAAAGAAATGGGAATTTGACTGAAAATTTACCTACTGTTAAACTCTTCATTGAAGGCAGTAACACGGAGCACAACTCTAGAGAGGAAGCTAAGTAGGGAAACATCTATCATTCATCATGAAGACTGCACTAACGGCATAGGTTCAAAAGTTCATTCAGGATTGAAATTTATTGTCTCTGCTGTAGCTTATAAATTATATCTAAAATGTTGCAAGAGGCATTCCAATTACATCTCCAGGCTTTTAGTGTATGGTTTCCCTGGAAATAGCTCAAGAACTTCTCTTCTTGTGGTATTTTCATTTCCTGATCTGGCCACATCCAAAAAGAGCAGAGTTGTTACTTGAGCCAATTTTTAAATGTCTTTTTCATGCTAAACCCAGCTGTAAATTAAATTCCTCAAGTTTGGCAATCACCAACTGAAGTCAGGTCAAATGTGTACAACCGGCTAACAAGCCATCAAACATTCCTTGGTGATGTAGCTTTTGAAGTCAGGAGTAGCCATTATGTTCTATGGAGGTTGGGGTAGTATTTTAAGAAATAGAATATCTAGTACCGGTAATTCAATTTCCAACAGACTTGAGTTTTCCTTTTTTGGGAGTAATGTTCTGGTATTATGAATAAGGTTGTAAAGAAGTCCATCTCTGACACACAGTTAATCTGTTCTGGATATACAGACATGCAGTTGACCTGTCCTGTTCTGACCCGGAGAACAAGATTACAAGCAAAAGAATTGAATGCCCAGTAAAAATTCACAAAATTTGCAAAATTTCACTAAGTCAACCAATTGTGAAAAAACACACCCCACCCTCTTGATTTTATGCTTTTGGAGACTTCCCTTCTAATTACATTGATGTCAACAATGATCATCTGGTATCTTTGTCCATGAATTTATGCACACAATAGTCCATAAATACAATTTTATATTTACAATAATTTTTGGACTATTGCTTTACTGTACTTTGTAAACATTAGTTTTGTCTTTACAATAATTCTGAAACATACTTTAATATTATTATCTCCATGCTGTGGATATGATTTTGGATAAAAATATGAAGCTGGATAGAACCGTGGGAGAGACTGGACCATAAACCTTCTGAGTTTAGGTCTGGACATTTATTACAGTAAGTAAAGTCAGAGACGAGTCCAATGCTTTGTAGGAAAGCATCAGGTATAAAATGATCTGATATTGCTACATATTGTATTTGAAGAAGGTGCTCCTGTTAAACGTCTGCTTGTTCAGTATTGAAAGTCCAAAGGATAGAATCTATATGAGAAAGCAAGTGGAATAGGTGAAACTGGACAATATCTCTATAGCTTACATAACATGGAAATTAAGATAACTTCTGAATGTGATTTCAATACTATTTGACCATGATTAAAATTATAAACTATTTAATTCTAATACTAATCTGAAAGAATTTGGAATCGTTGCATAGTGTATATGATGAAAAGAGATTGAAAAATACAGTGTATATTTCTTCAAGTCTGTTTTATGTCTTAATAGATAAATTTGATTACAATCCTCTCTTAGGCATAAAGATATGCCAGGATATATATGCTTTTCTTCAAGAAAATAAATGTACTCCTTAAATATATTTAAGGAGAATGTGGTGGCACAGTGGTTAGAATGAAGTATTGCAGGCTGCCTCTGCCCATTGCCAGGAGTTCGATCCTGATCAGCTCAAGGTTGACTCAGCCTTCCATCTTTGTATGGTTGGTAAAATGTGGACTCAGACTGTTGGGGGCAATATACTGACTTTTGTAAACTATTTAGAGAGTGCTCTAAAGCACTATAAAGCAGTATATAAGTCTAAGTACTATTGGTAAATGTTATATTTGATTTTTAAAATAGTAATTCAGATTGATGGAACCATAATGTTCTATATTGACATCTTCATTGTTGACATTTGTCAGCAGATGTCTAAGGTAATATGTAGTGAATGATTCAAATGATCAGTTTCTTTTTAGAAGATACAGTAAAGGAATCTTAATTTATTTTAACAGAATAGCTCTGCTTTTTTTCCTTCAAAAAGATGTTCTTAACCATAAGTAAATCTAAGATATTCACTTCTATAATTTATTCTTTTTATAAAAAATAATATACCCAAAGCACTTCTCAACCAGAGTCTCCCTGAAAGAATTAACTCTTTGCAGATCTATGTATTTTCCTTTTACTATGCTTTCCTTCAATAAATGAAAGAACTGCTACATATCATATTTTCACTATAACCCATTCATAAAATGCCCTATAAGGTAAGAAAGAAAGAAAGAAAGAAAGAAAGAAAGAAAGAAAGAAAGAAAGAAAGAAAGAAAGAAAGAAAGTTTCTGCCAGGTATAACAAGTAGTTTTTGCAGCATGATATAAGATTATGATTGATGACTGATTAGTTGAATATGTGCTATCAAATCATTGGTGATTCTTAGCAACTGTATTTTTCTCCATGACAATCTGCCCCTTACTTCTCCTTCAGGTTTTCCAAAGTTCAGCCATTGTCCATGCATGAATATCCCAGGACAAAAAGTAATAATTCTAGGAATTGTTATACGGACAAACAAATATGACAAAATGTATTCATCCAGCAATTTTATGGAAAAATGTAATAATCTATATACCAAGTAAATTCTAGAGACTGGCTAAATATTAGCTAGTTAATAAATGAAAAAAAAAATATGTTGACAAATATCCTATTGTAGGTATCAAACAATTGAGGGACATTTGTTTTTGGTTATGTTATTTGAATAACATTCTCTCAAGTCAATTTTGAGTGAGGATGTAAAAGACCCCAATTACTGTTCTCTTTTCAAGCAGCTGGCAGAGTATCACAGACATGTCTACAAGTCATGCAACTGTAGAGAACAATTAATCAATGGAACAGCTTGTCTCCCACAGTTGTGGATGCTCCATTGCTGGAGGTTTTCAAGAATAGACTGGTGAACTATTTGACTGGGATGGTATAAGTTCTCTCCCTTGAGTAAGGGTTTGGACTAAGTGACTCTGAGGTAATGTAAGGCCTCACCTCAGCTATTCCATTAAGAAAGCAGAACTCTTGAAGTGAGTAGCATTTCAAAAGGAATTTTTATTGAAAGATAGTGATTGTGGAGAAAGCAGGCAGGATCTAAATTTCCCACACAGAAATGTTAGGTTAAACTCCAAGCATTCAAAACTCCTTCCCACTGCCCAGTCCACGAGAGCCAATCCAGAGGTGTGAAGGTGTTGTGAGAAATCCGTGCTGAGAAGGTGATAATAAGTTGTTCTCAGGTACCCTGACCTTGCTTTTCGGAGATGAAACAAGGCAGATGGCCCCAGACTCATCCTTCCCCCAGGAAGATACATCAAAGCAAAAGAGGAACAAAGTAAAATGAGTACATCACAGAAAAACCCTGAGGTTCCCCCCTTCCATCAAAATAGCAGTGTCTCGATAGGGATATATGGGGACCTGACAGGTCCTTTCCAGGCCTATGATTCTATGTTATATGTTTTAGATTCAGCTTGAAATATTTCCCAGTTCAAGAAAATCTGAATGGTTTAAAATGTACAGAACTGCAGAATCTATAATTTTTAGTTCATTTTCCATTCAGAGTAACCCCAGTGCAGGATTATATATCAGAGAAACAAGCAAATAATCATACACTTGAACATAAATGCATTAGGGGAAATATATTCAGCATGCATATATAAGGAAAAGTTATACAGTATTATTGTAGACATATTTGCCATTTTGTAAAATATAATGGTTTTCTTTTTTAGACAGAATAGATTACAGCATTTCAATATAATGTCTACTATATGATCTGGACTAATCTACATACCCTTAAAATAAAATGTTACAAAAAATAAAAGGAAAGATATATTTAAAGGAAAACATCCAATTATATTTCCGTGTCCCATATCTAAAACATATGATTATCAATGAGATTAATGGGAGGTACAACAGAGTTCCAGAATAATTGGTTATAAATGATAAATTTTCTGTCTGTGCTACAAAAATTGCTGGGAGTTGGACAGCATGTAAATGTAAATATATTATTATTATTATTAAAATTCTGTTTTGTTCACTATATTCAAATCCTTTTGTATTTACTTCCCATGATGAAACAATTCTCTTTTATAAAATCAGTTGGATCCTGGTCTAGTGATACTTTTAGTATGTACACTAAAATTAGTTTGATAAATTGTTTATCACCAATTGGTTTAACTAATTTAAATCTAAATTCAATGTCCACTCCAAATATGACTAAAGCTATATCCAATGATACATCACATATGAAATAAAGAAGCATTTTTATTTCATTATATAAGGAGCAAGATACAATATATAGATGCTTATACTGCCCATAAATTTCCCAGTTCAGTCTTTTTTTAATGACTTTGATTATTATTTGACTTTTATGTTTTTAATTTATATGCTATCCAAAATCACTTTGAGTGAGCAGCCTATAAAAATGATTAATAAACTGTAAATAGATTTTTTAATTCCATTGGAACATGAAAGTATCTTTTATATTCAATTCTCTATACAGGTGATATGGAGCATAATAACAGATGTTAGTGATTTATGTTCACATTTTATATGATGGACCATTGCAGAGAAATAATGACCATCTCAAATATCAATTTCTTGCCTAAGCTAGAAATTGAATTGTTCTACTTCATAACTAAAGTACTCTTACCATTAAAATATGCCTGGACATTTTAAAGGAAGGAGGAGAAAACATTAAACAATTACTTTTAATATTAATACTTCATTCTAAAATATGTTAATTGGAAATATTTATTTCATGTCGTTCTTTGTTTAAAAGTAGAGCAATCCACAAGATCTAGTTTAAACTCCATAACTTGATTGTTATGGTAAAAAATGTTCAAATCAGTGCTTCATTAATTTTTCCCAGACTTTTGCCTCTTTTGCAGGCTTATCATTGCCTGTGGTTAATCTCCTGAACAAAGGCAATGACTATCATGGCTGAACTGAAAAGTGACAGGAAAACTACACCAAGCTTACCCTAACAGCTAGCTATGACTGCAACTAATGAGAAAAAAAGAGACAATATTAACTACTATGTAGTTTTATAATAACAAAAGACAAAGAAGTAAGACAAATACAAAGTGCTCTTCCAAGCAGAGAATTCAACTATGCAGCAGTTCTATCATGGAATTCCCAGACCTAAAGCAGCTTTATTGCTCTATCTCTCACTGAACATGATTCATAACAACTTATATCTCATCTGATAGAAAAATTTCCACAACAATAAACTTAACTTTTGTCCTTACAAAAAGCAGATCATAATGAATATTTTCTTGAACTTTTTGTTTTGCATAAATTCAAGCAAATAAATTGCTTCCTTAATTAACCTAGTTGATAGGCAGGGAGAAAAGTAATAAAGACTTCTTTGTTTTACTTTAAAAAAAGACCTGCTATTGAATAACTTCATTAGTAGTTAATGAATTTTAATTTTCAAAATCCTGCATAACTGGATACTGGCATCAACCAAAGGAAGTTATTGACTTGAGTCCTGCTTCTGGGCATTTCAGAATTATCTGGATCAATGCTTTGTAAAACAGGATGATAGACAGGCTGGATTAGAAAAGTACCCATAATCTTATTAAAGAATAAAGAGGCATCATGGGACTCAAACTAGCTATTGTCAGAAATTTAATACATATTGCATTCATAAGCAAAAGATGGACTAAGCATAATACTCAGTCTTTATAACTTTTTTCCAGTTAATATCAACCCAAATGACAATAAGAAAAATTGTATTGACTGTATCAACATACATTAACATATTGAAACAATGCCCATCACTTTTTCTGATTAATTAGAACAAAGTGGGAGAGGGTGTATATGTATGCAATATTATTCAGAATAAACCAGATGCATAGTAACAATTGCCTTTTGCAGCACAGTTCTCCTTTTTATTTTTATTTTAAATGCATTTTTAATAAAATTCTCACATTTCATTTATTTTGAAAAAAAGTGTCTAGGTAGTGCTTTTTCATCATGAGTGCTTTTTCATCATAGTTTCACTCCTGACATGTAACTATTTAACAACTATAATAACTATTCTGATTTCAGAACCTCTTATCACTGGAGGTTTTTGAGAGGAGATTGGAGAGCCATTTTTCCAAAATAGTATAGGTCCCTTCAACTCTGTTACTCTATTATTCTAGAAGTCTAACATCTAAGAATAGAAATTTCAGCTTAAATTTTCTTTTTAAAAAAATCTTTTTTAATTTGGGGAAAATGAAAACGAACTTCTAGAATTTTTAAATTTTTTGGAAAAACATCCTTCTAATGAGGTGCACAGGTGGTCCAACTGAGAGGCAGCTCAGCTGTGAGATAGTCCAGTGTCCCAGCTGAATGGTGGCTTGGCTGCACATCTGAGAGAAGGAGAAGTGGCCCAGCGACTCAGCCTGGCATCTGAGCAGAGGCAGTGAGGTGCAAATGGAATCCACTGAGCAAAGGTGAAATGGTGCTAGGTGGCAGCAGACCAGCAGCTGAGAGCAGCACGGCGGACCCTGAGAAGCAGCTGTGCAGAACTAAGTGGCACAGGAGTGGAGTGCTCAGAACAGCAACTGAAGCAGAGTGGCAGACCAACTGAACAGTGTCAGTGCACAACAGCAAGCTGGAGTGCATGCAGCAGTGGCCGAGAGCAGCGCGGCAGAGCAGCTGAGCAATGGTTAAGTGAACCAGAGAACCTAGATCAGCACATCGTACCTAAAAACCACAACAGTGCCCAGACAACTGAAGGGCAAAAAGGCAGAGAGACAAAGCATAAGTACATAACATTTGTGGATAGGGAAGAAAGGAATAAACTTTCAAGGCAGGGAGTTGAGAGTTAAGAGCTAAGCATCTCCTAGAAAAAAGCCTGAGATTTTCAACAAAAAGAAGTGCATAAAACTTCCTAAAGAGCCAAGAACTTTTATAAAGTTTTAACATTTCTGAAGTTTTTTTTTAAAAAAAATTTTTTCAAAATTTTAAGTCTTCAATTTTCAATTTCTTTTTTCAATTTTTAAATTTTCATTTCAATTTTTAAATCTTTTTTCAACTTTTAAATTTCTTTTTAATTTTAAATTCTGATTTCAATTTTTGAATCTTTTTCAATTTCAATTTTTTTATGAGTTTTTTTAAATTTTTTTTAGTTTTTTAATTTCTTTTTTTCAACTAAACAATTAAAACCATTTACTTATTTCAATTCTTTAGAAATTTTAAATTCAGAGATCTAAGGGAAAACACACACACACACACACACACACACACACACACACACAAAAGACAGACACTTTAAACAGGGAAAATCATGATGAATTTTTCAAGAAAGAGAACAACGGGTCAATAACTTTTGTAAACTATTGTAAACTGGCTCCTTGCAACAGGCAAAATAACTTTTTAGAATTTTTTAATTTTTTAACAAACAAAAGATCATGGAAATAGAGACTGACATTATAGTGATTTGCAAAATATGTCATATCTTTTAGCTTATGCCCACAGAAAACCCAAATTATATATGTATAAAATGTAAAGCATATGAATTATTAGAAGAAAAAATAAAGGGTCTAGAAAAAACTCTAGCCACTGTGAAAATCAATTAACAAAGTGACACTCCCCAACTCAAACAAGAATACTGTACCATAATTAAACACAGTAGTGAGCAAACAGCTGTTAAAAAATGACCCCATATGTGAACAAAAAGAAGAAAATTGATACATCCCAATTGAACACAATAGGGAACAATCAGCTCCCCTCCCAAAAATATGATGCTATATAAGAACCTAAAGAGGAAGACCAATAAAAACATGTCACTTTTAAAGGAAAACAGCAACTAAGAACAACGCCCCTATGATCTACCCTAGCCCACTCCAATGAAGCCCCTCTGGAATTGAACAACTGCTTTCATAGTCTCTCCACAGGAAGAAAATATGCAGACACCCACAAAAGAGCATTCATCAAAAGGACACACAACCCAGTATTCTCGTGACAGATTTCTGTAGGGGGAAAAAGGTGAATATTGGTGATAGGAGATTCAGTTCTTTGGATAACAGAAATTATAATTTGACCTAACAGTCAATCTAGTGAGATATATTGTTTCCCTGGAGCAAATATCAAAAATGTTACTGAGAACCTTACTAAAATAATCAACCCCATGGATTTCTACCCCTTTATTCTCCAAAACATAAGGACCAATGACACAACAATAAATCAAAAAACAATAACAAGAGTTTACAAACAGCTAGGGAAGAAAATTAAAGCTCTGTTCTGGCTTTGTTCTGAGCCCAGTGCTCTTCAACATCTTCATCAATGATTTGGATGAGGTGGTAGATGGGGAGCACATCAAATTTGCAGATGACACCAAGCTGGCAGGAATAGCCAACACTCCAGAAGATAGGCTTAAGATACAGAAGGATCTTGATAGACTTGAACATTGGGTGTTATCTAATAAAATGAAATTCAATGGTGAAAAAAGTAAGGTTCTACATTCAGGCAAGAAAAAACAAATGTACAGGTATAGTATAGGTGATACCTTGCTCAATAGTAGTAACTGTGAGAGGGATCTTGGAGTCCTAGTAGACAATCACTTAAATATGAGCCAGCAGTGTGCTGCAGCTGCCAAAAAAGCCAACCCAGTGCTAGGCTGCATTAACAGAGGGATAGAATCAAGATCATTAATACATAATACCACTTTACAATGTCTTGGTAATACTGTATCCAGTTTTGGTCACCACAATGTAAAAAAGATATTGAGACTCTAGAAAGAGTACAGAGAGGAACAACAAAGATGATTGGTTGCTGGAATTGGGTATGTCTAGTTTAATGAAGAGAAGGATGAGGGGTGACATGATAGCAGTGTTCCAATATCTCAAAGGTTTGCCACAAAGAAGAGGGAGCCAAGCTATTCTCCAAAGCACCTGAAGGCAGGGCAAGAAGCAATGGATGGAAACTAATCAAAGAGAGAAGCAACCTAGAACTAAGGAGAAATTTCCTGATAGCCAGAACAATTAATCAGTATTAATCAGTAGAACAACCTGCCTCCAGAAGTTGTGAATGTTTCAACACTGGAAGTTTTTAAGAAGAGACTGGACAGCCATTTGTCTGAAATGGTATAGGGTTTCCTGCCTGAGCAGGGGGTTGAACTAGATGACCTCCAAGGTTCCTTCCAACTTTATTATTATTGTTATTATTAAGACTTAGGAGCACAAGTGGTATTTTGATCTATAGTTCCAACAAAAAGCCAACACCCAATGAGTGAGCAAAGGATTTTAGAAACAAACCATTGGCTTAAAACTGGTGTTGTCAAAAGAACTTTGGTTTCCTAGACCACGGTCTGCATTACCTACATGAAGGAAGGGATACTGGCAAGGGAAGGAGTGAACTTCACAAGAACTGGAAAGAATATATTAGGAAAATGATTGGCTCATGTGATCAGAAATGCTTTAAACTAAAATGGAAGGGGGCAATCTTCAAGACCTTTAGAATCTAATTCCAAGCAAAAAACACTAGATAACCAATCTTATAAGGAGGTAGGGAGTAAAGAGAAACAAAAAGGAAAAAAGGAAAAACAGTGCAGTAGAAAGTGATGGAAAAGATTGAAAACCAAGATACAAAATAGAAGATCTAAGAAACATACCCCAAATCCATAAATAACTCAAATGCCTACCCACAAATGTTTAGGGAATAAACAGGATGAACTTGAAATACTAGTTGATGAAGATAAGTATGAAATAGTTGCCATAAGTTAAACTTGGTGGGGTGAAACTCATGGCTAGAATATACTGTGGAAGGATACAAACTATTTAAAAGAAACAGACCTAACAAAAGAGGAGGCAAGGTTGCATTATGCCTAAAATATCGCTATACGTCTACAGAAATCCACAAAACAAAGGATAAAAACCAACCTAGATGACAATTTTGTCATCCAAAAAGTAGAGGAACTAGAGGAAAAGCTAGACCTAATTTTTACTAATAGAGTTGAAATTGCCAGAACTTTGGGCAAGAGTGACCATGTCATATTAGAATTCAATATTCAATATTTGAATTCAATAGAATTCAAACACAAGCAACAGAACATAATCCAGCCAGTGTCTTTAACTTTAAAAGAACTGAGTTTAACAAACTCAGAGAGAGCCTAAGAAAAATTCCATGGATGAAAATCCTAAAGGGGAAAACAACTCAAGAAGCATGGAACACTCTGAACAATATGAAGAGAAGAAAAGGATGAGGGGGGACATTATAGCTGTGTTCCAATATCTCAGGGGCTGCCACAAAGAAGAGGGAGTCAAGCTATTTTCCAAACTCCTGAAGGCAGGACAAGAAGCAATGGATGGAAACTAACCAAAGAGAGAAGCAACCTAGAACTAAGGAGAAATTTTCTGACAGTTACAACAATTAGCCAGTGGAACAACCTGCCTCCAGAAGCAGTGAATGCTCCAACACTGGAAGTTTTTAAGAAGAAACTGGGCAGCCATTTGTCTGAAATGGTATAGGGTTACCTGCCTGAGCATGGGGTTGGACTTGATGACCTCCAAGATCCCTTCCATCATCATCATCATCATCATCATCATCATCATCATCATCATCATCATCATTATATGATCATAAGAGCCCAGTCCAACACAATACCACTAAAAAAAAAAACAAGATATCCAAGAAGAATCCAGCATGGTTGCACAAAGATTTCTCTGATAAACTGAAAGACAAAAAGGACAAGTACAAAAACTAGAAACAGGGACACAAAACTAAGGCACAGTTTCAGCAGAAAGATGAAGTCAGGAAAGCAAAGGCTCAGAATAAACAAAGACTTGCAACAGAAGTCAAAGATAATAATAAAAAAGTTTCTTTCAACATATAAATAACAAGAAAAAAGTCAAGCCATCTTCTCCTTTAAGGTCCACTTAAAAGAGAAGATGGCAAGGAAATAACAGCAGAGAAAAAGCACCTGCTTAACTTATTTGTATCAGTCTTCATGCAAAAAGAAACTATAGCCCAGTTTACCAAAAATATAAGTGTGAAAGACAGATTAGAAATAAAAATTAAAATAAGCAAGAAAATGGTTAGAGAACACCTTTCCATCTGACAAATATAAATCACTGGGACCTGATGGATTATACCCCAGAGTTCTGAAGGCAGATGTTATCTGAAAATTATTGTACCATATCTTTCAAAAATCCTGGAACAACAGGGAATTACCTGAGGATTGGAAAAGAGCTGATGTGGTTCCCATCTTCAAAAAAAGGAAAAAAAAAACAGACTCAGAAAACTACAGACCAAACAATCTAACATCAATACCTGGGATAATACTGGAAAAGATAATCAAAAAACAGATCTGTGAACATATAGAAATAAATAAAGTTACAACTAGTAGCCAGAACTAGTTTGTTAAAAATAGAGCATGGTAAACCATTTTTATTTCATTCTTTGAAAAAGTGACTAACTTAGTAGACCAGTGAAATGCTGTGGCTATAGTATATTTAGACTTCATCAAGGCATTTGACAAAGTAAACCACAACCTACTTCTTGGTAAGCCGGAAAAATGTGGGATAGACAGCATCACCACCAGATAGATTTGTAACTAGCTGATAAACAGTATTCAACAAGTAATCTTTAATGGTATTACATCTACATGGAGGGAAGTAAGCAGTAGGGTACCATAAGATTCCGTCTTAGGCCCAGTACTCTTTAGTATCTTCATAAATAATCAGATGAGGGAACAGAAGGGGAACTCATCAAATTTGCAGATAACATTAAGCTGGCAGGAATAGCCAACACCCCAGAAGACAAGCTCAGGATCCAAAAAGATCTTGACAGACTTGAATAATGGGCCCTATCCAACAATGTGAAATTTAATGTGGAAAAAAGCAAGGTTTTCTGCCTGGGCAGGAAAAACCAAAGATCCAAGTGCAGATAAGGTGGAATCTGGCTCAAAAACAGTATGTCAGTGCCCAGAAAAAAGCCGATAAACAGGAATGAATGACAAGCGAATGGCCTTTAATCCATACAACAACAAAGTTAGCACTGGGAGTGAGTTGCTCCCAGTGCTTTAAATAGGCTCGTGTTAGCTGTTCCCACTCCTGCATGGCAAACCAGCATCCAGCCTGTGGTGAACGAAAGCAATTAGCAGAGGTGTCCCCCCCCCGCTGCGCTTGACATGCCATTCGCTCCATGGCATTCTGGGGGACAAATTAAGGAAAGTTCCTCTTTCCCTCGCCATCTCTCATTATGCTCCCTGTCCCTATATGTCTCTGGCCATCTAGCTGCTTGGACTGGCAAGGTGCTAGTCCATAAGCGGCTCCCACTGTGAACTCGGTAGCCCGAGAAGCCAAAGGCAGCATCAGCCACGATAGTCAGCCGGCAGCCTGCAAAGTCTTCCTGGCGCCTGTAAGTATGTCACAGTCAACCTCGGCATCCATCGGCCACGTATCTTTCCGGCCGGCGCCTACCAGCTGGGAGAAGGTTTAACGGGACAGGCCCCTGCTGGTATATGTCAACCCCGCGGGGTATCAGGAGCCAGTCAGCTGGGTGGCAGCTGGGCAGCGGGTCCAATTTGCTGGGTGGCAGCTGGGCGGTGGCAATACTGTAGCCGGCTTCGCATCTGCCCGTACAGGGTAGCCCCACAGGGCTTCACAGGTGGCCCCCTCTACCAGGATCCCACCTGGAAGACAAGCAGAGTTACTTAATTGCCCACGTGTCCTGTGACCAATCTCACCTATGACCCACCCGGCTTCCCAGGGTACTGTTGATGGAACTTCCTAACCAACCAAGGGGCATGGATGTCAGCGTCCTTTACCCATGTCGACTCTGAAAGGGGATACCCTTTCCAATGGACTAGGTAGTATAGGGCCCCTTGTCTACAATGGGAGTTTAGGAGTTCCTTAACTTCATACCAGTTATTTTCTACGTGACCCAGTTCCTTGCCTAAGGGTATACGGGATGATCCCTCCACTGGTTTTAAGAGGCTGTTGTGGAAGACTGGGTGTATCTTACCCAGGAACCTAGGTAAGCATAAGCGTACAGCTACCAGGTTGATTATTTGGGTGATCCGGAAAGGCCCAAGGTATTTCGGTGCTAGTTTCTTACAGGGAACCCTTAGCCATGTATACTTGCTGGATGGATAGACCAAATTGCCTACTTCAAATGGTTTTTGGGCTCTTCGTTTCTTGTCAGCCTGTACTTTAGCATTGTCCCTTGCTTTCTCTAGAGCTTCCTTCACTATCCCCCATACTCCCCTCACCCTTGTCATCCACTCACTGGGTTGGCTCTCTTGGCTGTATTCTGGTATGGGGACAAAATCTCTACCACTTGAAAGGGGTAAACCCGGTGCTGCTAGGCACCACATTGTTGTAAGCAACCTCTGCAAATACCACCAAATCCACCCAGTCTGTTTGTTGGTGGGACATGTAGCTCCTGAAATATCGCTCCACCGCTGCATTCACCTGTTCTGCAGCCCCGTTAGTACTTGGATGGTACATTGGGCATACCAGTGATACTGGGTGGCAGCTGGGCAGCAGCAATACTGTAGCCGGCTTCGCGTCCGCCCATACAGGGTAGCCTCACGGGGCTCGACACAGTAGCTGTGAAAGGAACTTTGGTGTCCAACTAGTGGACAATCACTTAAACATGAGTCAGTAGTGTGCCTCAGCCACCCAAAAAGCTAATACAATTCTTGGTTGTATATACAGAGGCATAGAATCAAAATCAAGTGAAGTATTAGTTATGCTTTATAAAGCATTAGTAAGACCACACCTGGAATATTGTATCCAGTTTGGGTCACCACATTACAAAAAAGATGTTGAGACTTTGGAAAAAGTGCAAAGAAGAGCAACTAAGATAATTAAGACAAAAACATGTGAAGAATGGTTGAAGAAATTTGGTTTGGCTAGTCTAGAGGAAAAAAAGGGGGAGATATAAAAAAACTGGACAGCCACCTATCTGAAATGATATAGGGTCTCCTGCTTGAGTAGAGGGTTGGACTAGAAGACCTGCAAAGTCCCTTCCAGCTCTATTCTGATTTTTTTAAAATTTATTTAACCATACAACATTTGTAAGTTATATAAGTAAAAGTTGTCTATAAGATTTACATAATCAAAAAAACAAGTTAAAATAACTACGCAGAAATACGACAAAGGGATATTTTACTTGATGCTACATATTCTCACGGCTGCTAGATTGGCGTTTGCACAAAATTGGAGGAATAAAGAAATTCTAACAGAAGAAGAGATTTTATATAAAATCTTATCGTGTGCTGATATGGATAGGCTCACAATGGAAATGAAGGACAAGATAGAGTCAGATTCCTTTGAAATCTGGGACAAATTCTATTGTTGGTGCAAATCAAGGAGAACTGTTCCAGTTTTAAGTTAGTGTTAAGATAGAGATATATAAAACTGTATGTTAGTATATAGAGAAACAAATTAGAGACTGTATTGTATAGGAAAATGTGTATATATAGAGATTAAGAATTATATGTATGATGAGGAACAAATTGTTGGAATATATACACTGGAATGTTACATTATGTCCATCTTTGTTTTAACTGTTTTATAATTTTTTTTAAAAAAAAATATGACAATAATGAAATGAGTAATACAATAAGATATAATGTATTAAAACAAACTTCAAACTAAGAACAAATAAGAACAAAGATAAATGATGATGAATAAAATATGAGAGCTAAAACAGAATTTAAAAAATTCAAGATTTTTAAGGAAACAAGACATATTTATTGGGTCTGAAATATCACCAATGGTGCATTCTTTACTTTTTAAATTTATAAATATACCTATAACCAAAGGAGTCAAATATGTTTTTCTCAGTGTATGAGTATTCCACAGTTCCTTTTGCATATTTACTGCTTGGAAAGATTATTATTATTTATTTATAGATTTGTTTGTTTGTTTATCTTCTGTGGCTTATATGCTACTTCAATGCAACAGTTTATTCACTGTTCTGTACCATTTTTTTAGTGGAAAAAGATATAGGAGAGCTTAGCACAATAGATTTCTCTGTCTAGCTGGTTTTACCCTTAGGCAATTTTCTCAACGTTCAATCAGAATCTGCTGTCCTGTAATTTAAGACCATTATCTGTATCTTGCACCCTGTGATGATAAAGAACACTTTCTAAGTGTATGACTTTTTTTTCAAGTATTTGAAAAATCCTGTTGTTTCCTCCTTCTGTTTTCTCTTCTTTTATAGTAATTTTATTACAATTTACAAAAGTAAAAACGAATACAAACTAAAAATAGAATAAAGAAAAAAGGCACTGAAATAAATACAAAAATACAAAAGAAAAGAAAATAAGAATATAGTAATGAAAAACCCAGATATATAAATAAATTGTCTTTCCCCCTTCATCACAAGTATAACCAATTTAGTGACTTATGTTAGGCCCAAGCCCACAGACAACCCAGCAAAATCCAATCAAATCCAATCATTTATTTGCTTATACCTAATAGTAGAGGTTTTCCAAACTAAAGCTATAACCTTCTCACTTACTAGATATATTCTGAGAGAGAAAATGCAAGATAGACATGAAAATGGGGGTGTTAGGTGAGAATATATACAAAAAATGCAAAAAGTTCATGCAAATATTATGGCTGAAATATATATTAGGCTATCTCCCTCTATTTCTGTGGATATAACAGGAGCCAAGTCCAGTTCTCTGTTTATGTAATCCCACCCTATCCAAAGAAATAACTCCACTTTCTAAACAAAACCCCTTAATCCTTCCCTTGCCCAAAAGAAATGAAACTGATTTAAGGCAGCAAAAATCCAGCCCCACGCAATTGTCATATCTGATAAGGGAAAGCCAATGCTGGAATTTAGCAAAAATGCAGAAGTTCTGTGCAAATTGAACATATAGGCCTAATACCATTGACATTACTCATTAGCAAGGATGCCAGTGATGCTGCAATTTAGGAAAAGGCTGGTTTCTCTTAACAATAAAACAGCTCTTCTTCTGCAAGCAACTCTTAACCAATTTTTCTTATGTGGTCCAAAACTCTTGGCAACAATTCAGACTCCTAGATTTTCTTGCTCCACAGTTCAAAATTCTTATAAATGGCTTTATACTGCTCTTTGTTCCTTTGTAAATCAGAACCTAATGATCATTGTGGCGAAGTTGTGTGATCTTCCTCCTCAGGATTATGCTCCAGTGTTTGCATTCCATACAAAGATGAAGGTATTTGGGGGAATGTACAGGTAATTTTTTAATTGGACCTTTGCAGCTAACAAAGTGACAAAGAAATGAATCCCAAACATATAAGTGAATGAATTTTACATAATTTTTATTTTTATGGTCCTGTGCACAATTTTAATTTTATTATTGTTACTCTCTCTCTCTCCCTCCCCCTCCCTCTCTCCCTCCCTGTCTCTCTCTCCCTTTCCCTCTCTCACACACACTAATGGGGGGGGGGATAATATCCATATAGAATATTATAAAATATTTTAAAAACATTAACTTAACAAAATTAAATTAAAGGAAGAAAATTACACATACAACAGAATGTTTTAGGAAAAAAGTATAAATAAATGTATTTGGAAACTTTTTCCTCTTTAAATTATATTAGAATATCTCAGCCCAGACTGCAAGCAGAGTATATCAGCTAGGAATGGAAAGAGGTTTGCAAACTTTATCTATCAATACTTTAAAATAATCTGTTAAAAATGTGCTTTTTCAACTGGAACTTAAACCCTCGTCACATATTTTTGTAAATGTTGAGAAATTACCCAAAAGATAGTGATTATATTTCCTGTATATCCCAGCAGATCCCTGCCTTGCTGTTTGGCATAGCAAAATCTGAGGAGAATTCTGTAGATGTCAAATTTCAATAGAACATGTACTAACAAATTGTAAAGTCTCTGATCATAGCTCTATTCACGCTTAAGTTACATTCATATTCCAATCTAGTAAGGCTAGAGATATAACAAGATGTGCAATATCTATCAACAACAACAACAACAACAACAACAACAATAATAATAATAATAATAATAATAATGTTGGAAGGTACCTTGGAGGTCATCAAGTCCAACTCCCTGCTCAAGTCCAACTCCCTACACCATTTTGGACAAATGGCTGTCCAGTTTCTTCTTAAAAACTTTCAGTGTTGGAGCATTCACCGGTTCTGGAGGCAGGTTGTTCCACTAGCTAATTGTTCTAATTGTCAGGAAGTTTCTTCTTAGTTTTAGGTTGCTTCTCTCTTTGGTTAGTTTCCATCCATTGCTTATTGTCCACCTTCAGGCGCTTTGGAAAATAGCTTGACTCCCTCTTCTTTGTGGCAGGCCCTGAGATATTGGAATACTGCTATCATGTCCCCCCTTGTCCTTCTCTTCATTAAACTAGACATACCCAATTCCAGCAACCTATCTACCTATCTATCTATCTATCTATCTATCTATCTATCTATCTATCTATCTATCTATCTATCTGTTACATATTTAGTTAATTCATAAAAAACAGTTAACTGATTGTTCTATTTGAATTATAGACTCCCTGCCTGTATTACTTTAAGCCTTTGTTTTAGGCGGGAATTAGTACTTTAAATTGATTGGCTGCCGCCTAGTGCGGTCTGTATAAATATGAGTCAAGCAGCTGCTAGTGTTTGCTTCCATGAGAACTTAATAAAGAGCTGTTATTTCAACTCCATGTCTTCAATGCCTCGTTGTTCCCACTACACAACAGTGGCGATGAAGGTGGAATTATGCTGCTAGGAGGAAAGAGCTAAGTTACTAGGGGTAAGACCAGGCATCAGTGCCCTGGTTGGAACCGCGTTCTCACCTTCTGCCTGCCAGTACGCAAATGCTGGAGGTAGCACATTCCTTGGGACCTGTCCCTAGGAATCTCACAGAAGCCCTAGCAGAATAAGGCATTGGAGATGCAGTAACAGCCAACCATGGCCAAAGTTGGCAAGCTTTCCGAGTTCAACATGACACACCCTGAACGATGCAATTCGTACGTCTCAAGAGCAGAAAACTTAAGATAATTTAAAAGCTGCAACCTTGTTGTGTGTGTGTGGCCAAGCCACTTTTAATATAGTGGAGAACCTAGTCACTCCTGCTACCTTGGAGTCAGTCACCTTCACTGAATTTAAACAAAGACTCAAGGAGCATTTTGAACCAAGACTGTCCATTATTGCATATAGACATGCGTTCTAGCAGAGAGAACAGCAGCCAGGTGAAACAGTTGCTGAATTCGTGGCCGCTCTACACCACGTGTCCCTGCTCTGAGAATTTCCCGACCTAGAAGACCGGCTCTGGGACCAACTGGTATGTGGTCTGAGAAGCAGAGACTTACACCAGAGGCTGTTTGCTAAAGAGACCCTGACATTCCAGGATGCATTGAAAGAAGTGATAGCAGAAGAGGCTGCAGGTGGAGCTGTCAAGGCTTTGCATCCCTCAAAGAATATCCCCAGCCAGAGAGCTGTGCATCATGAAGAGTCAGAGAGAACAGAAGACCCAGACATAGACATTGAGATAGACCGGGTGCAGAAGATCCCAGAAAGAAGGCATTGGCTGCTTGACAAGGCAGCCTTCTTCCCTTGCTGTCAGGACTGCAGAGAATGACACCAGCGCTCAGTATGCCGGTTTCGCGCAGCTGTGTGCCAAGCATGTGGCAAACAAGGCCACATCACTATTGTCTGTAAAGGTCCCCAGAGGGAATCTCACATGAAGACTTCCCCAGGAAAGGTAATGGGGCCCCGGGGCAGAATAGAATAGGATTTTGCTCCGGAAGAAGGAGCATCCTCAGAACAGGAGCCTATCGCCCCCTAAAAGTCAAGCTGTAAGGAGCTCCATGCTCCATGGAACTGGACACTGGATCAGCTGTGTCTATAATTTCCTATAAGACTTTTAATTTCATCTGCAGACATGGCGGGAAATGAGTGAGACTCAAGCCATCAGATTTAGTTTTGAAAGATTTTCAAAACTCCCACATAGCAGTTAAAGGAGAACTACATTAAAAGTGACATTCAAAGAGTTTGAGGGTCCCCTCAGTGTCATGATGGTCAAAGGCCAGTGAACAAGCCTGATAGGTCTAGACTGTTTGATGCCCTGGGCATCCATGTGACTGGCATCAACAGAACCCAAACAGCGAATTTGGCAGCTGTCTGCCAGGAGTTTGTGGACGTATTCAGTCCCAGTTTAGGGAAGTACAAAGGAGCACCAATTGCTCTCCACCTTCATCCAACCGTAGCTCCAATCAGAGTAAAACCTCGTAGCATGCCTTTTGCCCTTAAGCCCAAGACTGATGCAGAGTTAGATAAGCTCATTCAACAGGAAGTCTTGCAACCCATTGACAGCTGTGTGTGGGAAACCCCCATAGTCACACCAGTCAAGCCTAATGGAGAGGTGCGCATCTGTGCTGATTATAAGTGCACTATTAATAAGGCACTGCAGCAGCACCCATATCCGGTACCTGTAGTTATCTACATTCTGACATCCTTACAAGGAGGTTGCTTATTTGCAAAGCTGGACCTGGCACAGGCTTTTCAGCAACTGCCTGTGGATGATGCTTCTGCTGAGGCTCAAAGAATAGTTACCCATAGAGGGGCATTCAAGGTTCGTCGCTTGCAGTTTGGGATCAGTGTAGCCCCAGGGTTCTTTCAGAGTGTGATGGAATGCACGTTAAAAAACATTCCAGGTATGTGTCCTTATTTCAATGACGTATTAATTTCTGGGGAGTCAGCAGAGATACTTGCAGAACATTTAAGGGCTGTTCTTCAGTGTTTCCGTGAAGTGGAGCTGAAGCTCAAAAGAGAAAAATGTCAAATAGGAGTCAATTTCACAGAGTTCCTTGGTTTCCGGATTGACACTGCCAGAATACACCCAGCTGATTCAAAGCTTAAGGCTATTTTGCAGGCTCCCTGACCTAAGTCAAAGGGGGAGCTGCATGCATTTCTGGAGTTACTTAACTTTTATCATGCCTCTCTTCCTCACAAGGCTGCATTAGCAGAGCCTCTACACAGGCTCTTAGATAAAAGGGCACCATGGCAGTGGACTAGCAACCACGAAAATAGTTTCAAGTCACTGCTGTCTTCAGACTCTGTGTTAATACGCTTTAAGGAAAAACTGCCTGTCAGTATTGCATGTGATGCATCATCAGACGGGATAAGAGCAGTTCTGAGCCATATAATGGCAAATGGGCAGCAAGCACCCATAGCTAATTACTCAAAGATACTTTCCCCCATGGAAAGAAATTATGCGCAAATTGATAAGGAGGCTTTAGCCATTGTTGCAGGAATAAAGAAATTCCACAATTACCTTTACAGACCACAAGCCTCTTCTAGGTCTGTTTACTGCAGACAAGCAAATCTCTCAGATCCTGTCTCCAAGTCAATCTTTATGGCAGCCTACAATTACAGGCTAGTCCACAAGCCTGGTAAGGAATGGGTCACACTGACACACTCAGCAGATTGCCTCTGCCTAATTTAAAACCAGACCCCACACCTGCTGCATGCATCCTGTCAATTCAGGATTTGCCCGAATCTCTCCTTCATGCTAGGGATATGGCTGCTGAGACAGCCTCCGACAAGACTCTCAGCCGAGTTTTGAACTGGGTGCTGAGGGGGTGGCCAGGAACCAGTCCTGGAACAGAGTTTCAGAGTTTTATTAGAAGACAAGATGAGCTGTCTGCATACAAAGGATGCATTCTATGGAGGAGTATGGTCATAGGGAAAGAGTCTTAGAATTTCTGCATGAGGGACATCCTGGAATAGTAAGGACGAAGGCACTCGTGAGAAGCTACCTGTGGTGGCCAGGGTTGGATAAGGATATTGAGGCTCAAGTTAAAGGATGCCAGGTTTGTCAATAGTCCAGACTTGAAATGCCTCAAGCCCAGTACATCACTGGGAAACTACGCAAACTCCCTGGTCTAGGATTCACATAGACTATGCAGGACCCTTCCAAGGACAGTTGTTCCTCATTGTAATGAACAGTCACTCAAAGTGGCTTGAGGTAGCACCTGTTCCTTCTATGACTACTGCCAGGACCATCCAAGAACTGTACAGAATCTTTGCCACACATGGCTTACCCGATGTAATCTTATCAGATAATGGGGCACAATTTACTGCTGCAGAATTTCAGTCATTTCTAAGGTATAATATGATTATACATGCCATCTCAGCCCCGTTTCACCCGGCCTCTAACAGTTAAGTGGAAAGGATGGTCAGGATGACCAAAGTAGCACTTAAAAGAATAACAAAAGGCAATTGGCATCACAGGTTGGCAGACCTTTTGCTCTGCCAACACACAACCCCATGCACTTCAATGTGTCATAGCCCAGTGGAGCTGACATGAGGATGTCGGCTGACCACAAAGCTGGACCATCTCTATCCAGACCGAGTTGCAACAGAGACAGCACAGCCCAAGCCCCCAAGGAATTTGTGAGTCAGCAACCGAGTTTGGGCAAGGAACTATGGTCAAGGGGCACTGTGGGTGGTAGCTGTGGTTTGTAAAGTGTCAGGACCACTCTCTTATGAAGTGGTCCTGAAGGATGGGCATATTTGGTGCCACCACATTGATCAACTGCGTCGGCAGTAGGCTAGTCAAAACCTCACTGCCAACCAAGAGGAGAGCTGAGGGCTGCCTGACAGCTGCGGTGCATCTGAGCCATCGGAGTCTTGCGCGACTCAAGGAGACATGCTATCATAATTGAATCACTACCAACTGAAGGGACAGTGCCCACAGATCAGAGTGTGCTGAAGGACTTATTTCTCAGCCTTTCCAGGACTGCTCTACTCATGGATATGTGTACTGGTCTACCCGGCCAGACCAGCCAAGGGCAAACAGAGACTGGTCTACCCAGCCAGAAGAAACAAACAGAAACTGGTCTACCTGACCTGAGTAGTTTAATAGACTCTGGTCTACCCAGCCAGCCGACGGTAATGTAGACTGGGAACCTTTGGCAGAGATGCAGCGATTGGAACGATCATGGAAGCCGCCAATATATCTAAAAGACTATGTACATTTTATGGATATGTAATTGACCTAGGGGGAAGGGGTGTTATGTATTTAGCTAATTCATAAAGTCTGTTATAAAAAAATGGTTAACTGTTTGTTCTATTTGAATTATAGAGTGCCTGTCTGTATTACTTTAAGCCTTTGTTTTAGGTGGGAATGAGTACTTTAAATTGATTGGCTGCTGCCTAGTGGTGGTCCATATAAATATGAGTCAAGCAGCTGCTTCTGTGAGAACCTAATAAAGAGCTGTTATTTCAACTCCATGTCTTCAATGCCTCACTGTCCCACTACACAATATTATCTATCTACTATCTACTATCTATCTATCTATCTATCTATCTATCTATCTATCTATCTATCTATCTATCTATCTATCTATCTCTGCCTGTCTGTCTGTCTGTTTGTCTGTCTATCATCCAACTTCTATCATCTATCTTTCTTTAATTTTCATATTTCTGATCTGATTCACAGCTTCACAAATTTTTTTGTGAAAACCTTAAGAAAATTATAAAAACAAAAATCTCTCATATTTTCCCCCAAATAGAGGGGCCCATTGGACACTGAGGAAAGAATCAGTTTTTAGGGAACATCTGAAGGTAGGTGGGGACAGGATCAAATGACTTCTGGGAGAGGTCTATCCCAGAAACAGGAGCTGTAATTGAAAAGGGCCATTTCATGGGTCCTGCTGGAGAACATTTCTTAATCAACTGAATTGGAATATAAATGGGAAATAAGAGAGGAGAAAACAATGAAGAGCAGAATAGAATAATTAATGCAAAACTCTAAATCATTGACTATTCCATTAATATTCTGAATGGATTTTTTTTTTTTGTCCTGACCACCTTATTAGTTATTTAAAAAACTATTCCCTCAAAATAAGGTGGAAGCATATCAAGTTCCCTTCTAATCTGCTAGTTTCATTCGCTTGGAGAATATTCAACACTGAATTAGGAAAAATAATAGTTCAAAAGGTTAAAATTATTCTATAAATATACATTGCTAAACTGTGCAAAAAGACATATTAATGAATAAATTGGCATTGATCAATTCTTTTTATTTAAATGAATTTCTTTCTGTCATTCATGCAAGTCTAATAGTCTATAACGTACCAGCACATTCCAATTCAATTTAGGTTTAATGGAATTGGTCCACATAGTATTTAAGGCTGTTATTTTTGATAGAGGTTGCATCTCTGTCTATATTAATGAGGTGGCAAGCAATTATCAAGATTAGAATTTGATCAAAAGTGCTTTCATTCATCAAGATTATTGTGGAATATTTCACAATAATTTCTCTTGATGGGTGAATATGGATTTTTTATTTGTTAAAAAATTGTGTAGTGAGCATAATTTCACATATGTCATTATGCTGCTGAGTTTGAGGGAAGGGATATACCTTTTAAATTAATAACACTGCTGGCTATTTCTTCTTGTGCCAAAGATTTTGGATTTACTTTATTGCGCCACATCAAAGCTACACATATTTTATTATTAGAAAACAGGTTAAAAATGTGCTCTCCTCCATTTAGCATTTTCTTTCTTATGGATTTGAAACACATTACGAATCCTTAGAACTCTGATATTCAGAGTTTTATCCTCTGCTTCAGATCACCACATTTATTTCCTTCTTCAGACATAGATGACTAAGTCTGGCTATTCTTGGCTGATCTAGAAATCTAAGATGAAACAGCCTAAATTAGTACTTAGATGGGAGACATTCTGGGATGTTCAGGACTATAGGCCAAATTTAGAAATACACACACACACACACACACACACACACAAACTACTTTTATATATTACTTACCATGGAGATGCAAAATGGATTGGGATCACTTGTGGAAATTAGAGTTTCTTTTTAGCCAGAGCATGTCTACCTTTATTTTTTTCCATCTTACTTGTCTATCCCCTAAGAACAAACAGCACCTATTTAATATAGTACCAAAGCTTCCATTAGACTCATTATTAGACATCCAAAGGAAATACCAAGACCAACAACAGAAAGAAAAAAGTAATTTTTTAGAGTATATTATTGTGAAGAGTAAGAAAAAATATGGCAAAGTCTAGCTCCTATAGCTTTGTCTCTTAAGAAATAAACTATATGTTCCCTTGCAGCTTCATAGTATCTGTTTTATCTCATATTCTATTGGATTTATTACAGAACTATATTTTGTCCAAAAATTTAGTAGACTCCCCTACGTTCCATGAAACACTATCCATTTTGTTGCATTAATATGTAAGAACAAATCAAATAAATCTGATTTCTTCCCAGAAAGGCAGTTTAGATATGATCCAGAGGTCAGTGTAGTAGTGATCAGTGGGATTTGAAAAGAGGAAGATGATTAGTGGTTTTGAATGCCAACTAGTCAAAGTAACTAATTGAAAGATCAATTAATTTTCTGAAACTCAACTCATCAGGCATACAAAGCCAGATGAAAGCAAAAATGAGCATACAATAATTAAAGAATAGCCAATTGTTTACATAAGGGCTGTACTCTATATGGTATAGCCAACTATATCATCTTTTTTATTTTATTCGTAGAATCATGGAGATCTTCTAGGCCAATCCTCTACCCAGGCCAGGAATTTTTGTATCATCCCAAGCAAAGTTCCAAAACTGCTTTTTCCAAAAGGCAACTGGACTTTGTTTTTTGTTTTTTCTTTGAAAATGTTTCACTTGTCATTCAAGAAGCTTCTTCAGTTCCAACTGACTAGTGTGGAATGGAAAGATTTATATTTTTTAACATCTGGTGATTAGCATGAAGAAATGTTTTCAAAGGAAAAAACCAAGAAAGTCCAGTTGCCTTTTGGAAAAAGCACCTTTGGGACAACTATGCCCTGGATGATTGAGAATCCTCACAGATATCTTAGGCAAAGGGCTGTAAAATCTTTCCTTGCAAACTTCCAAAGATGGATTAATTCCAGGAGATAGGCTGTTTCATTGCTTGATAGCATTCAGGGTAGAGAAATTCCTGCTTATTTATTTTTGGATCTTTTCTTCCACTCACTGATTCTTGTCTTTCCCTCAGGACTTATGAAGAATAAATCCAGTTATTTGTAGGAAGTTATCTAGTTCTTAGTAGGAAGAGATTTGTGTTAATTTATGGTGGTAAAAAAATCAGAAGTCTGACAGTATCTTTATATTTTATTGAAATATAAAAGCTTTGTGTTTGTGAGAAAATTTGGATTTTTTTTTTTTTTTTTGCTGTTCCAATATTAGAAGATCTCTTCTTTAGGCTAAATATTCAAGTACCTTTAACTATATCTATAGTATTTAGTTTCCAAGTCACTGAAGTTTGTTGCTCTTCTCCATGCTGTTTTCAGTTTTTCAGCATCCTTCTTGAATTGTCCCAATCAGAACTTGACACAGTATTCTAGATGTAGTCTGAAAAGTTTAGCATAGAGGAGAATCTCACTTCTTATGATCTTGACTTATTGCTCTATTGATATGGTACAAAATTGCATTGGATCTGTTGGCAGCTGCAGCACACTGTTGGTTTATACAGTATTTAATCTGTGGTCTACCAAGATGCCAATAATATTTCCAAGCCAGGTTTTTTACTTTTTCTGTATACAGGTAGTCCTTGACTTACAGCCACAATTGTTGCTAAGCAAGACAGTTGCTAACCGAGTTTTGCCCCATTTTACAACCTTTCTTGCCACAGTTGTTAAGTGAATTACTGCAGGTGTTAAATTAGTAACACATTTATTAAGTGAATCTGGCTTCCCCATTGACTTTGCTTGTCAGAAGGTCATAAAAATGGATCATGTGACCTGGGACACAGTAACCATCACAAATATGAGTCAGTTGCTGAATTTTGATCACATGACTGTGAGGATGCTGCAATGGTTTTAAATGTGAAAAACAGTCATAGGTCACCTTTCAGTGTTGTTGTAACTTCAAACATTCACTAAATGAAGTGTTGTAAGTCGAGGACTACCTGTATAGAAGATGAGCAACAAAGATATTCAGGGGACTGAAGGCTAAAACATATAAGGAACAATTGCTGTAATTGTGTATGTCTAGTTTAATGAAGAGAAGGATGAGGGGGGACATGATAGCAGTGTTCCAATATCTCAGGGATTACCACAAAAAAGAGGGAGTAAAGTTATTCTCCAAAGCACCTGAAGGCAGGACAAGAAGGAACAGATGGAAACTAACCAAAGAGAGAAGCAACCTAGAACTAAGGAGAAATTTTCTGACAGTTAGAACAATTAATCAATGGGACAACTTCCCTCCAGAAGCTGTGAATGTTCCAACACTGGAAGTTTTAAAGAAGAGACTGGACAGCCATTTGTCTGAAATGGTATAGGGTTTCCTGCCTGAGCAGGGGGTTGAACTAGATGACCTCCCAAGTCCCTAATCTAGTCAATTTGTTGCCCTAACCCAACCCAAGTAACATTTGTCTGGCATGATCTGCTTTTAATAAACAACCCTTTTCTTGGATTTTTGCAGCTATCGATATTATTCAGCTGTAATTTTCTGGGTCCATTATTCCACAGTCAAGGGGAAAAAATGGAACAATATTAGATGTTTTATGATCTTCTGTCACTTTTGCTTTACTCAGGAGTTCCCAAAGAAAAGTCAGTAGTTCTGAGATCACATCTATCAATTCCCTCGTTTACAAGCCATCCAGATAGAAAGGCTTAATTTCATTCTAAGCAGTTAAGTATTCTCTTACCAACCTCTTTATTAAATACTGTTTTGAATTCTGTTTCTCTTCTATCCCATGGTGTGACCTGATGCTTTCATTGAATCAAGAATATTGTGGGAAATTTCATAATAATTTATCTTGATGGGTGAATATGGATTTTCTACTTATTAAAGGGTTGTGCAGTGAGCATAATTAATATAAAATAGGAATTAAACAATTCAGTCTTCTGCCTCTTGTTCATCATCACTTGATCATATTTGCCAACTCCCAGAGAACTAATTTTCTCTCTGCAGTTACAAGAATACAGAAAATTGAACATTATATGATAAAGAAGGAACCCATGTGCCAGCCTTGTGAGGTAGTCCAGACAGAAACCACACCCAGAATATTAATTCTAACTTTATTGTAAGGTTACATTAACAGAATCTTCCAAGTCTGAAAGTGCATATTTCCTCCTTTGCCTTTACATTCTAAGAAATTAGGGAGGTCCTTTCTGAGATGTTTACTGTACCCTCATTCCTTTTATGGCAGGGCTGGGGAACTATTTATAACCTGTGGACTTCAACTCCCAGAATTCCTGAGCCAGCCATGAGAAGTGGAAAAGAAATATGAAATATTTGATAGATTGAAATATAGGTCAATTATATTTGTTGAGACTAATGAATGTTAAAAGATGTTAATGGTACCTGATCAGCCATTTACTTTATTAGCTGAATTGCTGGTTAATAGCCCATCATGATCATTTAATGCTTTGCCTCTAGGAGGTTTTGATTAGTGGATAGCTGAGAATTATCCTGCATTTTACCATGAAATATGCATCAGAATATCGAGCAAGGTAAAATGTTTGGGAGGCAGATGAATATGTACATGGGAAAAAAAACTATAGTGCTAGATTCATAGAGTATGAAAGCTATAAATTGATTAAAGATTGAAATAATCTTGATAACAAAGAACCCCTATTTGGAACATTTTATGAGCAAAGTGTTTGGATAGTAATAGATTTTATTGCTTTGTAGAAGTGTTTATTGCTTATCTTTACAATATAAATTCCATGCAAAAGGGACAGTTGATAGTTTGGTAAGAATTACTATAGGGGAAGATTCTTTTGTCTAATTAAAGCTGTGCAAAGCTTCAACAATAAAAGAGTTCACATGAAGCATCTAGATGGAGAGAAATATGCCAACACTTTCTAAGCCATATAGGGCAATCCTTGTTTAATGACTGCCATGTTTAGTGATCTTTTAAAGGTAATTTGATTACCAATCTTTCATTTATGACCATCGCAGCATCTCAGTAGTTGCATTTGGTTGCTTCAGCACTGGCAGGCACTTATAACCATTGCAGCATCCCACATGATCAACCTTTTGTGTGCTTCTCAACTGTCAAGCCCCCAAGGGCTTGGCATACATATGGGGATGAGGGAGCACGATGGGCACACCCCCAAGACGCAGAGACGCAGAGGGACCAGCAGCCCCAACCAAGGACTACGCCAGGCATGGACCCGGGGCTGCGCGTCTTCCCGACTCGCCGCCCGGTGCTGCCATGCCGGTCTGGACGGCTGTAAGCCTACTTCTGGATTCTGGCCCCTCCGACCACCACCCGCCGCCGGAGCACGCCTACCAGCTGCTACAGGGGCGTGCCAACTCCCAGCACGCCGAATTCCAGTTGACGCCGGCAGGCTGGGGAAATGCCGGTGCACAAACACAGCAGCCCAGCAAGACAGTGTGTGACAAAAGAGAACGGAGCGGGCAAGATCAAAGGACCGTACCGGCGTGCCCAGGGTGGACTGGGGGTGGGGAATACTTACTGGACGAGAGGAATCCCAGCTGGGGAAAGGCGAATGACGGAAATAACACACAAGGACCGGGCGACCGAGCAGGGAAATGCGGAGGCAGGATAGCGTCGGGGAAAGGAAGGGCACAGGGGGAGGGTGGGGCATTTATTGAAGTTAGGCGGATGTCGGTTTGGGGCCAGAGGCGGGGACACAGGGTGTGGCACACAGTTATAGAGCACCGAAGAACTACCGATTCCAGTGCTGACTTCATTTCATCCTCGGAAATAAAGTTGATGAGTTCGTTGTATACCGGCGTTCCAGTGCATTCTTTTCTCTCGTGGACGACGGCGGATACTCCTGACATCAACTAGTTTCTGATAAGTAGAGTCAATGTTGAAGCCAACAATAAAATCAAAGTCATCAATCAAGAAAACAAAGTGGCTTCTTCACACTTGTTTTCTAAATGAGATAGACAGCTGAAACTGAAGTGGCAAAGAGAAGGAAATGTTGCACACTCCTATTTCTAATAATATGCTTTTATGTTTATATATCATATTTTTGTTGTTGAAAAGCAGGAACTAGAAGAAATAATGCACAGTAGTAACATGAATTCAAAGGCTGTAAGCACAAAGAAGAAAGTTGCATTGGGATCATATGCTATAAGGGAATAAGGGAATAATGAGTAAAGTAGAGGTAATCTGAGATTAGAGGACTCAGAAGAGTAGTTTTGGGTTTTTAGGTATAGATATGTATTCTCATGGGGGAATCGTGCCAGTTTTATTTGTTACAGCTAATGCAACATTATATTCTGGCAACCAAAACAGAAATGAAGACTGGGCAACATGGGTCAGAAAGGAATTATTAATTTCATATATTCATTTGACCTATACTAGCTACATATTTCTACCCACCCAGCATTTATTAAAACACTGGATGAAGTGGCAAAGTTGTGATAAAGTTCTATAAGCCATTATATTATATCCATTAATCCATTATAATCAGTCACTCAAAGATCTTACACTTTTTGCCATCTTTTTAATATGAGAGAAGAGAAAGTTGTCAGTTTCAAAGGGATTAAAATTTCACACAAGATTGGTAGGAGGCTAAGGTACAAGGAAGTGCAGGATTGAAACTCTGAGGTATAAAGGCTTAAGGAACGCCGCTGAAAAGGCAATGGACTGAAACATAAAGCACTTCAATAGTTTTCTGCCAACTAATTGCTTAAGAGGGGATATACTCATCAGCTACATATTATACTTATGCATTGCCAAAGTCTCATTTAATCATTGCTAAGGATATCATTTAGAATGAAGTGTGTCATTATGTAAGCTAAACCAAATTTTCCCATTGGATTTCTGAATGCAAATATTTTTCAACTGAGAGCATTTATTAGACTCCCATTATGTTAAACCATGAAATGTTAAAAGTACTTAATTATAACAGTGCACATTCTCTTTGCTCAAGTCTATCCTTAAATGAATCTTTCTCATGGATTAAACTGAAGCCATCTTTTCTATAGGATCCCAGAAAAGGAGGGGGGGATTGTGATGGAGCTGGCAAATTTGCTCATTTGTATTCTTCACACTCATGTTATGGCCTCCTTTTGAGAAATCCTAACAAGGCTAGTTTGTTTCCTGAATAACTAAAAATTCAAATGCACCATAAGGTGTATAAGAAATGCTGAGCGACATTCTAGACAGTTATTATGGAAAAGAAATTGTTCCACTGATTACACAACAAATTTGAATTAAATCTTACAAGAGCCAGCTAGAACAGAGTTCAAGAGATGTTTAATATTGTGAATTCTTGAGAAGCAAACATTTCAGACAAGTGCCTAACTTTTAAATTAGTAAACAACCAGTTCCAATGATAATTTGTCATGGTATGTGTTGTGTCTTGAGCCTGGTGAGGAAATTCAGCAGGCCCAGAATTGTTGCAAATGGTCCCGGGCATTCTAAGAGCGGCACCAGCCTTGTGTGCATGCACAAGGCGTGAAGGAAGAAGAACTCTTATTGGTTCACTCTGTCCGGGGTTCAAGCCCTATAAAAAGGCCTGCGTGCCTTTTGGTTTTTGCTTGGAGTTGGAGTAGGAGAATAAAGTCACCATGTGTCTTCACCATTCGCATGCGAATGGAGAACACAATACTGGTGACAAAGGTGGGATCCTTTGGAAGCTAAAGAAAAAGATCTAAGGACTTAACCAGGAAGTCGTGAAGAGGGGAAGACGGCATCTGAATCAGCGTCCCAGCCTGCCAGTATATGTCGCTGGAGGGTGAGCTCAGCTTAAAGGACCCTTTCCTCAAACAGCAGCTTGTAGAGGAAGCAAGTGGTGAAGATCGTAAACTTTACGATGTCAAAGATTGGCCGCTTGACTGATTTCGATGTCTCCCACCCAGAGAGATGGAATTCCTACGTAGCATGGGTGGAGAATTACTTCAGAGTAAATCAGATTAGAGAAGATAGCCTGAAGGGAGCAACTCTTTTGTGTGCCTGTGGACAAGAAGCTTTTGACATCGCAGAAAATCTGGTGGCCCCTACACCTCTGGAGTCAGTAGCATATGCTGACATGAAGAAAATGTTGAAGGAACACTTCCAGCCGAAGTTATCTGTCATTGCTTGGAGGCACATGTTCGAGCGGAGAGACCAGAGGCCGGGTGAATCTGCTTCGGACTTTATTGCGGCCTTAAGGCAAGCAGCCAGACCTTGTGAGTTCAAGGATCTGGAAGAGAGGCTTTGTCTGTGGCTTAAGGAGCAGAAATTTACAACAAAAGATTTTTGCAAAGGAAGATGTCTCCTTCCAAGATGCGTTGCAAGAGGTGGCAGCTGAGGAAGCAGCAGGTAGGGCTGTGAAGGCCTTGCACCTCGCCAGGAATCCTCCAGCTACCGTCCATCAAGAGGATGCTCGAGAAGGATCAGAAGTGGATCCTGAAGAGGAGATTGACAGACTTCACCAGCCAGCTGAGAGGAGGCAGAAGGGACATCCGGTCAAGGCCCCAGCATCTCTTCAAAGCTTCGGGTGCGGAGGACGCCACAAGCGAGCTGACTGCAGGTTTCGCTCCGCCATCTGCAGGGCATATGGCAGGCAGGGCCACATTGCATCCATCTGTTTGGGTCACCAGAAGGTTCAAACTCGGGAAGAATTGCTTCAGAAAGGTACCAGGGTCACCAGCCAAAACAGGGTGGGTTTCTGCGCATCGTGCAGGAGCATTCTAAGAACAGGGGCACACAAGCCCCTTAAGAAGAAGCTTTCCCTTAACATAAGGTTGCAAGGGGTTTCCTTACTAATGGAGTTGGACACAGGGTCCGCTCTTTCCATTATTTCAATTAATACCTTTAAAAGGATTTGCAGCAGTAGTGGCCTTTGAATTAAACTCAGGCCATCGAATCTAATACTCACTGACTTTCAAAATTCTATGGTATGTGTTAAGGAGGAGGCCACCCTTAGGGTACAGTATAAGGATTTTGAAGGTTCCCTACATGTGGTGGT
This sequence comes from Crotalus tigris, assembly GCF_016545835.1. Classification (NCBI taxonomy): domain Eukaryota; kingdom Metazoa; phylum Chordata; class Lepidosauria; order Squamata; family Viperidae; genus Crotalus; species Crotalus tigris. The sequence goes on from NW_024096970.1 coordinate 15,023,778, forward strand.
TGTTGTGGGTGATCGTACGAGTCTTTTTTTTTTTTTATTAAAGAGTTTTATAAATTTTACAAAAAATAAAAAAAAATACAAAAACAAAAAACAACATATACAAATAAAAAACAAACATTACCCAACAAAACCCCCCTTCCCCCGCCCCTACCCAAACCCCCCCTTCCCCCCCCAGGACCTCCCAGAGGAGAATATAGGCTTAATTAAAGAAAAAGTTAAAAAAAATTATAAAAAAAGAATATAAAATAGAATATATATATATATATATAAAGTTAAAAATTATGAAAAAACTATATAATATTTTTATATCAAATTTAAATTGTATGAATTTTATCCATTTATCCCAAACAGCAAGAAATTTCTCTTGCGTTTGTCCCTTTAAGAAAGCCGAAATCTTTGCCATTTCCGCCAAATGAGACACTTTAAGAAACCATTCCTGCAATGTAGGCAAAGATTCCTTCTTCCAATATTGTCCTACTAACAGCCTCGCAGCTGTTATCAAGTTTAACATCAATATAACCTCCTTTGTGTCACAATCAGTAACTATACCTAACAAAAATAATTGTGGAGTAAATTTTACCCTCCTTTTAAAAATTCTCTGGATATTCCACCATATCTTAATCCAGAATGCTTTTATCTCTCTGCACGACCACCAATATGATAATAAGTAGCATCCATACAACCACATCTCCAACATTTAGGTTGTAAGTCAGGGTACATAAAAGACATTTTTTGTGGATCAAGGTGCCATCTATAAAACATTTTATAAAAATTCTCCCTTAAGTTCTGTGCTTGTGTAAATTTGACATTTCTCACCCAAATAATTTCCCAGGTGTCCAATGGAACTGGCTCACCAAAATTCTGCGCCCATCTAATCATACAATCTTTAATTAGTTCCGTTTCTGAATCCAATTCAACTAAAACCCCATAGATCCTCTTAATGTGGGTTTGTCTTTGATCCTTCACTTGCTTAATAAGATTTTCATCTTCTCTGTAAAAACCCACCTTACAGTCCATCTTCCATCTATCTAATAATTGCCTATATTGGAACCAAGAATAAATAATATTTTCTTGTGCTAACTCTTCCCGTAATTTTAACTGCCAGTTTTGTCCATCCCATTTAAGTAACTGTCTATAGGACACCATATCCATTTTAACCCCTCTTTTTATTCCTTCTATTGCATGCCAAGGTACGGCCCATAATGGTACTTTAAAATCACTTTTGTAATATTTTCTCCAAACCCTAAGTAAAGAAATTCTTAAGATATGAGATTTAAAAGCCCAATCCATTTTTTTATTAAATATTAAATAGGCATGCCAGCCAAAAAGTAAATTCCATCCCTCTAAGTGAAGTATATCAGAATTTGTCAAATTTACCCAGTCACTAACTAATGTTAAAACCACCGCATCATAATATAATTTCAAATTCGGCACCTTGAGTCCTCCCCTCTCACGGAAATCTTGCATAATTTTAAATTTAACCCTTGGCTTTTTCCCTGCCCAAATAAATTTATTAAAGCCTTTCTGCCACTCAGTTAAATTGATCTCATTCTTCAAAATCGGTATCATTTGGAACAAAAAGAGAAACTTGGGTAGAATATTCATTTTTATCACTGCAATTCTTCCCATGAGGGATAATTGCAACTTTTCCAAATTCTTCAAGTCTCTCTGTACCCTAACCCACAACCTTTCATAATTATTTTTAAATAATTTTGCATTAGAAACAGATAGCATCACCCCCAAATATTTTACCTTATTAACAATTTCAAAACCCGTCAAGTTAACCAAAGTCTGCTTCTCCCGACTAATCATATTTTTAGGTAAAATTTTGTCTTATTAACATTAATCTTAAAACCCGAAACCAAACCATAATTATGAATCAGCTGTAATAATTTTACTACAGAATAAGTAGGTTGCGACAAAGTGATAACCAAGTCATCCGCAAAAGCTCTTAACTTATACTCTTTTTTATTAACTTCTATTCCTTTAATTTCCTGCGACTCTCGAATTTTGATCAACAGTATTTCCAGTGTTAAGACAAACAGCAACGGTGATAATGGGCAGCCCTGTCTAGTACCTTTCTCTATTGTAAAAACCTCTGACAAACCTCCATTAACGATAAGTTGTGCCGTTTGTTTTTGATATATTACCATAAGAGCTTGCAATATCTTTTCACCAAAATTCATCTCTTCCATTACTCTTAACATAAAATGCCAATTCAATTGATCAAAAGCTTTTTCAGCATCTAAAAATATCAGCCCTGCAGGAACTTGGTTGTTTTTGTCTAAATATTCTAATAAATTAATAATTTGTCTGACATTATTTTTCATATACCTTCCAGTTATGAACCCAGATTGATCTTTATGCACAAGGTGGTGCACAACCCTCATAAGCCTATTTACTAAGATTTTTACAAATATCTTGTAATCCACATTTAAAAGAGATATAGGCCTATAATTCTTAGGTAAAGTAAGATCTTGATCTTCCTTTGGAATCAATGATATAAAAGCAGTACGCCATGAGGGAGGAATCTCTTGACCCTGTAAAATGCCATTAAAAAGATCACCTAATGGTTGAGTCATCTCCTCCAGTAAGGCTTTATAATAAACAGCTGTTAACCCATCCGTACCCGGTGCTTTCCCTGGTTTCAATTGTTGAATTGCTAGCGAAATTTCCTCCTTAGTAATTAAACCATTAACTTCATGTTTCTGATCCTCTGTCAATTTAGGGAAACTAACCTCACTTAAGTATTTATTTATCTCTAAAATTTGCACATTAGTAGATTTATATAATTTTTGATAATAATCCAAAAAAGATTTCTTAATCAATTCCTTCTGAGAAACTAATTTACCCTTGTAATTTATTTTATCTATTGTTCTCTGTCTCTGTTTCTTTCTCAACTGATAAGCCAACCATCTCCCTGGCTTGTTAGCATTACAAAATGTGTTTTGTTTCATAAACAATAAATTGGTTGCAGCTTGATCTGCTAACAACATATTAAATTGTGTTCTTAACAACTTTAAAGATTCTTTAATACTTTCATCAGAAGGATTTAAAATCAAAGACTTTTCTTTTAATTTAATTTCATCTTCCAATTCTTTACGTTTCTGAATCTGTTTTTGCTTATAACAGTTATTCATTTTTATCAAAATCCCATGCATAAATGCTTTCCCTGCATCCCATACCATTGACATTGAAGTCCCCTTATACATATTCAAAACAAAGTAATCCTTTAAACACTCCTTTAGTTTCTGAACATTTTTTTCTTGTCTAAATAAATTCTCATTCACCCTCCAGGATCTTCTCTCCTCTTTTTCTTGAGTCAACTCCATCCAAACTGGACTATGATCCGTCAAAGACCTAGGGAAAATCTTGACATTCTTTACTCTATTATATAAGTCCGTTGTAATCAAAAAGAAGTCAATTCTTGAGAAGGATTGGTATCTATCTGAAAAGAAGGTAAAGTCTTTCTCCTCTTGATTACATTCCCGCCAATAGTCCCGTAATTCCCAGTCCTCTTTCATATCAAAAAAGGCTTTAGGTAATTTTGCCTGCTTAAAAAGAGGAGAAGAGCCTTTTTTGTCCCTTTGTACGTCTAAAACACCATTCCAATCCCCCATTAATACCACGGATCTGTAGTCCAGCAGATTTATTTTTTCATGTAAGAGTCTATAAAATTGTTCCTGTTGCTGATTTGGTGCATATAGTCCCACTATAAGTACTTTCTTACCATATAAGCCCAATTCAACCATCACATATCTCCCTTGGGGGTCAGACTCCACCAGACAAACTGGTAGATTTTGCTTAACATAGATAACAACTCCCCCCTTCTTCCAGGGAGCAGAAGATACGAAGTGAGATCCCAGACGGGCATTAACTAAATATTTCTGATCCTTAAGTAAAATATGAGTTTCCTGTAAGCAAATAACATCATTATTACGTTGCTTCAAATAATAAAAGATTTTTTTCCTTTTCTGAGGAGAATTCAATCCATTAACATTCCAGGTCAAAAACTTTGCCATCTCCCTTGGCCCGCAGCCTGGAGAAGACACCTTGGAGATCTGAAATTGCAACATGTGTTGCATGACTCTTGGGTCTTGCTCCTCCCACCGGCGGTGATACATTTCCAGGAGAAATCTCTTTGGCCTCTTTCTTACGTTGCTCCTTCTCTTTACGTTTATAAGCTGCACGAGTCATTCTCTGATCTTTAACCTCCATCTGGCGTTGCCATTCAGCTTGCAGCATCCCAGCAGAAACCGAACTTAATGCCTCAGACTGCTGCTCCGCCTCTTTGCCACTCAGGGATTTCTGAACAGGTAAAGTTGAGCCTGCACCTAGGACTGAAGTATAGAATTCTCTAGCTTTATCAACCGTATTCAATCTATAACGTGTCCCCGCATGGCTCAAAACAATACCCATCGGGATTTCCCATCTAAATGGCATCGATCTAGCTTTAAGCTCATTAGCTAAGAAAGCAAAATCTTTCCTGCTTCTTAAAATTTTTGATGGGATTTCCTTTAGTATAATGACATCTTGGGCAGCTATCTGAAATCTTTTATTATAAAAGGCTTGTATGATCTCATTACGCAGAGACTTCTTCGTAAAATAAATCACCACATCTCTAGGCAAATTCTTCTGCTTAGCAATCCAAGAGTTAAGCCTGTACACTTTTTCAACTTCTCTGCGTAATTCTTCTTTGTCCATGTCCAAAACCACAGCCAAATCAGTAAGAACCACCTCCATCAGATCTTGATTCATATCTTCCTTGAGGCCTCTAATCCTCAAAGCATATTCCATCTGCCTGTACTGAAACATCAGAATATCTTCTTGTGAAGTCTCCACCTTCCTTTCCACATCTTGAATTTTATCATCAAAGGAATCAACTTTATCTTCAACTTCCTCGAGTCTTGCATTCAGCTTAACCACCACTGTAGCCAAACCTGAGACTGCTGCAAGTATATCTTGTCGCAAAATATTATTGTTCTTTTCCAATTGATCCTTCATCCCACTTATCTCTTCTTTGAAGTCAGATTTAATTTCTGATTTAAGCTGTGTAGAAAGTTGCTTCATTTCCTCTCTCATTTGAGCTACAGCCTCTCCCATTATACCTCTCGCCTCTTGTGCTGAAAGTCCAGGCAAAGGAGGGGAGGGTGGTGGCTGTGCCGGTGGTGCATGTTTAAGTTGTTGTTGTGGTTGTGCAGTAGAAGCTATAGGAGAGGAAATCACCTTGGATGTTGTAGAAGGCGGCTGTCTCTTTGAAGCCATTTTAAATAACACAATTCTCACTTCCCTTTCCCCCCCCAAAAAAAATGAGGGGGAAAAAGAGAAAAATTTTACTTTTAAAAAGAGGCAGCAAAAACACTATAATCCTTGAAAATCCAGAGAAAAAAAAACCAAAAAGAAAAAGAAAATCAAAAAAGAGGATTCAATACCAAAAGCAAAAGTAAAGTCCAGTCCTTAACAGGAGAAAGTGAAACAGGAGAAAGTGAAACAAAAGACAAGGAAAAAAAAACTCCGTCACTTTCAAAACGCCATCTTAATTCCTTCTCCACAATAATAAAAAAAAAAAAAGGAGAAATAGTCAGAACTAAATAAAAAAAAATAAACACCTAAATTATATAAGAAAAAATCCTTTAAACTGCTCTGTCCGTTTTTTAGGAATTACTCACCAACTCTCTATAAGCACGGAGATAGAAGCGGCAGTTTCTTTTGCTTCCTAGGAAGCAAAAACAGCTGGGAGGCGGAGACAGCAAGAGCTCCGAGGGAACACTCCTTTCACCCCCTCTAGGATTCAATCCAGAGAGGGTTCAGGGGTTCTACCTCTACTCTTGCACTCTCTGTCCCTTCCCTTTGCCCGGGAAGGGAGTTCCGAGCCGCGGACCAGCTGATGCACGCTGTGCTCCGCGGCTCTGACACTTTCCCAGCTGGACGGCTAAAAGATAGCCGCCATCGCTGTCGCTCCGTACCGGAAGTCCCCCGTACGAGTCTTATTGGACTTGATTGGTTTGAGGCTCTTGGAATCCAGGCAACTGGGCTCTCACAGCTTGCAAATGCTGAGCCTAGAAGAGGTTTGCGAGGAGTTTGCAGATGTGTTTAGTTCAGAGCTAGGATCCTACAAGGGGCCTCCCATTTTGCTACGGTTAGACCCAACCATCACACCCATCAGGGTTAAGCCTAGGAGGGTACCTTTTGTCCTCAAAGGTAAGATAGATGCTGAACTGGACAAATTGCTCCAGCAGGGCATTTTAGAACCTTTGGATTCTAGCCCATGGGAAACTCCCATAGTAACTCCTATAATGGCTAATGGGGAAATACATATATGTGCAGATTACAAGTACACTAAATAAGGTGTTGCAACAGCACGCTTATCCAGTCCCTGTTGTAAGCCACATCCTGGCCTCCCTCAAGGGGGGGACTCATTTTTGCGAAGCTTGACCTGGCACAGGCCTATCAACAGCTACCTGTTGATGAGGCAGCTGCAGAGGCCCAGACTATTGTAACTCACAGGGGGGGACTTCAAGGTCAAGAGACTGCAATTTGGGGTCAATGTAGCCCCTGGCATATTTCAGAGTGTCATGGAGAGCACACTTCGAGGTATTCCTGGGGTCTGTCCCTACTTCGATGACGTCCTCATTGCTAGGGAGTCATTTCAAAATTTAGCAGAAAGATTAAGAGCTGTCTTGCTTCGTTTTCGAAAAGCAGGCCTTAAGCTAAAGCAAGATAAATGCAAGATAGGACTCACTTCCACTGGCTTAGATTTCAGGATTGATTCCCAAGGCATTCACCCTGCTGAAGCTAAACTACAAGCTATTCAACAGGCCCCAAGCCCTAAGTCCAAGAGTGAGCTGCAAGCCTTCTTGGGGCTCTTAAATTTTTACCATGCATTTCTCCCACACAAAGCTGCAGTGGCAGAGCATAGGCTCTTAGAAAAGCAGGCTCCTGGCCGTGGACTAAAGTCCATGACAAGAGCTTCAATGAGGTTAAGGCCTTGCTCACTTCTAATACTGTTTTAGCACATTTCAATGAGCAACTGCCTGTTTGCATCGCATGTGATGCATCTCCTTATGGGGTGGGAGCAGTACTTAGCCATCTGAAGGCTGATGGGACACAAGTCCCTGTGGCCTATTATTCAAAGACTCTGTCATCTGCAGAGTGGAATTACGCTCAAATTGACAGAGAAGCCATGGCATAGTGGCTGGCATAAAGAAATTTCATAATTTTTTATATGGCCACCATTTCACAGTCTACACAGACCATAAGCCTCTGTTAGGGTTGTTTACTACTAACAAATAGACACCACATATCATTTTTCCTGTGATGGTCCATTTTCCTGTCAGCATATGACTACACTCTAGTTCACAAACCTGGAAAAGAAATGGCCATGCAGATGGCCTGAGCAGATTGCCTTCAACTCAGGTAGAAGCAGACCCTGCTCCTGCCATAAATATTCTTTCCATTCAGGAGTTGCCTGAATCTCCCCTCAATGCTAGGGACGTGGCTGCTGAAACTGCCACTGATCACATGCTTACATGCGTGCTGACATGGGTGTTGTCAGGATGGCCTGACTCATGTCCAGATGTGACATTTCAAAGTTTTTGGCAAAGGAGACATGCACTGTCTACCTTTAGTGGGTGCCTTTTACAGGGTAGCAGGGTAGTCATCCCAGCCTCATTGAGGTCTAGAATCTTGATCTCTGTGCATGAGGGACATCCTGGGATAGTCAGGATGAAAGCTCTTGCGCGCAACCATCTTTGGTGGCCAGGGCTTGATAAAGCCATCGAGGCCCAGGTGCATGGGTGCCAAGTGTGCCAACAGTCTTGGCCTGAAATGCCTCAGGCCCTAGTACATAGGTGGGAGGAAACTCAAACCCCATGGTCTAGGGTGCATATAGATTGTGCTGGGCCCTTTCAGGGGCAATTCTTCCTGGTTTTCATTGATAACCATTCTAAGTGGCTAGAGGTTGTTCCTGTTTCCTCCACTACTACTGCCAGGACCATCCAGGTGTTGAGAGGAATTTTTGCATCACATAGTCTTCCAGATGTACTGGTTTCTGATAATGGCCCTCAATTTACGTCTTCTGAGTTCCAGGCTTTTCTTCAGGCCAACATGATCCAGCATGCACCATCAGCTCCCTTCCATCCATCCTCCAATGGACTGGCAGAGGGAATGGTGAGCACCACCAAATATGCCCTCAAGAAACTGACTTACGGTAACTGGCATAACAGGTTAGTTGACTTTCTTCTTGCACACTGCACCACACCTTGCATGATCACAGGGAAGAGCCCAGCTGAACTCCGCTGGTGTCGCAGACTCATTACTAAATTGGACAGATTGCACCCAGACCGGGTGGCTTCACAGGTGTTGCATCCGCGGGCACCAAGGAGACTACAGTTGGGTAATCCGGTCTGGGCTAGGAACTACATGCCTGGTCATCTGTGGGTTCCTGCTGTCATCTGTAAGATCTCTGGACTTCTATCATACGAAGTGACCTTGGGAGATGGCCACGTCCTGCGGCATCACATCAATCAACTGCGTTGGCTGTTGTCCCCTGTGGATTCCGCCACTGCCTCTGCTCTCGGGGGAGAGGGGTCTCAGGAATTAAGTTGCACTTCAGGTCAACCTCCTGAGACACAATCTCACACTTCAGGTCAACCTTATGAGACACAATCTCACTGTTCCTGGGACGTACCTCAGGTCGCTAGGGATTTCCCAGGGGAGGTACAAGGACATTCTCAGAGTTCAGCTATTGCACCGAACAGGGAGTCATGCATATCCGCAAGATCTCCAAACAGGAATTCACCGGAGGCGGGGTTTGCCATTGAGGCAGCTCCTGACTCTGGCACCTCGGCCACAGGGGACTGGGAGTATTGGGGCACACCTGAAATGCAGGTCATGTCCAAGATTGGTTGCGGGCTCGAAGGACTAAGTTCCCTGGAGCCATCCAGAGTAGTTGGGGAATCCTCAGCCAATTCAGAGGGTTGGGGAATTTCAGCTGTTCTCACAGAGCCTGGGGAGAGCTCTGGCAATTCTGCTGGCACACCTCACCAGGGGTCACCTGCAAAACTTATGCATAAAAGTCCTGGTCTAGCAAGCCCAACAGTCGGGCTGGTAGGCCAGGAGCCCTTAAGAACAAGTCCTGGTCTGCCTAGCCGGGCAGGTGAGCTGACAGACCAGGCACCCTCTCTAACTTTGCATAAATCACAATGGGCTAAGGCCCCTCCTAAGCATCTAGGTGAATATGTGAGGTTCTTGTCAATACAAGGGACTTACAGGTCTAGGTTGAGGAGATGGGACCTTTGTGAGGTAGAAGATAGACACGCAAAATCCACATTAGAGAGTGGTTGGTTGGCTAACTCTGTTAGTAGAAGAAGGGTGTCTGCATGTGAGCAGGCTATTATTTTCTTTTAATTTATTTTATTATGATTGTAAAGAAAGTGGAATTGTGTGTGTTCTATCCAGGGGGGAGGGGTGTTGTGTCCTGGGCCTGGTGAGGAAACTCAGCAGGCCCAGAATTGTTGCAAATGGTCCCGGGCATTCTAAAAGCTGCCCGGGACCAGACAGAGCAGTGCCAGCCTTGTGCGCATGTGCAAGGCATGAAGGCAGAAGAACTCTTATTGGTTCACTCTGTCTGGGGTTCAAGCCCTATAAAAAGGCCTGCCTTTTGCTTTTTGCTTGGAGTTTGAATAGGAGAATAAAGCATTGATTAGTTGTCACCATGTGTCTTCATCATTCACATGTGAACGGAGAACCCAACAGCATGTGAGATCATTTCATATTTGTTACTGAATTTTTCTTGGTCTTTGAAACAAGCCTATTTTTGAAAAAGCAGCAGAAAGCATGAGCTATAAAAGGATTAGGCTGGTTATATAAAGCATAGACCGTGTAAGTCTTTTTCTGTTCCATTTCTTTCTCTTCTTATTTCTGTCCATTCACTAGGTTTTTCCACTCTGATCTTATTTTCTTATCCAAATTATATGTCTTTTTCTCAAATAGGCTCCAAACCATCTTTCACCTACATTTTCCCCTCCCTTTTCAGAGCTTGTTCTGCAATCATCTGCAAGCACACTTGGAAATAATTGTTGACTTCAACAGGTCAACTTTCCAAATAAGGATATACAGAATTAGACAGTAAATTTATAAGGAACGAGGCAGAAGTTATTTATTTTGAGGTTAAATAATTTCAGAAACTTTTCCTGTCTTTTGGTTTTTTTGGTTTCCCATTCCTATTTAAAACACTCTCCAATTTTCTTCTTTTGATCCAGTCTTCTCTACTGCAGATCTTTCATCAAAACATTTCGAAAAGGAAATGGGACACAACCATGAGAGCTTTGTCATTTTTGTATGCAAAGAGAACCAACAATTAAAGAATAGAGGAAGCAATTATAGAGAAAGAGAAGAAAATAAATATTAAAAGAGAAGATATGTGTTGTTACATTACATTATCTGTTCAAAAAGCCCAACACCATCCCATTTGTGGATGGCTGCCTATATTAATTCAGAGAAGATGCATTACACATGTTCATGAGCTCCCTTGCTTGATACATTTATATTAGTCTCCCTTCCATCCAGGACTGCTTTCTGATTGCAAGGCTAAAGATTCAGGTGACAGAGATGGACTCATCATGACCTCTGTGGTGCTCCCAATGGAATTAAAACAGTCTGTCCAGTTTTCAAGTTGATTCACCAATCCAAGCAAATTCCATTTTAGTACAGAAACTTTGGACAAATATTTGAAGACTTCTACTTTCTGAAGTACCTGATGACCATCAGGTATACTACTGTGGGCAAGAATCCCTCAGAAGAAATGGAGTAGCCTTCATAGTCAATAAAAGAATAGGAAAAGCAATACTGGGATACAATCCCCCAAATGACAGAATGATCTCAATTCGAATCCAAGGCAAACCATTCAATATCACAGTAGTCAAATCTATGCCCCAACCACTGGTGCTGAAGAGGATGAAATTGACTGGTTCTATGAAGCCCTACAGCACCTTATAGAATTAACACCAAAAAATGATGTCCTTATCATCATGGGGGATTGGAATGCTAAGGTAGGAAGCCAAAAGATAACCGGAATAACAGGCAAGTTTGGCCTTGGAGTACAAAATGAAGCAGGGCACAGGCTAATAGAATTTTGTCAAGAGAATACGATGGTCATAACAAACACTCTTTTCCAACAACCCAAGAGACGGCTCTACACATGGACATCACCAGACGGTCAACATAGAAATCAGACTGACTATGTGCTCTGCAGCCAAAGATGGAGAAGCTCTATACAGTCAGTAAAAAAAAGACAAGACCAGGAGCTGACTGTGGCTCAGATCATGTTGCAAAATTTAGGCTTAAATTGAAAAAAGTAGGGAAAAGCACTAGGCCACTCAGGTATTAACTAAATCATATTCCTGATGAATATACAGTAGAGGTGACAAATAGATTTAAGGAATTAGATCTGATAGAGTGCCTGAAGAACTATGGATGGAAGTTCGCAACATTGTACAAGAGGTAGCAACTAAAACCATCCCAAAGAAAAAGAAATGCAAGAAAGCAAAATGGCTGTCTGAGGAGGCTTTGCAAATAGCTGAGGAAAGAAGGGAAGCAAAAGGCAAAGGAGAAAGAGAAAGATACACCCAATTGAATGCAGAATTCCAGAGAGTAGCTAGAAGAGATAAGATGCCTTCTTAAATGAACAGTGCAAAGAAATAGAAGAAAACAACAGAATAGGGAGGACCAGAGATCTCTTCAAGAAAATTGGAGATATGAAGGGAACATGCAAAGATGGGCATGATAAAGGACCAAAATGGCAGGGACCTAACAGAGGCAGAAGAGATTAAGAAGAGATGGCAAAACTACACAGAAGAACTATACAAGAATGAGCTTAACATCCCAGATAACCACAATGAGATGGTCATTGACCTCGAACCAGACATCCTAGAATGTGAAGTGAAATGGGCCTTAGAAAATCTGAGCAACAACAAAGCTAGTGGAGGTGACAGTATTCCAGCTGAGCTATTCAAAATCTTAAAAGACGATGCAGTAAAAGTGCTACACTCAATTTGCCAGCAAATTTGGAAAACTCAACAGTGGCCACAGGATTGGAAAAGGTCAGTTTACATTCCAATTCCCAAGAAAGGCAATGCCAAAGAATGTTCAAACTATCGCACCATTGCACTCATTTCACATGCTAGTAAAGTTATGCTTAAAATCCTACAAGCTAGACTCCAGCAGTATGTGGATCGAGAACTACCAGAAGTACAGGCAGGATTTCGAAGAGGCAGAGGAACTAGAGATCAAATTGCCAACATACGCTGGATCATGGAGAAAGCTAGGGAGTTCCAGAAAAACATCTACTTCTGCTTCATTGACTATGCAAAAGCCTTTGATTGTGTGGATCACAACAAATTGTGGCAAGTTCTTAAAGAGATGGGAGTACCAGACCATCTCATTTGTCTCTTGAGAAACCTATATGCGGGTCAAGAAGCAACAGTGAGAACCGAACACGGAACCACTGATTGGTTCAAAATTGGAAAAGGAGTCCGGCAAGGCTGTATACTGTCGCCCTGCGTATTTAACTTATATGCAGAGCACATCATGAGAAAGGCAGGGCTAGATGAAACAAAAGTTGGAATTAAGATTGGAGGGAGAAATATCAACAACCTAAGATATGCAGATGACACCACTCTAATGGCAGAAAGTGAAGAGGAAGTAAAGAGCCTCTTGATGCAGGTGAAGAAGGAGAGTGAAAAAGTTGGCTTGAAACTCAACATTAAGAAAACCAAAATCATGGCATTCGGCCCTCTCAATTCCTGGCAAATAGATGGGGAAGAAATGGAGGTAGTGACAGATTTTATTTTTCTGGGCTCCAAGATCACCTCAGATTGGGACTGCAGCCAAGAAATTAAAAGACGCTTGCTCCTGGGGAGGAAAGCTATGGCAAATCTAGACAGCATACTAAAAAGCAGAGACATCACCCTGCCAACAAAAGTGCGTATAGTCCAGGCCATGGTTTTCCCAGTTGCAATGTATGGCTCTGAAAGTTGGACCATAAGAAAGGCTGAGCGCAAAAGAATTGAGGCCTTTGAACTATGGTGCTGGAGAAGACTCCTGCGAGTCCCTTGGACTGCAAGGCGTTCAAACCGGTCAGTCCTAGAAGAGATCAATCCCAACTGCTCTTTAGAAGACCAGATCCTGAAGTTGAAACTCAAATACTTTGGCCACCTAATGAGAAGGAAGGACTCACTGGAGAAGAGCCTAATGCTGGGAAAGATTGAGGGCAATAGAAGAAGGGGACAACAGAGAATGAGATGGCTGGATGGAGTCACTGAAGCAGTAGGTGTGAATTTAAATGGATTCCAGAAGATGGTAGAGGACAGGAAGACCTGGAGGAACGTTGTCCATGGGGTCGCGATGGGTCGGACATGACTTTGCAATTAACAACAACAACAACAACAACTTTCTGAAGTTTCATAAACCAATTGTGTTGAACTTGGGCAACATTTCTTTTTCTAAAAGGGGAAAACTGGAAGTTATGGAAGTGTAATTTGGTTGGTCTGTTTGGGACATGGAGAATTATGGGCAGTGGGCATGGGATGCACTTAAAGTAGTGGTCTACTATGGTTGTTTGAAGCTGTCACATGTTTTTCATTCTAGGACACAAAAATAATAACTGTCAGTTAACCATAAAGGGATTGAATTGGCTAAATAAAATACCTGAAGCTTTGTTGGTCTTCAGAGAAAATGATGCTTTTTGAACAGATTATATTTGCACAAAGCATTTCTGGGTTAATACAAATTAATGCAGGTAATTATGAATCTTAGCTTTCTTTCAATACACAGCTCACCAAGCTTTCCCATGGTCCCTGTTATTATATTTTTCTCTCTAAAATAACTTCCACAGATGTTATTACTGTGGTTGAGAAGTGGAATATTAGATCAGTAGGCAGATCTCTCTTTCTCTCCTTCTCTCGGCTGTCAGAGGAAAACTTCTGAAATATTTGATAGATTTTTTTTGACACTAGATTTGCTTCTGTTTGGAGTGCAGATTTTACAGCCAAATTATGTTCATTTGAAGTAATTAGTCTGGTAATAAACAACTTTAATAATAACTTAAAATTGGTACTGGTGAACTTTTATACAAACATGAGCTACATATCCCACATTCAAACAGGTACAAACAATATTAAAAAGAAATATTTCCCTTTTTGGAATATATCCAGTAGGGATAGTCAAGGATTTTTATTTCTTTAAGAGAATAAAAAAAAACTTTAAAAAAAAACTTCACAGATTTGAATGGGAGCAAAATAGTGTATTCCATCAAGGTGGATTATTATCAAACATGGATTGATAGATTTAATAATGTGAAAGTATTTCCAATGAAAATGTGTAGAAAAAGAGGAAAATGCAATTGCAAAATTTAGGCAATGGAGCTGACAGAAAATATGCTGGTTTAAAGACATGCTAAACATTCTTCCAATTACTACCCTGCCTTAGCAATGAAGCAGAATAGCAGTTCTATCCTCACAAGAAGCAAAGGAGGAGAGAGACAGGGTGAAGAATGTTTCCTTCGGTGCCAGTATCTGGCACCAGAGATCTCTGATCACATTCACAATTTTTAATCTCCTTCCCGTCTCACAGGAGAAGCAAATTGTGATGGAAGTAGCTCTGTGGGCATCTTTACCATGGGGTTGCCATCTGCTTACCTCTTGCTTTTTTAGATAGCATCTCCCTAATGAAGCCATGGGGAGTTATAGCCACTTTCCTGCTTGTCCACACTGCAGTTTCAGAGTGCTACTTCTATATACTGTAGTACAGTTGGCCCATTGTGTGTTTTGCACTAAGCCAGTGTTCTCAACCTGTGGGTCGGGACCCCATTTGGGGTCGAACGACCATTTCACAGGGGTCGCCAAACAACGCAGTCCGCCATTTTTTTCCCCTTTTCCTTAGCTGTGCTACTCCCTTTTATTCTATTGGCTTTTGAAAGCCAATAGAATAGACTCTCTTGAATAGAGTCTAATTCTATTGGCTTTCAAAAGCCAATAGGAATTGTCCAGGCTGTCTCTGCCCTGCTGAGCCCGCCAAAAGTCCCATTCTGCAAACGGTGCTGCACCAGTTGAGTAGTCCTTGACTTACGACCGGTTGAGTAGTCCTCGACTTACGACCAGTTGGGGGTCGCGGCATTAAAAAGGTTGAGAACCACTGCACTAAGCACTATAAATGCAGTCTTCTAAAGGATGGGTAGATATCTGTATAAAATACCACTCAGTTACTTAGGCACAGCTGTCACTCCTTGGTGGGATGGGGTAGCTATGCCACATTGGAAAATGCTTCTGCAGGCAGCATCTCTTCAGTAAAGCACATAAGGGTAACTGCTGAGCTCTTCTTAGAAACAGCTCAATAGCCAGGTTTTTCCATGGCAAAGCTTCCTATGATTTTAATGCAGAACTGCTGGCTAAAGAGCTGCATCCACTCCACATGACATCCCTTTTGGGAATGGGAGTGGTAGCCCAAAAAGACCCACTTTCCTTCCTTCCTACTTTCCTTCTCCAGCCATCCAAAGATTGGCAAGGGAAATGGGTAAGATGACCTTTTGGAAGGGGATGGTCTGAGAGCCCTGACTCTCTCACTGTGAAAGAGCAAATGGCTCTATAAAACAGTGATCAGAAATTAGATGTTAGGAATGCCCACAAGAACCTCAGGTGGCTATAGAAACAGGGCAGGCCCTTTCCTCTAATCTAATCCCAGTTTGATGTGCATCAAATGGACCAGATGGTCAAGCTTGGCTAGAAGAAACTACAAAAACCCTCCTTAAACTGGAGCAGGAAGATGATTGCAGGCTGCCTTCTCTGCAGATGAGGACTGAATTGAACAGGACACGATCTGTTCACATTCAGAGAATCTCTTTGCTGAAACATCACTGGCTTGTAGTTAGCCAACCAGGGGGGAAATGCCATGTCACAGTGACAGGTTTTTAAATTTATTATATGATTCAGTCAAATATTTACATTTACATTTGAAGATGACTGAGTTTGATGCAGCAGTCTATGTATAGATTTTGAAAGTTTTATGTTTTCATGCCCATATTTGGTTTGAGGAAAGGACAAACCTGAAAAATACAAGAATTGAAATCTAAAAAATTACTTTTCATGTCTTGTATACCACAACAGAGTCTACTTATTTCCATAGGCATACATTTATAAAATGCACATTTGACCAGTGCTTAAACTTGCCTCTCATAATGAAATGCTGTTTCTTCTTGCTGCTTGTAAATTAAATTAATGTTTAGATTGCACGAGGAAAAAGCTTTGCATGGATTATATATCAAAGATTAACAAAATTAGATTGTGTTTAAATATGACATAATGCTTTTGCTGTTTTTGTGCAATGTAAAATTATCTCTCAAGTACTGTAGGAACACCAAACCAAAAATTAGTGAGTTATAAATAGAACCCAGGTTATTACCTGATTTGGTTAGAAAAGAAATACATAGTAATTCTTTCCAAATTTCATATATTATCCACTGTTGCTCAGAAGAGCAACATGCTAAAATTAAGCAACTTGATGTAAATCACATTCTAAGAAATATACTCTACTGCAGAGTCCCTGTGACTACTAATTTGGAGGTTTACAGGATATATAATCAGTGGGTATTTTAAGGCAAAAATCATAATAGTCAGTGACAGAATAGCAAAGAGGTCTACTGAATTTCAGTTGCAAATTACTATGCTAGTGTGATTATGTATTATTTCCTGTTTGATTCAACAAAGAGAACAATTTTACATAAATTCTCCCCTTGCATCTAACATTTAGAATTAGATTGTAACTTAGGGTCAGGTAGCATTTTGAAAATAATTTGGAAAAGGTGCTTTAAAGCATGCAGGAGCATGATTCTTATACTTGCCTACAGCTCTTTAAAGTAACCACAACCTCTCTTGGATTTGCACAGCTACATGATCCCAGAAAAAGTTGCATCTCCTTTAACAGTTATAGGCAGGCCCTAGGTTTGTGTAATCACATGTTCCAAAGCTTCTTAGAATGGATTCCAAAGTATTGCATAGTCTAATAGTTCTATCTTACAACCAGAGATAAAATATCCAGGTAAGAGGCAGAAGTTTTTTTCCCCAAGAATTGAAACTGGATCTTACAGGTCTGGAATTTCTATATTTTGGTAATACCATTTCTATCAATGAACTTTCAGATTTTTATTTTTATTTTTCTGTAAAAAATTTAATGGTTTTTTACAGTAACAGCCTTAGTGCCTGGTGAGCAGAGTGTTGTCTTGGTTCATAATTTATTTAGAAAAGAATATACAATTAATAATAATTAATAAAAATCAATAATAATTCATTTTTTATATTTCCATAATTAGTATATCAATTTATAATATATTTCCTTGATCTTCTCTTCACCCAGTAGTATTCTCCTTTTACAACATTAAACAAATATAATTTCTAATATTTGATATTTTCCATATTTAAATGCTTAAATAAAAAAAAAATCTTCTATAATTACACCAATAGTAGTGTCCATATGTAGCATTTTTTCTTATCAGCTTATGTTATTTTCGTAAAAGCTTATCTTATTTTCATAAATCTTGTTTAAGCTCAATTTCTCCATAATATTCAAACAATTCTTATCATATTTTTCCAGTATTTAACATCTAAATATCCAAATTTTCCATTTAAATATATCACCCCAGTATTTTCATCTTTCATATATTATAGAGATACTATACTACTTATCTATCGTAACATCTATTCATAACATCTTTCTAATCAATTTATATTTCACTTCTATTTGTGAAAATTAGTTAAATCAGTATATATCCTTTTTTTCGGAGTTCTTATGAAGCCTAATTTCCTCTCAATATTTCAATCATTCCTTAATTCTAAATCTTTTCAAACTTAATTTGTCTTTAAAATTCAAACTTTTCCTTCACTTACAACATCCTAACGTTTTTACATTTTGTATCTTATTGAAAAATATTATATTACTTATATCTCTTATCCGATTTATTCTAAAGTCCCTTTATGGCCAAAGTTATTTGTTTATTTACCAATATTCAAACAAGTGTTTACTCATATAATATTCCATCTGGTAGGGTGAATCCAGTCTCTTCAGCCCATCTCTAATCTTTTTCCTTTGCCAAATTGTTTTCCAAATTAATATTTTCAACTTGTCCAGTTCTTGATTTTTTGTAGTTATTGTTAGGAGTAGAGGATACATAGTAGATAGAATGTATGCTTTTTGTCTCCCAAACTATGATTGTCCTAGCAATGTCTATTTTGTTAAGTCTTCTTTCTTCTCAGGTTTCTTTTGACCTTCTAATGCATAAGGTATCTTTTCCATATTTATTATTGTATCCAAGTCTTGTAAGTTTTTTCTTGTTTGTATTAAGTTATAATTCCCTTCATTTTTAACTTACCAGTTGAATCATTTTTTTTTCTAGTTCATATTCTGTTGTCTGGATTGTTTCTTCATTCTTTACTATCATTTTTTGGATGATTTTTGATTGTAGATTGTAGAAGTATATTCACTTATAGTATCAAAGTTATATTTAATCTCCTTGTGGTTTAAGTCTATTGTAGTTTGTATCTGTTGTAGCATTGCATGAATTTCATCTTGGAAAGTATTTGGACTTCGGCTGCAGTAGCTTGCGCTAGACACTGGCATGTGGCTAGCCTTTCTCCTGTCAGGTTCGGAGGGCTTTCCCCGGATCAAATGATGCAATTGCCATTGCTTCATGATCAATAGGACACCCCTCCTTCATGGTCACCTCTCCAGGGTGACTTCAGACCCATCTAGGGTCCCCCTGGCAAGGCGAAATTAGCAGTGGGGAGCAGCGATCTGTTCTTGTGCAGCCATGCACTACAGCGCAAACTGGAAGTCCCCAGATTTTTATTTTTATTTACAACATTCCACATTTACATGAAAAAACATATTATATAAGCTTCCCAATCTGCATTATTTTCATCAAGCTGTCTGTGTATTCTGGATGACAGAGAGTGTGGGGCAGTGGGGGAGACATAAGGCTGGATGTAGCATCACAATCTAAGCCATGTATGTGTGTTGTCACATGCATATAAAAAAGAGATGAGTTTGGATGACAATGTGACAACTGACATTTTGCTTGTTTTGACACACACCCAAATACACACACAAATGCTGCATTCTGGAGGCTGAATTTGAGGTGCCAGATTGGGAGGGGTTGTTTTACTCTTGCAAGTGAATCCTGATAATTACAGCATTTTTATGAATTTTTATGATTTCTTAACTGCATTTTATTTGCATTAAAAGTTCAGAAGAGGACTTCCGGTTCCGGGTTATGGCGTTCCTACTTATACGAAGAGACTTGTCTCCTCGTTGGCTAGCCTCCCTCCACCGGTAGACCCTTATGCACGTCTAAAGTCACCCTGGAGGGTCGAAGAGGCTTCTCACAGCTGCGGAGAAGCGGTGGCTCCTCCAGGTGACTGGGCCGACTCTGAGGACCGACAGAGAAGAAGATCGGCCAGTAAAATGGCCGACCACTTAGCCGCTAGTAACTGCAAGTCAAAGAACAACTAAGCTTGAAAAGCCACCGTGGTGAATCCAGGTGAGATCTTTTTTTTCCTCCTCTCTTTATGCATTTTTGCTTCTTTTTGCCTGTAAGAGCCCTCTTGGAACTATTTCCCTGGCTTGGAAAGGCAGCTTCTATATTTGGGAAGAAAGGTGAACAAAACAATAGAACAAAACTTCAAAGACTACATTTTTTTCTTTATATAAGTTTTGGGGTACTGGAAAAAAGTTTTTTTCCTAAGAATTCTACTATCAATCTATGCTGTTCTGCTTTTTTTTTTTAGTATTTCTTCCTCCACCTTTTCCTGAAAAAAAAATAGAAACAAGGGAAAAGAAAAAGATGTCTTATCTTACTGAGGACATCTACTGGTTAAAAGCTAATATTGTATTTGTTGTCTATCTGGAGAAGAGATGGTTTTGGCCTTTAAACTGTTCTTCAAGAGAAAGATAATTTGATGCAGCTGAACAATTTTTAAAATGGAGTTGCACTCACATTTAAATTGTAAACTTATTCTGGAAAAGATCTATGAGGCTAAAGAAGAAATATGTGCTACAATGAAAGAGTTTACTATAGAATTGAGCCAGAATCTCTCCTTTAAACTTCAAAATTAACTTTCAGACTACACCTGCTTCTTCTATAAAACAGATTACACAAGAAGATGATTTGACTGGGAATAAAGAGAAATAGATTTTGCCTTATAAGCAAGTCATTTATGGTGCTGAGGATCAGAAAAAGCAAAGACTGAGACTTGAAATGTTAAAGCAATGAGACTTTATGGTTAAGAGAGTCATAGGACCAATGCAGAGGCCAAGATGGTTCTCACTGATCCAAATGACACTACAAGCAATAAAGAGAGACTTATCAGCTGGAAGAAAAGCTCTGCTATGGACAACCTACTTGGCATAAGAAGAAACCCAGAATGATTGACTTCCGGTGGTTAGTGTCGATGATGACGGCTACATTGTAGCTGTCCTCCTGGGACAGCGTGAGAACCGCGGAATACAGCAGTCACCAGCTGTCCCGCGGCTCGAAATCTCCCTCCCAGGCGAAGGGAGGGGGGAGAGAACCACCCGAATAGAGGTAGAGCATCTCAAACCCCCCAGGGATTTTTTGGGGGGGTTAGAAAGAGAGCTCCCTCGGAGTTCAGGTTGCCTCCGCCTCCTAGCTGTCTTTGTTTCCTCTGGGAACAAAGTGAAACGCCGCTACCATCTCCGCATTTAAAGGGATAGGGTGAGTGATTTTTTTTAATGTAAAGCGGACAGAGCTGGATAAAGGATTTGACTTACTGAGTTTTATTTGCTTTTTAGTTTAGGTTGATCTTTTTCTTTTTGTTTTTTTTGTTGGTGTGGAGAGTGAAAGTAAAATGGCGATTTGAAAGTTTTTTTCGGGGAAAAAGAAAGTGAGTCAAACGGAATGTTATGGACTATATAGTTTTTTCTTTTTAAACTTTTTCCTCTTTTTCTGAAAGTGGTTTTGTGTTTTTGAAATATCTTTTAAACTTTCCTTTGTTTTTTTTAATTCTTTGAGCATTTTTTTTATAAAGTGGAAATAAGAAAAAAAATTTTTTTTAAAAAAAATGGCTTCAAAAAGGCAAGCAGCTTCTATAGTTCCTAAGGTGGCTTCTTCTCCTGCGATTTTACTGGTACAACAACCTAAAGCTACACCACCATCTTCTCCTCCTCTGCCAGTAATATCTGTACAAAATATGAAAGATATAATGGGAAATGCAGTAACTCAAATCAGAGGGGAAATGAAGGAGCTTCTAGATCAGAATAAAACTGAAATTAGAGGGGAAGTGAAGAATCTGTTGGAGCAGAATAACACTATTTTGAGGCAAGATATAGTTATGGCTCTATAAGGACTTGCTTCTGTGGTTGAGAAGCTTGATTCTAGAGTTGAAGAGGTTGCAGACAAGGTTGACATCTTGGAAGATAGGTTTGAAGGCATGGAAAAAAAGATGGAAATTTCACAGGATGATATTGTTATGTCTCAGTACAGAGAAATGGAATATGCCTTAAGAATTAGGGGCCTGAAAGAAGATATGCAGCAAGATCTGAGAGAGATTGTGGTAAATGACTTTGCTGTTATTTTGAATAGGGAGAAAGAGGAAATACGCAGAGAGGTTGAAAAATTATTTAGAGTTAATTCCTGGATTGCAAAACAGAGAAATTTACCAAGAGATGTGGTGGTTTATTTTGGAAAGAGATCTCTGCACAATGAAATCATACAAGCCTTTTATAATAAGAGATTCCAGATTGCTGCTCAAGATGTTATTATTTTAAAGGAGATCCCATCTAAAATTCTAAGAAAGAGAAAAGATTTTGCTTTCTTATCTAATGAACTTAAAAAAAGAATGATGCCATTCAGATGGGAGATTCCGATGGGTATTGTTCTGAGCCATGCAGGGACGCGTTATAGACTTAATACAGTCACTAAAGCAAAGGAGTTTTACAGTTCGGTCCTGGGAGC
Organism: Crotalus tigris; assembly: GCF_016545835.1. Lineage (NCBI taxonomy): Eukaryota > Metazoa > Chordata > Lepidosauria > Squamata > Viperidae > Crotalus > Crotalus tigris. The sequence continues at coordinate 15,045,796 of NW_024096970.1, forward strand.
AGGCTCACCATCATCTATGATGCAGAAAGTTCTGGATGGTAAAGAGGTTGAACAGCAGTCTGAAGGACTAGGTGTGATGGCGGTTGGAGAGTTACAGTTGGAGTGGTCCCGACAAGCAGAGATTAAAGAGCAAAGAATGACCCATGCAGCGCATAGACGCAAGGAAAAGGAACAACAGAGGAAAGAGGCTAGAGAATCTCTTCAAGAAAGTGCTTCGTTGCCGGTGGGAGGAGCAAGACCTAAGAGTTCTGTGGCACATTCTTCAATGGCAGATCTTCAAGCAGTCTTCTCCAAGCTTCTGGTTAAGGGAGATGGTAAAGCTCCTGACTTGGAATGTTAACGGCCTTAATTCCCCCCAGAAGAGAAAGAAAATCTTTCATTATTTAAAGAAACATAATAATGATATTATTTGTTTGCAGGAAACAGATATTATAGCTAAAGATCAAAAATATTTAGTCAATGCTCGTTTGGGATCTCATTTTGTATCTTCTGCTCCTGGGAAAAAAGGGGGCGTAGTTATTTATGTCAAGCAAAACTTATCAGCCTGTTTGGTAGAATCTGATCTTCAAGGGAGATATGTTATGATTGAAGTTGGTTTATATGGTAAGAAAATACTTATAGTGGGATTGTACGCACCAAACCAACAACAGGAACAATTTTATAGATTGTTACATCAGAAATTAACTTTGTTGGACTATAGATCTGTGATATTAATGGGTGATTGGAATGGTGTGTTAGATACACAAAGAGACAAAAAGGATCTTCTACTTCTTTTAAACATTCTAAATTACCTAAAGCTTTTTTTGATTTGAAAGAGGACTGGGAACTATGAGACTACTGGCGTGAACGCAATCAGGAGGAGAGAGACTTTACTTTCTTTTCAGATAGACATCAATCCTTTTCAAGAATTGACTTTTTTGATCACAACTGATTTATATTTTAGGGTAAAGAATGTTAAAATTTTTCCTAGGACATTGACGGATCATAGTCCAGTCTGGATGGAGTTGGTTGATGAAAGAGAGGAGAGGAGATCGTGGAGGATGAATGAAAATTTATTTAGACAAGAAAAGAATGTTCAAAAATTAAAGGAGCACTTAAAGGATTATTTTGTTTTAAACATGTATAAGGGAACTTCAATGTCAATGGTATGGGATGCAGGTAAAGCCTTTATGCATGGGATTTTGATACAAATGAATAATGCTCATAGACAAAAGCAGATTCAGAAACGTAAGGAATTGGAAGATGAGATTAAATCAAAAGAAAAAAATTTGATTTCAAATCCCACAGATGAAAAGGTTAAAGAATCTATAAAATTGCTTAAAACACAATTTAATATGTTGATGGCTGATCAAACTGCAACTAACTTATTGTATATGAAACAAAATACATTTTGCAATGCTAATAAACCAGGGAGATGGTTGGCTTATCAATTAAGAAAGAAACAGAGACAGAGAATTATAGATAAAATAAATTATAATGGTAAATTAGTATATCATAAGGATTTGATTAAGAAATCTTTTTTAGATTATTATCAAAAATTATATAAGAGTACTAAAATACAGGTTTTAGATATAGAAAATTATTTAAATGAAGCCAACTTCCCTAAATTAACAGAAGATCAGAAACAAGAAATTAATGGTTTAGTTACTAGTGAGGAAATTGAGACAGTGATTAAAGAATTAAAATTAGGTAAAGCACCGGGTACGGATGGTTTGACATCTATTTATTATAAAACTTTGGTACAAGAGATGATTCAACCTTTAAGAGAGCTTTTTAACAATATATTACAGGGTTTAGAGATTCCCCCATCATGGGGTAGAGCTTTTATATCTTTAATCCCAAAAGAAGATCAAGATCTTACTTTACCAAAGAATTACAGACCTATATCTCTTTTAAATGTAGATTATAAGATTTTTGCAAAAAAATTGGCTAATAGGCTTATGAGGGTTTTGCATCAGGTTATACATAAGTATCAAACGGGTTTTATAACTGGAAGGTACATGAAGAATAATGTCAGACAAATTATTAATTTATTACTATTACTTAGACAAAAATAATCAAGTTCCTGCAGGATTGATATTTCTAGATGCTGAAAAAGCTTTTGATCAACTGAATTGGCAATTTATGTTAAGATTAATTGAGAAAATGAATTTTGGAGAAAAAATTTTACAAGCTCTTGGTCTTATTTATCAAAAACAAACGGCACAACTTATTGTTAATGGGGGTTTATCAGAGGTCTTTACAATAGAAAAGGGGACTAGACAGGGATGTCCATTGTCACCACTGCTATTTGTTTTAACTTTGGAAATATTGTTGATTAAAATTCGAGAATCACAGGAAATAAAAGGAATAGAAGTTAATAAAAAAGAATATAAATTAAGAGCTTTTTCAGATGACTTGGTGGTCACCCTGTCCCAACCTACTTATTCTGTAGTAGAGCTATTACAATTGATATACCAATATGGATGGGTTTCGGGTTTTAAAATTAATAACAATAAGACTAAAATATTACCTAAAAATATGACCATTTTGGATAAGCAGATTTTGGTTAAGTTGACAGATTTTGAGGTTGTTGATAAGGTAAAATATTTGGGGGTTATTTTATCTGTTTCTAATGCAAAATTGTACAAAAATAATTATGAAAGGTTATAGGTCAGGATACAAAGAGATTTGAAAAATTGGGAGAAATTGCAATTATCCCTTTTGGGAAGAATTGCGGTGATTAAAATGAATGTTCTGCCAAAGTTTCTTTTTTTGTTTCAAATGATACCTATTTTAAAGAATGAGATTAATTTAATTGAATGGCAGAAAGGTATCAATAAGTTTATTTGGGCGGGGAAAAAAACAAGAGTAAAGCTTAAAATAATACAAGACATTCGTGAGAGAGGTGGACTTAAGGTACCGAATTTGAAATTGTACTATGATGCGGTGGTTTTAACATTAATTAGTGATTGGGTTAATTTAACAAATGTAGAAATACTCCTCTTGGAGGGTTGGGATTTACTTTTTGGATGGTATGCCTATTTAATTTTTAATAAAAAAGTTGGTAGGGTTTTTAAATCTCATATTATAAGGATTTCTCTATTTCGGGTTTGGAGGAAATATTACAGAAGTGATTTTAAAATCCCATTATGGGCTGTACCCTGGCATGCGATAGAGGGGATAAGGAGAGGAGTTAAGATGGATGGTGTTTCTTATGCACAATTACTTAGATGGGATGGTAAAAACTGGCAGTTAAAATCTTTGGAAAACCTAGCACAAGAAAATATTATATATTCATGGTTTCAGTATAGACAAATAGTGGATAGATGGAAGTTAGATTGTAATGTGGGTTTACTTAGAGAAGATGAAAACTTTCTTAAACAAGTAAAAGATCAAAGACGAACTCATATTAAGAGAATTTATGGGGTGCTAGTAGAATTGGATTCAGAGGCAGAATTAATTAAAGAATGTATGATCAAATGGGCACAAAATTTTGGTGAACCAGTTCTACTAGATACCTGGGAAATTATTTGGGTGAGGAATGTCAAATTTACACAAGCCCAGAATTTAAGGGAGAATTTTTATAAAATGTTTTACAGATGGCACCTTGATCCACAAAAAATTCTCATATGTATCCTGACTTACAGCCTAAAAGTTGGAGATGTGGTTGTTTGGATGCTACTTACTATCATATTTGGTGGTCGTGTAAAAATATAAAAGCCTTTTGGATTAAGATATGGTGGAATATTCAAAGAATTTTTAGAAGGAGGGTAAAATTTACCCCACAATTGTTTTTATTAGGTATTGTTACCGACTGTGATATTAAAGAGACTACATTGATGTTAAATTTAATTACAGCCACAAGGCTTCTAGTAGGGCAATGTTGGAAGAAGGAATCTCTGCCTACTTTGCAAGAGTGGTTTTTTAAAGTTTCTTATTTGGCGGAAATGGCAAAGATTTCAGCTTTCTTGAAGGATCAATTGCAGGAGAAGTATTTTGCGGTATGGAAAAAATGGATAGATTTTATACAATATAAGTTGGATGTTAAAAATATTATTTAGCTTTTCAATAACTTATATTTAAAATTTAAAATATTTTCTAGATTTTATTCCTTTTTTATTTTTATTTTTTATTTTTATTATACTTTCTTTTATCTTTTTCTTTTTTTATTCTTTTTTCTTTCAAGTATTATTCTTTTGGTAGTTATGTTTTCTTATACATATATTATTGTTAATTATCTTATAATTTGTTTAATTAATGTATTTAGTATTTAGATTAATTTATGGTTTATGTTTTCTTTTAGATTATTTGAAGAAATTTTAATTAAGCCTATGTTCAGCTCTGGGAAGATCGGGGGAGGGAATGGGAGGGTTGGGGAGGTTTGGGGATGGGTTGTTTTGTTTTTGTAAAATTTTAAAAACTTAATAAATATTTACAATAAAAAAAAAATAAACCCAGAATAAGACTGGAAAAAAAGTGAAAGTGAAAGTTTTATGTAATGGACTAAAGGCAACCTAGAATTATGGACTGATTTAAGGACTAAGATTATGAGTTAGATGTAAGGGAAATGGGCGATTAATGGAAGATACACAAAGTTTATCTATATGAAAACTATTATTTCTAATAAGATGATTTATTTGTTTGATGCTCAATTAATTGAAATAATTTAAGGTTTGATGTTATCTTGTCAGCTTAAAGAGATTGATTGATGGATTAGATAGGTCTAGGATAGATCAATATTTTAGCTAAAAAAGGAGATATTTTCAGGAAATATAGTAATCTAGAATTATGGGTTGATTTTAGGATTAAGATTGTTAGTTATAAGTAAGAGAAAAAGGGGTGATTAATGGAATATATATTAACTGGATTAAGAGTGTGTTCTCTTTTTTGGATGATAGGGTTACTTGTAAGAAAATTATTATGTAATGTTGAGTTAATCTAATAAGATGATTTGATTGTTTGATAACACGGATCTTATTAGTTATGACAATTAACTGGATGTAAGTTGAATTTTCTTTAACAAATTGAAATGATTTAAGGTCTGATTTTCTTCTGTCAGTTTAAAGAGATTGATTAATTGATGGACTAGATTTATATAGGATATTAATATGTTATTTTAATTAAGGGATACTAGTGGAAGAAAAATTAAATAAGATTTATGATAAAATCAAGAAACTAGAATATATCTGGAAGGGATACCCAAATTGATAATGTTTGTACTTAAAGTTAATTTCTAAAGTTTTAAAAACAGGTATAGGTTGAATAAATGTAAGCTAGAATTGGACTATTTTAAATAAATTATGTTACTTAAGGAAAAAAGAGGGAATATTAGATGTATTGACTGAATCATGTATATATGTTTTGTCTTTGGATGTTTGACTACCCTAACACCACGGTGTGTCTTGAGCATTTTGTTTGAAAAATTAAAAAAACAATAATTTTTTTTCCTAAAATAAAAGTTCAGAAGAGCACTGGTAGGTTCAGAAGCAGGTAAGTAAATAAAAATATAGCAATAGCACTTAGACTTATATACCCTTCATAGTGCTTTACAGAACTCTCTTAGCAGTTTACAGAGTTAGCAACAATCTGGGTGCTCATTTTACTGATCTTGGAAAGATGGAAGGCTGAGTCAACCTTGAGCTGGTCAGATCGAACTGCTGGCAGTGGAATGCTGAATTAACCTCCATTCTAACCACATAAATGTATTGGGGAGATGAATGGCATATAAATCAAATAAAATAAATAGCTACATAGTTAGATAGCTAAACAAGTATGATCTTTTCCAAAATGTTTATTGGACCAAATAAAAATGTGTAAAAACAGCCATCTCTCTAAGCTAAAAACAGACATACTCTTTTTAAATTAAATTAACAGTTTATAGCAGGGATGTCAAACTGCCAGCCCCTGGGCTGGTTGCATCGTGCAGAGGCCACGGCCTCCCCAGCTCCGGCAATGCAAAAAAAGTTGTGATACTTCACAACATGTCACGTGATGCAGTGAGTTAGACACCCGTGATTTATAGTATAAATGCTGTGTAAGTTGGGACCACTGTGATTCATCAGATCTACCATCCTTCTTCACTGTACTTCAGACCCAGTCCCTGCCTTGACCACTTTTTCACAAAGAGTTTGGCAGTGAAGGAAGAGAAGGAAATGTATGTGTCCCTTTTGTCCCCCTTTCTTTTCATAGAGTTACAGGGAATACAAGATTATGTTTATTTTCAAACCAATCTTTCAGAAGCTGTAAATCTCCTTATAGTTTTTACCTTCAAATAAATACCACATAAGAAAGACATGAGTTGTCTGAAAACTATTCACATATTCATGGCAGGGTTCAACTCTTAGGCAACCTTAAAAATTTAAACTGGGTGGTTTTGTCTAATGCTTAGATGGGACATCACCAGGAAATTTCAGGGCTTCCTATAGTAAGGTTTTTTAAAAAAATAAAATAAAGTAAAATGGCTATTGCAAACTACTTTTATCTTGTTTCAAGAAAACTACAGAGAGGAGGAAATTGGTTTAGCTATTAAGCAGTTAAAGGTTGGAAAGTCTCCTGGAACAGATGGACTGACTTTTAGGTATTATAAGATCTTATCTGAAGAAATGATAGAGCCATTAAAGGAACTCTTTAATAGTATTTTGTTGGGTATGCAAGTTCCTCCTTCTTGGAAAAGAGCCTTTATATCACTGATTCCGAAGGAAGATCAGGATCTTACAGAGCCTAAGAATTATAGGCCAATTTCATTATTGAATGTTGATTATAAGATCTTTACAAAAATTTTGGCAAATAGATTAATGCAGGTTATGAAAGACTTGATTCATAGTGATCAAGCAGGATTTATAACAAGGAGATATATGAAACATAATGTTAGACAAATTATTAATTTAATTGAGTACTTGGATAAGAATAATCAGATTCCTGTGGCTTTTATTTTTTGGGACGCTGAAAAAGCTTTTGATCAATTGGACTGGCAATTTTTATTTTCTTTGGTAGAGAAAATGAATTTTGGGGATAATTTTTTACATGTACTTAAAGCTATATATCAGCAGCAATCTGCACAAATTGTTGTAAATGGGGGATTGATTGAGAATTTTAATATTCAAAAAGGGACAAGACAAGGATGTCCATTATCCCCATTGTTATTTGTTTTAACATTGGAAATTTTATTGACTCAGATTCAGGAATCGAAGTTAATTAAGGGTGTAAAGATAAGGAAGAATGAGTATAAATTGCGGGCATTTGCGGATGATTTGGTTTTAATTTTGGAACAACCGAACCAGGCGATTGATGGTTTATTAGAACTTATAACACAGTATGGGAATGTTTCTGGTTTTAAAGTTAATAATTATAAGACTAAGATATTATCTAAGAATATGTCAGTTAAAGAAAGGGAAAGTTTGATTAAAGCCACAGGTTTTCAGATGGTAAAAAAGGTTAAATACTTGGGAGTATATCTAACTGCTTCAAATGGAAAATTGTATAAGAACAATTACGAACCACTATGGGCAAAAGTCCAAAAGGATTTAAGAGATTGGAAAAAATTGCAATTGTCATTGTTGGGGAGAATTTCAGCTGTAAAAATGAATGTTCTACCAAAGTTTCTTTTTTTGTTTCAGATGATACCTATTCTTAAAAAAGAGGCAAATTTGGAGGAATGGCAAAAGGGTATCAATAATTTTATATGGGCCGGGAAGAAACCAAGGGTTAAATTTAAGATATTACAGGATGCTCGAGAAAGAGGGGGACTTAAGGCACCTAATTTGAAATTATATTATGATGCAGCCGCCCTAACTTGGTTAAGTGATTGGCTTAATTTAACAAATATGGATATTCTTTTTTTGGAAGGTTGGGATTTAATATATGGTTGGCATGCATATTTAATTTTTAATAAGAAAGTTGATCGGACTTTTAAATCACATATTTTGAGGAATGCCTTACTTCGTGTTTGGAAGAAGTATTATTATAGATTAAATTATAAAATACCTATCTGGGGGATTCCCAGACATGCAATTGAGGGAACTTCTAAGGGGACAAATTTTGATAAAATCTCGTATAAAGAATTGTTAATTTGTTCTGGTTCGAATTGGCATTTGAAATCCCTAGATGTATTAAGGCAGCAAAATATTCTACAGTCATGGTTTCAATATTTACAAATAATGGATAGATGGACTGTAGACAAGAAAGAGGGAATAACACTAGAAGATAGACAATTGGTTATTCAGATTAAAAACCAAGGTCCGGCTCATATAAAAAGAATATACAATGTTTTATTAGAGTTAGATTCGGAAACAGAATTGGTTAAAGACTGTATGATTAAATGGGCTCAGAATATACAGGAGCCGATCTCATTGGATTTATGGGAGACAATTTGGATAAGAAATGTTAAATTTACACAAGCTCAAAATTTGAGAGAAAATTTTTATAAAATGTTTTATAGATGGCATTTAGATCCTAAAAAATTATCTTGTATGTATTCCAACATACAGCCCAAATGTTGGAGATGTGGCAATAATGATGCGACATACTTTCATATTTGGTGGAACTGTAAAAAAGTAAAGGCTTTTTGGATTATGATTTGGTGGAACATTCAAAAGATTTTTAGAAAAAAGATAAAGTTTACTCCTCAACTATTTTTACTTGGTATTTTTGTTGACTTAAATGAAAAAGAAACTACTTTGATGTTGAATTTATTAACTGCAGCAAGGTTACTAGTAGGTTTATATTGGAAGAAAGATTCCTTGCCTACTTTAGAAGAATGGATATTTAAAGTATCTAGTTTTGCAGAAATGGCAAAAATTTCTGCTTATTTAAAGGATCATACACAAGAAAGATATATTACTGTATGGGGAAGGTGGATAGATTATATTCAGAAAAAGTATGGAATTAAAAAGTTTCATTTATTTTATGAATGAATATTAAATATTATAGAGAATTGTTTTATAGGTTATGGAGTTAAAGGTTAATTATGATTTTTTTTCTCTTTTTTATTCTTTTTTCTTAATTATTATAATTTAATTTTTTTTTAACCCTGTATTCTGCTCTGGGAAGTGAAGGGAGGGGGGGTTCTCTATTTTAAAAATTTTATTGTATTTTTATAAATGAGTGTATGTTTTAAAAAATAAAAAAAATTCAATAAAAAAAAGAAAACTACAGAGAAATATCAATGTAGTTATTAGAAAACAAGCTCACTTAAGGGAAATGTTATTTACTGTTCACCTATCTTGTTATGCAAATTGGTTACATACACCTTCTGGAATTGTTTATACTCAGCATAGCATTCAGTGAACAAGCTGCCCATCCCAATTCAAAAGAATTCAATTTGTAGATATGACAGACAGTGTGGATAATTCTTGTAGGAAATCATTTTCTTTTCAATTGTGAGTTTCTTTCTGAAATTGGAATATGCCTGGCTTAAAACTGTCTATTTTATTAAGCTATATCATCAAAGTGAAGATAATTCTTCACTATTTATTCCGTATTTTAAAAATGTTTTATTGATTTTTAAGAATTACAGTCTTTAGTGCTTAGTAAACAACATACTGTCTGGTTCACATATTTGATATTAATTTCTTCAATATAAATCTGTTCAGTACTACAGAATCCTGTATTTTTTCTCTGATCCTCCTTTCTTCCCCATATTTTTTTTCCATTTCCCTCTCATTACACAATTACAATTTTTGGTACTATTGATGTATACAAAGTTAGATATAAGCATCTTCATCATATTTTACTAATATTATAAAAAAACAATAATATCAATTCATAAATCAATATTCTGTTTTTTGTGCTCTTGTTAAGGTTTAATTTCCCCTCAGTATTTAAAATATGTTTGTCAGTTATGATTTTCTCAATAATAATTGCATTTATATAGCTAAAATTTTATTCATACCAATCCCCCTCTTATTTTCATATTTCCCATACCAAAAAAAGAAAGAAGAAAAATGCTATTTTAATTCTAAATCATATCTTTCATTATAAAGGTGTAATTATATCTAATTATATCTGTTCTTTTAATCTTATTCAAACAAGTATTTAAACATATAATGCCTCCTCTAAAAGGTCAAATCTTCTGTTTTTTAAATCTAACTCTCGCTTTCTTTCTTTACCAAGTAGTTTTCCAAGCCAGAGCAATTAAATTGCCCACGAATTTTCTTTCTATTTTTTTGAAAATTGCTTGGCATGAGGAAGACAATTTAGGTAGGGTATGTTTTTTTTGGGGGGGGGGGAATTCTGTCCATTTATATTCCTTAAGCAACTCCCAGTTTCTTACTCCCTCAATTTATCTTTTCATTCCCTGTCTCCCAAGTTGTGACATTTCCCCTAACACCTTTATAATCCATTTTTTAAAATCTTCTTCCTTGCCATCAGATGTATTTTGCAGACCTAAGGGGTAAAGGGTCTTTTGTATTTTCATTGCTATGGCTAAGTTATGCTCATTTATATTTCCCTTCTTTTAACTCTTCTGTTTCTAAATCCATTTCCTCTGCTTTGTCTTCTGATTTCTGGTTTATTTGTTCATACTTTGTAGTCATTGTCTGGGGACTTTCTAGTTGCAGATTTAATTTGGAGATTTGCTCATTTATATTATTTTTTAAATTGTTTTTAGTCTCATTATGGTTTCTTTTTATGTCCTCTTTGTATGCACAATTGTTTGGTGAATTAGTTGTAGCATAGAGTATATTTCTTTCTGAAATGTGTTTGTTTTTTCTTGAGGAATTATTCCTGGAATTCCTCTAGTTTCACCAGTCTCAGTAAGAGTAGATCAAAGTTTCCTTTAGTTTTCTGGACTTTATATGTACCCTTTATAATCCGATAGGTTCCAGAGTATAGATCCAGTCTTGAAAACAATATTTTATAGTAATCCTTTGTCTCAGGTATCCCAAAATTACCAGTCAGTTAAGGTTGTAATCCACAATGTTCAAAGTGTTCAAAATGTTCAACCTCCCTGAAAACAGCTCAAAAGTCTTTCCCAGCCACTTGTAGTCCAAAGTCATTTTTTTCTTTCTCTCCCATTAGCTCTTGAGATTAAAAGTCCAACTTCTCTCTCTGGTACATTTGACACAAGGACACGTGGTGGAACAACAACTGCGGCTACAACAGAGGAACATACATACGTCTATGTATATGTATATGTATATGTGTATATGTGTGTGTGTGTGTGTGTGTGTGTGTGTGTGTGTGTGTATTTTCTGAGGTTTTCGCGGGTGTTTGTATGTAGGTCTTTGGTTATTCGGGTTTTCTCCCATGTAAAATTGGAAGTGTCTTGGTGACATTTTGACGAAGTCTCATTCGTCATCTTCAGGCTGGTTTTTTCAGCTTCATGCTCCTAGAAAATATATATATATATATATATATATATATATATATATATATATATATATATATATATATATATATCTGAGGTTTTCGCGGGTGTTTGTATGTAGGTCTTTGGTTGTTCGGGTTTTCTCCCGCGTAAAATTGGAAGTGTCTTGGCGACGTTTCGACGAAGTCCCATTCGTCATCTTCAGGCTGGTGTTTTCAGCTTCGTGCTTCGAGCAGCAATGTGTGGTCTTAGCTGTTTCTTCCTTTTAACTGCCAGTGGGGGTATGAACTGATTGGGTGGGAGCTTGGCTGTGTTCTGATTGGGTGGAGGTGTGTTCTGATTGGTTAGGGGCGTGGCTGTGCTCTGATTGGCTGGGGGGTTGGCTGTGCTCTGATTGGCTGGGGGGTCGGCTGTGCTCTGATTGGCTGGGGGAGTGTTCTGTTTGGTTGTGCTCAGGTTAGTCTGAGTTGCAGAGGGGTTTAAGATTTTGGGCTGCCTTGCTATTTTTTGGCTTCGCGTTTGTGGTCGTGCCTCATTTTCATGGAGGGTGTCAGTTTGCTTCATGTATGGATTGGAGGGCTTTAAAGTGGCTAATGATGCAGCTCCCATACATAAAAGGCACCACAGACAGAATCAGTAAGATCCTCCATAAACACAACATCAAAACAGCATTCTGCACAAACAGAAAAATATCCACCATCCTTAGAAACCCCAAAGATAAAATTGAATTAGAAAATCAAGGAGTATACGAAATCCCATGCACCACTTGTCCCACCACATACATCGGACAAACCAACAGAAGAATAAGTGCACGCATTGAAGAACATAAGAACTCAGTCAAAAAAGAGGAACCAACATCTTCCCTGGTCCAACACCTTAAAGCCACAGGACATGAAATTGACTTTAAAAATACCAGAACCATTGCCAAAAGTGAACATTTTAATAACAGAATAATCAGAGAAGCCATCGAGATAGAAAAACGCCCACACAGCATGAACAAGCGAGATGATACCTCCCGCCTACCAGCCATTTGGAAACCCGCCCTTATTGACAAACGACTCCCTAACACAAAAAATGATACCAGACCCACACTCACAAAAACCACACAGGATGTCACCACCACACATCCACGCAAAAAGCAAACCCAAAGCCACACCGATGATGAGGCACGACCACAAACCAGAAGCCAGACCAGAGCTGCATCATTAGCCACTTTAAAGCCCTCCAATCCATACATGAAGCAAACTGACACCCTCCATGAAAATGAGGCACGACCACAACGCGAAGCCAAAAAATAGCAAGGCAGCCCAAAATCTTAAACCCCTCTGCAACTCAGACTAACCTGAGCACAACCAAACAGAACACTCCCCCAGCCAATCAGAGCACAGCCGACCCCCCAGCCAATCAGAGCACAGCCAACCCCCCAGCCAATCAGAGCACAGCCAAGCCCCTAACCAATCAGAACACACCTCCACCCAATCAGAACACAGCCAAGCTCCCACCCAATCAGTTCATACCCCCACTGGCAGTTAAAAGGAAGAAACAGCTAAGACCACACATTGCTGCTCGAAGCACGAAGCTGAAAACACCAGCCTGAAGATGACGAATGGGACTTCGTCGAAACGTCGCCAAGACACTTCCAATTTTACGCGGGAGAAAACCCGAACAACCAAAGACCTACATATATATATATATATATATATATATATATATATATATATATATATATATATATATATATATCCTTAATGGTTGTAGAAATATGAATCCCGGGCATATTTGTTCAATGATGCAATCCTTGATCTCCGGGAAGAGTATAATCTAGTTATTTATTGTTAAAACAATATTTAAAACAATAAAAACAGTTATATACAAGGTTAAAACAGCTTTCGCTGATCCTCTGCCAGCGTCCTCAGAGTAGGGCTAAGGGGGTGGGGAAGTTCTTTTTATCCCCCTGCTGATATAACTGCCTGCTCATTGCCCGCGTGATGGGGCCACTCTTCCTGACTGCCTGTAACTAGATTATACTCTTCCCGGAGATTGAGGATTGCATCATTGAATATATATATATTCAAGAGGGAGGATGAGGGAGGATGAGGAGAATAAACAACATAAACAGTGCACATTTAACTACGTAGAATTAAAGGGTCCCCCCGACTTACGGTTATACGAAGAAGGGAGGAAGAGTTGTATCGGCACAAGCAAGGAAAGTGAGGAAATTACAGCTTGCAATACAGAAACTATGATCAAAACGCAGGTGGATTGGCTGGGACCTATGACAAGGTCAAGAAGCTGGGCGCAAAGATCGCCACATTTATAAATAGGTTCTCCCATCGACTGGATGCTACCCTGATGATGCTGGCAGTAGCCAGCGAAAGCTTGGTTTTATTCTATTAAAACTTTTTATAGTTTTATAATATATATGTATATATTATATTCTTATAGTGTATATATTCTTATATACACTATAAAACAAATAAATAATGATCACCAAGAGAATAAATAGAAAATATTAATAAATCAAACCTAGCTTTCGTCAGATACTCCCGACATCATCAGGGTTTAAAAAAGCAGTCATTGGGAGGAGCTTATATACAGTCTCTGATTGCCTGCATCCGGCTTCTAGATTGTGTAACCAGTCCCAGCTGATCGTGCTGAGTTCCGAGTGCATCTCTCACATTGGCATATGGTGCCTTCCCATCCCCTCTCCGTACTCTGCCACGCATACCCCCATTATTAATTATGGGGCTAGAAAGGATCCTTTCCTCTCTCTTTCCTGTGGTAACCATTTCTATTCTCCCACCTCCCCACGCGCAACTCTCCTTGCTATGTGGGGGGTGCAGGTCATTCAGTTTTCTTCTAGCCCCTTTGTGTGTCCCAACTGAGTTATGATCGGTCCTCCTCACCCCCAGCGATTGCAACCTAGATGTCTCATCCCATTCCACATCATCCACCCTCCTATCTTCTTCCATACATGTCATCCCAGCTTGTCCATCATCCAATCCGACATCTCTCCCCCTTTGTTCATGAGGGCTATTCCCTTTCGCCGTGTTAACAACAGGACTCTGCCACTCCATTCGCTGCTGGCCAACATTTTGTCTGTTCCATTCAAATCCCCCTTTCCTTTTCTCTACCAAGGGACTCCTTCGCCACGACAGCGGCATTCACCGCTTGCTGCTCCCCATTCTCCCATCCAATCAACTGGTAGAGAATCCCTCTGTCTTCTCTGGTGCAATCTAGTTGTTATCGTGTATCCGCCAATTCTACTCGCTGGGGAATTACCCTGTTGTTGCTGACCAGGAGTTGAATGGATACACATGGTTTGCGAGGGGGTGTTCAAGACCCCATTAGTTCGATCATGTGGGGGAATAGATGTAGCATTCCTCCCTCGGTCATATGACCCACATTCCGATCTTCTCCAGCAATTAGAATACCGGTTCATATGCCATGTCCTTAGTGTTTGTTGTGCCAAACACATCTCTATATGCCAGTTGACAGAATCCTTCCCTGAGAACCAGGCTTCTTTCAATAAATGGCCCCCTTTTGTGGCATCGCTATCTAAAACTTGCATTCGGTCAAAATCAAAGCGATGATCGTATTTAGCCATTTGTGACCAGATTTGCGAGTACTGTTCGCCCTTCCTAATCGCCAGTTTTTGCTCATGTAGGTGAGTTTTCAACCTTTTAGACGTTTCACCCACATAGTTACTCCAGCAATCCATGCAATCAATTTTGTACACCACCGCCGATCTTTCTGTGGTGGGGAGAGGGTCTTTGGGGCGCATAATCTTCGAGCACAATGTCTGGTTGGGCTTGTGAGCCACCTTTATGTTGTGGGGGGCCAACAATCTGGCCGTCGCCTCGGAGACGTTGTTAATATACGGCAAGGAAATGCGTGTTGTCTGTGTCTGAAGTTCTTCTTTCTGTTGATTGCCCCGGGTTTCAGATATCCTACTATGGCGTCTAATGAACCTCAGTGGATATCCATTCAGCCGGGAGATGCTGGTTACCAAAGGAAAGAGAGAGGAAAGGATGTGTGTGTGTGTGTGTGTGTGTGTGTGTGTTTGTTTAAAAATGCCACTTCCATTTCATTCAGAGGCTTTTAGCTTTTTGGGAGCCTTTTCTAGGAAATTCAGTTGTAAAATAGTAAAGAAAGAATCAATATTTTCACCTAGCTCCAAACATGCTGTTTACAATATGATAATTAGTGCTTTTTCTTCTTTGGTTGTCAGCAGCTAATCGCCAACCATGGGAATGTAGCCAGTCTTTCCCCTGCCAGATTGGAGGGCTTTCCTTGGATCAAATGGAAAGACCCCCATCTTTCTGTGATCAACAAGGCACACCTCCTCTTCATCGCCTCTTTAGGTCCTTTTTAGGGCCCCCAGCAGGGTGAAATCAGGCATGGAAGGCCTGCCTTCCTGTGTCCATCCCGCCACAGTGAAAACCGGAAATCCTGGCACTTATTCCATTTTATTTATCATTTTAACCCCTCTTCTCATTAAGAACTGTTTAATATGTTTCCTTTGGACATATATTGGCAACACCCCCTACCCCCTTTTGAGATGATAATTAATAGTGATGAAAACATATAACCTGATCGTGATACCTCGACTGCCAAATAACATGAAATGACATGCTTTGGGTAATGCAGAATAGGTGACCATCTGGTGGGTACTAGAGATATCAATACCTTTTGAATAGGGACCTTGAGGTCTCGAAGTTACAATACCTGGGGGATAATGATATGAGTACCCATCTTTTAAGATATGGCATTAAAAAAGGATGGCCCTACTTCTAATACTTATTGAGAATAAAGCCATCTCATCCACAAATTAATCAACTGAAGATGCTTCTCACATCATGAAATATGTCCTTAGATCTATACATTACACATTCCTCCTGTTTATGTAATTTTTGATCAAAACTGTGTAAAAACCTTGAAAAGTATGATATCTGATGGATAGTGGAAAATTATGACCCACACTTTAGTATGGGTATTGCAGATCCAGTCAATCTGAATTTCTCTTCCTCAGTCCTCTTTCCATTGAAGAAGTTCTAAGGCTTCCAAGAATCTATCATATTAATCTATATTTCATCCTTTCTTGGCATAATTGACAATGTCTTGCTGAAGATAGTACATCCTGCATGATGAACTGTTTCACAAAGTTAATGTGCCACAGAGAGTTAGCTGGAAAAGCAGTTTTAAGCAGCTTACATTTTGCAGTTGAATTGGTGCTTATGACTTACTGATATGACTTGTTTCCCTTCTGAATAAAAATTCTGGAAGCAGTTCCAATAATATTTTCAGTGGTCTAAAGTCTTTAAATATCTTCCCTTTTTCCAAAAGATGCCTTGGTCTTCATTTCTGATTTACTATGGAAGGCTAAATGGAAGCAACCAGAAAGTGCTCTACATTTTTCTGCTAGCTTCAGGTTGGGTCAATTCTGGATTTCTTGCCTTGTTTCTTGTTACTTTCCTCTTTCTCCCAGGCAATGGGAAATGAAACTAATGATGTTTTTGTGACCTTGGAAATCCTCTTAGATTATGAGAAGCCTGCACCATATTGTGATGTTGAAAAGAAGATTAATGTCCAAAGGTCTCAATTTCCCAAGCTCATGTTTGTCTGATAATAAAATATGGTGACCAGTGCAGTTAATGCCTCCAGGCAAGTAATTTATGTCTCACTCAACTGCTCCCTCATAAACAAGTTATGAGATATGCCCCCAAAGAATTTCATTGCTTGGATACTCTGGAAATTGTGAGAAATGAATAACAGAAGTCAATGGCTAATGCTCTGAACTTCAGATATTTGGGATAAAGAATTTTATGCAGACTGAATGGCAAATGAATAATTTTAAAAGGAAGAAAGATTTCTTAAATATTCCTAATATTTTGTGTCATTACAGTATTCTCATAAGCATAGTGCTACAGAATTATATATGATCAGAAGTACTATACTTTTTGGAAACTCATCTTAAAGACATCAGAATACTTTTCTGTATAATTGGATGAGCAATTGTGTATGTTGTTAAAGAGTCCAACTTCATAGCAATAGCAATAGAACTTATACTTATATAATGCTCACAGTGCTTTACAGCCTTCTCTAAACAGTTTTCAACATCATCCAATTGCCCCCAACAATCTAGGTCTTCATTTTACTGACTTTGGAAGGATGGAAGACTGAGTTAACCTTGAGCTGGTCAGGACTGAACTCCTGGCAATGGGCACAATTAGCCTACAATACTGCATTCTAACCACTGCATCACCACGGCAAAGCAGTCTGCTGGGAATGGGTCTGTTTGCATGCCAAAGGTGAAATGTGTTGAAGCAACAAGTGAACTTCCTGGCATTGCCTTGTCTCTCATGTTCTGATACCTTTCCCTGCCTCTTATTCCAAACACAGCAAACATTTCAGGAATTGCTTCCAGGAGTACAACTGAGCTGACAAATATTAATATGAGCCCTGGTGGTGCAGTGGTTAGAATGCAGTACTGCAGGCTACTTCTGCTGACTGACGACTGCCAGCAGTTTGGCAGTTCAAGACTCACCAGCTCAAAGTTGACTCAGCCTTCCATCCTTCTGAGATTGGTAAAATGAGGACCCAGATTGTTTGGGGCAATATGCTGACTCTGTAAACCACTTAGAGAGGGCTGTAAAGCATTGTGAAATAGTATATAAGTCGAAGTGATATTTCTGTTGCTATGATATTGTAAATAGCATACTATTTTGCATTGGGTGGGGAACTGAAGCTATGTGAAATCAAGCTGAACATATTTTACACCTTGTATGATATAATTGATATGATATGATATAATTCCCCCTTCCAAGTCTCTCTCTCTCTCTTTCTTTCCCTTTCTCTTTCTCTTTCTTTCTGTATCTGTTCTGTTTCTGTTTCTCTTTCTCTCTCTTTCATAGTATATATTATTCTATGCATGCTTGTTTGGAACCATACCCCATTCAACTGCATGACAGTGAGGGGCTCACAATCCCGCCTGACTTTCCATTTTGATATGAATATAATCCAAGGCACTTTTTATGTTTAGTTATTTCCGATAGCATATCTCCTTGAGTATTAATATCAGCCAGTCAGACATGTTTATACTCCTCTCCCCTGGAATAATTATATTAAATATAATTATTAAATAAAGAAACAAGAAAGGGCCTTGATGGCTGTGGTATCTGCAACAGCCAGATTAACAGCAATTTTGGATTCAATTTAACACCAAGATCTGGATATTAATCTAACTTTGAGGATTCAGTGATAGTTGCTTGGTATGTCTATGTATGTATGAGTGCTTCCTACTTAGTAGAGTTAATGGAGAACATATGAAAGTATGCTGATAAAAACTGATAAGTATATCAGCAATATACTGCCCACAGCAAAAGTCACTTGAGTTTCCTCAGTAAAATTTCCAGGGATTCTGACATTGGATCCCTCTTCTTTGAAATGCAGGTGGTGGAAGTACCCTAATAAAGTCAGCAATCATGAAAAGCTTTCTGTTCCATTCATTCTTGATTGACTATGCTAACACTGGGGGGGGGGGGCTTATTAAGATTCAAATTTATTTATTGCTTGAATGTTATTTTAGTTCTGCTGGGTCCAGGCCCAAAACATGAGACATTTCATTTATTTATTTGTTTGTTTGTTTGGTTTTGTTTGTTTGTTTGTTTTGCTTGCTTGTTTGTTTGTTTGTTTATCCATCCATCCATCTCATTTCTAGCCCACCAATCTCAGCTAAGTGACTCTGAAGGGTTTACAATATAACAAACATCTCATAATATAAAGCATAGATAACAACAAAGTTAAAAACATAATTAAAAACATTAAGATGAAGATGTTAAAAGTTAAAAAAGGCAGAGAAATACCCTCATGACAACAACCATCCACAGGGTGATAGAGCACTCTACAACTCCCATGCCAATTGGCAGATCCAGGTCACACACTTTCTGAAGGCCTCACATATATATGTGGCTTGTTTTTTAAGCCAAAATTAATATTCTAGTGGTATATGCTTGTGTTCATGTGTCTACATGGGTACAAACTTTTCTTTTTGCCTTTGAGTCAGTGCTGATTCCTGGGCAATTGCATGGACAAATTCTTATAGGTTTTTTGGCAAAATTTTGAAAATGGTTTACTAAAGTATTTTGTCATTCCTAAGGCTAACAATGTATTGGCTTTGTGCTTAAAGCAGAACTAGCATTCCAATATCCATGTTTTTAGTCTAATGCCTTAACCACTAAACCACTTCCCATATACAAAATATTGTATATGCCTGGGCAATTCTTTCAAATGAGCTGCATCAGAATGCTTGGTATTGAAATGAAATGGGTATACATGCAAACTTAGCAACCCAGCCAGGAGCAGCTTCCAAAGTAGCCACACAAGCTTGGAAAAAAGACAAGATTGCTACTGCAATTTTAAGAGAGGTCATATATGCTTTTTTGAGTGTTTTAAAGTCCTATTTTCAAAGTATCGGCACATTCCTAATATTATAAATTCATTTATTCTTACAAAAGAATATCCACATATACTGTAGAACCATCCTGAAATTATAAATCATTGAGGTGCATTGAATCACAAAACTGCCTGGAAAGCAGAACTCTGGAAGACAATGAGCCAAATCCCAGCAGCATATCTTAGATTCTAACATATCATCTTGAAAAAATATATATAAATAAACATAGAGAAAGGAATAAAACTCAAATGAGTCTGTGGCTGCCATGGTATGGTTTTGTGGAGCTTATTCTGACAAGTGTCTCATAAGAGCAGGATTATATCTCTTCCAATCCACTGCTTTTGAAGTTTATGTTAAAAAATATATGCTTTGTTTAAAAAATAAACAGCAAACAACTATAGAAAATGTGCACTATTCATTCAAGGACATTCAATACAATCTTTATGGAGAGAAGGTAAATGTCAAAGAACATTTTTTTTTTTTAAAAAAAGGAAGCCTAAAATTCATATTCAGAGTTTTGAATATTTGTGTTATCACCTGGTGTCTTATCATTACTATTTAGCACACAAAAAAAGGGATTGCAGAAATTTTATTATGCATAGATTTATTTAAAAGTAACTCTAGGTTTTTAGTTACCATGATGCATGAGGACACTTCCAAATCACCACCATGACATCCAAAACAGTCCCCAGTCCTGTACTTACCGTAATCATTGCAAGGCTTCAGCCAATATCTCATCCTCACCTTTTTTCACATTATGTCATGTCAGTTTATGGTGGGGCAAAATAAATAAATATGGTTTATTTATTTATAAGATAAAGGCATCATGGAGCTCCAGAAGCACTGCAAACAGGGAGAGGCCTAGAGTTGGAAGTTCCCACCAGTTGGAATATTATTCATTCCCAAATTCAGGAAGCCCAATTATCTGAAGTACGGTACCAGAATATGAAATTTACAATATGAGACTTAAGGCAGCCAGAGATAACTCCAGCACTGGGGAAAAAAGGTATGTGGCACTAAAGCCCTCAGTGAAAATTTTCTGGATAGCAGAACCTAAATTCTTAGAATGTCTGATTCACTTTTTTTTTCATTTTGTGAATGTAGCCCCCCAAAATTTTGATTACAAAGAAGAAAAATACCCTCATAAGGAAGAGATGTTGGCCAGAATGGTTGTATGTGAAGATCACATCTTTAAAATCTACTGGT
The DNA here is from genome assembly GCF_016545835.1 of Crotalus tigris. Lineage (NCBI taxonomy): Eukaryota > Metazoa > Chordata > Lepidosauria > Squamata > Viperidae > Crotalus > Crotalus tigris. The sequence goes on from NW_024096970.1 coordinate 15,066,744, forward strand.
AGATGAAGAAAGAGCAGGCCATGGCCTTTGAGGCAGTGTGGAGGAAAAAGCATAAATCAGGTCTATAACCAATCTAATGCTCAGGGCCAGATAATGGAATTTATCTTCTTCCATTCCCTGCAACAGTTTAAGAGATCTTGAAATAAACCTCTCCATGCAAACTGTTTGCTCGGTAAGATTCTGTACAAAACATTTCAACCTAGCAAATAAATCCCATAACTGTAAATGGATTACCATGCCCAAAGCTTTGAGGAACTAAGAAACCAGACCTGCAAAGGAAGGATGGATTTATTTATTTTTAACAACAAACTTATGACACTGCTAGTTTAGATTCAGAACCACCCTCTTGTGGTCATCAGTATATTCCACCAAGTCCAAGCAAAGGCAGATGCTCCTTTTCCTTTTTATCTGATATGATATGTGAAACATTCAGTCTAGACAATAGATCAAAACAAGGTGTGTAGCCAATTCAGACAGGTGCACATTCAAGTGATTTTAGTGGCATTCATCTCAGCTCCATTCAGATAACATTTCTCATTCTTCAACAGAAAATCTTTTTTACTTTCAACATGTTCTTCTCTTAAGAGGATGTGCTTTTATTTTTATTTTTTGCAAAATTTATTTCATTTACAGCCAGACAATGCCCAATCTGCTTTCAATAGATAATTCTCCTTTCAGATATATAATCAGCTTCCACTCCCAAAGTAGTTATAGCATTCTTTCCTTAAAAGAAAAATATACCCATGCTTATCTGAGCTGATTTGTTCTAGCAAATTCAGTAGATGGGAAATTCTTGGTGTTTTAATTTTGACAGTTGCATTTTAAAGGATGGAGATGCATTTTCTATTGATGGATAACTTAGATAATTTATTAAATAGTGGACAAGTTATATCTCTTTGTAGCCATTGTTCATTACTAAGTTACTCTGCTACCCATCTATTTCAAAAAGCAGCTCCAAAAATCTTTGAGTCACAAAAAATAATCAACAACACAGATGGACTATCTATAAGGCAAAATATCTAAATAATCACACATCTAAAGAGATCAAAGGCAACATCTTAACAGTAAGTAACATATTGACTCATCAAAGCTGTGTTTCATCTTAAGGCCTACACAACATCACCTCTTTTATTTTTACCATTCCAAAGATATCTTATGCTCTCCCCATTGCCAATTCAAGAGTAACAAAATAATCAGATGATCTACTACCATCCCCTACTCCAATTCCCTTGCAAATATTTTACAGTGATATTATTGATCAGGTTATTAACTGGTGATAATTGAAACTGTATAGCAATATTTTTCAAATATTTAAGGGTATAGAGATGTATAAGTTGAAGCTATATAAAAAGGTGACAAAGAAACAACCCAAGACAGAACTACTTGCCAATTACTTATATAGTATATAGTATGTTTAGGAGAAGCTCTATACAGTCAGTAAAAACAAGACCAGAAGCTGACTGTGGCTCAGATCATGAGCTTCTCGTTGCAAAATTTAGGCTTAAATTGAAAAAAGTAGGGAAAACACTAGGCCACTCAGGTATGAACTAAATCATATTCTTGATGAATATACAGTAGAGGTGACAAATAGATTTAAGGAATTAGATCTGATAGATAGAGTGCCTGAAGAACTATGGATGGAAGTTCGCAACATTGTACAAGAGGTAGCAACTAAAACCATCCCAAAGAAAAAGAAATGCAAGAAAGCAAAATGGCTGTCTGAGAAAGCTTTGCAAATAGCTGAGGAAAGAAGGGAAGCGAAAGGCAAAGGAGAAAGAGAAAGATACACCCAATTGAATGCAGAATTCCAGAGAGTAGCTAGAAGAGATAAGAATGCCTTCTTAAATGAACAGTGCAAAGAAATAGAAGAAAACCACAGAATAGGGAGGACCAGAGATCTCTTCAAGAAAATTGGAGATATGAAGGGAACGTTTCATGCAAAGATGGGCATGATAAAGGACCAAAATGGCAGAGACCTAACAGAGGCAGAAGAGATTAAGAAGAGATGGCAAAATTACACAGAAGAACTATACAAGAATGAGCTTAACATCCCAGATAACCACAATTAGATGGTCACTGACCTCGAACCAGACATCCTAGAATGTGAAGTGAAATGGGCCTTAAAAAATCTGAGCAACAACAAAGCTAGTGGAGGTGACAGTATTCCAGCTGAGCTATTCAAAATCTTAAAAGACGATGCAGTAAAAGTGCTACACTCAATTTGCCAGCAAATTTGGAAAACTCAACAGTGGCCATAGGATTGGAAAAGGTCAGTTTACATTCCAATTCCAAAAAAAGGCAATGCCAAAGAATGTTCAATTATCGCACCATTGCACTCATTTCACATGCTAGTAAAGTTATGCTTAAAATCCTACAAGCTAGACTCCAGCAGTATGTAGATCGAGAACTACCAGAAGTACAGGCAGGATTTCGAAGAGGCAGAGGAACTAGATATCAAATTGCCAACATACGCTGGATCATGGAGAAAGCTAGGGAGTTCCAGAAAAACATCTACTTCTGCTTCATTGACTATGCAAAAGCCTTTGATTGTGTGGATCACAACAAATTGTGGCCAGTTCTTAAAGAGATGGGAGTACCAGACCATCTCATTTGTCTCTTGAGAAACCTATATGCGGGTCAAGAAGCAACAGTGAGAACCGAACACGGAACCACTGATTGGTTCAAACTTGGAAAAGGAGTCCAGCAAGGCTGTATACTGTCGCCCTGCCTATTTAACTTATATGCAGAGCACATCATGAGAAAGGCAGGGCTAGATGAATCAAAAGTTGGAATTAAGATTGCCGGGAGAAATATCAACAACCTCAGATATGCAGATGATACCACTCTAATTGCAGAAAGTGAAGAGGAACTAAAGAGCCTCTTGATGCGGGTGAAGAAGGAGAGTACAAAAGTTGGCTTGAAACTCAACATTAAGAAAACCAAAATCATGGCATCCGGCCCTCTCAATTCCTGGCAAATAGATGGGGAAGAAATGGAGGTAGTGACAGATTTTATTTTTCTGGGCTCAAAGATCACCTCCGATGGGGACTGCAGCCAAGAAATTAAAAGACGCTTGCTCCTGGGGAGGAAAGCTATGGCAAATCTAGACAGCATACTAAAAAGCAGAGACATCACCCTGCCAACAAAAGTGCGTATAGTCCAGGCCATGGTTTTCCCAGTTGCAATGTATGGCTGTGAAAGTTGGACCATAAGAAAGGCTGAGCAGCAAAGAATTGAGGCCTTTGAACTATGGTGCTGGAGAAGACTCCTGCGAGTCCCTTGGACTCCAAGGCGTTCAAAGCGGTCAGTCCTAGAAGAGATCAACCCCGACTGCTCTTTAGAAGGCCAGATCCTGAAGTTGAAACTCAAATACTTTGGCTACCTAATGAGAAGGAAGGACTCACTGGAGAAGGGCCTAATGCTGGAAAAGATTGAGGGCAATAGAAGAAGGGGATGACAGAGAATGAGATGGCTGGATGGAGTCACTGAAGCAGTAGGTGTGAACTTAAATGGACTCCAGAAGATGGTAGAGGACAGAAAGACCTGGAGGAACGTTGTCCATGGGGTCGCAATGGGTCAGACACGACTTCGCAATTAACAACAACAACATGTTTAGGTGTGTGTCATGTATGTGTTTCACTTTGAGAGCGGGCAACTAAATTTCATTTTTGATGTGTGCCGTTGTGCCCACAGTAAAAAAATGACAATAAAGGTTATCCTCTCCTCTCCTCTCCTCTCCTCTCCTCTCATCTCATCTCATCTTATCTTATCTTATCTTATCTCATCTTATCTTATCATCTTATCTTTTTTATAATAAAGACTATTTTACAGCCAGTTTATATGATCAGATGAGTGAAGTGGTATCTCAGTGCTTGCAGGCAGCTTTTCCTAAGGTGAAATCCTGTAAAATGAAACAAGTAACACATTTCTCTTTATTCAGAAATCCCCCCTTCAAATAATCTAGATGAGGGACTGGTTAATAATTGCCCTCTGATGGTTAATAAAATTCCCAACTCCCAACAGGTAGAAATGCTAAGAAAATAAACATGGCTACCATTTAATAACCCATTTTATTGAGGAAATGTATTTCTTTTCATAATACCCATTGTTCATTAATATCATCAGGAGAGGTTTATCTTTGAATAACACTATCTCATTTAGAATGCCTTGCCCCTACAATTTGGAAAGAAGTTCCTGTTGATATCATACTAGGAACAGCACCACTACTACTACCAATACTAAATACCAGCAGCAACAAGAGATAAAGTGCATATTCAATTGGTCAAAGTGGGTTTTTAGAAGATACTTGCTGTACATGGAACAGGGCCAAAGTTTAACTCAATATATAGACCAGACATTGACAAGTTCTGGAAGGTGTAAGACTAACACAATAAGAAATGGAAGACGTACAATAAAAGTGAGAGGTGCAAATGAGAATGAGATGATTAGGATCCTGAAAAATTAAATGAGTGATCATATGAGTGAAGTGGTATCTCAATGCTGGCAGGATTTTTCCAAGGTGAAATCCTATAAAATGAAACAAACAACACATTCTCTTTATTCAGATATCCCCCTCCCCCCAATAATCTAGATGCAGAATAACAAAACTTTGAAACACGGAGATCAATATTTACATTTTGATTCTCACCATGCACTGAAGCACAAAATGGGAATTATCAGAACTTTATACCACTGAGCTGAAAGCCTGTCTACCAGCAAAGATGGGAAAGAAAAAGAACTAAAACACATCAAACAAGCCCTTAGAATTTGTGGTTATTCCAAGTGGGCCATCATCAAATCCTCAAAAAGGCCCAGCAGGAGCTCCTCCAAAGAAGACAAAGAAGAAAATAATAAACAAAGCAATGTAGTCATTCCATATGTTGCAGGAATATCAGAAAATCTCAGAAAGATCTTCAGCCAACACAACATATGTGTACACTTCAAACCCAAAAATACACTAAGGCAGAAGCTTGTCCACCCCAAGAATAAAACACCCAGACATATGCAGTACAATGCAGTAAGCCATGTGCAGATCTGTACATTGGGCAAACAAAACAACCACTTCATAAATGCATGACACAACACAGAAGAACAAATCCATCAGGACAAGATTCAGCAGTTCATCTGCATTTAAAAGACAAAGGCCACTCTTTTGAAGACAGCAAAGTCCACATTTTGGACAGAGAGGACTGTTGGTTTGAAAGTGGGATCAAAGAGGCCATCTATATCAAAACTGAACTGCCCTCTCTCAACAGAGGGGGAGGGATATGACATCATCTATCTCCAGTCTACAACACAGTCCTTTCAACAGTTTCAAGAAGGCTTCACACCCATTTGCACTACTCAGGTGACCCTGACGACACAGGTAACTTCAATGACTCTCTAAAAGAATGCAAATGACCAGCTGTCTGCGGGGGAATATGAATACTTCTTTCCCCACCATCCAGTCAGAGCTGAAGAAGCTTCTTGAATGTTTTCAAAGAAAAACCAGAAAGTCAGTTGCTTTGTGAAAAAGCATCTTTGGATCCTCCTTGTGTTTCAGTTTTATCAACCCATTAGACTCTCTTTCTGGATTGGGTCCAGCAGGGAACTAGACTAGTCTTTTTTTTTCCAAGTCACAGCAACACATGTATTATTGGGGAAAGAGTTGGTGAAGGCACAGGTAGCACAAGCACAGAGCAGATCTGTAGCTGGAGATCATGAATTTTCCATTCAATATGAGCCTGTTGGACCTCAGTGGAAGGGAAAGTAATTAAATCAGTTCTCAAGAAAGCCAAGCAGATAATTCTCCTGGACCCCTATGAAGGTAGAGTTTTATTTAAGTCCTTATAGACAGGACCATAGAATTATAGCATTACATTTCTATTCACCTGGATCACATTTAATTGGTTTTGGTTTTTTGTTTTCATTGTTTCACTGCAACATTGACCTCAGTGGGTGATAAAGTACACTTATCCTGCCTGTATTATTTTCTATGTAAATGTACAGGGGATTTAGTCCTCCTTGTATGGATGGAAGACCTTGAGCAAGTAGGACAAAATGTCCTTGTATTATAGAGTTCTAATAATTTCAATAAAAATTAATAAAACATGCATGGATTGAATGAAAAAAAGTTTTCATTAAGAAGTTTTCATTAAAAACTCATCTATTTGAATCTCCATTTATTGTTGTAGTTAAGCAGGAATGAAATGACAAAAAAGGGCCATCTTGTTCCCAGTTGTCTTAAATCCTAAATTAGATTGTTTTATTGTAGAGATTAGAATATAAAAAGAAGAAAGGTGAAAATATTGTGTCTCTCTGTGTGTATTTTCCTTTGCAAAATTATTCATTCTGGTATAATAGAAAACTCTTATGAAGTTGATGGAACGGAGATAATAAACTACAACTTTCATTCAAGCACTTAACAAAAACTATTGTGGATGTTCTTTTCCTTTCCATCACCCATATAACTCCACTCCTGGCAAACACACTTATCAGAAAGTTGTCTCTTGAAAAAAAAAACTTTTAAGATTAAAATGTATTTCAATGGCATATTCCCTTTTACCATAATTTCACTCAAACTGAAACAAACCTCATCAGCCCAGAGCAGCATTCTAGGTGTACCACCAGGTACATATCCAACTACAAATTTTGGGGTAATATCATGGATACTATGTGGTGTGGATGTCCAAGGCAAAGGGCAAAATGTATGTGATAACTCAATATGCAAATGCCATAGATTATTACTCCCTTTAGACTCTGGGAGTCAAATACCTAATTATAGTATAAATACAAAAATCTTACATATGTCATTTTAACATTGTTGTGGTTAACTATAGATCAGTGGTTCTCAACCTTTCTAATGCCATGACCCCATAATACAGTTCCCCATGTTGTGGTGACCCCCAACCACTTATACATCACCGGGTGCCAGGGGCATGGCCAAAGAAAAGGGGGAAAAATGGCGGACAGCCTTGTTTGGCGACCCCCGTGAAATGGTCGTTCGACCCCTAATGGGGTCCTGACCCACAGGTTGAGAACCACTGCTATAGATGGTCTGGGTGTGGTGACAGTTGTCAATTCTGATATGCCCAAATTTAATAATAATGTTATACCATTCTCCTTCTGCTACTTCTGTTTTCTTCTTCATTTGTCTGCTGCTTCCTATAGTGGTTGTTTGAGGACAACTTCAGATTTATGGAGTAAATCCTAAAGCCTAATGTTAATAGAATCATTATGTTTACTTTCATGCACATACCTCCCTCAGTGGCTATCATAGTTACCAAGGAAGCAGCATGGATTGTATAAAAGTGCTACATTTTAAGAGGCTCAGATGCTCCAACCCACAATCTATTAAGATCTTTTGTGGATTTGACCCAGATGTATTCATTGCCACTTAGAAGTAACATTCTGAAAATTAAAACCAAAGTACACAAAACATGTTATTCAATACTTGAACGTTCTGACCTACATAAGATACACAACCTCAAAACCCAGACTAATTGTTGTTCTCTAGAGTTACCAGGTTTTTCCACACCTAATCAATGGGAGCTTAATTAGAGCATCACTTGCTATTTCCTTGCATTGGATGAATATGGAAAAGTTCAGTAAATTAACACAAATTCTATTGTGAGGTCACACAGATTTTGCTTTTCAATGCTATTAAAATAATTAAACAGACTCCACTATCCTGAAAAGCAGAACAGAGCACACAAAGAGCAAAAAGTGATGTATAGCCACTTATATCAATATAAATTAAAAGTTTCCCAGGCACAACATCATTTTAAAGCTGACCAGTACTTAAAAAAAATGCTTGCAAACATACTTTGTAGTTATGAACAGAAAGTTTATGACTATTTAAAAAAGTAGATCATCCTAAAAATGAGATTATGTCATATGGATTTTTTTTTTTAGTTTTCTCAAGATCAGTGTGGCTACTAGTGTGTATCTTACTGGCATGTGAATAAGGTTTGTGCAGTCAGAGGTTAATTAAGAGCTTCAGGAAATCATTATAACATAGTATTCAACCACAGGGGCACAGAAACTCACCAAAGAGTATTAATAAATAACAGAGCATCCCAATCTATTAGACAGCAGAATTGTATCTTTTAATGTGTACTTAAAACATTTGCATTTCCTGAACAAATATCAAAGGATAAAAGGAAGGGGCAAGGAGGATCTTGCTTAAGGCAAACTTGCATTAGTGTATAATCTTGGCTGGAATCTGAGAATAGTCTGCTGACATACAAATTAGCCAATCTGACACAATAAGTTTACATCAAGAACCCCCTCATGGCTTGTTGAGAAGAAGCATGGAAATCACTATTGATCCCCTTCTAAGTCAGTCCTGCTTTCTCTGAAAGGGCTTATTACCCTTCCATCACTGACAAAGTGACTTAATTTGCTTTACTGACCCTTATTCAAATAAATACGTTAATTTAAAAAAGAGAAACTGCCAGCTTTGCTAATATAAATATTATAGTAGAGACTACATCATCTCTGAGCATTTTAAGTCTTTTTGTTCACCAGAGATAGATAAGAAGTATCCTCACCAGCCCTATATGAATGAGTGTTTCTTACTTGGATTATTGTTGGTTAAATGAGTCTAAGAGACAAAGGAGAACTTCCACTTCCTCTCTCCCTGTTGGGCTTTCCTCTCTTCAAAATATAGTTTAAATAGAATGAGGCTTTCTACATTTTTTTCTTAACAAGTTTAAATTCGGATAGAATGAATATCTACCGCTTTCACTGACAGCTGGGCTAAATCTACAATCTGCATCTGATTCAATTGAATTAGGAGCATTTTCACTTCTTTTTAATGCAATGTTCTGCTGCTTTTGACTTAGTATTTCTTCAGCAATCTGTTTATGGTCAGGAAAATAACTTCTTACAAATATGCTGCTGAATTCATATTGCCTAGTTGCTTTCTGTTTTTTTTTTTTTTAAATAAACCAGCACAATCCATTGGAAATTACTGCACCCAAGAAGGAAAATAAAATTATTAGTGATGGGTGCTCCATTACTGGAGGCTTTTAAAAAGAGACTGGAAAACACTGGCCTGGAATGGTATTGGATCTCCTGCTTGAGCAAGAGGTTAGACCAGAACACCTTCAAGGTCCTCTCCAACTCTGTTATTCTGTTATCTTTATTAGATGGATTTAATATTTTACTTTATTTTACCTACTCCCTCATTGTAACTGAAAAATAATTATTTAAATTGTAAAGATAGAACATTATTTTGCAACTGTTTGGTTAATATTCTCACAACATGGGCAATAAGAAATGGTCAATACCTGTAAAGACCTAATTAACCACACTACCTCCTGAATTACTAATTTTAGCAGTTTTACAATCTTTCCATCTAGAATAGTTTGTCTTCTGATGCAAAATATAGAGAATGAAAATCAAACCTGAGAGTTTATTCTAATACAAGTGCTCATTTAGCTTCTGACATACTTTTCATGTTATTCTCTAGGAATATCTAGGAAAATCCATAATGATTAAATCATAACCATAACCAACCCTGCCATAATATGTTATGAAGTCTTGCTTTCAACAAATTCCTGGTATGTATGTATGTATATATATATATATATATATATATATATATATATATATATATATATATATATGATTAGAAATAAAAACAAAAATGCGACTCTTGGGAGTATTCATATTGTCAAAATAATGATCACCAAGAGAATATCTATCAAAAATAGAATTTAATCCACCAAGCTTTCGTCAAATACATTTGACATCGTCAGGGTTAAAAGGCAAACGCCGGGGGAAGTCTTATATATAGTTGTTTAATGCCTGTTTCCAGCTCCTGGAGCGTGTCATCGGCCCCAGCTGATCGAGTTGAGTCCCAAGCACACGCCCCACATCAGCACCTATCCTCTTTCCATTGCTAATTTGCATTCTGTCATACGTTACTCCGTTAGCTGTTTCAGGGTTCGTCAGGTTGGGGGTCAGGATCTTTTCTCCTCCCCTGCTCATAACTCCCCCACCATCCCACACACGGCTTCCCTTAGGGAGCGGGGGTGGGCAATTATTTAAATTGCTTCCAATATCCCTGCAAGCCCCAAGACCACTTTGATCTTGTTCATCTATCCCTCGGGGTTGTAACGCAGGCTCATAGTCACAGCCCATGCTATTCCTCCTCCCCTCCTCCTTCCCATGAGTTCTCCTGAATGATCTACTGTTCGTTTCCACGCTCTCTCCCTCGCGCACACTCAGGATGTTTTCTTCCATTGTCCCATTGTCAGTGCCTTGTTGTTCCGTCCATTGTCGGTAAGCACCATTCCCACTCATCCCCAATTCTCCATTCTCACTCCGTACGGGGCTCTTCCCCTTTAATTGCAGTCGCTGTTTCACTGCGCAGCTTTGTGTTGAGAATGTCAGAGGGGGGTGCCTTCCTCTGCTCGACTGTGACCGGGTTATCATAATGTGCCTGGTAGTATCCTCAGGGGGGACTCATCCTCGTTCTCATCGTCCTCGTTAGACTTTATTATATTCCGTTTTCCCTCCGGTTCCTCAAGCCCCACTCCATCTCCATTCCGTCCCAAAAAGAGTCTGCTCTCGGCGGGTCATGACAAACCTAGCCGCAGTTGTCTGCTGAAGTTAGTCTGTTGTCGGTCCGGGAGGGAGGAGCTGTCAATAGAGGCTCCATCGGTGTAATTACACAGGGAGGGGGGCTGGGCAGTATTTTTTTGATTACATGTTTTTTGATTGGGTCCCCTCCACACGTTATACGGTTGCTGGCACTCCACATTTTCAGAGCTTGGTGCACTGCACACAAGTCTACGCGCCGATTGATGGACTCCGTTCCTGAAAACCATGCATCTTTCAGTAGGCGACCTCCTTTTGTCGTGTCGTTGGCCAAGATTTGGGCATTCTCAAAATCAAAGCAATGATCGTATTCTGCTACATGGGCCCAAATCTGCAAATGTTGTTCGCCTCGTCTAATAGCCAACCTATGCTCATGTAGACGAGTCTTAAGTCTTTTTGAGGTCTCGCCTACATAATTACTCTGGCACCCCGTGCAGTTGATCTTATAAACTATAGCTGATCTCTCGGCAATAGGGAGCTGGTCCTTGGGGCGCATCACTTTAGCTCGTAGGGTCTGAGTAGGTTTGTGGGCTACCTGTATATTGTGGGGTGCAAGAAGCCTGGCTGTGGCTTCTGACACATTACTAATGTACGGTAGAGACACCCGTACAGTTTGTATCTGGGGTTCCTCTCCTTGCTGTCCGTTTTGGGGGTCTGATACCATACTGTGTTGCTTAATAAACCTTAGGGGGTACCCATTCATCCGGCATATGCGGAATAGATGTTTTCCTTTCTTCTGCCTTAGACTCCATGGTGCTGCAGTGCGATTGCACCCATTTAAACAAGGTCTTAATGCAGCTGGCTTTATGGGAGGCCGGATGGTTGCTATGGTAGTGGAGGATTCGATCTGATTGAGTGGGCTTCCGATAGACCTTGGTGTTCAAAGTTCCATCTAAGGAACGTTGGACCAATATGTCCAAAAAGGCTATCGAGCCCCGGATCTCCTCCTCCACCGTAAATTTAATGTCCGGATATATTGAGTTTAACACTCCCATAAAGTCAGTTAGATGACACCGTTTGACGACAGCAAAGGTGTCGTCAACATACCGTGCCCAAAACCTGGGCTGTTGACGGGTCATGGCCTCGTGTTCTAATTGTTGGAGAACCGCTTCTGCCACCACGCTGGATATTGGGGAGCCCATCGGTGTGCCCTTGACTTGCTCATATATACTGCCTTGAAAGGAGAAATAAGTTGTAAGACATAGCTCAATGAGTTGTACCAGATCCCCAGGTTGCAGGGAATCCCGGTGTCCAGTTTTTCCTAGTTTTTCTAATTGATCTCTTAGGATTCTTAGGGCCAGATCCTGGGGGATGGAGGTAAAGAGTGAGGTGACATCAAAAGAGACCATCACTACATCCTCCTCCACCCTAAGCGTCCTAATCCTTTCCAAGAATTCCTCCACGGATCTGACAGTAGTAGGGCTGCCATCAACCAGGTAGGATATGCGATCACTAAGCCACTTCACCAGCCCTGAAATGGGGGTGCCTCTAAATGACACAATAGGGTGAAGTGGAATATCCTCCTTACGGACCTTTGGCAGCCCATAAAACCTTGGGAGCGCCAAATCATTGGGCCGTATTCTCCTTAAGGTGTCTTCGTCAAGTTTCTTTGACCGTTTAAAACCGTCAAGTAACTTGTTGATTTTATTTTTCAAGGCGACCATGGGGTTTTTCTTAATGATTCTGTAAGCTGTCCTGTCATTTAATAACTGCAGCACTTTGGCCACATAGAGTGCCCTGTCCATCACCACTGTGGCCCTCCCCTTATCAGCGGGGAGTATCACAATGGTGTTGTCCTTCTTTAATTGTTCCAGGGCTTCTGTTTCGTCCCTAGTTAACACTTGGTGGTGCTTATGACGCATAAGCAACCCCGTGACCTGCTGTCTGATTAAGCTCACAGAATTCTCCCCCATACCCCCGTGGTGCATGGCGGGTTCCAACGCGGCAATAAAATCTAACAGATTTGCATCCATCAGATTATGTCCTACATCGCGCTGCAGCAGAGTGAGTTGGGGGCGGGTGAGGACCTTCGAGGACAAATTATGCAATAAATTATATATGGAACTATTCATATATGGAACGGTGGAGAACTGTCGACACGAAGATTGCCAGGACGGAGGAGGAGGGCATAGACCCCCAAATATGCAACACCCATATGAAAGTTACTCATGACAGTGGAGGAGTGAGAAGAAAGGGTGTGGAGCAGGGATTGAGAAAAGCGTGTGTGTGTGGGAGCGTCTGTGAGCCCAGGGAAGCTTGTAACACTGATAGAGGAGAAACAGATGCCCCCAGGGTGGAAAATGAAAACAAAACGGGGAGGAGGGTCAGTATTATGGAAGGAAATAAGGATAAAGGGGTGGTGGAGGAGATGAATGCCAGTAATGAGATAGTGGAAGGAACGATCCGGAAGAACCATAGAAGGAAGGGTAAGGAGAGTAATAAAGAAACATCTGGAACACTAATTAACCGGCCGGGACTGGTGACGCAGTCCATGAGCCGGCTGCAGATGCCGGCAAAACCCATTTAAGTCATCATTGTTTACTGGCTCCTTAGCCCTGATGATGTTTGGAGTTTCCAAATGAAAGCTTGGCAGCTTTTAGTAAAGTATATTTTTATATTTATACTCTCCTGGTGTTCGTATTTTATTTGTACCATAGACATGCCCAGGAGTCGTATTTTTATGCAAATTTTCCAGCATATATATATATATGTATGTATGTATGTATGTATGTATGTATATGTAGGTCTTTGGTTATTCGGGTTTTCTCCCACGTAAAATTGGAAGTGTCTTGGCGACGTTTCGACGAAGTCCCATTCGTCATCTTCAGGCTGGTGTTTTCAGCTTCGTGCTTTGAGCAGCAATGTGTGGTCTTAGCTGTTTCTTCCTTTTAACTGCCAGTGGGGGTATTAACTGATTGGGTGGGAGCTTGGCTGTGTTCTGATTGGGTGGAGGTGTGTTCTGATTGGTTAGGGGCTTGGCTGTGCTCTGATTGGCTGGGGGGTTGGCTGTGCTCTGATTGGCTGGGGGGTTGGCTGCGCTCTGATTGGCTGGGGGAGTGTTCTGTTTGGTTGTGCTCAGGTTAGTCTGAGTTGCAGAGGGATTCAAGATTTTGGGCTGCCCTGCCATTCCTTGGCTTCGCGTTCGTGGTCGTGCTTCCTCTTCATGGAGGGTGTCAGTTTGCTTCAGGTATGGATTGGGGGGGTTTAAAGTGGCTAATGATGCAGCTGTGGTCTGGCTTCTGGTTTGTGGTTGTGCCTCGTCATCGGTGTGGCTTTGGGTTTGTTTTTTGCGTGGATGTGTGGTGGTGACATCCTGTGTGGTTTTTGTGAGTGTGAGTCTGGTATCATTTTTTGTGTTAGGGAGTCGTTTGTCAATAAGGGCGGGTTTCCAAATGGCTGGTAGGCGGGAGGTATCATCTCGCTTGTTCATGCTGTTTGGGCGTTTTTCTATCTCGATGGCTTCTCTGATTATTCTGTTATTAAAATGTTCACTTTTGGCAATGGTTCTGGTATTTTTAAAGTCAATTTCATGTCCTGTAGCTTTAAGGTGTTGGACCAGGGAAGATGTTGGTTCCTCTTTTTTGATTGAGTTCTTATGTTCTTCAATGCGTGCACTTATTCTTCTGTTGGTTTGTCCGATGTATGTGGCGGGACAAGTGGTGCACGGGATTTCGTATACTCCTTGATTTTCTAATACAATTTTATCTTTGGGGTTTCTAAGGATGGTGGATATTTTTCTGTTTGTGCAGAATGCTGTTTTGATGTTGTGTTTATGGAGGATCTTACTGATTCTGTCTGTGATGCCTTTTATGTATGGGAGGATGGCTTTGCCGTTTTCTTGTTCTTTGTCTTGGATTTTAGTGGGGGTTTCTTTTTGGATTAGGTTTGTAATCTTATTTCTATGGAATCCATTGGATGTTAGTACATTGGTGAGAGTGTGTAGTTCGGGTTTTAGGTGTTGTTCGTCAGCTAAGCGTTTTGTTCTGGAGATGAGTGTCTTGGCTACAGAGTTGATCTGTGCTGGGTGGTGGTGTGAGAGAGCGTGCAGATAGCGGTTTGTGTGTGTTTTCTTCTGGTAGATGGTGTGTCCTAGGGAGCCATTGGATTTCTTGTAGACTAAGACATCCAGGAAGGGAAGTTGGTTGTTAAACAGAAAACAAATATGTATGTATATATATATATATATATATATATATATATATATATATATATATATATATATGTGTGTGTGTGTGTGTGTGTGTGTGTGTGTGTGTGTGTGTGTGTGTGTTAGTTTCTATTTGATTTCTGCAGCTTTCTTTTCTTCCTTATGCCATTATCAGTGATTACTTCACTTTAAGCTATGTCGCACATTCATTCTTTTCCGGAGCTTTATCTTGCCTCCAATGTAAACCAATTTATCTCCATGTTGCTTTTAAAGTAGCAGTGCTATACATAATAATGTGGCATTTTACAGGGTTATAATACAATTGAATCTGAACTGGTACTAGTGAAATAAATGTGTTGGACAGGGCAGGCTGCCTTAGGTTTCTCTTGTGATCCCTGTCCTATGGAACACCTTTCCCCTGGAGTTCTGGCAGGCCTTACTGGAAGGCCATGAATGACTGGCTTTTTTCCAGGCCCTGGAGTAGGGTACGATGGGAGTCCATAAATGGTTTTCTTGGAGCACCCAAATAAAATGGCTGAGGTGTTAGGCTTTTTGCTTGTTTTTGATTTTACAATTTTTGTTGTTTCATAGTTTTATTGTTGTGAGCCACCCACAGTCATGTTCTAAGAGGGGTGGTCATTAAAATCTTTAAAATGACTAAACCATCCATTTCTTACAATATTAAGTACAGTATTATATGCTATGGAATACGAAATGTGAACCATTCATCATACAGTGCTCAGAATGAAATAGTAAGTATATTAAACATTAAGCACAAAAAAATGATGTAAAGACTTTTTAGTGGCATCATATGTGGTAGACAAATAGTGTATTTCTAGTCATGGGATGTTTCTCTTAGAATGATTTAAATTGGATTTCTCTCTTTAGATAAAATAGAGCAGGGGTATCAAATTGCAGACAGAAACCACCCCCACCCCGTTGCCGGCAATGGGAAAACTGTCCCAATACATCGCGCTGCAGCAGAGTGAGTTGGGGGTGGGTGAGGACCTTCGAGGACAAATTATGCACTAAATTAAACTAAAAATCGAAGACTGTTGATTCCTGGGTATATACATACTTCACAGATAAAAGACGATACATTGTATGATGTCACGTGACATTGCAAGTTTGACATGTCTGAAATAGAAGGTTAGGCTTCATAGCTGAAGTAGCCTTTAAATGTATACTTCTATGTTCAAAGTGTTAGTTTACTATTCACATCTTGTATCACATTTTTTTAAAAAAAATCTTTAATTGGATATCCAGATAGAGATGTAGGACAGCAGATCAAAGAACAACAATTAAGCCACAGCCTGTGGATTTATTTGAGGCCAGAAACACATGACAGAAAACAAACATTCAAATATGATTGGAATGACAATGTGGAAAGAGTTGGACCAACCCAGTTCCTTTCCTCAGTGAAGTCTATAACCATGCATAGATTGGTAACAAGTTGATGTTGATTCTTGGCTGCCACAAAATACATTTTCTTCAGGGTAATCTGTTCTCAACCTTGTCTTCGGGTCTTCTAATGGAGAATATGTTCCATTGAAATTTGGTCTATAATAAAAATTATGCTGAAGTAATAATATTTCGATTATAAAGATGTTTAGCAGAGCAAGGTTGAATCACATGCCGTATGTGTTCAATTCATATACTGAAAGGAGTTTCAACTACAAATGCTTGCCACCTTGCCTGAAATTTCTGTTATCCTCTCCATATTTACTATGATCCTAAGAATTGCTATGATGCTAAGATTCAGTAAATCAAAGTTTTTTATAAATGGGAAATGGTTCCATGACTCAAAAATGGCACAAAATCTGAAAATCCTGATGCTTAGCACTTTTGCACTAGACATGAATGAATCTGGCCTTATTATTTTTTTTCAAATTGGGTTGCAAATGAATTCAATCATAGAAAGGACCACTTAATGTTTGCTATTCATGTAATATGATTCAGCTCTCAAAATATTACTGCTTTTTTTCTGCATAAGTATTTATAATTTCTAGTTAACAGCTTTTGATCTTGCCATTATTCTCTCTAACTATTCATCTCTGTTGAGTAAATTATTATGTTAATCACCATCTTTGACTTTCTAAGACAGCATTAAGCCTAGCTTGTAGAACATGTAAATACCACAGAGTTGATTTTCTATTAAAGGAGGTTGCTCCACAAAATCACAAAAACCACAAAGGCATAATCAGTGTCATTAAAAAGGTACACATTAACCTCCAGTTATGTAATTACTTAACAATTTAGAGGCCATCATATACATGAAGATAATATGGCTGTATAATGTAGCTGAAATAATATTTCTGAAAACAGATGCTTTTTCAGCCATCTGTGGTATATCTGTTTGTACTACAGCCTTATTCCATGCTTAGAAGCCAACATAAATAAAACAGACATGCAAACAAATGTTTCATGAATAGTGTGGGTAAGATAAGCCCTATTTATTTATTTATTTAACTTGTATGCCACCCCTCTCACCAGAGGCAACTCTATTGATTAATGATAATGAAATATTTTTTTGTCTCTAAGAATGTAGAAATTGTTCTCCAAATTACTAGATCATTCTTTCCAGGCCCTTAGTCATTTGTTCAAAATTTATATTAAGTTTCCAAAAATTAAAGATAAAAATTCATCCATTGAATTTATTCATCCATGGAAAATTTCACAGAAGTTGAAAATGTCATTGCACTTTTATGATCCTAAGCCTTTGCTGTTTTTCAACAGCTGTAAGAGCTACTTCCAGCTTAGGTGCAGCTTAGAAGATTTACAAAAGTTTAGTTCTGAGAATCCTGGAGTTCTATGAAGTGGGCAGTGGCTTTACCTTTGTCCTTGTTTCTCCCAAATCACAGGTGCTAAGTTGGTGTGATGTGTATTCACAGAGATCCTAATTAAAAAGAGGGCTAGAGTTGACTCCTTTGACATCATATAATAACAAACTCTGTGAAGTAAAGATAAGAGGACAAGGGAACAGGATATCGAGTGAATGATGAGTTTTACACCCCTTTGCTAGTCAACTGTTGAGACCAGGACTTGTGGTAAAAAAACCACTTTAAGCAAAATTTAAATATCTTCACTTAGACTATAAATTCAACTTTTAAAGTCAAATCTCTAAACAGAATGCTGCATTCAGAATGCAACATGCCATTTGAAAAACTTTAATTTGGAAACTTGGTGTGAATGTTCTTAAATTAAAGTATCCTACACCTTAATTGATATCCACTTCATAAAGAATTTATTCAAGAGGCTTAGTCATAAGAAGTTTGGTAACAACTGAAATGAGTTACCTTTGTATATAAGATTACACAATTTACAGCACAGCTTTAAATGTCACGTTTCACAATACACTCAAATCAAAATCCTTATACAGACCGACACTCCAGGCATCTGATCCACGTTGACATAATGGTTCTCCCTAGCATAGAACCTACTTCATTAGCATTACAGAAAGCTTTTATGTGCTTTCTGGTCTAAAGGTAAAAAGTGTACCTTTCATTTCCCCAGTGAGCGAAAATCTTACCTAAATAGTTATCAAGAACATTTTTGTTGTTCTGTAGTTCAAACCTTTGTCCATTGTTGATGTAGGTCACAGTTCTAGATCTTTTTGGAAAATGTCACAATTCTGGTTCTATTGCAATTTAACTGTAGCTATTGCTTTTTGTAGAACAAGCTATTATTTGCTTCACTATATCCATATTGGAATCTGTTAATCTAATGAAACAACAATTATATACTCTTATTTGGTTTGGTCATTTGTATCACCTCTTCAATTAATGTATCTCTCTCAACCCAAGAGAAGGAGGAGGGGAGGAGGGACAACGAGGAGGAAGATCTGGATGGAGTGATGCTATATCTACTTGCTTAGCTGAAAACATTCTTGGCAGTTCCAGATTTAGATAATAAAAAGTTTCAGGGTTTTGTATGATATATACATTACCATATATGTATGATAATCTAAGTCCAATTATTTTCTGATTTGAAGAAGGTTTTTGGAACTCTATTGAAATACAAGCTGTATTAGTTATTAGAGATGAGGGCATTTTAAACAGGAAGAGCCAGTTAAGGTATTGGCCTAGAAGCCAGGAGACTGTGAGTTTTAGTCATGAAAGTCAGCTGGTGACTTTGGGCCAGTCACTCTCTCTTAGCTCAACCAACCTCATAGAGTTGTTGTGGGGAAAATAGAAGAAAAAAAAGAGTATTAGGTATGTTTCTCCCCTTGAGCTTCTTACAATATAATAAAAGCAGGATATAATTTAAAAAAAAACAAATCAATGAAACACTTACATTGTTTTCCCTAATCTGGTTTTGAAAAAATTACACACAACTGCACATAAAGAACTCTCATAAATATTCATTGGGTTCTATCAAAATTTAGTCATTCCTGAGAAGGTTTGGATGACTGAGAATGATCTTTGTGTTTACATCCTTGTTAATCCTTTTTACATCTTCTTACATGTTTGGCTTAATTCAGTACTTAATAGTTTGATCATCACACCCAGCTCCAAGCTGTGGTTTGATGGATCAATGTTGTGAATCATATCAGGCAAATTTAATCTCTTTGCTCAGAGAAAATTTGTTAGTTCTGAACTCCACTTGAATATTTATTTCTTTACTCATTGCTTATTTGTTACACTAAATGAACCATTACTTATTTAGTTCAATGTCTTTCAGCAAATCTCTTAAGACCCATCAGCAGTCACTCTGTTAGCATGGTTATGCTCCCAGAAATCTTAAGGACATTGAAAACCATTTGGGGATTTGGAGGAGAAAGGTTTTCACAGACATTCTCAGCACAAAACAGACAATAAAGATCCCTAAGAATTCTAGACTTCAGTCTTTAGCCTACTTAGGTGTCAGGTTTCATTGCATCCAAATGGATTTGATGTAACCTTAGTTGTGTAAACTCATGGCTTTGTGATGAGCTTGATATCTCCCTAAAGGGCCTGGAATGTGATGGCAGCTGTTTGGATGCTTTCTTCTATATTTTTAATAGATTCCACAGTGTTCTAAATTATACCTCCCATATATTTGATAGCTGCCATCTGCTCACTGTCTTATCTGGGTCTAACTAATACTAAAGCCAGCTCAATGGTGAAGGGTGGATGTTTAATGTCATCAATTTTATCAATAATCAGATAAACTAATTGGTTTATCAGAAGTTAAATCGAGCATCAGTCAAGAAAGTAAGGCCTTGGGGTACCAAAACCAGATAGTGTCATAGTTCCGACAGATGAAACTATTCAAAGAACTTTGAGGCATTGTTTACCTTAAAGAATCTTTATTCGAGAAGCATAACATCGGTACTAACATAATCAAAGCCAAAAACTGAATTCCCCCACTTGAGCACATAGTATCAAAACACAGTTCCCTCCTCCAATTAACAGTCATAAATCACATCCCCCAATTAGTTTAAAGCATGGACTTTTCCTCCAGCTCTCCAGCCCACCAATTCTTATCATCTCTTATTTCAACAACCTTGATTCTCACACGATGTTCAGTATTATTATGTCTACCTAACTCTCATGCACATCCCCCCTCCCCAGCATCATCTAACTCTAAAAGTGAAAAGAAGAAAATGGCTACATCTCCATCTGTTGTCAAAGCAAAAACATCCCATGTTAGCAGCGTTGACAATTATATTTGATCAATATGATATTTTCCCTTGAAACTCACTCATCATTTGGTAAATACACTGAGGCCAGTTGTCAGAAGCAGACATATCACTTCAAAATATCTCTAAATCATACCTCCAATCACACCAAGTATCAGTTTCCCCCAATCAACTCGTATCCTTTTGTTTTTAATTTTTATTTTTTTTAAATAAAAATGGAAAATAAATACAATATAAAATAACACACTGATTAAGCTACACATTAAAATAAATAAATGTGATTTAATCAGATAAAAATAAGAAAAAAACCCCTATAACATCATTTATTTTATGAAGTTAATATTATTTTCTTGGTCCCAGATATTCCAAAGCAGAGTACATGGAACCCAATTTTAAAATTCATTAAAATATAAAGCATGGTAATATGAAATTACAATTATTTTAATATTTAATATTAAATATTTAATATTTTAGTATTAAAATACTTAATATTAAATAAGTATTTAGCATTTGGGAAACAAAATAAAATTTTACATAATACAGAAAAACTAAGTGAAAAGAAATACCTTAAGCAGATATTTTAAATGCACATTTATATATCATACTCAGTTCCATTAAGCAAAAATCAATCTAAATAATAAGATTTGAAATACTGTAAGTAAATTAGACAGAGGAAAATATGTTATGAAACAAAGGGCTTTTAGTGGGTTTTTTTTTAAGAACAATAGATAAGATCTATGTTCTTACATTATTTTATTTGTTGAATAATCCCGTATTAGTTCAATTCCTTCCAAGTCATTATACAACAAAAATCATAAATAATGCTAAAATACACCGGATCAGCTATTTAAGAGCAGAGTGGACAAGGTTTTTGTGGTTGAGAATTACACTTATCTCATTCTCTCTCTCTCCTCCTCTCTCTCTGTGGCTAATGGTTACAATATTAACAAATTATGTAATGATATCATTATAAGGAGCAGAGCTGGATTATTTTATCATTCTTTTGCATTATAAGTTTTTGAGTTTTCCTTTTTTAACATTAAACATTGGTAAATCTATTACAATCTTAATGCATGTAATTCACTACCATAATTTTCATTTTCACTGAATTTCAGTGACATCAGGTCATCTACCCTGCTCTGGTCATGAGAAACCAGAGCAGGGGAGATGATGTGCATATATTTATGTACAGTATGTTTGTGTGTGTGTGTGTGTGTGTGTGTGTGTGTGTGTGTGTGTGTGTGTGTGTCGCAAACAAATCCCTGTGTCCTTGGGTTTCTTAAACTTGGCTTAGAAAATAAAGATATGAAATGCTACCTGCCAGACAGATATGTATTATCAGAGACAGTTTTCCTCTTGATACAAATTGTTGAGAATAATGTGTGGCAGGATGCTAGTAATAATATTCATGGCCCATCCATGAACTCCCCAAAGCACTAACACATTTCTTACACTTACATTATTGCTGGAACAAAATGCTAGACAACGAGACCATGGCAGCCTCAGCATTTCTCTTGAGCACTTACATTAGACCAACAATGGGAAAAAACCTTAGAAACACTGCTGCTTTGGGAGAAAAATAAGGACCACAATGGGCATCATAGTTGGAGGAGGAGGAATGATGGATATGTTGCACATCATGACACAGACTGTTTCCCTTCTATAATTATGTCCAAATAATGGGATACAAATGTGAAAGACTGGTGTGTGCATTAGGATATGACTCTCTCTCTCTCTCTCTCTCTCTCTCTCTCTCTCTCTCTCTGTGTGTGTGTGTGTGATTGTGCCAGATGCAGGAATAGCAGTGTCATTGTGCCAGATGCAGGAATAGCAGTGATGCAAACAGAGAGGTCAAAAGTTTCCATTCCCCCCCCCCCAAGATTTAGAAGAATTCTTTATTTTAAAAGAATTATGTTAAGCTTAATTTAGTCCCTTACAGCATTATTTTTAAAGTTCTTGACAAGACAGAATTATGTGTCATCAGTTTTTTGGCAATTAGAGTTAGAATGTATTCTGAATATCATAATGAAGTTCCTCAAGTTGCTATCCATTTCTTAGATTTTGCTTGCCTAAATTAAACATGTTAAGATACGATATGTCTTGAAGCATTATACTAGCTCACACATCTTCCTTTTCACAGGCAGGCATTTTCTTGCTGACTGGTTTTTAAAAGAAAATAAATGTAAGAGAAGTTGACCACATATATAGCCTTCAGAAATTTCTATGCTTGCCATGGCTGCAGATTGTGACTTTAAATCAAGGCAGCACTTGTAAAATAGATATGCAGACAATTAACTGCATAGTGGCATCTCCCTGTACAAACCTATATACTGACCACAATTGTTTTTTTTTTAAAAAAAAACCCTCAAAACCAATATTCAGTTATCCCCTAGGAATCTCAAAAAACTTTTCTTACTATTACAACCATGAAACTCATTTTCAGACTATATCTGTGAAACATTTCATGCTGAAATTTCTCCATGAAAACTGTCTTTGAAAGACCTGAAACCTGTTTGAGGTTCTGGTCCAGACCTTTATTTGAAATTTGAAAAATCCTTGTGATTTAGAAAGCTAAATGAAGACATCAAATAATTGTCTAGAAACCATCTATTTAGGCTGGAATTGTGGGGCCTGTGGGATCATACATTTAATTTCAGTAGGAGATATCAACTTCCATTTTTTTTATCTATCCATGGTTGTCAGATTAATACTGAAATATTTTAGTCTCAACTTGGATAGTAGCTTTCACGTGACTTGGTGGTGGTAGGATGGTTGAAGATCCTCAGCCTCTCCAACCTTCCAACCTAATCCTCATACCAGCTGAAAAATTAGGCCACTTCTGAAACTGGTTTAAACTCTAATCTGTTCAGTATTTGTGGTAGCAAGTGTTTTCCATTTGCCTCTGTTTTGCACTGAGACTGAGCTACTGTTATAGCAATGTGTACAATTATTGGAATCACAGAGAAAGAAACTAGACAACCAAAATGCATTAATCTACTCACATCACAAGTGCCAGTAATCATCCAAAGAGTCCTCAGCTTAGTAGCACATTGAATCTCATACAGTCTGAGCGATCATTTTATATTGCCTATTTACTTGGAGCTTTTGGTAAAACACAGGAATGGTTTATTATGGCTTCTCCTGCACTTTATGAAATGATGCTGTTGAAAGAAAAATCAGGTTCAGTTTCAAGCCGGGAATAAAAAAAAAATGGAGGCTGACTGTTTAAGAAAAAAGGTTCTTGTTTATTGATGAGCATAATCAGCAACAGCATGCAGTTCTGGGACATTTGACAAAATGGAGTTGAGAGTGGGTGGGTTTTTATACCTTCTTTGGGCTTTGTATTTGAGATGCCTGTTGTGAAATGTACTTTGACCTGTGCTTGAGTGTGCCCATTTGGTATTCTAATTATTGTTGCCTGACTACCATTGTGGCTTGGAGGTCATGTCCTATCCTTGGAGCTGGGTGGGAAATGTAGATTTTAGGAGTCTTTGTTTTTCTAATTCCATCTGCTCCCAGATGCTTCTTGAAGCATTTTGCTTATGAATAGGGTGATCCCAGTCTTTCTGAATGGATTACAAAATCTCCATTTCTGAAGATTAGCCCCCTAACGTTTCCTGTAGAAGGTAAGCCAGCTTTATGTCTTTGTTAAGATTTCTCTTCATTTTTCTTTTATATTCTATCCTGCTTTTTTAATATTCCCAAAATATTTCATTCTCTAGGGCATGGATGTCAAACTTGATCATGATGTATTGTGATGTTTTTTGCCTTTGAAGAGCTGGGGTGGGCATGGCCTCACATGATGCATCCAGTCTGCCGGCTGCCAGTTTGACAGGCCTGCTCTAGGAGGAGGTGCTGACTTTCTAAAGTGACAATCCACCTCTAGCATCTTGCAATATCACTGTACCAAATTTTCCCCAGTAATATTTCAGCATTTTTTTTGTTTTTCATTCAGTCTTTATGATGGCCCAGTTTTTCTAGTTACATCTAGGAAAGTTGTACTCAGGTAATAAATGCCTTTGTTGTCACTGAACCTCTGCACATCAGTATTTTGCCTTTCTCCTAAGTAGCAGATGTGTTGTTATTTCATGGCTGTGGTTACTTTCCCTGTGAGTTTTTGAGCTATGGAAGCCAAAGTCTACCACTGCTTCAACAGCTGTGCATTGACCGCAAAAGTCAAGGTACTGTATGGGGTGGAGGGTTATTTTCTTCTAAATATATAGATTTAGATTATTTGAGAGCTCCAGAAGGTGATGGTTGCTGTCTCAGGAGACTGTGCTGATTTTCCATGCAAGTTACTGATAAGCTCTCTGCTCACATCACTTGATTTCTTCCTATTTGAAAAGAGTACATAATGATTAATAGCTGACTGTGTGAACTAACTCAGCTGAAAGACATCAATCTGAAACAAAATCTGTCACCTTCTCAGCATTGTTTCTGAAATGGCTAAGTAACTGTCATCAGGGATGAGCATACATGTGGGAACCAAGCCTACAACAAGATTGTAGAACTTTTTTATTTTTATTTCAATGCAAAATTTCTAAAACTCATTCTGCCCTGGATCCGATGGAAATGAGACCTCCCAAAGGTAGATCTATGATGAAATTCCTTTTAATGCCTTTGAAGGGAATATTTCCTTCTCCCTCCCTCCCTCCCTCCCTCCTTGCCCCTCCTTTCCTCCTTCTATGACTGAGTTTTATTACCTTGTTTATT
The DNA here is from genome assembly GCF_016545835.1 of Crotalus tigris. Lineage (NCBI taxonomy): Eukaryota > Metazoa > Chordata > Lepidosauria > Squamata > Viperidae > Crotalus > Crotalus tigris. The sequence continues at coordinate 15,091,811 of NW_024096970.1, forward strand.
TTTCCATTAAGTATTTATTATCTTCAGATCAAAGTAGTAAGAGATTTTCTTCCACTTCAGTCTCTAAATGGAATCAGACTGGTTGTTGAGTATGTCTTCAACATGACAGGAAAGGATTGTTGTATTGTTTAGACATAAGGCAAGCCACTGGAAAACTTATCTTTGTCTACTCCATGGAATCCATTACCCTAATGAAAACCTTTCCCTTTCCCTTTGTCACTGAGTAGGATGGGACCATCACTTAACCATTTCATCTTCAAGCTCAAGAAATGAAATTTTTTTAAAAAATATTATCTTTGAAATATTTTTTGTAAAGGATTAATTAATTTAATTTTGCAATTGGGCCAAAAGCTGTTTAAACTAAGTTTAAACCTCCTAATCAAACCTGACCCATTGTTCCTAGGATTTTCACAACATTTTTCTGTCTTTTGAAAACTGGTATGACAGAATAAGAAACAATCCTGTGTTTGCCCTATGTTTTTAACTGAATAAATGGAATAGTAAATTTTGATCCAAAATGTATCAACTGCTTTGAATAATGTTTATGCATTACAAAAGTTGGAGGGATATTGCCAAATCAATTAATTCATCTGAACTATGAGCTATTGAAAAGACCTGGCAATTAAAATGTATCGGCAATGGTAGTTTCTGTTATAGGAAACAGTTTTTATCCACATGTGATTCAGAACCCTAAAATTGTCTCTATGTGTTATAGAAAATCACGAAGGAGGCATTTTACTACAAGATGAGTGTAAACATGCAACTCTTGTATTCTCTTAGTACCCACTTTTCTGTCAAGAAGCAAGTTGCTTCACATTACACAAATGTATACAAAGCACATGACTTCAAATCAGGGACTAAGGAATCATGAGAGTTAAAGACTACACAATTTAAAGCTACCAGGTTTGAAGAACACTGCTTCAGATCATGAAAACAACTAGTTTAAAGCATCTAGAGGATCCAAAATTCTCATTTTCTCTTCATGAACAGGTTTCACACTTCAATTTCTATGCTAAAGAACTGAAGCTCAGAAATACTAACATAAATTTGTTCCTTTTGTATGTTATTTACTTCTAGAAGTGGTAAATAAATTTGAAGAAATAGGAATGGGTTTAAAAAGGTTTAAAGTACAGATTTCCTCACAAATGTAAAGCATTTTTACTTTTTAACACTGCAATTAAAATAACTAAATTCAGCGAAAAAGAGATGAAAACCTCCAAATCCTGTCTCAAAGAAACAAATAAAAAAGAGCAAACATTATTTAATCTAGCATTTTTTTTCTGTACTACTGGAATCAAATTAAATCATTTTCTTTGCATTTGGCTACAAATTCATTCCTTTTTAAAAACCTGAATTAACTGGGCAATCATTCATTTTTAATAATATTTATAACTTTTAATATTAGGAGCCTGTCTCCATGTCTGCTTGTCATTTGTTTTTGTTTTTTGTTTTTTGTTTATTTTTATTTTGTATTTGTATTGTTTATTTTGTATTTTTTCCTAAAGGTCAGGGTAAATACATATGCAGGATATTATATACTGCAACTTGGAAAAATAAGGGCAGCATAAAAACACTTATTCATTCCTTTTGATACAATTTTATTTTATTTTTTAATGTTAGTTTTGTAGAGTTTATTTCAGACACAACTTTTCTGGATTAGCTTGGTAGCCAGAAGGATCAGCCAGTTTGGCATTGTGCCACAAGTCCCAGCCTTTTTGGGTTAGTATGAAATTTCACAGTATACAAGAAAGGGGCAGGGCTTGTGTCACAATACTGCAGTGGTGTCAAACTCAATTTTATTAAGGGCCACATCAGCATTAGGGCTGTTCTCAAAGGGCCAGGTGGCTGTGGCTGGGTAGGCATGGCTAAGTGGTCATAGCTAACTAGGTAGGCATGGCTGGGTGGGCATGGCCAGCTCAATGTGGCCAGCCCCGCTGTGGGGGGCCAGGCAAGGCTGGAAGGGGGGAATCCAAAGGTCTCCAGCAGAGAAAGGTGAGACCAGGGTGAGTGCCAAAGCCTTGTCCACCAGAGGAGCCTTGCTGTCCCTCTCAGGCCATGGAGAGGACCCCTTGATAGAGGCATGGGCAGCAGAGGGCAAGTGCCAAGCCCAGCCCTTGAGCTCCTGGGGCACCAGGACCCTACAGCCCAGCCCCACTTCCCCCAAGAGGCGCCCTTCCTTGCTTACCTCCTCCGTGAGGCTGCTACTACTATGTTCATTCTCACTGACCAGGATGGAGGCGAGCGGAGTTGCAGTGAAGCTCCTGGTGGACAGGACTGCTGCTGCCAGAACTGCTGCCGCAGGGTGAGGCGGAGGTGGCCTGGCTGCAGGGCCCTGAGGTGCATGAGGGTGGTACACATGGGGCAGGGCCAAGGGTAGCTTATTGGACACCATGGGCTCACATCTATCTGGCCAACGCTGCTGGCCAATGAGGGGTCAACAAACTGCAGCTGCTGCCGAGCACTGCCAGCCTCCATACACTCACCACTTTCTGTGCACACATCCAGGGGGAGTGCCTGGTTAGGCTGGGATGGGCCGGGGTCGAGGTGGCAGGATCATATCCCTTTCCATCTCCAGGATGGCCCTGCGAGCCAGATCTAAACCCATTGCAGGCCAGATCTGCCCCATGGGCCTTGGGTTTGACATGTCTGCAATATTGCTTTGCTGATTACCTCATTCTGATTGCCTCTTGCTCTTCTCCAATCCCAGTGCCATTATTGGTAGCTAGTAATAAAGCAAAATGCGGTAGATTCTTTCAAAGTTATGTGCAGCATTTGTTTTCCCCATTTTACATTTTAAAAACAGAATGATTGAAATATTAAAATTAATCCTATGTTTTGTAATTAACCATTTATTTCATTTTTTAAAAAAAAACAACCTCCATGACCTAATTTACCCCTAATCTGAATGTCAGTAAAGAGAACTTGGATAAATGTAAAGATATTATTCAGTGGAATTTTTGTCTTGACTGTACATTTTAGCTTTAATTAAATCCAATAAGTCAAAATGTCATGTGAGTGCATGAGGTATGAAAGAATATATGCAATTACTTTTTGCATGTAGAAAATTCTTCGTTCAATTGCAGTTAGATTGCTAGGTGACATTTTTTTCTGAAATTCTCAAATTTGTTATCTAGTTTTGTTAGAAATGTCTTTTTTTGGTTTTTTTTTTCATCATGAGCACAAAATCCACAAGTGATTTCCAGGTAGAAACAAAATTAAATATATTCTCTTCTTTGGATAAAGCAATCAGTTTAACTATATCTGCTTTTCTGCTGTGGGAAATAATATATATTTCTGTTTACACTTATTAATCTTTATAGACTATTATCATTTATATTAACAAACTTCACTATCTTTTTCCACTAAATGGAAAAAAACAGTTCCTTTAATTTTAAAACACTAAAAGTTTCTTTAAAAACATTTCTAAAATCATTAAGTTCTAATACATCTTTTTAAAAACATCCTGTTAACATACATACTGTTATCAATGTAATTTTGATTTTGGTTTTTCTGATTAGATAGGTTTGTTCTTATAGAAATGACTAGTATATACTACTGTGTGAAAGTAAATAGTAGAGACTATAATGTTATTATCTACTACTGCATTAAAAAGACTTGGAAGTCAATGCCTTTTTTTCTTTTCCCCCTTCTACCCCAAATTTTCTCTTCTTCCCTTTTTTTCTTCCCCCAGTTTGGCATTATTTTTATTTTCCTTTGTATTTTATATTCTAATAAATTAATAAAATTTGTAAACCTTTGAGGAATGTGTTTTTTGTTTACATTTGCCTCATAATATAACTGCATGACAGGTTAGGCTGACAGATGAATTAATAAAATAATGTCAACAAGAAATAGTCAGACACTCATAGATGTCTGGGTCACCCTCTTCCTGACCACCTACCACCTTTTATATATTGTTTCTATTGTTCGATTTGTTGAAAATAAAAAAAGTATTTTTACTGGATGTTCTAGATGATTTTGAAAATGTTTGTTTAAAACATTTATATAGCCAATATAAAATTCAATAAAGTCAATATAAAAGGGGGAGAAATGACATTGCCATAGGTGTATACTACAGGCCACCCAACCAGAAGAAATAGATGAACTTTTGCTAGTCAGCTAACTAAGGTATGTAGGAAGCACATACAATAGTAATGGGGGACTTTAACTACCCTGACATCAACTGGGAGACAAACTATGCACCAAGTGGAAGATCAAACAGGTTCCTGGCAAACCTAGCAGACAACTTTGTCTGCCAAAAAGTAGAGAAGGGAACTAAGGAATCAGCCATATTGGACCTAATTCTCACTAACAGAGATGAAACAATAGAAAGTGTTGAAGCAACAGGAACCTTGGTGGGGAAAAGTGATCATGCTATATTGGAATTCAACATTATGGAAGCACAAGCAATAGAACACAGTCAATTTAAAGTCTTGGACTTTAAGAGAGCTAATTTCAATAAACTTAGAGAGGGCTTGGGAAGGATTCCCTGGATGAGAATCCTCAAGGGGAAAACAACTCATGAAGCTTGGGAAATTTTGAAAAGTAAGATAATAAAAGCCCAGCCCAGCACAAGAAACCAGCATGGCTGCATAAAGAACTCTCTGATAAATTGAAAGATAAAAAGGACAAGTATAGAAAGTGGAAAGAGGGGCACATAACTAAGTCAGAATATCAACAAATAGCCCGAGCCTGCAAAGATGAAGTGAGGAAAGCTAAGGCTCAAAATGAACTAAGGCTTGTGACCAAAGTCAAAAATAACAAAAAAAGCTTCTTTCAACATGTAAAAAAACAAGAAAAAAGTGAAGGAAATGATGGGTCCATTAGTGGGGGAAAGTGGCAAGAAGGTAACAAGTAACAGGGAGAAAGCAGAACTATTTAACTCATTATTTTGCATCTGTCTTTACACAAAGGGAAAAAAACAGACCAACCTACCAAAAATAGTGCCATAAAAAACAGAATAGAAACACACATTAAGATAGGCAAGAAAACGGTAAGTGAGCACCTGTCCAGCTTGGATGAGTTCAAATCACCAGGATCAGATGGATTACACCCCAGGGTCCTCAAGGAACTGGCAGATGTGATCTCAGAACCATTGAACTATATTTTTCAAAGATCCTGGAGCACTGGGGAACTACCAGAGGACTGGAAAAGAGCTGATGTAGTTCCCATCTTTAAAACAGAAAAAAAAAATGGACCCAGAAAATTATAGACCTATCAGCCTTACCTCAATACCTGGGAAGATTCTGGAAAAGATAATCAAACAATGAATCAGTGAACACCTAGAGGCAAACAAAGTCATTATTAAAAGCCAACAATGGTTTTTCAAAAACAGATCATGCCAGACAAATCTTACTTCATTCTTTAACCAAGTGACAAAATTAGTGGATCAGAAGAATGCTGTGGATATAATTTACTTGGACTTCAGTAAGGCATTTGATAAAGTAGATCACAACCTACTACTTGATAAGATAGAAAAATGTTGGTTAGACAGCATCACCACCAGATGGATCCATAGCTGGCTGACTGGCCATACTCAGCATGTGATCCTCAATGGAACCGCATCTACATGGAGGGAAGTGTGTAATGGGTGCTCCAGTGCTCTTCAACATCTTCATCAACAATTTGGATGAGGGGATAGATGGGGAAATCATCAAATTTGCAGATGACACCAAGCTGACAAGAATAGCCAACACTCCAGAAGACAGGCTTAGGATACAGGAGGATCTGGACAGACTTGAACACTGAGCGCTATCTAACAAAATGAAATTCAATGGTGAAAAAAGTATGGTTCTACATTTAGGCAAGAAAAACCAAATGTACAGGTATAGTATAGGGGGTACCTTGCTCAATCGTAGTAACTGTGAGAGGGACGGAGTCCTAGTGGACAATCACTTAAATATGAGCCAGCAGTGTGCTGCAGCTGCCAAAAAGGCCAACACAGTGCTGGGCTGCATTAACAGAGGGATAGAATCAAGATCACGTGAAGTATTAATATCACTTTACAAAGCCTTGATAAGGCCACACTTGGAATACTGCATCCAGTTTTGCTCACCACGATGTAAAAAAGATGTTGAGACACTAGAAAGAGTACAGAGAAGAGCAACAAAGATAATTTGGGGACTGGAGGCCAAAGCATATAAGGAAAGGCTGCTGGAATTGGGTATATATAGTTTAATGAAGAGAAGGACGAGGAGGGACATGATAGCAGTATTCCAATATCTCAGGGGCTGCCACAAAGAAGAGGGAGTCAAGGCACCTGAAGGCAGGACAAGAAGCAATGACGGAAACTAATCAAGAAGAGAAGCAACCTAGAACTAAGGAGAAACTCCCTGACAGTTAGAACAATTAACCAGTGGAACAACCTGCCTCTAGAAGTGGTGAATGCTCCAATACTGGAAGTTTTTAAGAAGAGACTGGACAGCCATTGGTCTGAAATGGTATAGGGTTTCCTGCCTGAGCAGGGGTTTGAACTAGATGACCTCCAAGGTCCCTTCCAACTTTTTCTTCTTCTTCTTCTTCTTCTTCTTCTTCTTCTTCTTCTTCTTCTTCTTCTTCTTCTTCTTCTTCTTCTTCTTCTTCTTCTTCTTCTTCTTCTTCTTCTTCTTCTTCTTCTTCTTCTTCTTCTTCTTCTTCTTCTTCTTCTTCGTAGTATTTCAGCGCAGGATAAGATTTTGTTTATTATTTCTTCTTCAGTGGGGGTTTCCTTTCTTTTCCATTTTTGGGCATATGCCAATCTTTCTACGGTTAAAATATGCAATAGTAAGTAGAGAGAGATGCTTTGCTGAGTTTATCGTTAATAATCCCTAATAAGAAGTTTTCTGGTTTTAAATCAATTTTTTGTAATAGTATTTCTTCCAGCCAATTTTTAATCTGATGCCAAAAATTTTGCACTTTTGAACATTCCCACCATAAGTGATAGTAAGTCCCTGGAAGCCTTCTACATTTCCAGCATGTCAGTGAGGTTTTTTTATCTATTTTTGCTCAGACCTCTTCGTCATTTCCAAGGCTTCAGGGGGCTGGAGGGCGATCTTGAACTTAAAAGGTCTAAACCTCTACCTGAGGTATAAGAAATTTAAGATGCAATCACTTCAATCAATCCTGGCTAGCGTCAGGCAAGGTGACTTTCTTACCTCCATAGACCTGACTGAGGCATATTTGCACATTCCCATTTTTCCTGGACACCGCAAATTCCTCAGATTTAGTTATGCCCGACGCCATTACCAGTACAGAGCCCTTCCATTTGGCCTCTCATCTGCACCGAGAGTATTTACAAAGGTACTGGCAGTGATCGCAGCCCACCTTAGACTAATTCCCATCAGGATTCAATGTTATTTAGATGACATTCTAATTCAGTCATCATCATGGCAGAGGGCCCGAGCAGATCTCGCCCTAGCCATCAAAGTTCTGCAGAAGCATGGGTTTTCCGTTAATTTCCAGAAAAGTCAGACTGTACCATCAACTCGGCTCCTCCATTTGGGGGCAGTTATAGACACAGACAACTGCACGGTATACCTATCTCAGGACCGACGGAACTCTATCCAGACTCTTGTACGTCGGATCCGAAGGGACAGAGTAGTCACATTGGCATCCCTTTCACAGCTACTAGGGAAGATGGTGTCCTGCGTGCAAATTGTGCCATGGGCACGTCTCCATGCCAGGGAATTACAGTGGCTTCTCCTTCCATTTCAGAGACTTCATACCAGCACATCCCACCAGAAGGTCCGAGTTCCACAGGCGGTGTTGAACTCCCTTCGTTGGTGGGACTCTCCAGCACTGTCACGGGGAGCAGAATTCAAAGAACCAGACAGGATCACCATCACCACAGACGCAAGCCTATTTGGGTGGGGGGCACACCTCCACACACGCTGGGCCCAAGGGCAATGGTCCAGGCAGGATCTAAAGAACAATATAAACTGGCTGGAGCTAAGAGCCATACACATGGCCCTAAAGAGATTCAGCAGCTTAGTACAGGGCCAGCACGTCCTGGTCTTAACCGACAACATCACAGCCAAGGCCCATATCAACAGACAGGGGGGAACGAGGTCCAAGCCTCTCATGCAAGAGGCCAGATTGCTGGGGTCTTGGGCGGAACTGAATCTTGCCTCCATCAGGGCGGAGCACATATCCGGAGTGGCCAACCAGCAGGCGGACTCACTGAGCAGAGCCACCGTGGACCATTCCGAATGGCAGCTGAATCCGGAGATCTTCAGAGAGATCGTGGACAGGTTTGGTTCCCCAACCCTAGATCTGTTTGCCTCCCCAGCCAACTCACAGCTTCCCAGATTCCTTTCCAGGTTCCCGTCCCCATCAGCGGAAGGAACAGATGCACTCCGCAGTCCCTGGCCCAGGGAACTGCTCTATGCCTTTCCTCCACTACCTCTCCTACCGGCCACGATCAGGAAGATCCTTCGCAAACAAGCAGAGGTTCTCCTGGTCGCCCCACATTGGCCGAGACGACCTTGGTTCGCCGACCTGATGGAGCTCTCCGCATCGGCTCCATGGAGGATTCCAGCCAATCGGATCTCCCTCATTCAGGGGGAGTTACATCATCCAGACCCTCAATGGCTCCAGTTAACCGTCTGGCACTTGAGAGGCAGGCCTTAGGCCTAGACTCATATTCGTCAAGGGTCATAGCCATGATCCAGCAATCCAAGTGACCCTCGACGAATAGAATATACGATGCCACGTGGAAGAGCTTCTGTAATTGGTGTTTAGCGCACAATATTGAACCCTTACAGGCTGCAGTGCCAGTTATCCTGGAGTTCCTGATGGATGGTCTGGACAAAGGTCTTTCCACAAGTACCATCCGTAGGCAGGTAGCAGCACTTGCCACGGTTATTTCCTATGGCAAGGAGCCCTTAACACAACACACTATGATACGCTCCTTCCTAAAGGGAGCTAACAATGCCAGACCACCAACGGTACATAGATATCCCTCCTGGGACCTTCATCAGGTTCTACAGGCTCTCGTCTCACCACCCTTTGAGCCTATTGACACTTGTTTGCTCAAACATTTATCAATGAAGGTGGCATTTCTGGTTGCTATAACTTCAGCCAGAAGGATCTCTGAGCTGGCTGCCCTGTCAGTAAGAAAGGACCTGTGTATTTTCCATAAGGACAGGGTTACTCTCAGGTTAGATCCCTCCTTTGTGCCCAAGGTTAACTCCTTATATCATAGGTCCCAGGACATAGTTTTGCCGGACTTCTGTCCGAACCCATCTAATAACACAGAGGCTCAGTGGAACAGATTGGATGTTCGCAGGGCCTTATATTGTTATATACAGAGAACCTCATCTTTCCGCAAGACTGAGGCTCTGTTTGTGTCATTTCACCCATCGTCGTTAGGACAAAAGGTTTCCTCGCCCACTATAGGCAGGTGGATTAGAGCTTGTATTTCTCTGGCATACCAGACTCAGTCACTTCAAGCTCCCAGCCATATCACGGCCCATTCCACCAGGGGCGCAGCCACTACAGCAGCCTGGTCTACCCAGGCATCCATAGAGGAAGTTTGTAGGGCAGCAACATGGGCATCGCCCTCCTCCTTTGTCCGTCACTACAAGATGGATGTATACGCATCCTCTACGGCTTCATTCGGCCGCAAGGTACTAGAACACGCATTAACATTGGATGGGACCCAGGCCCAATCTAATTTCCCACCCTAGGGACACAGGGCTTTGGTATGTCCCATCCTTGGGTTCTCCATCCAATCATGCTGGAGAAAGGGGCGTTGTCTTACCTGAACGCCTTTTCTCAGCATGATGATGGAGAATCCACTCCCTCCCATTAGGTCAGTTGGCCTGGTTCCCATTTGTTCAGACGCGTCGGACTAAAGTCTGGGTATCGCCTTAGTCTAAAACTGGGGTGCACTTGGCACAGAGGGGGCGTTACCAATTTCAGACTTAGTCCAATTGGAGCAGATAGATTAAGACAACCCATCCGTGGATTCTCCATCATCATGCTGAGAAAAGGCGTTCAGGTAAGACAACGCCCCTTTTTATTCCATAACGATTGCCAATTATCTAGGTTAATACTGTAACCGGATTAACATTGTTTCTTTTACCTATTCCTCTAACAAATCTTGTTCTAATAAATATTGATATATCTTTTTATCATTTGATCTTCTGTTCCTAGAAGGATTTCATTTCATTGTGTATGCTCTAATTTTATCCCTGGTTCTTTTTTGTCTTTTTTTTTTATCGCGACTATATTTGTGAGTATGCCCACCATTTCAACTCTATACCATCTTCTAATAATATTTTCCTTGTTTTCAGGTCTCCCTTCTTGTCTAAAATATCTTTATATGTGATTACTCTTCCTAAATTTATGAATTTGTGGTGCATGAATATCCTCTAATATGGATAGCCAATTGGGAATTTATATATATATATATATGTAGGTCTTTGGTTGTTCGGGTTTTCTCCCGCGTAAAATTCGAAGTGTCTTGGCAACGTTTCGACGAAGTCTCATTCGTCATCTTCAGGCTGGTGCTTTCAGCTTCGTGCTTTGAGCAGCAATGTGTGGTCTTAGCTGTTTCTTCCTTTTAACTGCCAGTGGGGGTATGAACTGATTGGGTGGGAGCTTGGCTGTGTTCTGATTGGGTGGAGGTGTGTTCTGAATGGTTAGGGGCTTGGCTGTGCTCTGATTGGCTGGGGGAGTGTTCTGTTTGGTTGTGCTCAGGTTAGTCTGAGTTGCAGAGGGGTTTAAGATTTTGGGCTGCCTTGCTATTTTTTTTGGCTTCTCGTTCGTGGTTGTGTATCCTCTTCATGGAGGGTGTCAGTTTGCTTCATGTATGGATTGGAGGGGTTTAAAGTGGCTAATGATGCAGCTGTGGTCTGGCTTCTGGTTTGTGGTCGTGCCTTGTCATCGGTGTGGCTTTGGGTTTGTTTTTTGCGTGGATGTGTGGTGGTGACCTCCTGTGTGGTTTTTGTGAGTGTGGGTCTGGTATCATTTTTTGTGTTAGGGAGTCGTTTGTCAATAAGGGCGGGTTTCCAAATGGCTGGTAGGCGGGAGGTATCATCTCGCTTGTTCATGCTGTGTGGGCGTTTTTCTATCTCGATGGCTTCTCTGATTATTCTGTTATTAAAATGTTCACTTTTGGCAATGGTTCTGGTATTTTTAAAGTCAATTTCATGTCCTGTGGCTTTAAGGTGTTGGACCAGGGAAGATGTTGGTTCCTCTTTTTTGACTGAGTTCTTATGTTCTTCAATGCGTGCACTTATTCTTCTGTTGGTTTGTCCGATGTATGTGGTGGGACAAGTGGTGCACGGGATTTCGTATACTCCTTGATTTTCTAATTCAATTTTATCTTTGGGGTTTCTAAGGATGGTGGATATTTTTCTGTTTGTGCAGAATGCTGTTTTGATGTTGTGTTTATGGAGGATCTTACTGATTCTGTCTGTGGTGCCTTTTATGTATGGGAGGAGGGCTTTGCCGTTTTCTTGTTCTTTGTCTTGGATTTTAGTGGGGGTTTCTTTTTGGATTAGGTTTGTAATCTTATTTCTATGGAATCCATTGGATGTTAGTACATTGGTGAGAGTGTGTAGTTCGGGTTTAGGTGTTGTTCGTCAGCTAAGCGTTTTGTTCTGGAGATGAGTGTCTTGGCTACAGAGTTGATCTGTGCTGGGTGGTGGTGTGAGAGAGCATGCAGATAGCGGTTTGTGTGTGTTTTCTTCTGGTAGATGGTGTGTCCTAGGGAGCCATTGGATTTCTTGTAGACTAAGACATCCAGGAAGGGAAGTTGGTTGTTAGCTTCTGTTTCCATGGTGAACTGTATTTTGGGGTGTAGGCTGTTGAGGTGTGTGAGGAAGTTGTCCAGTTTTTCTTTCCCATGTGGCCAGATTATGAAGGTGTCGTCTACGTATCTGAGCCAGAGTTTGGGTTTGTGATCCGATTTTTCTAGAGCTTGGGTTTCAAAGTGTTCCATGTAGAGGTTGGCAATGACAGGTGAGAGGGGTGATCCCATGGGTGCTCCTTCTGTTTGTTTGTATTTTTGTCCGTTATAGATGAAGTATGTGTTGGATAGGCAGTGGTTGGTCAGATCTAAGATGTGTTTGGGGGGGTTATATTTGTTTTGAATAGCTGTCAAGGCTTCTTTGTTAGGCACTTGGGTGAAGAGGGATATGACATCGAAGCTCACTAGTAGGTCGCTGGGCTGTAAGTTTTGTTTCTTTATGATCTCTATAAACTGGAATGAGTTTTTTACGTGTGAGGTGATGGATTCTGCATAGGGCTGTAGTTGTTTGGCGAGATATTTGGCTAGGTTTTGTAGAGGTGAGCCTATGGAGCTGACTATAGGTCTGAGTGGGGTTCCTTCTTTGTGTATCTTGGGGAGACCATAGAGTTTGGGGCATCTGGATGATTTCTCTCTGGGAATGATTCTTTGCTGGATCTCTTCGCTAATGGGGAGGCTTTTATTTTGGATCTGGTGGTTTTTTCCAGGTAGGTGGTGGGATCTGTATTTAGGGTTTGTATGTGGAGTCTTGGAGTAGGTTGGTTAATTTGGTTTGGTAGTCAGATGTGTTCATAACCACCGTGGCGTTGCCCTTGTCTGCTGGTAGGATTATTATGCTGGTGTCTTCTTTCAGGTTACGTAGTGCTGTCTGTTCCTCTTTGGGTAAGTTGCTTTTGGGTGGCTTGCTGGTGCAGAGGATGTTGGTGATTTCGAGTCTGATTCTGTTAGCGTCGTCGGGGTTGATTTTGGTCAGGCTGGTTTCAACTCCACATATAATGGTTTCAGTGGGGATGTGTTTGGGAGCGACTGCAAAGTTGAATCCTTTGGAAAGGACATTGGTTTCGGCTTTGGTGAGTATCCTATCTGAGATGTTATGCACTGTTTGTTTCATGTGTGGCTGTGAGGGAGGAGGGGTTTGTTTCTGGCGTTCTTGTAGTCTTCGGAGTTTGTTGGTGTGTGTATATCTGTCTTGAGGGTGGTCTGTGTTTCGGCTCTCCAGACGGCGAGTTGTTTGGATTTGTCCCAAAGTGTGGGGTGGATCTTGTTGCTGAGTTTGAGGTGGAGTGTGAGGAGATCTTTGTTAATTCGGTCTAGGGGGAATCTTTTTGTGTGAAGTTCATTTCTGATTAGGGCTAAGACCACACATTGCTGCTCAAAGCACGAAGCTGAAAGCACCAGCCTGAAGATGACGAATGAGACTTCGTCGAAACGTTGCCAAGACACTTCCAATTTTACGCGGGAGAAAACCCGAACAACCAAAGACCTACATACAAATACCCGCGAAAACCTCAGAAAATATATATATATATAATTTTTATCCACACATCTAATAGTCCCGTCAGCATTAAAATTGATGAAATAAATGTGAAGAAATAAGAAAACTACAGTGACAGCACATTTCTTTCTATTTTTATTTCCAACAAGCTACGATGCTTTGTATTATTGTCCATATTTTTAATTGCTAAATAGAGATAACGTATTCTTCAGATGTGTAAAAAAGATAAAAGTGAATTGGGACTGTCACTTTGCAGTTTCAGCAACAAGAGCATTTAAGGTTAGAAAAGTGGGTAAGGGGGGTATTAAGATGCTATAGATATGCCAATAGTAATATATCTAGTGATAATGAAACACATTTTGGAAGGATGTTCAGCTAAATCTCTTATTATTATTGGTGTCGGTCTGATTTTTTGTCTCATGAATATGTTTAGTAATTTTCTTCCTCTATTGCTTTTTTAAAAATACATTTTAAAAAAATACAGTTGGGTGACAATTTTTAAGAAACTCAAATTCTGTAGTTTCAATCTATGTGTTATTTCCAGATGGTTAATATTCTTACTGAGACAGTTATTCTTTTTTTTCTGATATCTCTACCTCTCTTTATTTTTCATATTCTTTTTTCTTAATTTAGCAGTCCATTTTTTTTGTCTCTCAGAACAGGCTAAATAATTCACGCCCCTGGCAGGCTTCTAGCAATAGAAAGGAAGTCAAGGGAAAGCACAAATCTAATATTCCTGGCATTGTGAATTTGAAGGGTGGTCTTGATATTCCCTGTGTCATGTCAACTTGTTTTCAGTCTTCAGTATTTGAAAATGATGGCCTTTTGATTTCATGTTATTGTTCCTCTTTTCTATTGAGTGCTAGCATTTAAGCCCGGGTTCTCATGACACCAAATTAATGTAAATCCAAAACAGCAATTATGAAATAGAAGGATTATTTGGAGGCATCTTGTCACATCTGGGAGCAATATCTGGCTTGAATTTCAGCATACACATAACTTTTTAATTTAATTTTGAATAATTAAGTAAACATGAATAAAGCAGGAGTACAAACGTCAAGGAAAGGGAAGAACTATCATCTTAGACAGAGCTAGGAGTCTCCGTACATACTTCTTTCCCTCAAACCATGAACAAAATCCTGATTCCTATTTTGCAGATGGTTTTGCTCATCTTCCCTCATATTCTTTTGCACAGATATTTAGTTTTTCTTCTTATCCTTCGTTCTTATCACTTTCAAATGTTCATTTCCATTTGATATATTATAGACTTATCTCTTTATCCATTGCCATAGCTCAATTAAACTTCTAAAAAAATCTTGATGGCAGATTCAGTCATGACTGTGGTAATAGTCTTTCTTAACTATTTTTATTCTCGGTGCATGCTACTGATCTCCATACTTCCCAATTTTGACAACATGGTCCATTTGTCTCAACTTCTATTTTCCTAGTTCTTCTTCTCCACAGCTTTTCTTCATCTTCTCCCTCATCTACTTTGATTTCTCTATCATACTCATTTGTTCACCTCACAATCCTTTATATTAAATTAACAGTTACCTCACACATTTGACTCTTGATACTATTTCTTTAAAATGTTCCTAAATCCATTTCACCAATATTCCCCACCTTCTGATGCAATAATTTAGAGATACCTGTCCCTAATATTTTGAGGACAACAGCAGCCAAGGGATCTGCTGAACATTTAAACAATTGTCTATATTCATTACAATACACCTGTTTGCATATTATTTGTTCTGTTGATGGAAACTATCTCTAGGTTTGGATTCATGAACAGATCTATTTGGATGGAGATGCAGGATTATATATTTCTTTGAAACAGCACCACCATGCATAGCAATCAATATGTATGTTTTTCCATTCGATCTGGGGAAAAAACAGGCTATTCTCAGTATTTGGGATTTTAAATTGTCTTATTTTTTATTTCTACACTTTGAATTTTCAGCTCAGTTTACAAGGTATAAATTTTAATAACAAGAGGGAAAGCTGATATATCTGTTGTGCAGTTGTTGTTATACTAGTCTATAACCCACTAGTCTCCCTGAGCTTTAGTTACAGATCAAAGGAAAAAGTGCAAATTTGGAGAATAGTTAACCAGACATGCCACTGAATGATAGAGAGCTGTATAATAATAACAACAAAAGCATTGCCAATACTGCTCGGCAATTCAGGACAATAAGGTAAGCTCCGAAACACTGCCAAAACAAATTATAAGGAGATCTTGAAAAATCGTGAGAATGAGGAAGAAAAACATAAATCTTGTTTGTAAGGAAAAAATAATAATTCTTGAAATTGGGGGGGTAGGCAGCAAATTAAATGGACTCTCAGTAATTAAAAAATCATTTCATTTAAGTACTTTATACCACATGCAGTTGGTGCTGCCTGAATTGGACAAGATCATAAAGTATCAAGATCTGAAAATCAAAATTGAAAGATTAGGCAATAAATTAGGTGAGGTTATTGATATACTAGGTGCCATACCAAAAAATCTTGGAAAAAAATCCTCACATTGACAAAAAAAACAAAAAACAAAAAACAACAACAGTCAATTAAAAATGGCCACACTGCTTGGATCTACACATACTGTATACTATGCCAATACATTACAATTTTGTAAGCTCTTGAGAAAACTTGATACATATGAAGGCCAAAACCAGCTAAAGAACTGACAGCTGTAATTACACATTTTTGTGTATATAAAACACAGTTGGGCAGTTCCAGTCATTAGATACTGCTGGAATACAGGTAGTCCTCGACTTATGACCACAATTGAACACAAAATTTGTGTTGCTAAGGGAGACATTTGTTAAGTGAGGTTTGCCTCATTTTACCACCTTTCTTGCCACAGGTGTTAAGTGAATCCCTGCAGTTGTTAAGTTATTAACATGGTTGTTAAGTGAATGTGGCTTGCTCATTGATTTTGCTTGTCAGAAGATTGGAAAAGGTGATCACCTGATCTCAGCACACTGCAACTGTCATAAATATGAGTCAGTTGCTAAGCATCTGATCATTGATCATGTGACCATGGGGATGCTGCAGTGCTCATAAGTGTGAAAATCTGTCATAAGTCATTTTTTTCAGTGCCATTGCAACTCCAAAAGATCAATAAATCAACTGTTGAAATTCGAAGACTACCTGTAGTGGATTGGACTCAAGCAGAACTAAAGGCCCTGGAGAGAAGACCATCCATGTTGACAAAATCATCAAGAGTCATTAGCAAAACACAGCTTTATTTGGAACAGCTTACCTCCTGCAACAATACCCTTAACACCATCCAAGAACAACATCTGCCTATCCCAGGAAGACTCCATAGAAATGCCAAATCCAGTCTAAACATTTTGCTGACTGTGTGACCTGCCATATAATATAAACATAGTCTAAATCCTTAGAATTCTAATAAAAAAATTTCAGTCTAAAGACAATGTTATTTGTTCGATAAATATAAATTAACAACAACAATAATAATCAACACAATAAAACATTCACTTGATGTGAATCCTACACTGATATTCAATATAAATATTAGCTCATTTTATAAGACAATGTTTTTCATGTCTACAGTGGTTAGAAAGGTTAAAGATGCATTAATTGAAATTGAACAGCTTTTATTTATTATTAGTATTATTCTGCCACTCAAAATAAGATTTCAGGAAACTGTAAGTGAGAATATTCATTTTCCTATAAGAGATGTAGCCTCATATTTGAAAAATATGAAAATATGTAAAAAATATGAAAACGCCTCTGGAAATGTGAATCCTTCAAGTGTCACCATATGTCACTGTTATTTGCTTCCTTATGAGGGTGTCATTGTTTAGCTATTTTATTAACTTCGTTGCAGATGGCTCACATAATCAGTCATGGTCATGGCTTGAAGGAATCTCAAGTTTCCATCTCCGGTCTGCATCTCATATAATGGCTTTATATATTAAGCTTGTCTTGTCCTAAAACTGTTTCTCTTCACCAATATGCACAACCTGGAATAGATGGAAATAGCACAGATGTAAACAACAGGGGATGAATTTCAGAAGTGGAATCGGGAATAACAGGGTTAGTGTGGCATTCTTTATTTGTTTGTTTGTTTGTTCAATTGGGGGACAATCATTTAAATTGAAACTGTGAAGCTAAAACTTTGTCCAGATTAAAAGCCGTTTTATATCACAGATGTGCAGAATTTTATATGATATGTAAAAAGCTTTCAAATTATCACTAAGAGCAAATTATTACATTCTGGCGGTATTTCAGATCTCTAGGCAAACAGATGCATAGAAGGTAATTCTAGCATAGGGTGGAAAGAAACATATGTCCTCAAAGCCAAGTCACAATGGGGAACCACCTTAATAGGCTTATCAAGGTACCCCACTGGGTCTAGGTAATGAAGGACATATGGTGCATTTCACCCTGCACTGTAATGTTCTTTTAATGTCTGCAAATAATTACATCAGTACAAAAATTTAACACATTTACTTCTCACTAGTATGGAGGGCTCTTTCATAAAATAAATCCATGTTCTGACTAATTACCAGTGCTTCCTTCTTGATTAGTTTCTCCTTTGATAATGGTGGCAGGTTGCTGTGTGTGCCTTTTATTATACAATTTTTGTGCAAAGACCATATTAAAAGCTGGGTTGAATTTCATGGTATTGTATATATGTATATGCATGTGGAAAAATAACATGAGTTATTTTCATATATTTCATTTACACAATCATAATTCAGAACAATGTGCCTAAGTATGAGTCACCACATTTCTTAATGCTAACTATAATCAACTGTATGATATTTTTCAAGCTTATCATGCTTATGCAATAAACATCACCATCTGAAGTAAACTTATAGTCATTATAATGTGACACAAAGAAAACTCCATCCAGGACATCTTACTATTTAATGTTAATCTTGGCAACAACAAAAAAATGGAGAAGAGAAAAATATTTTGATTCCATCAGTTCATCTTCATAGTTATATGGACTCAATCTCCACAGAGTATAATTGACACCATTTCTCACTTTCTTATGAATTACAACTGGAGACTAAAGTAATTTGATGCTGGTGACTTATCTGAGAAAGGTCTATAGATGTAATGAGGAGCATGTTTTGGTGGCAAAACAGGGCCTCTGGCACCAATGTGTCCAACCCAGGCACTGATCTCAAAAATGCACCATAGTTAACAAAAGTTGACCAAACTTGACAGAAATGATCCCTATCAGTCAAAGATCACTGCCTCACAGGATTTTGTCCACATTGTTCTCTTTAAACGGCTCAAACATTTTTTAATTAGTCTTAGATATCGTATTCCCTGCTAGAATTACAAACTAATAGACTACATACTGACCGGACTATAAGCTTACTGGTGAAACTTTTTGCATCAAAACATTGGATGAGGAACAATTATTCCTGTTTCATCAAATAAGTGGCTAGATAATTATATTAACATTCTCACCACCACCCCACACAGCGCCACCTTCTTTTTCTTAAAGACCATGACTTTTCTCTTTTAGGTAGGTTTTGCCTCAGCAGGGAACCAGCCTACATTTAGCATTTCTCCTTCTTAAATTCAAGAAAATCATCTAACTTAAAAGCAGTTGTAATATGTGTAATAAGTAGAATAATAGGTTGAGGTTATGTTATTTAACTCTGCTGCAAAGAATTAAATCACTACTTGTATGGCTGAGACACCCTTTCTCCCTAATTATATGACATGTATGTGCAGTACGTACAGATGTTTTTGATCTGTGAAAAGCCCTTTCTTAATTTCCTCTTTCTGGACCATTTACACAACTGTTTTAGAGCTCTTTAAGGGAAATGCAAGACTTTGGTTAATTAGGTTTTATGGACAAGTTCTATTGTTCCATTTCAATTGTTGCTTTTCATTTTTTCCTTGTTGTTACGATCTTGTTACTATAGTTAGAAAACACCAAGTTTTATCTCCTTTTTTCAATCACTTCACTGATTGAAACACATAGTCTACAAAGGTATATTACCAAAATCTAGAATTCATTAGCTATTATTTTTTTTGTAAAAAAAAAAACCAAAAACCTCTTCCTCCAAGTCTGAAATGATTCAGGTTTGCTGCAAATACTCCCACATAAATGAGAAGTTATGCCTTTCTTAATTGGAGTTCTTATGTGGTGAGGGGGTAGAGACAAAGAGATGTAGAATATTGCATATTGTATAGAAGGCAAAGAATTCTCTAGTTTCCAATGCTGAGTTATTTTGAAATATTGTCTCTGATTCTTTCTGTTTGTTGAAGGTGCCGAGTATAGGCAATAGCGATATGAACCTAGTCTCCAATTCTCTGTTTCTTTCTCTACCTGGAGTAACACTTGGGCATCTAATGAAATTGTCTGAAAGTGAAATTAGGTCAGCTGTAATCAATTGCCATTTCATATAATAGCCTTTCACTACTATAAAATGGATTTTAAGAAATGTTTAGAAGAAAAAAAAGAGAGCCATTCTGTCAGTGGCTATTACTCATATGTAATGAGTTAACTTACATCATCTCTATATAATTTCTGGCCAACTTTAAATAGTGGACAAATTATATGTATGAGCTCTTAGACATTTTATAAAAAAAACAGTTCAAAAAAGGGAAATACGGCATCCTCCAGGTCTTTTTTTTTTCTTTTAACTATGGTACCTGTGCTCCCTGACCATATAGATTTTATCCCCTTTAATATTATGAAGTTACCTTCTCAAACTTGGTCCATAGCTTCTCCTACAAAGATATACAGATGGACAATTTTCCATCTGAAGCTCATTTTCAAAAGTTATTTATTACACACACACATGCATATGTCTATGCGTGCACACACAAATACAGAGAGAGAGAGAGAGAGAGAGAGAGAGAGAGAGGGAGGGGGGGGAGGGGGGGGAAGGAGACAAAGATGTACCAAAACTTCAGTATAAGTTTCTAACTATTCTCAATTATTTACTGTGGCAAAGCACTTTTGTGAATGTGCAGTGTATTCATTTTTTTAAAAAAATAGAAAATTATCTTTTCCTTTGATTTTAGTAAATAAATAGCTATCACTGTGATTAGCTAAGTAAACCTAACTTCTACCTTCCTTCTTTTCCTTCCAAAATGAAATCAGAGATTTTTAAGCATTTTAATTCTCTAAGTGATGGCAATTTGAGAGCAGGAATCAAAATACATGATAAAATCCCATAGTCCCATTATGCCATAATTTTAAAATACTCTTCCATTATAAGGCAATTTACATGCCTATAAATGCCCTTGAGCTTGCAATAGAAGTAAAACAGCACATGGGTTTTGTGAATTTTCAGGTACATCTGTTCTTCATATGAACAGAACTGTTTTTGAATCAATTCAGACATTGTGCTTTTTGATCCTAACTAGACAGGATTTAGCTATTGAACCGTGCCTTTCCTTTTCTAATATGCAGTATAGTGAAAGCTTTATAGTAAAGGTTTTGATGAATTAATCTTTAGCCATTTTTACACACACACACACACACACACACACAGACACACACACAGGAGTCCCTGGTGATTTTATTTTGCTACTTATTTTGTAGGGGGTGGTGCTCATCTCCATTTCAAGGCCATTGAGCCAGAACTGTCTGAAAACCTTTCTATGGCCAGTATGATGTCACAGAATGCTGTTACCTTCCCACCAATGTACTACTTACATTGCATGCTTTCAAACTGCTAGGTTGGCAGGAGCTCAGGTCTTGAACCTGGGCTGCCGGCTTTTTAGTAAGGTGACCAACCGTCCTCCTTTAGGGAGGACAGTCCTCCTTTCGTGAGTTCTGTCCTCCCTCAAAAAGTGTCCTCCTACATGTCCTCCTTTTTGATATTTGAAGACTAATCTGCAGGGTTTTTTTCCCTCATAGAACGCTCAGAACGGTGTTCCGGCATCTTTTTTTGATGGGTTTTTTTCAACTTTTACATGACTGTGCTACTCCCCCTATTGGCTTTCGAAAGCCAATAGGAATTGCTGCTGAGTGCACCAAAACACCCAGACAGCAAACTTTGCACATGTAAGCTGTCTGCAGTGAAGGCGAATTGGCAGGAACTTTGCACCCCTCCCTGCTACCCAACTACACCATCTCCTAGTTAGTCCCGAAGATACCTGGAGGAGACTCGAGCGGCGATGCCGTGGTAAATTTCTCTTGATCTTTGGCCCTACTAGGCAATAATGGCTGCGGGTGCAAGAGGCAGGGGCAGCAGAGGTGCTGCGGGTGGGGATGTGAGGGGCGGCAGTGGCTGGCTGCCCCCGTGCTGTGAAAGCCGCGGGGCCCTTTATACACGGGGCTGTGCAGGGTGGGTGGTGGTGCTGGCGGGGCAGCTGCAGGCAGGGTATGTCAATGGCGGACTGCCCCCCAGGGCCGGAGCTGGCGCGCTGGTGCTTTGGGAGCTGCGGGGTCCACTCTACATGGCAGGGCAGTAGTGCTGGTGGGGCAGCTGCGGGCAGGGGCACAGCGAGTGGTTGACCTTTCATGGGCCGAGCCAGCTTTTACAATATTTTTTTCTTCTATTTATTTGTGTCCTCCTTTTCATTGTAAAAAAGTTGGTCACCTTATTTTTAGCCAACAAGTCCAGTGTCTTAACTGCTGAGTCACTGTACTGCCCCAAACACAAGATAATTAATATTTGCTTAGGCAATTACCTTTGATGGATTGGAATCAAGATCTTCCCATCTTCCCAGGAATATAATTTCTAACCAATTACTTGGTGAATCTCAATATCAGACCTTGGTTCGTGTTCAAAAGTTTCCAGAAAGATCACTATTTTTTTCTCAAATAAAGCTCAAGAAGCCTGAAATTATAAACAAGAGTCATGAGCACTTAGCACATTTTCAGAATAATCTAGGTACTATCAAAGATATTTATGCTTTTATTTTTCTTTTTAATTCAGAGATTTCCATTGACTTTTGCTTATAACATGCATCAGATTTGCAACTTTATTATCTAACTAGTATGCTATTGCCTACCACCTGAGCAGCAGGAGGAAGTGGGTAAGGCTGCTATCTTTTCTTTCCTACTGCTTCCTTGTTCTATGCTAATTAGGTGAAATGGAGAATGAAGTTTACAATGTTCCCTCCTCACAACAATACTCATCAAAAATGTGGAGAAATGGGGGAGGAAAGATTTTAAATGTGGTCATCACTGTGACTTAAAAGAGGAAAGGATTCAAAGTTTTCTGTATAAATCAATTAAGAATAATGATTGGGTGCAAGAAAAAGATTGGACTTCAGATAAATGACTATCCATTGTTAACTTGAGAAGTGGGTCTCGACAGCCACTTCTTTTTTTCCCTTCAGATGTGAGTGAAAATAAGGCAAATATAATTGTTATGCATACATGGATGGATGAAGGTTTCTGTGTGTGCAATTTATCTGCTCAGCAATATGTATCTACGAAACACATCTTTATAATCACTTATACAAACTTTCGAGAAATGATCTATTAGTGCGAGGCCTTCAAGGTAAACCAAACTTGGAAACCAAAGTTATTGAGCCATGGTGCCGCACTGGTTAGAATGCAGTATTGCAGGTTATTTCTGCTGATTGGCAGGAGTTTGATCCTCATCAGCTCATCCTTCCATCTTTCCCAAGTCAGTAAAATGAGGACCTAGATCAGACATGTCAAACTTGCGACGTCACATGACGTCGCGCAATGTATCGGAGCTTTTTCTTCATTGCCGGCAATAGGGTGGGCACGGCTTCAGTATGATGAAACTGCCCCGTGGGTTTCACCCCTGACCTAGATTGTTGGGGCAATATGCTGACTCTATAAACTGGTCAGAGAAGGCTGTAAAGCACTATGAAGCAGCATATAAGTCTAAATGCTATTGCTATTGCTATTTTATTAAAAGATTACAGAATCTTGCAAGTCTGAATGTGTCTGCCCCCTTGTACATTTCTGCCTCATACTCCTATTTCTTATATTTGACTATTGTCTTGGTTGCAGCTCTTCCTTCTGGTCCTACATCCTATAACATTTAGGCAGGATGGACCAGGATCTAATCTTTTGTATTTCTGTATGCATGTAAGAAAAAAGAGGGGCAATCAGCAACACCATTCCTAGCTGTCTGCCTTATAAACAACCTCAACCTCTTGTCCATTCATTCAGATGTCACTTATGCTATTCAGTTTCCCCTAGGCACAATTTGTTTGTGAGTGGGGAATACATTTTTGAAAGTAAGAGAGAAATTCAAACCTCTGTACACAATTTTTTTTCATGCATATCTTGTTCATTTCCCATGATTCTATTCTTATTCATATGAATCATAATAATCATAATCATAATAATAATAATAATCCCCCAGTGAGGCACTACCTTGACGTGGTTGTGGGGCTTGTGTACTCTGAGGAAGATGAGAGCTATGCCAGAGGTTCAACCATACTGGACAGGTCTCATCAGAGGAGTC
Organism: Crotalus tigris; assembly: GCF_016545835.1. Classification (NCBI taxonomy): domain Eukaryota; kingdom Metazoa; phylum Chordata; class Lepidosauria; order Squamata; family Viperidae; genus Crotalus; species Crotalus tigris. Next base: position 15,115,446 of record NW_024096970.1, read on the forward strand.
AGACAAAGAGTGTCTCTCCCATAAAAAATATGGTGAGATGTAAATTGCAGAATGCCATACCGGCTCGGACGTCGCCCGGGTTAACAAGGTCCGCACTAGATATTGGAGTTACTGGATATCTGGTGAAAAATGGGTTACAGGACTCAGAACTGTTGGCTGAGCAGCCAGGGCCAGCAGCTGCAGAACTACTGGAAGAAAAGGTGTTTACCCGTCGCAGATACACAGTGATGGAAAACAAAGAAATAATGATCTGTTACTACAGATCAAGTCCAACAAGAAGAGGATATTTAAAACGAATGCACCAGTTCTGGAAAGAACAACATCCAGAATCAGAAATAACAGAACAGAAACTAGCAGATCAATGCCGATTTATAACACGAAATAAAATATTCACAGAAACAGAATTGGACAAACTGCAAAGGTTTACCCACGGCAAAGAAATCAAAGCCTTACCAGAAGTAATTCAGAATGTAGAGGCAAACCAGGGGGAGTTGGGAGTGAAGGAATCTAGCAGAGATATACAACTGTTCTCATTTGGAAACCAGGCACCTCTACCTCAGGAAGAACAAAACCCTCTAACTAAAGAAATAAAAGAATTGAAACAAAGAATAACTGAGCATCTAGAACAGCACAAAAACAACAGAATAAGGCTACCTGCATTGAAGCTTGTTCCAAAGAAACAGCTAGCACAAGCATTAAAAGATGCAAATAATTGCAATATCAAGTATAAGCACCAATTCATTGCAAGAAACAAACCAACTAATGTACAGCACAGCTGCAGTTATAACAGAATACCTGGGATGCAAAATCAACAAAGAAGAAAAACAAACAAACAGTGCACCACAAAAATGGAAGGTTAGACTAGAAAATAAGATCAGCAAGTTAAGATCACACGCAAGCAAGCTAGAACAGATGAAAGAAAAGAAGCTGAAGAATAAGAAGACCAAAGAATACCTAATCAAGAAATACCACTTAGAAACAAGGAAGATCAAGGAAGCACTGGAAATAATAAAGCAACAAATAACAGCTATAGCCAGGAAAATCAGAAGATATGAAGCTCGAATTGCAAACTATAGGCAGAACCTCCAATTTCAATCCAATCAGAAACGTTTCTACCAATCCATCAATGGAGAAACTGCAAGGAATCAGTCAGTACCTGACAAGGAAGAAACAGTGCAGTTCTGGAAGCAGATATGGGATAACCCAAAGAAATACAACAAGGATGCGGCTTGGTTAAAAGAGGTGGATGCAAATAAAACAGAAGTTGAAATGAAAGAACTAGTAATAACAACAAAAATGGTAGAAAAAAGAGCAAAGAAAATCAAAAATTGGTCAGCACCAGGTGAAGATGAACTGCATGGGTTTTGGTTGAAACATCTAACTGTTATACACCCACTCATTGCCAAGCAGTTCAACAATATACTACAAGGAGGAGAAATTGAAAAGTGGCTAACAACTGGGAAAACCTACCTAATAATGAAAAATCCAGCAAAAGGGGCAACACCAGGTAACTACAGGCCAATTACCTGCTTACCAACAACTTTCAAATTACTAACTGGTGTAGTAGCTGATGCAGTGCAACAGCATCTAGTTGAAAACAATCTCTTTCCACCTGAGCAGAAAGGAAACCGCCCCAATAGCAGAGGAACAAAAGATCAACTCCTAATAGACAAAATGATCTTGGAAAACTGCAAGAGAAGGAAGACCAACCTGAATGTGGCATGGATTGACTACAAAAAGGCATTTGACTCTCTGCCACATGATTGGATAATAAAGTGCCTAGAAATAACAGGAGTCAGTAGAAACATCAGAAAATTTGTGCAAAGATCGATGGCACAATGGAAGACACAGTTGCAGATCAATGGTGAGAGGCTGGGAGAGGTTAATATCAAGAGAGGAATATTTCAAGGAGATTCATTATCACCATTACTATTTGTTATTGCACTGTTTCCTCTGTCAACAATACTGAATAACTCAGGACATGGCTATCAAACATCAAAAACATCTGCCAGACTATCCCACCTCCTTTATATGGATGATCTGAAGCTGTATGGAAAAACATCATCTGAAATAGAATCGCTGCTCAACACTGTCCGTATATATAGCCAAGATATTGTAATGGAGTTTGGCTTGGACAAATGTGCCACACTTACTATCAAACAAGGAAAAATAATGAAAACTGAAGGAATCAAGATGCCCCACGAAAATAACATTAAGAGTCTGGATGAGGAAGAGTACTACAAATACTTGGGTATCCTTCAAGCTGACAACATCAAGCACACTGAAGTCAAGAAAAAGATTAGAGGTGAATACATCAAGAGAGTGAAGAAGATCTTAAAGTCCAAACTCAATGGAGGAAATACCATAAAGGCAATCAACACCTGGGCAATCCCAGTCATTAGGTACACAGCTGGAATAGTGGACTGGACTCAAGCAGAACTAAAAGCAATGGATAGGCAGACCAGAAAAATAATGACAATGAATCATGCCCTTCATCCACGCAGTGACATTGATAGACTTTATCTACCAAGGCAAATAGGTGGGCGTGGAATGCTACAAGTACATCAGATGGTTGAAGAAGAAAAAATGGCTTTGGAAGAATATCTGAAGAACAATGATGAAGATGCACTGAAATTAGTATATCAGGAAGGCTTACTAACTACTGGAGAGACCAAACTGGCCTACAAGAAAGACCAAATGAAGAACAGAATAGAGGCATGGGAAGACAAAGCACTACATGGCCAATACATGAAAAAAATAGCTGGGAAAGCAGATAATAATAAAACCTGGCAATGGCTAAGAGCAGGAAAATTGAAGAAAGAGACCGAGGGACTAATTCTGGCTGCACAAGACCAAGCCTTAAGGACAAATGCATACAAAGTCAAAATTGAGAAGACAGCAACAGACAGTAAGTGCCGCCTATGCAAAGAAGCTGAAGAAACAGTGGACCACTTGGTAAGCTGTTGCAAGAAGATTGCACAGACTGATTACAAGCAGCGGCATGACAAAGTAGCAACAATGGTGCATTGAAAGATCTGCAAAAAATATCATTTGCCTGTAAGCAAAAACTGGTGGGATCATAAAATAGAGAAAGTCATAGAAAATGATAAAATTAAACTGCTCTGGGACTTCAGAATTCAAACAGACAAGCACCTGCAACATAACACCCCAGACTTAACAATTGTCGATAAGAAAGACAAAAAAGTCTGGATAGTGGACGTGGCAGTGCCTGGAGATAGCAGAATAGAAGAGAAAGAACTGGAGAAGATAACAAAATACAAAGACCTACAAATAGAAATAGAAAGACTGTGGCAAAAGCAAGTAAGGGTAGTACCAATAGTAATAGGCTCCTTGGGTGCAATCCCAAAACAACTGGAGCACCACTTGAACACCATTGGCATTGACAAATTCGCTATTAGTCAATTGCAAAAGGCGGCCTTATTAGAAACTGCTTCCATCCTGCGACGATACCTGTAATACCATCAAACATCCACATCTGCCTATCCCAGGTCCTGGGTAAGGACTCGATAGGTAGACAAAATGCCAAATCCAGTCTAAACATCTGGCTGACTGTGCGATGATCGATAATAATAATAATAATAATAACAACAACAACAACAACAACAACAACAACAATAATAATAATAATATGGAAGGAACCTTGGAGGTCATCTAGTCCAACCCCAGTGGTGGGATTCAGCCAGTTCACACCACTTCGACAGAACCAGTAGCTATTTTTTTGTTGCCCAAGCCCAGAATGGACTTCTGGAAGCGGCATCCACATAGAGAACTGATTGTTCGCATATTTTAATCCCACCACAGTCCAACCCCCTGTGCAGGCAGGAAACCCTATATCATTTCAGACAATGGCTGTCCAATCTGAAATGAAACAATCAGTTCCAAGATTACCTTACCTGTTCTCAGAAAAAAGAAACTTAACCCCAACCCTAACCCTAATCCTAAACCTAATCCTTGCCTCACTAGGAGCAGTTATCTGACTTTAGCTTTTATTACTTCTGTTGCTTGACTACTAGAAAAGATGAAAAGCCAACCCTAACCTTTTCACATCACTGAAAGTCCTCAAAGCACCTTGAAGGCAGAGACCTGCCTCTGAGAAAGCAGTTAGCAAAATGTTCTGATATTCATTGTAAACATTGCTACAATTATGCTTTAAGCAAGATAAAAAAAATTAAAATGCTTGCACAATATGCTCTGATAGCTATTTGTGTCTTTTTAACATGGTTGCACATTTCTTTTCACCCATTCTGCCAAAGATGAAGAAAAAAACTCTTGGAAATTTTTTTAGAACTTTTAACAGAGAAAGTTTTAACCCCCAAACGAATCCTGATGAATGATTCAAGCGAAGCCCTGATCTGATACCTGAATTTGAATTGCTAATAGCATAAATGTTGCTTCTCATGCTGCAGCTACTGTTCATTTCTGCTAAACCAGATGTCTATTAGCCATTCTTCTGCACACAAATTAAACTGTGATCTTCCAGAGAGTCTTTTTCTCTTTTCTTTTCCTGTTGTACTACACTGATTTCTAACATTCAGGGCCAAATTTATGCTGGACTTCAGCCCCAAAGCATAATGTGGGATATGGGCTCCAAATAGATTGATACAAAATATTAAAGCTGATTTTATCAGAAAGTGCTTAGGTATAATCACCAAAATATACCTGACCACATCCTAGATCTAGCCGCAGTTGGATTTTTAAACTTAATCTTCCAGTGATTTCAGTTGATTTCACTTTTTAGTTATGATACAGGAAATAGACTGAGACTCATATTTAGTGTGGCTGATTTAGTCTGGTTCTTCTGAAGTTTTGTTAATCTTGAAACTGACATTATTTGTATTTCTTTCAGCTCAATTTGCATTAGAGACTGAAGTACTCCTACATATGTTTTATAAGATGGTATAAAGTCTGACAGTTTATGCATATTTAGTGTTATTCATCTTTAACTGATCCATCATTAAAACACTCAGAGAAAAGCTGTATTTATAAAATCCAATAAAGTCTATAGATTCAGGTAGATTGGAAATGCTTAAAGAATGCACTGTTTATTCTCTCTCTTTCTACACACACACACACACACACACACACACACACACACACACACAGTGTTTGCGTGTGTGTAGAGAGACAGAAAGAATTAAAGGTTAATTCTGCACGCACAGAACTGAGATTATAAATACAATTGGATTAGGCAGCGATTATGGCTTGGTTATTTTCCATCTTTGCCAGTTGACACTCCAGATGTTCTCTTCTTTTAAAATAATTGACTTACAGTTGGTATTATTATTGCTTCAAACATTTAACCCACAAAACTAAAACTTCAATGCAACATCTGGCAACATCCTTGCTTAACTAACTGAGAAACAAAAATCAGGTGTATTGTTCAAAGATTTCATAAAGAACATTTTTTATCACTGGTTACATTTTTGAGAAAAAAAAAACTTTCTTGGAGTTATATTTTCACTTCACCCTGGATTTTAAAAGTGGAATATGCCATAGGGAAATATATTGTTTCTTATAGGCTTTTAAGATTGTTGTCAGCCCTTTGAGTTCAGGAAACAAAAATACAAGAATACTCTTTAGCGTTAGATTTATTATAAGAGAATCTTGAAAACCTATCAAAGTTTCTTTGCATTATTAATAATGGCTAACAAATAGTGCCCTCATCATCGCTACATATAGAGCTCACCTATACTTATTAACCAACTGTTCACATACACCATTTTCACGCAGCCCTTCTTGAAGCAGTCTAAACTTCTTTAAACCCTTAATTTTGTTTGACCTCTTATATTCAGATATGGTGATGAATTAGATCATGTTAGAATTTCCTTAAACTCAAACCTGTAAGGAATTTAAATCCTGTTCTACAGGAAATACTATTATCATGTTGGGATGTAAAAATGAAGATGATCATTAGACAGCAACAAAGAGACCCAGAAGAGTTAATATTTTGAAGACATCTAAAGGTATCTTTTGCAGCCCTAGACTGGTAATTGTTATCAGGCTATCAAGAAGAATATTCAGCTCTCTCACAGAAAAATTATGGCAATATTAATTCATTATGATTTGCTTACTAATTGAAATGTGTATGATTTAACAAGTACTTACATGAAAAATAAAGCCTTCCTTTAACTTCTGTGGACACTGAGTCTTGCCCCAAATGAATAAGTCACATTTTTGAAAACCATTTGTCCTAAAAGTTTTGATTAAGTAAGTTTGACTCAATTAACTCCAATTAGGAAGAATCACTATTATTCTCTCTCCCCCATGAATGGATTTCTCTTTCCATTACCACACACTTAAACAAAATTATCAGTCTTAAACTCCTATTCTGAAATAGAGTTTAGGTGCCATCTTTCATTGCTAATAGGGCTTACATTTTAATTATTAGCAAGGCAGCTTTATGAAGTTTATTTCAAAAATGATTCCTTTTTTTTAAAAAAAAAGTGAAAGAGAAGATAAGTAATATATTTATTTCCTACATCTCAATCTCAATATTATTCCTGAATTGGTTAATATATAATAGCAATAGACAAAGAGCTACTAGACAAAATAACAATGGAAGTAATCTTTAAAAAACCCTGCAAAATTGCATATAATTGGTGATGACGTCTGCTATAGTCATGTATGCAATATGTCACTATAAAAATGTTTCTTGAAAAAGAAATAAAATTAGATCTGACTTACCAGATTTCACAAGCTACTATTCCATATGATCTTAAAATGTTTGACTTTCTGCTATCTGTGAGGGAACTTTGATATCAAGAATGCCTCATAAAAAGTAAGGACTACTGTTTCAATTTCAATTTATTGTGGTCAAAGACCAGTACAGATAATAATAATAAAAAAAATTAATATAGAGTTAAAATATATTTATAAAACAGCCTAACATCTATAAGTGTGATTCAAGATATAGCCAAGATTAAATTAAAATGTAAACATTAAAATTACAGTGTATTCAATATTATAGCATCTGAAATTAGAACAAGGTAAAAGTATCAAACACTATCAATATCAACAAATAATAATATCTACAACTTAAATGAATTAATTGTTACAAAGAATGTATTGTGGGATATTGACCCATCAGGATTGGAGGGATTATCTCTGCTGCTGTACAAAACTTAGTTACATGTATTGGAACAAGGGGTATTTCATTCATGAGCAGCATATGGACAAAGGCTGTATCTGGGCAACTAAGAGGTCTGCTACTCAGAAGTAGTATGAATCTGGTTTAGATGTTTCCATAAAACTATCAAGAGGACCACTAGATAATCTACTGTATAGTTGTTGTTAATTAATTGAGTCATTAAACACAGTCTTTCTCATACAGTAAAGGCTAACTACAGTAAAAGCTAACTGCAACTGCCCATAGACATCGCCACATAGAGGTGCAAAGGGGTTAATGGGTAACTGGATGTATAGTGTCTCTTAATTTGATTTCTTTTTTACTTTGGACATTCTATAATGTGAGGTGACATATTAAGACAGATTAAAAGGAGAGCGACTAGTATTATAGATAATTAAATGTATTTTGCTTATCATAATGCCCATGTTAGTGCTCATGCCCATTTCTGCATTATTTTGAAATTAAAAAATAAAATAAAATAAATGTGGATTGACTTTTAATTTTATTCTCACTAAATGCATTTTTGTATACATTTTTCAGTTGATGTATTTTAATATGGTATAGAGTCTCCTGCTTGGACAGGGGGTTGGACTAGAAGACCTCCAAGATCCCTTCCAATTATATTATTTTGTTAAATGGGCAGTTTGTCATTAAGATAAATGTGAAATCTTAAGAATAATTATATCCTGGTTTGGATCTTAGTTTGAGAGATGCATTTAATGAAAATGAAATATATTTGTCAATTAATTTATTCAAGGTGCTTCTCTGTCTTTTCAATAACTTGTATCTAAGCATTTACAAAAGCAATTATTCTCCCCCTCAAAAAAATCTACCAGATAATTAAGAAAAAAATATACATTTATTAACAGCATAATCCATATTTCTCATCATTGCTGATAACTGGATAAGATCATATTCCTGCCCTCTGCATTTATTGCAGTCTCTTGGGTAGCATATATCTGTTTTGAAATTAATTATTCTCCACACTTAAAGTCCTAAGGCTCCTTTTGGACCAGAGTTTGCCAATTACAGAATGAGACAACATTAATTTTCCAAAATGAAACTCTCATTATGAATCGGAAATGAAATTTGCTTTCCATTATAATGCAGACTGGATTTGAATGTACTGCAGTTATTTAAGGATGAAAAGAAGTATTTCCCTAAGCTTTTGCTTCATCAGCTTCTTCCCTGCAGGCCTATCAAATATAGTCCTGATTTAAGCCCTTTCTGATAAATGTTAGTGCCAATTGGTTTGGCAGCTGTTGATACAATTTGGGTCACTCTGTTGGAATTTGACTACATGTGCATATAGTTTGTGCAACCTCTGGCACCATTGGCACAAACCTGCCAATGAGGGTAATGATTTATTTTGATAAAAGAAACAGAACAAGATAATAATGATGATGGTATTTTGGGCTTATGAATTTAGCTAATATTTCTGAGGCTAGAATCTTTCCAGTATTTCATTTATATATATTTTTAAGCTTCTATATTTAATTACCTTTGATATCACAGGAGAAAGTGGAACCTTGATGGAGATATCGATAGCATTAAAGTTAGTAAGATTTAAAACATTATCTCTATTCAATTTTGACTTTCTGTCTTTGGATTTTCCCATAATGCTTTATTTAGTCATTCACAATTCATACAATGATAAATTCTACTAGTAGGTAAAGTGAAATCCTATATAACTTGATTGCACATTATGAAGATAATTATTTTCTATGATAGAAAACATTTCATTGCAAAAATAATCTGTTCAGTCCTTAGCAGCAGTATTTAGCCAAAATAGAGATATAAATCAGGTTAAACTGAAGCCTAAATTTAAATTCTATTCTGGAAAAGTGGGCCAGAATAGAATATGTTTTTATTTTATAGTTTTAGGCTATCACACAACTCTGGGCAACTTACAAAAAGTTGTGGGTTTTTTTGGACTTTTTTTGTTAAAGAATTTATAGCATTTTTAGTGTGTATTTTGAAAGATACCTTAAATTTAAGTTATCTGGATAAAAGATACAAATTAAAAATTATTTGATATGATTCAGGGCCTATTTACCTATTTAGTAAATGGTAATACTATGAATTCATGAAATGATAATGTCTGAAGTTAATATTACTAGAAATACCTGTGATAGAATCATTTAGAAAAGGTAGGGTCCCTGCTATGAGGTTTAAGGCACACAACATTCTGTATTATTAGTAATGGTTCTGAGGCCGTCTGGGAGGTGAAATGCCATAAACAATGCCTGGAGTGGCAGTGGAAAAAGTCTACAAAGAAGAGGTATGTGCCCATGTATGAACCTACACAATGATAAAAAAGGAGGCAAAGTATGTCTACTTTTCCTCTTATTGTATCATGTAACTGTCATCCTGTTCCCTTCTATAGAGTGGTAAATGTCCTATTGGGAGGAAACAATTTTGTGCTTTCCCATCTAGCTGGTATAACCAGTTTGTAAAGCATTTTGTTGATAAGTCCACTCAGATTAACCGTAGCCTTGACTTGTCATAGACAGAGTATTTGTGGTGACTGAAGTATCATCATAACTCTGTTATCTTGGACTTCATGTCAAGTGCAGGGAATCAAGAGTCCAGGCAATTCAAATGAATATACAGGTTTATTGTAGGCTAAAGTTATCTTCAAGAATCTGAACTACTAATGGTGAAAACAAACTGGTGGTAAATAAGAGTCAATGAAATTCAAGGTAGGTTAGACTTAGATCTTGTGGACCTGAAGTGGCTCAAGGCTAATGACACATTTGACCCCTCCATTGAGCTCAGCCTGGTCTTCTCCTACACTTCTTTTGATCTGTGACTTCTGAGGAAGGAGATAGGGTGTTGTCTCAGTTGTCTTTTGTTATGTGCCATTTGGATCCATGATCCTCCTGGTTTGTATGAGAAGCACGTAAAGAGACACAACTTGGGTCTGGGAAATGATCAATACCTCATTGTGACAAGCTAGAAATGCTCTTGATACATTGAGGTCCTCTGACAGCTCCAAAAATATTCCTTTATGGGCAGGTAGGTCACAGCTCTTTTTGAATTAGCCATGATCAGAAGGACCTATGTGTAGCATAAAATTATTTATTTGTCATCTCACTCTCAGTTGTGGCCTAGCTGAGACAATGGGACCTGGCTACAGTAACTCATATCTTTTCACTACCCAGTTAGATTACTGTAACATGTTTTACTTGGACCTGCCCTTAAAGAGTGTTTGGAAACTATCATTGGTTGAAAATGCAGCAGCCCACATTTTTTTAGGCTTCTGATGTTGGAAGCATATTACACTGGTTTTATAGATGTAGCATTACTTGCTGATTGAGTTCCTAGTCCAACTTAAGGTGCTGGTTTTGATCTACATACTGTAGCCTTTATGCTTATCACATGGATACCTGCAGGACCACTCTTCCAGTAGATCTCAGCTGGAGAGATTACATTGACTAGGGAGAAGCAGTATCAATGCTCACACTTTTGGAAGATTCTGGGGCACTGAAGAGAAGCAGTATTGCTTTCCTGAAGCCCCAAATTTGTGGAACTGATTCTTCATGACACCCTCTTTGCTAGTCTTTCAAAAATTCATGCAGATCAAACTGTTCCAGAAAGCTTTCCCATGAGTTGATGTCACCATCTTTTTTCTTTTTATTCTATCTTGGATGGTTTAACTTTTGTAATGTTTTATTTTGGCTATTTTGTATTGTTTTACTTTGGCTGTTTTAACCCACATTTTTTCTACATAAGCCGCTAGAAATATATTTATTTCAGCAACATTAACAATAAACTTGTCATGGACAAACAGAACTAGGATGAGCAAGAGAAGAGCAAATATCATCAAGTCCTGGTAATGATTTGGGTTTTCTGGGAATCTTCAAAGCTGAAGTCAAGACACAGAAGGTACAGGACTGAGCTATTGAAAATGCTTTTACTGAGAGCTCCCATATCCAAACACATCTGTTATGGAGCATTTTTGGTTGTCTAAAATGAGCTATTTGAAAACAGTAACTTGGCACTATCTGCTTTTCTTCTTTTTGCTTTTTAGGCAGCCATACTGATGCACTCGTGAGCTCTGAATTGGGATCAGAATTTTGAGCAAAAAAACTGGAATTGTCAGGTTGGCTTTGTAAGGATTGTGGTTCTACAGATTTTTTTTTTTAAATCAATCCTTCTGTCCCTCCCCCATCAACAAGAATTTGTTGCAGGAAACAATTGCAGATGGTGCTGAATTTAAATGGGACAGGGAGAGGCTTCTGTTGCTTATGTGAAGGGTTACTGTATGAAAAGGAGGGAGAACAGTTTGGTGCAATGATTAAGGTATCAAATTAGAAACTGGGAGATCAGGAGTTCTAGTTATGCATTGGGCACCAAGACAGCTGGTTAATTTTGGTCAGTTAGTCCCTGAAAAGAAGAAAGCAATGGCAAACCATTTAAAAAAAAAATCATACCAAGGAAGTCAAAAACCATGGCTCTTGCAGCAAAATGCAGTGTTATGACCCAGGTCACCTAGGCAAAAGGTGGCAATGATGGAGTCCTTTATTGCTCTGATTAAATGCCACAACAATCAGCCCTACAACAACCAATAAGGCTCCACCCTACACTACCCAGAAGGCAGCCACCCTCAGTCCTCCAAATCAAAGCCAATAAACAACAACAAAAAAAGTCCAAAGAGAAAGTGCAAGTTCATGGGACAAGGTCCAGAGCCCAGGTTCACAAATTCACAAGGCCAAAAACAAATCCACAAGACCAAAGGCAAAAGCATGAATCAAAACTGGGGGAATGTAAGCTAAAACAGTTGTTCCTGACAAAGACAATCTCCCCTGGCTTCTCCTTAAGTCAACCCATGCCAAATGTTCCTTGTGAGAAGGGATGGGGCAATCTTCTCCTGAATATGCTCCGATCCTTTCTTTGAGTTTGCCTTCACTCTACTCTCTGCTCTATTCTCTGCTCTACTCTTGGACCTAGTGGGTTGTTCCTCATCAGAGGGGATCTGCTGTCTATCAGCACCACTGCCTGTCTGCAGCTGTTTATCCCCTGTGTCTGTGAGGGCAGGCAGCTATCTGTCCAGTCAACCACCTCTCCCAATGCTAGAGGATTCAGCCCCCTGGTCTCTCCAAACATTGGAGAGTCCCAGTTCAAACTCCTCCTCCTCCTCCTCCTCCTCCTCCTCCTCCTCCTCCTCCTCCTCTGAATTGGGCTCCAATGGGGCCATGACATACAGTTTAAGATTTTAACTTATTTGTTTTTGTTTTTGTTTTAGGAAAAAAGGACAATGCAATTTTTATTGTTTAGAATAGCCAAAGTAATAGTCACATTTACTTCTATCACAAAATATATTCAACCATTGATTTAACATAACATACATTAATATTAATAGTATAGTGGTGTGGTGTAGCATAGTATAGCATAGGGTAGCATAGTAATAACAGGGAAGTAAGCATGTTTTGCTAAATCAACAACTAAAGATATTTTGGGATAGAAATAAATATACATGATAGATAACTATTCTATATAATTATATTATACTCTATTTATTATATTAAGCTCAGAACTGTGTCTAAGAATCTGGAAGATCAAAATAAACTGCAATATTTTGTCATCTGAGCAATCTGTTATTTTGCCAAGTAGAACATCCAGAACACCAACCTGGTACACTTTGCATTATTATAGTTTAAATGTAGTATTAAACTATAATACACTATACTTTAAACCAAATATAGTTTCACTGTGTATATCCCTTGTTGCATAATAGTGAATTTACTCTTGTTGTTCTGTTTAGCCATGCTGGGAAGCTAGTCTGGGGGAGCTGCATATTAATTAATTACATGAAGTGTAATGACTGCCTAAAAAAACAAAAAATTCACACTGAACAGGTTTCTCATCACAGGACTGCACCGAAGTCAAGAATGAAATATTGTCAACTCCATCTCCAGTTATGATTTCAAGATAAACAGTCTGTCTATAGCAGCTGGCTTTTCTTTTGTCACAGGGGGTCTGCATTTAGCCCATGTAAAATGGATTTTATTTGTCCAAGATCAAACTGACTGCATTGTCAAAACAATAACTTGGGCCAGCATCCCCCCCAACAGGAAACTTATGCCCAACACTTTCTTTCAAAACACGTAACTAGTTTGATGTCTGACATACCACTTGTGATTGTCCTTCGGCAGGCCTGACAATTAGATTAAAAAGGAGTTTAAAAGCCACATTGGAAGAGGAACCTAGAGTCACTCTGGGCAATGTAAATTCTTTGAAGGAAAGCAAATTCCTTCCTCTTTTGCACAAATGCTTTCATGGAGCCACGGACAGAGTACTGTTAATAATATAGGATTAAAGATGACTGAGGCCGCCACACAGACCGAGATTTCAAAGGCAGATCAATCATCTAAATCTTATTTTTGGCTGACATAGTTGAGAAAACTGAGCTCATGTCAGGCCACCTTCTTGAAACACTCAAAAAGCTGTCTCTCACTCTTGCATGGACAAATGATCGAAGTTCTCAGGCTGGTTGATATACATATACATATACAAACATGAACACCAGGAAAAATATAAACTAGAAAAGTTTAATAAATTACCAAGCTTTTGTCGGGAAACTACCAACATTGTCAGGGCTTAATGCTAGTCAATAAGAGAGACTTTTATAGGGTTGATCAGTGTTTGTACTCGGCTCCTGGACCTCGTCACCGGTCCTAGTTGATTGGGCTGTGTTTTAGACGTATCCTTAGTGTTGGTATTTACACTTTTTCTACTCCCCTTATCTGTATATGTATCACTATTCATCCCCTCATCACAGGTTCTTAAGCCAAACGAAACCCTGCCCCCCTTTTTTTGGCTAACCATTGCCTCCGTTTTTCCCCAGTTGTTTATCCCTCTCGCGTTATCTCTCTCCTTGCCAAGGTTTCCTGAATGCGATGTACTCCTTCCCCCCTTTTTCTTGCTGTGCACTTCATTTGGCTTGAAACTCAACATTAAGAAAACCAAGATCATGGCATCTGGCCCTCTCAATTCCTGGCAAATAGATGGGGAACAAATGGAGGTAGTAACAGATTTTATTTTCCTGGGCTTCAAGATCATCGCAGATGGGGACGCAGCCAAGAAATTAAAAGGCACTTGCTCCTGGGGAGGAAAGCTATGGCAAATCTAGACAGCATACTAAAAAGCAGAGACATCACCCTGCTAACAAAAGTGTATATAGTCAAGGTCATGGTTTTCCCAGTTGCAATGTATGGCTATGAAAATTGGTCCATAAGAAAGGCTGAGCACCAAAGAATTGAAGCCTTTGAACTATGGTGCTGGAGACTTCTGTGAGTCCCTTGGACTGCAAGGCATTCAAACCAGTCAGTCCTAGAAGAGATCAACCCCGACTGCTCTTTAGAAGGCCAGATCCTCAAGTTGAAACTCAAATACTTTGGCCACCTAATGAGAAGGAAGGACTCATGGGAGAAGAGCCTGATGCTGGGAAAGATTAGGGCAATAGAAGAAGGGGACAACAAAGAATGAGGTGGCTGAATGGAGTCACTGAAACAGTAGGCGTGAGCTTAAATGGACTCCAGAAGATGGTAGAGGACAGGAAGACCTGGAGGAACATTGTCCATGGGGTCATGATGGGTCGGGCATGACTTCACAACTAACAACAACAACAATCAGTAAAGGGCTAAAGAAAAATACAGCCACTTGTGGATTCCATACAAAAGGTATCACATGAATCCAGTCAATTATGATCTATTCCTCTAAGTTATTTTAAAATAAACCATGGTTTAGTACAATATATGAGCTTATTCTGTATTGTGTAGTCATCTATCTGTGAACTGAATAATAGGATAATCTAGACTTTCAAATTCCATCAAGAGAGAAAAAAGAAAGAACATCTGTGTGTAGAAATGTGGGTGCACATTTTACAAACAGAGAACTTACTGAAAGGTATGAAATTATTCACTTCCCTTTGCACACTGTTGGCTATGAACAGATTTACAAAGCAGCCTTTCATGTAAGATACAGTTTGTGTAGACTGTGGGTAACTTTTGAGGCTTGAATATCTATATGTGCTATTAATGATAACTAGGGACTGGCACATGCAAACACACAGTTACTGAAAATGTCACTGCGGTAAATCTTCAGTCCAGTGGCTCTTATCAACATTCTGCTCAGCTGGAGTAACACATAAGGTTTACCCATTATCATATACAGTTCCTTGTCTGGGTTGAGATTTGGTGGCAAGCTCTTACTCTGAGGACATGAACAACTAAAAAGCTAAACACCAAGTTTCCTGGATGATTTCCCTTAATTGCAGAGATTAATCACACTATATTTGATCTGATCTTACTCTGAGGACACATCACAGAATGTACCATCCTTCCTGTTCACCATCAGCTATAAAAAATTATTATAACGTTATTTATCCTGTCCATTACAGAACATGTTTCAATAGGCTCGGGAACAAGATAGCTTCAGATTGATTATCCTCTACTCACCAAGATAACATAATTTTTGATTCCCTTACCTACAAAGCTCACAATCTGCAAGTCATCACCTCTTCCTTGGAGCTTCTTGCTTCTTTGCCTGTCAAATATAGGAAATGCGCTACTGTGGTTCAAAAAGAAAGAAAGAAAGAAAGAAAGAAAGAAAGAAAGAAAGAAAGAAAGAAAGAAAGAAAGAAAGAAAGAAAGAAAGAAAGAAAGAAAGCACAGATTCTGCCCCCACAATGTTTTGTGTGGTTTGTGGTACTTGGTGTTTATTACTTTCCTGCTCAATGGCGTGGGTTTCATTCTGGTATACACACACACACACACACACACACACACACACACAGTTGAAAGCTGTATTTCACTTATTAGATGTTAAGGTCTAACCCCACTCTGCTTATTATTCACTCTCAGGTAGAGAAATGGAGAGGATGAATGCTACCTGAAAGCATATCCTTCATTGCTATATAAAATACCAAGAAGATAATTGGCCTGATAGTTTAATTATGCCCTCCCTCTTACATACCCACAAAAACATACACAGTATACATTGCTGTTGGAAAATATGTCTGAATTTCTATCAGATTTCTTCCCCCACATGACCAACTAAAAAGCTAAATGCTAAGTTTCCTGGATATTTTCAGAGATTAATCACACTGTATTTGATTTGCAACTTCCAGCCACACTAGAAATATCTCTGTTTTTACATATGTCTCTTCCTGATATCCTATGCTCCTCTGGTCTGCGTACCTTTTCTCTATCACAATTCTCACTGGACAGAAATGGATGAGGAAAGTAAAACATATAATGGAATCCTAGTGAGAGAGATTAGAAATGGGAAAGCTACTGGTAAGGAGGCAAAAAAGATGAATGCTTCCCTCTTCCTGCTCTCTGGGTTCGGGAGGAAGGGGATTCAGAAGAGACTGATGTGTGTTGTGGTTGGAACCAGCACTTTTGAAACAAGTCATATCCATTTTGTAAACCCAGAGCTGGATTCCAGCCTTAAAGCTTGGAAAATAATAAGCTTTATCACCTGAAGATAAAGGATTTAAACCTTGATATGGATAGATGGATGGATATAGATAATGTATTTATTATATAGTATTACATTTGTTTGCTGGGGGAAGATGGGATCTACTGTTGATCCATCAATGTTTTATACTCCCCCACTGGGGTCCTAGGTCAAGGTCTTAGCCAGGTCTTCAGGCCCTTATGGAAGGTTAGGAAGGTGAGAGCCAAACTCACCTCAGTCGAGTAAGATGTTCCAAGGGCAGGAGGTACACCAACTGTTTTGTTTATTTTTTTTTTTAAAAAAGTTTTTTATTTCTACACTTGCTCTTTATCAATATTTTCCTTTCTCCTTAGTAGGACTGGTGTTAAGTTTGCAGTGGAGTAGCTTAATTATTTTTAGAGATTATGTGACATTTCATAATGCTGCTGTATAAATATATGTTGAAAAGCACCCCTAAGTAAAAATCTCTCTATATCAGTGGTTCTCAACCTTCCTAAAGCCATGGCCCTTTAATACAGTTCCTCATGTTGTGGTGATCCCCAACCATAAAATTATTTTCATTGCTACTTCATAACTGTAATTTTGCTAGTGTTATGAATCGTAATGTAAATATCTGACATGCAGGGTGTATTTTCATTGTTATGAATTGAACATAATTAAAGCATAGTGATTAATCACAAAAACAATATAGCAATGCTCGTTGGAGAAGCTTACTCTTCCTTGTTCAAAAATGTTGGGAGGGAGGGAAGGGGAAGGAAGGAAGATTGAAGAGGAAAGGAAGGAGATGGAGAAGGAAGGAGATTGAAGGGGAAGGAAGGAAGGAAGAAAAGAAGGAAGGAAGGAAGGAAGGAAGGAAGGAAGGAAGGAAGGAGAGAGAGAGATTGAAGGGGAAGGGATGGAGATGGAAGGAAGGAAGGAAGGAAGGGAGGGAGGGAGGGAGGAAGGAAGGAAGATTAAAGGGGAAGGGAAGGAAATGGATGGAAGGAAGGAAGGAGGGAAGGAAGGAAGGAAGGATTGATCTTTGGAGAGTCATGTTTTCCCAGATGGTGATGAACTGCAACTCCCAGCATTCCCCACTCTTCCACAGTGCTTTTTAGGACTGATGGAGATGGTAGTCTGGCTGAGAGCCAAGCGGCAGCACCTCTGGGGACTTGGAAGCCGCGCAGATGATCTGCGCGCCTCGGAGCTGCCGGCTGCCCTCTTGTGCCCACCAACCTGGAGTCCCCCATCCTCATCCCAGCACTTCTTATCCTCTCCCAGCTGCCCCCCTGGACCTGCCCACCCCTCCAGGGCTCCCATGTCCCAATGGCAGGGACATGGGAGCCCCTTTCCACACTGCACAGCCCTTCACCACCACGATCCTTTCCTGACTCATCGCACACAAGAGGGGCGTGGCAAGAGTGCCAGCTCCTGCTCAGAAGGCACTGCTTCTCCCCTCCCAGCCCGGCTAGCTGGCCTCCAACACACATGCAGGAATCACCGCCGCCTCTCCCTCTTCCCTGCCGCCTGGCCGCTTCCAAGGCCCAGAGCCTGGCGAGCCGGGAAGGAGCCGCTCCTACCTGCCAGCCCCAGGGCAGCGCCAGGCACCAGAGGGCCAAGGCGGCCTCCGACAGTGAGGGAGGTGGGCTGGGTGGTGTGGGGGAAGCTCTGGCGCAGCACGGAGGAAGGCCGAGGTGGAGCATGGCTGGGCAACCAGGAGGCATGGGGACCGGCTCAGCACCACAGCTCAGCTCAGCCAGCAGCGGCAGCAGCAGTGGAGCAGCCCAGCGGCAGCGGCAGCAGCAGCAGCGGAGCAGCCCAGTGGCAGCACCAGCAGCGGCCCGCCGCTGCTGCCCTCTTCCTCCTCTGCTGGCTTTTCTGCCTCCAGGGTGCCCTTCTCCTCCAACAGCGCCTGCTCCTGCTCCCACAGTGCCATCACGTGCACCCCCGATGCTACCCCAGGCTGGCTCGGCCCGGCCACCCACACAGCTGAGCTGGCCTGGGGCAGCATCGGGGGCACATGCAATGGCGCTGTGATGGCAGGAGCAGGTGCTGTTGGAAAAGAAGGGCGCCATGGAGGCAGAGGAGCCGGCGGAGGAGGAGGAGGGTGGCGGCGGCTGGATAGAGGAGCAATGTCTCCGTTCTAAGACCATCGGAAATATGTGTTTTCCGATGGTCTTAGGAGACCCCTGTGAAAGTGTTGTTCAACCCCCAAAATGGTCATGACCCACAGGTTGAGAACCGCTGCTCTATATAGACAAAGGTAATAGTCAAACAATGAGCTTAAACTTTTCATTTGCACTGCATTTAATCCTGAAACTTCATAATTTCATTTCACTTAAATTTGAAAGTCTGAAAATTGGTAACAAAGAACAAATGAAAACAATATAGTAAAATAACAACTTTGCATGTTGGAATGTAGATGTGAAGAGACATGCATAGAATGCTTATCAACTTGCTAAGACACAGGTGGGAAGTGCAGCCTTCCATATGTTATAGAATTACCATCTGATTATGTTTATCCAGCATATAGTCAGGAAGGCAGATAGAAATAGGATCCCAGCAACATTTGGAGTGTTACACCTCTAAAGTCTCTCTCTCTCTCTCTCTCTCTCTCTCTCTCTCTCTCTATATATATATATATATATATATATATATATATATATATATATATATATATGTTTTCTGAGGTTATATATATTTAAAGTCAATCAGATAAAAATAAAGAGCTCTGGGATGTAAGATATAAGGCTTTTTTATTAATTGCTGAGCTTTCGTTAACAACTGTTAACATCATCAGAGCAAAGGGCTAAAAGAGAAGGGGGAGTATGTGCATAAATACTCCCCCTTCTCTTTTAGCCCTTTGCTCTGATGATGTTAACAGGTTGTTAACAAAAGCTCAGCAATTAATAAAAAAGCCTTTTATCTTACATCCCAGAGCTCTTTATTTTTATCTGATTGACTTTAAATGTCCATACCTGGGATTCCAATATTCAAAATTATATATATATATATATATATATATATATATATATATATATATATATATATATATATATATAATATTTATTAGGAAGTAAACCTCATTTATGAGGATGTAATCTTCGTTCTCCTTTACTGAAACCTCATTTAATTTAATGACACATTTTTTTTTTAGTGAACATGCTTGTGGTAACACTGCTAAAACCCTTTTCTATTCATTCTGAAATTATTTCTCTTTGGAGAGATGCTATGTGGAAATCAGTGAGTCCTCTTAGCAACTCTCCTTGCTTCCTCATTGTAATCTAAGATATCAGAAAATTGAACATTTAAGAAAGACTTAAGGGAACATGAAATAAATACCACGTAGCAAAAATGCATACATCAAAATGGGGAAAAAAGAAAGTTTGTGTCATGGTTCTGACAGAGACAAATAATGCAGTACTCCAAGGCTTGCAAATTCCTCAAAGACCATGTTCATTAGTTACAAAGTATCAACACTTCAAAAGTGAAACGAAGTCTGAAGACACATGTAACAATTCCCCAATACAAAGTTAAGAAATCCCACCCCTAAGGCTATGCAAGCAACTACGTTTCCCAATGTATCTCCTTGGTGGGCTTTTTACACAACACCCAGCCTGCAGTCTCGGGAGCAGCCGATGACCTTGGTTCCCATGGGATAAAAGTTTATTTAGACTGGTGAAGCACCTGGTAACTCTCCTCCCTTTTTTCTATGTATCAACTGAAAATGAACAGCGAAAATGGCTACAGCAATGCTCATTTTTAAAATTGACAGTTTAATTTAAATCTGTTATATTTAGAGCTTGATTTTACAAACATAGTACAGATAGCTTAATAAATTAAAGACCTGTATGGGAGATTAGGAAAAAAAAATAGGAGTTAATATTTAGTGTAGAAACAGAACTTTGCATTTGACTTTTTTCTACACTTCAAGAAATGTTATATGAAATTAATATACTGAAATTGGCTGGGAGCTAATAATTTATTTGTTTTGCTCATCTCACTAACTTTGATTACTTTGCAATTCTAGAAAAAGGAAAAAAAAACACTGCAAGATTTGGGCATACTTCTAAACCTTAAATCATTTTTTAAATCTTTGACCTAATCATAATATATTAACAAAGGAATGGGAAAGATGAACAAAGGCAATTTTTCCATCAACTATATAAGGCAAGATGACCTTTAAAACAGGAGAGGTTTCATACAAAAAATTCTCAAAATTGAAAATGAGTAAAACCGATGGGTTTACCACTCCTGGGAACATGGCAGGCATAGATTGAATGGGCCACATTTATACAACCATTAAAATAGTAAGCTTCGTTTTCTACCTCTTAACCTTTCAATAGAAAATGCCACAAACAATCATGGGAAAACAATTTCCCCACAGATAGAAATACAAAAATCAATTACATTAATATAACAGGTGCCTTAAAATATAATGAAAATGGATTAGCAAATAATAAAAATCCCTTATCTTCACATCAAAATCAGCAGTTTGACTGCAAGGTTCTGTAAGTCATTTCAAGGAAATGTATTTGGTAGATTACTGCTTGATTCCCATATTTTTACAATAGCATTCATGCATGCAATATATAATATTATCTCCAGCTTAACATTAGAAAAACTGATATGTAGCAATGTGTATACAGCTCTCTAGCCACCTGATAATATCAGTGCTATTATCCTGCTAGGATTACAATTTTGGAACTCTTTTCATGAAAGGCTGAAGGAATAATTTGAAGTATTTTCTGAGGATGATTTTTGAATGCTTGTCTGGCAATTTCATTTAATAATACTGACTAGGGGAGGTTGGTCTCAAAACTGAAATGACAGATAAATACATAGTTTCTACTTTGCTATTTTTTGATGGGGAAAACTGTTCTTATTTTTAAAACATAATTTCTTACTTCACTCTCATTTGGAACAATCTTTTTATTTGAGAGATATCAGAAGTCCCCTTCCTTCAATTAAAAGGTTATTAGGGCATTATTTGAAACAATACAGGAAAAGCTGAAAACTCAGTCTTCCTTCTTAGTTTACATCTTAGATGTCTTTTAAGAGCAAGAAAATAGGAACCACTTGAATGCTACATTTCCAATCAGAGCTTTGGATTTCTCTATTAAATTGTTATCTAAACTTAAATTAAAAGTTTATGCTTCCCTAAAATTGTTTTATGTATTCCAAACAATAAACCCTGTAAGGTTAATTTTACTAGATTTCATTTACAGTTGCACTGTCTTATTCTTGAAATCCCATCTAATGCTCACATCTGAGTGTGTAATAAATTTGTTTGTTTGTTTGTTTGTTTAATTTATATGCCACCCACCCACCCATATGAGCCGAGGTGGCGCAGCAGTTAGGGTGCAGTACTGCAGGCCACTTTAGCTGACTGTGTTCAGCAGGTCAGCGGTTCAAACCTCACCGGCTCAAGGTTGACTCAGCCTTCCATCCTTCCGGGGTAGGTAAAAATGAGGACCCAGATTGTTGGGGGCAATGTAAATAAATATATATATATATATATATTATATATATATATATATAATATATATATATATACATTGCTTACTGGTGTACACCACTTAGAGAGTGCTTGCACTTAAAGCGGTATATAAGTCTCATAAATAAATAAATAAATAAATCTCACTATCCAAAGGAACTCTGGAAGGGATTTCCACTTATGCAATACTTATTTCTATAGTCTTGATTAAGCTTGGTCTTTAGGTGCAACAGAATGTGATTGAGCCCAGTAAGAATTTTAGTTTAAAGCCCTCCTGATGAGTTGGGCTAATCTTCTTCTGAGTACATTTTTCCCTGTTTTCATATGAATATTCTAAATGTCCTTGCTAATAATTAGAAATGTTGCCAACTAATTAACTAATTGACAAGTTAATCAAAGAGCTCCTAATAGTTGTGTCAATTAGTACCAATCACATGATGAACATGACATCATTGTGCAAATGTCACAAAATATATAATTTATTTATTTAATCCAATTTTGAAGCCATCCCAGTAGTTGAGGAGCTGCCACAAGTACTTGAGGGCCTGCTATGAAGAAGAGGGGCTCAACTTATTTTCCAAAGCACCAGAGAGCAGGACAAGAAACAATGGATGGAAACTAATTAAGGAGAGAAGCAGCCTGGAATTAAGGAGAAACTTCCTAACAGTGAGAACAATTAACTCGTGGAATAACTTGCCTTGAGAAGTTGTGGGTACTTCATCACTAGAAGTTTTTAAGAAGAGACTGGACAGCTATTTCTGGACTGAAATAGTATAATATCTGCTTGATCAGGGGTTGGGCTAGAAGTCTACTAAGGTCCCTTCCAGCTCTATTCTGAATTGAATTAAAATTTTCTAGGCAAACAGCCAGGAAACATGAAAAGATGAATAATTTTACTTTATTTTAAATCTACATTAAAGAATATTTCAAGTCTAAAAGCCCAAATTTCCCACCTTCACTTTTAACTGCAGTACTTGATCCATTAGGGCAGGACTTTCCTAAGTTTCTTTCGCTGACTGTTAACCAACTACTTCTGTTGTCTGATTATTTCCTAGGTAGCATCTCTTCCTTTCTTTCCCCAAGATAATTCATACATTCAGTTACACCATCTGATTCCTTAACAACCCTGGGCAGCTTACAAATAGAAAAGAAGAAAACAATACACAAAGAAATATCATTACCAACCAAAACACCAATTCAAAAAAGTAAAAAAAAGAAGCCAAATTTAACATGGACTCTACAGCCAACCTATCTTGAAGCCTGGGAGTGTTTTAAATTATTTAAATTATTTTCTGTAGATCATTAAGGTCATTAATGAAGTCCCCCTCAGCTGTGAGTTTAAGCCAGTTATTACTTTTTATCCCACTTATCTAAAAAAATTGTTCTGGGGAAAAATAATGGAAGAGATATTATTCTGTAGTCTACCAAGAATTCTTGGAGGAAATATAAATCTAACAAATAAAACTCAAAACCTAATTTAAGAAAAGTATTACAGTTTCACACAGAATGTGTGGTATATTTTAATAAAAGCAAAGAAGGAAAAATGACAAGTACTATTGGTAATTAGCAATTTATTATATTTACATTTATGTTGATAAATATACCATAATTTTGTTTTAAAATTAACTTGATCTTAAATTTAAAAAAATAACTTAATAATATAGAACACCTTTACATCAATGTCAAATTGTTAAATATATTTAGCAGATGTCTAGTTCTTGTATTTCTATACATTTGGGAAAATAATTATGATAGATTTGAAGAAATACTGTGAAGAAATAAAACTGTAAAGGAAAATTTAGAAAATTTACAGATTTTTAATAGTCTCACAAATCATGACAACATGATTTCCATAATATGATACAACTTTCTGAAACCCGAAGCAGAATGAAATTGTTTTTTTAACATGTTACCTATGCACTATGATAGTCTTATTAAAATTAAAAAGAGTTTTTATATACCTTATGAAACATGTGTCCAAACATAGCTTAATATATCCAATTTTCCCAGACTAAATAAGTGCTTCAGAAAATCACAAAATATAGTGAATAACTAGAATAAACAGTAATCTAAATATAGACATGAACTGCCAATTTATGTACAGATAGTCCTTGCTTAATGATTGCCAATTTGGAATAACAACTCCATTGCTAAGTGAACCAGTGGTTAGGTGAAACATTACATGACCATCCTCCTTATCAAAGGCAGTTCCAGCAATCCAGGTTGTGGTTAATCAAACTACTTGCAGTTTCCTCATGCTGGCTTCTCCATTACTAAGCTTGTCTGAAGCTGGTTGGGAAGGTTTCAGATGGTTATCAAATGACCACAGGATGCTGAGACCATAGTAAATGAAAGAAACAGTCATGTCACTTTTTTCGGCACCATCAAAACTTTGTAGAGTTGCTACAAAGGGGCTGCCACAAAGAAGAGGGAGTCAAGCTATTTTCCAAAGAGTCTGAAGGGAAGACAAGAAGCAACGGGTGGAAACTAATCAAGGAGAGAAGCAACCTAGGAGAAACTTCCTGACAGTTAGAACAATTAACCAGTGGAACAACCTGCCTCAGAAGCGGTGAATGCTCCAACACTGGAAGTTTTTAAGAAGAGACTGGACAGCCATTGGTCTGAAATGGTATAGGGCAGTGGTTCTCAACCTTTCTAATGCCACAACCCCATAATACAGTTCCCCATGTTGTGGTGACCCCCAACCACTTATACATCACTGGGTGCCAGGGGCGTGGCCAAAGAAAAGGGGGAAAAATGGCAGACAGCCTTGTTTGGTGACCCCCATGAAATGGTCGTTCAACCCCAAATGGGGTCCCGACCCACAGGTTGAGAACTACTGGTATAGGGTTTCCTGCCTGAGCAGGGGGTTGGACTAGATGACCTCCAAGATCCCTTCCAACTTTACTATTACTATTACTATTGCTAAATGAATGATTGCTAAGGGAGGCATATCTGTATTCCAAAGAAGTGAATAAAAAAGTATAAAATTCAGACTCTTCACTTGTCACACAATATGAAATAAAATGAAATTAGAGCTCAACAATATCTAGACTTCATGGCTCTCACTACAGATGGAACCATGTATAAATTATGCCATGTATCAATGTATATAAGTACATTTTTTAAAAAAAAACATCTAAGCACTTTGACTGGCTTGGCATCATTTCATATGAGTATGACAAATTGGTAGAGGCATCTTAATCAATCAACAACTGCATAGTGCTGATTGAGGTATTTCTTACCTCTTCTCAGGAATGGGGGACACATTGGTTTGGGTCTGAATTGTAATATAAACATATCCAATCTATTTTTAAAACTCATATGTGAACAGATTTTTTCCCTTTTATACCTGCAGTTTTATGAATTTTATAATACAACCTGACAAAGAGGTACATGCAAAATGTGTATTTACAAAAAACAATATTAGCAAGAATATATATATAAATATACTGGGCTAGAGAAAATTGCTTGCAAAAAATATATTGGGCAGAGTTAAGTATAAAAATGCAATTATTAGGAGAATTGTGTACAAAATGTGCATTTTTAATGGACCCATTCTTAAAAAAGGGAAAAAAATAAAAATAACATTGTACAAATTTCCTCATGAGGAAAATAGTTCCTGTAAACTGCTACTGGGAATAGATTTAGTGCGCAAAATTACTTATTTCTTATTTCAGTTGGGTGATTTTATACAAACCCATGCAAAAATCCTTAAAGTTTCATTTTACTGATCTAGAAAAAAATAATTCAGTATCAGATCAATCCATTTCTCCACTGCCCTGTGAAAAGAAACATTGGCTGGGACATTTTATAGTAACATCTATATGATGGTTTTGTAACAAATGGTTGACCTATGATACCAAAGAAGAAGTTATCAAAGAAGAATCTAGCACCTTGAATACAAGTGTGAATATAGTGTGACCAACAGTCATTTAGGGTTTCCTCTGTAGGTCAGTGCAAAGTAAAATAAAGAGGCATCAAATGAATGAATGCTAAAAAGTGACAGTGGGTACTATATCAAGCTTCCTCTTTGGTTTTATCCTCAAATAAATTAGTGTGATTTTTTTTCTTTATTTCAAATCTTCCCAAATATGATAAGGCATGAACTCTTATCCCTAGTAAATTCAAATTTAATTTTATATAGAAACATAATTCAGCTTGTTTTGAGTCAGTGTCTTTGGCTTGTGCCAAAGCAGAGAGGAATAAAACATCACTTGGCAGGCGTTCAGCATTTAAAAAAGCAAGAGAATGAATGGGTCTCTTCCATAATTTTTATAGAGAGTGAATTCTAAAACACAAAATTATGAATAACTGAAAAGAAATTGTGTGTTGAGGGTGAAGGTTCATTCTCCAAGCTTGTGGGTTGGTTTCTGAACGTTTTGTTACCAGGCTAGGTAACATCTTTAACAGAGTTTAGGGGATGTCAGTGTTCTTCTGTTTATAAGAGCTTCAGGTGTAAGTGTGTCAAGTGAGGGTTTGTGATGGGACTTATAATGGGGAGGTTACATCAGGTCAGGGTCATTGGGAGGTGAACTGCTGGTGAGAGGTGGGGCTTGCATGAGTTGGTTGAGGGTTGGTGCTGTCTCTGGTTGGCTGTGTGGTTGATTTGGATTCTGAGGGGTTTGTAGGCTAGTTGTAGGTCAATATGTATGTTGATGAAATTGCATGTGGAGTGCCAGGCTTGGATGAACTCACAAGCGTGGTGGCTGGTAGCGTGGCCGATGATTTTTGTGTTACTCCAATCAAACTAGTGTTGTTTGGTGTCAGTGTGGGTAGAGATTAAGGATTTGGGATTGTGGCATTTGACTACTATTCATGGATCTTGGTTTTTATTTGATGTGATGTTTGTCCCAAGTACAATTGGTTGCAATGGTTGCAGTTGATTTTGTATCTTCTATATCTTGTCTTTGGTTCTAGATAATTATCCTACAACTGAGCTACAGATATTCACCACTATTGCAAAATGTGTGTTTTCAAAACACACATATATGTGGCCAACGTAAGGCCATTTTCTTTACTTGTCATTGTCAAAGCAACTGTTTGAGACATATTTGGAAGAGGGAAAAATAGATAGGGTTTTTCTTTTCATTTTCTTTTTGAGCCATTTATAACTTCACCAAAAATCTAATCCCAGTCAAGCTCTCCCCCACAAAAAAGTAAGCCCTGCAATAATGACATTTCTATTTTTAGACAAACCTTAATAATAGGAAAGAAAAAGACACTGTAGAACAGGGGTATCAAACTGCCGGCCCATGGGCTGGAGGCCTCATGGGAAAGCCACACCCACCCCATTGCCAGCAATGGCAAAACTTTCCCGATACGTTGAATATATATATATATTCAAAATAAGATGAACACCAAGGTATTAATTAAAACTATAAAAAGTTTAATTTAAAAATGCCAAGCTTTCGCCGTCACCTGCCGGCATCATCAGGGCTGGACCGCCAGGGAGTGAGAGAGGAGAGAGTCCTTTATAGGCAGGCCGAAGTCTGCACCCGGCTCCTCGATCTCGTCACCAGACCCAATTGGTTAAATTGTGCTCCGGTGATTCGTTTCTTCCTATCCTTCTTAGCTACGTGTATATCTTCATCTATCTTCTTTTCTTTGGATTCTAAGGTAGGTGGTGTGAGTTCCTTGCCTCTCCGATTGTCTCTATCCTTCAATCCATTCACCCCTTCGGATTCGGGTGGTGGTTTGCGTTTGTCCTTTTCTTTTCCCCAATCACGCTTCACACAGTCACTCTCTCTATGGACATCTTTCCTTTCGTCCTTAGCGCCCCCCCCCTCGTACCCAACTGTTATCAAAGTGATCGTACGCAGTGTTCCAGATTGGCTGGGGTGGCTCGATAGGTTGTTTATCTATGGGGGTAGTCTCGTAGTTGTAATTATCTTTAGCTGCCATACCCTTCCCCTCCTTTTTGTCCTCTGCGCTCTTTTCGCGCATGCTGTAATCCGAGGTCTTGGCCTGGGGGGGGTGAAGTTGTGATCTCCCCGAGCATCATAACGCTCCTTCCTTGCTCTCCTATTCGTTCCGACGCCTCTCGCTCCTACGTGTGTATGACAGAAGTCTTTGGAGTCTATGGGTACTGCCGGTGCGAGGCGCGGCCAGCTGATCTCGTTAGCCCCGTCCTCTCGTGCACTTCCCCGTCTGGGCTCGTTCTTCTCCTTACTTTCCGGAGCGTCCGCAAGCCTGCTGTTGTGCTCAGCGCCGTCCCGCTCTCCATATGTTCTTAAACCAACTGGTGATACGGAGTGGGGGGATCACTTCTTCCCCCTTAAATCGGTCATCTTGTTTCTTTCTAAGCATTGGTAAGGTATCAGGTTTAACGATCCATCCCCATATTTGTCTATCATATCTCCTTGCACACCAACTGGGATATCTCCGATGTTCGTTACGCAGGGGTTCTGGACTTTACTTTCCATCGCTCTCTTAATCTTTTGAGAGCGTGTTATCATTGCGGGGGTAGTGGAAATTCTCGATCATTGCCCCTCCTCTCCTGGGTTGTATCGAACTGATTGGGGGGTTGGCACATCCCCTCTGGCTCCCCCACTGGGCTTGCTGTCAGGCCAACAATAGCGAGATGGGTGGTTGGTCGCACTCCATGATCTAAGTGCCAAGTATGCCAGACAGAAGTCAATGTGCTGGTTAATAGAGCTGCTATTAGATAGCCATGCTTCTTTGAGCAACCGACCTCCCTTTGTACTGTCACTTGCCAAGACGTCTACCTTGTTGAAATTAAAGCGGTGGCCCAATTCCGCCATATGAGTCCATATCTGGGAGTGCTGTTCGCCCCTTTTCACAGCTAGTTTGTGTTCGTGGACCCTAGTCTTCACTCGTTTGGAAGTCTCCCCAACATACTTGCACGGGCAGTCCATACAATCAATCTTATATACGGCTGCCGATCTCTCCATGTTGGGGAGTGGGTCCTTGGGGCACATGATGGCTGCCTGTAGCATTTGGCTGGGTCTATGTGCTACCTGTATATTATATGGCACCAAAATTCTTGCTGTAGTCTCTGATACATTGCAGGTGTAGGGGAGGGTAACACATGTTGTCTGTGGTGTCCATTCATTAGATGTGGGGTTACTCTGGGATTAAGATGGTATGCTGAACCGGTTAATGAATCTTACCGGGTACCCATTGTGCTTACACACTTGAAAGAGGTGGTTTCTTTCCTCCCTCTTAGCTTTGGTAGTGCTGCAATGTGACTCCACCTGTTTGAATAAAGTTTTAACACAACTGACTTTATGGGCTGTTGGGTGATTACTCTCAAAATGGAGAATCCTATCCATACAAGTTGCTTTTCGGTATACCTTGGTGGTCAGAAGTCCATCCAGTTGGCGTTGCACCAGTACATCCAAAAATGCTAGAGCGCCCTGATTTTCCTCCTCCATAGTGAACTGGATGTCCGGGTATACCGAATTCAAAACGCCCATAAAGTATGGGTCTGGTGTCATTTTTTGTGTTAGTGAGTCGTTTGTCAATAAGGGCGGGTTTCCAAATATCTGGTAGGTGGGAGGTATCATCTCGTTTGTTCATGCTGTGTGGGCGTTTTTCTATCTCGATGGCTTCTCTGATTATTCTGTTATTAAAATGTTCAGTTTTGGCGATAGTTCTGGTATTTTTAAAGTCAATTTCATGTCCTGTGGCTTTAAGGTGTTGGACCAGGGAAGATGTTGGTTCCTCTTTTTTCTAGAGCTTTTTTAGACACAAAGAATGACACCAGACCCACACTCACTAAAACCACACAGGAAGTCACCACCACACATCCACGCAAAAAGCAAACCAAAAGCCAAACCGATGATGAGGCATGACCACAAACCAGAAGCCAGACCACAGCTGCATCATTAGCCACTTTAAACCCCTCCAATCAATAAATGAAGCAAAGTGACACCTACCATGAAGATGAGGCACAACCACAAACACGAAGCCAAAAAATAGCAAGGCAGCCCACCAGCTTAAATCCCCCTGCAACTCAGACTAACCTGAGCACAACAAAGCCCCCACCAAAACAGAACACTCCCCCATCCAATCAGAGCACAGCCAACCCCCCCATCCAATCAGAGCACAGCCAAACCCCTAACCAATCAGAACACACCTCCACCCAATCAGAACACAGCCAAGCTCCCACCCAATCAGTTCATACCCCCACTGGCAGTTAAAAGGAAGAAACAGCTAAGACCACACATTGCTCCTCGAAGCACAAAGCTGAAAACACCAGCCTGAAGATGACGAATGGGACTTTGTCGAAATGTCGCCAAGACACTTCCAATTTTACGCGAGAGAAATCCCGAATAACCAAAGACCTACGTACAAACACCCGCGAAAACCTCAGAAAACAAATATCAAACTTCTACGGGAAGGAAATCTACCATCTGACCAGGATCTATGAAAAACTTGAAGTCCAAAGAGCTTCCATTTTATGCGACCTCGCATTCCTATGCAACTGCCGAGATCAAAATTTAATCCCCACATGTTTCCAACTGAAATTCCACTCCAGCTATGCAGCCACCAAACGCATCCTGAAAAGAACAGAATTGGCCCTAATCAGAAATGAACTTCACACAAAAAGATTCCTCCTAGACCGAATTAACAAAGACCTCCTCACATTTCACCTCAAACTCAGCAACAAGATCCACCCCGCACTTTGGGACAAATCCAAACAATTCGCCGTCTGGAGAGCCGAAACACAGACCACCCTCGAGACAGACACACACAGCAACAAACTCCAAAGACTACAAGAACGCCAGAAACAAACCCCTTCTCCCTCACAGCCACACATGAAACAAACAGTGCATAACATCTCTGATAGGATCCTCACCAAAGCCGAAACCAATGTCCTTTCCAAAGGATTCAACTTTGCAGTCGCTCCCAAACACATCCCCACTGAAACCATTATATATGGACTTGAAACCAGCCTGACCAAAATCAACCCCGATGACACTAACAGAATCTGACTCGAAATCACCAACATCCTCTGCACCAGCAAGCCACCCAAAAGCAACTTACCCAAAGAGGAACAGACAGCACTACATAACCTGAAAGAAGACACCAGCATAATAATCCTACCAGCAGACAAGGGCAATGCCACGGTGGTTATGAACACATCTGACTACCAAACCAAATTAACCAACTTACTCAAAGACTCCATATACAAACCCCTAAACACAGATCCCACCACCTACCTGGAAAAAACCACCAGATCCAAAATAAAAGCCTCCCCCATTAACGAAAAGATCCAGCAAGGAATCATTCCCAGAGAGAAATCATACAGATGCCCCAAACTCTATGGTCTCCCCAAGATACACAAAGAAGGTACCCCATTCAGACCCATAGTCAGCTCCATAGGTTCACCTCTACAAAACCTAGCAAAATTTCTCGCCAAACAACTACAGCCCTATGCAGAATCCATCACCTCACATGTAAAAAACTCATTCCAGTTTATAGAGATCATAAAGAAACAAAACTTACATCCCAGCGACCTACTAGTGAGCTTCGATGTCATATCCCTCTTCACCCAAGTGCCTATCAAAGAAGCCTTGACAGCTATCCAAAACAAATATAACCCCCCCCCCAAACACATCTTAGAGCTGACCAACCACTGCCTATCCAACACATACTTCATCTATAATGGACAAAAATTCAAACAAACAGAAGGAGCACCCATGGGATCACCCCTCTCACCTGTCATTGCAAACCTCTACATGGAACATTTTGGAACCCAAGCTCTAGAAAAATCGGATCACAAACCCAAACTTTGGCTCAGATACGTAGACAACACCTTCATAATCTGGCCACATGGGAAAGAAAAACTGGACAATTTCCTCACACACCTCAACAGTCTACACCCCAAAATACAGTTCACCATGGAAACAGAAGCTAATAACCAACTTCCTTTCCTGGATGTCTTAGTCTACAAGAAATCCAATGGCTCCCTAGGACACACCATCTACCAGAAGAAAACACACACAAACCGCTATCTGCATGCTCTCTCACACCACCACCCAGCACAGATCAACTTCGTAGCCAAGACACTCATCTCCAGAACAAAACACTTAGCTGACGAACAACACCTAAAAACCGAACTACACACTCTCACCAATGTACTAACATCCAATGGATTCCAAAGAAATAAGATTACAAACCTAATCCAAAAAGAAACCCCAACTAAAATCCAAGACGGAGAACAAGAAAACGGCAAAGCCCTCCTCCCGTAAATAAAAGGCACCACAGACAGAATCAGCAAGATCCTCCATAAACACAACATCAAAACAGCATTCTGCACAAACAGAAAAATATCCACCATCCTAAGAAACCCCAAAGACAGAATTGAGTTAGAAAATCAAGGAGTATATGAAATCCCATGCACCACTTGTCCCACCACATACATCGGACAAACCAACAGAAGAATAGGTGCACACATTGAAGAACATAAGAACTCAGTCAAAAAAGAGGAACCAACATCTTCCCTGGTCCAACACCTTAAAGTCACAGGACATGAAATTGACTTTAAAAATACCAGAACTATCACCAAAACTGAACATTTTAATAACAGAATAATCAGAGAAGCCATCGAGATAGAAAAATGCCCACACAGCATGAACAAATGAGATGATACCGCCCGCCTACCAGCCATTTGGAAACTCGCCCTTATTGACAAATGACTCACTAACACAAAGAATGACACCACACCCACACTCCCTAAAACCACACAGGAAGTCATCACCACACATCCACGCAAAAAGCAAACCCAAAGCCACACCGATGATGAGGCACGACCACAAACCAGAAGCCAAACCACAGCTGCATCATTAGCCACTTTAAACCCCTCCAATCCATACATGAAGCAAACTGACATGAAGATGAGGCACAACCACAAACGCAAAGCCAAAAAACAACAATGCAGTTCACCATTTTAAACCCCCCTGCAACTCAGACTAACCTGAGCACAACAAAGCCCCCACCCAAACAGAACACTCCCCCATCCAATCAGAGCACAGCCAACCCCCATACAATCAGAACACATCTCCATCCAATCAGAACACAGCCAAGCTCCCACCCAATCAGTTCATACCCCCACTGGCAGTTAAAAGGAAGAAACAGCTAAGACCATACATTGCTCCTCGAAGCACGAAGCTGAAAACACCAGCCTGAAGATGACGAATGGGACTTCATCGAAACGTCGCCAAGACACTTCCAATTTTACGTGGGAGAAAACCCGAATAACCAAAGACCTACATACAAACACCCACGAAAACCTCATAAAAAATATATATATATATATATATATATATATATATATATATATATATATATATATATACACATACATACATACATACATAAATACATACATACATACATACATATTCTCTGAGGTTTTCGTGGGTGTTTGTATGTTTGGTCTTTGGTTATTCGGGTTTTCTCCCGCGTAAAATTGGAAGTGTCTTTATGACGTTTCAACGAAGTCCCATTTGTCATCTTCAGGCTGATGAAGTCCCATTCGTCATTTTCGTCATCTTCAGACTGGTGTTTTCGGCTTCATGCTCATTCATTGCTCCTAGAAGCACGAAGCCGAAAACACCAGCCTGAAGATGACGAATGGGACTTTGTTGAAACGTCGCCAAGACACTTCCAATTTTACACGGGAGAAAACCAAAGACCTACACACACACACACAGACACACACGCATATATATATATATATATATATATATATATATATATATATATATATATATATCCTTAATGGTTCAATGATGCAATCTTTCGATCTCCGGGAAGAGTATACTCCAGTTATTTATTGTTAAAACAACATTTAAAACAATAAAAACAGTTATATACAAGATTAAAACAACTTAGCTTTCGCTGGTCCTCTGCCAGCGTCCTCAGAGTGGGGCTTAGGGGGTGGGAAGTTCTTTTTATCCCCTTGCTGATCCAATTGCCTACTCATTGCCCTCGTGACAGGGCCACTCTTCCTGATTGCCTGTGACTGCCTTAACTGTTCCGCCTCTCTTTTTTGCACTCTAACATTGTATTTTTCTGCTCTGTCATCCTTGTGCTGTCTCCCCCTCCCTGCGCTGTTATCATTAACACACTCCTCAATCCCTCCTCTCTACCCAATGCAAGGTGCCTCCTCCATTCGGCACTACACGAGTCCTGTTGGGCTGCTGGTCTGCCTGCCGTTTTTGCATTCCATTGCCAGTTCCTATCTCATCTCCCTCCTCCAACTCCCCTCCTCTCCTAGCCTGCCGATTCATACACCCTTTGTTGTCCATTCCTGTCATCCTTCCCCCCCTTCCTTCAACCCTCCCACCTGTTGATTAACATATTGCTCCTGCCTTTCATCGACCATTCTTATTGATGTTCTCTTCCTCAATATCTTTTCCTTCCTGATCCGCTGCTCTCTCTGCTGTTCCTGTTTACCCTCCTCCCCCACTGTCCATCTTCCCCTCTCCAATGTCCTCCCCATAATCTGCTGACTTGCCTGTTGTTCATCCATTTCTGTCCATCCTCTCTTTTCTAGCATTCCTCCTCCTCTGACCTGCTGTCCTACATGCTATTCCCACCTGCCAACATCCATTCCTATTAAACCCTCCTTCTCAAGCTTTCCTCCCCCCCAATCTGCCGTTCTGCCTGCTATTCTTATCTGTCCTTCTCCTTTCCTGTCAGTCCCACCCTCTCCTGTTTCCTCCCTCCCTCTCCAATCCACTGCTCTGTTTGCTGTTCCTTCCAGCATTCTTCCTCCCCTTACCTGCTGTCCTACATACTGTTCCCATCTATCGACCTGCGTTCCTGTTGGACTCTCCTTCCCAAACTCCCCCCCCCAAAACTGCTGTCCTGCCTATTATTCCTGCCTACCCTTCTCCATTCCTATCAACCCCACCCTCTCCAGTTTCCTCCCCCCCTCTAATCTGCAGCTCTACCTGCTGTTCCTGGCTATTCTCCTCCATTCTTACTCCCTTCTCAAATATCCCCTCTCCCCCCGTGAATATGCTTCCAATCTTACGTGCCTCATCTTTTCTGTTCTTTTCTCTCTCCCCTTCCCTTTTGATCAGTCCCCTGGGGTCGGGCATACCCCTCCCCGTGTTCTGGGCTGTACGATCAATTCTGCTGTTCCCAAGAGTCTTCTCTGGTCCTCTTCTCCTTGCAGTCCCTCATCATATCCACCTCCTCTTCCTTTACTACCCTTACCTGTCTGTGACCCTAATATTCCCTCATCTGTCTCTACCTGTGACATTTCTATGGGATCCTCCCTATGTCTAGTCATGTAGTAAATACCCCCCCCACCAGTCCTGGTTTCGCCTCTGACAATCAGCATCCGTCTCTTGACATGCTCTTCCTGCACTCTTAGTGCCTGGTACGCCGAGGGCAGTTCTATACATCGGTTGATGGAGTCTGTGTTGGAGAACCAGGCCTCCTTTAGTAAGCGTCCTCATTTGGAGGCGTCCTGGGCAATGGCTTCTGCCTCCTTGAAATCAAAAGAATGTCCGGTATTAATCATGTGCGTCCATATTTGAGAGTATTGCTCCTGCCTTCTGACAGCCAATTTATGTTCATGTATCCTAGTTTTTATTCGTTTGGCTGTTTCACCCGTATAATTACATTGGCAGTCTTTGCAATGCACTCTGTATACGACCGCTGATCTTTCTTCCTTCAGCAATGGCTCTTTAGGGCGCATGACTTTCATCTGGAGTGTTTGCTCAGGCCGGTGAGCAACTTTAATATTATAAGGTGCCAATATGCGCGCTGTTGCTTCCGATACTCCCTGGACATACGGTATTGTTGTCCGGGCCATTATCCCTGGATCATTCGGTGCCCTGTGGGGTTCTTGACATTTGCTATACCTCCGAATGAAGCTAGTTGGGTAGCCATTCCACTTACACACTTGATAAAGATGTGCACGCTCCCTCTGCTTAGCCCTCCTGGTGTTACAATGTCTATATGTGCAAATAATATCCTTACGCATGAGATCTTATGGGCTGCTGGGTGATTGCTCATATAGTGCAACATTCTGTCGGTGTGAGTGGCTTTTCTATACACTGTCATATGGAGGGCACCATTAGTTTGACGTGTAACCAAAATGTCTAGGAAGACCAAGCTGCCATTGGCCTCCTCCTCCGCCGTGAATTGTATATCCGGGAATATTGAGTTAAGTTTCTCCATAAAGGCAGTTTTTCTTGCCCGTTTGACAATGACGATAGTATCGTCCACATACCTGGCCCAAAACTCTGGTTGGTAATCGGCCATGGCCCTGCTTTCCAAACACTGTAGGACCGCCTCCGCAATGACCCCCGAAATAGGAGATCCCATTGGCGTGCCCTTAATTTGTTCATATATTGTTCCTTGGAATATGAAGTACGTTTTCAAGCATAGCTGTAATAACCTGACAACATCTTCTATCCCAAGGGAACTTTGACTCCGTAGTCCTTTCAGTTGTAGTAGATCTTTTATAGTTGTCATGACCAATTCTTGCGGGATGGACGTGAATAGCGATGTTACGTCAAATGAGATCATAATCTCATCGTCCCATATCCTCATCCTCTTTAACCTCTGTAGGAATTCTTGTGAGGATTTCACAGTGGTTGTGTTGCCCTCCACTAGGTGTTGTAACCTTCGACTTAGCCATTTAGCCAGACCGAACATGGGTGTGCCCCTAAGTGCCACAATGGGTCTCAATGGTGTCCCTTCCTTATGTATTTTGGGTAGGCCATAAAATCTCGCCATAGCCAAGTCCCTTGGCTGTATAGCTCTCAGATCTTCTTCATTTATTCCTCCACATTTCTTAAGTCCATCTATGATCTTATTGAGTTGATTTTTCATGGATGTTGTGGGGTCAGTCCTAATTACTTTATAGGCACTGTTGTCATCTAGTAAGGTCTGGGCCTTGCCATTATACTTGGCTCTGTCCATGACAACCGTGGCCCTTCCCTTATCTGCTGGCAGGACCATGATGGATTTGTCCTTGCGCAGCTCTTCCAGGGCCTTTCTCTCCCCTGCCGGTAGTACATGGTGTTGTTTGTGGCCTGTAAGCAATCCCATAACTCGTTGTCTTATGGCATTCTTCTCTGTCTCACTAGTGGCCATACATTGTATAGTTGGTTCTACGGCCACAATAAAGTCAACGGGCTGGGCATCCCCCAAATTGAGGCCCGCATCCCATTGTAATAATCTGGTTTCTTCATCTGTGAGGTCTCTTGATGATAAATTGTGGACCAATCTGGAGTTCTGATTACGATTGTGTGTTTGTCTCAGGGTCTCATCTTCCTGTGGAGTGTTTTGGTCTTATTCCGACGCGCCCTATTCATGGCCTTGTATATGTATGAGCTGAGGATCCTGTAGTGCTGCTGTGTCAGTGTGGCTCAACAGAGCTCCTGGCATCTTCGTATCATAGGTGACCAGGTGTTAATACGTCTATGGTGGTCATTGATTAAAACCTGTATGGTTTGGCGCTGAAAACTGCCGGACCACCATCTGTGCCTCCATAGAGTCTACAATCGGTCTTCTACGTAGAGATTTTGGTGGCAAGTCATTGCGAATGCAATCATGTAGGAAGGACAGTTTTCGGTAATTAACAGCCTCACGTTTAGCAAGGTTCTCCCACCTCCTAGCCTGGAGTATAACTGCTCTTCCATAAATGTCCTTAATGGTTATAAAAATACGAATCCCAGGCATATTTGTTCAATGATGCAATCTTCGATCTCCGGGAAGAGTATAAAACAACTTAGCTTTCGCTGGTCCTCTGCCAGCGTCCTCAGAGTGGGGCTTGTCCGAGCGCTATGCACTTTGGCACTTATGCTCCCATGATCATTATTCCTGTACAGAGCAGGCTCGCCCGGGAAGGGGTCTAGCTGTGAATGGGGATCAGCAGATTATGGGGAGGACATTGGAGAGGGGAAGATGGATAGTGGGAGAGGAAGGTAAACACGAACAGCAAGTAGAGCAGTGGATCAGGAAGGAAAAGACATTGAGGAAGAGAACATCAATAGGAATGGTTGATGAAAGGCAGGAGCAATATGTTAATCAACAGGTGGGAGAGTTCAAGGAAGGAAGGGGGAAGGATGACAGAAATGGACAACAAAGGGTGTATGAATCAGCAGGCTAGGAGAGGAGGGGAGTTGGAGGAGGGAGATGAGATAGGAACTGGCAATGGAATGCAAAAACGGCAGGCAGACCAGCAGCCCAACAGGACTCGTGTAGTGCCGAATCAGAGGAGGCACCTTGCATTGGGTAGAGAGTAGGGATTGAGGAGTGTGTTAATGATAACAGCGCAGGGAGGGGGAGACAGCACAAGGATGACAGAGCAGAAAAATACAATGTTAGAGTGCAAAAAAGAGAGGGCGGAACAGTTAAGGCAGTCACAGGCAATCAGGAAGAGTGGCCCTATCACGAGGGCAATGAGTAGGCAATTGGATCAGCAAGGGGATAAAAAGAACTTCCCACCCCTAAGCCCCACTCTGAGGTCTTTAAAAATACACTCTGAGTCTTTAAAAATACCAGAACCATTGCCAAAAGTGAACATTTTAATAACAGAATAATCAGAGAAGCCATCGAGATAGAAAAACGCCCACACAGCATGAACAAGCGAGATGATACCTCCCGCCTACCAGCCATTTGGAAACCCGCCCTTATTGACAAACGACTCCCTAACACAAAAAATGATACCAGACCCACACTCACAAAAACCACACAGGATGTCACCACCACACATCCACGCAAAAAGCAAACCCAAAGCCACACCGATGATGAGGCACAACCACAAACCAGAAGCCAGACCACAGCTGCATCATTAGCCACTTTAAACCCCTCCAATCCAAACATGAAGCAAACTGACACCCTCCATGAAGAGGAGGCATGACCACGAACGCGAAGCCAAAAAATAGCAAGGCAGCCCAAAATCTTAAACCCCTCTGCAACTCAGACTAACCTGAGCACAACCAAACAGAACACTCCCCAGCCAATCAGAGAACAGCCAACTCCCCAGCCAATGAGAGCACAGCCAACCCTCCAGCCAATCAGAGCACAGCCAAGCCCCTAACCAATCAGAACACACCTCCACCCAATCAGAACACAGCCAAACTCCCACCCAATCAGTTCATACCCCCACTGGCAGTTAAAAGGAAGAAACAGCTAAGTCCACACATTGCTGCTCGAAGCACGAAGCTGAAAACACCAGCCTGAAGATGACGAATGGGACTTCGTCGAAACGTCGCCAAGACACTTCCAATTTTACGCGGGAGAAAACCCGAACAAACAAAGACCTACATATATATATATATATATATATATATATATATATATATATATATATATATATATATATATATATATATTATACAACCACCAGGAGGATCCAAGTAAAGAAATACTTTACTAAAACCGAGCTTTCATTGGGAACTTCCAACATCGTCAGGGTTAAAAAGCCAGTTAACGAAGGTGACTTAAATAGGTTTAGCTAACATTTGCACTCGGCTCCTAAACCGCATCACCGGCCCTAGCTGGTCAATTTGTATTCCAGATGTTTCTTTTGTATTGCGTTCTCTTCTGTCATTCTTTCGGACCTTCTTACCTGCTCTTTCATTGTCAATACTTAGGTTTGTCAACACCCTTATATCATCCTCCCTTCTGATAATATTTACTCTCATTTCATCTTTCCTTCTACTGCGGGTCTCGGGGGCATCTGATTTTCTCTTAGTATTGTCATCCAGTCCACTGGCGCTCCAGGTACTTTTTCCCACCCCTTTTGATTGTGGATCAATGTTTTCTCCCTGTTCTGTGTTTCCCCTTCTCTCTTCCTTGCCCATTCAGGTAGTACTTGTCCGAGTGCTACGCACTTTGGCACTTATGATCATTACTCCTGTACAGAGCAGGCTTCCTACGCTCGCCCGGGAAGGGGTCTAGCTGTGAATGGGGGTACCCTTCATCCGTGATTTTCTGCCCATCCACAAGGCAAGAGGGAGAAATGCTTCCCCCCCTTTGCTATGCGAGTGAGTTGTCACTCCACACTTTCCCCCCCTCCGTGTCAGGCACCCTTCTTTATTGCCGTAAATATCATCAAGTTCTAAGATCTCATCGCTAGATCTTCTGGATTTCCTGCTAACATCACCGTCATTCCTCCTCCATCTAAAGGGTGGGGGTCTGCTGGGATGCTGTTGGGGAATGCGTGAGTTATCCATCTGGCGGGTTTTCCCCCTTCTGTTTCTGGAGGGAGATCAGCTGTCCGTGATCATTTATGTGTATCCAACGCCAGCAGGCTCCTCAGCTGCTTGTCAGAGTAGAGTTGCTGTTGGCTGGATGCCAAGGAGGTGTCTGTAGAGTGTTGGGGTTTGGCTGGAGTCTAGTGATGCCACAAAGGGAGGCTGGCTACTGAAGGAGGCTTGGTTCTCGAATAAAGACTCGGTTATCCATCATATTGATCTATGCCCAGCACAACAGGCATTGAGGAAGTGGGATTCGAATCATCACCCCATTCATTATAAACAACCTGGCCAGTGCTTGCAAGAACAAAGAGGTGGTGCTGCACCTGATTCCCATTTTGAGCAGACGTACGGGACTCCAGCCGATCCCCAATGCTCTACAGACACCTCCTTGGCATCCAGCAAACAGCAACTCTACTCTGATGAACAGATGAGGAGCCTGCCGGCATTGGATACACAGGAATTCAAGGAATCTTTAAATGGGGACCTTAATTTCTGGTCTTCCTAATACTTGTCCAATGCCTTAACCAATATAACACACTGACTTATATTACAACCGAGTTCTTTTTCTCTTGCTTTCTCCCTGCTGTGATACTATTTTCTCCCTATCCATTTTGCTCCCCCCTGCACACACACACAAACACACAGAGAAATTCATAACTTTTGCCACCTTCTTATTTGTCCCTCTGACTGTAGCACCAATCAGCTATTCTAAGATTTGATCTTATTAAAGCCCTTTCCCCAATCAGCCTTTCATCTAAAGTTCATTGAAACCTGATTTAACTGGAGTCTGCAGCACAGTGAGAAATTGCCACCATGCACATTGTTCACGGTTTTTCCTCCATTTCTTTTCTTTCTCTAACGCTCAAATTGCCAGGCTCCCTCTCTTAGATTCTCTGAATTTTGCAGAAGCTTCCCTGTCACTGGGGAAAATCTTTATTATCTGGTAACAAACACAACAAACAGTTGATTGCCTGTGAACAGAATGAAATTGCAGGCATTTCGGACAACCTCTTAGAAAAACCTCGTCCTACCCACAGCTTAACAATACTCTTGTCTTGTGCTCCTTATGTTTGGAGCTAGATGGCAGTTGGCTGTTTACAGCATCCCTGCCGTGGAAAATTTCAGCTCCCAATATGTCTCCCATACATTTTGCATTATTCCCCTTTTCAAACCTTGTATTTCATCTGGTTCATTATTTTTTGTGTTGTTGAAACCCCAGTTATATATTTTTCATTTAATAGAAGAGTTGGGAATTTGTTTTTCACTGATGAGGTGTTCTATGGTATGCTTACTTATTTGTAAATTTGCAGCCTTCTCTATATTATCAGGATGACTTTTATTTCAACAGATTTTTTATAGGTAGAAAAAGTATTTTTCTACCTATAAAAGAAGCAGTTGGTGAATACTGTAGCTCATTGAATAAAATAAATAGGTTTGCACAAAACTCACAATTTCAGAGAAAAATGTTCCAGAAATCTCCTCCAGATCATATTGAACCTTCCCCATACTTGGCTGTGCTATTCTGGTGGGAAAGTAATTTGAAAATAAATCCTGTAATCCAGAAGCAGCTTGAGGAGATCTGGGAATGTTCTTGCTTTGAAATAGGATTGTTTAATCCAGAATGTTTATAGCTCAGCATGTCCTTCTTTCATAAATCATATGGCACCCAAGAAAATGTGTGTAGGAGGAAAATAAATTCTTGTTCTACTGATATCTTATGTATTGTATGCAAAAATTGTTGCATTTTAAACAAAGTAATAATAATAATAGTAGTAGTAGTAGTAATAGTAATAATAATAATAATAATCCCCCAGTGAGGCACTACCTTGATGTGGTTGTGGGCCTTGTGTACTCTGAGGAAGATGAGAGCTATGCCAGAGGTTGAACCATACTGGACAGGTCTCATCAGAGGAGTCAGACAAAGAGTGTCTCTCCCATAAAAAATATGATGAGACGTAAATTACAGAATGCCATACCGGCATCCAGAATCAGAAATAACAGGCTTTGGAAGAATATCTGAAGAACAATGATGAAGATGCACTGAAATTAGTATATCAGAAAGGCTTACTGACTACTGGAGAGAACAAACTGGCCTACAAGAAAGACCAAATGAAGAACAGAATAGAGGCATGGGAAGACAAAGCACTACATGGCCAATACATGAAAAAAAAATAGCTGGGAAAGCAGATAACAACAAGACCTGGCAATGGCTAAGAGCAGGAAAATTGAAGAAAGAGACCGAGGGACTAATTCTGGCTGCACAAGACCAAGCCTTAAGGACAAATGCATACAAAGTCAAAATTGAGAAGACAGCAACAGACAGTAAGTGCCGCCTATGCAAAGAAGCTGAAGAAACAGTGGACTACTTGGTAAGCTGTTGCCAGAAGATTGCACAGACTGACTGCAAGCAGCGGCATGACAAAGTAGCAACAATGGTGCATTGGAAGATCTGCGAAAAACATCATTTACCTGTAAACAAAAACTGGTGGGATCATAAAATAGAGAAAGTCATAGAAAATGATAAAATTAAACTGCTCTCGGACTTCAGAATTCAAACAGACAAACACCTGTAACATAACACCCCAGACTTAACAATTGTTGATAAGAAAGACAAAAAAGTCTGGATAGTGGACGTGGCAGTACCTGGAGACAGCAGAATAGACGAGAAAGAACTGGAGAAGATAACAAAATACAAAGACCTACAAATAGAAATAGAAAGATTGTGGCAAAGGCAAGCAAGAGTAGTACCAATAGTAATAGGCACCTTGGGTGCAATCCCAAAACAACTGGAGCACCACTTGAACACCATTGGCATTGACAAATTCGCTATTAGTCAATTGCAAAAGGCGGCCTTAATAGCAACTGCTTCCATCCATCAAACATCCACATCTGCCTATCCCAGGTCCCGGGTAAGGACTCGATAGGTAGACAAAATGCCAAATCCAGTCTGAACATCTGGCTGACTGTGCGATGATCCATAGTAATAATAATAATAATAATAATAATAATAATAATAATAATAATAATAATAATATCAACAAAATGAAAAACAAACAAACAGTGCACCAGAAAAATGGAAGGTTAGACTAGAAATAAGATCAGCAAGTTAAGATCACATGCAAGCAAGCTAGAACAGATGAAAGAAAAGAAGCTGAAGAACAAGAAGACCAAAGAATACCTAATCAAGAAATACCACTTAGAAACAAGGAAGATCAAGGAAGCACTGGAAATAATAAAGCAACAAATAACAGCTATAGCCAGGAAAATCAGTAGATATGAAGCTCGAATTGCAAACTATAGGCAGAACCTCCAATTTCAATCCAATCAGAAACGTTTCTACCAATCCATCAATGGAGAAACTGCAAGGAATCAGTCAGTACCTGACAAGGAAGAAACAGTGCAGTTCTGGAAGCAGATATGGGATAACCCAAAGAAATACAACAAGGATGCAGCTTGGTTAAAAGAGGTGGATGCAAATAAAACAGAAGTTGAAATGAAAGAACTAGTAATAACAACAAAAATGGTAGAAAAAAGAGCAAAGAAAATCAAAAATTGGTCAGCACCAGGTGAAGATGAACTGCATGGGTTTTGGTTGAAACATCTAACTGTTATACACCCACTCATTGCCAAACAGTTCAACAATATACTACAAGGAGGAGAAATTGAAAAGTGGCTAACAACTGGGAAAACCTACCTAATAATGAAAAATCCAGCAAAAGGGGCAACACCAGGTAACTACAGGCCAATTACCTGCTTACCAACAACTTTCAAATTACTAACTGGTGTGGTAGCTGATGCAGTACAACAGCATCTAGTTGAAAACAATCTCTTTCCACCTGAGCAGAAAGGAAACCGCCCCAATAGCAGAGGAACAAAAGATCAACTCCTAATAGACAAAATGATCTTGGAAAACTGCAAGAGAAGGAAGACCAACCTGAATGTGGCATGGATTGACTACAAAAAGGCATTTGACTCTCTGCCACATGATTGGATAATCAAGTGCCTAGAAATAACAGGAGTCAGTAGAAACATCAGAAAATTTGTGCAAAAATCGATGGCACAATGGAAGACACAGTTGCAGATCAA
Organism: Crotalus tigris; assembly: GCF_016545835.1. Lineage (NCBI taxonomy): Eukaryota > Metazoa > Chordata > Lepidosauria > Squamata > Viperidae > Crotalus > Crotalus tigris. The sequence goes on from NW_024096970.1 coordinate 15,159,823, forward strand.
TGGTGAAAAGCTGGGAGAGGTTAATATCAAGAGAGGAATATTTCAAGGAGATTCATTATCACCATTATTATTTGTTATTGCACTGTTTCCTCTGTCAACAATACTGAATAACTCAGGACATGGCTATCAAACATCAAAAACATCTGCCAGACTATCCCAACTCCTTTATATGGATGATCTGAAGCTGTATGGAAAAACATCATCTGAAATAGAATCGCTGCTCAACACTGTCCGTATATATAGCCAAGATATTGTAATGGAGTTTGGCTTGGACAAATGTGCCACACTTACTATCAAACAAGGAAAAATAATGAAAACTTAAGGAATCAAGATGCCCCACGAAAATAACATTAAGAGTCTGGATGAGGAAGAGTACTACAAATACTTGGGTATCTTCAAGCTGACAACATCAAGCACACTGAAGTCAAGAAAAAGATTAGAGGTGAATACATCAAGAGAGTGAAGAAGATCTTAAAGTCCAAACTCAATGGAGGAAATACCATAAAGGCAATCAACACCTGGGCAATCCCAGTCATTAGGTACACAGCTGGAATAGTGGACTGGACTCAAACAGAACTAAAAGCAATGGATAGGCAGACCAGAAAAATAATGACAATGAATCATGCCCTTCATCCACGCAGTGACATTGATAGACTTTATCTACCAAGGCAAATAGGTGGGCGTGGAATGCTACAAGTACATCAGATGGTTGAAGAAGAAAAAATGGCTTTGGAAGAATATCTGAAGAACAATGATGAAGATGCACTGAAATTAGTATATCAGGAAGGCTTACTGACTACTGGAGAGACCAAACTGGCCTACAAGAAAGACCAAATGAAGAACAGAATAGAGGCATGGGAAGACAAAGCACTACATGGCCAATACATGAAAAAAATAGCTGGGAAAGCAGATAATAATAAAACCTGGCAATGGCTAAGAGCAGGAAAATTGAAGAAAGAGACCGAGGGACTAATTCTGGCTGCACAAGACCAAGCCTTAAGGACAAATGCATACAAAGTCAAAATTGAGAAGACAGCAACAGACAGTAAGTGCCGCCTATGCAAAGAAGCTGAAGAAACAGTGGACCACTTGGTAAGCTGTTGCAAGAAGATTGCACAAACTGATTACAAGCAGCGGCATGACAAAGTAGCAACAATGGTGCATTGGAAGATCTGCAAAAAATATCATTTGCCTGTAAGCAAAAACTGGTGGGATCATAAAATAGAGAAAGTCATAGAAAATGATAAAATTAAACTGCTCTGGGACTTCAGAATTCAAACAGACAAGCACCTGCAACATAACACCCCAGACTTAACAATTGTCGATAAGAAAGACAAAAAAGTCTGGATAGTGGACGTGGCAGTGCCTGGAGATAGCAGAATAGAAGAGAAAGAACTGGAGAAGATAACAAAATACAAAGACCTACAAATAGAAATAGAAAGACTGTGGCAAAAGCAAGCAAGGGTAGTACCAATAGTCATAGGCTCCTTGGGTGCAATCCCAAAACAACTGGAGCACCACTTGAACACCATTGGCATTGACAAATTCGCTATTAGTCAATTGCAAAAGGCGGCCTTATTAGGAACTGCTTCCATCCTGCGACGATATCTGTAATACCATCAAACATCCACATCTGCCTATCCCAGGTCCTGGGTAAGGACTCGATAGGTAGACAAAATGCCAAATCCAGTCTGAACATCTGGCTGATTGTGCGATGATCGATAATAATAATAATAAAGTTAGAAGGGATCTTTGAGGTCATCCAGTCCAACCCCCTGCTCAGGCAGGAAACCCTATACCATTTCAGACAAATGGTTGTCAAGTCTCCTTTTAAAGACTTCCAGTGTTGGAGCATTCACAGCTTCTGGAGGCAGATTGTTCCACTGGTTAATTGTTCTAACTGTCAGGAGATTTCTCCTTAGTTCTAGGTTGCTTCTCTCTTTGGTTAGTTTCCTTCTGTTGCTTCTTGTCCTGCCTTCAGGTGCTTGGAGAATAGCTTGACTCCCTCTTCTTTGTGGCAGCCCCTGAGATATTGGAACACTGCTATCATGTCACCCCTAGTCCTTCTTTTCATTAAACTAGACATACCCAGATCCAGCAACCATTCCTTATATGTATAGAAAGAAAGCAGAACATGATGTCTGTGTTTTTTTTTTTTTTTGTGACCTTACCAACATTGGCATAAGAGGCACCTGTATTTTGAAGCCAAAATAACATTAGGAAAGGGAAGTAACTTAAATTTTATTGGGAAAACAAACTTACATCAATCATAGGACATTTAGTTATTTAGAACTGCACTAGAAAGCAAAGCCACCAAGAGATAACATTGATAGGAAATTTAGAAGAACCTCAATAGTTTATTCAGCAAAGATAGCCATTGTTTAACTGTATGAGTTATTGGCTTTGTAAGTCCATGTTTATTATCTCACTGATCTTACCTCATCAACAATTAGATAATGATACTATATCCAATCACTTGTTTAGCTATACTGATCATATGTACAGTCTAATTAGGATACATCTATATAATAGGCTTGCATTTCTGTTCCTTTTAGGTTTGTGAGAAAAAAACCAAAAAAGAACAGAAATGTAAGCCTATTTTAAATAATTCTTACTGTAACATGTAATTGTAAGCATCCAGTACTGCAATAAACAATTTGTGTATTACTTTTAGTTCTACAATTTCCCTTTTACATTTGTAGCAGAGATTTATCCAAAAATATTGTGACTGGTAGCTTTATTTTTATTTGTTTTACTAATGAATCTCAATATGGAACTATATTTTTTGAGAACAGTTTAATAACTTTGCTGATATTTCATTAACTTGTTTTTAATAGAATGTTGCAACAAGATGGATAGATAGATAGATAGATAGATAGAAATAGATAGATAGATAGAAAGATAGAAAGATAGAAAGATAGAAAGATAGAAAGATAGAAATAGATAGATAGATAGATAGATAGATAGATAGATAGATAGATAGATAGATAGATAGATAGATAGATAGATAGATAGATAGATATAGAAGATTTACATTTTGTGGTTTAACATGAAATCACAAAATAAATCTTGAAAATCCAGGGTTAAATTCTAACTTTCTACCCCAACTAAGGTTGATGCTTCTGAAATGAAAGACATGGAGCTATTTATTAAGAAGAGCACTATTTATAAAACTTTCCAGATGATGTGAAATGGTAGCTTTCTGCATGGAAGGGAAAATAAATTGCTTTCATTTTTAGAATTTTGATATTTTAAAAATGTTTTTATTTAGATTTTCCAGCATTGCTATTCTGATATTTATGTCAGGAATGGTGTGCTTGGACTACTAAAATATTTATCCATAGAATGACCCATCTTGTTAGCAGTGAGACTAAACTGATGACTTTGAATATGTATGTATGTATGTATGTATGTATGTATGTATGTATGTATATATCATGTCTGGTTATATCTGCTCATCTTTTATTCCTGCCAGCAATTCATTATAGAATACAGATAAAGCTTTCTTTGAGGAAAAAGCCTGTGGAAAAAAAAGCAACCCATATCCAGGTGTGCAAAGCAAACAGAGCTACTATATAAGCAATATGTTTCTGATGGAACCCTCCTATTTGTTCTTTAGAATACAGACTATTTTCTGGGGGTTGGGCGAAAAATACAAATGGGGCAGGTGTTTGTATAAAAAAAAAGCCCTTTCAAGACTTATAATTGATACTAATTACCCTTTGTTTTCCAGAAGTCTTTTTTCCATTTTAACTACTTCAAGTAATATAAGCTGTTGCTTAAATTTGAAATTGGATTTTATAGGTAGTCCTCATTTAACAACTGCCCTACTTATTTACTACTTAAAATTATGACCACACTGAAAAAATAATTTTACGACTGGTCCCCTCACTTATGATCCCCTGAGGCATCCCATAGTCATGTGACTGAGATTTGAGCACTTTGCATCCAAGCAGGTATTTATGACTTTCACAGCAGTCATGTGATTGTCATTTATGTGCTTTAGGGCCAGTTTCCAACAAGCAGATTCAATGGAAAAGCCAGCAGTAAATTTGCAAATTGCAGTCACATGAAGCCTTGCTTAATAACAGCAAATGATTTACTTAATTGCCTCAGCAGAAGTGAGGTTGTGAGCCTATTGCAATCACATGATGTCTCTCTGAACAATCCCTTTGCTTAGATAAGGGATTGCCAGACACAACTGAAGGTGTTAAGCAAGAACTACCTGATTGTTTCTGGTACTGGGATTTTAATTTTATTTTTAAGTAATGGTAATTATTAATTTTATTTTTCTATTGTATATAAAATAATAGTATACAAAATTAAAAACATATTATGATGTGGAAAAGGAGGAGGAAAAAACCCTGAAATCAATCATCCCTGGGAAATCTCAATGCAAAATGACTATAGAAATTCTCAGTCATTCATATCATGGTTGTCTGCAAGGTGCTTTTCCAAAAGGCAACTGTTTACTTGATTTTTTTTCCTTGAAAATATTTTGCTTCTCATCCAAGAAGCTTCTTCAGTTATATATATATATATGTAGGTCTTTGGTTGTTTGGGTTTTCTCCTGCGTAAAATTGGAAGTGTCTTGGCGATGTTTCGACGAAGTCCCATTCGTCATCTTCAGGCTGGTGTCTTCAGCTTCGTGCTTCGAGCAGCTGAAGACACCAGCCTGAAGATGACGAATGGGACTTCATCGAAACGTCGCCAAGACACTTCCAATTTTACACGGGAGAAAACCCGAACAACCAAAGACCTACATACAAACACCCGCAAAAACCTCAGAAAACATATGTATATATATAATATTTTATTAATTTTCCAATTTTACATTTAAGTATTTAAAAAGCAATGTGGTGGCTAGGTTAATCAATAGTTCGATAACAAAATCTTTAGTACAAATCTCAAGTTACAACATCAAATATTTCCTCTCTTTTTCCCTTAACATTTACTGTCTCATATTTAAGCTAATACAATTCTTATTATATCACCTCAGTAAAAACATTATTATTACATTTATCAATAAATTTTAGCTTATACGTATCTTAACTTTCTTTTTACATTCAATCTTCATAAACAATCCGTATCCTGTTATTAATTTTTCCCAATTTTCAGTTTCCCTTCAATATTCCAATTTAACCTTTAATATTTATAATTTTCAGGCTGTGGATAACCAAAATTTCCCTTATCTCAATTCAAAATAGAATCTAATATCCAAAATACACATTTTATCTATTTGAATATAATCTTGTTCTATTTCCTAAAAGTTATCTATTTCCCACCATATCAAATCATTTACTTAATAATATAATATCCCCTTTAATAAATCAAAACCATTATATATATTACCTGAGCTAATCAATAAATCAAACATATTCATAATATTTTTTTTCTTTTAGGTCTAATTTTTAAATATTAAACAGATAAATCCTTATTTTCAACTAATTTCCAAATATTTTTAGTCTAATGACCAGAATTCCCATTATCTCAACTTCTCCCTTTAACCCTCTAATTAATAATGTGAAATCCCCTCTAATAAATCAAAACCCCAATTTTCTTCAGTCTTATTCTGGCTTTCTTTCTTTGTCAACTAGGCTTCATATCAGTGCTTTTAGATCATCAAATAAATCTCCCTCTATTATTATATATGTTATTTGAAACAAAGGAGAGCATTTAATTGCCATTTTTTTGGAAAGATTAGCCCATTTGTATTCATTAAGTTATCTCCCTATTATTTCAACTCCCCATGATTGCCGTGATATGTTTATCTTCCATTCAATCTGTTCTTCTTTCTCAAATTTCTTCTAATTTATATAGAAAGTCTTTTCCATTTTCAGTGTTGTCACTCCCTTTTCTGGATTTTCTATTAACTGTATTTGTTGGTCAATTGAGTCTTCTATCTTAATATTTGATTGCTCCACTTCTTCTGTTATCTTCTGCATTGTTAGTTCTTTGGTTGTAGTCAAAGTTTGGGTTTGTGTATCTAAACTGGCATCTTGATCTTTTATGTTAGGTCTTATTTTATCACAAGCTGAAAGAATGGTTTCATGTATTGCTTTCAACATGGAAAGGATCTTTCGTCCATCTCTTTCATGTGTTTATAAATAGTCTTTATAATATAAATCATTTATCAAGCAGGATTTTATAGTCCAAGGTATTTCATCATCTCATATAGTAACCAATATTCCTCAAATAAAGAGATAGGAAGATAATTCCCCACATATAACTCTGAAAGTCAATAAAGGTTTACATTCACAGTTCAAGTAGGCCAGTTATGCTACCCAGCTGTTCTCTTACAGCTGAGTTTCTCACAGGTGGTGCCAAGGTTAGAAGAGTCTTATCTAAAGTCTGGGCTTCGAGCCAAGTCTCTTTTGGGAAATAACAAGTTGTAATACCAAACCTCACTACAAGATGTCACTGATGCCATTTAAGGTTTTTTAAGTCCAAATTTTTTATAATCCTTTTTCCAATTTTATTTCTTTTTTTAGATAAAAGCAAAAGATTCCAATAAAAATAGGAAAATTTTTGGTCCCCAAGTTTCAGGAACATATAACTCCAATTAGATTAAAGTTGTTATTTTACTGCTTTAATTCCCCTGGGTAGTCAGTCACCACTATTCTTAAAGGATGGGATAGAATTACTTCAGGCAGCTTTTACAGGAAAAGAGAGTACTTAGGGTAAAGAGAAGATTGGATCTCATCCAGTTTCATCTGCATTGCTTTCGAAGTGCAGTGGTGGTAAGCTTGACTTTGGCTGTCTGCAGCCTAATGATGGGCCATATTACTATGGCTGGTCTTTCCTCCACCAGTTTGGAGGGCTGCCCCAGATCGAGTGGAAGGTCTGCTATCCTCCTGTGGTCAAGCGGGGGTCTCCTCCTTGCTTGTCACCCCTACAGGGTGACTTTAGACTTTTTCCAGGGTCCCCCAACGGAGCGAAACTGAACATGGAAGATGGAGCTCACCTTACAGTAGCTGCGGCAGCAGTGATGGCAAACCAGAAGTCCAAGCTTCTTCAGTTCTGAATTACTCTCCTCCTCTTTCCATTCATATAGAATGGAATTACAATGAATGGATAATGGACACTTGGAGTTTTGAAGTTTAGTTACAGTAGCCTTAAGATTTGATTTCTCTTATATTCTTTTTTATTCCATTGCACAGATTTTTTCAAGGCTTTAAGAAACCTCTTTTGTGAATCCAGTATGAAAAGATTTTCCAGGTGTTGGTTTATGATTTGTATTTCCCGTTTAATTTATAAAATTTCAGCCAGTTTCATTTGTGTATATAGTAAAGCATCCTTTTCCAAATCATTCTCTTGATCTGTCATTTGTAGTTCCACATTCTGCACTTTCTCTGTCTTGCCAGACAAAATTTGTTCGATACAGTCTATCCACAAAAGCAGACATCATTTCTGACAGAATTGATAGAATATATTTTTTTTTCTCCCAAGTTTAGTGGGTTTTCTTGGGTAGCCAATAAAATTGAGTGTCCAAAGCGAGTGACATACTTGCTATTTCATTTGGAAAGAAGGCCTACCAATCCAATCACCAGCTTCTCCCAAAGCTTTCTTCTTCATTGTCCTCTTCCATTGTACAATCATTACTCCATAATACATTGTGAGGATGGCATATAATTTACTGTATTAGTTGCTATCTCAAGCGCCTGACAATGCATGACTGTAGTTCTGTTTTAGAGCAATGCCTAATGGGCAATCAGTATAGTAGCAAGGATACTGGATAGCCATATATCTTAGGCACAGGTAGGGCCTCTTTCTAATGCTGAAACTGAGTCTGTAGTTTCAGGTAGTCTTTAGTCGCAACTTCAGACTCTTTCTTTGGTTTTGCTTTCTAAAGTTATTTTCTGACTTAATTTTCCGGAACTGCTATAGTTTTATTTTTTTTATGGCTTTTTATCACTCAACTCTACCAATGGTCTTCTGGATTTTATCAGACCTGCACTACCTAATGGAGCTATTGGGGAGGAGGTGGTGGGGGGATAGGAGTGGTGATGCTTCAGTTTGTGCTAGCCAGAAAAAATAGTATTCTTTTCTTTTTTCTTTTCTTCTGCCATCAGTGGGATATTAAAAGATAACCTCCTTAACATTAACAATGTTCTACCATTCATTGTCTAGTTCGTATAATTTGAATAGGACTGTGGACTAGGACAAAGGCCTTGCAGATCTTCAAAGGAACCTGTTGCTTCAACTAAAGCTAAAATGAAACGTCTTGCTGTTTCATGAAATAATTCAGCCATATGCTTCTAAAAGAAAGGCAGAGGTTTTTATTTTGTTCTATTCTGAGGCCATCTCTGGCAGTTTCAGAAGCTGGAACAAACTGCTGGGTATGTGTTGTGCGTATGCTGGGTGGCTATTGCAGTGGATATTACCATGGTTGATTGTGGCTGTGAGATGATACAGAATAGATACAGATACAGAATTTTTTCTCAAGACAATATTCATCCCCACTTCACATCTATGAAAATAGTAATATTATTTGCATGGTGTGAAGCCCTTACACTGAGTTGAATCCATCTGCCTTGCATAAGTCTACCAAAGAGTCATTTCAAATGAATTATACATGCAGACCTACTGTACATTCACCAGAATTGAATTTTAGCAATCAGCCACATGAATTGCAGGTGTAAAAAAACATTTTAATATATTCCATTACCCACTTCTAAGATCACCACCTACTTTTACATAGAATAAGGTAAATTATATTTATTTATAGGGCTTACAGCCACCCTAATTAGCTGTCTCAGAGTAGTGTATAACTCCCCAAATACATAATTTGGGATTAAAGCAAACAAGTACACAATCAAATTTTAAAACAAACGCTATGTTGTAATTGCATATATAAAACAGAAACTATATTCTGCACAATAAAAAGCAATTCATCATCTGAAAGGATAGTCATAACAAACCAGTCCCTGTGGCTTGATGAAATAACCAACTTATAAATTAAGAATACAGGAAATAATTTGAATGCAGCAGGAGAATATGCTTATCACAAATGTTTCAAGCTATGAGTCTGAAGGCCTTTAATAATGCTTGATAAATACATTTAGGTACAGTATTAATTATATCTTATTTATTGTTACTTTAGCACTTATTAATAATTCAACACACTTCTAAAAGCCACCCGTCTAAAAGAGAAAAACTTTGTATAATATTTAAAACTGGAGAACTTGCATTTGTGGAGTTTCTTTATATGTGTTTCACCTCTTTGAAAGTCACTTAAAAACAACTTCTCTGCATGATAATATTAGCGTATGGAATCCATTACTCCTACTGGCAAATTAGTTAAAGCTCCTGGCTCCTCAATCTGGATGGAAGCACTGGAGGAAATGCTTACATTCAATGACAGCTAAAATATGCCTTTCAGACTTAAATAGAAAGTAATGGAGGTACCATGGAAGCGCAAAGCTACCTATTATTTTTCTTAGCAGTGGTAGTTCAGTGCTGAAGGTAATGTTTCTGGAGATGTGTTGAAGGAAGCTATTTATCATTTTACTTAGTGTAAGACAGGAGGCAATACATTTTCTGTAGCAAGCAGATAGATTTCAGTTTAATATTGGGAAACTGCAAGGTTTTTTGAACAGCAGAACAAAGCAGTCTGGGAAGAAGAAAGCTCTTGCTTTAGGGGAAAAAAAAAGCACCTAGGTCAGCTCTCAGATGAGGCGTAAGCATTCCACTTGCCCATCACAGTTTTTAGGTATGCATCGTAGTTTTGGAGTCCCATCTAATTTTCTGTCTCATAGAGTTCTATAATCCACTTTCATACTAAACATAATGTTCGCTGGTTGTCTGTTTCCTGATATTTCTCGCAGGTCGTCTTGAAATAGAGATTTTTTTTTCATTCCAAATTTCTGTGGGCCAATCTCATTTTGTGCTTTCACAAAATGAGATTGGCCCACAGACATCTGGGAATAATAATAAAAAAACTTCTATTTCAAGAAATATCAGGAGACAGACAACCAGCAAACATTATGTTTAGTACAAAAGTAGAGTACAAGACAGAAAATCACATTCTTCCATCTCTGCTTCCAGACAGAGAACCAGTGCAATATATTCACTAATGTCCTGAACTAGGACTGTGAAAACAAATCCACCCTCCACCATGAAAGCTCACTGGCTACTTTCAGGCCAGTCATTTGCGCTCTCAGTCCAATCTACATGTTGTTTTTCTTTTCCTTTGGAGGTGTGGGGAAGACAGAGTGCTCTGTCAGCCAACTGGAACTGCAGGGGGAAAGGTGGGACAAACTCTAATAAAGTAATAAAAGTAACTTCTCTTTTAAAAAAATATGGAAACATTTGAGGTGCAGGCCCAAACCTGCAGCACTCCTCTTGATACATCACTCTACTTTGAAGGAAAGATTTAGTACCCCATGGTCAATCATAGGATATCTGACAAAAAGAGCAGACCAAGCTCTCACTTTTCCTTATAATTAATACAGAAGTACATAAGTTTAAAATGCAAGACAGATTATAAATTACTTTGGTCTCTGTTTTTTAAAAAACCCTTTGAAAGTGAAGATTTGCTTTTTGTTCTCTTTTGAGCACTAAACAGTCTCTGACAATAATAGCTGCTGATAACAGATATCAGATAATTTACAACAGAGATAGAGGAGGATGAATTTCATTGATTTAGTGACAGCTGACAAGATAAATATTTCAACTGACCCTGTATAATCTCAAAGAAAGCTTCAGACGGTATGAAAAGCTAACACCTAAGAGGTCAATTTTTATTATCAGTTATGTCTCATCACAATTGCCAGGAGAAGTGCTACTTATTAGAACATATCCCCAAAATCTTTTAAATTATATCCAGGAAAGGGAAAAAATACATTGAAATATAAAACACACTAGCGCTAAAAAATGCACTAAATGCGTAAATTATTAAACTCCTTCAGTCCAGAAGGAACATTTGAAGACCCCTGAAATAATTAACAAGTGGAATATTTAAAAATGTATATGAGCATTATTTTATTTTTTAATCTTAAATTTGATTTTTTTAAAAAAAAAAATCCTTCATTTTTTTTTAAAGAAATGTAGTTCTTTAAAGGAGTTCCAGAACTTAGTTTCAGAATTTAGTGAGAATGTGGGAGTGCCAAAATTACAGATGGTCAATTTTTGACAGAGCTGAATATGTTTTTTTTTTAAAAAAAAGTCAATTTTAATTTGTGGACTGAGGGTATATATATATATATATATATATATATATATATATATATATATATATACGAATGGGACTTCGTCGAAACGTCGCCAAGACACTTCCAATTTTACGCGGGAGAAAACCCGAACAACCAAAGACCTATATACAAACACCCGCGAAACACCTCAGAAAACAAATATATATATATATGTAGGTCTTTGGTTATTCGGGTTTTCTCCCACGTAAAATTGGAAGTGTCTTGGCAACGTTTCGACGAAGTCCCATTCGTCATCTTCAGGCTGGTGTTTTCAGCTTTGTGCTTCGAGGAGCAAAGGAGCAATATATATATATATATATATATTAGCACAACAAAGCCCCCACCCAAACAGAACACTCCCCCAGCCAATCAGAGCACAGCCAACCCCCCAGCCAATCAGAGCACAGCCAAGCCCCTAACCAATCAGAACACACCTCCACTCAATCAGAACACAGCCAAGCTCCCACCCAATCAGTTCACACCCCCACTGGCATTTAAAAGGAAGAAACAGCTAAGACCACACATTGCTCCTCGAAGCACGAAGCTGAAAACACCAGCCTGAAGATGATGAATAGGACTTCGTTGAAACGTCGCCAAGACACTTCCAATTTTACACGGGAGAAAACCCGAACAACCAAAGACCTACATACAAATACCCGCGAAAACCTCAGAAAATATATATATATATATATATTAGAAATAAAAACAAAAATGCGACTCTTGGGAATATTCATATTGTCCAAATAATAACGATCACCAAGAGAATATCTATAAAAATAGAAATTTAATCCACCAAGCTGTCGTCAAATACACTTGACATCGTCAGGGTTAAAAGGCAAACTACGGGGGAGTCTTATATACCGTTGTTTAATGCCTGTTTCCGGCTCCTGGAGCGCGTCATAGGCCCCAGCTGATCGGGCTGAGTCCTAAGCATACGCCCCACGTCAGCATCTATCTCCGTTCCATGGTTAGTTGGGGGGGGACTATGAGCTTGTGTTACAATCCCGGGAGATAGGAAAACAGGATCAAAGCAGCCTTGGGGCATGTAGTGATATTGAAGGCAGTGTGGATAATTGCCTACCCCCGCTCACAAAGGGAAGTGATGTCTGGGATGGTGGAGGGGTTACGAATAGGGAAGGAAAAAGGACTTGGGCTTCCAACCCGTTAACAACTAACGAAGCAACATATGATCGAACTCAAACTAACCATGGAACGGAGATAGATGCTGACGTGGGGCGTATGCTTAGGACTCAGCCCGATCAGCTGGGGCCTATGACACGCTCCAGGAGCCGGAAACAGGCATTAAACAACGGTATATAAGACTCCCCCGTAGTTTGCCTTTTAACCCTGACGATGTCAAGTGTATTTGACGAAAGCTTGGTGGATTAAATTTCTATTTTTATAGATATTCTCTTGGTGATCGTTATTATTTGGACAATATATATATATATATATATATATATATATATATGTATGTATGTATGTATGTATGTATGTATGTATGTATGTATGTGTGTGTGTATGTGTGTTTGTGTGTGTGTGTGTATAAATAAAACACAAAAATATTTGCATTTTTATGAACACAATCTTTGCCTACTATTTTCCCTACATAAAGCTTTTAATGCATTGTTTTTGTACAATTTCCTTAATCACAAGTTGATTATGGTGATGTAACTGTATTATAATATGGTCCATCCACAATTTAATGAACTAATAGGGAAGAGGTATCAATTATATATAAATTTTACATAATGTATATGTGCCAAATGGAGCTTTACACATGTTCAGAAGCATTGATTTGAACCAACTGATTTGTATTTATTCAAATATAAAGGTCTGTGAAAGGTTTGCTATATTTGTGGAACAGGAAATTTTAAATAATAACTAATGTTTAAACAATATCTATTTAAACTACATTTTAAAATGCTTTGAACTGTAAACATACTAGCTTTTAATAAAAATACTCCTATCAATAAAGTGATGTTTACTTTTGTTATTGTGAACTACCAAGAATCTTGGAATAGTGGGTCTTCCGTACATTAAATCTTAATCCTATTTTTTTTCCGACTGTGCAATTTGACTTTCATTGCCAGAACTTGCAGATCATTTGCATTTTCAGCTATCAGAGTATCACCATCAGCATAGTACAGGTTATTGATGTTTCTTCCTTCACTTTTAAAAATAAACTAATCTTCTTCCAATGCATTTTCCCTTAATATATATTCTACTCAATATATGTGTGTAATAAATATGGAAAGAGTATATAGCCTTGACTTACTTCTTTGTGAAATTGAAGCCAATTTGTTTTGCTACGTTTCCTATTCTGTGTATAATTTTATCATGTGTGAGATGTTCTGGAATTATTTTTTTTTAACAACTTGTCATGGCCAATACAATTAAAAGAGCTTTATTTAATCAATGCATTTCTTTTAAGTTTTTTTTTAAAATGTTCTCTGGCTTTTTAAATAACTAGCATACCTCTTCTTCCTCAGTCCTTTCTAAAACTACCTTTTTATTTATTTATTATTACTTTTCTATTGTTACATTTCATTAGTGCTTGATAAACATTATGTTCTCTGAGTTACTTTTTATTTTGCTTAATAATACAAATTATATTCCTAGTTTTTTACAAATTATATTCCACCGTTTTTCCAGCCATTGATAAAATAAATTCCATATTTGAAAATATTCTGTATCTTCTTTCTCTTTAATCCTCAGTGTGAGTCTGTCCATTTCAGCACAGTCCAATATCTTCTTAATTATCTCTTCATCTGATGGTGTTTCTTCCGTCTTCCAATGCTGAGCAAATACAATCCTCACTGCTGTCAATACATGCAATGTTAGACATACACTTTATCAAATTTTTATGGTACTATACCTAATAAGAAAAGTTCAGGTTTAAAATCTATATGTTTATCTAACATTTTTTTCTAACCAAGTGTGTATTTTAACCCCAAATTTTCTTGCTTTATTGTAAGTCCACCACAGATGATAATATGTGCCCGGTTTTTGGTTACATTTCCAACTTTTACTAGAAATGTTTATGAACATTTTTGCTGATCTAACCAGTAGTAAGTGCCATCTACAAAACATTTCATATAAGTTCTCTTTATAAGAAGTTGCCATTGTTGATTTATAATTTCTTTCCCATAGATTTTGCCATTTCTCTAATTCTGTATTATGTCCAAAGTTTTTTGCCGATTGTCATTGTTTCTTTCACTTGTTCATCTTCCATTTTCAAATTTAATAAAAAATATATAATTTCCTAATCAATTTTTCATCAGAGGTCAGCAATATTTGACCAAACATTGTCTGGTCTTCATAAAAACCATACATTTTAAGATCTCTATCATATCTAGATTGCAATTATACTTGAAACCACCATAATACTTCAATACCCTGGTGTTCAAACTCTTGTTTAAATTTTAAATTCCCTGCCATATCCAAAATGTCCAGATTATTTGTCCAGATTTTCTTAAATTTCAATAGATTAGGGTGAACACTTCCATCATTGAGAACCATCTTGGGATTTTCTAGTATATATTGGGTTTTACCTTTCCCCAGACAAGAAGTAGTGAACCACCTTCAAGAACCACCTTGAAATCTGGTATCGGCCTTTCCATGTAGAACTTTAATGTACAGTATGTTGGATAATCTTAAGCATTATTTTGCTGGCTTGTGAAATTAAATATATTGTTTATACTTTATACATTCTGTTAAATTTCTTTTCTTTCTTTTCTTTTTCTTTTCTTCTTTCTTTCTTTCTTTCTTTCTTTCTTTCTTTCTTTCTTTCTTTCTTTCTTTCTTTCTTTCTTCTTTCTTTTCTTTTTGATATTGGCATGTTCCTTGATCCCTTTTTAATGTAGGGCCCAAGTGTTCTTCTCCTCTTCTGCCTGCATACTTTCATTGGAATCTTTTCAGATTTTTCATATTTCTATAGATATAAATCTTTGAGTCCTCTGATGTAGTAAGGACCAGAGTGCTGACTTAAATGCATCTTCGAATATTAGGTTCTTGTAAATTGGGAATATTTTTTAAGGCATTGCTACTATAGAGAATTTAGTAAATGAACAAAAATTCATTTTGAAAACTGGATGGTATTGTTCTGCTTCACCTTAACTTGCATGTTACCCTTGAACTGGCCTGAAAATGTTTTTGCTGTTATATGTGAGCTTTTCCAACTCCATAATATAGTGAATTTGGTTGCCATGTGCTCCATCTGGGGATGTCTATGTTTATGGATTTTCTTTTAAGTTTCTGAAATAACAGTGAAAAAATATTGGAATTGATAGAAACCTAAAAGTCATTCTTTTGCTTTATTTCTCTTTCTTAGGCAACATAGTTCATTTACATCTTTCTCCTTATTATTTCTAAATTTGGCACTCCAGTCTCCAATCACAAGCAGTACTTTTTTTTTTTTTGTATGTTCAGCCAATTCCAGAATAAACTCGACCATAAAATTAGTTAACCTTTTCCTCACTGATTGGAGCATAATTTTACATAATTGTAATATTAAATTTGTTAGCAAAACCTAACTAATATTGATTGACTGCATTGTGCCCAAATATTTGGCTATATCCTTCCTGAATTCATAAACAATGTGCTTCTTCTTTATTTTTCACGGTATGTCTAGTTTAATGAAGAGAAGGACGAGGGGGGACATGATAGCAGTATTCCAATATCTCAGGGGCTGCCACAAAGAAGAGGGAGTCAAGCTATTTTCCAAGGTGCCTGAAGGCAGGACAAGAAGCAACGGATGGAAACTAATCAAGGAGAGAAGCAACCTAGAACTAAGGAGAAACTTCTTGACAGTTAGAATAATTAACCAGTGGAACAACCTGCCTCCAGAAGTGGTGAATGCTCCAACACTGGGAGTTTTTAATAAGAGACTGGACAGCCATTTGTCTGAAATGGTATAGGGTTTTCTGCCTGAGCAGGGGGTTATTATTATTATTATTATTCCAGTGCATTTCAATGTTTTGATGCCAATGATGTCACTGAGTAGTCAATTCATTTCATCTTTTACTTAGCAGAGCTTTCTCTTGATTGCCTTTCTTACATTCCATGTCCTCACTATAATTTTGTCTTTGCAACTTCAAGTTTTCTTTTCTTGCATCATTAAGTAGACATCACAAAGGCTTTAGTCTACATTATAAGCACCACTCCAAAAAATCCTCAGCTCTCCCTCAGTAGCATGTTGAGTGCTGTCTTATCTGAAGAGCTCACAACCCAGTACTATATTGCCAATCACTTTATCCTTTCTATCTGATTTTCTTGATAAAATACAGGAGCAACGTGTTACTTCTCCCATGCATTATGAATTATGTATTTGCCATTGCACTGAAGTGATCATATATCTCCCGTATCTTCCTTTATCATTGCAGTCCAATATAGCTACCTATTTGCTTTGGTTGGACAGCTGGGGTAACCTTCACACCTTAGGTGACCCTGCTGGGAATATATACTCTTGGCACACACACTCCCAGTGTTGTACACAACTGCGCACACACACACATTCACATGCACATAATAGATAAACAAAAAAGAACAGAAGTAAATAGAAAAATAAATAAAGAAACAGTACCCATCTCCTCCTTTGGTCAAGTGGACAAAAAGGAGCTGGGTGATTTCAACTTGCTTTTGTGGGTATTATTGTAAATTATCTCACTGGATAAACTAATTGTAAATATTAAAACATGTGAAAATATTGAGGATAATTTTACCCGTGGATGGCACATTTTTTCATGTATTTTGCTTACAAATCCAAGAGTTAGCTTATCTGTTGATGGGCTTTTCTACAAATAGTAAGCTGAAGTGAACTAGACTTAGCTGATATTCCTTTTTCATACCTCATATGTTTAATATTTTTGGTTTACTATTCTTTATATTTTATCTGTGCTTGTATAATATCATTTTGCCTGAAAAATAATTTGACTAATATGCAAAAAAAAAGAAAGAAAGAACAGAAAGGTAGACTTGCTCAACTTTGTTCCACTTACTCAAATTAACTATTATTCACATGCATTATTTTGTTCTTTATTCAGGAAGATTGGGGTCATGAAATCTTCAAAAAGGTGTCTAGGTTTCTGACCACCACAGCACCAGCTCCAACATTTAGTCCATCTTTATATGATGAGGAAATGAAAACAATGATTAGTAACATGCTGATTGCATAGATGCCAATGCTGGATGGCTTCTGGGAGCAAGGCCAGGGCCCAAACTGCTGTTCTGATCTTTAGGGTGAGACCAATTTCAAGCAGCATAGATGGTGTTTGTAAGCCCAGATTAGTTCCCCTGATGCCAAACCTTTCTTTTCTTGTTTGAACTGATACTGTAGCCCTTAGAAGAAAATATCCTTCAATTCAATTAAAATGATTCCTGTATAAACATCCATCAGAGTTTACTGTAGGATTCTCACAGGAGAACATTGCATCAACATTATTAGACTATAATTCAAAGCAAAATGTGTTTGAGTGCAGAACCAGTCAATCTATGATTGCTGTGCAAAGTCTATAAATGCATTAATTTTGTCTTGCCTGCTAGTTGTACCTGATTAAAAATAACCCCTTTGACACTAGGGAGAAAAAAAAAAACCTTCCAGCTTTGTTTAAACATGATGGAGCTCTGATTAGCACACTCATCAAGAATTTATTTGAATCTTAATTAAACATGAATCAGTTGAGGTAGCCTGTAGATCTATTTGCTCAGTGTTATTATTACACTTTTGCTGAAATTACCATTTACATAATTGGGGAAAAAGACCAAAACCATAAAAAGGACAATATCTTGCATGCCTTTTATCAATTGGTTATTCACTGCTATCTGAATGACTTTTCAGAAGTATTAAGTGGACAATATGGCAGTAATAATCAACAATAACGGCTACCATTGCATATACAGCAATAAAATAAGCATTAGGTATATATACACATACATATGTAGGTCTTTGGTTGTTCGGGTTTTCTCCTACGTAAAATTGGAAGTGTCTTGGCGATGTTTCGACGAAGTCCCATTCGTCATCTTCAGGCTGGTGTTTTCAGCTTCGTGCTTCGAGCAGCAAACTGACACCCTCCATAAGATGAGGCACGACCACGAACACGAAGCCAAAAAATAGCAAGGCAGCCCAAAATCTTAAACCCCCCTGCAACTCAGACTAACCTGAGCACAACCAAACAGAACACTCCCCCAGCCAATCAGAGCACAGCCAAGCCCCAAGCCCCTAACCAATCAGAACACACCTCCACCCAATCAGAACACAGCCAAGCTCCCACCCAATCAGTTCATACCCCCACTGGCAGTTAAAAGGAAGAAACAGCTAAGACCACACATTGCTGCTCAAAGCACGAAGCTGAAAACACCAGCCTGAAGATGACGAATGGGACTTCGTCGAAACGTCGCCAAGACACTTCCAATTTTACGCGGGAGAAAACCCGAACAACCAAAGACCTACATACAAACACCCATGAAAACCTCAGAAAAAATATATATATATATATATATCAAATGACATATTTTCTTACAATATTGGCAGAAGAAATGTACTTAACCAACCTGAATATTAGGTAGATTGAGCATGCACATTTCTCTTGAGACTAAATTTTGCATCCTGGGAGCTACGCAGTGGATCCCAAAAATTTGAATGCTGCAGTGTTTTTGTCTGAATAGCAAATTCCTGGTACTTTGGCATTAGACAAATCGACCATCAATAATCTACATTTATAAACCATTGAAAAGAGATAATGAAAAAGCTTCGAAAGAAAAAAAAAGATTAGAACATATTTCCTTCAGCTACCAAATCTCCTGTTAAGCAGGGAATAACAATAACAACAAAACCTAATCGAGGAACTACCAAGAAGAAAGTCATGTCTCCTCCAATACTGGAAAGGCAAACTACTGTATATAAACAGAAAACAAATCTCACTCTCATTAGCACTGATGAAGTTACTTAGTTGGGTAATACAATTTCTGCAAGCAAATAGCTCAGCTCAGAAAGTACCATACTTTGATCCTAAACTACATATTTTATTTGAATAGGAAATTTAATTTCTTTTAGGATAAATCCTCAGAAAAAACTTTCCAAAGTGGTCAAGTGTGTATTGCATATATAGTATCATAAAATAAAATTTTATAACCATCATAAAAAATCAGAGCATTATAACCCATACTGAAAATATTATTGAAAAGTTATAGCTTATGATGGCCTACAATAATTTTGTTCCCTCAGGATGCTTAAATGTCAGAAGAATCCTTGGAGATATTCTCAGGATAGTATTTAACTTGAGGAGAACTTCAGAGACATCTTCCTTTAATGTAAATTCATACAAGGGGAATGAGGGAGGGTTCAGGAACTGTAGATATTTTCTTAGTAATCAGTAAAGCAATGATATTGAACACCACAGTATGAGAGAAACTGTATATAAAATGAGAGATCATCCAATTGCTGAAGAGGCTAGGAAGAGGGAAGCATGAGATCATCACTGCCTGCAGCAAATCACAACAACGGGTACATGATGATGTTATTGGGAAATGTTGTCCTTATGTACTTGTTTCCCAAATTTCACATAATTATGTAAGTCATACATATGTAATACTGTGATACACATTTCCTCATCCCTAATTCTCTCCCCTATCTGTCCATGCATGAAACCCAAGAAAATAGCCCATAAGCTGGTAGTTTTTCTGCATTCCATGTTTCTGAAATGTTATTTATTGATTTATTTAAATTTACTAGCCATTCAACTCCAGGGGACTCTGGGAGGAATGGCCTTGCCTGCTAAAATGTTCTAGCATAGAAGAAAAAAAGATTGTATCAACCATAAGACAAAAAAAAAATATGCATTTTTAGGCATCTTAGAAAATATATACATTGCAATTAAATGTAACCTTTTTGCCCCTAAGATATTGTAGTAACAATGAAGGTTTCATAGTTTTTACCTGTAATTTTCATGTAAATGCACATATGCATAGTAATTAACCACTATTCTTACTAAAGCTCTTCTCTTTTCTTTACAGTGGAACAAAATGTTGATCAACCTATGGTATATATGAAACCCTTTAGCACTGTTTTTTTCCCCTTTCTTTTCAGTCTGGATTTCAGTTGATGAAAAAGCCCTTCAATACTACTACTACTATTACTACTACTACTACTACTATTACTACTACTACTGTCATAGTATCAGACTAGTGTACCATTTTATAGAATGAGCTATATGTGAAATGTAGTTCTTTATTTATTCTGAACAATAAAACTAATTAGAATTCCTATTTGACAAAATACATAGAAATGGTGCACACAAGAATACTCAAATGAAAGAAGATATTGTAACTGAGTTCCTTTAGAGTTAAGGTTTTAAAAATGTTGATTGACCTGTTGTATATCTTCTGAAAAATTAGACCAATATATGTCTAGAAAGATAAAGAAAAAGATGAAGAATAGAGAAATATAAAGGATAATAAGAATACAAAGAATCATGGAATGAAGACAAAATATGGCAGAAAACAGAATAGAAATAAGAGGGGAATCTGTTTTCTTAAGCTTTCCTTCCATTTGAATCACTCACAATATTTATAGTTGAATTCTAAAAGCATTAATTCAGAAATAGAAGGATATGTAATTTGAATTTTGACTATTTTAAGTATACATATCACAAGGTAAATGAATACCCTGTGTGCCAATATTCATAGACAAAGTGCAAAAGAAAAACAGAAAAGCAAAGGCAGAAAAAGGGAAGCTGAATTCAGCTCATCCTGAAATGAAATTGACAAATCAGAATATAAACAGAAACTTGTTTATTTATTTATGCAAGTTTTTGTTGTTTTATTCAATAATACAATCTGGGAAAACAAAATAATTTTAAAAATCCAAATAATAAATTAAACATGAAAATGAGTAATTTAATGAGAGTTTTCTCTGTATGGGACTGTGAAAGAGCCTGTGCAATTTGAAGGTCTTTCTGAGCTCATAGATCCTGTTCAAGCAGCAGGTGGAAGATGTAGCTAGGAATATCTAGTTGGTGTGCAAATTGCAGTCTTCCCAAGTAGCTTGGCTTCAGTAAGTCAAGCTCCCTTTAAACTACTGCAATGTGTTTTATGTAGGGTTGCCTTTAAAGATTACTCAGAATTTATAGGTGTCCACAATTCAGTGGCCCATATGTTAACTGGTACCCAATATTAGGAACATATAATTTCAGAGCTGATGGCTCTGAACTGGTTGCTGTTTAATTTCCAAGCATGATTTTGTTTATTTTATTTTTTTATTTTTTTAGCCTATAAGGACTTCCATAGTTTGGATACCTGCAAGATTATCTGCTTCAATCTGAATAAGTTCAATTTATTGTTTCATCTAGGGATGAAGTGTAAGTTGGGGATTTTGTGCAATAATGAAATGCTCAAGGGATACACACAACACAGAGTTTCTGTTAACCTAGATAAGCTAAATTAATTACAATTGTTTAAGCATTGGATGCATGCACATATTTGTACTCACTTGTTCTGCTACAAAATTGTTTGAGGTAATAACGCACAGGGAAGACAGTTGACAGTCTGTGCAACTTACATATTTTGAGATGTAAAGAAACACAAATGGATAGAAAATATAAAATGACTGATGATATAGTGCCAGATGATAGGCCCCTCAAGTTGGTTAGTTCCCAACTTGCTGCTAAGAAAAGGTGAGGGTCTTCCACACTACTAATGGTGTTTATGGCATGGCTAGATTTAAACCTCCAGGACATGTAGTTGCTGATGCTGCCATACAATGCCATATAATCAGTTAGAAAGGACCTGCCCTAATTGAGCAGACAGTTAAAAGTGATGGCAGCTCTCAAGATTATATTAATGTAACCTTACAGTTAAGTTGATTTAGCTGTCATTGTCAAAACTGACTCAGCTTCATTGTTGCCTGCACCTGATTTCCACTTACAGTTTGCCTAACAGAAATAGGGGGAGGGTTAGTAAATTCTTAGGGAGGGGGAAGGGCTAAGGAATGCATGAGAGCCTTCTGTTGCCTTTGAAGAATTACCCACCAAGGTTAAGTTCTGAGAACTGTTCAAACAGCACAGACTGTTTTCCCAAAATAAAAGAACTGCATGTAATTGGTGGACAATGAACTGTGGGTGGCCCAGAGAAGAAAAGGTTTTTTTTATCTATGTCGCTTTTTGCAGGAAAACCTCAGAACTGATAATCCTTCTATTGTACCTAGATGGATCTTTTAATAAAGTTTTACTCTTGGTGAACTCTTTGGACCGAAAGTTCCTTTTTTAGAATGTGCCAACTAGGATGGTTGACAATCTAGTCATATTCTGTCTGGTTGACCCATAAAGACTGAAAGTTAGTCTTGTTATGAAGAAGTTGAGAAAATACCAGTGTCATTCTTACCAGGTTAACTAGACAGGAAACAAAAAGAGATAAGGTAATCCTATTTTATTGTAAAAGCTACATTAACAAAATCTTGCAAGTAAGAAAGTATAAATCTCTCCCATTTCCTTTACAACTTGAGAAATTAGGGAGGGTCTATCCTGAGTCTCTTGCTCTGCCCACTATCCAGGTCCAGGCTATGTCCTCTCTTACTTGACAATTTCCTAGTTAGCATCTCTTCACCCAATTTCCTAAGGTCTTTCCCACATACCATTACAATCAATAACCTGCACACTGCTGATAATACTATCCTGTTAGCCAAAAATGTGACTTAGGATTGACAATGGCAGTTTTGAAATGTTGGATACCTTCTGGTCAACCATCAACAGTAAAGGAACAAATAGTCAAGACATACACCAAAGGCTATTACTTGGTAGAGCATCCATGAAGTCCTTGGAATAGATATTTAAATTCTATAATATGCCTCTACCTAAAACTTCTGAATTGTGCAAACAATTGTATTCCCTATGACACTCTATGGAGCCAAATGTAGAAGTTTAAAGAAGCCGGATAGGAAGAATATTGGTGTCTTTGAACTTTTGTGTTGGACCTGAGTCCTAAGAATATTGTGGCCAACCAAAAACATAAGCCAGTGGAGTATCAAAAATATCAAGCCAGAATTCTCACTTGAGGCACAAATGAAATTATGCTATTTTAGGCAAGGAAGAAGAGGATGACCAGCAACATGGATTCAGACAGTGGCAATGGAGGCAGTATTGGAAGACCTGAAAGGTTAGATTAGGTATAAATTATCATGAAGAAAATCTTTGTAGTCACTAGGATTCAAAAATGATTTGATGGTAGGCAATCAGACCGTCAGAAAGTCAGTCAGATCTGCCTGAAACACGATGTGGACCTTTCTTGATATTTTACTGCTGATTGTTTGATCATAGTAGCTGGTCATAAAGTCTTTATGACAAACTATTTTGCTTGCCAGTGAGATTGCTAATTGGTTCCAGCTAAATGGGATTTATTTGATCTTGGCTCTGAGCAAATGGATTAAGTGGGATGAACCTTCCCTCCAGACATAGAATGCTTTTTCATGTATCAGACTTGTGAGATGCCATTTCTGAAAGTGTCATTCAAGACAGAAAAAAGATGTTAATATAATTAATACAGTTTTCAACCCTAATCTTGCAATTTAGCATATGGAGACAAACTCCTATTGAAACTACAAGAATGTTGCCCATCAAATTGCAGTTGGCTTTGTTCCCCATGTCTTGGCCTTTTGGGTCTAATTGGAAACAACGTTATTCTAAGGCATTAAAGAGAACTCTACTTTGTGTCTCTCACTAAAGAGACTAGAGATACATCTATGTGTATAGAGGTAAGTTGCAAGCTTAGTCTGAATCTGAAAATGACTCCAACATCAACCCCATTCCTCTCTCCCTTCCATTCTCACACATACACTCTGGCAGCTGTTTGAATCTGTATAAGCAAATCTGGTGACAGGGATGAGAAAGAAAATATTTGATTAGCACTTATTCTCTGTGTCTCAAGAAGGTAAGAGGTATGTTTGCTGTGAATATTATATTGTATGTAGATCTGCTGACTACTCCGCACAGTATATGAAAAAAATAGCCTGGATTGAAGAATCAGTGACCAGTCATTGCAGGGTGCAAATATGGCTGACTGCCTTCGCAGTGTTTATTGCCTTTTATACAGTTTTCCAAATAGCATAAAGTAAGATGGCATCAGCATAGCAAAAACATTTCTATTGGTGAAACCCCTTGCCAATCCTTAAGAATATACCAGCTAGGAGGCCCAAGCTAGGGAGCAGTTTTCCCCCACATCCTGTTGATGTAACCTAGCTGATATCATGTGAACCAGGTGATATCATGTACCAGCCTGGGGTATTTCTCACATTGCCATGGTGATGTGAACGGATGAGATCATGTAGAGAGAAGAGGCATGCAGGCTTTGGAGGGGCAGTTTGCTGCTCACAACCTCTACCTGACCCCTATCTCTACACTGGATTTTCATGGTACTCCAATAGTTCATTTTCACTGGAAGAAAGAATCTATA
This sequence comes from Crotalus tigris, assembly GCF_016545835.1. Classification (NCBI taxonomy): domain Eukaryota; kingdom Metazoa; phylum Chordata; class Lepidosauria; order Squamata; family Viperidae; genus Crotalus; species Crotalus tigris. Next base: position 15,184,455 of record NW_024096970.1, read on the forward strand.
AGTGTCCATCAAAAGAAACCAAAGGAACAAATGGTCAGATTGTGCTAAATTATATGGTATAAGGACTGTCAATCAGTCAATTTTCTTGGCTTAGCTGCAAAGAACCCCTGAATTCACCTAAGTTTTTTCTTCTCAGAAAAAAAATAATGCAGATTTGTCCCCCTTGTCTCTACTCCTTGTACCAAATTAAACCCTCTCCCCTTCAGCAACCATTTGGAGCAGGGGTGTCAACCTGCCGGCCCATGGGCCGGATGTGTCATCGGGAAGCCACGCCTACTCCATTGCCGGCAATGGCGAAAAAACTCTGATACATTGTGCAATGTCATGTGACGTCGTGAGTTTGACATGTCTGATTTAGGGGGAATAATTGTAGGTATAGGTAATAATAATAATAATAATAATAATAATAATAATAATAATAATAGTAAAGTTGGAAGGGACCTTGGAGGTCATCTAGTCCAACCCCCTGCTCGGGCAGGAAACCCTACACCATTTCGGACAAATGGCTGTCCAGTCTCTTCTTAAAAACTTCCAGTGTTGGAGCATTTACTGCTTCTGGAGCAAGCTGTTTCCACTGATTATTGTTCTAACTGTCAGGAAGTTTCTCCTTAGTTCTAGGTTGCTTCTCTCCTTGATTAGTTTCCACCATTGCTTCTTGTCCTGCCTTCAGGTGCTTTGGAGAATAGCTTAATCCCTCTTCTTTATGGCAGCCCCTGAGATATTGGAATACTGCTATCATGTCCCCCCTTGTCTTCTCTTCGTTAAACTAGACATACCCAATTCTAGCAACCTTCCTTATATGTTTTAGCCTCCAGTCCCCTAATCATCTTTGTTGCTCTTCTCTGTACTCTTTCTAGAGTCTCAACATCTTTTTTACATCGTGGTGACCAAAACTGGATGCAGTATTCCAAGTGTGGCCTTACCAAGGCATTGAAGAGTGGTATTAATACTTCACGTGATCTTGATTCTAAATCCCTCTGTTAATGCAGCCTAGCACTGTGTTGCTTTTTGGCAGCTGCAGCACACTGCTGGCTCATATTTAGGTGATTGTCTACTAGGACTCCGAGGTCCCTCTCACAGTTACTACTATTGAGCATGGTGCCACCTATGCTGTACTTGTGCATTTGGTTTTTCTTGCCTAAATGTAGAACCTTGCTTTTTTCACCATTGAATTTCATTTTGTTAGTTAGTGCCCAGTGTTCAAGTCTGTCCAGATCCTTCTGTACCTGAAGCCTGTCTTCTGGAGTGTTGGCTATTCCTGCCAGCTTGGTGTCATCTGCAAATTTGATGAGTTCCCCATCTATCCCTTCATCCAAATCATTGATGAAGATGTTGAAGAGTACTGTGCCCAGAACAGAGCCCTGGGGCACCCCACTACACACTTCCCTCCATATAGATGCAGTTCCATTGAGGACCACTCGCTGAGTACGGCCGGTCAGCCAGCTACGGATCCATCTGGTGGTGGTTCTGTCTACCCCACATTTTTCTATCTTGTCAAGTAGTAGGTTGTGATCTACTTTATCAAATGCCTTACTGAAGTCCAAGTAAATTATGTCCACAGCATTCCTCTGATCCACTAATTTTGTCACTTGGTCAAAGAATGCAATAAGATTTGTCTGGCATGATCTATTTTTGACAAACCCATGTTGGCTTTTAGTAATGACTTTGTTTGCCTCTAGGTGTTCGTTGATTCGTTGTTTGATTATCTTTTCCAGGATCTTCCCAGGTATTGAGGTCAGGCTGATAGGTCTGTAATTTCCTGGATCCATTTTTTTTCCTTTTTTTGAGGATGGGAACTACATCAGCTCTTTTCCAGTCCTCTGGTAGTTCCCCTGTGTTCCAGGATCTTTGAAAAATATAGTTCAGTGGCTCCGATATTACATCTGCCAGTTCCTTGAGAACTCTGGGGTGTAATCCATCTGGTCCTGGCGATTTGAACTCATCTAGGCTGGACAGGTGCTCCCTAACCATTTTCTTGCCTATCTTAACTTGTGTTTCTGTTTTGTTTTTTATGGCACTATTTTTGATAGGTTGGTCTGTTTTTTCCCTTTGTGTAAAGACAGATGCAAAACACGAGTTAAATAGTTCTGCTTTCTCCCTGTTGTTTGTCACCTTCTTGCCACTTCCACCCACTAATGGACCAATCGTTTCCTTCACTTTTTTCTTGTTTTTTACATGTTGAAAGAAGCTTTTTTTGTTATTTTTGACTTTGGTCGCAAGCCTTAGTTCATTTTGAGTTCATTGTGAAAATACTCATTACACAGAACAGTACATTCACTTCTTAAAGTTGATATTCTGGAATATTATTGATACAGATCAACTAAAAGATTCCTATGCAGTTAAAAATATTAACATGTTTATTAAAATACTTTTTATATTATTTTAACATTAAAAAATCTGTTCATTCTTTTTTTTTGTAACATGAAGATGATTTCTATTGTTGCCTTTAGATATTCTATAGTTCACTAGATTTGGATATTCCAGCTGTTTCTGATATCAGCTGAACTAATTTTTTTACCCAATAGAAGACTTGATTTTGTATGTTCTTGAACTATCTGCTGGCAACCTGGCATTTGCACAATCACATTTACTGCATCAGCCATGACTATTGACATCATAACTAGACTACTGCAATAAGCTGTGCATCTGTTACCTCCTTTAAAAAGTGTCCAGGAGCTTCAATTAATGCAAAGTATGGCAACCTAGCTTCCAAGAGTGCAAGCTGTCATGGTCTCAAATGACTATTATGAAAAATTGGTTTCTAGGATCAAGTTCAAGAGATTGTGTTTAAAGTTCTAAATTCCTTTGAAATGGCTAAGAACCCACCTGTATCATTATAGATTTGCTCAGATATTGACATCCAACAGGGAAACTCATATTATTTTCTATTGTTAAACAGTTACTTGTTAAAAACTCTAGTGGTGCGGTGGATAGAATACAATACTGCAGGCTACTTCTGCTGACTCTCAGCTACCAGAAGTTTGGCACTTTGAGTCTCACTGGCCAAAGGTTGATTCAGCCTTCCATCCTTCTGAGGTCAGTAAATGAGGACCCAGATTGTTGGGGTAATATGCTGATTCTGTAAACCACTTAGAGAGGGCTGTAAAGCACTGTAAAGCAATGTATAAGTCTAAATGCTATTGCTATTGAGTCCGAATCTCTTTGGAATAAATAGAAAATAGGATTGGAATTCCATTCATTGTCATCTCCATGCTCATTTCCATTAGGCTTTTATGAAGCAGGTTTGAACACACATTCATGTGGTTCTCTTTCTGCAGTGTGGCAACATATTCATCTTAAACTTCATACTGATGATTATTTTTAGAGTTCAATTATGGAGAGATAATTTCTGACTATCACTCTAAATGGCCTGCATTCATTTTGTTTTATTTCAATTCCAACTTAAGTAAGCCAGATTGTCTTGAAAAATCCACCAGTTCCATAGAGACAGAGATGTTTTGTTCACATTTGATTTGTTTTGTCAAGAATTACAGATACAGAATATGTCAGGGGAAAAGAAGGAAGAAAGCATGACCATAAAAATAAATGAGGCTCTATATTTTCACGCTCCTTGTGTCTAGGGGAGAAAGAACATTCTACGTGAAATGGGCTGAGCCTGGTTGTCTGCACCTGCCTATCTTAACATAAATGTTATTGAGGAATCCAATTTGGTTTGTGCTAACAGAATCTGGTCTGGTGCAGAATTTGTTCAAACAATGTGTTCAATAATTGTTTTGACATTATTTCTTACAGATGGCCAGAGATCTAACATGTGATAGATTAACTGCAACTTTAGTTAATTGCAACCCTATGTCATGGTCTTATGAAATATTTTTTTACTGAGTGTTTTATAAATATCACAATGACCTCACATCTGAGTGAAGGCATATGTTAACAGGTGAACCTGCACAAACCAATGTTGCTCAGGGGTGGAAAGCAGAGCATTAGATATTTCTGCAGTCTACTTTGCATGAACTTTTGCCTATTTATATCTATCAGCTTCATTGTATTCTCCTTAGATGGCAGTCAACCATAGTAACCAGTGTGCAAAGATCTGCACATATATTTTTTTTACCATGTGGCAAGGTGTCATTGACTTACTGAAAAACAGAAATAGCTTATTTTTTTCCTGACCTGGTAAAGGATTTGTTTTTATTTTCTTTTTCTGCCAACAAATTAACTGGAATAAAAAATGCCTGTATCTTCGCCATTAAATCCAGAAGGAGCCTGTTTTTTTAATTAAATGAAGGCAGTGAAAGACATTTATCTAGAAATAGTATGTCTTGCTGACTGCCAAGGAATTATTGGGCAGTAACCTACTATGACAGTCCTGGCATGCAATCAGAAGATGCTTGTGATAAGTACTGGATTCACACAATCCATGGGGGAGACCCAAGGTCACTGGTGGTCTATGCTGGAGCTTTCCTGCCTCTCTAAAGAATCTATTGTATTATCCTGGCATGCCTGCTAACTTTCAAAGCAGAAGTAGATAGGGAGGAGAAAAGGTGAGTCAAAGGCACCATCCATCTTCCTGTACACAGAAAATTGCCAGCATGCAATTGGTACTTTTCATTATTGAGAACACACAGCAGCTCCCTTTCTACCGCATTTTATTGATTTTCACAGTTGCTTCATAAAAGGCTAAAGATGATATGAAACTTAAAAAGAAACCTTTAACTGAACTGTGGTATCTATGTAGCATATGAAATTTAATCTGGAATTGGAGACACTAAAATATCATAACAGTTCTCTGGTCATCAGTATTCACTTTTGCTACAATATCCACTGAAGTGCACAACTTTTATATTATTTTACTAACAATAATTTATATAATTATGGACTATTTTTAAAAGGAGATGTAGGCAAAGAAATGGGGGGAGGGGGGAGATATCAGTATTGGTAAAATTATAGGTATAGGTATGGATGGATATAGAGTAAAAAGTGGTACAAAACAGTTATTTGCATTACCAGCCATTAATTCTAGATTTGTGGATAACAAAACCATTTATGATTAATAATATCAAAAATGACAAAAGAACAATTATCCCTGTGTATATTCTGGATATTCATTTAAAATCCCCCAGGAACAGAGTGTTTTCTACTGCAAAGTTCCCTCTGTAGAACAAGGGTGTCAAACTGCCAGACAGCGAGCCAGATGTGTCACACCAAAACCGTGCCCACCCATTGCCGGCAATGGGTAAAAAGTCACGATATGTCGCAACATGTCACATGACGTCGCGAGTTTGATACCAGTGCTGTAGGATATCTGCTTCTAGAGGTAAATTAGCTGGGATCCTTTGTTAATGGAGCTCTTATCATATTAGGGCTTTTAGTTTAAGATTAGTTCAATTGTATACAGGTGTATGAAGGGAAGTAGCATTCTATAGTCTCCACATCTTTATTTCTAACAATGCCTTTGAGGAATACAAACAGGCCTATTAGTGAGATGTTTAGTGCAGACCAAAACCAAAATCATAGAAGATAATTTAGGGATTGGGCACATCCTGAGGAGATTGGTAGAAAGCAATTTCTCTAGTTTTTCATTTGGAGTGCTAAAAATTTGTGATTGGTTCTACCTATTGTGACAGACTTTTTGTGAATCAATAAACTATAGTAATCACTCTCTCTCCCCCCCTCTCTCTTGAGTACCTACAAAATGCCTTTAAAATATTAAATGTTCTCTATGCTTCTCACAAATTATGGAAAATGACTCCTAATAACAATAATAATACCCTTATACTATTGTACAGCTCATGATTTTTTTCCCAAGACACATACCTACATGGACAAGCATATGTATGCATTATCAGTTTATAAATTGATAATAAATTTTATTATACTTTAAAATGCAAAGAATGCAATTTAATGCTCTCTGCTGTTTGGAAATGAATGCATAGTAGCTGACTGTATGTAAATATTTCAAATAATTAAATAAATGTTTATTAAGGACATCTGTTTGAACTATAAATGCAATCTTTATAATATATATTTAATTATGAAACCAAAGTGACTGATCACCAGAAGCACTCTACTGCCTTTTGTACAAAGCAGAGGTTAAAAGCAGAGTTAATATTGCAAAAGAATATTTTGGGATATGCATTCAGTTGAATCATTTCAATATCCTCTTGAATATTGCATATTTATTTATTAGACTTATATGTGTACCCATCTCGTATACTCTGGGTAGATATGATTATAGCTTCTATGAATGGAGAATCTGAAAAAGAAACCACAGACTTTATCAAACAGCTTTGCTCTATTAAAAATGAAGTGCCTCTGCCCTGTATCAGTGGAGATGGAAAGTGTTGTGTCCTGAGCCTGCAAAAGCAGGCTCGGGACATTGCTATGGTCCCGGGCTGTTGCAAGCTGCCCGGGACCAGACTAAGTGGCGCCAGCCTGCGTGCATGCGCAAGGTGCAAAAGCGTGCCATCTCTTGTAACCTTTTTGCCCAGGGATTCTATTTAGTGTGAGAGAGGCCTGCGAGCCTCAGAGTTGTGTTGAAGTGAGCAGAAGAAGAATAAAGCAGTTGTTGGCTCCAGAATGTATGTTCTTCTTTCGCCATTAACATGAAGACTTAACACTGGCAACGAAGGTGGGATGGCTTGCAAGCTGAAAGAAGAAGACTTGTAAGACTTACCCAAGGAGTCCTTGAGAAAAGGGAGACGGCGTTAAATTCAGTATCTGGCCTGCCAGTACAGCGTTGCTGGAGGTAAGCTGGCTGATAGACCCCTTCCTAAAAATAGAAGTAAGGATGGTGAAGATAGGGCGGTTGTCCGAATTTGACGTTATTCACCCAGAAAGATGGGAGTCTTATGTTGCTAGAGTAGAAAATTACTTTAGAATGAATCAAGTTAGAGAAGATGGCTTGAAGGCTGCAACTTTTCTGTGTGTCTGTAGTCAAGATGCGTTTGAAATTGCGGAAAATTTGGCAGCCCCTGCTCCTCTAGAGTCTGTCATGTATACAGACTTAAAAAAGTTATTAAAGGAACATTTTCAGCCCAAGCTGTCTGTCATTGTGTGGACACAAACGTTTGAACAGAGGGATCAAAGAGCAAGTGAATCAGCCAAAGAATTCATTGCAGCCTTGAGAAGAGCAGCCAAGCCCTGTAAATTTAAAGACCTAGAAGAAAGGCTGAGAGACCGTTTTGTATGTGGTTTAAGGAACAGAGACTTGCAACAGATACTCTTTGCAAAGGAAGATATCTCATTCCAAGATGCCTTGAGAGAGGTCACAGCTGAGGAGGCAGCAGGCGGGGCGGTCAAGAATATGCGGCTCATCAAGAACAATCCAGAAGCAGTTTCCATGCACCATGGAGTCCAAGAAGGCTCAGAGGAAGATCCTGAAGATGAAGTGGATCATCTTTACCCATTCAAGAAAAGGAAACAGAAGGAAAGCAAATAAAAAGCTCCAGCTGCGTCCAAATGCTTCGGGTGTGGAGGTCGCCACAAGAGGGCCAAATGCAGGTTCCGTTCTGCAATCTTCAGAGCATGTGGCAGGCAAGGCCACATAGCATCCATCTGTCTGGGTCACCAGAAGGCACAACCTCGAGAAGAATTGCGTCTGAAAGGTACCAGGTCCCCAGCCAAAACAGGGTGGGTTTCTGCGCATCACACAGAAGTATTTGCGGAACAGGCACACACAAACCACTTAAAAAGAAGCTGTCACTTAAGGTGAGGTTGTAAGGAGTTCCCTTGGTTATGGAGCTGGACACTGGGTCTGCTCTTTCAATCATTTCCATTCATACATTTAGAAGATTTGCAACAGCAGTGGGTTCCAGGCCAAACTTAGGCCATCCAATATAATCTTAACAGACTTTCAAAATTCCAAGGTGTGTGTAAAGGGGGAGGCCACCCTTACAGTACAGCACAAGGATTTTGAAGTTCCATTGGATGTATTGGTGGTGGGGGTTGAATGAACGAGTCTTATAGGACTCGATTGGTTTGAGGCCTTGGGAATCCAGGTTACAGGGCTGCACAATTTGCAAACGTTGGGCCTAGCAGAAGTCTGCAAGGAGTTTGCAGATGTATTTAGTCCACAACTTGGGTCTTACAAAGGGTCTCCAGTTTCCTTGAAGCTTGACCCTACCAACACACCCATTAGGGTTAAAGCAAGGAGAGTACCTTTTGCACTTAAAGGTAAAATTGATGCTGAGCTGGATAAATTGATCCAGCAAGGTATTTTGGAACCTGTAGATTCAAGTCCATGGAAAACCCCCATAGTTACGCCTCTCAAGGCTAATGGGGACATATGCATATGTGCAGACTACAAATGCACATTAAACAAGGCACTGCAACTGCACGCATACCCTGTACCTGTAGTCAGCCATATTTTGGCCTCCGTCAAAGGGGGGAGAATTTTTGCAAAGCTAGATCTGGCACAGGCATATCAACAGTTACCTGTTGATGAAGCTGCTGCTGAAGCACAGACTATTGTACCTCATAGAGGTGCATTCAAAGTCAAGAGACTGCAATTTGGAGTGAATGTAGCCCCTGAAATATTCCAAAGTGTCATGGAGAACACACTCAGAGGTATTCCTGGGGTTTGCCCCTGTTTTGATGATGTCCTTATTGCTGGAGAATCTACTCAGAATTTAGCAGAGAGATTGAGGGCTGTTTTGCTTTGTTTCCAAAGAACAGGCCTAAAACATAAAAAAGATAAATGTAAGATAGGAGTCACTTCTACAAATTTTTTGGGATTCAGAATAGATGCCCGGGTGTTCACCCTGCTGAATCTAAATTAAAAGCTATACATCAGACTCCTAGCCCTAAGTCTAAAAGTGAGTTGCAGGCTTTCCTAGGTCTCTTGAATTTTTACAATGCTTTCCTACCTAATAAAGCTGCTGTAGCAGAACCACTACATAGGCTTTTGGACAAGCAGGCAGTCTGGCAGTGGTGCCAAGTCCACGAACAGAGCTTCAATGAGGTCAAGGCCTTGCTTACATCCAATGATGTGCTTGCACATTTCAATGAAAACCTACCTGTCTGCATCGCTTGTGATGCATCCCCTTATGGGGTGGGAGCTGTACTTAGCCATTTGAGGGCTGATGGAACTCAGGTTCCTGTAGCATATTATTCCAGAACTCTATCCTCTGCTGAGCGTAATTACGCTCAAATAGACAGGGAAGCATTGGCCATAGTAGCAGGAATTAAAAAAATTCCATGATTTTTTATATGGCCAACATTTCACGGTCTACACTGACCAGAAGCCTCTGCGGGGGTTGGTTACAACTAACAAACAAACCTCCCATATTATCTCTTCCAGAATGCTGAGGTGGTCTATTTTTTTGTCAGCCTATGATTATTCACTGATTCACAAACCTGGTAAGGAAATGGGCCACGCTGATGGTCTAAGCAGATTACCTCTGAAGCTGGTAGAAGCAGACCCTGCTCCTGCCATCAATATTCTCTCCATTCAGGCATTGCCTGAATCTCCCCTAAATGCCAGGGATGTGGCTGCAGAGTCGGCCACAGATCTAACACTTGCACGTGTGCTTTCATGGGTTTTATCTGGATGACCTGTGAGGAGTCAAGGTACTGTGTTCCAATGTTTCTGGCTCAAGAAGCATGAGTTATCCACTTTTCAGGGTTGCCTGTTGTGGGGCAGCAGAGTAGTTATTCCTACCTCATTGAGACCTAGGATCTTGGTCTCTCTCCATGAGGGTCATCCTGGCATTGTCAGGACGAAAGTGCTTACGCGCAGCCATTTATGGTGGCCGGGGTTAGACAAAGATATAGAGGCCCACGTGCATGGATGCCACTTGTGCCAGTGTTCACGGCCAGAAATGCCTCAGGGCCCTGTGCATAGGTGGGAGGAACCACAATCACCTTGGTCTAGAGTTCATATAGATTACGTTGGACCCTTTCAGGGGCAATTTTTCTTGGTCCTTGTTGATAGCCTTTCAAAGTGGCTGGAAGTGGTTCCTGTTTCCTCCACTACTACTGCCAAGACCATTCAGGTATTAAGAGGAATTTTTGCTGTGCATGGCCTTCCAGATGTTCTGGTTTCAGATAACGGTCCTCAATTCACTTCTTCTGAGTTCCAGGCTTTTCTGCAGGCCAACATGATCCATCATGCGACTTTGGCCCCTTTCCACCCTTCCACCATCGTATGGCTGAACGGATGGTGCGCATCACCAAGGACGCCCTCAAGAAATTGACTTACGATGACTGGCATCACAGGTTGGTGGATTTTCTTCTTGCTTACCACACCACACCATGTACTTCCACTGGGAAGAGCCCTGCAGAACTCCGCTGGGGACACAGACTGATCACCAAACTGATTTCAAAACTTAGAAAGCAGGCTGATAAAAAGAGGGCTCCCCAAAGAACATTCCAAGTTGGGGAAAAGGTCTATCTGTCAACTAAATATCTACGCCTCAAATTGCCCAGCAAGAAATTGGGACCAAAATTCTTAGGGCCTTTCCCCATAGTAAAGATCATTAACCCAGTCACAGTAAAACTAAAACTCCCTAGACTTTTAGGGAAAATTTACCCAGTTTTCCATTGTAGCTTGTTGAAGCCTTATCGGGGCTCCACTTTAAGACCTCCCCTGAAGAAAGCACCTGGGCCCCTCATAGTTGCAGGGCAGACCCACTATGAAGTAAAACGTATTCTTGATTCTAGAATTTTTAAAGGGAAATTGCAGTACCTAATCCTTGTCTGAAGCCACCTGGGTGAAATCCAGTGAAGTGAAAGCTGACAGATTGGTCAAAAGGTTTCATATGAAACACCCCAACAAACCGAAAGATAACCCTTAACATATGCTTTTGTTTACTTTATAGGATCTGTCCTTCTTGTAAGGGGAGCCGGATGTCAACGCTGCAAATATTGTATATTCTTGCTTTTGACAATATGTAGAATTGTCTGGTAATTATGGGGTTAATACAGAGCAGAAGGGGGGTTGGGGGTAAAACCCGAAGGATTTGTCGACTCACCATTGGGTCGTTTTCTCCGTCATCATCGCTGTCAAAGAAGGGTAGAGCAGGGGTGGGTCCATCTGGAGTCTCGGCGTCCTCCTGTGTGTAGGGTGTAACCTGGGCAACAGGTTCCTGTGTGAATCGGTTGGATTTTTCTCTTGTTGGCCGCTGAGCAGGTTTCTTTTGCATTGCTGGTTCTGGCCTGCTCTGCAGTCAGGGGTAGGGGACTGGACAGGTGGCTGCTCAATGTCCTCCTTGTCCACACTGGAAACACTTGAAGGAAGGGTGTGTAGGTGGCCTGGGTCTCTCAGCTCTTACAGTAGTCAAAGGCTTTTGTGGGGGTGATTGCTGTCCGGGTAGCTCTGGTTGCCATTCGGGTTCATGTGGAGGAGGTTCTTATAGCGAGAAAGCTTAACATCTAGCTTCACGACCATCTGGTACCACTCCTACAGCTGATCAGGTACTTCTCGATAGATGCAGGCCTGAGAGAGGTGATCGTCTAATCCCTCGATGAAGACAGGTTGCACTCGGACAGAGTGGCACTTCGGGTTTCGCAACCAAGGGTACCAAGGTGTTTGCAAGTGGGTGCCCCGGTATGGACCCAGAACTATGGGCCCGGTCACCTGTGGGTTCCGGCTGTGGTCCGCAAGGTCACTGGTCCCTTGTCCTACGAGGTGTCTCTGGACAACGGCCACATCCTTCGGCGGCATATCGATCAGCTACGTACGAGACTGGATTCTTCCTCTTCCACTCCTGGGCTTTCACTGGGGGGAGGGGGATCATTGTGGTACTGTCAGCAGCCAAGGGCAAATGGAGAGGCAGAGGAAGGCCCCTCCCAAGGTTCCACAAGTGTACCTAACAGGAATCCATGGGAACAAGGAATAATGCATTTACCATTACTTACTCCAGCCAGGGAGTCACTTAGGGGGTACTCACACTATTCACAACCCCAATACAGCACTCCAGACAGGAAGAATAACCGGGAGCATCCAAACAACCCAAACTGGCATCTACTCAAACAAACTGGCCAAATGCTGCAATTGCTCCCAAAAGGAAGTCAGTAAACAAGGGGGTAGTCAGAGAGGCAAATCCTGATTCTGGTACCTCCGGCACTGAATGGGGGGCAATAGAATACTGGGGCAGTGCAGAGACCCCAGACAACCCATCTACTGGGCTTGGGAGTGAGGGACTGTGTTCCCATGATAGGTCCATTGTGGACTTGGAGAATACCACAGAACCACAAAATACTGGGTGGGACGTAGAGGGTCCCAATAGCCTACAATCAGGCAGATCAACCAGGTACAGTATGGAGCAAAGCCCTGGTCTGTCAAGCCCAGTGGGCAAGCAAGCAGACCAGGCAACAGAACCCAGGTCACAGGGACCACCAGGGCAACAAAGAGGGAGCAACTCCACTACAATAACTACACAGGAAGGTCAAGGGTGTTCTCAAAATCTGAGAAGGTCACAGCGAGTTAGAAAATCTCCCAAACACCTTGAAGATTATATGAAGTTGTTGTCAAGCCAAGGGAAATGAGGGAGGTACCTACTGCTTGGGGGAAGTTGGAATTGTGGCCATTGGACACTCAATTCCAAAACGATAGCACAGTACTATGTTATAGAGTGGCTATGAAGTAGCTTCAACAGTATGTGCAGTTCAGTAGTGAATAGCACACCATGTTCCTTTGTGAGGTTGTGTATACCTATCTGTATAGGTTGATTAAGTTTTATCTGGGGGGGGGAAGGGTGTTATGTCCTGAGCCTGCCAAAGCAGGCTCGGGATGTTGCTATGGTCCCGGGCTGTTGCAAGCTGCCCAGGACCAGACTAAGTGGCGCCAGCCTGCGCGCATGTGCAAGGCGCGAAAGCACGGCATCTCCTGTAACCTTTTTGCCCGGGGATTCTATTTAGTGTGAGAGAGGCCTGCGAGCCTCAGAGTTGTGTTGAAGTGAGCAGAAGAAGAATAAAGCAGTTGTTGGCTCCAGAATGTGTGTTCTTCTTTCGCCATTAACTCGAGGACTTAACAGAAAGATTCCTCTTGTTGTGATTGTAGTGCTGTTATATAAACTATTAAACATATTGTGTAAAATTGCTCATTCTCTGGTTCCCTAGATGATCTGCATGAAGCAACATCAGAAGTGATTGCCTGGATAGCTGAGCTGGACATCCAGTAATGAAGTCACTGCCATACCCCCCTAGACGTCTTACTTACAATTACATGGACTGTGTATATATGTTTACTTCTCTTCTTTCCTTTCATCATACACTAAATAATAACTATATTAAAACATAAAAAATGTAAGTATAAGAAAAAAAAGGAAAAAAACCAGGGAAAAATAGAATACTAAATAACAGATTCTTCAACTAACCATGCATAATAGAGAATAATCTTCTCCCAATATATGCAAACCTTGGTACACAAAAATAACTATCCCACATAATCCCACAGTGTTCTGAATCAACATTTGGGGCCAGTACATTATGGGACATGAAAAATTGTGACAGAGAGAGAGGGGGTAGGGAGGGAGTATGATTTAAAGTTTGAGCTACAGGATACTAAGAGAATAGTCTGAATGTTTATCAGGAATATGAAATATGAAAACAAATTGACCCACCAATTTAAATAAAATGATTCTACATTCTACTGTCAGATACCAGACACATAATGGAGAGAGAGAGAGAGAGAGAGAGAGAGAGAGAGAGAGAGAGAGATGATTATGGAAGTGTATGAATAGGTAGCCAACAATTGTAGAAAAAGTGTCAGGACAGCTAAGGCTCAAATTTATCTGAGATTAGAAAAAGATGTTAAGAATGACAAAATGCTCTATCTACTTCAGCTAGATTTAAAATCAGGGAAGAGGGAAGAAAAATAACTTTATAGATGAAGATACCTGAAGGTGGCCAAAAGCTAACAATAACAACAAAATAATTATTCTATTTCTGTTCTAGTACAGACTTTTCTAAATATAAATTGTGCTTTTCATCTTTCAATTATGAAAGACAAGTTGAAGGACCAGGACACGGTTTTAGTATGAACTGCACAAAAGAAATGAACACTTTCCTCCCTGCCTTGTCCAATGGTCTCTGGCTTTCATGTTGCCAAGCATCCAATCTAATACCTGTCAATAATTTGTGCCTTAAAAGTACAGAAACAGCTTGCAATAGCCTAAAAGTAATAATGGGTAGGTAGAGTTTGATTCCATGATGGCTTCTGTTTAAATACCATACAGGCAGATCAGGAGAAAACTTGTAAGTTTTCTGATTCTAATACTGCCCCCACTTTTTTCCCATTTCTCTAGTGTATTGCTTCTGGGTTGCCCAGAAGCATAGGTAGAAGAATAGCTAAAATATTTTCACTTTCTGGCTGCAAGCCAAGATTGGAGCAAATAACCCACTGAAATAATTAGGTAAAGAGAACACCTTGTTAGCTTCATAATTATTCTAAATCATTATCCCAACCTCTTAGTCAATTAAAAAAACTGTTGCACTTTCTACATTTGGGTTTTCTTCTTATGTGATCACATCTTTAAAACCCAATAGAGGTTTTGGTTTTCTGATCTGATCTGTTGTAGTAATTGTGATCTTTTGAACTATCCTACAAAATAACAACTTTTAATAAAACCTAGACATTTTACAACAAAAGACAATATATGTGAATAGTATCACTCCTTGCCCCTTTCTGATAGTAACAGATCTAAAATTTGCTAAAGCTAAAGATAAAGTCCTACTTTTATCTGAGAGGTATGTGAGTAATCTGTTGAAATATTAATATGAGGCAATATTTTAAATGTTGGTTTTAAAACTGTGTATTTTCAGTCTATCTCATAGGTATATCATTACTGTTTTAAATAAAAAGCTAGCTTTATGCAGAAATTCTTTTATTGTTGATTTTAAAATATTTTCATGCTGCCTTATTGGACATTGGACATACACAACAAAGGTATAATACAAAACAAGAAAACCATATCCAACCCTGTGAAAAAAGAGTTAACATCCATATAAATCAATATAAGCAATGGTCCCAATTGTACTGTAAGCAAAGGCTACTTAAACCCTATAGTAGTCAAGACCTTCTGAAATGAGAGTAGACCTGCAGCCAAATTGAATTCTATTGTCACTCTAGATCCAACTCAGATTCAGTTTCTTCATCTCACTTTAGCTTCTTGATAAATGTTGCTTAAGCTAAGGAATTGGTCAGAGATGCTTATAGGAAAAATATTTTTAAGTATTCTGGCCAGTTCTGAGTTCTAGAAATTGAGCAGGATGAGTTGATTCACAAATTATTGAGAAAATTCCCCAGTGCCCTTGGGAAACCATTGATCCATTAGGTCTCAGGGACTAATGGACTCTCTTTAAGAGTTGAAGATCATCTTAATAGGTCCCCAACCCTCAAAGAGATCCAGAGCACTCACAACTTGCAGTTTGATCAGAAAGTGAATTGATCATAATAAAAGATAAATATCATGTTCTTCATACTGATATCATGTCTCACCTACCCCGTCATATCCAGCACTTACCTGCCTATGTAAGTCAGGGCTGTAAGTATTTGTGACTAACAATGGCTGCTATGGAAGGAATGAATTTATGAGATATTTGGAACCTCTTTCATAGAATAGGGAGGTTGGAATTGCTCAAATACAGATGCCTCAGGGATTCTAGAACAAGCCCTGAAATATTGTCCAGGAGTAAATAAACCCTGCAATGTTTTTTCACATACACAATCTTAGTCATCCATCTTCAGAACCACAGCACTGAGGACTTAAATTTGAGAAGAGTAGAATTCCAACAGGTTTGCATACCCATCATTAATGGGGCTCAATAATGCATGCCAGATTACAGTATATCTGTAAATATAGCGTGAATATAACATGAATATTTTTCAACAGCAGTCTGAAAACAAAGTGCCCAACAGTTTGGCCATAGAGGAGAAAGGCTAGATAAACTGGTATAGAAGAAGGCTCCTATACCAATGTCCTCCTCCTGTAAAAGCTTCTTCAGTACCCCCCAAAAGTCACAATTTGCCCTCCTACCAATATCTTCTCTTGCTCAGTCCAGTTTAATTATTTAACTATGTTAAATTAGCTATTTCAACAGCCAGATAAACCATATTTCAGCTATTTGACACGAAATGTAATAATGAATTTTATCTACAAATTAAATAGAAGTAATTTAGTCTCTTAAGAAAAAAAGAGAACAATTTAAACAACATATCTGTTGAAGAATGAAACCTTTCTTTACTTAATGGTGATTTCATTGTTGCTCAGAATT
Organism: Crotalus tigris; assembly: GCF_016545835.1. Lineage (NCBI taxonomy): Eukaryota > Metazoa > Chordata > Lepidosauria > Squamata > Viperidae > Crotalus > Crotalus tigris. Next base: position 15,200,634 of record NW_024096970.1, read on the forward strand.
GTTTTACAAAGTGGAAATCTCTATGCTAACTGTGAATTACCTCTGGTTATTAGTGCTGATAAAAATGGTCCTGCCTATTGCCTTTTATACTTATTTTTATAGAACTTATCTAAGTGCCTCTTCCAACATTTGGCTACTTCTTTCTACCATAAAAGCTGTGTTTGTATGAACTACTCTTTTATCAGAACCAAACATTCTAAATCTGAATTAATTGAAAAAAAAATAGATAAAGCTCTGACTTGCCATTATAACTGTAAATCCACCCCCCCCAAAAAAAAACAGTTTTGCAAAGGTTCCATTTTTTTAAAAAATAAATAAACTTAAATAATAGTGGCTGATATTACTATTGTTTTTCTTTCTTTGAAAAGAAAGTTTAGTTTCGTGTTAAAAAATTCTAAAGTAAAGGTAATATTAAATATTAATAGAAAAATGCATAGACAGTGTCCTTAAAAGAAAAAAGCCTACATAATATAAGGATTACTATATGTATTACTGCTCTATTACTATTACTAAATGAAGCACATCCATTTACCTCCTGCATAGGTGGAGGAGAGGGACACAGAGATGACTTTTGTCTTCAATGTGCATTTAGCAAATATTTTCTCATTCTTATGAAATAGTCCATATAGTTTATGCTTTATGACTAATCAATTCATATTTTGTAGTTATTGTTTTGAATTTATTTTGAAAGAAATGGTGCATTAGAAGCAAAAAACTGGATGGACTCATGCAAATAAACAGTTACTTGAAAGAGAGATTCTAGAGCTCTCTGCTTCTAATTGTTCAAGCCATTTTATATTTTCTGTTAAAAACTGTTTAGCTTCTTTTGTTCATATTTTATTTTAATATGTAAAGAGGCATAGTCTACTACTATTATAGTTGTGGTTATATTCAGAGACAATAAGTTTATCAAGAGCTATGAACTCACAAATTACTTCTTTTTGAATGATTACATAGGTACAGTACATTCAAATTAATATAAAATAAGGAAGATAAAACAAAAGAAAGAAAAGAAAGAAAAAGTGCAAGAAAAAAAGAAAAAAAATGTAAATAAGCTACTTCTGATATTCTTCACAGTCATTACAAGCAGACTTGTATTTTAACGTTTCTCACTAAAATTACTTCATAATATTCTTTTTTCTATAATCTATCTTATCTAATCCTCAAAACCATAAATCAAAAATTCATATTTTTCATTTTTATGCAAAAGTTCCATACGACATTTCCAGTCACCAATAAATACATATTGTTTGTTTGGTCAAATTTATATGGATGTCCACCTCACAGAAATGACTCTGGATGGTGTACAACAGCCCAATAAATAAATAAAACAATAATTACTTAAAACCATTATATAATAATTAAGAGCATTAAAAATAATAAAATCAGAAATAAAACAGGATAAGAAAAATATAGATGAAGGGATGTAAACAATAACAGAACCACATCATGAGTTCTATAGACAACCCAGCAACCGAGAAGCAAACAATACCAAATCAAAAAACTATCAACTCAAACAAGTTTCCTATCACGGAACCACCAAATCCATTTCCATCAATACTAACAGAGCAAACCTCAAAGTCGCCACGTCACGTAACATGTCACAATGTATTGTGACTCTTTTTGCATTGCTGGCAATGGGGTGGGCGCGGCTTCGGTATGATGAAACCGGCCCGTGGGCCAGCAGTTTGACACCCATGCTCTAGTATATAAAACAAGAGTACTCCTACTCCTGTACTAGCACTGATGATAATAATAATACTGCTAAAGTTGGAAGGGACCTTGGAGGTCATCTAGTCCAACCCCTGCTCAGGCAGGAAACCCTATACCATTTCGGACAAATGGCTGTTCAGTTTCTTCTTAAAAGCTTCCAGTATTGGAGCAGTCACCACTTCTGGAGGCAGGTTGTTCCACTGGTTAATTGTTCTAAGTTTCTCCTTAGTTCTAGGTTGCTTCTCTCTTTGGTTAGTTTCCACCTGTTGCTTCTTGTCCTACCTTCAGGCGCTTTGGAAAATAGCTTGACTCCCTCTTCTTTGTGGCAGCCCCTGAGATATTAGAACACTGCTATCATGTCCCCCCTCGTCCTTCTCTTCATTAAACTAGACATACCCAATTCCAGCAACCGTTCCTTATATGTTTTAGCCTCCAGTCCCCTAATCATTTTTGTTGCTCTTCTCTGTACTCTTTCTAAAGTCTCAACATCTTTTTTTACATTGTGGTGACCAAAACTGGATGCAGTATTCTAAGTGTGGCCTTACCAAGGCATTGTAAAGTGGTATTAATACTTCATGTGATCTTGATTCCATACCTCTGTTAATGCAGCCTAGCACTGTGTTGGCTTTTTTGGCAACTGCAGCACACTGCTGGCTCATATTTAAATAATTGTCCACTAGGATTCCAAGATTCCTCTCACAGTTACTACTAATTTGGTAATGAAATATCTGCAACAAAACCACCAAGCTCAAAGACCCCATAGTTAATTAATATAATTTTTATTGATTGTATTTTTTTTCTTTTTGTTATGGAGTAAAACTCCTAATCAAGCATACTGAGGTACAAGATACATAGAGGCTGTTCTCCCTTAAGAGTTTAATTGATATTAAAATTAATTTGATATTAAATTGAAGTTAACACAGGAAAAGCGTGTCTTTGAACCTTAAACACAAGATTCCAATATCAACTTCTAAATGAAAAAAAATGCACTCATCCATTGTTAGTATGGGAATTTTGATAAGGAGCTGTCATTTGTAAAGTTTACCTCATTTAAATCAAGAAAATCAGCAGCTATATAAAGGACACACACATTTTGGGAAGGAACTGTTGGCCATTGATGAATCATGTATATTACTTGTGGAAACTCCCAGTTTCATTCCCTAGTAATTCCAAGCAGTGGAAAAACCCTAGAAACCCTGGAGAGCTACTGGAAGTCAATATAAACATTATGGAACAAAACTGACTATTAACATGACATAGTATAAGTCAACATACTTATAAATCAACATAAAGAGAGAGAGAGAGAGAGATGCACATTTTGAAAAGAACAAAAGTAGTGAAGTGAATTCTGATGTTTAAATACTGTCTCAAGGGACTCTTATGTCCTGTCGTGGACTGTCAGAAGGATAAGGAATCATGGAAACTTAAACAATTTTCCAATTTCTATGCATTAACAATGTGGTGCTGAGTAAACAGATCTCTTGCTTAAGTCTGCTTATGGCATCTTGCCCATAACATCTTAAATCAGAAGAACATGACAAACAGAAGTGACAAGTGGAGTGGAATGAACTAACATAGACTTCTGCCTGTTATCGTACTTAACTCTGAAATATAGCATAGTCATATTCATCCCTATAAACAGATATGTCAGGCCATTAAGGCAGTACCTGAAATACATGCAACAATCTGAAGAAAGCAGATGGGATCCCATCAATTTGGCAGGAACCTGGAGAAATCAGCTGCTAGGTAGAGTTCCATGGCTGCTTTGTTTTGCTGTTGGTTTGTATCCAGCTAGGAAACTAAGTCAGAAACAGATGGCAATTAATTTTGGACAATGCTGAAGAGATTGGCAAGTTTAAATGAGCTATACTTTAACCTCTAAGCCCACTAGATTCTTCTCCCAAAGTCATTGTTACTGTTTTCATTACATGGAAGAAATTACTTTGCAATCTCTCTGGAAGCTTGGCTCAAAGGCTAAACATTTCAGAATTGAATTTAACAATTCACGTGTTAGAAAGATATATTCTGGCTATTTCTCTCTCAACATTGTATAAACAGAGAAAACAATTAAGAATGGAAACAGGAATCCAGAGAATGAAAACAAAGGCATAGCAATAGATAATATTATCATTGAACCAGGTTATTGTAGGAAACAGCTGGTGGCACTAGGATATTCTACCTACCTTTCCTAGCTTAGCTTTGGGCATCCTTAGTGAGGAGAAGTGGAAGATGTAACAGTCAACATTTTGAAAGTGTATGTTTGGTTGGACAAAAACTTTCATTCTACACTGGAGTAATCACCTTTCAGCTTCAGCAGAGCATAACAGCAAGAGGAGAGGAGAGGAGAGGGGAGGGGAGGGGAGAGGAGGAGAAGAGAGGAGAGGGGAGGGGAAGGGGAAGGGGAAGGAAAGGAAAGGAAAGGAAAGGAAAGGAAACCCTGTGTGGGGGAAAAGCTGTTTAGAAAAGCCCCCTCGTCAACTCCTATTTTTATCTTACCCACATTATCTTGTTATTGCAACCAACCCTACAAATGGACATCTTGGAGACAAGAGGAGCAAATGCCACTCAGTGTCACTTTGCTGTGATGTAATCTCCACTTTTTTATGGTTGCATTTTGATATTACAGTGAAAAATAAATCTGCAACTACCACCAGACTTGTGTCATAACCAGGTCTGATGGTAGTTGCAGATTCCCATGATTTCCCGTGGTGTTAGATTATACCAAAAGTTTTGTTTTGTAAACAGTTAATATTGGGTTGAAAGGGGAACAAGAAAATCTTATTTGCCAGGCCTGCAGGTAGCAGAGGGATAGGGGGAGAGAAATTCAACTTGTCTTTTTTCACAACCAGCCATCTCTACACTGAAGCATAGCTCAGAAAGAAGAATCATAGTTGGGCAGTTTAATCTCCTGAATAAAGTGATGATATCACAAAAATATATAGATAAATATATCTCCCCTCATTCTGAAAAAGTGCTGCTTGCCCTCTGCACCACTCTCTTGTTAACTTTTTTGTTGTTGTTATTGGTTGCTGAAGTTCCAGTGAATTATGTCCACTAAAAGGAACAAAAAAAAAACTGTGAAGGTTCACATAGTAAAAACTTATTCATGATCAATATTTCATATTCACTGTGGCCTTAGCTAGAGCCCTGAGTTTTATTTAGTTTCTCCTGCCAAATTCTTCCATCTAATTGCCCCCAGGTCCCTTTATTACAACATCTCTGTTGAACTGTAATAGCTTTGCTGAACTTTGGAAAAATGATCAGCTGTTACAAGTGAAAACTTTGTGGTTTTTTGTTGCTTTTTTTCTAGGGGGAAGGGAAACAAGCTTTGTCTTTTCTTTGCTCCCTGATGTCTGAATGTTAATTTATTCCAGTATGAAACAGAACAAGATTTTAATTACTGTTAATTCATAACACAAGTTGTCATTCAGCTACATATATCTAGTCCCATGGAATTACAGTCAACCTCTGAAATCTAGGCTCAAAATATGCATTATTATTTATTTAGTGTATGATGAGAACATGATGGAAGAGAATAAACATATAATTACAGTCCACATAATTATATACAAAGCTTCTATGGAGATATACAGCAGTAGCCTCATAACTGGATGTCCAATTCAGCTATCCAGGCAATCTCCTTTGACGTTGCTTCGTGAAGATGTGCATAATAACATAGCACCTATTTTAACATTATGGCACATAGAAATTTTACAATAAACTCACTATTTTCACAGGCTTTATACACTAGGACAATGGTGGCGAACCTATGGCACGGGTGCCAGAAGCGGCACTCAGAGCCCTCTCTGTGGGCACGTGCGCCATCACCCCAGTCCTAGGCCTTCAGCTGGGTTTTATAAAACCTTTTCGCTTTAGGCCTATGCCGCCATGTGCAAAAAGAAAAAAAGATTCAATCAGTCAATTTCAACTTTTTGTGGGAAAAAAAAAGATCTTGCAAAGTTGAAATTGATTGATTGAACTTTTTAGTCCCACCCAGTTTGCTGTTACCACCACAGCCACGCCCAGCCAATGGGCCACACCCAGCCAATGGGCCACACCCACCTGGCACTCAATGATGCATAAGTGGGTTTTGGGTTGCAGTTTGGGCACTCAGTCTCTAAAAGGTTTGCCATCACTGCACTAGGATGTATGCTCCATCTAAGCCTCAAAGGACTCATTTTCCAGTAATGGGAGTAAAGATGGAAAGTTAAAGAGAAAGCAATGACAGATTATAGTGGTAAAACAGTGGTAATCCTTCATGAAAAACATTTTTCCCAATGAAGAAACAATAGCTTGATTCCTGAATGACTGCATTTGCACTGATCAACTCTAAGAGAATGTCATACTTATAATTCTTCCAGAGCTGCTTCTGCTGTAGTGGCTATAAAACTCAGTGTACATGCCTTCATAGACCACATCAGGATCCCCTAGAAAGAGAAATAGGAATGTAGGTATATTTAATATTTTGAATGCTGAATTAGATAAATATTTGAATAATAAATGCAATTTTAATAAACAATTAACAAATGCTGCTCTGATTTTTTTTTAAAAAAATAAGATAATCTGGAGGGGGTCAAAGAGGTGGTAGCACTGAAGGAAGTTGGAGTTCTATACTCTCATCCTCAGACTTTACAGGTTGCCTGGAAATGTCTAGACTGGCATCATAATTATATACAAATGAACTGTATCAAGCATTGAAACTATATTTATTTAACAAAGATATGACATTCATCACTACATGGAAAAGAGGGGTAGAAAAAAACAGATGTTTCTTGCATTCTCATTTTTAAATGTTTGAAGAAACTTCTGAAAAATGTTCAGAATACAAGTCAATTCAAAAAGGAAACCAAAAACAATACTAATTAAATTCACAGTGGACAGAACAAGAAAAAAAATAAGATGACAAATTATGTCACATAAAATATGCCTTTGTATAGCTCCCCCCCCCATAGCTGCATTCAAAATAATACATTTAAATAAAGCTTCTACGGGGTCTCCAAAGAAGTTTTTTTTTTAAAAAAAAGACTTCATAGAGATTAACTTGAAAGATGATTGCCTTGTATCCTCCTGATCTTGGCAGACATTTAGGTTCTGGGGCAATGGGCTGGATAACTCACACTATGAAAGTTTAATGTGGAATTTTATCACATCTTGAATTCAATTTCTAAAAAAATATAAAAAATAACAGACTAAAAGCAATTTTCTTAAAACCAGACACTGATTAAATTGTAATGATAGTTTTTAGTGGGTTGTATTATCTGTTGTATAACTTATATACTTTGACAGTACATAAACTGTCATATTTATTGCTCCTTTCTTCTTATCTCTTTTTTGAAAATCAACAAATGGTTTGACATTTTGCTTCTGGGACTTGAAGCCATTCATTCAGAAGTAGAGTATCCTGGCATCTAATCTTGACAGATGAAATCTTTTATGAATAGAAATGATCACAGACATCAAAGTATAGAGAAAATATCATAATTAGCAGATGTTCAATAAATAATGACTTGTGAAAAAAGTCTTACTGAATTCAATATCCTCAGGTAAGTGGTTATAGAAAAAGCCATCGTATACAGAGAGGTTTGTAAAAAAAAAATGCTGATTTTTAGCAATAGCCATAGAATTAGACTTATATACTGTTTCACAGCGCTTCACAGCCCTCTCTAAGCAGTTTACGGAGTCAAAATATTGCCACCAACAATCTGACCTTGGAAGGATGGAAGGATAAGTCATCCTTGAACCAGTGAGACTCGAATTACCAAACTATTGGCAGCTGGCAATGCAGCTGGCAATGCAGTACTGCATTCTAACCACTGTGCCACCACAGCTTTTTTAGTTATAAATTCAACTACCTGCTTTTTTGAATACTATCCAACTCTTAAAACAAGTATACTAATGTTGCCTTCATGTATAAATCAACATTTCCTCTGCTCACATGTACAGGTTTACTAGGAAAATGAAAGGGATAAGGCTTTCTCTGCTCCCTCCAATACAGAATACACTTCCTTCCTTCCAATATAGGCTTTAAGCAAGCTTTGTTTATGGTAGCTGTTCCTATAAAAGCAGTTATTATGTGTGTGTGTGTGTGTGTGTGTGTGTACATATGTATGAATATGAATAAACATATATAAAACTTGTTTTCCATTTCAATCATATTACACATACATATCCATGTAGACATACGTGATTGTACACACTTGTTTTTATTGTTTATAATACTTTATTGTCTGTAATACTCTATGCTGTTTATTATACACTATTTTAATTTATCTTTAAAAATCAAAATATAAATAGATGAATGTTGCATGATAGTCACTGCCCATGTAAGAATACAAGTGAGGTTATTGTTTTCAATGAGACCGATGGATTTCGCAATATTTGAACTGTATCTGTAGAGATGTCCTCATGCTGCAAATCAGTTATTTGATACCAAGAGCCTGGGAAAGGTGACTACCCTGCAAAGAAGAGTTTATTAGACAATTAGGAGGAAAAGAGCCTTAATATCAGTTTCATCACTTTGTGTTGTTGGAGCAAAGCACATTAAATATTACTGTAATGATATATGATGGCAAAAACTGAACAGTCTAAGCTCATGTGAAGCTTTGAATCATGGTGTCCACTGTATAATCCTTTTCAATGTGTTAATTATAAAGATTAATTACATTATTAACATATTAATATTAGTAGTGCTTTACAGCATTCTCTGTAAGTCTAAGTGCTATTGCTATCTCTACTTACCTACCTACCTACCAACCTATCTATTATTACATTTGTATACCTACCCCCAAAACCAAATCTGGGCAACTTACAGAGTACATTATCTGAGATTTCCTACAGCAGCATGTTAGGAATCGCAGACTTAATTTGCTGAATGTACAAGTCCCAACTGGGCAGCAAAGAACAGCTAAATTTCTATCATGATTTAAATAGACTCATTGTAGAGAATTTCTGTTTTTCCCCCCTCCTGCTGTATTTCTCTGTTTTTTCTTCTCTCCCTCTACAGAACATATTTAGGGTCTCCATTTCTTTATAATTGTCAGCACCTCCCCAAATACTGAAAACATATTAGTCTTTACTCTCCATTCCAAATCTTTTGGAGTTATACATTTTAGTGCCAAATGTATCAACTTCTGAACTGGAAATCTAAAGAAAGAAAGAAAGAAAGAAAGAAAGAAAGAAAGAAAGAAAGAAAGAAAGAAAGAAAGAAAGAAAGAAAGAAAGAAAGAAAGAAAGAAAGAAGGAAGGAATAGAGGAACAAATATGTGGGGAAAGATTTTTAATGAAAACAATGAGTGATCAGGAAGTGATAATTGATTCCAATGAGCAAAAATCATTATTTTTGTCACCATGTTATGCTAAAAAGTTCTCCATCCTGCAATTATTTTCCAGAACAAAATGAGCATTAAGCCAGGGCTTTTCAACCTTTTCACCCATTGTACTACTTTTAGCATACGGCAATATCCGAGTACCACCAGTCGCCTAGCATGGTGTCAAAAACTTGATGACCCCCCCCCCAAAAGGAAAAAAGTGATAACGTACAGGTAATCCTCGATTTACAATAGTTCGCTTAGTGACTGTTCGAAGTTACAATGATACTGAAAAAAGTGCTCTCCAAGTCACAGCTGAGCAAGACACCTGCCTGCCAACCTGGTAGCACTCTTCCTCCTGTCCGAGGTTTCCATTGTGGTGAGCATTTCTGTTGAGGATTGGCAGCGGGGGTGGGGTGTGTGTGGTTTTTATTCCCCCCATCTGATGGGTGGTTGCAGCAGGTTTTGGTCACTTCACATGACCCTGGGATGCTGTGACCATCACAAATATGAATCAGTGCCATGAATCTGAATGTAAATCACAAGACCCTGGAGATAAGGCAACATTCCAGCTGATTGGTGCTTCTTCAGGGCTCAGCAAAAGTGCCAGGATCAGCGCCGAGCTCCAGCAGGAGCCTGGCACTATCCTGGTGCTTCCACTGAGCCCTGACAGCCCCGAAGAAGCGCCAATCAGCTGGAAAGTGGCACTGATCCTTGCGCTTCCACTGAGCCCTGCCAGCCCTTCAGCTCCAGCCATCTCTCGCTCAGGCTTGTGCAGTGCTGCCACCAGTTCAGCTCATTCCCCTCCCCTGCTACCACTTTTCTAGGATGGTCGCGTACCACCTGCCAGGTGCCAATGTACCACAGGTGGTACCCGTACCACTGGTTGAAAAGCCCTGCATTAAGCTGATTATTATAACATTGAGAGGTCTCTTGGTTTGCATGATGACTGGTTAACAAAAAGTGGAAAAGAAGGCTTATGAGTTCCTTTTCTATGCCTCTGTTTCTGTTTGTGTGTGTCTCTCTCTCTCTGTGTGTCTTTCTCTGTGTGTATGTGTCTCTCTCTCTGTGTATACACACATAAATATATGAAGTTTTGAATTGTATAGACTTGTCTGTTCCTATTTTGTGGAGACATCAGCAGACAATGGATCATCCTATTTGGTTCCTATTGTGGTCTCTGAATAGAATAGAGTAGAATAGAATAGAATAGAATAGAATAGAATAGAATAGAATAGAATAGAATAGAGCTGGAAGGGACCCTGGAGGTCTTCTAGTCCAGTCCCCTGCTCAAGCAGCAGAATCTACACCATTTCAGACAGGTGATTGTCTAGTCACTTCTTAAAAATCTCCAGTGATGGACCACCCATGATTTCTGGGTGTAAGCTGTTCCACTGATTGATTATCCTCACTGTCAGGAAGTTTCTTCTTAATTCCAGGTTTTCTACTTGATCAGTTTCCAACCATTGTTTCTCGTCCTTCCTCTGATGCTTTGATGAACAACCCAACCACTTCTGCTTTGTGGCAGCTATAGATACATTGGGAGGCATACGGCAAAATAAATTGGTAGACTATGCATGTAGTTTCTCTTGGTATGTGAATGAAGATGTTAAAATTGGAGTGCTGCAGGATTTGTCATTCTCTCTGATGACTTAATATATGCATGGAGGCACTGGAGGAGGTTATCTATTGGCTCAACATGAGGTACCATCAGTGTAGAATTTGGGGTCATCAGTATACTGATGGTTCTTTCAGTGTTCTGAATGAACATTCCCAGTGGTTTAATGTATATGTTAAATATCTTAAGGAATAACTTTTGGGGACACCTTAGGTCAGACATGTCAAACACAAGGTCTGGGGGCTGGATGTGGCCCACAAAGTGGTTTCATGTGGCCAGCGAAGCCATCCTGGAAACAATGAGGGAACAGCCCCCTCTACCTTGGCCCTGGCCCTGGCCGGGAATGAGCCAATGTACAATTTTGTGGTGGCCATCTATGCTGAAACGCATTCAGTCTTAGCTCCACAAGGCCATCTAGAAACAGCAAGGAACCAGCCCCTGCTGTGTCGGCCCCGCTCTCTCTGAGTGCATGCTGGGGAGGTGTCACCCTTTTTGAGGAATGAAGAAATGGACCATGCCTTGGCGCTTGCCCTGGTCCCACCCCCTTCTGCCAGAGACCCTTAGATCTGTCCCACTCCTGCCTAGGCCCCCACAGGTACCCTTGATGCGAATGATGTAGAGTTGGCCATGCCCACCCAGTAGGCCACACCCACCTAGTAGGCCGCATCCACCCTGGCCACACACACCCGCCCCCCACCTCCCAAGGGCAACCACAATGCTGATGCGGCCCTCAATGAAATTGAGTTTGACACCCCTGCCTTAGGTCAACAAAGTCTGTACCCAATACAGAGTTAACACTACTTTCTGGGTACATCCTGACAAAAAAGACCAAACTCATGGCAAAACAGTACCTCCAAGGCCAAAATCTGCCAAATGGCTTAGAAACTTATTGTGCTGCTATGAGACAAAGGAGAACTAGCATTATTGCATCCCCATCTGTTTCTGGCATAGATTATCTATCTACCTAGCAGTTTTGGTACTGTAATCAGGATGTAACTCCAACAATAATTCATATAATTAGTCTAGCACAAAAAGTACTACAGCCACTTGGCTACTTTTTGTTGTTGCATTTAAATTTAGGGAGGAAAAGGAAATCCAATGATAGGAAACTCATTATATGTAGTAGATTCTCTTAATTTTTTTTATGAACCTTTGACTCAAACGGATTTTATTTCATTTAACTTTCCCTTTAAACTAAAGTATGTGAACATTCTTCATCCTCATTTGCCCATTGAAGATAATTGGGTTTCATCTTGGGCTGCCATCCCTTTCTTGTGATTACCAGGAATATACATTTAACAATAAATATTAAGTTTCCCCACCCACTGTTTTGACACTGAGCATATCCCTTTTTCATCCTTCCAGTGTCTCACACAAGACTTACAAAAAACAAACAAAAAAAAAATAGGATATGCCTTCTCAAACTGCATTTTGCTTGTGTATGTGTGTGTGTGTGTGTGTGTGCGCGCGCGCGCGTGCACGTGCACTAAAATTTATTTTGTCTAGGCAGAAAATTGGCTTGGACAGGCCTTGCAAAAATCACTTTCCACTTGTCTTCACATCACATCATATATTATGTCTGAGTTCTGTAAAATATTTTCTTAGTAGTTCCTAGAAATGTAAAGTGACATCAATCCAACTATCTTTGTCCTCTTTCACTCAACTTTCAGTAGCATATTTTTTCCTGTGTTTGTGCAGGGATCCCCAACATATTTATTGACTGACATGCTGGAATTTTTCTATTCAATCAGACATATTAATTTGTCCAGACCATCCATAAAGATGTTAAGCTAGAGAGTTTGGATTGAGTATAAGTTAGCAAAGTTTCAGTGCACCTTTCTATAGAAGGAAGTCTTGTGGTGATCAATACATAAGCATCATCAGAGATGCAAGAGTGGTGGAAGGGAGAGAATGATGAAATATGTAAGATGACATGACCATACAAAGCCAAGAACTCACATATATTCAACATACATCTGGGCCCAAGTAGGGGTTTATATGATATCACCAAGCCTACCCATTTTTTTCTATCACTGTGAATTAATATTTTACTTCCTCAAATGTAAAAATGTGAAGGAAACTACCACAATTTTCCTATATTAACCATTTGAGTTTTGTAAAAAAAAAAGTAGCTTCTTTTATTAGCCTTTAATTTATCAAGGAGGGATTAAATACTGATTCCCACAGAATCCCAACATGAGTAGATGTATCATATAGTTCTGTTAAAGTTAAAATAGGATCTGGGAAGGGTACAACATTAACTGCAGGATTGCCCCGAAGTAGCAAGAAAAACTCAAGAATAATAATTTAGCAATTATTATCCTGAGAATGTAACATTGGGATGATAGTTGTTCAATTATTGTTCTTGAATTTTCAAATCATCCAGTATCTTCCCAATTTTCATAATGTTGGGGACTGAAGGGCCCTAAATGGGTGAGGCTAAATCATACTTCCAGTAAAAGCAGGTTTGGGGACGAATTCTTCTAAACACCCTGTTTTTTAAAACAGTTATATTTTGTCTTTCTTTTTGTGGAGTTGGGGTAGGTGGGATTATACTATAGATATAATTTGTTCTCAGCTTAAAATGGCAGAAAACTGTGCCAATAGTTTTATGCAAGCATGGATACAATATGATCCGAGAGCTATTAAAAGAGGATTCAAGGCCTGGATGCTGCCCATTCTTGAGGCAAATAGGAACAAGATGAGACCAAGATGAAGGCCTGTGAAACTCTGTTGTCAAATGACAAAGGAAATGAGCAAACTCTTCTGGCATAGCTTTCTGGGATCTGGAGCACTGGTAGAACAGTATAAACCATGCCATGAAACCTCATTGTAGTCAAACAATCAGAAAAGAATTATGGCTAATTACATGTAAGGAAAAGTGCATATTAAAAAAAAACCCTTATTAATAGTCAAAGCTGATGTATTATATAAACCATAAGTGTCTCCTAGCTTATTATTTAAATAATAATAATTTCTCCTTCATCATCTCATTTAGTTTGAAGGCAAAGGTATAGGTTAGAATGGCATTTTATGTTGAAAAACAGCCATTTGTGAGAACTGGAAATCATTTCTTTCCTTCACTACTCTTAGTAATGATTATCATCTCAAAAACAGAAGTCTCTTTATGAGTTTTCTGAACTTGCAGCCTTCCTCTCTGTTAATACCTGAGATCATTTATGAGAATTGCATAGAGAGAAAGTCAAGCAATTCTCTACATGCCAGGATTTTGTTTATCCCATGGAGAAATATCTCTGAACCATCTAAAATCAGGCACCCCTCCAAAATGGATTTGATGAGCAGAGACTGGTCATATTTCTAGACTGAGTTGAATTTCCTACTAATATTTTACAAACAGAGACGTCTGCAGCAACCCTGCTGAACTGGATCCAGAATCAGATAAGGCATAGTGTACGAAGGTTCCTTCTTCAAATAGGCAGTGTTTGAATCTCAGCTCCAGGAGAATAGCTCCAGGAAGCAGAGCCAGTGAAAAAAAACTATTGATAGGTACTCTCATCTTCTTTCAATAAAGTATCCATCTTGCATTGCCCTCAAGGACTAGAATGCCATGAAATGCAATTTTTTTACATTTCATCTTAACTCAAGAAATACTATCTCTATTTTACCCTATGTGCCCATGTAAAATGGTTGTGTAAAATGTGTTTTCCTTAGGACATATATGTATATGTGAGTGCTACAATGTATGTATATTCATTCCCTTGTTTGTTATATCAGGAAGAATTCTAAATTCTGACTTTGTTGGCTCATTGTTTTCTTTTTCTCCATGGAAAAACACTGTGTAAACTGAATTACTTCTGGAAACCTTACACATTTTCCCTCTTGCTCTTTCAATAATTTGTATTTCCCTAATTAAACTAAATGTATTACTTTCTGAATTTCTTGGATCCTCTCAATGAATTGAGTAAGATGCTAAATTCATATGTATTAACTACTTGCTTGATTTCCATTTATGCCATTAACCTTAAATCCCACTCTCTCTTTCAGTAACCATAGTCTTTTTTTAAAATATGAATGTCTTTAATATAAAATTAATTGTACATTTCTCAGATGATTTCATGCTATTGTTGATCAAATAAAAACAGTTTTAGTTTATCAATTTAATCCCTAAAATCATAATGATGTCAACCTGAATATTATTCATAAACAATGAAAAAACACTGCATTTGCAAAAGGAATCATAAAATGAGATCATTATAAAAGACTGAACTACAGCAGAGGATTCTCTGAAGCTAAAGCAATTTAACACAAGATGGCTGATAACACAGTTATATTCAAAACTATTTTTATTGGAATCAATATTCATGTCTTTCTTTCTTCTTTTTTCTCTTTTCCTACCTACATGAAAATTTCTCAGATCTAAAAGAAATTCTGCAAGAACATGATTAATTTATCCTGAAAAGAAGAAGAGATATACAAAACAATAAAGAGTTTGTCCCACTAAAATTAATGACAAATAGAACATTTTGGTTCTCTCAGTGGATGTTATTATTATCAGTAATGAACTTGATTCACACATTCTATCTTTGTAATTCTCAAACTTTAAGAGTACCCACTTTTCGAGTTTTAATCCCATGTTGTTGTTGTTGTTGTTGTTGTTGTTAATTGAGAAGTCGTGTCCGACCCATCGCGACCCCATGGACAACATTCCTCCAGGTCTTCCTGTCCTCTACCATCTTCTGGAGTCCATTTAAATTCACACCTACTGCTTCAGTGACTCCATCCAGCCATCTCATTCTCTGTCGTCCCCTTCTTCTATTGCCCTCAATCTTTCCCAGCATTAGGCTCTTCTCCAGTGAATCCTTCCTTCTCATTAGGTGGCCAAAGTACTTGAGTTTCAACTTCAGGATCTGGCTTTCTAAAGAGCAGTCGGGGTTGATCTCTTCTAGGACTGACCGGTTTGAACGCCTTGCAGTCCAAGGGACTCGCAGGAGTCTTCTCCAGCACCATAGTTCAAAGGCCTCAATTCTTTTGCACTCAGCCTTTCTTATGGTCCAACTTTCAGAGGCATACATTGCAACTGGGAAAACCATGGCCTGGACTATATGCACTTTTGTTGGCAGGGTGATGTCTCTGCTTTTTTAGAATGCTGTCTAGATTTGCCATAGCTTTCCTCCCCAGGAGCAAGCGTCTTTTAGTTTCTTGGCTGCAGTCCCCATCTGAGGTGATCTTTGAGCCCAGAAAAATCCCATGTACTAAGAGGAAAAAAATCCTGTTCCATGTCTGTTTTTTATTTCCTTACGAATCTACATCAGTTAGCAAGAATTTTTCTTGAATCCTATTTCTAATTTTAGTAATGGAGGGAATGAAATCAAAAAGCTTCAGTGGAAACCACAGCTGTCTTCACCAACTAATTTAAAGAAATACATTTTATATAACAAATACAACTGTCAACATTTTAGCAATACAGAAAGTGACATTATAGAGGGTCATATTTCTCCATAGGTCTTTGGCCAACAATAATTCCTCCTGACTTAAGGATCTCCTATCTAAAATGCCAAAAAGAAATCCAAGAATTTTTAACTTGTGAACTATGTATTATGTCTCTCAGCTGTGTTTTCCTCCACTCCTGTTCCTTAAACAGTTCTGTTTTGCCAAATGTGTTAAGTTTAACAAAAGATGCAATTTCTCTCAGAAACACATATGGACAATTTCTTTTTAAATGAAGCTGTGATAGAAAATACCGGACACAATATGGTCAACACTTTGAAAAAGCACTCAGAAAGGTTTCTGTGGTTCTGTTGTGGGTACATCTACTAAAAAAGATATTTACAGGAGATAGATTCTAGGAAGCACCATTGTAAATAGGATAACTAGTTCAATGATGTCAGTATGGACTAGAAAGAAGGATGGACTCAGAAGGTCTCACTATGAAGTATTTGAGCCCAGACAAGCCTATTATCAAAACAATATTCAGGTCTCCTAAATTTCCAAGATTGAGAAATGGAAGACCAACTCGCCCTCAGAAAACTCTAAAATCAATATAGTAGGAGGAAAAGAAAGTTACTGGTATAAAACTTGGTGCTAATATATAACTATAACCAGAGTCTGGAGTAGCTGATCTTCTTTTACAAGACTATCTTTTGCATCTATAGTAAAAACAATTTATTTCAGTCTTGTCTTGTCTTCCACCATTAATATCACAAATATTCACATACATAGAGAGAGAACTTTATCGTTGAGGCCAGGATGAAATGGTTCTCCTGGTTTCAGAAAGATATTTTTGTAGCTAAGATGAAGACTGAATCTGACATCTTTCATTTGCAAAGCTTGAACTAACTTAATGTAAATATTTCCCCACATATTTCTAATATTCACCCAAAGTATTTATGGTTCATATCTAGATTTATGAATTCAAGTCTTTGAAGAGCTATGCATTTTTTGTCATAAAGCATTATTTTGGTTGTTCTTATATTTATTTTTAGATATGCACTTATTATTTATATATGTGTGTACATGTGTACACATATTAATAATCTTTGCTTTAATATAATTGCAAAGAAATGTAGGCATTGTATATTGACCTGGGGATAATTATCAAATGTATCAAATGATCAAAAATTAGATCTATAGAATGCTGTTGAGTTTCAACTTGCTGAAACACAGTATTTTCTCTGAAAATTTTCTGCCCTATATTTATTTTTTACTAATGAGATATAAATATTAAAGCTTTCTTTGAATTTTAATCTCATGGAAGCTAAAATAAATTTGCTTCAGAAGGTAGGCCTTAAAACAGAATATTCAAATTGTGTGAACTTTGCATAATTATAAGAAAGAAATTGTAAGTGACTGTAAAAGTTATTCTGTTCTGGAACAGACTTAGGAAAGAGTGAATTCTTTCTCTTTTAGAAACTTTTCAGCAGACTTTAGATTTCCAAATGTCAGAGCATTTTGGATTTTTTTTTTCAGCGATGGTGGCCTTACTTATTTATATATGTGATTCATAGACCCCCCCAATCTATCACAATTCTGAAAGCTTACAAAACAAAGTAATAAAATCAAGAATATGCATACTCTAAATAAATAAATAAAGCCATCCAAACCAACTACAGTCTAAGGAACAAAAATATCACATAAAAGGTCCATCATAAACTCTAGCCCAAGGTCTGAAAGAAAAAAAAAACAGGTTTTAAGAGTTTGATTAAATGAGGTCAGGGTTGGAGCTGTACAAATATAAATGGAAACGTTGTTCCTGAAGGCAGGCACTATGTCTGAGAAGGTCCACTTGATGGACCCATTTGGTGATAGTATTTAATCAATGGAGCCCAGATCAGGTTGGCTCAATTAGAATGTGTAAAATAGGCAGAAACTATAAGAG
This sequence comes from Crotalus tigris, assembly GCF_016545835.1. Lineage (NCBI taxonomy): Eukaryota > Metazoa > Chordata > Lepidosauria > Squamata > Viperidae > Crotalus > Crotalus tigris. Next base: position 15,218,608 of record NW_024096970.1, read on the forward strand.
ATAGGCAGCCCCTCAGATAAACAAGCTCTATTTTATGCTTAAATTATTTCAACTGACAAATTAAACATATCCTTATTTTGTTTTCATTGGCATAATTGTAATTTAAATGAATTTAATTTTGGCTTGCCAATACTTTTTGCAAATCCAGAAAACACTAGTATTACAACAGTATAATTACTACTGATCTTATTCATATTATCTCCTCAGTGCTTCCTGAAAAAAATATTAACAAATGGAAATGAATTTCTCAAACCAAGTGCTTGCCAAAGAGGAGTAGGGTAGCCTCATCAATTTCCCATTCATCCCATTTTAATCTGCTAATAACAATATGACATATTATTCCATCAATCTGTTTTTTTAAAGTGAATGTTGCATTTAAAAACAGATGACACAATAGGTCCACAGGCTAGAAATCAATAATATTACTATGGTATCCTAATCTAAGGAAGCAAGGAAAAGGAAAAAAATGTGTATTAAATTATGAAAGGAGAATTTCCTAGTGGAGGATTTTATTAGATTTTGAAAGAATATACCATGGGAAAAAGTGATATTATATATAAATGGTTCTCATATCATTTTAAGTGGGAAAAAAATTACCAAGAAAGAAAGTAAACACCATCAAACACAGATGTGAAAACATAAATCTGCATTTCTATATATGCTAATCTTTTTCATACCGTGAACTTTAGTAATGTTTATTTCCAATGAATTACATAGACATTGGAAGGACAAAAAATGCACAATAAAGTATGTGTAATTTTCAAAAATGTTGTCTCTCATCTCAGCTACATAATTCCTTAACTACTCACCTGGAGAGCATATGCTCCTGCTTAGACACATATTGTTTGTGAAATGGCTGACTGTCTCGGATTTCTGTGTGGCAAAACCGAGTACTGAGATCCCAGGGTGGTAGCAGTTGAGGTCATCCTGAGGCACATAAACAGTGGTATGAGGAATGTTTCTGTCTGTAGCACTCCAGAAGTCTGGTCAAGAAAGAGTTTTCACAACTTGTCTTTTGTAAATTCTAATATGGGAGAGTTGTTTGACTGTTAGTAGATAAAGTAGCTCATGAAAATAATGAACATGAAGAGATGGCAGCTGCACAAACTTCTTGGCCAAAATAATTGCCTGCTTAAAAAGAAAAAGAGGTAAGAAAGGCCATAATTATTAAGGATAGCACACTGAGCCACCATTAGAAGATAAAAAGGTCTGAAAGGAAGAACATCCAAAGAGCATCTCCCATAAATGAACAGCATGGAAGACAGTGTGGCATACACCATGGGTGTGAAAAGCAGGGGTCGGGATCTACATATAGCCTGAAGGAAAAATTATGTGCAGCCTTTGATTTCTCCTATCCCATTTTCATTCTACAACCTAATGTGTATCTAATGTGTAGCATTGTAAATCAACCTATTACTTATTGCAATTCTCCCTATTATAAATTTTGTGTGTGTGTGGTTTTTTTTTTTTTTTTTTTTGTCTTCTCTCTCATGTTCTAATGATCTTTTGTTAATTCTTCAGTTTTTTTCCTCTGCTCAGGCTCCTGTTATCTTCTGCATATGGCTCCCTCTTTAGTTTTCTGCTTGGCTTTTTCCTATCCCCAATATGGACTTTCTACACCCTGCCTGATCCCTCCTAGGCTCCCTATTGCTCAGCACCAACCTCCCACACTGTGTCTCTAAACACTATACACCCTATTCTTCACCTGCCAGAAGCTATAGCTTGTCTCTCATTTTCCCAAAGGGGAAAAAAAATGCATTTTTATTCACTCTAGAAAAGAGACTAAATATTCGACTGAGACTGTTTATTACCTCCTCTTATTATAAAAATAAAAATACTGTCACTTTTGAAAAAGAAGGAAGGAAGGAAGGAAGGAAGGAAGGAAGGAAGGAAGGAAGGAAGGAAGGAAGGAAGGAAGGAAGGAAGGAAATCTATTTCATGTTAATTTTCCTTCTGAGGAGCTAAGAAGCTGTCTTTGTCATAGCACTTTGAAAAGGTAAAAAGCTACTGTTGCTTTTTTTCTTAATATTATTCTTCAAACTTTCCCTGCCAAAAAGTTATAAAATATGTATCGCATAATAAATAATAAAATAAAATGTAACTTACTTTTAAAATAATAAAAAATGGATAAAAATAAAAGATTGTCACCAGCTTTTAGTCCTCAAAATACTGCACAAAGTCTATATTAATTTTCAAGATGACTGTACATCCTGGATCTTCATACTGAACAGGATGTACTCATAAATACATTGGAGTTTATTTCTGAATATATGAGATAGAGTCTCTCTACTATGCATTCTCATTCATGTGGGTGAATTATCTATATAAACAAAAGAAGTGGAAATATTTTTGTAGCCTTTGTTTTGAATTTCTTCAAAATCAGAAAACACCCCAGAAGAGGAGCTTCTGTCAAAAGCAAAATATTAGATACAACTCAATTAAAGCAGCTGAATTTGAGGTAGATGAAATGAATAAGAATTTATCCTTGCTTATTTGGCACATCCTTGGGTCAACCTATAATTCAAAGGAAGTCTTACCATTAAGGTAGTCTTAAACAAACAAAAAATAATAAACAGTGAAATACTGAATATGAGCCAAAGACCCTATTATCCTACATGTAATGGGATATCCTTGGCAAGCTGAATTATACCAAATGGTGGTCCTTTGGAGAATAAATTTTGATATGGCATTTCATTTAACAATCAGTCAAGTTTTCAGACATGAAATGAAAAGTCAAAATGATGCTCTGGCTGATTTAAGCTGATTTGTTTTTAATACAAAACAGAAAATGGGAATTAAAAATTATGTTATTTTCTGGAATCAACTACCAAAAGCAATCATTTTTTGAAAGTACATGCAGCGTTCTAAATAAATCCAAATTGCTTGTATTGGGAGAAATTTAAAACAAGAACTGTAATGGAAGATTGAATACATCTCAGGAAAGTATCACACATGTTAGTGTCCAAATGATTTTGATTTAAATTGTTGTTGTTGTTGTTAATTGCGAAGTCGTGTCCGACCCGTCGCGACCCCATGGACAATGTTCCCCCAGGTCTTCCTGTCCTCTACCATCTTCTGGAGTCCATTTAAATTCACACCTACTGCTTCAGTGACTCCATCCAGCCATCTCATTCTCTGTCGTCCCCTTCTTCTATTGCCCTCAATCTTTCCCAGCATTAGGCTCTTCTCCAGTGAATCCTTCCTTCTCATTAGGTGGCCAAAGTACTTGAGTTTCAACTTCAGGATCTGGCCTTCTAAAGAGCAGTCGGGGTTGATCTCTTCTAGGACTGACCGGTTTGAACGCCTTGCAGTCCAAGGGACTCGCAGGAGTCTTCTCCAGCACCATAGTTCAAAGGCCTCAATTCTTTGGCGCTCAGCCTTTCTTATGGTCCAACTTTCACAGCCATACATTGCAACTGGGAAAACCATGGCCTGGACTATACGCACTTTTGTTGGCAGGGTGATGTCTCTGCTTTTTAGTATGCTGTCTAGATTTGCCATAGCTTTCCTCCCCAGGAGCAAGCGTCTTTTAATTTCTTGGCTGCAGTCCCCATCTGAGGTGATCTTGGAGCCCAGAAAAATAAAATCTGTCACTACCTCCATTTCTTCCCCATCTATTTGCCAGGAATTGAGAGGGCCGGATGCCATGATTTTGGTTTTCTTAATGTTGAGTTTCAAGCCAACTTTTGCACTCTCCTTCTTCACCCGCATCAAGAGGCTCTTTAGTTCCTCTTCACTTTCTGCCATTAGAGTGGTATCATCTGCATATCTTAGGTTGTTGATATTTCTCCCGGCAATCTTAATTCCAACTTTTGATTCATCTAGCCCTGCCTTTCTCATGATGTGCTCTGCATATAAGTTAAATAGGCAGGGCGACAGTATACAGCCTTGCCGGACTCCTTTTCCAATTTTGAACCAATCAGTGGTTCCGTGTTTGGTTCTCACTGTTGCTTCTTGACCCGCATATAGGTTTCTCAAGAGACAAATGAGATGGTCTGGTACTCCCATCTCTTTAAGAACTTGCCACAATTTGTTGTGATCCACACAATCAAAGGCTTTTGCATAGTCAATGAAGCAGAAGTAGATGTTTTTCTGGAACTCCCTAGCTTTCTCCATGATCCAGCGTATGTTGGCAATTTGATCTCTAGTTCCTCTGCCTCTTCGAAATCCTGCCTGTACTTCTGGTAGTTCTCGATCCACATACTGCTGGAGTCTAGCTTGTAGGATTTTAAGCATAACTTTACTAGCATGTGAAATGAGTGCAATGGTGCGATAGTTTGAACATTCTTTGGCATTGCCTTTCTTTGGAATTGGAATGTAAACTGACCTTTTCCAATCCTGTGGCCACTGTTGAGTTTTCCAAATTTGCTGGCAAATTGAGTGTAGCACTTTTACTGCATCGTCTTTTAAGATTTTGAATAGCTCAGCTGGAATACTGTCACCTCCACTAGCTTTGTTGTTGCTCAGATTTTCTAAGGCCCATTTCACTTCACATTCTAGGATGTCTGGTTCGAGGTCAATGACCATCTCATTGTGGTTATCTGGAATGTTAAGCTCATTCTTGTATAGTTCTTCTGTGTAGTTTTGCCATCTCTTCTTAATCTCTTCTGCCTCTGTTAGGTCTCTGCCATTTTGGTCCTTTATCATGCCCATCTTTGCATGAAACGTTCCCTTCATATCTCCAATTTTCTTGAAGAGATCTCTGGTCCTCCCTATTCTGTTGTTTTCTTCTATTTCTTTGCACTGTTCATTTAAGAAGGTATTCTTATCTCTTCTAGCTATTCTCTGGAATTCTGTATTCAATTGGGTGTATCTTTCTCTTTCTCCTTTGCCTTTCGCTTCCCTTCTTTCCTCAGCTATTTGCAAAGCTTCCTCAGACAGCCATTTTGCTTTCTTGCATTTCTTTTTCTTTGGGATGGTTTTAGTTGCTACCTCTTGTACAATGTTGCGAACTTCCATCCATAGTTCTTCAGGCACTCTGTCTATCAGATCCAGTTCCTTAAATCTATTTGTCACCTCTACTGTATATTCATCAGGAATATGATTTAGTTCATACCTGAGTGGCCTAGTGCTTTTCCCTACTTTTTTCAATTTAAGCCTAAATTTTGCAACGAGAAGCTCATGATCTGAGCCACAGTCAGCTCCTGGTCTTGTTTTTACTGACTGTATAGAGCTTCTCCATCTTTGGCTGCAGAGCACATAGTCAATCTGATTTCTATGTTGACCGTCTGGTGATGTCCATGTGTAGAGCCGTCTCTTGGGTTGTTGGAAAAGAGTGTTTGTTATGACCATCGTATTCTCTTGACAAAATTCTATTAGCCTGTGCCCTGCTTCATTTTGTTCTCCAAGGCCAAACTTGCCTGTTATTCCGGTTATCTTTTGGCTTCCTACCTTAGCATTCCAATCCCCCATGATGATAAGGACATCATTTTTTGGTGTTAATTCTATAAGGTCCTGTAGGGCTTCATAGAACCGGTCAATGATTTAAATTAGACCACTGTTTTCTCTCAGAAAAAAAGTCAAGGAAACTGTAGGCCCACTAAAGAGAGAAGATGGCAAGGGGGTAACAAGCAGTAGGGAGAAAGCAGAGCTGCTTAACTCATTCTTTGCAACAGTCTTCACACAAAAAGAAATTATAGCCCAGCATACCAAATAAACTACTGCAAAATACAAACTAGAAACAAAAATTAAAATAAGCAAGAAAATAGTAAGAGAACGCCTATCAGACTTTGACAAATATAAATAACTGGGACCCGACAGATTACATCCCAGAGTTTTGAAGGAGCTGGCAGATGTTATCTCAGAACCATTTCACCATACCATTCAAAAATCCTGGAACACTGGGGAAGCACCTGAAGATTGGAAAAGAGCTGATGTGGTTCCCATCTTCAAGAAAGGGAGGGGGAAAACAGACCCAGGAATCTACAGACCAATCAGTCTAACATCAGTACCTGGGAAGATCCTGGAAAAGATAATCAAAACACAGATCTACAAACAACTAGAAGCAAACAAAGTTATAATGAGTAGCTAGCACAGGTTTGTTAAAAACAAATCATGCCAAGTCAATCTTATTTCATTGATACAGTGATTAAATTAGTATATCAGTGAAATTCTGTGGATATAGTATACTTAGATTTCAGTAAGGCATTTGATGAACTAGTTCACAACCTACTGCTTGGTAAGTTAGAAAAATATGGAGTAGACAACATCACCACCAGATGGATTTGTAGCTGGCTGACAAACTGTACTCAAACAAGTAATCTTCAGTAGTGCTACATACATATGGAGAGAAGTAAATAATGGGGTACCACAAAGATCTGTCTTAGCCCTAGTACTCTTTAATATCTTCATAAATGACTTAGATAAGGGAATAGAAGGGGAACTCATCAAATTTGGAGATGACACTAAACTGGCAGGAATAGGTAACCCCCCCCCCCAGAAGACAAGCTCAGGATCCAAAAAGATCTTGACAAACTTGAACAATGGGCCCTATCCAACAAAATGAATTTGAATATGGAGAAAAGCACAGTTTTACATTTAGGCAGTTAGTCCAGCACTTCAAAAATCGATTACAACTTTTTTACAGCCCAACACGCAGAAGGATACGCAAGCCATTCTCCAGGAAATTATGGATTCTAAAATGGAAATGAAAAAGGATGTTGAAGACTTGAAAAATGATTTGCTTAAGATGGACCAAAAAATGGAATCCTTTCAACAGGCAATGTCAGACACTCAACAACGAATGCAAAATATTGAAGACAAGTCAGTAGTAGTAGTAGACCAGAAATTAGAGGCTCTCCAAGAGGAAAATCAGAGATTGGCACAATCTAATGCAGAGCTGGAAGACAGCATGGCAAGGATGGAGCCTGAACGCACTTCATATTTTCTAAGATTCCAAAATGTGATAGAAGAGAGTGATGAGAACTTATTACTACTGATGACTGAATTATTGGAGGATTTGCTTGAAATGGAAATGGATCAAATTAAAAGAGAAATCCCTTCCAATTTTATTATTATTATTATTATTATTATTATTATTATTATTATTATTAAAAAGAAGAAATAGGGGTAACATGATAGTAGTATTGCAGTATTTGAGGGGCTGCCACAAAGAAGAGTGGGTCAAATTATTCTCTAAAATGCCAAAGGGCAGGACAAGAAACAATGGTTGGAAACTGATCAAAGAGAGAAGCAACCTGGAATTAAGGAGGAACTTCCTAATGGTGAGGATATTTAACCAGTGGAACAGCTTGCCCTCAGAAATTATGGGCACTCCCTCAATGGAGGTTTTTAAGAAGAGACTGGACAGTTACTTGTCTGAGATGGTATAGGTTCTCCTGCTTAAGCAAGATCCTTTCCAGCTCTATTCTATTCTATATGATTATATGAATGGACCTTTTATCTGCTTTTCAGTATGGGGAGGTGAGCTAATTGTATTTTTAAACAAGAATCAAAACCACTTTGGCCCTTTCACTTAACAAAAGAAATTCTGTGTCCCAAATATATTTTTACAGTTCTCTAGTGCATAGTTGCAGAAAGTTTATTGATGTCCTTTATAAAAGGTAAAGAGTACAAAATTATAATACATTTTTCCTTCTGAAGTTTTCTTGCTTCTGAAAAGTTTTCATTTGGGAAGTCCATAATACAAACTGAGATCCACTAAAAATACTGTTAAATATTAATTCTACTCTGGCTCACTCAGCAATTTAGTTTTCTGAAGATGTTTTCATAAAACCGTACAGGAGCTCATTTAGCACATCAACTCCAACCCCCTGTTTGATGCAGGAATCCAGATTAAAATATCTCTGGCAAATGATTATCTAAATTGTACTTCAGCACATCTAGTGAGATTTCACTAGATTTCTCCCTGGCTAATGCTTCCAGTATCAACCTGTCCCCCTAAGATGTTTTTATCCAAGATGTTTGCCTTCCTGTCACATAAGTTCATTATTATGTACATTGCACTCTATAATATGAGAGAACTAGACTTGGCTTTCTGCAAGAAATCCTTTCAGAAGAATGTTATCATTCCTCTCAAGGCTTCTCTTAGGCTCTCGATCATCTATTGTTCTTCTGTGATTTTTTTTTTTTAATTCTTTGATTTCCTCTTAAAATATGGACTGAGTACACAACATTATACTTGAGAGTGGATATTATGGAAAGCAGAATAAAATGGAATTAATACTTTTTAGGCTATATCAAGAGAAATATATTTCTTTTGATATAGCTTAAACCTGCATTTGTCTTTTTTACAGCCAAATCAAACTACCAACCTACATTTAGTTTGTAATAAATAACAATTGTAATTTTTTCATCTATCAAAACAAATATCCTCATTCTATACCTGAACATTTGATTTTTGTTTCCCAAGTGAAGAACCCTTAATTGTTAAATTTCATGTTGTTATTTTTAGCCTTTTTTAATTTGTCAAAATCATTTTGAATTTTATTTCTTCTTCTAAAGTATTAGTTTCCTATCCAGTTTGTATCGTCTGCAAATCTGATAACATTTCCTACATTTTTTTCACACAAACTATTTTAAAAAATGGGGAAGAGGACCCAGAATTGAGTCTTATAACACTTCTCTTTGATACATTACTCCACTTTAATAAGGATTCATTGAGTAGCATCATTTGAATATCTTTTGAGACTTAGCTATCATGTAATTAATTGTTATACCATCAGCTTAACATTTCTAGCTTGCTAATCAGAATGTTATGGGATAGTTTTTTCAAGAGCTTTGTTGAAATAAAGATAACATTTTAGTAGTTTCTTGTAATCTCCCACAGAATTTATTGAATAAAAATGAGATAAAATTAAGCTGACAAGACTTGTTCTTACCATTCTATGCTGACATTTAGTAAACATAGTATTGCTTTTTGTTGGAAAATTACTGTGGATAATTTCTACTTTACTTTGCATCCAGCATACTCCCAATCAGTGCCTACTTCCAAATCAGAGCAAGTTCACTTGTGACTTAGTTTTTGTGTGTATGTGTGTCTCAGTCTATGCGTGTGTTTGTAGTTTGTATTCCAGAGCCACTGGGAAATTAGCATAAAGATCTTCAAATTGAATGGCCTTTGATTTTTCTAATTTTAACCCATATATATAGTTAATGCTAACACTTTATAAATGATAATCCTTTATAAAAGATTAAATGTAATGGTAGCAGAATAAAGATGGAAAGTAGAACACCAAAGGATCCCTCTTTTACTCTGCATTATGAAAATGACAAATTGGTGGACCGGAATTATGTATTCAACATTTTCAAGATTGTTATGAAACAATATTTTATAAAATGATCTAACATGAATAAGGCAGTTGTATTACCCTGGTCCATAACTGCTAAATTTCTCCATACCCCTTGACAAAATGCTCCTTCACCCTGCTGCTGAAGAAGAATCAGCTGTGGATTTGTTTTTTCTTTCTTTTCGCACAGGGGTCTTCAAACTTGGCAACTTTAAGACTTGTGGACTTCAATTCCCAGAATTCCTCAGCCAGCCCTGAGGAATTCTGGGAGTTGAAGTCTACAATTCTTAAAATTGCCAAGTTTGAAGACCCCTGTTTTAGCATTTTGTTTCAATGCAGAGCTGATACATGAATGCCTCCACAGTCTGGAACTACATCTCCATCTAGAGAGGAGGATGGTGCTGTCTATCCCCCAGGGCTCCAGAAAAGCTTTGAAACCTGGCTTTGTATCCAGGCCTGGAATTAATGTTTATTGTTTGTTTAAAGCTCTTGTTTTGTGTCGTTGATTTTGTTGCTTATTGGATCATTTTAGTCTGAACTGTCTATCTGATTTTATGAGGTAATAGTTTTTAATGTGGGTTTTTTTCTAGTTTTACACACCATTCAGAGCCTACTGAAGTTGGGTAGCCACTACATACATATAAATAAATAAATACATACATACATACATACATACATACATAAACTGATTGTTTCCTTTTATTCTGAACATATACAAAGAAGCCTTTCTTTCTTTCTTTCTTTCTTTCTTTCTTTCTTTCTTTCTTTCTTTCTTTCTTTCTTTCTTTCTTTCTTTCTTTCAAACATTTATATAGCCATCCATCTTTCAACCAACTCTGGACAGTTCCCAATCAAAAAATTAAAAGATATAAAAATCATGTTAAAAATATTAAATATAAAACATTAAAAACAACAAAAATCTGATGCCAATCAATGCTCACATACTATCATCTAATCTTCTCCCCTTGGAAAAAAAGACAGGACTTTATAATATTATGGAAAGCTAAAAGGGGGGGGGGGGCTGCTGAAATTCAAGGGCAAGACATTCCACAGGGCAAGGACTGCTACTGAAAATACATTCTAAGTATGCTTTACCTCATAACTCCATTTTTTTTCTAACTCTCCGTTGATCCTGGGCTACCTGTATCACATGGATTTTTTTTTTCATGAGGCATACCTCAAACACATTCTTAAACTACTCTTTTCCTGTGCTTCTGATGACTTAACTTTAAGAAGATTCTATCTGGATTGTGACATTTTGGCTACAGTTGAGACACTTTGGCCAAAGTATTCAATATTCCAGGGAAGGGAGAAATGGAGATCTGAGGATGGAGCTGACAATCACAGCATAATGAAAAGCTGGCAAGTAGATTGGTTCTTTATCATTCCTCTACAGACAAGGAAAGTCACTGAGAAGACTCTGATTTTACAGCATTGGGTCGAGCATTTCCACTCTGTGCTGAACCGCCCATCCACCATCAATAATAAGGTGATTGATAGGACACCCCAGGTAGATATCAGCTATAGCCTGGATGCCCTACCACCAGAGGCTGAAACCTCACAGGCCATCAGTCAATGTTCCAGTGGTAAGGCACCAGGATCTGATGCAATCCCAGCGGAAGTCTATAAGGCTGGCGGTGCTGTGCTTGTTGAAAAACTTACCCAGTTGCTTCAATCTTTCTGGAAACAAGGTTCCATTCCACAGGAACTGAAAGACATGTCCATCGTGCACCTCTACAAAAGGAAAGGAAATCGACAAGTCTGCGATAATTATAGAGGAATATCACTTCTCTCCGTTGCAAGCAAGATCTTTGCACGAGTGTTGCTAAATCACCTGATTGACCATCTGGAACAGGGTATACTACCTGAGACACAGTGTGGTTTCCACAAAAGCGTGGCACTGTGGACATGATATTTGCAGCTTGACAGCTCCAGGAGAAATGTCAGGAGCAGAATCATGAACTATACACCACCTTCGTGGATCTCACCAAGGCTTTTGACACAGTTAGTTGTGAAGGATTATGGCGCATTATGTCAAAGTTTGGGTGCCCTGACAGGTTTATTCTGATAGTATGACAGTTCCATGATGGCATGGCGGCTCGTGTTCTGAGTAACGGTGGAGCCTCAGAGGCCTTCCCTGTTACTAATGGCATTAAGCAAGGCTGAGAGCTGGCACCAACCCTGTTCAGCATGATGTTTTCAGCCATGCTGTCAGACGCCTTTCAGAACAGCTCAGTGGGAGTTAATCTGAGGTACAGAACCAATGGGAAACTGTTCAACCTGCGAAGACTTCAGGCTGTCACCAAGGTAAAGGAGACTGTGCTACGAGATCTCCTCTTTGCTGATGACCGTGCCGTTAATGTAGTATCGGAGCAGGAAATGCAAGCCAGCATGGACAAATTCGCAGCTGCTTGTGACAACTTTGGCCTCTTCATCAACACGAAGAAAACTGAAGTGATGTACCAGCCAGTTCCAAAAGCCCAATATCAAGAGCCTACCATCACAGTAAAGGGACAAAAGCTGCAAGCAGTGGACCAATTTACGTATCTTGGTAGTACCCTCTCCTGTGCAGTGACAATTGACATCGAGGTCAACTGTAGAATTGCCAAGGCAAGTTCTGCATTTGGCAGATTGTGGACTAACGTGTGGGACCACCGTGGAATAAGTCTTGCTACCAAGCTTAAAGTTTACCAGGCAGCAGTGCTAACTACCCTGTTGTATGCTAGTGAGACCTGGACAGTGTACAGGAGGCACGTTAGGCAACTGAACTACTTCCACAGGACTTGCCTTCGTAGAATTCTGACGATCCGGTGGCAGGATAAGATACCAGACACAGATGTCCTCTCCAGAGCAGGCTTATCATCAGTTTACACTCTGTTGATGAAAGCCCAGATGTGCTGGGCAGCCATATTGTAAGGATGCCAGATCATTGCATCCCTAAACAGCTCTTCTATGGTGAGCTGTCTCAAGGAAAGCGATCACACGGGGGACAAAAGAGGCAATACAAAGACACGTTGAAAGCCTCTCTTAAGTCCCTGGATATTAACACCATCTCTTGGGAACTTCTGGTGCATGATCGACCGACATGGCGTACCTTGGTGTACCAGGGTTGCCAGACATATGAACACAGAAGGACAATCTTGGCACAAGAGAAGCGAGCACTCCGCAAAGCCAGAGCTGTAAATGCTGAAGTAACAGTGTCTACATTTCTTTATTCAGTATGTGACAGAACATTCCATGCTAACATCGGTCTTATTAGCCACCTATGGACACATCGTTGATGGCCAATAACTCACAAGATGTCAAGGTCTTCATCGAAAATGATGGACGAACAACAACAGACAAGGAAAAAACTTGAGATCACCCACAAGTGCTCCAGACACTAGTTCCTCATGAGGAAACTACAAAACAGCAGTCTATGATTGTCACCTTTGAAGAGACATTAGATTTTTCATTCTTCCTTTCTAATCACTTTTAGAAATTACTTTTTAACTGTTTTTCAGCTATTGGGAACCAATGGATTGGCATATTTTATAGCACTGGTTAAGTTTCCTTCAAATCTTAATAAAATAAGATTTAAATACAAATAGAAGGACTATTTTTTTGGGGAGGAGAGTGTAAGAAAGTATTCAGTCTTTATTGGAGGCTACCACATTTCCTGCTGCTGTGCCCCTCTAGCATATCATTCCAGGAAAGCAAAGTGGGTGGTCTTAGCAAACATATATACCTTTATATGTCCATTTGCTATTCTATCTAAACAAAAAGACTGTATGTATACAAACTCATATTAAATTTATATATACAGGTTAAAGCATCAAAAACTGGCACCATAACAAGTCTTAAGGCTTTTTAAACAATATTGTATATTTTTCTCCAGTTTTCCTAAATAAAGTCTTTTGCAGCACCTGCTACAGCTGGTCTTTCTCCATAGCATTATAGCTACTGGACTGCACTGACATGCAGAACATCCCTAGTTTAAAACCAAGCAGATTTTTTTAATTACTATTTTTCTCTGCATTTCCTATTTTTTCCTTGGGCTTCTTCTTTTTTCCTTTTTCTAAATTAACAAATAAGTACACTATAAATCCAGGGCCAAAATGATATTTCCTCTCAAAAAATATTGCCTCTCAAAAATTGTTTTGCAGAAATTCATTATTGTAAATTCATATGTTAGATGTTCTCCAGAAAAGGACAAAACAGTTTTACATTCCAGACCTAGGGATAGACTAATAGTACACCACAGTGATAGTGGCCAGTCACATATCTGAAATCCTGATATCTATCTTCAAATTTCTAAAAAGAACTTTTTATTTGTTTTTCTACTCTTTTCTTGGAATGCTTAAACTTTTAAAAAAACACAACTTCTGTGGGTGCTTTTATAGTTGAAGATGAGAGAAGATGCCACTTTTTTTTAGCTGATGTTTTCTGTTACCTAGCTTTCCATCATGTTGTAGTTTCTCTACCACCTTCCCTTTAAAAAAAGGAGGAATGTGAAGAATTATTTCATGTTTTCTTCCCTTGGGATTTAATGGAACCCTGGGAAGCTCAGAAGACGAAGTTACTAGAATCAGGGGTAGTCAACCTTGGCTCTTTTATGACTTGTGGACATCAACACAGCTGGCTCAGGAATTCTGGGAGTTGAAGTCCACGAGTCATAAAAGAGCCAAGGTTGACTACCCCTGTACTAGATGATTGCTGACTGAGAGACAGACTCCTTGGCCACTTCGTAACAGCATATACCATCTTTCAGAATTTTATTGAGATTCCATTTTTCTTTGAAAACATTATTGAAAGAAAAAATGTTTTCATGATACTTAAAGAGAAAAGTGTTGCTAGATACTTTTTAGCAAGGGAGCCAGCATCAAGCAGCTCAAGTTATTGCCTACCTTTTATGAAACCTCAGAACTATTAAATAGATGGGTTCCTTCCTTCCCTCACTCTGTACTGAATGGTGTTTTTGATATAATATATTCTTATCTTTGCTGCAACTACAAAAAGCCATTACTCTAGACAGAGTACAGGCAAAAGCTGAAACAACATTGGTGTGTATTTATTTATCATTTATCTAGCATGCCTCAATCAACAGACTTGGTACAGAAAAACCTGCCCCAAGATGAATGCTGATAAAAAAATCATCTAAGGATAACACTTTTCATTATCTCTTTGTCATGTTCTCATCATATGCTAAATAAAAATAATAAGTATCTTTTTTACAGAAATGGTGTGATAAACAATTGTTGCCTTACTGATGAGATGGCAGGCTTAACTTCAGATATTTCAGTGTTGAAATTCTATTCTGCTTAAGATTTAAGGGTAGTCTAGATAAAGAAGGCATATGTATCCCTTTCTACACTGCCAGCATCCTAACAAACCAAATTTGCTGTTCTGTTTTTAAAATGTCTACATAATCAATTCCGCCTTCATGGTATGCTCAAAACGTTTTTTATTGTCTGATAAATGGATGTAAGATTGAGGCAAGTAGGGGGTGCAGAGTGATAATACATATTGGAGAAAATGAGGGTCCATTTTCAGCATGATGGGAATGTCAGTATTCTCACTTCCATTTTGAAAACTTTACAGAAAATTTAGTGTTGCTAAATTTTATTAAGCAATGGTCTTTAAAAGTGAATTCTCCCCTCCCCTTTGCAGATTGCAGAGCTAGGTAGTGAGAAAGGCTGAGTCAAGAGATCCACCTGCCATCTTAAATTCTCACAGAATATACCTGATAATACAAAACTTGATATGTTGTTTGAATGTTAATGTGTAGGCATGTTTCCAGATGCAGATCTCTCTTCCACTTAAAGCCTGTAGGTTGCAAACATTAGGAGGCAGAGGCTTGATTGAACATGTTTCAATCTGAGGTTGATTGCAATTTAATTCTAGATATAGTTCACAATGAAATACTCCTGAGTAGGCTGCTGTTCTAATTGTGGTTTGATATTAGAAAGAGGTCTATGGAGACATAATTCTGTAGCTGTAACCCATCAGGCACACTTCTATCTCTTATGCATTTTGATTTTCAGTTATTCTTGATTCAAACACTATTTTGACCACTGGCTGTGTGTCATGGTGCACAGTTTGACAATTTAAGGACTGTCTCTTCTAGAAGCAGTGATGAATTAAGAAATACAAAAGTCTTATCAATGAGGAATTTCCATTACAGTGACCTTTTGGGAACTGCAAACTATGAGGATTTCTGGATCCTTCATTACATATTTGTTTTAGAAACATCAGTTAAGAAATAATTCCTCCTTTCAGAGAGATACCCATTCAGCGTGGAGTTAAAGAATGACTTCTGAAGAAAGGTATGGGAATAATGGAGAGGAAATGCAGGAAAATATTAGGATAGTGGAAATAAATAATAATGTACTAAGTCTTTCCAAAAATTTAAAAATTCCCAGAATTCTCCAAAGAATGATCCACAGACAGGCATATAAACCTTAAACGCTTATGTACAAATGCTCAAAGCTTGGGGAACAAACAGGGTGAACTAGAAGCAAGGGAGGGAGGATATGATATGGTTGGTATTACAGAAACCTGGTGGAACAAAACCTATGAATGGAATTGACTGATGGATGCATACAAATTGTTCAAAAGAAACAGGTCTACAAAAAGAGGAGGGGGAGTTGCCACCCAACCAATCAGAAGAAATAGATGAACTCTTTGCCAACCAGTTAATAAATGTATGTAGGAAGCATACCACAATAGTAATGGGTGACTTCAACTATCCAGATATCAAGTGGGAAACAAACTCTGCAGCAAGCAGGAGATCAAACAGATTCTTAACCAACCTAGCCAACAACTTTGTCATCCAAAAGGTGGAGGAAGGAACTAAACATAAAGCCATACTGGACTTAATTCTTATTAATAAAAAAGAAGTGATAGAGGGAGTTGAAGTTATCAGAACCTTGGGCAAAAGTGACCATGTCATACTGGAATTTAATATAATGCGAACACTAGCAACAGAAAACAATCCAACAAGTGTCTTAAACTTCAAAAGAGCTAACTTTAACAAACTCAGAGAGAACCTAGGAAATATCCCATGGATGAAAATCCTAAAGGGGAAAACAATCCAAGAAGCATGGGAAACTTTGAAAAATGCATTCATAAAAGCCGAACCAGCACAATGCCACTGAAAAAGAAAAAACCAAGAAATTCAAGAAGAAACCAGCATGGCTGCACAAAGATCTCTATGACAAACTAAAAGACAAAAAGGACAAATAACAAAAAAACGGAAAGAGGGTCACATTACTAAGTCTGACTACCAGCAGACAGCCAGAACATGCAAAGATAAAAGTCAGGAAAGCAAAAGCTCAGAACAAACAAAGACTTGAAACAGAAATCAAGGATAATAAAAAAAGTTTCTTCCAATATATTAACAACAAGAAAAAAGTCAAGAAAACTGTAAGTTCACTAAAGAGAAAAGATGGTAAGGAAATAATAAGCAACACCTATCCAACCTTGACAAATATAAATCACCGGACTCCAACAGATTTTATCTCAGAACCATTGCACCATATCTTTCAAAATTCCTGAAGCACTGAGGAATACCTGAGGATTGGAAAAGAGCCGATGTGGTTCTCATCTTCAAGAAAGGAAAAAAACCAGACCCAGGAAACTACAGATTAATCAGTCTAACATCAATACCTGGGAAGATCCTGGAAAAGATAATAAAAAAACAGATTTGCAAACAACTAGAAACAAGAAAGTTATAACTAGTAGCTAGCACAGGTTTATCAAAAACAGATCATGCCAAACCAATCTTATTTCATTCTTCGATACAGTGATTAAACTAGTAGACCAGTGAAATTCTGTGGACATAGTATACTTGGACTTCAGTAAGACATTTGATAAGGTAGACCACAACCTGCTCCTTGGTTAAAGTAGAAAAGGGTGGAATAGACAACATCATCACCAGATGGATCTGTAGCTGGCTGGCAAACCATGCTTAATGAGTAGTCCTCAACAGCACTACAACCACATGGAAAAAAGTAAGCAGTGGGGTAACATAACGTTCCATCTTAGACCCAGTACTCTTCAATATCTTCATCAATGACTTAGATGAGGGAATTGAAGAGGAACTCATCAAATTTGCAGATGACACCAAACTGGCAGGAGTAGCCAATACCCCAGAAGACAAACTCACGATCCAAAAAGATCTTGATAAACTTGAACAATGGGCCCTGTCCAACAAAATGAGTTTCAATGTTAAGAAAAGCAAAGTTTTACACTTAGGCAGGAAAAATCAAAGGTACAAGTACAGACTGGGCGAGAAATGGCTTAAAAACAGTAACTGTGAGAAGGACCTTGGAGTCCTAATGGACGATCACTGACCACCTGTTTATACAATCCTGGATTGTATAAATAGAGGCATAGAATCAAGATCACATGAAGTGCTTTAAGACCACACCTGGAATACTGTAACCATACCCTTCTGGGATTCAAACCTGGGCAGCTTACATGTTTGGCAGCTGTATTAACCTCTAGGCCACAGGCTCTTTGTCAGCAAAATCTAAATTTATAGAAATAGTTTATCACTGTAGCGACTTGAGCCTGAAAAACGCTCCTAGATTGGGGCTGAAAAGCAAAAGTAATCATAACAGTAAACCAGGTGCTCTACTTACTATGTATCCTCCCCAGTTTCAGCTGACAGACGTGAGGAGAGCCTGTGGCCTAGAGGTTAATACAGCTGCCTAACATGCAAGCTGCCCAGGTTCGAATCTCAGAAGGGTATGGCTAGCTAATGAGAGCCAAATAGCTCAAAACAGCTATACTAGTCTCCGTTTAACTCTTTGTCAGCAAAATCTATATATCCCTCCCTGACACAGCTTACAAAGTGAGAAAGAGCCTGCGGCCTAGAGGTTAACACAGCTGCCTAAAGTGCAAGCAGCCCAGGTTCGAATCTCAGAAGGGTATGTTTGGCTGATGAGAGTTAATTAGCTCGAAATAGCTATTCCATTCTCCCTTAATTCTTTGTTAGCAATCCATTTTTTTAAAAAAATATAAATGATGTCACAGTTGCGACTGCTGCCTGATTGAGCTGATACAGGCAAAAGATTTCTTTCTCCCATATTTGGACCGACAGGGTGCATAAAAAAAAAATCACTCAAGGTAATATGTATATGTATATATATAAGTACGTGTGTGTGTGTGTGTGTGTGTGTGTGTGTGTGTGTGTAGATGGAAAATAATATCTCTCTATTTTATTCTCTGTAATTCTGGTAGACATGGATGACGTATATAACACAGAAAGCCTAGAAAGTTTCCAGTCTATACACAAAAAGAGGAAACACCTCAAGAATGTTTTATTATGTTAGTCTATATTCATAGGATGCTTTACATTTTCACAGATAGTCCACTTTTTTCCTCATGTATTTTGTATGCATTTTCTCTGTGGGTATATAGGTTCTATGTGGATATATTTATGCAAAATATAAACTGTCATAGGAACAGTTTGTTCATTCTGTAGACATTTAACTGAGAAGCAAAACAATGTGCTTGCTTTCAGCTTTCCCTGTCAACATTTTTACTAATAAAAAAATAAACAAACTATTTCTTATTTGAAAAGGATCCTCTTTTAGTAATACAAGTCCTATTTTTGGTAAATGAGCTACTATTTCATGGGGAAAGAAGATGGGAGTCATTATGTTGTCTACCTATATTTGCCTGGATTTTGAAAATTTGCTCCATATAGCTTTTTCATGTTATGTAACTTCTGATATTTTCTTAATGAAGGATATAGTTTGCATCTGTTGCTCTCTTTTTTTCAGCCCCCTAATAACATTTCCATGATAAAATGACACAATTGTCAATGGTATTCCTATTTAGAGTTATCACAAAGATTCAAAGTAGGAAAATAATTTATGGTACTGAATATTGTAAGACTGATTTTAAAGTGGAATTGTACCCAAATGTTGATTACGTGACTACCGAAACCTATAAACCTTTACTGAAATTTCAAACAGAAGAAAGTGAAATAATGTATAAATGTGAGTTAAGAATGTTGGTTATAATATATAGATGGAATGATGGGATAATAAACAGAAGGTAGTTGACTGTGTTCAGCAGGTCAGCGGTTCAAATCTCACCGGCTCAAGGTTGACTCAGCCTTCCATCCCTCCGAGGTAGGTAAAATGAGGACCCAGATTGTTGGGGGCAATGTAAATATATATATATATATATACATTGCTTACTGGTGTACACCGCTTAGAGAGTGCTTGCACTTAAAGCGGTATATAAGTCTCATAAATAAATAAATGTTATCATCTTAAAGATTAAAACTTTTATAAAATGATGTAACATTGACATATGATACCAGGAAATTATCTAAAATGTATAAAGATATTTCAAATCTATTTTGAAAACATGCACAAGAAGAAAAGTCATTTTATCACACTTGATGGACAATTTGGGTTCAAATATATACACTGATTCAGAAGATTAATATAACTTTAAAATAATAAAACTTTAGAAAAAGAGTTAAATATATTATTGTAATTATCTGTTGTAAAGAAGACCAGAACCCATTTTACATCTTTTTCTTTCTTTTCTATTTCTATTTTACTTTTTTCTTTTTGTACTTTAGTCTTCTCTTTTATTCCTTTTTTCTTTTTTCTTATTACTCTATTTTAGCTTGTATTTTTACTCATGTTTTTAAAACTTTTAATAAACTAGCACATTTCATAAACTAACTATGAATTGTGTGAAGAAATTGTTTATTTTGACCATTCTAAATCATCTTCCAATCAGCTTTATAAGATGACTCTTTATTAGATTAAATCTTCCCAGTGACCATTTCAGTAATTAGATATCACATATTATTTATGTGCTAGGATGAATTCTTGGTAGTTAAATTTGCATGTTTTACCTTTGTGGTTTTTTTAAAAAATCTGGCTTATTTTATATTGTAATCTTTGCTATACAATTTGTATGACTTTCCGGATTTTGCAGAAATCAGACTTTGACTGATTTTGCAGACAACAGTACAAAAATGTACTAAACAAATAAGTAAGTAAGTGTCTTCCAAACACTGAATGTATGAATCCAAGGAAAGAGTGCTTTTTTCTTCAGTATATATTTGTAAAAAGTGATTTTTCAGTACTTACCACAACTAACATAAACATCAACATAAGCTAAATATTATTTGTTTGTTTGTTTGTTTTTATATGCCATCCGAGTAACTCTGGGCAGCTGACATATTAACACATCTCAATCCAAACTTTGATTAAATAGATTGTCATAGAGAAGCACATGCATGACATTAATTTTAGTTTGTATACTAAATATGAGGTAAATAAAATATTGTTAAAATGTTTCTATGTTCCCTTTTACTTATTTATTATTTTTAAAAAAGAACAATTGTGGGTAGGTACATGTATGCACATATATATAGAATATAAGCCATGTTTGAGCAGGGTCTGCAGGATTGTCTGGGAGGCTACACATTCTCTTCATGACCTGTTTTCCCTGTTACCTTCTGGGAGAAGCAGAACATCTAGATTCAGCCACAGTTTTATTCCATATAGCATAAACCTTATGAACTCTCAAGTTTCCTATTTCCACTATGTATTCAAAATGGAGAGTGATTAATATTTGTGTGTGTGTGTGTGTATGCATGTGTATATATACTATGAGCCATAGTATATATGGATCAGCATGCTCACAGTAAAAAAAAATGACAATAAAGGTTATCTTATATACACAAATATGTGTATTTCACAGTTTTGAACAATTTAACAATTGTTTTTAGCCAAGGGGAAAACATGGCCTTTTAGTAGCATAAATGGTAAGACATGTTCTGATATTATTATTTTATTTACATTAGACTGAGGATAGGATGAATATTAGGCTTGTGAGCCACAAGTTAACCCTTTAACTCAGAACAGATAGTTCTATCTGTTTTATTTGCTGGTATTTACTGAGGATTTCTGAAGATGTTGATGTATTTTACTTGCTGGTATTGTTCAGACTGTGCAATGGAGCTGTCAGAATGGAGAACAGAATTGAAGTAGATTGAAAGAAGAAAAATGAAAATAAGATCTACAAATTGCAGAAAGAACTCAGCCTGGCAATAGATTTGTGCTTCTGCACTTACAGTTGCATATTATTTTTAATTGCCTATTGGATGAAAGCCAACAACAAAAAGGAATGGTTTCTGACAGGACCCAAAACCATATTTATGGTTTATTTTACAGCTGTTGTGAATGTTATCATTTAATTCTATTGTAATATCCCATGTTCCAAAACACTTAGATGAAAACAGAAAAATAGTGAGAGAGAAGGTAGGAAACATTTTTTTTTTCACAGAGATTACTTTTCTTGTAATAAAGAGCTCTGGAAGGATAGAAGATTTTTCTTTACTTTGAAATTTTCTAAGGAAAAAAATCAAATGAATATATCTTTTTTTAAAAAAAAGCTATCTAGGCTGATAGAAATGGCAGTCCCCTTGGTATGAAAGAGCACTTTGAAAAATGGGATGGCTTCTGGGACTATCTGTGCTGACATCTTTGTAAATTTGACAGCTGCCTTTATTATTAAATAAGGAGATATTCCAAGACCTGTAAGTTATAGCTATATTTCAGAGTGTCAGCTCAACAGAAAAAAAGATCTTATCCTAATTATATTGTAATAACAAGCCATTGCTTTTGTATTCTATTGATATGTTCCATACTCTTATCTGATGCCTTCTGTAACATTGTACTTTTTAGAATGCAGTCCAATAAAATAAATAGCAAGCCATATTCACCTCTATTTTTGTTGGCATTAACGCACAGAAATAGGTGAAAGCAGAATTTGTGGGTGCTATGCCTATAGTGCATTGCACTCATTTCACATGCTAGTAAAGTTATGCTTAAAATCCTACAAGCTAGACTCCAGCAGTATGTAGATCGAGAACTACCAGAAGTTCAGGCAGGATTTCGAAGAGACAGAGGAACTAGAGATCAAATTGCCAACATACGCTGGATCATGGAGAAAGCTAGGGAGTTCCAGAAAAACATCTACTTCTGCTTCATTGACTATGCTAAAGCCTTTGATTGTGTGGATCACAACAAATTATGGCAAGTTCTTAAAGAGATGGGAGTACCAGACCATCTCATTTGTCTCTTGAGAAACCTATATGCGGGTCAAGAAGCAACAGTGAGAACTGAACACGGAACCACTGATTGGTTCAAAATTGGAAAAGGAGTCCGGCAAGGCTGTATACTGTCACCCTGCCTATTTAACTTATATGCAGAGCACATCGTGAGAAAGGCAGGGCTAGATGAATCAAAAGTTGGAATTAAGATTGCCAGGAGAAATATCAACAACCTAAGATATGCAGATGATACCACTCTAATGGCAGAAAGTGAAGAGGAACTAAAGAGCCTCTTGATGTGGGTGAAGAAGGAGAGTGCAAAAGTAGGCTTGAAACTCAACATTAAGAAAACCAAAATCATGGCATCCGGCCCTCTCAATTCTGGCAAATAGATGGGGAAGAAATGGAGGTAGTGACAGATTTTATTTTTCTGGGCTCAAAGATCACCTCAGATGGGGACTGCAGCCAAGAAATTAAAAGACGCTTGCTCCTGGGGAGGAAAGTATGGCAAATCTAGACAGCATACTAAAAAGCAGAGACATCACCCTGCCAACAAAAGTGCGTATAGTCCAGGCCATGGTTTCCCCAGTTGCAATGTATGGCTGTGAAAGTTGGACCATAAGAAAGGCTGAGCGCAAAGAATTGAGGCCTTTGAACTATGGTGCTGGAGAAGACTCCTGCGAGTCCCTTGGACTGCAAGGCGTTCAAACCGGTCAGTCCTAGAAGAGATCAACCCGACTGCTCTTTAGAAGGCCAGATCCTGAAGTTGAAACTCAAATACTTTGGCCACCTAATGAGAAGGAAGGACTCACTGGAGAAGTGCCTAATGCTGGGAAAGATTGAGGGCAATAGAAGAAGGGGACGACAGAGAATGAGATGGCTGGATGGAGTCACTGAAGCAGTAAGTGTGAACTTAAATGGACTCCAGAAGATGGTAGAGGACAGGAAGACCTGGAGGAACATTGTCCATGGGGTTGCAATGGGTCGGACACGACTTCACAATTAACAACAACAACAACAACATGCCTATAGTGTACATTCTATTTTGTTAATCTTGCTAATGTGGTGGATAATAATCAACATTATAATCTTAAATAGCAATTTAAGAGAAGGAGTATGTGCAGGAATTAGATGAATCTTGTATCCCAACTAAACTGGGCTGATTTGGACAAATTATTGTAAGGATTCTCCCAGAGATGGAGCTAGCATGAGGTCAACACAGTTCTAAGTTACATTAACAGAGGTATAGAATCAAGTTCATGCAAAATGCTAGTACAACTTTAAAAAGGCGTTGGTAAGACCACATTTGGAATACTGCATCCAGTTTTGGTTACCATGATATAAAAAAGATGTTGAGACTCTAGAAAGAGTGCAGAGAAGAGCAATAAAGATGATTAAGGAGTGGAGGCTAAAACATAAAAAGAATGGTTGCTGGAATTGGATATGTCTAGTTTAATAAAAAGAAGGACTTGGGGTGACATGATATCGATGTTCCAATATCTCAAAAGTTGCCACAAAGAAGAGTGGGTCAAGCTATTCTCCAAATAATCTGAAGGCTGGACAAAAAGCAAGGGATGGAAACTAATCAACGAGAGAAGCAACCTAGAACTAAGGAGAAATTTCCTGACAGTTAGAACAATTAATCAGTGGAATGACTTGCCTACAGAGGTTGTGGGTGCTCCAAACTTGGAAGTTTTTAAGAAGAGCCTGGACAGCCATTTGTCTGAAATGGTATAGGGTTTCCTGCCTGAGCAGGGACTAGATGTGATGCAAAGTTCTTTTAGTCATTTTCTGTCTAGAAATATTTATTTTATTTATTTATTTATTTATTTATTTTATTTTATTTCTATAGCTGCCCAATTCAACCAAATGACTCAAATGAATTTATCTCATCCCCAAGAGCAGTGTACCTTCAGAAATTTATTTCTATTTATCTGTAGGGCAATTGAGTGTTGGAGCACCCACAACATCTGTAGGCAAGTCATTCCACTCATTAAGTGTTCTAACTGTTAGGAAATTTCTCCTTAGTTCTAGGTTGCTTCTCTGTTTGGTTAGTTTCCATCTGTTGCTTCTTGTCCTGCCTTCAGGTGCTTTGGAGAATAGCTTGACTCTCTCTTCTTCGTGGCAACCCCTGAGATATTGGAACACTGCTATTATGTCACCCCTCATCCTTCTCTTCATTAAACTAGACATCTAGCCAAGCCATGTCTTTCTTGCTATACTTGCTTCTTTCAATTTCTTCTTTAGATACATTTCAGATACAGAACTTTACATTTCTCTCCCTCTTAAGTTCCAAATGATTCATTTCAAGCATATCTAACTCTTTTTATTTTTATTTTATTATTAGCAATCTCACCCCACCTTTGTGACATATGCAACCTTGAGAAGTGTCCTTTTAATTTCCTTATCCAAGTCATCAGTAAGCCCTGTGTCACTTCACTTGAAGCTAAAGTGGAGCCATTAATGAAAACTCACTGGATGTGGACATTCAGCAATTTATGAACTACCTAATAGTAATATCACCTAGTATCATATTATTAGAATGGAATGGAACAGAACAGAACAGAACAGAACAGAATAGAATAGAATAGAATAGAATAGAATAGAATAGAATAGAATAGAATACCGGCCCGATACGTTGTGTGTCATCACGTGACGTCGCATGTTTGACATGTCTGTTCTAGGTTGCTTCTCTCTTGGATTAGTTTCCACCCATTGCTTCTTGTCCTGCACTCAGGTGCTTTGGAGAATAGCTTGACTCCCTTTACTTTGTGGCAACCCCTGAGATATTGGACAGTGCTACCATGTCACCTCTAGTTCTTCTCTTCATTAAACAAGATATACCCAATTCCAGCAACCATTCTTTATATGTTTTAGCCTCCAATCCCCTCATCATCTTTGTTGCTCTTCTTGTACTCTTTCTAGAGTCTCAACATCTTTTTTACATCATGGTGATGTTATTTCTTTACATGAAGTCTGAGTACTATCTACATATCTACCTGCCAACCATCTACAAATTTTCATTTCTGAAGCTAATAGCTAGAACATGTGCCTCCTTTTTTCTGCTTCCCTCATGCCTGAACTGTGTTTGTTGGTTAGAAGGACAAAGAAGAAATTATGTTTTAGTTCATTTTTCCAGCTGATAAAATGATAATTTAGGTGACTTTCCTATTTTTGCTTACCATTTCCAATTATCTTTAGGAATATTTCCAATAACCTTTCAAAATAGGAAGTGAAGCTTTTAGAGTATTGGCCAAACTTGATTCTCTATCTAGGCAAGAAAAAGTGAACCAAATGATATGGAAATATTTACACTAATGGGTAGTGGTGAATAAAGAAAATCTTTTGAAGCCTTAAATTGTTCTGAAATATGGAAAAAATGAAAAAAATGCATTGCTTTATGCAATAAGTTAACTAACAAAAGTTCTAAGCTAGCTTTTAACAGGAATATGAAATAAAGATTTCAAAACAACAAATGAACACTATATTTTCAGATGTCCTCTGTCTGCTGCCAACAAACTCCAGAAACACAGGAACAAAGTGACCAGCAAGAATTTAATGCATGCAAAATGAAAGTCAGCAGTGGGAGTAGTTTGCTCCCAGTGCCTTACATAGATGTGCCCCGCCCTCCAACCCCATCCCAATCAGCAAGACAGCATCTGGTCTGTGCAGGTAAAAGCCGTAGTTCAATATCTGACCCCCCCCCTCTGGATGCACAGTGCAGCTGTTGTGTTAGGTTTGTTGGCAATTGATGAAGACACATGGTGAAACAACAAGCTCTTTATTTCTCTCTCCTAAAACCAAGCGAGCAGCAAAAGGCACGCAGGCCTTTTATAGGGCCAGAAATCCAGACAGTGTGAACCAATAGGAATTGAGCATTTTTGCGACTTGCACATGCACAAAAGGCTGGCGCCACCCTGTCTGGTCCCAGGTAGCTTTTGGTTTGCCCGGGCCATTTGCAACAATTCTAAGCCTGCTTTCAGCTCTTGCAGGCTCAGGACACAACAGCAGCCACATGGCCTCTGCAGAACCAGCGGTCATATCAGTTATTGTCCTGCTGCTCCCCCTGCCATCAGCGTGGCTCCATAGCAGACGGCTCCTCTGGAAAATAGCTCCATGCAGCAACCAGCATCCTTCCCCAGCCGTTGGCAACACAGGAGAGGTGGCCATGGTGAGAGTGGTCTCTCCTGATGCCCAGCTGGTTGCCTCTGCCACCCAGCTGGCTTTCGGGGATTCTGCCCCCCGGTGGCTGGTAACAAGGGGGAGGTGGCTGCAGTGCAAGGCAGCCCCTCCGGTGTCTGGCTGGTTCACCTTTGATGCCCAGCTGACTTTCAGGACTCCCCCAGCACCCAATAACAAGAGAGAAACACTGGCTGGCTTGCCTTTGACGCCCAGCCAGCTTTCGGGGCTCCCCCAGCGCCCGGTTACAAGGGAGAGGTGGCTGCAGTGTATGGCAGCCTTGCCAACGCCCAGCTGGTCCTCAGACGTCGGGCGGCACATGGAGTCAGCGCACAGATGTCGGCTGGCTGCTGGCTGCTCCCTCCCTTCCCCCCACTGGTTCGTGTAGAGAACCAGGGGCTTGACATATATAAAAGATTTCACTTCTTCTCTAGAAAGATAAAAAAGCAGTAGATTTTTAACATTGCATAACAAAAGGACAGTGGTATGGAAAAGTGGGAGCAATTTATTTTTAACTCAGAACTGAATAGTTTGATTGACACATAAAAAGGACCCTAATTTTTTAAAAAATAAGATATTTTCAGAAAATAAATTGAATTAGGATTTGTTTTTCATCAGGCCATCAGTAAAATCACAGTATTCATTGTAACACTTGCGGGCAGCATATGAATGTAATTGTTGAAGTGGCTGAGGCACAGCAGAAAGGAAATCTGGGTGAAAATGTCTATATGAAAATATTCTCTTGAATCTTTCTATGAATTTATACTGTGTGTGAAGGACTGAACCCTCCCTTCGAGAGAGAGGGGGGATCATTGATTTCAGAAACTTACACTTTAATTCAATGGAATTCACAGAGCAAAGTATAGTAATGGAAAAAATAACCAGAGAAAATATGCAATTGTCATGAGCTCACTTTTGTAATATGGCTAGCTATAATAACACACATATCTGAAGGAATTCTAGATCATATATATTTAAGGATATGGGAGAAGGCAAAGATGTCCCTTTTTTGATTTTTCCCCTTAGGATTATTTCCCATGCTGCATTTCTTTCCCCATGTAGATAACTGTTTTATATTGTAGGCAAATTATTATTGTGCAGCAGTCTCTTGTATCAGTATAAACTATAAATACTTAGTGTAAGGTTTGGAGAAGGATATTTTTAAAAAAAAAAGAAAAAGAAAAAGTTCTTCAGATTAATATTAGTATTTTCTGGTTAATGGAATCTGTGTTGGACCAATTTTGGTATCAAAGAATAACTGCAAATATGTCTGAAAGTTAATGGAAATAATTTCAGAATGCTGATTTTAAGATTCAATAAAAATACAAAGGCATGTTCTATAAGTTTCTCTAATGATTGATAGAGGAACAAGCAATGATTACAACAGAAGTCCTTTCATTCCATCAAGGTTTGTTTCATATAATCTACAGTATGCTATTCTCTGTGAGGGAGCATTCTAAACAAAAGTTCTATTTTGTGATATTCCTATTAGTGGATTTTTTAAAAAAATCCAAATCTATGATGATTCTTCAATTGTTTTCTACCTTGGGGTAGCTAAATCTTTTTTTTTTTTTTTTTTTTTTTTTTATTGAAATTTTTCAAAAGTTTTACAAATAAAAATCCACCCCCCCTCCCCAACCACCCCACCCCCCCCCGACGTCCCAGAACTGAATATAGGATTATTTAACAAATATTTTAAAAATAACATTTGCAATTTATAAAATAATTAATAATAATAATAAAAATCACAGTAATAATATATATAGAAATAATATACATAACATAAACTTTAAAATGAATAGTATATACTAAAAAAGAAAAAAAATAAAAAATAAAAAGAGAAGAGAGAGAGAGAAAGAAAAAAGAAGAAAGTAGACGAAAAATAAAGCATATATATATATATAAAAAAAAAAAAATATATGAATAATAATACATTAAAAATGTATATATATAAAAAAGAAAAAGAAGAAAGAAAGAAAGAAAAAACAATCAGTACAAATTATAAAAAGGCTAAATAATATTTTTCCATATCCAAATTATGTTGTATAAAATTTATCCATTTTTCCCATACCGCAAAAATTTTTTCTTGAGATTGCTCCTTTAAGAAAGCCGAAATCTTTGCAATTTCTGCCAAATACGAAACTTTATGAAACCATTCTTGTAAAGTAGGCAAAGATTCCTTCTTCCAATATTGTCCTATTAACAACCTAGCGGCTGTAATCAAATTTAACATCAATATAACCTCCTTAGCATCACAGTCAATAACAATACCTAGTAAAAATAATTGCGGAGTAAATTTTACCCTTCTTTTAAAAATTCTTTGAATATTCCACCTAAAATTTTAGGTGGAATTTCCTTTAAAATAATAATATCTTGGGCAGCAATCTGAAATCTTTTATTATAAAAAGTTTGTAGAATCTGATTTCGCAAAGACTTCTTAGCAAAATATATCACCACATCTCTAGGCAAATTCCTCTGTTTTGCAATCCAAGAATTAACTCTATAAATTCTTTCCACATCCCCACGTAACTCTTCTTTATCAATATTCAAAATAACAGCCAAGTCATTAATCACCATTTCCATCAAATCTTGAGTTTTCTCTTCTTTCAGACCCCTTATTCTCAAAGCATATTCCATCTGTCTATACTGGAACATAAGAATATCATCTTGTGAAGTCTCCACTTTTTTCTCCATATCTTGAAATTTATAATCCAAAAGTTCAACTGTTTCTTCAATTTCCTCTACTCTGGAGTCCAGCTTCACAACCACTGAGGCCATTCCAGATAGAGCTAAAAGTATATCATCCCTCAAAATAGCATTATTCTGTTCTAAAAGCTCCTTCATCTCTTTCTTCATTTCCTCCTTAGTTTCAGATTTATTCTGATCCAAAAGTGGTTTCATTTCCTCCCTAAACTGTGAGACAGCACTTACCATTATTTCTTTAATGTCTTGTGCTGATGTGCCAGATGGGGGAGGTGAAGGTGGAGTAGATTTAGGTTGCTGCACTGAGGGTATTATTTTAAGTTGTTGTTGCACAGTAGAAGTAGCAGGAGAAGAAGTTACTTTAGAAGCTGCAGTAGCTGGTTGTCGTTTTGAAGCCATTTTAATTTATCTTCCTTTCTTCTTAAAAATACCAATAAAAATAAATAATCCAAAAAAAAAATTAAAAATAAGATAAAATAGAATAAGATAAGATCAATCTAAAAGTCCCCAAGAATAAAAAAGTAAAAAAAGTAAAAAAAAAGCAATATTAAACAACAATTCAGCCGATCCGTCTTTTAAAGGAAAAAAAAAACTTTCAAAACGCCATTTTACTTTCACTCTCACTTTTCCGCCCAAAAAAAAAAGAGAAAGCTCAAAAAAATAAAAAAAAAAATCAGCAGATACTAAATAAACTAAATAAACTAAAAAAATAAAATAAAGCTAAACTATAAATAAAATCCTTTAAACAGTTCTGTCCGGTTTAAGATTACTCACGGTTTCTTTAAGTACGGAGATGGTAGCGGCGTCTCGCTTTGTTTCCGAAGAAACAAAGACAGCTGAGAGGCGGAGAAGGCAATGAACTCCGAGGGAACCCTCTTTCTACCCCCTAAAAATAAAAATCCAGGGAGAGTTAAGAGGTTCTACCTCTATTCATGCGATCTCTACCCCTTCCCTTCGCCCGGGAAGGGGATTGCGAGCCGCGGGCCAGCTGATAAACGCTGTGCTCCGCGGATCTGACACCTTCTCAGGAGGACGGCTACAAAGTAGCCGCCATCTCCACCGCTTTGACCACCGGAAGTCCTGGGGTAGCTAAATCTTATTTTGTAGAGACACGCAACAGTTCTATAGTATCTACTTAGCTCTAATTATAAAATAATTAGTTGAAAGTGTTGGATATTAGTGAATTTAATAAAAGCTGCACCAGCCCAGGTAATCATAGACAGGTGGGCATGCTTGATGATGTGAATAACACTAACAGTAGAACTCTATTCTATGTCAGTAACATGACTACTCATGAGTTTACAACTATGAAGCTTGCAGTTTTGCTGACCTGGTTCTACAGAAGTCTATGAAGTGGATGTAAAAGAACTGGGAGAGAATTTCCACTTTGATAACCATTATGTACTGCAGGTGTATATTTTACAAAGAATAAATAGATAGGTAAGAAATTCAATTATTGTAAAATGTACCAAAGAAAAAAGTAAA
Source organism: Crotalus tigris (assembly GCF_016545835.1). Lineage (NCBI taxonomy): Eukaryota > Metazoa > Chordata > Lepidosauria > Squamata > Viperidae > Crotalus > Crotalus tigris. The sequence continues at coordinate 15,249,298 of NW_024096970.1, forward strand.
CAAGGAAATGATTGCAAGAGCAATTCAAAGAAGAATAGGAAGCTGTAATAGTAAGATGTAATTGTTACTTATTTCTATTTTACTAACATAATAGAAATTCTTATATTTACTCATATTCTAATGTCTCTTGAATGCTAAGCTGCTCAGATGAAATCTTATTTGAAAATGAGTATAAATAAACAAATAGGTTTTCTTACTTGCTGATTAATAAAATATTTGCTTCTTACTACTGTGTCCTCTTTCTTAAAAAGATAAATCACAAGATCTGCACAATTCTAATCATAATGTGCCATATAAGCAGAAGAATAATGCATATTACAATAATAAATACAAAGGAAAATTTTCAGACAAGCAAGTCAAATCATCTGCCATAACCAAAAATCCTATCTTTCCAAATCTGAAACAAATTGTCTAGGTAAAACTTATTTGCAGTTTCCAAATTTAACTATTAAGCTCCAGTGGAAGTAAAATCTATCTGCAGAGAATTTTCCACTGGAAATGTTATCATGGATAAAAATCATAACCACCCAATGTTTCTCATGGTTGTTATAAATAGCTCTCCAACTTCATGCCCTTCAGATGTGCTAGACTATAGATTCCATTATTCTCAACCAATATGCCTAATGAGTGTGCTTTATTGACTTAGAATATGGGAAAATTGAGAAATTCTAAGATGTGCAAAAACTGGTAGAAAGGTAGTTGGTAATAAATGGTCTGCTACAGAGAATGAATGCTTGTCAAAACAAGTTTAAAAAGTGGTGTTTATGACTGCTTTGCTTTACTATATTATACAGAATTCAGAATTGGCTGCATTTGTAGGTACATAAAGGTAAATTAAATATGATAAGAATAATGTACTTAATAATTGTGTATGCTGCAAACACAGGAGATAGAGTAAGGCATGTATGGTTCCTGAATGAGTAACAAATATGAAATGTTTGAAGGTAAATGCATTTTGAAGGTAAATTGTGAACCAAATATATAACAGAAATAAATTGATCAAGAGGGAAACTGAAAAAACTGTAGTTGAATGGAGAAAATTAGATCATGAAAAAGTATTGAGAAGCTTAAGGAACAAACTATAATATAGGAAACAATATATTTTGCAGGAAGGTATGATTTGTAAGGATAGGAGATTATGGAAAGACATAGTGAATGGTGTTAATATAAACATTTTAGCATTGTTTGATTTTTTTCTGATCCATTAAATATATCTGGTTCACTGTTTCTTACTCTGATCTGTATTCTGAATAACATTGCTTAGCTCCAAAGGGAACAACACAATAGCGATATAAAACATATATATGCATGGGACCATGTTCTTTTTTTTATTTTTATTCATAATACAATTAAAACAACAATGGACAAACATGACATTCCAGAGTGAATTTTCCTATCAGTTCCTATCATAGTACAAAAGTTTAATACATTGTTCTTAACCTCTATATGAGCCTCATCTTCTATACAATGCAATTATATATACAATTATATGTACAGTTATGTATATCTTTTAATTCTACCATTAACTTGAAGTCTGAGCAGTTCTTAATTCATACCAACGGTAAAATTTGCCCCAGATTTCGAAGTATTCGTGTTCTGTTTTGTCTTTCATAATCATTGTAAGCCTGTCCATCTCAGCACATGATAGAATTTTATGCAGGATCTCTTCTTCCGTTGGAGTTCTCTTATTCCTCCAATTTTGAGCAAAAACCAGCCTGGAAGCCGTTAAAATGTGTAGCATTAAATAAAGTACGCCTTTGTCATGCTTTTGCGTAGTTAAACCTAATAGAAAGAGTTCTGGTTTTAGTTCTACCACTTGCTCTAATATTTCTTCCAGCCATATTTTAATCCTATTCCAAAAATCACAAGCTCGCGGGCATTCCCACCACATATGATAGTAAGTTCCGCTTTTCAAATTACATTTCCAGCATTTAGGGGAAACATTGGTATACATTTTAGACAATCTTGTGGGTGGGAGATGCCATCTATAAAACATTTTGTAAAGGTTCTCTTTGTAAGAGGTGGCCAAAGTAAGCTTCTTGTTTCTTGCCCATAGTTTTTGCCATATGTGCAGATCAAAATTAAGACCAAAGTCCTTGCTCCAATTCAACATAGTCACTTTTACTTGTTCCTCGTACATTGCCTGATCTAGCAAATAGTAGTATAATTTTTTAATCATTTTATCCTCCGACCCCAAAATTATTTTATTCAATTCTATTGGTTCTAATTTAATGCCTAACTCTTTTTTGTCTTTCCGATATCTCGCCTGCAGTTGCAGGTATGCCCACCATTCTAATTCTATCCCTTCATCGTGGATGGTTTTCCTGGATTTCAATTCCCCTCTTTCATCTAAGATGTTTTTATATGTTATGGTCTTGTCTAATTGAGTAAATTTTGGGTGTACGTATATTTCTAACGGTGAGATCCAACTGGGTACTTGGATATAATTTGGTTGCCAAATTTTTATCCATACATCAATAAGAGCTTGCCTAATATAGTGACTTCGAAAATATTTATGTACTTTATATTTATGATCCCATAATATGGCATGCCATCCTATTTGTAGGTCATGGCCCTCCAGACATAATAGTCTCCTGTTCTTTAGTAATATCCAATCTCTTACCCATACTAATGCTGCGGCCTGGTAATATTTCTCCAAGTCTGGAAGACCAAATCTATGGGACCATGTTCTTAACTGGGATTAGGACACAAGGGTTTGTTGAATTTAAGCCATGCCATGCCATTTCCATTGACCCAATCATCTCTCACTGGCTACCATTTGCTCCAGGAAAATCTGTGCTAGAAGTTTTAACACAATTAATACTTAAGGCTATGTTGTGCTTCAGTAGTGAGAAGACACATATATAATCTGCCTACAGCCCTTTAAAGAGGTCACACTTTACAAGCCACCCCCCAAAAATGTTTTTAACAGTTGTAAACTGGTGCATGTCCCATTTAGGATTAGGATAAAAATATAATCATAAAAAACCCTCAGTATCACTAGATAATGGTAGACAAACAGATGCAAAGAGAGAGAGAAAGAGAGAGAAACATAGTCTTATCACAAATGATCTTCAACAATGGCAGCAGATTTTTAAAAGTTTAGTGTATTTTATATAGTTATCTAACTATGATTCATAGTTAGCCATCATCTTGCTATATACCTTTATGCTTTATGTTTTCTGCAACATTAATTTTTGCTTTGACTCTGGTAAATGTATGAATTGCCCTATTGTAATAAATTTCCACCCTTCTACTTTTAAACAACCCTCTTCACTCTCCCACATACTTACTTTAAATCATAGTCATAAAATACAACATTTTCAAATGTGGAAAAACTCAATGAAACTACACTAGAGCATTTGGGAAAATGGGCATTATATTTGGTTTTATATTCTCTGTCTTAGAATTGCAAATAATATTAGTCTATTTGGAAATGCTGGTGTAATTGCAGTAGTGACCCAGAAAATGTGTGGGACAATATACCTGCACAAATACATCAAGTATTCATATGATGTAACTGAATCACTCCAGACTATAAAAAAATGAGCACAGGTTGCATGTTGTTCAAACAATCTATATAATAATTGAGAATTACTCTTCTATATGTATCCATAAGGATGGCAGCTTAGTATTAATCCTAAATATTTAATAAATAGATGATAAATATATAGACACATGAATAAAAAGTGGGATTGCAATGATAATTTGTATCATTAATTAGTTTGCATATGTACAATTTTGTAATATTTGCTGTTATTTTACAGAGTAGAAGAGTAAACTTCAGAGCCCAGGTGATAAATGTTTTGTGAGACTGGATTGTTTGGAGCCCTTCTCACTTTTTTCCATCAGCCAGCTGCTCAGTTTACTCAGATGCTGAGTTCAGATGTTTAGTCAACTGCCAACAGAAAAAAAAGAAAAAGAAAACCAATGATCTCAGTGAGTTTGCCAATATGGACAGTAGAGGCCTTTTGATTCTGCTTCCTTCCCAGTGACCCTTTTCCAAACGGGAAAATTACTATAGGAAAAATAGTAATTGACATCACAATTTCGTGGGATAAAAGAGAAATGAGGTTTCCTTGTCTAAACAACTTTGGTCACAATTATTGGTTTCTTTTTACTTTATATTTCCTGCCAAAGACTGATCAAGATTTCTGACTTCTGCAGTAATTAATACAAGAAGCTCTTATGAGGAATTCTGAGAACTTGAGAAGGAAGAAACAATGTTTCCTGTTTCTTTCACTTATCCTTTTAGAGAGAGGTTGTGTGATCATCCATAGCCACCACCAGTGCCCTTAAGGTCAGGATATTCAAACAATTGTTGTTGTTCTTGAAGTAGGAATATTTGAGTAAATAAATCTTTGAATAAACAAATCAATGTACGCAGCCTCTAATTTATTTATTGCTGAGTGCTTCTGAGATCAATTTATTTTATTTTTTAATATGTTTTATTAATTTTTAACATACACCTTAATATTTGGTAAACATCGTGTTGTCTGGGTTAGTGTTTCAAAAACAATCAATAATTAATTTCTATAATTCTATAGTCCATATAATAGCTTTACTTGATTTCCTCTTCTTCCAATAATATTCTCTTTTGCCAGCCTTAAATTAATACCGTTCTTATTTAAATAAATGACAATTAAATATAAATATTTTTCTCATGTTTCTGCAAATAATACCCACATCAATACAGAGCTTCTTTTCATTGATCATCTTAATTGCCTCATCATAAATCCTGTTTACATTCTTATTTAAATTTGTTTTCCCCACAATATTAAAAACATTCTTACTGGTTAAGATTTTCTCAAAATTAGTTACACTTAAGTATTTAAGTCTTTTTTCTCATACAAGCCATCACATTTTTACATTTCTCATATCTTAAAGAAAAATAAGAGGAAAAAAAGACAAAACAGAGAAAACATTTCTTTTATATAAACCATCCCAACATTTTTATATTTCTTATGTCGAAAAACCAACACAAAAGAAAAAAGAAAAAAGGCATACTATATTACTTGAGCAGTTCATTCCTCTTAAACTAATCTTCATTTATATTCAAAAACTTTCTATTTCTTTATCCATATTCAAACAAATGTTTAATATTTAAATATTCCCTTTGGCAATTACCATCATTTCATTTCTTAATTCTTACTTTTTTTGCCGAACATCTTCCCTGTTCAATATCCTTAGATGAATCAAAGAATCTTCCCATAATCTTATAAATATTGTTGCAGATACAAAAGGCAAAAGAGGTAAGATGTTTTTATAGGAGGGCTTCATCCCTTCGTATTCATTGAAAATCCTTTCCTTTTTTTCTTTTTTGATTTTATTTATTATTTTTTGACTCTCAAGTTCTTGTAGTTTTTCTGGCAAAGTCCATTTTGCCAAATCTTTTTTTCTTGTCCTCAAACTTATTTTGTAATCCTAAAATGTAGTTTGTCTTTTCCATGTCCAGAGTTTCCTGTAAGTTTTTTTCCATCTGGGTTAAGTCACACTTCCTTGTATTGTTAAATTCCATCTTAAAATCTCTCTCCTCTGCCTCAAATTCAGTTGTCTGTTTTTTCTGCTCACTCTCTATTTTTATTTTCTGAAATTTTGTATGTTGTAAAGTTAAATTGGAGATGTGTTCATTTATGTTTTCAAGGTTATGTTTAATTTCCTTGTGGTTTAAGATTATTGTTGTTTGGATTAGTTGCAACATAGCATAGATCTCCTTCTGGAAAGTATTTGTTTTTTCTTGGTATATTCTTTCTGCAGATCTCTGATTTTCCATAATAGCCAAAAGTCAGGGTTTTCCTTTCTCTGCAGACAGCTTTAGAGTTACAGTTGAGTTAGTATTTGTAATCCAGAAAGGTCAATTCTTTTTTTTTTTTTTTTAGAGTTTATAATTCTCACTTTGTAGAAAGCTCAAGATGTTTTCTTTTTTTTTTCTTTTTTTGTCACAGCTGTTTTGTTATTAAGACATTGAAGGTCACCAGAATCAAATTTATCTTTTCCTGGGCTTTGTCAGTCCCTGTAATAGAGCAGCTGTTGTTGTATATTTTCATCCACTAGATATTAGCACCAGTTCTTTCAGTTCTTTTCAATAATAGACAATTATTTACTTTTATTTTCATGATATAAAAGGAAAATCTTAACAGATTCCACCAATTTCAAACTTATCCAAATTAAGTTTTATATTCTTTTTATTTCAATATATTTCTGTTACCCTGAAAGGTTAAATTCACCACTTCCATCTGCAGGAGGGTGAGACACAGGTCCCCCTCCTTCTCACTTTTGGAGGCTTTTTGCTTCTTGGGGTTTTTCTTTTTTTTCCAGGAAATCAATTTTCAAGTAGAAGAGAGAAAATTCACTGTTCTTACCCAGCTCCAAACACATTGTTTACAGTCAGCTTGTAGTAGTACTTTTGGACTTCAGTTGCTTGTAGCTCAGGCTAGACTCAGAAGTTAAGCTAGCCTCTTCTCCTGCCGGATTCTGAATGGCTTTTCCCAAACCTATTGGATTGACTGCTGTCTCTCCGCAATCAGCGGAACTTTCTCCCCTTCTATGTTGCCTCTACAGGGCAACTTCAGGCCCATTTAGGGTCCCCTAGCAGGCAGAAATCAGTCATAGGGTGCGGAGCCTCGTGATCCCTTGGCTGCTGCACTACTGTGCAAAACTGGAAGTCTGATATCAATTTATTTTTATCTAATAAAGGAAAAATAGATTTAATTTCATGAAGTTCATATATTTATATGGTAATGCCTCTCTATTTTTAATTTATTTAGATGTTACCTCCTTAAAATAATCAATTGTTGACTCAATTATTCTTTGCATAGCTTTGAGAGAAAATGTGATGAAATGTAACATGGAACAATCTTCAAATCTAAGGAGATGTTTTAATGTGTTTATAATGGTTTTGTGTGTACAATTTTGTGACAATATTCCAGTCATGGGCAGTTACAGGAAATGTTAACTGAGAAACATTGGTTCTGGTGGAAGGACTAACTCTGAAATCAAACAAGTCAAGGATTTGGAGAAGTGCATGTGGGTGGGTATGGGATGTACAGCTTTAATAAAGTATCTCAAATATCTAAGTCATTCCATATTTAGCAGGAACCACCCATTACACATAAATTATAAATCAATACTCTCCTGAGCTGAAAAATGTGTCAAAATGAGAGCATACTCATTTGAGACATACCTGAAAAGTTGTAGCATGAGCAAAATGGAGTAGAAAAATATATTAAGTAATGCAAACCATTAATGCTGAAACTCCATTCGAGATAGTGTGCCTGTTTTATTAGGAGTCCCCATTATACATAGGTTTTATTCATATTCACATAAACATTAGGAGACATTGTTCTCAACTTACCTTACTCAATACAGGAATGTTGACCAAGAAATGGTGCACTCCTTATATCAATGGATGTGACAAAAATTGATGACAAAAAAGTCTTAACTGGATCAGTTCTAACTGATAGTTGAGAGAAATGCATTCATGCTTTTACCTTTTCTAGATTTGCTCCAGGAAATTTAATCATGTGCTGAAACTGAAAGTATTTGCACTGAACACTTTTTCCCTACTATCAAACTATAAACACTGCATAGTGTACCTCCGAGTAAAAATCTTAGAATATCAACATCTTGATATTGACCTGTCGGGTTGCCTTGCACCTTTTCTGATTAAATTGTTAAAATGTACAGAACAGCATTTCCAAATCACCCATATTCCTTGGTAATCCTTGTTAAACGGAGCAATATAAACTCAAAAAAAAGAAAGAAAGAAAGAAAGAAAGAAAGAAAGAAAGAAAGAAAGAAAGAAAGAAAGAAAAGAAAAAGAAATGAGAATTTATAAATGTTTATTTATAGGAAATTTTCAAAGTCTCTTCAGTACCAGACTGAGACAGATCTCTGCCTGATATCTAACTACTACTGCCTTTTGCCTGTAAAAGCAGGAATGCATTTCTCTCAACTATCAGTTAGAACTGATCCAGTTAAGACTTTTTTTCTAAGCATATTTGGAGAGGATTTTTTTTCTCATCCCATTAGAAAATATTGTTTTGGGTATCCCACCCCCCAAAAAAATATTCTTACTCATGTTCACTTTCTATCCTTCCCTCCCTCCAGCCTTTCCTTCCACTTGGCAGATCCCCATACATCAGGTATGTCAAACTCAATTTCATTGAGGGCCGCATCAGCATTGTGGTTGCCTTCGGGGGGCTGGGTGGGTGTGGCTAGGGTGGGTGCTGCCTACTGGGTGAGTGTGGATGGAGTGGGTGTGGCCTACTGGGTGGGCAAGGCCAGCTTTACATCATTTGCATCAAGGTCCCTGTAGGGGCCTGGGCAGGAGTGGGACAGATCTGAGGGTCTCTGGCAGAAGGGGGTGGGACCGGGGCAAGAGCCAAGGCATGGTCCATTTCTTCAAATGGTGAGACTTCCCCAGCATGCACCCAGGAGACAGAGCTGATGCAGCAGGGGCTGGTTCCTCGCTGTTTGTAGATGGCCTTATGGAGCTAAGACTGAACGTATTTCAGCATAGATGGCCACCACAAAATTGTACATTCGCTCCCAGCCAGCCTGGGCAAGTGCCAAGGCAGTGGGGGCTGTTCCTTCACTGTTTCCAGGATGGCTTTGTGGGCCACATGAAACCACTTCGCGGGTCGCATCCAGCCCCCGGGCCTTGTGTTTGACATGTCTGCCATATGTGAATGGGATTCAAAATGGAAGAAGTTGCAGTTGCTTCTTATAAGGTGAGTACAATGATCTATATTTTGGAGGACCCACAGGTTCTTACTCTCATATACATTTACCCAAATAATCTTTGATATGTATCTGCTGGTGAATAAGAATTACAGTGATTCTGTTACTGAGATATGCAGGGGGAAAGGAGCCTTAACACATTAAGCAAAGGCTGAACCTTAATCCAACAGGCTGACAGCAGAGATTGTTTGTAGCTCAAACTTTTGTCAGGGCCCGCTTCAAAACCTCATCCTAAGAAAGCAGGACTCTTGGAGTAGTTTCTTCCAAAAGGAGGAGAAGCTGATAGCAGGCATAATAGGCAGGATCTGAGGGTTTCCCATTCAGATCAATAGGTTAAAAGAATCCCAACCAAACCCCACTGCAATAGTTTACCCAGTCAGTTTGAATGGGCCAATCCTCAGGTGTTAAGTCTGCTGTGGGAAAGGAGCTGATAATGGAGTCCGTTCCCAGGCTTGCAATGATGTTGTTAGATCTTCGCACCTTCCCTTCTGCAGTGCGAGATAAGCCAGATGGCCGGAGGCACATTCCTTTCTCACCCCAAGGTAACATCAAGGGAGAGACAGTTCAAACAGCAAGTATGTAGGAATAGCGGATAGGATGCATTGTAGCAAAGCAGCGAAACAGCCCACAGAGCCTTCCTCCTCCCCTTCAGGAGAATGGCAGAACACTCAAGTCAGAAATAGAAAGAAATGAAATAGATTCAGAAATGAAATAGTTTCTCTCCCCCCCCCCCAGTATAAGAATGGGTTCTAACACATACTTTTCAAATTCCCCAACTTGTCTATACTGCATAGTTCTGGCATTAACCTTTTGTGGATTTTCAGACAGAAAAATGCCTCCAAGGAGTTTATACATATGTTTCAAATGTAATGTGAGGAGTGACCCTGAAAGTATGAGGTGTGTTATTACTTGCTTATTAGGAGCAGAACTAATGTTCTTTTATTAAGCAAATAATGTAATTTAATAGAGCTGTACCTATTATAACAAAAATAGGTGAGGAAGACCTTGTGTCTATCTCTGTGCCTATTTTTAATTGGACTTTTTCAGTGATTGCAGTGAAGAATTTTGCTCTACAATTTTGCTTGTAAAAGCTTGAGTGTGTTTTTTTCAACAATGCTTCTTAGGAGACACCCAACCAAGAACAAATTGTGAACATTATATATTACTAAACAGTGTTGTATATTAGAGCCAATAATATTAAACACAACTTGCAGTTCATAGTTATTGTATGGTAGATCCATATAAGTTCATCCATTAATTTATGACACAATCCCTTGGATTTTGATGCTTTAAAACATATTGGAGCTCATATTTCTCCTGAAACCAATTCCTCCCTTTCCACATCACCATTAATCTGTATGGAAAACTGTATGGAAATGGAAGGGAAGGGAAGGGAAGAGAAGGGAAGGGAAGAGAGAGGAGAGGAGAGGAGAGGAGAGAAGAAAGAAAGAAAGAAAGAAAGAAAGAAAGAAAGAAAGAAAGAAAGAAAGAAAGAAAGAAAGAAAGAGGAAGGAAAGAAGAAGGAAGGAAGGAAGGAAGAAAGAAAGAAAGAAAGAAAGAAAGAAAGAAAGAAAGAAAGAAAGAAAGAAAGAAAGAAAGAAAGAAAGAAAGAAAGGAAATGCTGTGGTACATGGCTGTCACAAATGGAATATCATCAAATTGCTCAGTAACAAGATTATTGAAATATGCAATGGAGAATGTAGATAAGGGAATATGAGAATAAGGAATAGTTTTGCTTGATCATTTTGGCATGTGATCAGCAGCATTATGTCTTCAAATTAAAAACATGCATATGCCCTAACTGGTGAGCAGGAGAAAGAACTGGAAGATAGAACCCAGAAGAGGTGTGTGCTGTCTGGCATAATTTTATGCAAGACACAAACATTGATTGACTTATTCACAAAAAGCTTTGAGACCTCTCTATTGGTTTCTTGTTCCTTTCTCCTTCGCCGTCTTGGTTCCTGACCAAAATGTTAATGTAGTCTTTTGGCTGCACTCCTTTGCTGTTTTGTTAAATTAACCCTCATCCTGTATAGAAACACAGGCATATTGCATTCAGTCATGAAACGTTAGAGTAGGTTAAGATGTTTTTATGCAACTACCAGAAAAGCAATAGATTCTTGAAAGAATTGCTGCATTTCCTGATTTTCAGGAGGGAGCAGGGAGAGATGCAGAGAGAGGAAGAACTTAAAGTACAGTACTACAAAAATTAAGTAGTTCTTACAGTAATTTATTTAATAAGCATGATTTTTTTTCATCAAATTCATGAAATTATCAGTATACATACCTGTAGTTTATATTCATTCAAAACACCAATATTACCGCAATGAGGAATGATCTTTGTGCTGTCCATTTAATATGGATATACATTTTTTCCTCCATGCTGAATTTGAATTGGGAAGAGTGCATACATCATTTCCAGTTGACAATTAATATTTTCCATAGATCTCATAAGCAAAAACAGTCTATGCAGCAGCAATAGGCATTATGCAACTGAGATTTGAAGAATATTACACCTTTAGCATGTTGAACAAAGGTCTTCCTCCACCCTTTCTATTGCATAATGGTAACTGGGCACTGACTTTCTCTCAATTAATGCCCTTAATGGCCTACAGAAGTGGATGACTACTCCTGTGCAAGTTTATAACTCCTCTTGTGGTTTTCCTTGTCACATTTCTAACTATAGTGATGGTTACTTTGTATCATTCACTATGAGACTAAAATCTATGTAGGTAAAATTAAAACAGAATGGAGGAGTAGATGTTAGCCAATTTCTATAATATTCCCCCCATTTGCCTAGCTAACAACCCAATTGTGCCAAGATGCTAATTCAGACATTAATTTCCTATAGCAAAATTATTTGATCTGATAGTTTTTAAAAGTGCAACCTACTTCCTTAGATATCTATTTATTTTAAAGGCTAATTCAAATGAACTTTAAAATGTAACCAATGCACAGTAGAGTTTTCATTAAAGAAAATGGTGATAGAAATGTGAGGTATTGCAATAGAATAGAATAGAATAGAATAGAATAGAATAGAATAGAATAGAATAGAATAGAATGGAATGGAATGGAATGGAATGGAACGGAACGGAATGGAATAGAATGGAATTGGAATGGAATGTAGCTGGAAGGGACCTTAGAGGTCTTCTAGTTCAACCCCATGTTCAAGCAGGAGACTTTATACCATTTCAGACAAGTGGCTGTCCAGTCTCTTTTTAAAGATAGGCAGAAATAGAGTCACATTTATCAATATCAGCAATAAAATGTGACTTTCAGGAATGATTGTTTAGTTCAAAGTGTCACTTTTTAAATAGAATTTGGAAATTGATGCCTTTGGGCCGCACTTCCAAGTTAGTGGATGGTTCATTGCATACATATTACATCTTCATAGATCCACAATCCCAAAGGCTACCCATCAACATCTCTATTTTGGCAAACTTCTAATGGCACAAATAAATTTTAAGATGCCTCAGGCTGCTCACCTCCATTATTCCAGTTCATGTATATTTGCCTATTAAATATCAAATTCAGCAGGTGATCATTAAACAAAAATGTTGTTGAAGAATCAGAATAGAGTGGATAAATAAAAACAACCTTTCCATTTGTATCAGGTTGGTTACATGTCCTTTTTTTAAAAAAAATCCCAATATAGCTTTAAAATCCAGACAAGTGGTTCCCAGATAAATGCCTTTGGAATCTAAAACAACATTGAGTTCTCTATAGTGATAACTGTGGAAGGGAGCCCAGAACAAACAAAGAGTGATTCCTGGACTCCATAGGCGTACATAGTCTGATTTTTCTATGACCACAGATCAAGCATAAATATATCTCACCATAGTATACCCCATTTTGCAACCTCCCAGCCCAATTTGGAGTCAGGTCAAGTTGTAAATGTCAAAGATATTAAACATGTAGGTATTATTGACAGTGCTTTATTTGTTAAAAAAAAAAAAAGGTGCCGGAACTCACACATGTCATACAACCTGCCTTGCCTACCCTACAAAGTTCCATCCAAAAAAGGTGCCGGAACTCTGTTCTGGGCATTCTATGACAAAAAAAAGCTCTGATTATTGATATGTTTGAAATGCAATGAATAGCCTCTACCAAATAGCTCAGCCAGCATCAAGTTCTATAAAGAGGAATCTAAACTTTTTCCCCCTTTTTGTCTGCTGCTGTTTGACATGGCAAAGAAAAACTGATTCATGGAAAGTGATGTGTGACTGTCCTGGAATAAATTAGTAGTTTATGAGAACATTAGGAAACAGTATAAGCTGGAGATTCATGCATTTTGCTAAGTTCATGCCTGATGAGGTGATTTAATAGCTTGTGTATATGTGTAAAAAATGGGAGTTTACAATTAGAAAACATTGTAGGATGGGAGCAACAGACTCTCCTCCCAAGTGTTATGTTATTGTTCAAATCATCTGCTCTTACCCTTGAAACTGATAATTTTCACTGGAATTTAATATACAGTTCCTTATCTATCAAGAAGTAACAAATACACCATCCAATAAATGGACTAGCAGAACAAATGTTCAGGTTAGTAGAGTGGGCACAGTTAATAGCAGCCATTTTTTAATGCAGACTTGTATTAATAAGCACATCAATTCTTAAACTCCTAGTTCAAATGGCCAGTAAATAAAAAAAAAAGTTCATTTATTTATTGAATTATTTATTTATTTTAACTACAGCAAACAGTTGCAATTTCTACATTATATTTTGCTACTCTGGATTGGTGCTTGTGAGAACCAGTGTGTCTTCAGATCCTGGTGCCTAGATTCAGATTTCATGCTTTACCTGATGATGGTATATGTTGCTAAAGCTGTTTTGATTGTATAAGAAAATGAAATGGGGCTTCCTGTGATGGCGGCGGCGATGGCGGCTGTTTTCAGCCGTCCGCCCTGGAATGTGTCAAAGCCAGCTGAGACAGCGAGCAACAGCCGTCTCGCGGCTTGGAATCTCTCTCCCTGGGTGAAGGGGAGGAGATGAGTTTCCCTCGGATAGTGGCAGGGCTCCCCGAGAGACCCCAAAGTTTTTTTTCTTTGGAGGTCGGAGGGTGAGAGCTCCCACGGAGTCTGAGGCGTTCTCCACATTCCAGGATGCCTTTGCTCTAATTTTTTTTTGGGGGGGGGGCAAAGCTAGATGCTGCTTACACATCTGCTTTCAAAATGAACTTGTGAGTAAAATTTAAAGCAGACAGAGCTGACCAGGGAGATTATATCTGTGATTATTTTGAGACTTTAACTCTGGAAAAGATTTCATCTTCTCTCTTTTCTTATTTGAGAGGGGTGAAAAATGGCACTGAGATTTTGTTTTTAAGAGTGAAAGGACCGGAACTTTAATTTGAAACAATGTAACAGCTTTTCTTCTTCTTCTTCTTCTTCTTCTTCTTCTTCTTCTTCTTCTTCTTCTTCTTCTTCTTCTTCTTCTTCTTCTTCTTCTTCTTCTTCTTCTTCTTCTTCTTCTTCTTCTTCTTCTTCTTCTTCTTCTTCTTCTTCTTCTTATTTACACAGGGGGGGTTTGTTTTTGTTTTTTTCCCTCCTTTTGTCTTCTTTTTTCTCTCTCTCTCTTTGTTAAAGGTTTTATAAGATTTTAAGAGTTTTTTTTTTCCAAGATGGCTTCAAAGCATTTTGGAGCTTTTGTTTCTAAAGCCTCAATCTTCTCTTCCGTAATGCAGACAGCTCAGCAAGTTGAGTCTAAATTTCCACCACTTTTCTCAGCTTTACCAGCAGTTTTACCTAAAGACTTACAGGACACTTTGGAAGATAGTGTACGACGGATTGAAAAAGAGATAAGTGAAATTATTGAAAATAAATTTAGGAAATTGAGAGAAGATAGAGCGTCTGTGCTTCAGAAGTTTGCTGATCACATAGATCGTTTGGATCAGCGTATTGATGTTGCTGTAGAAAATTCTGAAAAATTGGAAGATAAAATAGACAATAAGGTGGAAATAATTCAGGATGAAATTACTATGTTACAATACAGAAGTATGGAGTTTGCTTTAAGAATAAGAGGAATGCAGGAAAATAATCAAGAAGATTTGAGACAAGTGGTTGCAAAGGATATAGCTCTTATTTTGGAAGAAATATTGAGAGAGACAGAAAAAGTTTTTAGGGTTAATTCAAGGGTTGCAAGACAGAGGAATCTGCCACGAGATGTGGTTATTTATTTTTTTAGTAGATTACTTCGTAATAAAATTTTACAAGCCTTTTACAAGCAGAGATTTCAAATTGCAGCCCAGGATGTTATACTTCTGAAAGAACTACCTTCAAGAATTCTTAAAGTAAGAAAGCATTTTGCTTTTTTGGCTGATGAGCTTAAGAGGCGACAGATTCATTTCAGATGGGAGATACCGGCTGGAATGGTGATGAATTATGCAGGGACACGCTACAGACTTGATACAATTTTGAAAGCGAAGGATTTTCATACTTCTGTTTTGAAGGTGGGCTCTTTATTACCTACAGCTGAGATATTAGAAGAAAAGTTGGAAAGCAATTGATAGAAGATATGCAGGTTAAACCTTTGCAACAATCTCTCTTGACAGAAAATTCATTAATAAAATTGAATACTTGTGGAGCTTTTAGAAGTAAAATAAAGGTGGAAGAAAAGCTGGAAGAGCAGCTGACTGGAAAAAATATGCAGGTTGAACCTTTGCACCAGTCCTCCTTAACAGAAGATTCATCAAAGAAATTGGGCATGACTCGCGCAGCTTTTAGAACTGAGGTATTAGAAGAAAAGTTGGAACAGCAACTGATAGAAGATTTGCAGGTTAAACCTTTGCAACAATCTTTTTTGACAGAAGATTCATTAATGAAATTGAGTACTTGTGGACCTTTTAGAAGTAAGATAAAGGTGGAAGAAAAGCCGGAAGAGCAGCTGATTGAAGAAGATATGGAGGTTGTACCTTTGCAGCAGTCCTCTTCAACAGAAGATTTATCAAAGAAATTGGGCATGACTCGTGCAGTTTTTAGAAGTAAAATAATGGAATAGCAGAAGGTTTTTCGTCATCTTCTAAGTAACAGATAATAGAAGGAGAAGTTGGAATATCAGCCGGCTTGTTATAAGGAGTTTTGTTAAATTTTTGTTATTTATGATTTTTGCCTGGGAGAAGACTTGATAGGCTTTAATCTAGGGATTTAATATCTGAGAGTATCTAGTATGATTTCTGTTCGAGAGAATAGTTGATAGGTTTTAATCTGGTGATTTAATATTTGAGAGTACTTATGATATATTAAAAGTGGATAAGAATGTTATAAGGTTTTGATTTGGGAGAAAAGGGTATTACATTCATTTGGGTCTGGGGGGGGAAGAGTTAAGAGCTAAGTTTATATTGTTTAAAAGAAATACACATCTCGGTGTGGAGAAGGTGGATAAATTATATGAAGAACAAATATGGGATTTAATGGGAAAATTATGGATATGATTAAAAGTATTGTTTGGATGATGAATAATTTTCGTTTTACTTATTGTGATTTAGTTTGTATTAGTTAAAGTTAAAATAAATATGGGATTTAATGGGTAAACTTTGATTAGAGTAGAGATGATTAAAAGTATTGTTTTGATTATGAACAATTTTTGTTTTAAATTTGGCATTATTTGATTTTGATTATTTCTTTAATTTGTTTAAATTTGTTTTGTATTTGAGTTGAAGTAAGGTATTGATTTTGTTATTTGTATAGTTGGATAAGTTTAGTTAGATTTAGTTTGCATTAGTTAAAGTTAAGTAGATTTTGTTTAATATGTTTGAAAAAAATGGGTAAACTTTGATTAGAGTAGATATCATTAAAAGTATTGTTTTGATTATGAACAATTTTTGTTTTAAATTTGGTATTATTTGATTTTGTTAGTTGATTTTCTTTAATTTGTTTGAATTAGTTTTGTATTTGAGTTAAAGTAACTTATTGATTTTCTTATTTGTATAGTTGGATAGGTTTAGTTAGATTTAGTTTGCATTAGTTAAAGTTAAGTAGATTTTATTTAATATGTTTGAAAACCCTGTGCCAAGCTCTGGGAAGTGGGGGGGGGAGGTTGGGATGGGTGGGGTTTTTTTGGGACTGGGAGGGAGGGGGGTTGTGGTGGGGGGTAGGTAGGTTATATGATAGGATTAAAGTAAGATAATAAAGGATAACTTATGAGAGAGATGTTGCTTGGGCATTTCCCCGGTACTGTATGTGAAGAGGGATGAGAGAGGAGGAGAAAGTTTAGGGAGGAAGTAGGATGGTGAGAGGAGAGGGGGAGGGGAGAGAGAGAGGAGGAGAAAGGCTTGGGAGGAAGTAGGATGGTGAGAGGAGAGGGGGAATGGAGAGAGAGGTGAGGGGAGGGAGAAGGAGGAGGGAAGTATGGGAGAGTACAAGAGAGGGCGGATGCAGTTTCGGGGGGGTGGGCAGGCGACATCTAGGTGTATTTACTTTATCTTGTTAAATGTGAAATTTCTTCTTTTTTGTTTATGTAATTGATAATTGGAAAATAAAAACTTTTTTGGAAAAAAAAAAAGAAAATGAAATTAAACCATGCTGCAAAGGAAAGAATAGGCTGTAGCATAATCTTTTTTTTTTTCAGAGATTATTGTTCTGTTTAAATATTTCCTAGATGCAGTCTTTAAATAAATAAATAAATAAATAAAATAATGTAGAACATTGCCTTCTTAAGACATAAACTAAGAATCTTTAGATATTAGAGGTTATAGTGAGGAATAACCTCATCAGTTTGCCTTATTCTAAGAGGCTGCTTTTAAATCTTTATTAGCTACCATTTTATGAGAGGGACCATTTTATATTCTCAAAATTACAAATGAACCCATCACCACCATCCCTCAAGCTTGGAAACTTTGCCCAGAGAGACTGCCTACTCTTCCCCATTCCTCTCTATTTTCTCATATAATCTGAGGATAGATGATAAGAAGAAAAGCAAAAATGCCAGAATTTTCTGTTTCTCCCCTTTACTGTGGCTTCTTTTTCTCTTTGCAAAGCGTCTGTTAAGATCTCATTCATCATGGTGATAGCTGTGAATGAAGAGTTGTGTAATTCCCCAAGGTCCTGTCTGTTCTGGTAGTGTAACACCTAACCTCTTCTTTGCTAAAAAAGAATGTCTACATGTAGTTTTGTCAGCTTGTCAGCAAACACTGCTCTCCTGATAGCATTTGTTCAACCCCTCCGGACAGTGTCAACCTTCTGCAAATGTTTCACTTTGAAGAAACCAAGTACAGAGAGAGGTTGTTAAAAGTTATTTTATATCCATATAGAGCGCGGTCTTTTCTGAATAATGAGATATCTTTACAAAGTCCTTTATCTAATTTCCTATTGGCCTGTCCCTAGAGATATGCAAGATATCAACTCCTCCAATCATTTCTTGAAGGGCAATATGGGATGCTTGTTCCTTTCTTCTACAAGCAATTCATGCAATTTCATTGCCTGTACTTCCGGGTCCTAAAACCATGCAGGTACAATCCAGGAGTTGTAGCAGTAACTTCAAGTAAGTACTAAAACTGTCAACTGTGACAGAATGGAAAGAAGTAAGCTTACTGAGTCACAGGACTGAATAAAATAAGATTTAACTAGAGTGACATATAAAGACCTATATCCCTTTGTATTCTCTTGTTTCCTTTTTATAGTATCTTCCTTTGCCTTAGTGTTATTATCCTCTATTATCCATACTTATTTCAGGGGACTAATAGTTGTTGTCATCATCATCAATACCATCATCATCATATTTAGATTGGATTTGTCAGCTGTATTCATCTATTGAGTCCTTCCCAAAGATCATGGATAGGCAAATGTTGTTTGATAATATTAAAGCTATTATCACAGGAAGTAGGTTTTTCCAAGCAAAGCTGCATTTTGCAATTGACTGATGAGGATTTTGTCAATGCCAATGATGTTCAAACATTGTTCTGTTATTATATTTATTGTTTTCATATTTCTATTCCCCTTCAATCTAATGGCTCTTAGTTTCCGCAGAGTATAAAAACCAAATAAATCATCCACAATGTAACAGTATTAAAAACAATAAAACAACACCACACAAGCAGAAAAGTAGAAACAATAAAAGTACAAAACAAAGATGGTATGATAAAATCAGGAGAAGGCTATCCAGAACAACCATCTCTAAAATGTTAACAAGGAGTGGGCTAGTTTGATCTCAACAGAAGACTGTTCCATAGAATCAATGCAGTTATGCAAATGTATTTAATTGTTTTATGATTCTTTAAAACAAAATGAAATAGGCAAGTACATTTTTTTTATTTGAGTAAACAAACCTACCGTGTTGATAATATATTAAAACAACTGGTTTCCAAAGACAGAATGCTTGTATGTTGTGAAGATCCTGCCTTTTATGAAATGTTTACTACAAGAGTTATGTTTCAAATTTCCTTGGCCAAGTTTATCATGAGATGACATTTTTGTAATCTAAGAGGAACTCCTGCCAGTATAGATTAGTGTACAATGGTGTATTTTTATGGACAAGCAGAACTACTATCTAAAAAATAAATACATGTGGAAGGAACATTGGACTCAATCCTGCCAAACCCACAGCATGATGTGATGTGCGTATTTACTTAGTGGCAAATCCCATGCTTTCAGTAGGATTTACCTTCAAGTATGTATGCATTAGATTACAGCCTTAGACTGTAACTGAATACTCACTTAGCAGGGAATAAATCTCATTGAAGTCAATAAGGCTTATTTCTGATTGGGTAAAAGTGTGTTGAATATTTCAAGTTAATCACTCTAAAATTCCAGTGGTTTAGTGGCCTAAACAGATGCTGAAACCTGTTCACTTGAAATCATGGGAACCAAAGGTGCTTAAGTCATGGATTACTCATTATGAAAACAATATGTGTATATGAGGTTAGAAATTCCCCATTCATGCCAATGAATAGCTATTATGTCTTTAAATAGAAAATAGAGGCTCATGGTTTCATATTTAGTCCTTATCACAAAATGGTAAATAATGTACTATGACAGTTTTGCCTTTTAATAATGTACTATGACAGTTTTGACTTTTACTACTTTCATCTAAGTCTCTAAATATTGCTGAAATTAGATCTTGCCAAAGTCACTCATAAAATAGAGAAAGTCATAGAAAATGATAAAATTAAACTGCTCTGGGACTTCAGAATTCAAACAGACAAGCACCTGCAACATAACACCCCAGACTTAACAATTGTCGATAAGAAAGACAAAAAAGTCTGGATAGTGGATGTGGCAGTGCCTGGAGACAGCAGAATAGACGAGAAAGAACTGGAGAAGATAACAAAATACAAAGACTACAAATAGAAATAGAAAGACTGTGGCAAAAGCAAGCAAGGGTAGTACCAATAGTCATAGGCTCCTTGGGCGCAATCCCAAAACAACTGGAGCACCACTTGAACACCATTGGCATTGACAAATTTGCTATTAGTCCATTGCAAAAGGCGGCCTTATTAGGAACTGCTTCCATCCTGCGACGATATCTGTAATACCATCAAACATCCACATCTGCCTATCCCAGGTCCTGGGTAAGGAGTCGATAGGTAGACAAAATGCCAAATCGAGTCTGAACATCTGGCTGACTGTGCGATGATTGATAATAATAATAATAATAATAATACAAATGCATACAAAGTCAAAATTGAGAAGACAGCAACAGACAGTAAGTGCCACCTATGCAAAGAAGCTGGATAGTGGATGTGGCAGTGCTTGGAGACAGCAGAATAGACGAGAAGGAACTGGAGAAGATAACAAAATACAAAGACCTACAAATAGAAATAGAAAAATTGTGTTTGTGACAAAAGCAAGCAAGAGTAGTACCAATAGTAATAGGTGCCTTGGGTGCAATCCCAAAACAACTGGAGCACCACTTGAACACCATTGGCATTGACAAATTCGCTATTAGTTGATTCCAAAAGGCAGCCTTACTAGGAACCGCTTCCATCCTGTGACGATATCTGTAATACCATCAAACATCCACATCTGCCTATCCCAGGTCCTGGGTAAGGACTCAATAGGTAGACAAAATGCCAAATCCAGTTTGAACATCTGGCTGACTGTGCGATGATCCATAATAATAATGATGATGATGAGGAGGAGGAGGAGGAGGAGGATGAGGATGAGGATGATGATAATAGTAGTAACAGCAGCAGCAGCAGCAACAACAACAACAACAACAACAACAACAACAACAATAATAATAATAATAATAATAATGTAGTATGAGCCTGGGAAGGAGCCAACAAAATTCAAGCGGCACTAGTTTCAGCCCTTCAAAACTGCACTGCAATCAGACTAATTCCATTGATATTTTAAACTGTTAGGTTTGCAGAATCTGATCTTCATTTGTAATTGGCAAGATTACTTGCTTTACCAAGCCCACATTGCTGATGCCACGCTTTTATACAGAAAAGCTAATCTTTCACTCAATTAACTTCTCTAAATAATAAAAATAACTACATTTGTGAATATAACCACCACCTTTTTTATATCTTTTCCAATTTGAAGCAGAACTAGTTTGGTTAAAAATGGCAGTATTTATGTTATGACTGTATTTTTCAAAGTTCCTGGTTAAGTTTTACATAATTGGTTCCTGTTTAAGTTTGAAACTTACAAGGATCGTATATAAGACACCAAAGCAGATAAAAAAGCTAGTGTAAGGAACAGAAAACAGATAGAGAAACTATGCCTACCATAGGGGAAGTATTAAGTGGGTCCCACATGGATTAAAACTCAGATCCCTGCTGCCTTTTATCCATATAAATGATTCAGACAGTAGGATCAAGCTGAATGATTACATCTGAGGATGCTGATTGGAGTGTGTGGAACATGAAGATTGCTGCCAGAAGGAGGGGGGAGGGGAAACTTTGAAAGAAAGAGAAAAGCTGAAACATAGTATATTACAGTCACACAAAAATAAAATAAACAGTAGCACACAATACTAAACACACAGAGATTCTAGTCTCACACTGAAGGTAGATTTCTGGTCTTCATGCTGATATCATTGAGCCTTTGTATGTTTTCAAATCTGTAGGGCATGTGTTATTGTACAGGCTGAAGATGAAATTCATTCTGTGCAAATTATTTATGCAAAACTGCCAGACAGATATATTTTTAAGTGAAAAAAAATAAAGCCATTTCTTTATTGATGGGGCTGAAATACTGTAAGTCTAAACATCTGCAACAATCTGCTCTAAAATATTGACTGTCAATACAATACCAGAGAATCCTATGTTTAACTCTGACTTTCTTTATCCATGTGATAATACCCATGCCCACATACCTAATACAGGAAAACTCCCTATTTTCCCTTTTTCTTTTTGGGAAGATATACTAACATTTAATTCAGAATAAGAAAAGAGTTGAAAAAAGCTTGACTGAAATTAAACCTCACTAAATCTAAGTGACCTTGACTGGAGCACTTTAAGAGTTTGAAAACAAAATACTAATCTAATTTTTTTTCTTTTTTCAGTGTTTGACTGGATCACTTAAAGCATTTTCTGAAAATAAGAATGTGAAAAAGCCAAGATTAAGTATAAAATCCTCCAAAATGCATAGGAACAAGGAGAATTGGAACTAATTTGAAATCACATTTTGCAAGCTGCTACTTAGTTTGTATGAAGAGTAGGTGCTGCTGAAAACTAAGAGAATTTTCGAAGATCACAAGCTGAGGTTTGGATCACCTAGTTTTTCATGGTGAGATAAAGTTAAGGTTAATGTAGCTTTTAAAAATCAGTATATTAGAAGTGTCATTGAGTACATGGAATACATATAAACTGAGATTGTGCCAACAAATGCCTTTATGGGTCTTAGCACAAGATGTATTTTATAGAAAACCAATGGCAAGCAAAGAGAGATGCTTAATCTAGTAATGGTTGTTATAACAAAAACATTGAGAACATAAGAAGAAATCAAGAGATCAACTGACTGCAAAAGGATTTAGTTTTCAATGGTTTTTGTACACATTTAAAAGAAAGATTTAGGTAGATAACAGGACATTTGGAACTGAGCTCAAGACAGAACTAGAAATTAAACTATGTAGGATAACAGTGCCATACAAAACATCTTAGAGAAATCAGCATTCAAAGCACTCAGACAAATCACCCATCAATAGACAGAGATATACCATTGTTATACATCATTCAAAAGAAACAGTAAAAAGTTAAGTAGGAAAAGAAAGTAGAGGAGAACACATCCCTCTCCATCAACCAACACCCTCATAAACAGGGATTAATACCAGACAAAAAAACCAAGCAAAAAACCCTAATCAGGAAATACCAAGGAGAGAACCATACTCCTACCAACAGGGCAGGGCAAGCTACTAAGTAAAAGCAGGGAACAAACCCCACATTGACTTGCAACGGTAATGTTCCCTAGTTGCGTAATGAAACATCTGCAAGCAAACAGCCAAACTCAGAGAGCACCAAGGATTTCATGTTTTAAAACATTGGTTCTCAACCTTTTCAATGCTGTGACCCCCAACCGGTCGTAAGTCGAGGACTACTCAACCGGTCATAAGTTGAGGACTACTCAACTGGTGCAGCACCGTTTGCAGAATGAGACTTTTGGCAGGCTCAGCAGGGCAGAGACAGCCTGGACAATTCCTATTGGCTTTTGAAAGCCAATAGAATTAGACTCTATTCAAGAGAGTCTATTCTATTGGCTTTCAAAAGTCAATAGAATAAAAGGAAGTAGCACAGCTAAGGAAAAGGGGGAAAAAATGGCAGACTGCGTTGTTTGGCGACCCCCGTAAAATGGTCGTTTGACCTCAAATGGGGTCCCAACCCACAGGTTGAGAACCACTGTTTTAAAATATCACATACTAATACACTATTACCTTTTACAAAGTGGAACATGGGATGATGCTAAGCAAGGAAATAGCCAATTAGTAGACTAATTTGAATCTGCAAGATAGTTTTTGAATCTAATTAAGGTATGCATTGAGAAAATAATTATCACCTAATAAACTGCTTCTTTTGTCTCAATTTCCTACAATTAGAGATTATTAGACAAATGCATCTCTTCATTTTTCAAGAACATGGCCTTCAATTTTATATATTGGTGATTCTTAAGTGTTTTATTTTGTGTAGTATAGAATTAATAAGGCTTTTCTTTTGTGAATTAAAGTTTGTCTTACATATTTTAAAGACCAATTGCTAAGGAGGTTAATGGAGGTGACATAATAATCCTACAAGGTTCTACCAGTGGCTCACACTATTAATCATATTATTAACAATCCGAGCCATAATGTAAAGTTTTGGGTGAAATAGAAAGAAAAAGGCATAACAAAGTTCAAGAAAATGCAAAATATTTATACAGAATATAATTTCATTTGTGTATTTCCACTAATAGATCAGACTGGAGTTTCTATGTAATCAGCTCTGAATGTATCTAGACATTTGAATGCTTGTTGAGCCCAATAAATGTATCTTTAAATGGAATAATCAGTGCCTATTAGCAGTTAACCTTGAAAAATATCATGGGATAGAATAACTATATAGAAGAGAATAATTATAACTAAATAAATGTAACACTATCATGTAATCATAAGTACATTCACTACATAATTTTAAACTGTACTGACATTACTCTGAACCAACATTATACTAAACTCAGGTTATTGTCATGTTCATTTGAACACATATACTTTGAGCATATACTTATAGCGATGCTAATTCCTCTTCTCCCATCTTGGGCAACTAGAGGAACTAGTGTAGCAGTATAAAAAATTATTGTCCCATCAGAATGTAATATGGAATACTTTCAGATCAATGTTTGCTGTATTCCTGCCCTATCTTTCTCCCTCCAATCCAGCATTGCCTATCAGTAGGAAAGCCAAATATCAACCACTCCAGAATACATCAAGAAAGACAGAATATGTAGTCTGGAAATTATTTTTTTCTTCAACATTTTTTGTAGATTTTTATTTCAGTGTGATAGTTCTAGGGCTATTGCTGGCAAATCTTGTATTCTGTTAAATGTAAATAGAAACCGCCTCTTTTCCCTTTCTTCTCTTTCCTTTCTATAGCATTTGTTTGAAATCATCATTATTATCATTGTTACCAACTGTTCTTCAGATAAATAGCTGTTTTTTATTTTCCTAAAGCTTTAAATCACAATTCAAGACACACATGTTAGGTCATTGAATAGATGGCCCCAGATTCTGCCATAGAAAGGAAAATCTTCTTTTGAAAGGCTGTCAAAGCATGGGTATCTTTTTGAATTGCCATGTGTTAAAGGTTGCTTTGATTAAAGAGAAACCACCATAAAAAGAGAAAGAAGAAATTTTCAAGTTGTGTACCAGCAGCCTGCAATTAGTGGAAAATGTTCACATACAGTACTTTGGAATCTATTTTAGAGTAGACTCCAATTTCCATAAGCACAAAGTATTCTTACTCACAGAAAAGGAGAGGGAGTGATTTATCATTATTACTTTCTTTTCATTCCCTCAGCACAGAGGTCCCCAACCTTTTGGACACCAGGAACCAGTTCCATGGAGAGAAGTTTTTCTGTGGACCGGAGGGTGCAGGGTTTTGTGTGCTGCTTGCATCCCAGAGATGGGGCTTTGCTTGTTTTGTGAACTGGTTGCTGGCATGCTGCAGCCCTGTACTGGTCCACAGAGTGTGGGTTGGGGACCCCTGTCTTAGTATGCTTCCTAAAGTTTCCTCAATCCGCCCCAAAAGATAGAGGGTAAAAATAGAAGTCCTGTTGTATGAGTGGACATAGATGCACATACCTCCAGAGTACACTCTATGTCCACATGAAAAAGTAAGTTTAAATGCATTTTCATATGATAAATATTGAATTGATTTGTTTTTTTCAAATTTCATCTTCCAAGTCCATGTTGATGACTCTTAAAGATAAAAACTGCAACACAACACTCAGGAAGTGCAAACAGCAGCAAGTAAAACATTCTGATCTGCTAAATTTGGCTAGGAATTGCAGGTCAACTTAGTTCAGAATTCTTCAATTCTCCTAGAAATTTCATCCAGTTCAAACAGTGAGCAATTACCGCATGCACATTTCTCATCATTTAGGTAGAGTTACCATGGGAAGATGGGTAAAGTAGCAACTTCATGACAGAATGTATATATTTCAAAAATGATTTGGACAGTAGCTCCCTGCTATTCATTAGAAAAGTCCTTTTTTCAGGCTTCTGCATGAACCTGAGAAATTGTATGTCTGATTTATGGAGTCAATTCATTACAGTTAATATAACTCTTTAATGAATATCAGAGAGGACCTTACAGATGGTCCAAAGCACTCCTTCCAAATCAGTACAACTGCATGCCGGTCCCCAAGCTATTCTCAGAATTTTTTTTTCATTGCCAGATGTGTTTGCCTATCTAACAGCTTTTAAGCACTCCATTTATATTTACAATTTAGGAAATATGTCAGGATGGATGCATAGCTGGAGACTTTTAATAAAATGAAATACACATATGACAAGTACATTGTCATAAGAATAATAAATGGAAAGAATAGCTAGAGGAAAAGAAGGGAAAATCTGTCAATTGCATATGCATGGAATGTAAAGCTTTAAGTTTTGGGGAAGATGTGTAATGAATGTGTAGGTTGTAGGGTGCTAATGTGAACTGAACATAAACAGCATGTAGGGATGATGGAAGAAAAATTTGGATTTTAGCTGTGAGTGGTCTGTGCTTAAGGCAATAAATTATAGGAAGGAAGTAAATTGTTCCTTCAATCAAATATATAAAATAAGAATAAAATATAAATGTCTCAGTTTAAAACTTTGTATAATCTTCATGTCCATAACTGCAATTTATATTAATAAGAAAGGAGAATTAAAAACAAAGGTTCTCTAAGCCTCACCATGTTTCTGTATTGTAGACATACTACAGGAAACATCACAATAAATTAATTATTTAAATAGCATGAAAACATTGGTGGTTTAAGACTCTGTAAAATATAAGTATAAAATACAAGCATCTTCTTGGAATACACTTGGAATAAACAAGTTGGTGGATTATTAAAATGTTGGCAGTAGTGATGATGTTTCATGCATCTCTAACTCAGGAGTCAAACTACATCAATAATTGTGTTCTGGTTTTCTTTGTTATGAGAGATTGGATTGGATAGAGGAGCATTTATAATGAGATGCAATACTACAGACAATTCTTTGGTTCCCTGGTTATAGGTTTTTCTGTTAGCCTTCTAAGAGAATAGAAAGCTAAGTGGGATCATTTCATAACCAAAAATCATAACCTTAACCTAACTCTCAATCTGATAATCTGGTATTTCCAAGACTGAAGGAACTCTGTTGTAAGAAGGAAACAAAAAGAGATTAAACTAAAATCAGTAAATTCAAAAAATAAAAAAAAATGCTCCAGGGATTATTTCTTTGTTCTAGCAACAATCATTACTTCCTAATCATGACACTTTGTTTGTATAGAGGAAAACGGAAGAAAAAGGTTTGCAAGGGAGAAAAAGGTTCAGACAGAAAGAAAAAGAATGAAAACAGAAAAAAAATGCAGAACATAAATACATAATAATAGAAAATAGGACATTAGAAAAAGGGAGAGAAATAGGATTGTCACAAAGTAAGAAAAAAAGGTGACCTCCAGTGACTTTGGCTTAGTTCTACCCATCTTCACTTATCAGTCCTTTATTAGTTTGTCCTTGCTTGCACTAATCATTTTCCTTCTGACACTATTGTAGAATGTGGGAAGAGTAAACTGTCTTTCCCCAGTTTTCTTATAAATAATGAATGTTTTATATATATATATATATATATATATATATATATATATATATATATATATATATATATATATATATATATATATATATATATATATATATATATGTTTTCTGAGGTTTTTGCCGGTGTTTGTATGTAGGTCTTTGGTTATTCGGGTTTTCTCCCGTGTCAAATTGGAAGTGTCTTGGCGACACTTCATATGCCATCTATAAACATTTTATACAAAATTTCTTTATATGAAGCTGCTTTAGTAAGTTTAATGTTTCTATCCCATAACTTTTGCCAATCTTCTAAATCTATAGAATATCCAAAGTTTTTTGCCCATATTATCGTTTCTTTTACTTGATCTTCTTCCATCTTCAAATTTAGAAGAAATCTGTAAAGTTTCTTAATGAAGTTTTCATCTGTTTTAAGAGTATTTGATCAAATTCTATCTGTTCTTTATAAAATCCCATTGTCTTTACGTCTTTTTCATATCTTGTTTGAATTTGCAAATAAGGCCACCATGCTAAGTCAATACCTTGTTGTTGTAAGTCTTGCCTATGTTTCAATTTTCCGTCCTTGTCCAAAATATTTTTGTAAGTGATGACTTTGTCATAGTTAATTAAATTTGGGTAAGCAAAAGCTTCCATTGTTGAAAGCCACTCATGTAGTTTAATATAAAATTTTAGCTGCTTGATAATATAGTCTCCAATCGGGAATCCAAATCCTCCACTGTCTTTGGCTTCTTGTAACATTTTCACTTTAATTCGTGCTTTCTTCCCTTGCCAAATAAATCTCAATATTGTTCCATTTAGTTCATTGAAGAAGAACTTTCACAATTTTACAGGAATCGTTTGGAATAAGAAGAGTAATTTCTGTAGGACACTTATTTTCACTGTAGCCATTTTTCCTAGCAATGACAGTTGGAGATTTTTCCACTTTTCCAAGTCTAGTTTTATTTGTTTCAAAAGTCTTTCATAGCTGTCTTCTTTTAGTAATAATAATAATAATAGTAGTAAAGTTGGAAGATACCTTGGAGGTCATCTAATCCAACCCCCTGCTTAGGCAGGAAACCCTACACCATTTCGGACAAATGGCTGTCCAGTCTCTTCTTAAAAACTTCCAGTGTTGGAGCATTTACTGCTTCTGGAGGCAGGCTGTTCGACTGATTAATTGTTCTCACTGTCAGGAAGTTTCTCCTTAGTTCTAGGTTGCCTCTCTCCTTGATTAGTTTCCACCCGTTGCTTCTTGTCCTGCCTTCAGGTGCTTTGGAAAATAGCTTGATTCCCTCTTCTTTATGGCAGCCCCTGAGATATTGGAATACTGCTATCATGTCCTCCCTTGTCCTTCTCTTTGTTAAACTAGACATACCCAATTCTAGCAACCGTTCCTTATATGTTTTAGCCTCCAGTCCCCTGATCACCTTTGTTGCTCTTCTCTATACTCTTTCTAGAGTCTCAACATCTTTGGTCTACATTGTGGTGACCAAAACTGGATGTAGTATTCCAAGTGTGGCCTTACCAAGGCATTGAAGAGTGGTATTAATACTTCACGTGATCTTTATTCTATCCCTCTGTTAATGCAGCCTAGCACTGTGTTGGCCTTTTTGGCAGCTGCAGCACACTGCTGGCTCATATTTAGATCTACTAGGACTCCGAGGTCCCTCTCACAGTTGCTACTATTGAGCATGGTGCCACCAATGCTGTACTTGTGCATTTGGTTTTTCTTGCCTAAATGTAGAACCTTGCTTTTTTCACCACTGAATTTCATTTTGTTAGTTAGTGCCCAGTGTTCAAGTCTGTCCAGATCCTTCTGTATCCTAAGCCTGTCTTCTGGAGTGTTGGCTATTCCTGCCAGCTTGGTGTCATCTGCAAATTTGATGAGTTCCCCATCTATCCCTTTGTCCAAATCGTTGATGAAGATGTTGAAGAACACTGGGCCAAGAACAGAGCCCTGGGGCACCCCACTACAAACCTCTCTCCATATAGATGCAGTTCCATTGAGGACCACTCGCTGAGTACAGCCAGTCAGCAAGCTATGGATCCATCTGTTGGTGGTTCTGTCTACTCCACATTTTTCTATCTTATCAAGTAGTAGGTTGTGATCTACTTTATCAAATGCCTTACTGAAGTCCAAGTAAATTATGTCCACAGCATTCCTCTGATCCACTAATTTTGTCACTTGGTCAAAGAATGCAATAAGATTTGTCTGGCATGATCTATTTTTGACAAACCCATGTTGGCTTTTAGTAATGACTTTGTTTGCCTCTAGGTGTTCGTTGATTCATTGTTTGATTATCTTTTCCAAGATCTTCCCAGGTATTGAGATCAGGCTGATAGGTCTGTAATTTCCTGGATCCATTTTTTTTCCTTTTTTGAGGATGGGAACTACATCAGCTCTTTTCCAGTCCTCTGGTAGTTCCCCTGTGTTCCAGGATATTTGAAAAATATAGTTCAGTGGTTCCGATATCACATCTGCCAGTTCCTTGAGAACCTTGGGGTGTAATCCATCTGGTCCTGGTGATTTAAACTCATCTAGGCTGGACAGGTGCTCACTTACCATTTTCTTGCCTATCTTAACTTGTGTTTCTATTTTGTTTTTTATGGCACTATTTTTGATAGGTTGGTCTGTTTTTCCCTTTGTGTAAAGACAGATGCAAAAAACAGTTAAATAGTTCTGCTTTCTCCCTGTTGCTTGTCACCTTCTTGCCACTTCCACCCACCCACTAATGGACCAATCATTTCCTTCACTTTTTTCTTGTTTTTTACATGTTGAAAGAAGCTTTTTTTGTTATTTTTGACTTTGGTCGCAAGCCTTAGTTCATTTTGAGCCTTGGCTTTCTTCACTTCATCTTTGCAGGCTCGGGCTATTTGCTGATATTCTGACTTAGTTATGTTCCCCTCTTTCCGCTTTCTATACTTGTCCTTTTTATCTTTCAATTTGTCAGAGAGTTCTTTATGCAGCCATGCTGGTTTCTTTTGAGAGCTGTTATTTTTCCTTTTTGTTGGTATTGTGCTAGACTGTGTTTTTATTATCTCATTTTTCAAAATTTCCCAAGCTTCTTGAGTTGTTTTCCCCTTGAGGATTCTCATCCATGGAATCCTTCCCAAGCCCTCTCTAAGTTTATTGAAATTAGCTCTCTTGAAGTCCAAGACTCTAGTTTGACTGTGTTCTATTGGTTGTGCTTCTATAATGTTGAATTCTAATATTGCATGATCACTTCCTCCCAGGGTTCCTATGGCTTCAACACCTTCTATCATTTCATCTCTGTTAGTGAGAATTAGATCCAAAATGGCTAATCCCCTAGTTCCATTCTCTACTTTTTGGGAGACCAAGTTGTCTGCTAGGTTTGCCAGGAACCTGTTTGATCTTCCACTTGGTGCGGAGTTTGTCTCCCATTTGATGTCAGGGTAGTTAAAGTCCCCCATTACTATTGTGGTGTGCTTCCTACATACCTTAGTTAGCTGACTAGCAAAAAGTTCATCTATTTCCTCTGTTTGGTTGGGTGGTCTGTAATATACACCTATGGCAATGTCAGTTTCCCCCCCTTTTATATTGACCCAAATGCATTCAAGAGTTTTTATCATTGTTGTGCTCTATTTCTGTAGAGATGTAGTTATTTCTTATATAGAGAGCAACTCCACCTCCTCTTTTATTTGGTCTGTTTCTTTTAAATAATTTAAATCCCTCTAGCTGTGTGTTCCATGTGTGGGTTTCATCCCACCATGTTTCCATAATGGCAACAATATTGTATCTGCCCTCATTAACCTGAATTTCTAGTTCACCCTGTTTGCTGTTCATACTCTGTGCATTGGTGTATAAACATTTGAGTCCTTTGTGAGTGGCCCTGTGTTTCCTTTCTACATAACCTGTGTGGTGCCTGAGTTCCTCTATTGTCTTACCACCTATTTGGTTAGTGCACTTTGTGTGGCACTCGCTATTAGAGGCTTCATTTTGCTTGATAGCAAGGTTGGTATTCTTGTCCCCACACACATCTATGCTACATGCACTGATAGCCCTATAATTTTTAGATTGCCGGGGACAGGGTTGTTCTGTATCAATTAACTCCCTGTCCCCGCTGTTTAGTTTAAATTTCCCTCCAGAAAATCTGTGAATTTATAGCCAAGTAACTCAGTCCCTTTTTTTGATGGATACAAACCATCTCTTTTGTACATCTTTTGATTGGACCAGCTACTGACATCGTGACTAATATATCCAATGCCTTCCCCTTTACACCATTCCTTTAGCCACATATTGAATTGTGCTATGCGCTGGCCTTTTCTGTTTTGCTCCTTATACACTGGTAAAACCTCTGAGAAAGTAAACCTACAGCCTATTCTGCTAAGTTCCTTCCCCAAGCTCTGGAAATCTTTCTGCACAGAGAGTACATCTTTTTGGGACAGATCATTAGTGCCAAGATGTACAATAGCCTCCACATCAAAGTCCTTGCTGCCATTCTTGATTATTTTAGAAATACGCTTCTTGTCCCTACTGGCAGTAGCACCTGGAAGACACCTGACCTCTTTCAAAGCCTCTGTGTCCTTTCCTAATTTTACATCCCTTATAATTGAATCACCTACCAGAAGGTAGCTTCTCTTTTTGGGAGCCTTTCTATTCTTGCATGACTGATGTGCAATACCTGATTCACACTTCTCCCTGTCAAATTCTAGTTCTTCATCTCGGACCACAATCCCCTGCTTATTTGAGTTATCTTCACAAATACCTTTACCTGTCTCCTTAATGTCCCTATTAAGGTCAGCAAGGGCACTGTAACTGTTCTGCAGGGACATAGCGAAAGCTTGCTGTTTATGGTTCACAGCTCTCACCCTGCCAGAATCCACGGTTGTCCACACTGCCCTTCTCCTGCAGGATCTTCATGGTAAAGGGGGCTGATAGCATGGAGGCTTACTAGAGTAGAGGGGCTGAACTGGATGCCTAATTTCAGCCCAAAGAGCATGGATTACACACCCTAGGTAAATGATCTGTCCTTGTAGGCTAGTGATTTGTTTACAGATAGGACAGTTTCCAAGTTTGAAAAGGGTACTGCGAAAGACAGCTGCAAAGCAAGTGTTGCACTGAACTAAGCCAGACATTCTTAGTTACAGGGGATCTCAGACACACTTGCCCTGAATGTACTGCTGCTGTTTATGATTTTTAGTTATATGATTCGCACACCATTAGGCTCATGGGCTGCTACTTTCCTGGTGGATTCTCCCAAAACTTACAGCTCTGGCAGTAGTTGATGCAATATAGCACGTCCCAGCAGCTCCAGCAGGAGTTGAAATGGAGTTTAAATACAGTATAATACACTATAAATATAATGGAGATCCAATCAGGGCCTAGCTACTTTCCTGGTGGATTCTCTCAAAACTTACAGCTCTGGCAGCAGAGTTGTACATCTTGCTGTTAAGTAAATTCCTAAATATTTAATTTTTTTACTATTTTCAGATTTGTCTTTTTTGTAAATTGGATTTTCTGTTTGTCTGTTAGGTTTTTTGTTAATACTTTAGTCTTTTCTCTATTTATTTTCAAACCAGCCACTTCTTCATTTTTTTCTATTTTCTTCCACAGTTTAGTAGCTGTTTCTAGTGGCTCCTCCAGAATGAAGACCAAATCATCTGCAAAAGCTTGTAATTTATATTTTTGCTCTTTTATCTCCAGTCCTTTAATTTCCATGTCCTGCCTAATATTTCTAGCCAATACTTCCAGTGTTAGTATAAACAGCAGTGGGGATAATGGATATCCCTGTCTTGTACCTTTTTTATTTCAAAGCTTTCTGTATAATCTCCATTTAACATTATTTTGGCCATTTGTTTATGGTAAATTGCTTGGATTGCATTTATAATTTTTTCCCAAAAATCCATTTTTATCAGCTGCTGGAACATAAATTGTCAATTTAAATTGTCAAAGGCTTTTTGCACATCAAGGAATATTAATGCCATCTGTTTCCCTGGATGATTTTCATAGTATTCCAGAACATCCAAGATAATCCTTAAATTGTTTTTATCTATCTTTTAGGTAGAAAACCATTTTGGTCTGTGTGAATAAACACTTCCGCGTTTATTTGGGCCAATTTTTCATTCTTGTCATTTAAGGATTCTAATTTCTGATCAATTTCCACTCATTTGTCTTCTATTTTTTGGATCCTGTAATCGTCTGTTTAAAATTTTCAATATGAAAATCTATATTAACAATGTTTTGGTTCATTTTATCAAGATCATTTTTCAGATCTTCATAGTTTTTGGTCGAGGATGCCGTCTGGGCTGCTTTTGCCCGTAATATTAACTGAGTATCTTTTTGTTGGATATCCATTTTTTTTTGTTGTTCTTGTTGCTGCAGTGCTGTCATGATTGATTTTTGATAAACTGGACTCACAGAAGTCAAGGCAGGGGCGGAAGATCCTTTTATCCCAAGTTTAGACAAGTTTGAAACGCTCATCTTTGAATTTATATCATATATTATAATCCACCAGGTAGCCCAATGGCCAATTGTAATCCAGTAAACTCCTATTGCTAAGAGGGAAAATCCACAAAAGCAGTTAAAAAAACCAGAAAAAAAGATAAAAAATAGCAACAAGGGGAAAAAAGAAAAAAAAGAAGACAATAAAAAGAGCAGAGGAAAAAATACTCTCCTAATAAAAAGGATAATAGAGAAAAAATTCAAAAAAGAGAAAAAGGGGGAAAAGAAAAAGCAAAAATATCAAAATTATACCAGATTCTATTCAGGAAAAAAAATCTTAATATTCAATTCTTCTTAACACAATAATTATAATCTAAGGAGGGAGATGGCTCACAATATCATTTATTTAAAAATATAGTCTGTCTTGAGCTGCCATAAAAACCAGAGGAGAGGGTTTTTTTCCCAGCAAGCTTCAAGGTTTAGATAAAAATGTCTGGGCATACAGCCAAGCTTCTAATCTGAATAAGCTCCAGACAAAGGGAAAAAAAGTTTTCAGTGTAGTCACCAGGTGATACAAAGTATCTGTTCCCAGCACTTGAATAGTAAAAGTAAAAAAAAAAAAAAGTAATACAGAGGGGGAAAAAAGTTTGTAGAATTTTAAGAATAGCAGATAAAGTTAGAGTGGGTTTCCAACATAAAACAAAAGAAAAAAGCATCCATAAAAAGAGCAGTAGCTCCCCAAATTTCTATTAAGCCTCAGACAGCTTTACTGTTTTAGAAGTTTGTTTTTTTAAGTTGCAAAATAGCTTAAACTGCCGCTTCTATACAGGAGGGGGGGACCTCCACCCCTCCCTAGAAGTAAAAGGCTTTGCTCTTGGCTGTAAAAGAGCTATTTGCCAGAAATCCACCTTCACCAGGAAAGAAGAGAAGCAAGCTCAGCTGCTTGCTATCATTCTGCACTGCTTTGTCTGTCTTCAATGATCAGTTGTTAATGGTGAATTGCATGAATGAGGTCCGCCTTTCTTCCGCTGATTCCAGGGGATGCTTTGGTGCCAACAAGCTGGCTGCCAGTGGCCTGTGGTTCCCAAAGTTTTGCCCTTTGGTAGCCACCTTTCTCGGGTGGCTTTCAGTCCAAACGGATCCACCGGCAGATGAAAATCGGACCCGGGGAGCGGGTCTATCTTCAGCGATGTCACCAGAAATCCCTCATTTGCTAGCTACTTTTATAGCTTCTAGAAAATTTATCACATTCAATATAAAAATGGATATAATACAACAAGAAAATCATTCAAATAAACATGTATGTATATATATTCTGAGGTTTTCGCGGGTATTTGTATGTAGGTCTTTGGTTGTTCGGGTTTTCTCCCGCGTAAAATTGGAAGTGTCTTGGCAACATTTCGACGAAGTCCCATTCGTCATCTTCAGGCTGGTGTTTTCAGCTTCGTGCTTCGAGCAGCAATGTGTGATCTTAGCTGTTTCTTCCTTTTAACTGCCAGTGGGGGTATGAACTGATTGGGTGGGAGCTTGGCTGTGTTCTGATTGGGTGGAGGTGTGTTCTGATTGGTTAGGGGTGTGGCTGTGCTCTGATTGGCTGGGGGGTTGGCTGTGCTCTGATTGGCTGGGGGAGTGTTCTGTTTGGGTGGGGGCTTTGTTGTGCTCAGGTTAGTCTGAGTTGCAGGGGGATTTAAGATGGTGGGCTGCCTTGCTATTTTTTGGCTTCGCATTCATGGTCGTACCTCATCTTCATGGTGGGTGTCAGTTTGCTTCATGTATGGATTGGAGGGGTTTAAAGTGGCTAATGATGCAGCTGTGGTCTGGCTTCTGGTTTGTGGTCGTGCCTCGTCATCGGTGTGGCTTTGGGTTTGTTTTTTGCGTGGATGTGTGGTGGTGACCTCCTGTGTGGTTTTTGTGAGTGTGGGTCTGGTATCATTTTTTTGTGTTAGGGAGTCGTTTGTCAATAAGGGCGGGTTTCCAAATGGCTGGTAGGCGGGAGGTATCATCTCGCTTGTTCATGCTGTGTGGGCGTTTTTCTATCTCGATGGCTTCTCTGATTATTCTGTTATTAAAATGTTCACTTTTGGCAATGGTTCTGGTATTTTTAAAGTCAATTTCATGTCCTGTGGCTTTAATGTGTTGGAACAGGGAAGATGTTGGTTCCTCTTTTTTGACTGAGTTCTTATGTTCTTCAATGCGTGCACTTATTCTTCTGTTGGTTTGTCCGATGTATGTGGTGGGACAAGTGGTGCATGGGATTTCGTATACTCCTAGATTTTCTAATTCAATTTTATCTTTGGGGTTTCTAAGGATGGTGGATATTTTTCTGCTTGTGCAGAATGCTGTTTTGATGTTGTATTTATGGAGGATCTTACTGATTCTGTCACCACCAGACATCCACGCAAAAAGCAAACTCAAAGCCACACCGATGATGAGGCCCGACCACAAACCAGAAGCCAGATCACAGCTGCATCATTAGCCACTTTAAACCCCTCCAATCCATACATGAAGCAAACTGACACCCTCCATGAAGATGAGACACGACCACGAATGTGAAGCCAAAAAATAGCAAGGCAGCCCGAAATCTTAAAACCCCCTGCAACTCAGACTAACCTGAGCACAACCAAACAGAACACTCCCCCAGCCAATCAGAGCACAGCCAACCCCCCAGCCAATCAGAGCACAGCCAACCCCCCAGCCAATCAGAGCACAGCCATGCCCCTAACCAATCAGAACACACCTCCACCCAATCAGAACACAGCTAAGCTCCCACCCAATCAGTTCATACCCCCACTGGCAGTTAAAAGGAAGAAACAGCTAAGATCACACATTGCTGCTCGAAGCACGAAGCTGAAAACACCAGCCTGAAGATGACGAATGGGACTTCGTCGAAACGTTGCCAAGACACTTCCAATTTTACGCGGGAGAAAACCCGAACATATATATACATACACTATATACATACAGTCCCCAGAAAAAAAAATTGTCACAAGCAATATAGCTCTGGACCAAAATGTGTTATTCATCAATTGCAATACCTTATGTACCATCAAACCATATCCCTGAAGCTAGAAAGTTAAACAGCTAGTGGACCATTGGGGTGTTATGTGCAGTTTGAAAGACATCCTAAATTACTGTCTTGGGAAATGTTTTTAAGATGCAAAATTCCACAGGAAAGTCCAGTATGGAAAACATCTTGGTCTTATACAAATGTGCTTAAGTTGGGTGCCCATCATTCAAAAAACCAAAGTATAACAAAAGAAAAATCACAAATGGTATACAGAACATTAACTAAGACAGAATGAGTTTTTCTCAGCTGTGGCTGTTATGGAATCCAGTTTCTGCTTGATGCAAATTATCATTTTGCAATCATCTGCTCTGCCTTTCTTATATAAAGTGAGCTGCAATTTCAGCCACAAGGCCTGGGTGCCATGCAGTTGCATAAATGATTGTAAATAGCTTTATAAACAGGTTGGAATCATTCCAGTTATACTAATGAAAAACAAGCATTTTTCCGACAAACATTTCTTAATATTCTTTCATGTGTTATCAATAGCATATGACTTCAGTATAAAGTTGAGTTTTTGAAGTTCTTCCAAGGACTTGGAATGAGTACCCTGAAATTGGACTTTTGGGATGAAATATTTTATAGAGAATATGCAGTTCACAAGCCTTGCTCCATCTAGTTTCCTAAGAGAATCAATGTCAACCTCAAATATTGAAGGAAAAATTCACTCAAAGGAATAAAAATGACTTAGGTTTTTTTTATTTCTTTAGTTTCATTTGTTACTGCCCAAATCAAAATGCATACTTCTGGCTAATTATAGTTTTATACAAATTTATGGAGTTCCATGTAGATATTTTTAGACTTTAAAAGTTGAGGAGGGGAGGGGAAGGAGAGGTTTAAAAAAAAAAGAAAAAGAAAAATGGAGAAAAAAGAAGAAGAATCAGCAAAAGCATATTTTATATAAGCATTTTAAATGACATTATTTCCCCACTATTATAATTATTATACAATAATATTGAACACTCATTATTTTATACTGATAATAAGTAAATTCATAAATAGCAATTGATTCAAAACTGTAAAACTGAGGTAACACTTTCTTTTCTACAAGTGCTGCAATCCCATGGCCTATAAATCCATCATTTTTATATAGTGACAAATGCATAGGGAATCTGTAGAAGGCCTAAGCAGAATGACAAATAATGAAACATCATAGTGATGTTATCATGCAAATGCTGCAAGTGCATGATTAAGGCATTTACCTCTTAATACCACTATGTTCATTTTATTGTTTTGGAATCATTGTAGTTTGCTAAGGATGCTGACTGATAAATTTCAGATTTACACTATGACCATAATGCCTGCAGCCAATCATTTCACTACATTCTCTGTGGCTTCTAGTAAGAAAGATATGGAATCTTTCAACTCTTTATTATGCATAAATTTTAGTCTGCAAATAGCCAACCACCAAAAGTTTATTGTACACACATACAAACAGAGACAGAGAAAGAGAGAGGGGGGAGGGAGGGAGGGGGAGAAAGAGAGGGAGAGAGAAACTAGCATTTTTATACAAATTCAGGATCTGGGGTTTGTTTTTTTGGATCAAATTAATCCGCTGGTTGTGACAGAATTGCCCGAGCCTGACATCGTGGGCTCCAAAATAGTGATAGTAATTTGAGATACTGCTAATTTAACTTTTGCAAAGTGACATCTGAAGACAAATGGATATAAAATGTAGCATAGCAGTATAATGTTTGAAACTACTGCTACAAGCTTATATGTAAAGAAACCATCTGGAAATCAAATATGACATTTTTTTAAATAAATACTCGTGTGCATTAAAAATAAAGAGGGGAGGGGACTGCTCCTTCCCTATTGGTTAACTAAGAATATTATTCATAATCTGTTCTGAATTCATGTTAAGGAATAGTCAGAGAAATGCATGCATTACACCCAAAGAAGCAAGTAAAGCAAGGGGAATCAGATTAGATTCAGAAAGCACCCAGTGCTGAAACACTGACCCATGAAGTCTGCAATGAATTTCAAAAGTAAAAAATAAAATGTGGTTGCTTTCCCAATTGCTGTCAATTTATGCAATTTGGTGCCAAGGACTGGAAGCCATGAACTTCTTTGGGGAGCCTTCAAGCTACTGTGTGACCCATACAAGGCATGCTGATCCCACTTGGTGGTATGATGTTGTTTCATGTAGAAAACTGACTGCGTAGAATGTATAATTAGATTATAATGAATGATGCTTGTGGTTCAGTGTATGATGCTACACAGATGTAAAGCCCAAATTATGGAAACCAACAAAAAAAAAAAAACAGGACTGCACAAGGCAGAAAAATGTATCTATTGGCAATAATTCCTTTGTGAGGCCTAAACAAAGTTCTTATGGTTAGGAACATTTAAATCCATTTAATAGATAAAAGACTGTGTTACATAAGTGCTCCCTTTGGTGGTTGCCACAGAAATCTTCAACAGAACAATTAAATAATATCAAAATGTTTTACAAACAAGCTAGATATCAGAGAAAAGGGTTTCCATTAACTTAACTTATCTTTCATTAGCTAGTTTTCTATGTGTGGAAAACAGGTAATAATACTTTCAAATGAACTCTGAAATTTAATTTTTTGCATTCCTGAAAAGATGTTTTCTAAGAGGGAAGACCAAATGCACTAATAGCAATAGCAATGACACTTATATATCACTTCACAGTGCTTTACAGCCCTCTCTGAGCAATTTATATATTTTCCCCAACAATCTGGGTCCTCATTTTACAAACCTTGGAAAGATGGAAGACTAAGTCAACCTTGAGCCTGAGAATCAAACTGCTGGTATTCAGCAGAATTAGCCTGCAATACTGTATTCTAACAACTGTACCACCACAGCAATGGAATAGTTTGCCTTCAGAAGTTGTGAGTGATCCATCATTAGAGGCTTTCAAAAAGAGACTAGACAACCATTTGTCTAAAATGGTATAGAGACATTGTAATCTATAAGATCAACTGTAACAATTGCAACCAGTTCTACATGGGACAAACATCATATCAATTAAAAACCAAGATTCATGAACACCAGCTGGCAGTTAAATGCCACAATCCCAAATTCTTAATCTCTACCCACACTGACACCAAATAGCACCAGTTCGATTGGAGCAACACAAAAATCATCAGCCATGCTACCACCTCCCATGCTTGTGGGTTCATAGAAGCCTGGCATTCCACAAGCAATTCCATTAATGGACACATTGACCTACTACCAGCCTACGAACCCTCAGAATCCAAATCAACCACAGCCAACCAGAGACAGCATCGACCCTCAGCCAAGCCATGTAAGCCCCCTTCCCACCAGCAGTTCATCTCGCAATGACCTTCACCTGATGTAACCTCCCCATCATAAAACCCATCACAAGTGTAATGACTCACACCTGACCCATCACAAGACCTACTGACCACATGAAGCCCTTATAAACAAAAGAACACTGACAATGACATCCCCTAACATCTCTGAAGATGTTACCTAGCCCTGTAACAAAATTTGGGAAACCAACCCACAAGCTTGGAGAACAAACCTTCACCCTTATGGTATGGAGGTTCCTGCTTGAGCAGGGGGTTGGACTAGAAGACCTCCAAGGTCCCTTCCAACTCTATTATTCTATGTTCTATATGGACTACTGCATAATGTAGCTAAGCTGTTGTTCAATGTAGCATGCAAGCACAACCTGTATCTTAGCACAGAGTATTAGTACCTTGTGTTGGTTTCTTTCTCTCTTCAATCAATGAACGTTGAAATGTAAAATGTTAAGTCCTATTTATAACCAACCATCAAAATCCCTGCTTATACAATTTAAGATCCACTGGCTTTTAAGCTAAAAATAATTATTAATGGAAGGCAGCATCAGCTACTGTGCCAAAATGTAAATTATTATTTCCTGCTAATCTGTCTTCTGTGATGTATCTTTGATGCCTCTTAAGCATGTATCTTTGGACAGCACTGACATTTATTACAGTGGTTTGTTGCCCTTCTTGTTAAAAGCACCTATCGTTAGTTTGCAGTAATTTACAGTAATTATCTGGTTTGGAATAGGAAACAAACCAAACTTTTAAAAAAGGCTACATTATTGATCCCATTTTAATCATACCTTTAAAAAGACTCATTCATCTAGGTCATCTATGATGTCTTAGTCAGAAATGAAAGAGTGAAAAAAAAAAAGATGGAATAATTTGTTCAGGAAAGTAAGGGAGCCAGTACCAAATTAATTATAAGTGGGTTATTAGGGATTATACTAGAATGTGAACTTAATAATTTTCAAAAAGATAATCAGGGCTGGATCTGATCAGCACTTGCATAAGAGACCACTAGAACTGTAGGCTGGCATGGTAATGTAAAAAAAAAAATCATTTATGTACAACTTCCAAGAAAATTATACATGTATGTGTCCATGAAATCACCAATAGCAAGGGTTGACTTGAAAAAAAGGTATTTTTTTAAAATAATCCCATTAACTTTAGTGAGTTTGTTGCCCCCCCTTCCATTGTAGGTAGAATTGCTTTGTATGGGACCCTAATGGAAGCAAAATATTAAATTTCTATTGTCTCACACCATGGTTCTTATCTATTTTCAAAAACAAGCTATGTAAGAATTTAATGTTGTTGGTTCCCAAAAACATAGATCCAATCTGAGTTGGTCACTGGGACCAGATGTTTAGTCTTCCAAGCTTTTGGACTCATACTGGAGCCCATCCTCAGGGAACTTCTCTCTACCGGAATGTGTGCTTTGGGTTGTTCTCTGCCATTATTCTCATAATAACACAGTTATAAAGTTATTTAGTTTACATACAAAATTACAAAGCAATAATTATGGTTTTGTAAATAAATGTTAATTGTAATGGTTTTAAAGTTTAATAAAATTATATATGTTTAAAAAAAACTGAGAAAGGTATTTAATATCTTTAAGGACTAGAGAGTTGCTACCATTAGTTTGATTAATATTTGCTGGAATTTGTATAAAAGGTATTTTTTTCAGTAATAGTTGGATTAGGCAGACTTAAATGAAGTTCTCCATTTGGGGCAAGCTAGATTTAGAATTGGTTTTAGCAGTACTCATCAATGTCTCATACCAAAGCAAAACAACAACAGCTGCAATAATAATAATAGCAATGCCAACACTGCTAACATTGGGTGTTCTTGCTTTGACAACAGATGGAAATGCAGCCATTTTTCTCTATTGCTTCTAGAGCTAGTTGATGCTGGGAAGGGGAATGTGGATGAGAGTCCAGCTAGTCATAACATTAATAACTCAGCTGTGGGAATCCAAGGTCATTGGGCCCAGAGTTGATAGAGTTTGGCAGGCTGGAGAGCTGGAGAGAAAGCACGTGCTTCAAGCTAATTGGGGAATGTGATATATGACTGTTTATTGGAGGAGGGAATTGTGCTTTGATACTTTGTATCCAGGGGAGGGGAATTTCATTTTTGGTTTCGACTATGTAATGCCGATACTTTGTTTCTCGAATAAAAGATTCTTTAAGGTAAACAATGCCTCAAAGTTCTTTTGAAGAGTTTCATCTGCCGGAACCATGACAAACAAAGTTAAATGAATTGTCAAAGAAGAAAAATATGCATTGGCTGATTATGTAAAAGATAGCCAAGAAAAAGCATTAAAGCAAGTTAAAAATAAGAATTTATTGAATGTGCAGGTAATAAAATATAAATTTTGAAATAATGTAATAAAAAGAATAGACTGATGACAAGAAAAAAGTATTACATGATTAATTTTTACAAAAGATTGTGGGAAAACTGGATAAAGATAAAACTGGGCAATGTCTTACAATCTGAACATTTAAAAACTGGAACTAAAGTTTGAATTTGTCTGCACAAGAGCAAGTTATTCAAACTTATACAATCAAGGCCAGAACTGAAAAAAATGTCAATTGATTCAAACTGCAAATTATATAAAGAAGAAGAAGAAACAGTAGGTCATATGCTCAGCTCTTGCAAGAAGATTGCAGAAACTGATCATAAACACCAACATAATACATTCACCGAAATGATTCACTGGAGTGTATATAAAGATATGCCAATAATGAAAATTTGGTGGGAATGTATAGTTGAAAAAGTAATCAGAATCAGCAGACTAAAATATTGTGGGATTTCCGAATACAAACTCATAAAGGTCTTGGCAAATAACACATCAGATTTAACTGTCATTGAAAAAAGAAAGTGGAGATAATTGATGTGGCAATGCCAGGAGAAACTAAAAAGATTGAAAAAGATCACAAAGTATTAAGATCGGAAAATCAAAGTAGAAAGATTATGGCTTAAAACAGCCATGGTGGTCCCTGTGGTTATTGGCCCAATAGGTGCCATACCAAAAAATCTTGGATGGTGCTTAGAAAATTTGCACGTTGACATGATTTCCATCTGTCAATTACAAAAGATCTGCACATATACTGTGCTGATACATTATGACATCCTATGTTCTTGGGTAGAACTTGATACATATGAAGGCCAACAAAGGATGAAGACCTGGCAGCCATGATTTCATATTTTTGTGTATATAACAACAACATGTGCATTACTGTGATTTAAGGAAATAAAATGACAGTATAAGAATAAGAAAAATGCTATTAATGTTAATTCAACCCTTCAGCTTATTAAATTGAAACATATTGTTCTATTCTTACCTCCAGAATATATATGTACCTTCTTCAGTAGTGGGTTTCCCAGGTGGTTCTATCTGATTGAACAGTACAGCAAAATGTCTGTTTATCTCTGTACTCTAACACACCCGATCTGAAC
This sequence comes from Crotalus tigris, assembly GCF_016545835.1. Classification (NCBI taxonomy): domain Eukaryota; kingdom Metazoa; phylum Chordata; class Lepidosauria; order Squamata; family Viperidae; genus Crotalus; species Crotalus tigris. Next base: position 15,292,918 of record NW_024096970.1, read on the forward strand.
TTAGCTTTCACAAAACTTTGTTTTTAGACTACGGCATCAGCATATCTGGATGTAAACTACAAAGCTACCAATCTCTAAGTGTTTGTGCATTCATGTTGCTCTGCAGGTAGAAGATCTACTTGTTATATTCTAATTTGCAAACTGTATTCAGCACCTATTTCATTTATCTTATAAGATATAGAAAACTGGAATGCATACCGTGGAACAATTTGCTTCTTGCTGATATATACATATATATATATATATATATATATATATATATATATATATATATATATACACACAAATCCATGTATTGCTCAGCAAGTATAAATATATGCAGTCACAGGAGGAGGTTGAAAGTAACAACAGAGACAGTAATGCACTCCTCTGCAATACTGCTTAACACAGTATTGATTCTACTGGCTTATATTTTTACCAACTGGTGATAGTTCAGTTTTAAGTACTTCATATGTAGTTGGGTTTCTTCTGTGTAACTGGTTAGGTACTGTAAGCCCTCTTGGTAAGGAGTAAATTCTAAAATTCTAGGACCTTTCAAAAGAGAATGAGTTACCATCAAAGATAGGGTAGACAAGATGTGTGACATGTATTTAAAGAAAAATAAACTTCTAAGAGTCTGGGTGCCTTATGTGGAATAGTAATATTTTTTGTAAATTAAGATTCAGTAATAATATAGAATCATTTGTTGAGATGGGTGGTTACAGAAAAATAAAATAAAATAATTAAAAAAACAAAATAATACAATAAAGTAAATTTGTTGGTCACCTTATTATCACATCATCTTAAACTACCTAGATCTTAAATCCCAAAATTTCTAAATTTTACTTTCAGCTTTAGAGAAACTGCCCCCAAACCTTTGGGTGCCAGGGACCAGTTTCATGGAGAGAGGTTTTACTGTAATTGGGGAGGGTGTGTGTGGTTTCACCTGCCTGGATCCTGCACATGCATATTTGCTCATTTGCACAGCTCAGTTTCTGACACACCTCAGACTGGTGCCAGTCAGTGGCTCAGGGGCGGGGACCCATGGCTTACAACAACATTTTCATCTAAAACACTGGGAAAATTATAAGAGTAATGTGGACTAACAAAATAATTAATTAGTTTAGCATAGTTTTCAATTTCAAATTTATTTCAATGGTATTTTCACAAGAAGAAGCAAATTTGATAGGAAAAAATAGCATTGGCACATAATTTTGTATGTATTTCTTCTCATATTGTATTTGTGCATGCTTTTTAGGCAATTTTTGTAAGTAATTTATTTTATATTTTTGCATATTTACTACTAATAAATATTTCTGTACATTTTCTTCAGACATGTGTTTTGCTTGCATTCTCTAATTTTAAATCCCCACCTTGAAACTCTAAAAAAAATAAAAATAAAAAAATGAAGATTTCAGCATGAAGCAGTTGAAGTTTACATTAAATGTGGGAAGTAGATAATTATGTCTTTCTACTAAAAAAATAAAACATTATGCCTTAATACATTTTTCAAGTGTTTTATAAGACACTCTTCCTTGCCTTTGTTGTCCAAAGGAATCTGCATATATTATATGTTAAGAATATTTGAAATATTCTAGTGAAGAGGCACTGTTGAAATACAACATCTTATCGTTTAGTGGGATAAGTGTAGGCTTCTCCTATACAGCCAAATTCATTAATCATGTCTACATTGTTTATCAAATTAAGACGTCAACATGTTTAAATTCATGATTTTAAGAACACTGTGGTAGAAATGGGGGGAAAAAAATCACATTTCAAATGAACATCATAAATAATGTTGTTTCAGCTTAAAAGAGAAGCCATAATGCATTTCTGTTAAGTGTCTCATAATATTCTACTCCATTGTGCTCAGAATAGGTCTTATAGTAAGACAACCACAAGTGGGCTGAAAAAAATCCGGAAAACCAGTAGACAGCACCTACATCCACATATTGTTCCTCTTTAATAACTATTCAGATATCTGCTGCCCAGGTATCACCTGAACTGAGTAATTGCTTTGCTTTCTTCTTTTGCTATAACTTGAAATGAGATGCAAAGGAATGGCTTTTTAAATCACTTGTATTCTATATAGTAAAAGAAAATAGATTTGTATGGAAGATTTAAAAGCTATCTCTCGGGTATTTAGAAGCTATCACTCAGGATTTTATCCACTTGAAAGTATAATATCAACCAATAAGCACTGGAAGAAAAGGAATCTAAGGGCTCATTTAAAGATATATTCATTGGATAGTTAACTATATTCACTGGAAAAAATAAGATATAACTTTACCAATAAGCAGAAAGTACTCAAGGGGGTTACAAGATATTTTGCATGCATTCTGTGGTTCAATCCTGAGTGCATTTCATTTATTGTTTTGTCAGTCAACTGATACGTTATTTTAGGGTTGCCAAATTACTATTGTTACCTTTGACATACTATAGATTTCAGTTAACATTAACTTTGAGGTCAATGTGTGTAGTGTTGGAGACGCTGGACTGGAAACAGGGAGACCTGCATTCATATCCTCTATTAGCTATAGAATTTTACTAGGGTATTTGGGGCCAATCATATTCTCTTTCATTTCAATCTATCTCTCACACATTATTGTTCAAGAGAAAAATTGGAGGATGAAGTATTATTATATTGCTGGATTTAAGTAAGGATTCTAGTGCATTTATACCATATTTTCCGGCATATAAGATGACTTTCTAAAACACGGAAATCGGCGCCGAAGTCGGGGGTCGTCTTATACGCTGAGTCGTCTTATACATCAGAAATTACGGTACTATTTATGTATTTATTTCATAATAAATACATACATACATAAATAGTGTAAATGCACTCAGAATCCTCAATGGCAGTTGCAAACCTTCAATTTCTCAAAATCCTTTTATTTAATAATAAATAAATGGATTTTGAGAAATTGAAGGTTTGCAACTTTGACGAGTGAACTTACTGCTTTGCTCAATTGCATTGCTAAAGTATTTGGAGAAAATTATATAGATATACTTGTTATGGGTCTGGAAAATGTGAAACTGCCTTTCAATTAGTTTGCCAATTGGTCTGCCTTGGTTTCCCCATTTTAAATTCAGAAAGGTTTCTCCTATTCTGGTATCCTTGGAATAGAGATACATCAGTGATTTGTTGATCTGTAGCTTTCATTCAGTTTCTTTTTGTTCCAAATTCTTTTCATATAATTCCATATGTATAGTTTTAGATTAATTCTCCCATGCAAGAAAACTATTATACTGGACCTGGTCTGACCATAAAACTATTTCAAAAGGAAATTCCATGCATTATAGCCTGATGATGGATACAGATGTGACTTGAAAAAATAAGATTATATCACTAAAGACATATACATATTCATTTTCATTCCACTGTGAAATATCAAGCTGGCAGCATTACTAAACAGACCTTTGGAGCTTTTTGAACACTCCAAGAGACCCAGGAACAGAATGTTCATTAGCCTTGACTTAACTTTCTTCCTGTAAGTTAGAAATAAATCAATCAATAAAAACCCATCCAAGTCAGTGACCCAATAAACAGGGGAGTATGTGGGGAAAACTATTGAAATCACTCTTGGAATTTTAATTTATATGTTTCACTGCCCTGAATAGAAATTACTGATCTATCTGTTCAAATACATTAGATGGGGCCTTCCTGTATTTAAGGCCTAGGCTAATATCTCCCCACAAAGGCTTATATAGGCATTTCATCTTATCATATTTAGCTATATTTATAGAATCATAGAGTTGTAAATGGCCATACCAAGTTAATCAAACACCAGCAAGGCACAACTGACCACAGCATTTCTGACAAATGATCACCCAGCCTCTATAGGAAATTGATAAATGAAGAAGAACTCACTATGCCATGAGGTAACTTCTTTCCTTTCCTGATAGCTCACACAGTCAGGATGTTCTTCCTGTTACCTAGGTTGAACCACATTCTACATAGTATAACCTGTGATTCTGGTCCTGCCATTTGAGACAGAGAATGAATTGAATGCCTCTTCAGTGCTACCTCTCCTAAGATAATTGAAGACTACTACCATGTAGGCTATTTCAATGAGCCTAACAATGTTTTCTCTGATATACTTTTAAAAAGATGCTTCATTCCTGAATGCTGATGACTAAACTGATATAATTTGATTTTCAATGTATGTTGTCAGCTGATGAACCCTGAGGAGGAATCAAGTTGTTAGATCATTTACAATACAAACGCAAGACAATATAATATCATATTTCAGACCATTTTTCTGTTGCTACCAGCATTGTATAAGCATACATTAAATAGTAATCAGAAAATGAAGTGGTGGATATAAAAGGCAAAATATAAACTAGTAGCATAAAATGCAGCCTAAACATTGTCTAGCACCTCATTTAGATATCACACTTCAAACATATTGATGTCATTTGCTGTTTAGACAAGAACTATAAATACTTTTTTGAAAAGAACCCATGTAAGGGCATTCTGAATGGATAGCACTTAGGATGAACACTGATGTACAGTGATCTCATTGTTAGTAGAAGCCAAGCTGACACTAATAGGTAAGACTGCATTGTATGATTATATATACTTGATTTCCCCCCTCCAGAAATATAATAATTATCATTATAATTCAATGAAATAATCCATTAAAGAGAGAAGATATCTTTGAATGTTGGATAAGAAACATCAGTGAAAACTTTTTAGATCATACTCGTGGAACATTTTCTAGATTATGTCACCCTGAAGATTTACATTAGAGTTTTTTTTTTAAAAAAAAAGTAAAAGAGGGTTACATTTTTGATCAACTGATGCTGTTCTCAAGTTTGAGAAAACTGGGAATACTTTGGGAATGGAACAGATTTCCAATCTGGCTGATTTTGAAAGTATTTTAAAACGAAGAATCCTAGATAAATTTGCCAAACCAGACTGGAAGCAGAGAGAAGTTCATTCAGAAAGCATGAGTTGGCTCAGACATCTTTTCCATCTTTCTTTAAGTCATAGAAAGCATATGTTCACAGCAGTCTTGCATTTTTTACAGATTAGAATCTGCTTTCCTTGCTAAATTTCTGGAATGACATTATGCAAACACCCAACATAATATCTCTGTTTGGGTATTAATGCCTACACTAGTCTCCTATGTTCATCCCCATCTTGGAAGTCCTGAGAAAAAAATTAAACTCTTCAGACAATTGTTCTGTTATTTAATAGAAGCCTTGATTGCACTTACTGCCTATTGGTAGGCAGGCTGGCTGAAAGAATTTTTTGTTTGAATAAAATTTTATCCATTTATCCATCCACAATATAAAAGTGTATGGCCTATTGAGAGGGAAAATGCTATGCAGGAGCAAGCACTCCTCAAATGGATCTAGGACACCTTGCTGCAGCCAACTTGCTGTGGGACAATTCAATGCTGAATTAATCATTTCATTCATACTTTATTATTGGTGACCAGGGTTTCATCAAATACTCTTGTATTTCTGGATAGACTATCCTTATTTTATTATTATTGGCCACAGTTCCATCAAAATTATTTAACTTTTGTATTTGTTGAATTGTCCCGCTGAGAGTTGTCCTGTGGCAAGTTGGCTGTTGTGAATTGGCCCATTCTATCTTCAAATAGTGTGGAAAGAGGAACTAATTAAGTAAGCTCATTAAGAATTTAATTATTAACAGGATTACAGATTACTACAGGTGAATCTTTCTAGAAGTTATTTGGCTAAATTAATATTTTACCTTTTAACCTTTCTTCCTTCTTTCCTTTGCTTCCCTTTTTCTTCCATTCCCAGCAGGCAAGTAAGTAGCTACTGCCAGGTGGGGGAGGGTACGAGGGGATGCTTAAGTGGCTGGCACAGTGCAAATCTATGGGGACTGGATCATTTCTTCATTGACTTTCTCCATGCAACCTTCTCCAAAGCAAAGACTTTGCAAATGGAAAAGTAGCAAAGAGTGTAAGAGCAACAGCAATTATATCAGTTCCTTGTGGGTTCACAATGAGGATCACATGAGCACAGTTGACCACAGGAATACAATGGCAGTGCTGAACAACAGCAGTTCATCAGCACTGAAACATAAAATATTTCCCAAATTTCATTCCCCTGAGAGTAATAGATCCTGGCATTCTTTAAGTTAGCCTGAAAAAGTTTTGCTGCATGATGCAACATTTCACCCAATTAAAAGCTACAAAGTCTCAGAAAATCATAACAATTTTAATCAGAATAGAGCTCAAAGGGACCTTGGAGGTTTTCTAGTCCAACCTCCTGCTCAAGCAGGAGACCCTATACCATTTCAGACAGGTGGCTGTCCAATCTTTTCTTTAAAAACCTCTAGTGATGAAATACTTACAACTTCTGAAGGCAAACTGTTCCATTGGTTAATTGTCCTCATTGTTAGAAAGTTTCTCCTTAACTCCAGGTTGCTTCTCTCCTTGATTAGTTTCCATACATTGTTTCTTGTCTTGCTTGCTGATGCTTTGGAAAATAAGTTGACCCCCTCTTCTTTGTGGCAGCCCCTCAAATACTGGAATACTGCTATCATGTCACTCCTAGTCCTTCTTTTCTCTAGACTAGCCAAACCCAAGTCCTGCAACCATTCTTCATACAGTGTATGTTTTTGTCTCTGGGCCTTCAGTAATATATAGATAGATATTTTACATCAAACATTAAGGATTGTTGCTAGTTTCTGTTTAAGTAAAATTATCTGTTATTTTTAATTTGCCTTACACATTTTTGGCTGATTTTATTCTTCCAGCAATTTGTAAATATGTCAGCCCTGGTATATTCTGTCTTTTACAGAACAATTCTTGCTGTGTCTTTAATCTGTTCATTGAATCTGAGTGAACCATATTTGCATATGTAATTACATTTTTCTCACTGTAATTATCTCCGACATGGAAAGAGTTTAAAGGAGAAGCTTGCAGTTAAATTGTTGGGCTTATTATTTTCCTTCTTGAATGCCATGCTTTGATCAAATATGTCTATGAATATGCCCTTTTAAGATTTTATCTTCTTTTGTATCTATGTACCATAAATATCTATGAAGTCCACTAGCTAAGCCAACATTCTGCTACTCAAGAATTTTATCTGCTCTGTTATCTGTTTTAATTTATTTTATAATACAATTTAAATTAGGAATCTTGTTAATTTTTTAAATTTAATTCTGGGTCTTTTGCCATTCCACATGAATTTGCTGACAGTGTCTTGCCATTCTTACAATGTTTTCTCTAAAATTATAGTTAGTACCATTTGGAACAGATAATTTATCTTGGGTAATACATTCAGTTTAATAATTGCAATTGATCCTAACCAAGATTATTTTAGATTTCTCCACCTTTCAAGATCTTGTTTAATTTCTTGCCTAATTGATATAATTATCCTGAAATATTTCTTGATTATTGCCTGTCAAATGCAGACCAAGATACTTCATTGAGTGAGCTGACAGCCAACTTCTTGCAACAAATTACATTCTTGCATTAAGCATCTTGCAATTATTTTTGGGGTTTGGATATTGATTTTATATCCAGAGAATTCTCTGAAATTATGAATTATTTTCATTAACTATTCTATTGCCTTTTGTAATTCTTAGTACTACATTATCTGTACAGCATTTAAGTTTATGTTTCTTTCCATGGATTTTTAAGGCCAGATATTTATTGTCTATATTTTTTTCTGCCAGTTTTTCTAAAGCAATGATGAATAATAGGGGAGAGAATGAACATCTATGCCTTGTACATTTACTGCTTTTTCCCTCTCTGAATGTTTGTCTATGTGTATGTTTGTGTGTGTGTATGTGTGTGTGTGTTTGTATGTGTATATATGTGTGTGCGTGTATATCTGTGTATATGTGTGTGTGTATATACACAAACACACACACACATACATACACACATACATCCTGTTTCTTGCCAATCTTTCATCTAAAATTGGTGCTGCTTCAAACAGATAATTCATCATGTAATCTATCCATTTTCCTGCCACAATGAGTCTTAGTCAAGAAGATTTAAGTTCTTCCATCTCTTTAGGTTTTCTTAAATTTCCTTCTATAATGAATTATAATTATTATAATTGTTGTGAAATATGTCTTTGTTACAACCTGTTAGATCAAGTCACAAATATTTCATTGAACGTTTGTTACCTCACAGACTCTTTTTTCACAAATTAACCTTTTTTTTTTTTTGGAGTGGTCAATCTTCCTAGGTTATGAGAGTGTTATTTATCTTAATTCTCTGCTACCCAGTGCTTTTTTTGAAAAAAAAAAAAAGGTGCCGGAACTCACACGTCATACAACCCACCTTGCCTACCCTACAAGGTTCCATCCAAAAAAGGTGCCAGAACTCCGTTCTCGGTGTTCTATGACAAAAAAAAAAAAAAAGCCCTGCTGCTACCAATTAATGGTTGGGGAGAAGGAGGGGGAGGAGGAAAAGATCTTTTCTTCTAAAAAAACCCTCCAGTCTCCTTTAATATTTCTGTTGTTGTAACATTTTGTGTCATTTTGTAAATCCCATTATTAATTGACATCAGGCATTAATTCCTATTTTCATCTAAAATCTTTCATCAGTGTCATCTCAGAGCTGCCTAATCTCAATCTTTATTTATTTATGTGGGTTTTTTTTTAGATTTATATTCCTCCTTTCCTCTTAAAAATTAGTATGAATGTACAGTGTACATACCTCCCATTTTCCCACAAAACAACTCTGTGGGATAGGATAGGCAGTGACAGACTAGTCAGCATTGTGAATGTTCTTTGTACCTGATATTTCCTTGTTCTGGAATTCTCAGTCAGAAAATAAAAAAGTCCTGTAGCATGTATTGTGATTCCCAGAGTCAGTAATCAATACTCAGTCAACCAGCCAGAACTGCCTTTGAACACACTGTCAGCTGCTGGTGGTATTTTTTTTTTTTTTCCCTGCTGAGTGGAACATACATGGCATGGGGAGAAAAAGATTTTATTCTGCATTAATTAAACAACAAGGGTTCAGAATGGAGAAATTAATTAAACTTTTAAAATTAGAATCTTAATCAATTTTACAGAAAAAAAGATCTTAATGGAGAATATGAATTACATGTATAAATTTTATAAAAGAGGGTGAGAATTATTAATGTTTATTTTTTATTGTTTATCTTTTTCCAATGGAAATGTCCACACATTTTTTGGGAAGTGTTCCTTTGGGAGTAGCATTTAAAAACCAATGCATCCCACAGTGTGTCTGAAGTTGTGGTATACCAGTTGTAGTATGCATCTACATATCTTGCATTTACATTTTGTTCATAGAACAAAGGATTGGTTTTCTAGAAAAAATACAGCATGCTAGTGATGCAATCTTATATAAACATAATAGATTTAATTTTAGGTAGACATATACTAAATTCTTGAAAATCACATGCTGCCCTCCTCAATTGGGAAGATGCTAAATAGTAGGAACAATTCAGCATAATATAGTTTTATTCTGCATGTCACTGCATATCAAATTAATGTGGTGCTTCAGATTTGAAAGTTTTGTCATAGTCACTAAGATCATTCAATAGAAGAGTAGGCAATTTGCAATTTTCCACATGTTTAGAATACAACACTCATAATCTACCTATGGGATCAGTTTGTGAGCTCATTGGAGCTAAAGACAGAACATCTACAAAATACTAGGTTTAAAGAATTATTTCCCCAAATAACTATATCAAGTGTTAAAGAATAGGTGGTCCTTTCTTCTACCATTTTTATTGTAAGTTTAAAGAAAGTGTCTTGTGATAATGGAAGCCATGACATTTCCATTCTCTGGTTTATTTTGTTCATTGCTAGAAGTATCTCTCTCCATGGAATCACACCCCACAGCTCTGGATTCTATTTGTTTTATCTTTTTTTAAAAAGGTATTTGGCCACTTTGGAAGATTTGTGAGCTTTGAAAACATGTATTTTATTTTTTTACACTACAATGCTCTGATGGATTATTAAATGTGTTATATGTTGTGCATTTGTGCAGCTGCCTAAGCAGAGATTTTAAAGGGCTCTTCATCATTATGTGTTCTACAGCTGAAGACACCTAGGTTTTCTTCCAACAGTTTCCGTTGTAGCATAGTCTTGGAAGATGAGAATTTGCTAAGCTATCTGGCAGGGCAATACTTTGAAATGAAAACTTTTAATGGTTGTCAACACCCTCTCAATTTTTTTGAAGAGAGAGAGGGAGAGAGAGAGAGAAAGGGAGAGAGGGAGAGAGAGAGAAATATTGCTATTAAATGATAACCAACATGTTGTCATTTCTGTTCAGCCTGCAGGTTACTTTGTATATAATAGAGTAAAACTCATCCCAGCTACTAGAGCAGGGGTGTCAAACTGCCGGCCCATGGGCCGGAATGCATCATGAGGAAACCGCACCCACCCCATTGCCAGCAATGGGAAAAAAGTTCCAATATGTCACATGACATCACATGAAATCATTAGTTTGACATGTCTGTACTAGAGTGGTATGTTCTAAAATTAGTTACATTCTCTTAAATGTGAAATGGTGACAAGACAGCTAAATAATCTAGGTTAAAAAAAGGGTTCAGGTAAAGAACAGTGTTGTTTTAGATAGGGTCCATTTGAAAGAGAGTAGAGAGAGGAATGAGTCATTGAAAAAGGAGAATATTTGTAGCTCAGGTTTGAAAGAAGAGTCTTTGGTGTTCTCTGAGTTTAGTTGTTTCCCTGCAGATGTTTCATTACCCAAACTAGATAACATAATTAGTGCTTGAGAGGTTTTTTGGGTTTTTTTTTTTTTTTTGGCACTCTGACAAATTAATTATCAATAGACACATTGACATAAACAATATCTGTGGATATAATTTACTTGGACTTCAGTAAGGCATTTGATAAAGTAGACCACAACCTACTACTTGATAAGATAGAAAAATGTGGGTTAGACAGCATCACCACTAGATGGATTTGTACTGGCTGACCAGTCATACTCAGTGTGTGGGCCTCAATGGAACTGCATCTAACTGGAAGGAAGTGTGTAGTCGGCTCTGTCCTGGGCCCAGTGCTCTTCAACATCTTCATCAACAATTTGAATGAGGGGATAGATGGAGAACTAATCAAATTTGCAGATGACACCAAGCTGGCAGGAATAGCCAACACTCCAGAAGATAGGCTAAAGATACAGAAGGATCTTGACAGACTTGAACATTGGATGCTATCTAACAAAATTAAATTCAGTGGTGAAAAAAGTAAGGTTCTACATTTAGGCAAGAAAAACCAAATGCACAGGTATAATATAGGAGGTACCTTGCCCAATAGTAGTAACTATGAGAGGGATCTCGGAGTTCTAGTGGACAATCACTTAAATATGAGCCAGCAGTGTGCTGCAGCTGCCAGAAAAGCCAACACAGTTCTAGGCTGCATTAACAGAGGGATAGAATCAAGATCACACAAAGTGTTAATATCACCTTACAATGCCTTGGTAAGGCCACACTTGGAATACTGCATCCAGTTTTGGTCACCACGATATAAAAAAGATGTTGAGACTCTAGAAAGAGTACAGAGAAAAGCAACAAAGATGATTAGGGGACTGGAGGCTAAAACATATAAGGAATGGTTGCTGGAAGGATGAGGGGTGACCTGATAGCAGTGTTCTAATATCTCAGGGGCTGCCACAAAGAAGAGGGAGTCAAGCTATTTTCCAAAGCACCTGAAGGCAGGATATGAAGCAATGGATGGAAACTAACCAAAGAGACAAGCAACTTAGAACTAAGGAGAAATTTCCTGACAGTTAGAACAATTAATCAGTGGAATAACTTGCCTCCAGAAGCTGTGAATGCTCCAACACTAGAAGTTTTAAAGAAGAGACTGGACAGCCATTTGTCTGAAATGGTATAGGACAGGGATATCAAACTGCCAGCCCATGGGCCGGACACATCACCAGGAAACCACACCCACCCCATTGCCAGCAATGGAGAAAAAGCTCCAATATGTTGTGCAATGTCATGTGACGTCACAAGTTTGACATGTCTGGTATAGGGTTTCCTGCCTAAGCAGGGAGTTGGATTAAATGACTTCTAATGTCCCTTCCAACTTTATTATTATTATTATTATTATTATTATTATTATTATTATTATTATTATTATTACCTCAATCAAGGAACTGCCAAACAAGACAACAGTAAACAGTCCAATCAAAGAATCTACAAGATCACTCCCACCAATACTGACAGGACAAGTCACTAGAATATAAACGGAGGACAAAACCCATCCCTTACTAGCACTGATAATGTTACCTAGTTTGGGGAATTAAACTTCTGCAAAAAAACAACAAAGCTCAGAGAGCACCAAAGACCCAACAACAAATGTGGCTTTTCTAAAATTTATTTAGTAGGCTTAAAATTACTTTCTTTTTTAGCTATCATTTTCTCTTTTTTTGGGGGGGGGAGATTATTTTATACTGTTTTGCACTTATACTCACTTGGCATTTCCTCTTATTTGGATGATGGTTTCTTATCTAGCCTATCCCCAGAATGTCTACAGGGATATATTCCAAGAGAGACTAATTCTTTGAATAACACACATGTGCTCATCCAAGCACATAGCCAATACACCCAGGATAAAATTGTGCTATAAAAGTATGCCAGAAATATTTATTATAATTTATGACTTACCTTCCTGCCTAGAGGTGCTCAAGATAACCATAAAAAAAAGAAATAAAGAGTAGTTAAAATATTCCAAAATAGAAAAATAATAATTAAATCTGATTCCAACTGAAAAGGAAGGTTTCCCGAGTAACAGTAGAGTAAAAAGAGTACAACTTGGGTTGTTATGTAGCTTAGGCACTCACCAATGTATTAATTTAGCTATATAGGTTGATAAACTACAATTCACACAGGTTTTTAAAAGGCTAGTGTCAACAGCAAAATCTTTTGCTTATAAATTCCTTTTTGAAGGTTTCTTTTTCAAAAAGTAAAAGTGGAGAATAAATGGTTTAAATAGAGAATTAACAAAAGTGTGCCAGGCAAATTTTCATGGTAATATCCTCCAAAGTGTAGGTTTGCCAAACCTTTTTCCAAAGGCAGGATGCCATAAATCGTACCTTTTCTCACTCACAACTTTATCTCAGAAAACAGGGCTCCGTAGAGGATATAACGTTGGGCAAATGAGAGAACTGAGATGATGAATTTTTGGGACACTTTCAAAATAATTAATCTTAGCTACCAAATTGTCAGCAGCCATTTCATGCAATTATGCTGATGTCCTTCCTGCCAGATTCTATTTCTCCATTTCTAGCTGGTCACTGGGAAGCTGCTAACAAATATAATCCTCAGGTGCCCTAGTCTCCTTCAGTTGTTGTGCATGCTTTTTGCAGTGGGAAGTGGGGAATCAATTATTTAAAGGAAACAGTCACTGCGTAGGCAAATGACAAAACCACTCCTGAGAGGCTGGGGAGTATGGAAGCATACATTACCACAGGTGGAAGAAGAAAAGTCTCATTTAATAACTGTTCAAAGATACAACAGCACTGAAAGAAGTGACATGACATGTGATCAAAATTCAGATGCTTGGCAACTGTTAATAATTATAATTGAATCGAATCGGATAGGACAGGACAGGACAGGACAGACTTGGAGGTCTTCTAGTCCAGGGCTTTTCAACCTTTTCACCCATTGTACCACTTTTAGGATATGGCAACATCCGAGCACCACCAGTCGCCTAGCAAGGTGTCAAAAACTTGATGACCACAAAAAAAAAAGGAAAAAAGTGATAAAGTACAGGTAGTCCTCGACTTACAACAGTTTGCTTAGTGACTGTTCGAAGTTATAATGGCACTGAAAAAAGTGCCCCCTCCCAAGCCACAGCTGAGCAAGACAGTGCCCGGCGGCGCTCTTCCTCCTGTCCGAGGTTTTCATTGTTGTGAACATTTCTGTTGAGGATTGGCAGGGGGGTGGGGTGGGGTGTGTTTGGTTTTTATCCCTCCCCCCCTGTCTGCTGGGTGGTTGCAGCAGGTTTTGGTCACTTCACATGACCCTGGAACACTGTGACCATCATAAATATGAATCAGTTGCCAAGCATCTGAATGTAAGTCACAAGACCCTGGAGATGCTGCAACATTCCAGCTGATTGGTGCTTCTTCTGGGCTCAGCAGAAGCGTCAGGATCAGTGCTGCTTTCCAGATGATTGGTGCTTCTTCAGGGCTCAGCAGAAGCACCAGGATCAGCACCAAGCTTCAACTGGAGCCTGGTGCTGATCCTGGCTTCCACTGAGCCCTGACAGTCCCGAAGAAGCACCGATCAGCTAGAAAGCAGCACTAATCCTGGCACTTCTACTGAGCCTGACAGCCCTACAGCTCCAGCCATCTCTCGCTCAGGATTGTGTGGTGCTGCCACCGGTTCAGCTTATTGCCCTCCCCCGCTACCACTTTTCTAGGATGGTCGCATACCACCTGCCAGGTGCCAATGTACCACAGGTGGTACCCGTACTACTGGTTGAAAAGCCCTGTTCTAATCCAGCAGGAGAACCTATACCATCTCTTAAAAACCTCCAGTGATGGAGCTCCCACAATTTCTGAAAGCAAGCTTTCTCACTGGTTAATTGTCCCCACTGACAGGAAGTTTCTCCTTAATTTCAGGTTGCTTCTCTCTTTGATCAGTTTCCATGAATCCACTAATTCATACTTAGGACAGTTGCTGTATCCCAAGATCATGTGATCTCCTTTTACAACCTTTTGACAAGCAAAATCAATGGGGAAGCTGGATTCACTTAACAACTATGTTACTAAGTTATCAACTGCAATGATTTATTAACAACTTTGGCATGAAAGGTCATAAAATGGGACAAAATTCACTTAACAATTGTCTCACTTAACAACAGAAATATTTGAGTAGGGGGTTGGACTAGAAGACCTCCAAGGTCCTTTCCAGTTCTATTTTGAATCTGATAATCTGGAATCATTATAATTTCATTATCATATGCCATATATTGTTGTTGTGGTTGTTTTGTTTCATTACTTTCTGGTATTAGCAAACATTCACATTGTACTCCAAAGCTGAAGAAGCCTGAAGGGTGGGTAGCAACATTTCAAAAGATATTCCCAAAACTGAATCTTTTTTCTATCCCCATCATAAACTATATTTTTAGTTTGGAGTGCTGCTCACTTTCTTCTGGTTTTCCATCATGATTGACATATTGTATATCTCTAGTTGTTGTTTAAAAAACTATACCTTGTGAAATAGCATATTTAACTATAATATTGTGATAACTCCCTTGGACGATTTCCCAAATATTTCATTAGATGGCAGCTCATGTTACAACTACATATTCCCCACTTTTGCTTATGTTACAGTAAATTTATTAATAATTTAATATTAATAATTTGACCTTGTCATAACATATTTTATATGTATCCTGTAGTTTTTCAGACTGCACTGGTCTTACCTGATTTTAACTCTATCAAACATTTAAACAGCTCTTCATAGGAAAACAAAAATATAAATAAGTCTTCCTTGGTAGAAATAATGAGTATACTGCATTTATCATTGTGTATATCTTATTTATAGTTCTTGAACATGCATGCTGGAAAACATGGCATTGCAGGTAATATAAAATGTCAAAATATTACAGACAGTCCTCGTTAAGTGACTGCCTCGTACAGTGGCTGTTTACAGTTATGATGGTGATGAAAAAAATCATTTTGTAACCAAGATTGTATTTACAATCTTTGAAGTTCTATAATGCAAAAGAAAGCTGAATTAAGGTTATAAACACAGTTACAGTTTCATTTAATAAATGCTTCATTTAATGAATGAGTTGCCGGTCCCAATTATAGTCACTAAATGAAGACTACCTATGTAAATAAAATTTAATTTTCTTGTTGATGCATAATTTATGTATGGATCCATGCATAAGATGAGAAATCAGGTTTACAACTACAAAGAATGTTCAGTCTTTGTCACTTCATAGCTCATGAATTAATGAATGTTAAGCATTTGTATTTATAACCCTCACTTCATGTGTCAAGGTTCTGACAGACAGAGACAAATAAAGCAGAACTCCGAGGCTTGGAAATTCCTCAATGAACGTGTTTATTAGTTAAGAAGTATCAGCACGTCAAAAGTGAAACCAAGTCTGAAGACACAAGTAATAATTTCCCAATACAAAGTTAAGAAATCTCACCTCTAATGCTATACAAGTAACTATGTTCCCCAATACATCTTCTTGGTGGGCTTTTCATGAAATGCCCAGCCTGTAGTCTTGGGAGCAGCCAGTGACCTTGGTTCCCATGGGACAAAAGACTATTTTGACTAGCCAAGCACCTAGTAATCCCCCCTCCCATTTTCTATGTGTCAACCAAAAATGAATAGGGAAAATGGCTACAGCCACTTTCATTTTTGAAGTTGACACCATGTTATATATGCTCATTCATATATAGCAGTGAATTTCTATTAAAACAAATATCTATGGATATTCTTAGTTATCCAGGCCATGGTTGCGCCATAGGTACTTTTTCAAAAGGCAATTGGACTTTCTTTGGGTTTTTTTTTTTTTTTTTTGGAGACATTTTGTTTCTTATCCAAGAACCATCCTCAGTTCTGACTGAATGCTGGGAAATGGAAGGATTTATATTCTTTGCAGTTATCTGATTGTTAGCTTTCAAAGTGCTTCAACCAGATGACCTCTAAGAGTTAACAACCAAATGACTGCAAGGAATATAAATCCTTCCATTCCCCAGCATTCAGTCAGAACTGAGGATGCTTCTTGGATGAGAAGTGAAACTTTCAAGAAAAAACAAAGAAAGTCCAGTTGCTTTTTGAAAAATCACCTTTGGGACAAATAAAATGAAATAATAATAATAATAATAACAATAATAATAATAGTGTGCCTGGAGACAGCAGAATAGACAAGAAAGAACTGGAGAAGATAACAAAATACAAAGACCTACAAATAGAAATATAAAGACTGTGGCAAAAGCAAGCAAGGGTAGTACCAATAGTCATAGATGCCTTGGGTGCAATCCCAAAACAACTGGAGCACCACTTGAACACCATTGGCATTGATAAATTCGCTATTAGTCAATTGCAAAAGGCGGCCTTATTAGGAACTGCTTCCATCCTGTGACAATATCTGTAATACCATCAAACATCCACATCTGCCTATCCCAGATCCTGGGTAAGGACTCGATAGGTAGACAAAATGCCAAATCCAGTCTGAACATCTGGCTGACTGTGCGATGATCCATAATAATAATAATAAAGTTGGAAGGGACCTTGGAGGTCATTGAGTCCAACCCCCTGCTTAGGCAGGAACTCTACACCATTTCAGACAAATAGCTGTTCAGTCTCTTTTTAAAAACTTCCAGTGTTGGAGCATTCACACCTTCTGGAGGCAGGTTGTTCCATTAGTTAATTTCCATTTCCTCATGTACTTCCTTAAAATATGATTTTCTGCCAAATAATTTGTTCATTTGTCCAGAATATGACCTTTGAAGTAAAATGGGTAATATATCAAAATTTCACCCCTTGTTCCTCTTAACTGTTGCTAAAGTTGGACTATAATATTCTTAAGAACATGGCATATTAAAGCCATGGTGGTGCAGTGGTTAGAATGCAGCACTGCAGACTAACTCACTACTCACACCAGGAGTTTGATCCTGACCAGCCAAGATTGACTCAGCCTTCAATCCTTCCAAGGTCAGTAAAATGACCCAGGTCAGGGAAGACAGCTTGAAGGCTGCAACTCTATTGTGTGTCTGTGGTCAGGACACATTTGAAATTGCAGAAAATCTGGTGGTCCCTGCTCCTCTGGAGTCTGTAATGTACACAGACTTAAAGAACCTATTGAAAGAACATTTCCAGCCCAAGATGTTTGTTATTGCGTGGAGACACACATTTGAACAGAGGGACCAGAGGGCAGGTGAATCAGCCAAGGAGTTTATTGCAGCCTTGAGAAGAGCAGCCAAACCATGTGAGTTCAAAGATCTTGAAGAAAGGCTGAGAGACTGTTTTGTATGCAGTCTAAGGAACAGGGACTTACAACAGAGGATCTTTGCAAAGGAAGACATCTTGTTCCAAGATGCTCTATGAGAGGTGACGGCTGAGGAAGCAGCAGGTGGGGCAGTCAAGAACATGCAGCCCATCAGAAACAATCCAGATGCAGTCACGGTTCACCATGAGGGCATCCAAGAAAGATTGGAGGAAGATCCTGAAGAAGAGGTGAATTGGCTTTACCAGTCAGCAGAAAGAAGGCAGAAGGAAGGTAAAGAGAAGGCCCCAGCAGCGCTCAAATGCTTCGGGTGTGGAGGACGCCATAGGAGAGCTGACTGCAGGCTCCGTTCCGCTATCTGCAGAGCATGTGGCAGGCAAGGCCACATAGCATCCATCTGTTTGGGTTGCCAGAAGGTACAACTCCGAGAAGAATTACGTCTGAAAGGTACCAGGGTCCCCAGCCAAAATAAGGTGGGTTTCTGCGCGTCGCGCAGGAGTATTTGCAGAACAGGTACACACAAACCCCTTAAGAAAAAACTGTCACTTAAGGTGAGGTTGCAAGGGGTTCCTGTAGCCATGGAGCTGGACACTGGGTCCTCTCTTTCCATTATTTCCATTCATACATTTAGAAAGATTTGCAACAGCAGTGGTTTTCAAGCCAAACTGAGGCCATCCAACATAATACTAACAGATTTTCAAAATTCCAAGGTGTGTGTAAAGGGGGAGGCCACCCTTACAGTGCAACACAAGGAGTTTGAGGGTCCATTAGTTGTGTTGGTTGTTGGGGGTGAACGAACGAGTCTTATAGGGTTTGATTGGTTTGAGGCCTTGGGAATCCAGGTTACTGGGCTACAACATTTGCAAATGCTGAGCCTAGCAGAAGACTGTGAAGAGTTTGCAGATGTGTTTAGTCCACAGCTTGGGTCCTACAAGAGGTCTCCAGTTTCATTGAGGTTAGATCCAACCATCACACCCATCAGGGTTAAGGCTAGAAGAGTACACTTCGCACTTAAGGGCAAGATTGATGCTGAGTTGGATAAATTGATCCAGCAAGGCATTTTAGAACCTGCAGATTCAAGTCCATGGGAAACCCCCATAGTAATGCCTCTCAAGGCTAACGGGGACATACGCATATGTGCAAACTACAAGTGCACACTAAACAAGGCGCTGCAACAGCACGCATACCCAGTACCAGTAGTCAGCCATATTTTGTCCTCCCTCAAAGGGGGGCAAGTTTTTGCAAAGCTAGATCTGGCACAGGCATATCAACAATTACCTGTTGATGAAGCAGCTGTTGAGGCACAGACCATTGTAATGCATAGGGGTGCATTCAAGGTCAAGAGACTGCAATTTGGGGTAAATGTAGCCCCTGGTATATTCCAAAGTGTCATAGAGAGCACACTTAGGGGTATCCCTGGAGTCTGCCACTATTTTGATGATGTCCTTATTGCTGGAGAGTAATCTCAGAACTTAGCAGAGAGGTTAAGGGCTGTCTTGCTCCGTTTTCAAAGAGCAGGCCTTAAGTTGAAGAAGGATAAGTGTAAGATTGGAGTCACGTCTACTGATTTTTTTAGGATTCAGGATAGATGCTCAAGGTATTCACCCTGCTGAATCTAAGTTGAAGGCTATACAGCAGGCTCCAAGCCCCAAATCTAAAAGCGAGCTGCAGGCTTTTCTGGGCCTCCTGAATTTTTACAATGCTTTTCTCCCTCACAAAGCTGCAGTAGCAGAACCACTACATAGGCTTTTAGACAAGCAGGCATCTTGGCAGTGGACAAAAGTCCACGAAAAGAGCTTCAATGACTCAAGGCCTTGCTAACGTCTAATGCTGTGCTTGCACATTTCAATGAACAATTGCCTGTCTGAATTGCTGTGATGCATCTCTTTATGGGGTGGGAGCTGTACTTAACCACTTGAGGGCTGATGGGACACAGGTTCCTGTGGCATATCACTCTAGGACTCTGTCTTCTGCTAAGCGTAATTATGCTTAAATAGACAGGGAAGCAGTGGCCATGGCGGCTGGCTTTAAGAAATTTCATTATTTCTTATATGGCCACCATTTTACAGTCTACACTGACCATAAGCCTCTGTTGGGGTTGTTTATAACTAACAAACAAACCCCTCATATTATATCCCCTAGAATGCTGAGGTGGTCCATTTTCCTGTCAGCATATGATTATACTTTAGTTCACAAATCGGGTAAGGAAATGGGCCACGCTGATGGCCTAAGTAGGCTACCTCTCAAACTGGTAGAACCTGCTCCTGCTCCTGCCATCAATATTCTCTCTATTCAGGAGTTGCCTGAATCTCCTCTTAATGCCAGGGATGTGGCTGCAGAAACCGCCACCGACCACACTCTTACACGTGTGTTGTCATGGGTACTGTCAGGTTGGCCAGACAGGAGTCCAGGTACTGAGTTCCAAAGCTTCTGGCTCAAGAAGCATGAGTTATCTACTTTTAAGGTTGCCTGTTATGAGGTAGCAGGGTAGTTATCCCAGCCTCATTGAGACCTAGAATCTTGGTCTCTCTGCATGAGGGACATCCTGGCATTGTCAGGATGAAAGTGCTTGTGCACAGCCATCTTTGGTGGCCTGGGCTAGATAAAGCTATCGAGGCTCAGGTGCATTGGTGTCAGTTGTGCCAACAGTCACAACCAGAAATGCCTCAGGCCCCGGTTCATAGGTGGGAGGAAACTCAGGCACCATGGTCCAGGGTGCATATAGATTACGCTGGGCCCTTTCAGGGACAATTCTTCTTGGTTGTTGTTGATAGCCATTCCAAGTGGCTAGAGGTTGTTCCTGTTTCCTCCACTACTACTGCCAGAACAATCCAGGAATTGAGAGGCATTTTTGCTGCACATGGCCTCCCAGATGTTCTGGTTTCAGATAATGGTCCTCAATTCACTTCTTCTGAGTTCCAGGCTTTTCTTCAGGCCAACCTGATCCGACATGTGACTTCAGCTCCTTTCCACCCCTCCACCACATCACCAAGGATGCCCTCAAGAAGCTGACTTACGGTAACTGGCATCATAGGTTAGCAGACTTTCTTCTTGCACATTGCACCACACCTTGTACTTCTACTGGAAAGAGCCCGGCTGAACTATGTTGGGGCTGCAGGCTCATAACTAAACTAGACAGACTGCACCCTGATCGGGTGGCGTCTCAGGCTTCGCAGCCTAGGGCACCAAGGAGCTTGCAAGTGGGTGCTCCAGTCTGGACTCGGAACTACGGGCCTGGTCATCTTTGGATTCCAGCTGTGGTCTGCAAGTTCTCGGGACTGTTGTCCTACGAGGTGTCCTTGGACGATGGTCGCATCCTCCAGCGGCACATTGACCAGCTGTGTACGAGACTGGACTCGTCCTCTTCTGATCCTGACTCTGCTCTGGGGGGGGAGAAGGGGATATTGTGCATTTTGGAGACCACTATCAGCAGTCACTGGCCACTGAAGAGGCCACAGAAGGCTCATCTCAAGTTTCGGAAAGTGTTCCCAACAGGAACATTCCCCACACCATCACTTACTCCAGCCAGGGAGTCACACAGGGGATATCTACACTACTCACACTCATTACACAGCACTCCAGACAGGGAGACTGATCAGGGGTATCCAAACAAATCAAGAAATACAAGAGAACTGGCATCAACTCAAGGGAACTGGCCCAATTCTGCAACTGCTCCCAGAAGGAAGTCAATTGGAAGGGGAGTAGACAGAGAGGCGAATCCTGATTCTGGCACCTCTGGCACTGAATGGGGGGCCAAAAGGCATTGGGGCACAGCAACTACCCCGGACAATCCATCTGCTGGGTTGGGGGATGAGGGGCTGTGTTTCCAAGGAAGATCCATTGTGGACCTGGAAAATACCACAAGTCCTAGGAACATTGGTTGGAACTTAGAGGGTCCAGCCAGCCTGCAACTGGGCAGGTCAACTGGGTATGGTGAGGAGCAAAGTCCTGGCCTGCCAAGCCTGGTGGGTGAGCAAGCAGGCCAGGCAACAGAACCAAGGTCACCTGGGAACCCGGGGCAGCAAAGAGTGGGCACACCAAACCCGGTAATTGAGCAGGGAAGCCAAGGGTGTTCCCTGGGTCTGAGAAGGTCGCAACAGGTTAAATACCCACCCAAACACCTTAGGGAGTTTGTGACGTGGCTGTCAAGTCCCAGGGAAACAAGGCAGTAATGCCATAGATGAATGGTGGAGTTATTGGTTTGTTTGGAATGTCAGATACAATTATTCCCAAAACGATAGGATGGTATCACACAAAGGTGTGGTTTAAGAGTAACATCTATGTTCCACAGTCCATGCATTTGATTAACGGAATCCTATACCATGTCCCCTCATAGAGGTCGCACATGTGTGTGGAGAAAGCTTCATCTGAGGGGAAGGGGTGTTGTGTCTTGAGCCTGCAAAAGCAGGCTCGGGACATTGCTATGGTCCCAGGGTTTCTGCAAGCTGCCCAGGACCAGACTGAGAGGCGCCAGCCCTGCGCTCATGTGCGAAGCGCGAAAGTGCACCATTAACTGTAGCTGTTTTGCTCAGAGATCCGGACACTAAATAAGAGGCCTGCAAGCCTCACTGTTGTTGTTGGAGTGAGCAGAAGGAGAAATATAGCGCTGTTGATTCAACCATGTATGATCTTCATTCACCATCAAAGGACTTAACACTATTGTTATTGCATACTTCAGTGTATCTCAGACTTGGCAAGTTTAAGATTTGTGAACTTCAGCATGCCAGCTGGGGAATTCTGGGATCAAAGTTCACAAATCTTAAAGTTGCCCAGTTTGAAAAACATTAGCATATTGTGAAGTACTCCTTTAATAAATAAATAATAAATAATTTACTAAGTCCTGCTGTTGCAGATCTATGCAAAGTCAAACTTGAATCAAAGTAAGAAGAAAAAGAGAGCTCTAAGTAATGACAAAATGAAATTTATACTGAGTGCAACATACAGTACAGTATATACACTGTGGAGAAATAGCATACTGGGCTCAAAAGCACAAGAAAACACTTCATTTTATTTATTTCATTTTATTTACATAAATAATTACAATAATTCATTTTAAAGCATGGAAGACATGGGTATTTTAAAAGAAATGTACAAATATAATGATAATAAGCAGCGTTTTAAGAAAATAAGGTGTAAACTACTTAGTGTAGAAATGTCTTGCAAGTTAGATTTCTTCTTGAAATTCAGATACTCTTGGTTTCTGACATATGACATAAAGGAACATTCAACTATGTCATCTCCATTTGAAAAATGAGTTGGTTCAAGTAGAACTATACAACGATGAAATGTATGTTTTGCAGGAAATATCTAATCTAAGCAGAAAATGTTAGAGACAACTTATAGGGGAAAGAAATAAGGTACACAAATTTACAAATTAACATAGCTGCCAAGATTTGAGATTAT
Source organism: Crotalus tigris (assembly GCF_016545835.1). Lineage (NCBI taxonomy): Eukaryota > Metazoa > Chordata > Lepidosauria > Squamata > Viperidae > Crotalus > Crotalus tigris. The sequence continues at coordinate 15,316,220 of NW_024096970.1, forward strand.
ATCTAAATGAAAGCAAATATTAATTCAAATTTCATTTAGCAGTATTGCACACTTTTTAAATAGCCTTCTTTACAATGTGCTATACTCTTTTCCCAGTGAAATTAATTCACATATGGGTACAATAGCTATGATTTACATTACAAGGTTTTCAGATGAATTACAAAGACAATGCAGATGGAAAAAATTGTAAGGATTCTAGAAGGAAAATACCAGAACGAATAAAAAGAATAAATCTTTTAAAGCCTATTTTCCCTTTCTTTAGATTGCTAAAATATTGGACAGTTGAACTTCTATCCTTCTCACTGCTTTAAGAATTTATTCATTCCATAACAAGTATCAAAATGCTCAAAAGAATGAATTTGAAGACCCAACAGGGTTACTTCCACCATTAATAGTCTACAATGTGAGATTTCTCTGTCTGTTGACCCAGCTGAAAATGAGAGGAGCTCAATTGCATGGTGAAAGAGGTTATGTGAAAAAGAGCTAATATTGTCAATTGCATCCAGATGAATTTAGTCCATTGCCAGCAAGAGATTTTAATAAAAAAGTGGGTAAAGGAGTGACAGATGAACTACAGTTTTATGTGGCTATTATCAGATGGTATAATAATATGCCTCACCCTATCTCCATTATGAATGGAACATGGTTTACCACAATAGAGTGGGTTTGCTAAATTAGATGGGCTAACCTTCACCATGTTTTCAGCAACCACTGGTATATTGTTAGATCAAACTAGGTCTGGAATGTGTTTACTCAAGAGCTTTTTTTCCCCAATGTACCAAGCATGTAGACTGTTTCTAAAGGGAGTCAGTCTCTGCCAGCAGGACCTCTGTGCGGTGTGGGGAGAAACTGGCCTCTACTGTTATATAAAAACTGATGGGCTCAGCAAGAACCAGACTAACATATAATAAAGAAGATAGGTGTATGTAGTTTGCCCCCTATTTGCCATCCATTAACTGCTCTTATTCTTTTTAAAAATATATTGGGAAATCTGATCACAGATCTTCAGATTTATGTGCAGGAAATATGATGATTAGGACATACATGGAACATAAACATTCCTATTTTTATTTTAAAAAGCAAGCTGAGTTAACCATAAGAACAATATTAAAAAAAAAACATGGTTTCAGGCCAATGCTTTTAGAGGTCAGTTGAAAGACTGCAATAATGGGTAAGCTTTTAGGATTCTTAGATCTTTTCATCAAATAGTCCAGAGGAAGGGAAGGGAAAGAGTGGAGACCTATAATTTGAAATCTTGATTTTTGGGTGGCAAGGGGTTAAGAGGAGTGGAGAGAGGCAGATCCAGACATTGAAATTAGTCTCCATGTGATGGTACAATGTTTAGATTCTCTCTAGAAATGCTCTTAGGGCAGTTGCCTAGAATAAAAAAAACCAAGGTAAGATCATATTTCCATTTAAAAAAAAAATACTTATATTTTAAACTATAAAATATTGTTTTATGTGTTTATTTAAAACAGTTTAAATATTATCTTCCTATCTCACAAATGTGACTTTGGATGGCTGACAAAGATTAAAAATATAAAATACAAATACTGTATATCATAAAAAGCCACATTTTACAACCAACTAAAATACAAAGTGGTTGCCAACACCAACAGTTTAGGTTTAATTATTCTCCCAGTACTCATCCCTAGAAAAACGACCAGCTCTTCAAGATTTTCCAAAAGGTAAACAGAGTCTGGGCCAACCAAATCTTGGGAGGTAGAGTTTTTCATGGGGAGGGAATAACTATGAAAAAGAGAATTCCTGGATCTGACTATCCCAGATTGATGGGATCTGCAGCATGCCCCTCCTTTCTAACATAATGAGATACAATTCAATATTACTCTGTTTGGAAACAATTTCCAGGTTACAATTTTATACATGGAATTGTACCACATTCTTGAATTCTAGAGTTCCTATTTTAATCTGAGATTTCATTTTACAGGTCATTTACTTTATTTCTCCAATGTATTATTTATAACTTTTATTTATCTTCTTATCAGTTTTAATTTGGTAGTCAAATAATTGTATAGTTTAACAGAGACATGTTTTGACTGAAACTTGGATATAAAATGTCTATAGTAGTTTATCTTGTTAATGGTGCATTAAAATAAATTTTCAATATGATACTTTAGATTTGCTGGTTATTCAAGACTTGTTTCATATCCATCTGTATTTTATTGTTTATATTGATTTCATCACTCGATGATATTTTCTACATTCTTTTAAATCTGTATTTATATCAGATAAATAAAAAGAAATAGAAAGATACCATCATCAATATTATTGAAGGCCTCTAAGAAATCAAAGCAAGCAAGAAGTGACTTATCATCTCATACAGCTTCATTCAAGGCTCATCCAAAATCTGACCATGCCATTTCAGTCCTTACTCTGGGCTTGGAACTCAATTTTGAGTAATATGCTGCCCAATGAATAGACATAAATTATCTCAGAGGTGCTTTTTCAAAAGGCAACTGGACTTCATTTTTTCAGTTTTCCACTTTGGAAAAACCAAGTCCAGTTGCCTTTCAAAAAAGTACCTTTGGGACAACCGTGACTTGGGTGACTGAGAATCTCCATAGATAGAAGTGCATTATCTTTAATGTTGTGTCCTGAGCTTGCAGAAGCAGGCTCGGGACATTGCAATGGTCCCGGGGTTGCTGCAAGCTGCCCGGGACCAGACACCGCGGCACCAGCCTCGCACACATGCATGAGGTGTGAAAACGCACCAATCAGCTGTATCAGTTTTGCCCGGGAATCCGGGCATACTTAAGAGGCCTGCGAGCCTCTTAGTGTTGGTTGGTTTTTGGAACGAAGTGAATAAAGTACAGACCTGTTTGAAGAATGAGTCTCCAGCGTTTTGATTACTCTCAGGACTTAACACTGGCAATGAAGGTGGGATCAGAAGAGCTTCAAACAAGCAAGCTTTAATTACCCACAAGAAGTCCTGAAGAAGGGGGAAGTCAGAGTTGGGAACAGCATCTCAGGCCTACCAGTACAGCATCGCTGGAGGGTGAGCCCGGCTAAATAACCCTTCCCCCCCACATAAGGAAGAGTAGTGAGAGAATGGCAAAGATTGCGCATCTTTCTGAGTTTGACATTGCCCATCCAGAAAAATGGGACTCCTATGTTGCCAGGGTGGAAAATTATTTTAGAGTAAACCAGATAAGGGAAGATGGATTAAAGGCTGCAACACTGTTGTGGGTCTGTGGTCAGGAGGCATTTGAAATAGCTGAGAACCTAGTGGCCCCTGCACCTCTAGAGTAAATTATGTTCACTGACTTGAAGAAATTGTTAAAGGAACATTTCCAGTCCAAATTGTCTGTGATGGCATTTGAGCAAAGAGACCAGAGGGAAAGTGAATCTGCTAAAGAATCTATTGCAGCTTTAAGGAGAGCAGCCAAGCCTTGTGAGTTCAAGGATCTGGAATAGGCTGCGAGATCGCTTCGTTTGCGGTTTAAGAAACAGAGATTTGCAGCAGAAACTTTTTGCCAGAGAAGATGCCTCCTTCCAAGATGCCCTAAGAGAGGTGACAGCTGAAGAAGCAGCTGGAGGAGCTGTAAAGTCTCTATGGCCTACCAGGAGTGTTCCTGAGACGACAACTGTCCATCAGGAAGACATCAAAGATGAGTCTCATACAGATCCTGAAGATGAGGTGAATAGACTTTACTTGCCATCGGGGAAGAAGCAGAAGAACGTCAGGACGAGGCCACTACAGCCATCAAATGTTTCAGATGCGATGGACGCCACAAGAGAGCTGAGTGCAGGTTCCGGTCTGCCATATGTAAAGGGTGTGGAAAGCGAGGCCATATTGCAGCCGTATGTTTGAGTCAACAGAAGGTACAACCTCAGGAAGAATTGCATCTGAAAGGTACCAGGGTCCCCAGACAAAACAGGGTGGGTTTCTGCGCATAGTGCAGGAGTATTTTGAGGACAGGAACACCTAAACCCTTAAAGAAAAAACTGACTTTAAAAGTAAGGTTGCAAGGGGTTCCTATAGCTATGGAGTTGGACACAGGCTCTGCTCTCTCTATTATTTCTAACAATACATTTAGAAAGATTTGCAACAGTGGTGGCATTCGAGCCAAACTAAGACCATCCAACATAATTCTCACAGACTTTCAAAATTCTAAAGTGTGTGTTAAGGGGGAGGCCACCCTTAATGTGCAGCATAAGGATTTTGAAGGCCCTCTAGACGTGTTGGTAGTGGGGGGGGGAACGCACGAGCCTTATTGGACTCAATTGGTTCGAGGCCCTGGGCATCCAAATCATTGGGCTGCACAATTTGCAAACGTCAAGCCTGGCAGAAGTCTGCAAGGAGTTTGCAGATGTGTTTAGTTCAGAGCTCGGATCCTTCAAAGGTCCTCCAATCTCGTTAAGGTTAGACCCAACAATTACCCCCATCAGGGTTAAGCCAAGGAGGGTACCTTTTGCCTTCAAGGCAAGGATTGACGCTGAACTGGACAAAGCTACAGCAAGGTATTTTAGAATCTGTAGATTTGAGTCCATGGGAAACCCCCATAGTAACACCTATAAAGGCTAATGGGGAGATACGCATTTGTGCAGATTACAAATGTACACTAAATAAGGCTTTACAACAGCATGCTTATCCAGTTCCAGTGGTAAGTCACATTCTGGCATCCCTTAAGGGGGGCCGCATCTTTGCAAAGCTTGACCTGGCACAGGCCTACCAATAGTTGCCTGTTGATGAGGCAGCTGCAGAAGCACAAACTATAGTCACTCATAGAGGGGCATTTAAGCTCAAGAGACTGCAATTTGGGGTTAGTGTAGCCCCTGGCATATTCCAAAGTGTCATGGAAAGCATGCTGCGTGGGATTCCAGGGGTCTGCCCCTACTTTGATGATGTCCTCATTGCTGGGGAGTCATTTCAAATGCTAGCTGAGAGATTAAGGGCTGTCTTGCTTCAATTCAGAAGAGCAGACCTTAAACTTAAAAAGGAAAAATGCAAAATTGGAATCAATTCCACTGAATTCTTGGGATTTAGAATAGATGCCCAGGGTATCCACCCTGCGGAAGGAAAGTTGCGAGCTATACAGGAGGCCCCTAGTCCTAAATCCAAGGGTGAATTGCAAGCCTTCCTGGGCCTCTTAAATTTTTATCATGCCTTCCTACTTCACAAGGCTGCTGTGGCGGAGCCATTACATAGGCTCTTGGACAATTTTGAGTAATATGCTGCCCAATGAATAGACATAAATTATCTCAGAGGTGCTTTTTCAAAAGGCAACTGGACTTCATTTTTTCAGTTTTCCACTTTGGAAAAACCAAGTCCAGTTGCCTTTCAAAAAAGTACCTTTGGGACAACCGTGACTTGGGTGACTGAGAATCTCCATAGATAGAAGTGCATTATCTTTAATGTTGTGTCCTGAGCCTGCAGAAGCAGGCTCGGGACATTGCTATGGTCCCGAGGTTGCTGCAAGCTGCCCGGGACCAGACAGCGCGGCGCCAGCCTCGCGCACATGCGTGAGTTGTAAAAATGCGCCAATCAGCTGTATCAGTTTTGCCTGGGGATCTGGGCATACTTAAGAGGCCTGCAAGCCTCTTAATGTCGGTTGGTTGTTGGAACAAAGTGAATAAAGAACAGACCTGTTTGAAGAATGAGTCTCCAGCCTTTTGATTACTCTCAGGACTTAACATTTAAGATATTGCATGTCCACTCCATCACTTATGAGAAATCCATAAAGTTATTATTTATGAAATTTCTAGCTCTAGTGAACAACGGATACTTTTCTAAATCATATTTTATTTAGTTATACGTTTGCAACTGGCAGCATAGATAAAAGGAGCTTTTAATCTGTTACTAACCCTGAATTTTCATCCAGACTGTATCTAAGAAAGGATTCCATTTCAACATCATTTTCACTTGCTCATCCATTTCATATATCATTGATTTCTTGAATTATTATTTAGATTATTGTATGCTATTCAATAGCGAGAAATCAGTATGTTTTTTTTATTCCATATAAATTATTATGTTAGAGGTAGTTTAAAAGTAAGACAACAGACAATCTGAACACACAAATCTATGTTACTCTGAAATACACCTACCACTGTATGGATATATTTAACTTTTTTATTTATTTTTCACATTTCTAAATTGCCCATCTCCCTCAAAGAAGGACTGTGAGAGGTGTACAAATATCAAAACAGTGTATAAAGATTAAAATGTTAGAATTAAATGTTAGGATTAAAATTTTGGAAGGAGGCAAGAATAATTAAATCTTATTAAAATGGTGAAAGGAGAGTTGTCAGAACACCAACCAAGCCCATGGCTACATTCTACTTTGGGCTCCCTGTGCAAGGCCACAGATACTTTTCAAGGCCCCAAAGAGCTGTAAATATATTATTATTGGAGCACAATTAAAAATGTTTTGCATCCTTCAGAAGTTGTCTTTTTTTTCAAATTATCTGAAAAAGATATTGACAAGCAAGATATTGATATTGAAAAGATAATCAAATGGGATTTGCTTAGCAGCCTCCTAATCACTAAGAAAAACAGATGTAAGAGAGAAAGTAAAAAGGTAAAAAGAGAACCTGTAGACAGTCTGAGACAATCAAAATCATTTTTAAAAAATGATTTGGGGCTTCAAGTTATAGTTTTAGGAGAAAGAGCAAAAAACAACTGGAGGATGAAGAAAATGAATAATTTAATAACAAATATATATTTTATATCTTTAGAACACAAAGAAAAAAGACAATGAAAAAAGCACTGTGGAACATTACTTTTTATTTTTATTTCTTTTTATTAACCTTGATTCAAAGGACTTTGTAATAATAGGAAAACATAGTTTATTCAGTACCAGTTCATGCTTATTTTCATATTACTACATATGTTTATAGTTATGATCATTAAGTAATTACAGTTGGTATAATTTAGTTGCTTTTTAAAAAAAATGATAGTTTTTTCCCCTTCCATATAATGTTTTAGTGTGGGATAATTTCATTCTCTAACCCATGAAGCACCATCTGTAATCGGATATATTACAGCCATCTTTTATTCAGAGGAGACAAAAATGCCATCATGCAAGGATTGAAATACTTTTTTCCCAACAAAAATGATTCTGGGGGGGGGAGAGAGGGGGGAGTTCAAAGTCATCCAGTGAGAATCCATAGCATATTCTGTCGTAGTCGAAGTCCTTACACTTGAAGGAAGAGCAATTTGATCTACAAGGTTAAATTTATGTGGTGATAAATCCAATTGAATAGTTATTCATTTTGTTAATCACAAGAATCAGCCATATCCAATAAGCTTCTAACCTCCTCACATTCAGATACTGAACAACCCAAGCAAACAATTGAGAAATACATAATTTCTTCATGATAATAACATGATTTTGACTGAGTCCATCACATTTGTTTTCATTCCTATCATTGCTTGAAGTTTATTTAATTTCCAATGCAGCCCTTCCTGACTGGCATTTAATAAATCAAAATGTTTTGGTAACCTATTTTCCTTTGAGATAATCTCAGAATACCTAACAACGTATTTTTTTTCCCTTTCCTTTGGTATGTCCATTGTTTGATAGCTATGACTAAGGAGAAACTTTAACTAATTCATGAAATCAATCAACATAATCTTGGTAATTTAGTTAAATTTAAAGTACTCTTTTGAAATCAAAACCTGAAACATCTCTTTGAGGTGTTGGATTAGAAGAACCTGCTTTAATCTTAATGCTAAAAAAGATTCTTATATTTGCTATAAATTCATTAGATTTGCTCTTGCAACAATAATTTTACATCAATAAGATTTAATAGTTCACAATATAACCATCAAATAATACATATCCATGTATTATTAAATAGCAATTATTTAATAAAAAAACACTGAAAACTTAACACCACTAAATTTAATTTCAGTGGTCTGACTTTATCTTCTCAAAAGCTCCAAAATAACGTAATTGTAAAGAAGTTATAGAAAGTCAATAATATAGGCCCAATTGAACTTTTAGAAGTGGAATCTTCCCTAGGACAAGTACAGTCATTGAAAAGCAAGATCCGCCCCTTCGTCTCACAAAAATGATGGGGGGTGGATGAATAGCAGTTTTTCTGGGATAGATAAGCAAATTAGGCAGTCAAATCCCATCAAAAAACATGTTTTACAAGTAACTCAGTATCATCATCACATTCTAGATCAAAGTGACCCCTCAACGTGAAGCAAAGCAGATTCTTAGAAGACATTAGATGCAATAAATCTAGGGAAATGCCCACATAATTCTTATTAACACTGAATGGAATTTATCATATTGATGGTGACATATGAATGAGGAACACATGGCAAAGTAATAGTAGAAGATGCATAATCATCAAACTTTTTTCTGATTTTAGCTGAATTAAGAAAATAGTAGTCAAAGAACTTCCATAGATTTAGAACCTTAATGAAGTTGATCTAAGCAACAGGCTTTTAATTGCTGGAGTGTAGTGACTGATACTGTATAGAAAGGTTTTATTTAATAAGATGGACTCAATTGAAAGTAGTATTCTTCTATCCAATATAGCACATTTTAGCTTACATTGAGCAATATAATGATCTAATGTGGAAAACAGAATTTTCTCTCTCTACATATTTGCATGGACATATTTCTATAGATACCCACCGACTAGTCATGCTAGAAGCAAAACTGCTTTTCATTCATCACCTAACAAATCTTGTTGATATGAAAATAATAATGGCAACCTTTATCCATCATGATCTGAACAATAGCAGTGGAATTATTTCCAAAGGAGCCAATTGAATTTGCGGTTAACTGATTGTTTAACTGATTTATACTTCCTCATCATGAGTATTATTTTAAACAAACCTAGACTTCCTCAAATCACTTTGATTTCAGCAGACTTGGCTGCTAAGAAAAGACATTCTGGTTTCAAAGCTTCCTCTTCAGATTTTCTGAATTTTGAATGTAGGCTTATCCTAGGCAGTTACTGTCATGGTACATTCATCTGTTCTATATATAAGTTCTAAGTATAAGATTTGGAACAAATCGTCTGACTTTCTTGAAAGAAAAGAAACAAATAAATGTCTATCCAGAGTAAGAATTAAAAAAAATGGTGAATTAACAATTTCTTTAAGATTTGAATTGGAAAGCAATTACCCATGGAAGTATGCTTTCCTGAAATCAAAACAATAAAACCTGGGAATGCTGACTTCTTCTGTTGCTTTGGATTCTGAAATCAAAAATTCAGGCCCTAAAATCCAAATTTCAAATCCTGAAACAATCTCATAACCCAGAAAACAACACTTTGCAACTGAGCTCCATGGGGATAATGATTTCTTAGAGAGTTAGTGATTCTATCCAAGGATATATATACTATGTGCTTGTGGCTAATGAAAACAAAATGAGCTTCAGTACAGCAACCTCTGTACAAATGATTCTGCTCAAAAATATTAAGGCTCTGGGAAATAATATTTGTGATAGCCTAGTTTTGTATTTAAAGTTTATCTGGATTTTCTTATTCTTTGTATTTCTGCTTCTGCTTTAACCACTCCATTGATCCCCTGGATGTTTGATATTGTGTTAGGATTACCTTATCACCTTGCAAAAATCTAGGCAACCAATAGATAGTAGAGCTTTCTGCATTTTTTGCTCCTATCTAGTACTCATCTATAAATTAAGCCCAAATTATTACCTTACCTATAGATAGATAGATAGATAGATAGATAGATAGATAGATAGATAGATAGATAGATAGATAGATATACCTGAATTTATTGAACCTATGGTTTTGCTTTGATTCAGAATAGTTTATTAATCAAAGATTCCCCTCATCCTTCAAGGTTATCCACACTCTCCATTGTACCAAGATATGAGCTTGATTTGAAGAAGTTTTTGTATTTTTTTATAACAATGAAACAAATGATCTGGGAAAATAGAAATTAGCATCAAATGCTTTTAATGGGGTTGGCGTAAACAAGCAGATAATTTGAGGATCATTTTTGTACATTCCTATCCTCTTCCAGCAAGCCTGATATGATGTATCTCTTTCAACTTTTACTAATATTGGAGGTTAGAATTATAACAGAGTTTATTCAATGACTGAGGAGACTGTTCAAACATGCATCTCCCTATCAGAGGGTACATTCCTAACAAAGAGGAGATTCAAAAGTCATAAAATGAGGAAATAAAAAAATACAGGTGGATGGTAAATGGTAGAGAGCGTTTGTGTGTGTGTATGTGTGTGTTTATTGCTTTGCTGTTGTGTATTGGTGATACAGATTTTTGCAGCCCTACCTATGGCTTCTAAGACACCTTCCTAAGAACCATAGTTTTGCAGGCTTATCAGAATAAAAGTAGAGTCTCTGAGGATTTTACTCCATTAGTTGTTGCTGACTACAGCAGTACTTACCTCCATTTCAAGCCATTGAACCAGCAATGTCCAAAGACATTTCCGCAGTTATATGGCCAGCATGATGTCATGGAGCTCTGTTACCTTCCCACTGAAGTGGTATCTATTTATCTACTCACATTTTCATGCTTTAGAATTGGTAGTTTGGCAGGAACTGGGGTGTGGCACTCATTTCTGAACCTAGGCTACTGGCTTTCCAGCTGACAAGCCCAGCATCTTAACAGCTGAGTCACCATGCCGTTCATTATCAGAGTACTATAATAAATGTCAGTTCAATGGAATAATACTCAGTATAAATTCAGAAGTTTGTATTGAGTATATAAAGAAGTTTGCAAATAATAGTTTATTTCTAAAGAATTGCATTCATACAGCTACTATCTCACAAACCTAAGGAGAATTCAAGTTGCGGTGAAAGGATATTCACCTGAAGATAAGATGTTTGTATGAAACTTTATAGCAAAATTCCATCTTCATTTATAACCAAATGCAGAATTCAGCAATTTGAGGCAGAATATTATAAAGACATTGGGATTTGAATACCTGATTCAGGAGTTTCTTAAATGATTCTATAAACAGCTTCATTTGTCAAGGATGAGGGAAAGTTTTATGTGATCATACTGGTAATTCTCTTTGGTGCCATGATAGGATTAATGGTGAATTATTTTGATTGGGAGCCCATTGAAACAGTAAATGGGAAATGAATATTTCAAGGCATCTTCAGCACATCTTAAGTGAACAGAACATAAAGGGAAATGAGACTTTTTGAGTAGCTAGACCTAATCTATTGATTAGGTCAGATTGAACTAATGCCCAGGAACATTTGCATCTATTCACTTTTGGACACTGTCTTGTCCAACAACAAGAGGAGGAGGGTCACGGTTTAGAGTTGGGGCTTCCTGCCAAAGGAACTTAAATTTGCAATTAAAGACTTACACATTTTCATTTCTTCGTAAAAATAATGTGTATCAGTGTCTGTCTGTCGGTCTGTCTGTCTATCTATCTGTCTGTCTGTCTGTCCCTCCCTGCCCCCCTCTCTCTGTGTGTACATGTGTTTCCCCTTAATCATTATATAGTCATTTCATCTTATACTTTGCCTTTGATCAGTATGCTAGTACATTACAACTATGAGAAAAATGAACCATATTTTTTCAGGTAAAGATGTGACAAGCATTTCCAAGTAGTCACGAAATGGTAGGGATGTATATTCATCAACTTCCAAATGTTAGAATAATATAGACAACATCAACATAATTTACATATTAGTGACCAATGACAGTATTATGGAAAGTAATTAAACTTTAAAATTATGTATGAATAGTATAGACAGCTTAATGGGCAGGCTGTCAACAAACAGCAAAACTTTAGATGGCTACTTGATGTCAGAATCAGAGTTTCTTGAATCTCTATGACAACATCTGGTAGAGAGCTGGATTTCTACAGAAAATAGCTGGGTCTGATAGTCATAAAATGGGGCCATATGAATGAGTCTTGTAATAATTTTATGCATTGTAGTACAGATACGAAAGTATTTTTTCCACAATTGCTGATGAATTGTTTCTTGTCTATATAATATTAGTTTCAAGCCAAATCAGAGTGAGTGCAGAAACTCCCATTCTTCTTTGGCTTTGTGACAATGCAATATAATCAGTGTTCCCAGCCCTCACTATGGTAACTTATGGGAAAAAAGAGTGCTCATTTATCAGAAACTAGGAGTCCAATTATAAACCTGGTTTATGAAGACATTTTATTTTTTTTGAAATCTTGAAAATAAGCAAAAGAGAAGGCCTTTCATGCTAGTGAACAGGGCATCAAAAGTTTTTTCTTTTATGAATAATATAATTATTACGATAACTTTAAGGGGAGGATGTTGGCTAAATGCTATTTCACTTTTAATTTCACAAATGATAATTAGGTTTAATATGTAGGGTATTTTGTTTTGCCTTGGTTTTGCAGTTTTTATCTGTCCCTGGATAAATTGTTGTTTATGTCAATCATGCAGGGAGCAAGATTACATTATTGCTAAACTGGTGCAATGGCTATGGTGAAGAAGATGAATTTCTGGAAAAGGGACAAAAAAGAAACTTCCAGTGTCTATTGAAACAGAACCAAAACTTATCAGACCTGTGGTGAGATACACATAACATATACAGTATATGCCATTCACACAAGGAGAGAACTAAAGAATCTAGGTCAATGGGGCAGACCTCAGGAGCTTTTCTACACAAAGGACACAGCAATGCAACAATTCCTCAGTGAATGGCTCCTGTAGTATTAAACATTTTATGGAAATGTTTCAAAACCTAGAACAGTGGTGGCGAACTTATGGCACGGGTGCCAGAGGTGGCACTCAGAGCCCTCTCTGTGGGCACATGCGCCGTCACCCCAGTCCTAGGCCTTCAGCTGGGTTTTATAAAACCTTTTCACTTTAGGCCTTTGCCGCCGTGTGCAAAAAAAAAAGGTTCAATCAATCAGTCAATTTCAACTTCTTGCAGGGAAAAAAAAAGATCTTGCAAAGTTCAAATTGATTGATTAAACTTTTTAGTCCCACTCAGTCTGCCGTCACCACCACAACCACACCCACCCAATGGGCCACACTCACCCAATGGCCACACCCACCCAATGGCCACACCCACCCGGCACCCGACAATGCATAAGTGGGTTTTGGGTTGCAGTTTGGGTACTCGGTCTCTAAAAGGTTTGCCATCACTGACCTAGGATTATGAGTATTTCAATTGTATTATTTATTGGTAAGGCAACAGGAATCAGATTTCACTTGAAGTGGCAAAAGATTGGGATAATTATGTAACCACTGAGAGGAAAAAAACGTAAAACTCAAAAAGGCCTCCCCTCATATGCCATTAATATACTTAAGCACTGTTGTTTAAGAAGCCCTTTTAAAAAGCTCAATACTTTATACAGGGATAATATACTTTCTTTTGAAATGCAGCTCCATTATTTAATCTACTAGAGACTGGCTTGGAATCATTCCAAGGTGTAAGAATATTTGTAAGAAAAGAAAAGGAGGGGAAAGATTTAACATGACAACTCTGTCAGGAAGCACTGTCTGATGACTCATTAACACATTAGCTACAATATATGGTTCACTAGCTTATTTTGAGAATGCCACTGTCAACGCTGCTAACATCGGATGCTCTTGCTTTGACAAGAGATGGAAATGTAGCCATTTTTCTCTATCGCTTTTAGAGTTTTTTGATGCTGGGAGAGGTAATGTGGATGAAAGTCCAGCTAGTTATAACAATAATAACTCAGCTGTGGGAACCCAAGGTTATTAGGTCCAGAGTTGATAGAGATTTGGCAGGCTGGAGAGCTGGGGAGAAAGCCCGCGCTTCAAGTTAATTGGAGAATGTAATTTATGACTGTTAATTGGAGGAGGGAATTTTGCTTTGCTACTTTGTGCCAGGGGAGGGAAATTCAGTTTTTGGCTTCAACTATGTAGTGCCAATACTTTGTTTCTCGAATAAAAGATTCTTTAAGGAAAACAATGCCTCGAAGTTATTTTGAAGAGATTCATCTGTCAGAACCATGACATTAAACCAAAAATTCCAATTTTTACCTCACTATCCTGGGGCCCCGAGCCCGAGTTGCTGTCCCTACAATTCAGGGATAAACCAACAGAGATTCGGGGAAGATCTCAGCATGGAGAAGGAAGGAGTACTTGAAACCAGTACCCCAGCAGTTTCTGCTACCTCAGAGGGGGGAACACAAGCCAGCGCACCAGTGGAGAAAGAACTTTTTCAGGTCTTTCAGTTGGGAGCAAGACCCAAGGTGCAAGGACAGATGATCTGGTAGTTGGAATGGACCTTACCCAGTGGAGACTCTAGACACCTTGAGACAGTCTTGTCACAATCAAGTGCTTCCAAGGCGGATGAGGTTGAGTTGCAAAGAGGGGCTTCCTGCAAATCACATTCCCCGGACCAGTGGAGAACCACAAAATTGTCTGCCACTGAGGACTCGGGTGAGTGGAAGTACATGTCCACAGCCCATAGTCAATCAGTGGAGAAGTTGATGGAAAGATTTGAGGAGCTAGAAATGAGAAGTGGAGAACAACTGTCCCATTCCCCATATGCAAGTGATTATGATGATCAGCAAGGCAGCCACCAACTCATGCCAAGGGGAAGCCCCAGTTCCACCTGTGCAGGTCAGGCAGCTTCTCCGTCCTCTAAGTTACAACCATGGCTTCAGCCCCATGGGGAAAGACAGCTCCAGTCATTGCCCCTCCAAAAGCCCTGATCACCACCAACAAGATAAGAGCCCAAACCATCACCGGGACAGCCAAACCCCAGATTTGATGCACTTACTGGCCATACAGCCCAGGGCCCATACCACAATGGGGGATGTCACAGCCTATCCAGATTGGAAGCCAGCAGCCACCATGGGGGGCAGCAACCAAACTAGGGGTGGCCACAGCCCCTAAATGAGCAGCAGCAGTGGGGTTGGCCACTGCCTCTGAACATGCAGCAACCATTGAGGGACCTGCAACTGATGGGGATCCAGCAACAACCACCTCTGAGGCCGCAGAGGGGCCTACAACAACTGGGGATACCACAACCACCCACAAGTCAGCAACAGTGGGGATGGCAGCAGCCCCCACACATGCAGCAACCACTGGGAGGCCCACAGCAACTGGGGCTGTCAACACAGCAGCTGCTGAGACCATTGGGGGTCATACAGCAATTGGGGATGCCGCAACCACCAGCATTGCAGCAACAGCTATAGAGGTGGCAACAGCCCCTGAACATGCAACAACCACTGGGAGGCTTGCAGCAACTGGGGATGCAGCAGCTGCCATGGGAGGGGCAGCAACAACTGATGGTGCCACCTCTTAAAGCAACCTTCAGTGGGGACCCAGAAAAGCTGATCTTTTTCCTCAACCAGGTGTGCTCTCACTTGAACCCATTTCTACATGAACCCAGCTGCGATGCTTGACGTGGTTGCTTCCAGCTTGGAAGGGGAAGCATCCAAATGGCTGAACAATCTATATAATGAGCAAGCACCTGAGTTGGAGGATCCCCATCTCTTCCTCCTAGTACTGAGAGCAAGGTTTGTGGACTTATCCATTGCCCTCAAAGTGGAGAGGCAAGTCCACAAGATAAAACAAGCTGGCAGGCCTGCACTGGAATACGTATAAGAGTTTTGCAAGATAGTCGTCTGAATAGAGAGGTGGCCCGAGCAATCCCTAGTCCATCACTTCAAGGAGGGACTAGATGACCACCTTTGCCAGGCTTGTATCTATAGAGCAGTTCCTAATCAGCAGCAAGAATGGTACCAGGCAGCAGTAAGACTGGATGTTCAGCTTGCGCGCTATAAGAACCCATCCCCATAAGAAGCCAAGCCGAGGCCAGATCAACCCAATGACAGCCATCCCCACAACAGCCTCCAACTGCTGCAGCTACTGACAATCCCCGGCTACCTGCAGGCCCACCGATCAAGTGCTTTAGATGTGGACAACAGGGACATCGAGCAGCGAGTTACCCAGTCCCTTACCCTCAGCAGAAGAATAGACCAGGATCACCACTGAGAAAGAAACCAGCCCAGCAGCCCACAAAAGAGAAATCCAACTGGATAGCTCAGGAACCTGTTGCCCAAGTCATGTCCCCCACACAGGAGAGTGCCAAAACCCAAGCCAGACATGCCATCATTCTACCCTACTATGACAGCAATGATGAAGGAGAGAATGACTGGTGGTGAGTTGACATGTTCCACCTTTTTCACTACCTGCCAAACTCATAATCCCTAAGACGGTGGCACAGGTAGATTTGAAAGTACTAGTGGACTCCAGATGCTCCCAGTGCATTATTAGCTTATCACTTGCCCTGAAAATGGGCGTACAAGCAAGGCTTGTCTCCAAACCCATGAGGTTTGAGCAAGCCAATGGCTCCCTAATGGGAGGAACTTTAATCACACAATTGACTGAACCCCTATGCTTAGAAATAGGTGAACATTGAGAGTTCATTCATTTCATGGTGGCTCCGAAAATGACTGAGGCTGTGATCCTAGGATTAACCTGGTTAGACAAATGGAAGCCATTTATCTGGTGGGAGAAGGGAATGAGGATTGTGAGGTTACCTATAGAACCCAAGCCCCCCTTAACTCGATGGATGTTACAGGAGAACTTAGCCCACCCAATGAGTAGTTCAAATAGCTGTCTTGTCCCAACCAGACAAGCCACTCATCCTCAGCGCATACCGGGACCTAGTGGAGGCATTTAGTGAGAAAGAATGTGACACTCTGCCTCCCAACCGACCCAATGATTGGTCTATTGAACTGTTACTGGGAGCCAAACTCCCATGATCAAGAATGCATGTTATGTCCCCCCCTTGAGATGGAGGAGATGCATCAGTATGTGGACAAAAACCTAGCGAGGGGATTTATTGAACAGGCCAAGTCTGCCATGGGAGCCCGGTGTTATTTTTTTTTTTAAAAAAAAAAAAGACGGGTTGCTTCATTTTTCCATAGATTATAAAGATCTGAACATTGTGAGCATGGAAAACAAATATCCCTCCCCCTCCTGAAGGACTTACTAACTCACCTGGCAAAGTTGGGCTTGAGAAAGGCACATTACTAAGTTGGACTTGAGAGAGGCATATTACTGGGTGAGGATAAAGGAGGGAGATGAGCAGAAGACTGCCTTTAACTGTCCCATGGGGAGCTACCAATTTAAAGTCATGCCGTTTAGACTACAGGGGGCTCCATATGTCTTCATGCAGCTGATCAACCAGGTACTACATGACCATTTATAAAAGGGATTTTGGTGTATCTTGAAGACATCCTGATATACAGCACAAATATGGTTGACCGCGTAAAACTAGTGAGACAAGTGTTAAAGAAACTGTTGAACACCAAACTTTATGTTAACCTATCAAAGTGTGAGTTTCACCAGACCCGACTAGATTATCTTGGTTACAGAATTTCCAGTGAGGGCATTAAAATGGACCCGACCATAGTTAAAGCCATAATTGAATAGTAGCCCCCAAAGTCTTTCAAACAGTTCCAGAGCTTTCTGGCATTTGCCAACTTCTACCATCAATTCATCCCCTCCTTTGCTGAAATTTCCCTACTCCTTATGGAATTACTAAAAACAGGCAAAGAGGGAGGAAAGCCACATCCGGGCCAAATACTATCATGGACTATGAACTTCAAACTGCTTTTGAGAATTTAAAAAGACTATTTGCGGTCGAACTGGTCTTAAAGCATCCTTGCCCAAGGGAGCCCTTTTTGATTCAAGTCAATGCCAGCGACATGGCATTGAAGCTGTGGTACTGCAAAAGAACCAGAGTGGGAGCCTACAACCCTGCGCCTACACCTCAAAAGAATTCACTGAGTGCGAAAGGAGGTGGGCTGTGTGGGAAAAGGAAGCCTTTGCAATCCATTGTGCTCTATTAAACTGGCAACACTATCAAGAAGGGAGCAAGGTGCTTTTTGGGGTATAGACTGATCACAAAAACCTAGAAGCACTAAAAATTGTCCCCAAAACAAGTACAATGGGCACAGTATTTTAGCCATTTTAATTTTACCCTAAAGTACATACTGGGAGGAAAAAACCTCTTAGTTGATGCTCTATCCAGACTGCCCCAGTACAACAGCCAGCGTGAAGAGGTTAATGAGGCAATTATCTCCAATCCACAAACTGCTTCTCAACTCACGCCGTGCAGAGTCCCAACTTCAAGAGCCCCTAATCTTAATGACCCAATGGGGCAAAGAAAATAAAACAAGAGTTCCTCACCGACCAATGGTTCAAGGACAATCAAACTTCCCTAACATGCAGGCATGGTTTGGCTTACAAGGGGGGAAAGCTATATTTGCCAGAGACCCTCCAACTTAATGCGCTATGACATGGCCATGACGTAAAACAGGCTGGCCACTTTGGATATTTAAAAACTACACCTCATCTGCTGCCAATTCTGGTGGCCAGGATTGAAATAGGACAGGGGCATCAAACTCAATTTCATTGAGGGCCACATCAGCATTGTAGTTGCCCTAGGGGGGGCAGGTGTGTGTGGCCAGGGTGGGTGCGGCCACTGGGTGGGCGTGGATGGAGTGGGTGTTGCCTACTGGGTGGGCATAGCCAGCTCTACATCATTTGCATCAAGGGTGCCTGTGGTGGCCTGGGCAGGAGTGGGACAGATCTGAGAGTCTCTGGCAGAAGGGGGTGGGACCAGGACAAGCACCAAGGCATGGTCCATTTCTTCATTCCTCACAAAGGGTGACACCTCCCCAGCATGCACCCAGGTGGCGAGGCTGACACAGCAGAGGCTGGTTCCTCGCTGTTTCCAGACAGCCTTGTGGAGCTAAGACTGAATATGTTTCATCATAGATGACCACCACAAAATTGTACATTGGCTCCCAGCTGGCCTGGGCCAGGGCCAAGGCAGCGGGTGCCATTTCCTCACTGTTTCCAGGACAGCTTTGTGGGTCATATGAAACCACTTCGTGGGCCACATCCGGCCCCCAGGCCTTGTGTTTGACATGTCTAAAATAGGATGTGGAAAATTATGTCCGGAGTTGTGCTTTATGTGCCACCATGAAAAGAATTCCGGGAAAAAACCCTGGTTTATTACGGACCCTTCCCTGATTTAAGGCGGACCCTTCCCAACCATGGGGAGAAATTGCTATGGATTTTATAGTAGATCTATCTGAAAGTAGGGAAAATACAGTCAGCTAACTGATGCTGGAAGGGGGAATGTAGATGAAAGTCCAACTAGTCCTAACAATAAAAACTCAGCTGTGGGAACCGAAGTTATTAGGTCCAGAGTTGATAGAGATTTGGCTGGCTGGAGAGCTGGGGAGAAAGCCCACACTTCAAGTTAATTGAGGGATGTGATTTATGACTGTTAATTGGAGGAAGGAATGTGCTTTGCTTCTTTGTGCTAGGGGAGGGAAATTCAGTTTTTAGCTTCAACTATATAGTGCCGATACTTTGTTTCTTGAATAAAAGATTCTTTAAGAAAAACAATAGCTCAAAGTTGTTTTGAAGAGATTAATCTGTCAGAACCATGACAGCCACAATATTTTGGCATGCAGCTTTCGTATGAATCCAGGGCTTTGTAGGGAACAAATAGGACTCCAAGGGGTTTATTTCACACATATTCTTGTGTAGGACAAGAACTTGTCCCAGATTTCTTACCCCATTATCTTAGCAGACACATTTTCAAGGTTGTACAAATTAATAAAAATAACTTTTTGCAATAAAAAATAAATTCTAACCTTTAAAACATGTAGCAAAGATTAGAATGAATATTTGCTTTTATCAGACTAGATTAAGAGGGAAATAGAAACAAGTTTTGGGCTTCTGGTATTTCCTTGGTGCTGTTACAGAGTGAATTCACTGATTTTCCATGACATACTTTGCCATTCATTCATTTATCACATTTATATAGTTGGCCAATTCAAACAACATGATTTTGAGTGGGATACAAGAGAACACCATACATAGTAAATGCAACACAAGGAAAATTAACACCATAGATTAAAAATTATTAAAACAATAAAATCAAAAAGGCCAAATTAAAATCTACCGCAAGGAAGCCAATTGTGATTTCACCAATCCTGACTCCAAGAGTGGGGAAGATTCATTAGTGACATGCCACTTGCCTACCACTTTCTTTGCTTTTTGATATAATGCTGGTAATTAGAAACAAAGAAAGCCCAATCATTGTCACTTTAATAAAGTGTGTAACCTTCTACTCAAAGTTGTACTTCTTTTTTCATCATCCATAGGAACTGCCGCAAATGTTCACTAGTATTTCTGAATTTAAACTTGAATTATTTAAAGAAAAGCATTTTAAAGAAGGTAAGAAGAGATAGGGTGGATGGGATATCATGGCATCATCTCTAGGTGCCAGATAGCCCAAACTCCAGGTCTTTAAGAAAAATCATAAATTTAAAAGAACCCAGCCCATAGTATGCAATGCAGGTTACTACATTTTAAGGAAGCATATTGGAAAAGTTGGCATCATCTGCAACTGGAAGATCCCACTTTGCTTTAAATCGAAGATACATTGCATGGTTGTCTGCCCAGTGGCACTCTCTGGGACAGAATGCTGGCCAGTGATAAAGAGATATGAACAGGCACTGCACACAAGGGAAATGTGAATGATCAGATGGTCATTTGGGGCCATATGGCTGGATCACATTATGAACAAAGACATATGGAAGGCCTTCAAAGTTGTTCCAATTCCAGACAAAATGAGAGAAGCCAGCTGAGGCGATATCGGCATGTGGTCAGAATTGATATGGAACCCATCGTGAGGGGGCACTTGTACTCAGCCCAGGTAGCCAGCAGCCCCAAGAATGATCAAAAAAGTGATGGATGGACTGCCTACATGAAGGTATGCAAACTGTAGAATGGAAGAAGTGTCAAGCAAAATGCAAAACTGTGAACCATGGGATGTGATGAGAATAATGCAGAAAAAGAAGAAGAAGAAGAAGAAGAAGAAGAAGAAGAAGAAGAAGAAGAAGAAGAAGAAGAAGAAGAAGAAGAAGAAGAAGAAGAAGAAGAAGAAGAAGAAGAAGAAGAAGAAGAAGAAGAAGAAGAAGAAGAAGAAGAAATTGGAAAAGATGAAAAAAGGTCAGAAAGTATTTAATCCAGCATATTTTCTTGTCCAAGATGTACAGGTGACCACCACACTGGACAAGTTTAAAAAGTCCCATGTCATATTTATTGAAAAGACAAACACTTTTCAGCACAGCTCTCTCCCATGTTTTATGCTCCATACTTAAAGCCTGTAAGTTTAATATGTCTGAAAAAAAGAGCTTCTTTGTGCAGAACTGCATAGTCACGGGCTTTCTTTCTAGGTGACAAAGCCATGATCAAGAAATTGAGTTAAGATCTAGAAATGTGCACACAATATATAGGCTCTCCTATCCACTGTTATGGATCTATGAGAATGTTTAGGCCAGCTAGATGGGCATAAAATATTGGAGCCAGAGTTATAGTTAGTCCCAGTGAACCAAGATCCAATGAACAACTGTACTTTGGTTTTGCAAGTAGATACTGCAGAGTGTAGGCTATAGAAATATGGACTTCCTGTTAATATAAAAATCTTTACTGTATGCATAGGAGTATGTGAACTATTGACCTCTGTTTTTATGAATATACTTATTGCACCAGAAATGCAAATTTAATTATCACATTCCAACTTTTTATATGTGCCACCATGACAGAAAGTTTGAACTGAATTAAAGATGTTACAGATGTGAAATGTCTGCTTTCCATTGTTTCTCATCACTGTTTCATTCCATAAAAGTAAAAATGAATATCTCTCTTATCCTTGTCTCTGCCATTCAGACATTCTCTCTGTATATCTTAATAATTGCCAGGACATATTAACAAGCTGCTTAGAGTTTAGAATTATAAATTAGATGCTAGATTTCAGGGCAGTATCACAAGATTGATTCAACTCTCTTCCTTAAACTCTTTGGAAATAAGTAACTCATGATTAGGAAGATGATTTGAAACTGAATAAATTATGTAATAAATATGAGATATTATGTTTTACTTTTGAGATGTACTGATAAATTACAAGGAACTAGAAATTGGTATTGGTCAGGAATCAGTGCCAAATAAAACAAGAAACTGTTTCCTCTCACATAGTTGATAAGATCACTCCTAAACATCTGTCACATTCTAAAACGTTCAGGGAAAGAACCCAAAATTTAATTATACTCTAAGGTTTACATTCTTCTAAAGTGATCTGAGTAAAGAGAATGGACCTCATAAAACTACAACACCTCTTTGCTATTTATTAAAGCAGTCTGACTTTTCTTCTATGGGAATCTGAAAAAAAGATGCAACTGCTTTAAGGAGCAGATTTATTAAGGCAACTTGTAAAGCAACTAGGTCTTCCTTGGCTTCACAAAAAAATCTGACAAAAGACAAGCTATATTCACGAAAATTGTGCCTACATTCATACAAGGTTTAAAATACGTTCCCAAATCCTTTTCCAAAGCATGCTTGATCCTGTTTGCAGACCAGTTAGTTCAATTATATTCTCAGTTCTTGAACATTCCCATTTGAATTTTGCAGTAGAAAAGAACTGTAACTGAATTTTTTTAATTTGGAGCACTGTTGAATTTGATGAAAGGGTAGTTTCATAAAATGGCTAGGTGTGCAAAAGGATAAGTATGGCCTCCCAACTGAAGAAAGTGTACAATTGGCACTCCAGATGAATGTACGCAAAAGTTTTTCTTGTCACAACTCCCTCCAATTCCTCAATCAGGAGCTATGAATCCAGAAAAAAAAAAAATCTGAATCAATTGCCTGATATATCCACAAGTCTGATTAATGCATTTGTTGAACCGTGACCAGGCCAGAAACTAAACTTGATTTACATAATCTGTTTTTTCAAGGCTCTCTGGAGCTGCAGTCTGAATTACTGTTTAATGTTTCATAGGAATATTAAAGGGATAAAGAAGAAGGAACACAAACATCCTTCCTTTCTAACTTTTCTTAATGTGGGAATGTCAACCACTAATTCAGAAGGTCACTTTTAGATTTAACTACTGATTTAGAAAGCAAAGCTTCCACTGATGTATAAACTGAAATATGGAGATGATTTTGGGATGAAGACAATGATTGTATATTATTCTAGATGTTCAAGCATTGGCCTAGACATATCAAATAGACTGCACTATACCAGTCTTCAGTCTTCAGATATTCCTGCAATAAATGGGCCTATACACCATATGTCTTCTGCTTCAGTACAGATAGTCCTCAGTTTATGTCCACAATTGAGCCCAAAATTCTGTTGCTAAGAGAGAAAGTTGTTAAGTGAATTTTGCCCCATTTTATGACCTTTCTTGCCACAGTTGTTAAGTGAATCACTATAGTTGTTAAGTTAATAACACAGTTGTTAAGTGAATCTAGCTTCCCCATTGACTTTGCTTGTCAGAAGATCACAAAAGATGATCACATGAACACTGCAGCCAGCATAAATATGAACCAATTGCCAAACATCCAAATTTTGATCATATGACCATGGGGATGCTGCAACATATGTAACTGTGAAAAATGATCATAAGTCATTTTTTTTCAGTGACGTTGTAACTTTGAATATCACTGCATGAACTGTTGTAAGTCAAGGACTACCTGTAATCCTTGAATGTACAATTATTACCAAAGATATTTGGGTGTCTCTAACCTTTTACATTGATGTAATAGATGTTTGAAAACCAAGCTTAAATTTAATTTTGTGTTTTGAAGATTAAACAAGGTGGAAACAGGTGAGTGAGGAGAGGAAGTGTCCAAGTGCTGCTCTTAAGAAATCCAATTTCCCCCTCTTTACCCAGATGCAAAACCCAACATATTAATTAAGAAAGTGCATTATTTCAACCCCACAAAGAGTGTGAAGTCATGATTTAGACATAATTTAAAAGCTACATTCACTTTCTGTAATCCTTCCATTAAAAATAAATGCCCTGCAGGATGTATCAACAAGTAACCCTGAGAATAAAGAGAAAAGATAATTGATATACTAACATGTTTTGCTTTTAGTTTCTTCCTCTGGTGTGCTTTATGTTCAATAACCTGTTCTACAGACAAATATCACAAAACCCTATTTTTTGGGATGTATTGATTCTTAACTCTTATCTGAATCATTTCCCTGTTTCATTTCAGGGGTCTCTCAAAGGCTTCATCTAAAAACATAAAAGTAAAAAGTGAAAAATGAGTGATCTGTTCCCTACTTAGAGATTACTTACATGTTATCTTTAAAGAGAACTGTCATTTTCTCAGGACACAGAGATGTATCCATAGAATTTGTTAAGAGCATATTTTCTGAAAAACCAATATTAAATTGATAGGAAAGTTTATTTTTTTCTTCTATCCCAACCAGATGTTTTACAGAGAAGAAACTGTAATATTTGAACCTGCACTCATGGGTGTTGCTCTGATTCACAATAGAAAAATCAGACTGCCTTAGGCAGGAAAAAAAAAAAAAAAAGAAATGATAGGAAATGCTGTACCAAATAAATAAAGAACCATCTACTGGTATTCTGTATGTGACTGTGCATTTGTTCAGTGCCTGCCTCAATGTCAGGTT
The DNA here is from genome assembly GCF_016545835.1 of Crotalus tigris. NCBI lineage: Eukaryota > Metazoa > Chordata > Lepidosauria > Squamata > Viperidae > Crotalus > Crotalus tigris. The sequence goes on from NW_024096970.1 coordinate 15,340,642, forward strand.
GCAAGGAGGAAGAAGGTCAAGTTCATTGTATTGTAGATACCTGCAATTCAAGACATTTCAATGTCTAAATAGTCCTTTTGTGGAACTCCTATGACTCTAGATAAAATGTAACAGTGTCAAATAGCTTTTGAGTTTTCTAAGGTTCTCCTGTTTTCAATCTTTTTTTATTATTGACATTGATAACATTTCTGCCAATAATTAGCAATTTGAAAGCATGCAAATGTAAGCACATTAATAAGTACTGCTTTGGTGGGAAAGTAACAGTGTTCTGTATGCCTTTGGCATATAGCTCTGCTGGCCACATGACCACAGAAAATATCTTCAGGCAATGCTGGCTCCCTCAGACAAGAAACAGAGATGAGCACATTACCCTAGGAATAGACACAACTGGACAGGGGAAACCTTTATCAATGTGTGTGTGTGTGTGTGTGTGTGTGTATATATATATATATATATATATATATATATATATATATATATATATATATACATATGTTTAAAATAAAGTGAGCACCAGGGTAATAAAACCATAAAAGTTTAATTTAATTTAAAAACGCCAAGCTTTCACCGTCACCTGCCGGCATCCTCAGGGCTTAAAACGCCAGAGAGTGAGAGAGTCTCTTATAAGCAAGCCGAAGTCTGCGCCCGGCTCCTTGATCTCGTCATCGGACCTAATTGGTTAAATTGTGCTCCGGTGATTCGTTTCTTCCTGCACCCCTTTTTTTCGTGTGTGTCCTCATTTGCCTTCTTTTCTTTGGATTCTGAGGTAGGTGGAGCAGCCTCCCTACCTCTCTGATTGTCTCCATCCTTTAATCTATTCTCTCCCTCAGCTTTATATAGTGGTTTGCATTTCTCCTTTTCCCAATCCACATCTACCCGGCTATTCTATCTGTGAATGTTTTCCCTTTCATCCCCAGCACCTCCCCCTCGTACCCAGCTGCTGTCAAGATGGTCATATATCACATTCTGGGTTGGTTGGGGTATAGTGGTAAACTGGGGTGGCTCGATAAGCTGTTTGTCCATAGGGTCAGCCTCGTAAATGTGGTCATGTTCAATCATCACACTCCTCCCCCTCTTTCTTCCGTCTTCTGCGCCCTTTTCCCCCGCGCTGTAATGGGAGGCCTCGGTCTGGGGGGAGGTGAGATTGTGGTCTTTACGAACGTCACAACGTTCCTCTTCTACCCTCCTCCTCACTCCGTTGCCTCTCGTTCTTACGTGCGTGTGACAGAGACCTTTGGAGTCAATGGGTACTGCCGATGTGAGGTGCGGTAAGCCAATCTCACAAGCTCTGCCCTCTCGCGCATTCCTCCATCTGGGTTCACTCCTCTCCCTACTCCCTGGGGCGTCCATCAACTCGCAGTCACCCCTAGACCCATCCCACACTCCATATGTTCTCAACTCGGTCGGCATTGCAGAGCGGAGGGGTCGTCCCATCTTCTTCTGCAATGCCGACTGAGTTGAGAACATATGGAGTGTGAGATGGGTCTAGGGGTGACTGCGAGTTGATGGTGCTCAGTTTATTTTAAACATGAATACTCCCAGGGTTCATTTTTTTAATGTTATTAACCATATATATATATATATATATATATATATATATATATATATATATATATATATATATATATATATGAGAAGTTTAAAAACATGAACCCTGGGAGTATTCATGATAAGAAAGAACCAGAACCTTGACTTCATGAACACCCGAGATGTTGAGAGGAATACAAAAGAGGATGTAATTGGTGAAAATGGGGAAGAACTCCCGAATACGACAGGTTACTCACGTATAGAAAAAAATGCACTAACTGACTTTGAGAGGGAAGTAAAACCCCCCTCCCTGACCAAGACAATTGAATTGAGAGAGGAGAATTTACAAAATGTAATCAACGATAGATTCGCAAACGTCATTGGGGAGAAAGAAAAAGAAAAGAACAAACCGACATGGAAGGGGAAGCAGGGGGGAGAAACGCACGAGAAGGATGAAACCTACGGGATTGAGGAGACGCAAAGGATCAAACCATCGCGCCCTACAGCTGTGAATCCCGAAGACCCCCGTGACGTAGGCACAGGCACCGGGATGAATGTAAAAGAGGATACGATCAATGAAAGTGGGGAGGAGTCCCAGAATGGGACAAGATACTCGCACATAGAAAGGAATGGGACTTTGTCGAAATGTCGCCAAGACACTTCTAATTTTACGCGGGAGAAAACCTGAACAACCAAAGACCTACTAATTTTGAATATATATATATATATATATATATATATATATATATATATATATATATATATAATATATATATATAATATATATATATATATATGCTTTTTCTGAGGGTGTTTAGCGGTCATTTGTATGAGGTCTTTGGTTTTTCGGGTTTTTCTCCCGCGTAAAATTGGAAGTGTCTTGGTGAGGTTTTGACGAAGTCCCATTCATCATCTTCAGGCTGGTGTTTTCAGCTTCGTGCTTCAAGCAGCAATGTGTGGTCTTAGCTGTTTCTTCCTTTTAACTGCCAGTGGGGGTATGAACTGATTGGGTGGGAGCTTGGCTGTGTTCTGATTGGGTGGAGGTGTGTTCTGATTGGTTAGGGCGTGGCTGTGCTCTGATTGGCTGGGGGGTTGGCTGTGCTCTGATTGGCTGGGGGGTTGGCTGTGCTCTGATTGGTTGGGGGAGTGTTCTGTTTGGTTGGCTCAAGTTAGTTGAGTTGCAGAGGGGTTTAAGAGTTGGGCTGCCTTGCTATTTTGGCTTCGCGTTTGTGGTGTTGCCTCATTCTGGAGGGTGTCAGTTTGCTTCATGTATGATTGGAGGGCATTTAAAGTGGCTAATGATGCAGCTCTGGTCTGGCTTCTGTTTGTGATCGTTGCTCATCATCGGTGTGGCTTTGGTTGCTTTTTGCGTGGATGTGTGGTGTGACACATGGTGGGTTTTTTTGTGAGTGTGGGTCTGGTATCATTTTTTGTATTTGGGAGTCGTTTGTCAATAAGGGCGGGTTTCCAAATGGCTGGTAGGCGGGAGGTATCATCTCGATTGTTCATGCTGTGTGGGCGTTTTTCTATCTCGATGGCTTCTCTGATTATTCTGTTATTAAAATGTTAACTTTTGGCAATGGTTCTGGTATTTTTAAAGTCAATTTCATGTCCTGTGGCTTTAAGGTGTTGGACCAGGGAAGATGTTGGTTCCTCTTTTTTGACAGATACACACACCAACAAACTCCGAAGACTACAAGAACGCCAGAAACAAACCCCTCCTCCCTCACAGCCACACATGAAACAAACAGTGCATAACATCTCAGATAGGATCCTCACCAAAGCTGAAACCAATGTCCTTTCCAAAGGATTCAACTTTGCAGTCACTCCCAAACACATCCCCACTGAAACCATTATATGTGGAGTTGAAGCCAGCCTGACCAAAATCAACCCCGACGATGCTAACAGAATCAGACTCGAAATCACCAACATCCTCTGTACCAGCAAGCCACCCAAAAGCAACTTATCCAAAGAGGAACAGACAGCACTACGTAACCTGAAAGAAGACACCAGCATAATAATCCTACCAGCAGACAAGGGCAACGCCACGGTGGTTATGAAAACATCTGACTACCAAACCAAATTAACCAACCTACTCCAAGACTCCACATACAAACCCCTAAATACAAATCCCACCACCTACCTGGAAAAAACCACCAGATCCAAAATAAAAGCCTCCCCATTAGCAAAGAAATCCAGCAAAGAATCATTCCCAGAGAGAAATCATCCAGATGCCCCAAACTCTATGGTCTCCCCAAGATACACAAAGAAGGAACCCCACTCAGACCTATAGTCAGCTCCATAGGCTCACCTCTACAAAAACTAGCCAAATTTCTCGCCAAACAACTACAGCCCTATGCAGAATCCATCACCTCACACGTAAAAAACTCATTCCAGTTTATAGAGATCATAAAGAAACAAAGCTTACAGCCCAGCGACCTACTAGTGAGCTTCGATGTCATATCCCTCTTCACACAAGTGCCTATCAAAGAAGCCTTGACAGCTATCCAAAACAAATATAACCCCCCCCAACACATCTTAGATCTGACCAACCACTGCCTATCCAACACATACTTCATCTATAATGGACAAAAATACAAACAAACAGAAGGAGCACCCATGGGATCACCCCTCTCACCTGTCATTGCCAACCTCTACATGGAACACTTTGAAACCCAAGCTCTAGAAAAATCGGATCACAAACCCAAACTCTGGGTCAGATACGTAGACGACACCTTCATAATCTGGCCACATGGGAAAGAAAAACTGGACAACTTCCTCACACACCTCAACAGCCTACACCCCAAAATACAGTTCACCATGGAAACAGAAACTAACAACCAACTTCCCTTCCTGGATGTCTTAGTCTACAAGAAATGCAATGGCTCCCTAGGACACACCATCTACCAGAAGAAAACACACACAAACCGCTATCTGCACGCTCTCTCACACCACCACCCAGAACAGATCAACTCTGTAGCCAAGACACTCATCTCCAGAACAAAACGCTTAGCTGACGAACAACACCTAAAACCCGAACTACACACTCTCACCAATGTACTAACATCCAATGGATTCCATAGAAATAAGATTACAAACCTAATCCAAAAAGAAACCCCACTAAAATCCAAGACAAAGAACAAGAAAACGGCAAAGCCCTCCTCCCATACATAAAAGGCACCACAGACAGAATCAGTAAGATCCTCCATAAACACAACATCAAAACAGCATTCTGCACAAACAGAAAAATAACCACCATCCTTAGAAACCACAAAGATAAAATTGAATTAGAAAATCAAGGAGTATACGAAATCCCATGCACCACTTGTCCCACCACATACATCGGACAAACCAACAGAAGAATAAGTGCACACATTGAAGAACATAAGAACTCAGTCAAAACAGAGGAACCAACATCTTCCCTGGTCCAACACCTTAAAGCCACAGGACATGAAATTGACTTTAAAAATACCAGAACCATTGCCAAAAGTGAACATTTTAATAACAGAATAATCCGAGAAGCCATCGAGATAGAAAAACGCCCACACAGCATGAACAAGCGAGATGATACCTCCCGCCTACCAGCCATTTGGAAACCCGCCCTTATTGACAAACGACTCCCTAACACAAAAAATGATACCAGACCCACACTCACAAAAACCACAAGGATGTCACCACCACACATCCGCGCAAAAATCAAACCTAAAGCCACACCGATGATGAGGCCCGACCACAAACCAGAAGCCAAGACCAGAGCTGCATCATTAGCCACTTTAAACCCCCCCAATCCATACATGAAGCAAACTGACACCCTCCATGACGAGGAAGCACGACCACGAACGCGAAGCCAAGGAATGGCAGGGCAGCCCAAAATCTTGAATCCCTCTGCAACTCAGACTAACCTGAGCACAACCAAACAGAACACTCCCCCAGCCAATCATAGCACAGCCAACCCCCCAGCCAATCAGAGCACAGCCAAGCCCCTAACCAATCAGAACACACCTCCACCCAATCAGAACACAGCCAAGCTCCCACCCAAACAGTTCATACCCCCACTGGCAGTTAAAAGGAAGAAACAGCTAAGACCACACATTGCTCCTTGAAGCACGAAGCTGAAAACACCAGCCTGAAGATGACGAATGGGACTTTGTCGAAACGTCGCCAAGACACTTCCAATTTTACGCGGGAGAAAACCCGAACAACCAAAGACCTACACACATATATATATATATATATATATATATATATATATATATATATATGATAGGAAATAAAATGATCACCAGGGTGATAAAAACTATAAAATTTATTAAAAAGCGCCTAGCTTTCGCCGTCACCTGCCGGCATCCTCAGGGCTAGTGCGCCAGGGAGTGAGAGAGTCATTTTTATAGGTGTAGTGAAGTCTGCGCACGACTCCTCGACCTCGTCATCGGGCCTGAATAGAGTGATTGCGCACGGCTGGTCTGTTCCTTTCTATTCATTTCAACCGCACGTTCATCTTCCTCCATCCTTCTTTCCCTCAGTCTTGGGGTGGATGGGCAAATGTCTTTATGGTTGCAGCAGTCTCTATGCTTTAACTCTTTTCCCTCGGGGGTAGATGGTAATACACATTTCATGTTTATTTTACAGTCCTCCTTCGTTCCGTTGTTCTTCCTATGGCAAGTTTTTTGTTGAATTTTGGTATTTTTACTTCTTATACGGGTGTCATTTAAATGATTTTGTGGGTCCTTTCGGGGTGATTGTGATTCATTAGCGGTTTGGAGCTGGAGGGGGGAGGTCGTTCGAATGTGGAGGGGGGGCAGCGGTTCTTCAATCGTCCCTACGTGTGGCCGCTTTGCGCGCGCCGCACCATATTCGGGCAATCCGGAGAGGGCGGCGGCGGGGCCATGCTTTCTCTCTTCCCCCTGGGGTAGATGCCATCCAGGTGGTCCCACATGCCCCTCCCAGGTAGATGTGGTTCGTCGGCGATCCGGAGCTAGGGGGTAAGCCGTTCGGTCGTGGGCAGAGGGGGGCGGTAGCTCTCCGATCGTCGTTACACTCAGTCATCCGGCACGTCTCCTGCTGCGGGTGATTGGTCCGGGGGGGAGGGTAGCGATGAAATCACGATCCGTTCGGTCCTTGCAGCATCCTTCCTCGGCTTGTCTCCTCCCTCCTGCGTCGTCGGTGGCTGCACGGATCCTCCGGAGCTCTCCGAGATGCGCAAGCAGGGGGGAAGACGGCTTGATCTCCTGAGTTCTTTCTCCTTCCTGCAGTTCCCTCTCCCCTAGATCGGTCCTCCTAATCCGACGGGGGGATCTCTCTTTTCTTTCCGGGATGGCTAACACATTTCCTTCCATATGAGGGTGGATTGCCATACCCAAAGGTCTCCCCCCTCTTCCAACCGCGATGTCCTCCTTAACATTAGTCACCACACCTCGGGTATCTGTATCCTCCTTGGTGCCATTAAAGTTGTTATTGGGACGTCGGGGGTGCTGTCCTTGATTATTTGTGCTCCACAACCTTAAAGCCATATATGCCAGGCACAGGTCCACATGCCGGTTAATAGAATTGTCATCCGAGAGCCATGCCTCCTTAAGTAGGAGGCCCCCCTTGGTGTTATCACTAGCCAATATGCTAACCTCACTGAAATTAAATTTATGGTCTAATTCCGCCATGTGTGCCCATATCTGGGAATGTTGGTCCCCCCTTTTTACTGCTAGCCTATGCTCGTGGACCCTGGTTTTGATCCATTTAGCTGTCTCCCCAACATAATTAGATCGGCAGTCCATGCAGTTGATCTTATAATATTGGGGAGCGGGTCCTTAGGGCGCATTATAGCTGCCCGCAGTGTTTGGTTGGGTCTATGGGCCACTTGTATCTTATGCGGTGCTAAAATCCTTGCCCTAAGGACCCGCTCCCCAATATTGAAAGATCGGCAGCCGTCTATAAGATCAACTGCATGGACTGCCGATCTAATTATGTTGGGGAGACAGCTAAAAGGGGGGACCAACATTCCCAGATATGGGCACACATGGCGGAATTAGACCATAAATTTAATTTCAGTGAGGTTAGCATATTGGCTAGTGATAACACCAAGGGGGGCCTCCTACTTAAGGAGGCATGGCTCTCGGATGACAATTCTATTAACCGGCATGTGGACCTGTGCCCGGCATATATGGCTTTAAGGTTGTGGAGCACAAATAATCAAGGACAGCACCCCCGACGTCCCAATAACAACTTTAATGGCACCAAGGAGGAGACAGATACCCGAGGTGTGGTGACTAATGTTAAGGAGGACATCGCGGTTGGAAGAGGGGGGAGACCTTTGGGTATGGCAATCCACCCGCATATGGAAGGAAATGTGTTAGCCATCCCGGAAAGAAAAGAGAGATCCCCCCGTCGGATTAGGAGGACCGATCTAGGGGAGAGGGAACTGCAGGAAGGAGAAAGAACTCAGGAGATCAAGCCGTCTTCCCCCCTGCTTGCGCATCTCAGAGAGCTCCGGAGGATCCGTGCAGCCACCGACGACGCAGGAGGGAGGAGACAAGCCGAGGAAGGACGCTGCAAGGACCGAACGGATCGTGATTTCATCGCTACCCTCCCCCCCGGACCAATCACCCGCAGCAGGAGACGTGCCGGACGACTGAGTGTAACGACGATCGGAGAGCTACCGCCCCCCTCTGCCCACGACCGAACGGCTTACCCCCTAGCTCCGGATCGCCGACGAACCACATCTACCTGGGAGGGGCATGTGGGATCACCTGGATGGCATCTACCCCAGGGGGAAGAGAGAAAGCATGGCCCCGCCGCCGCCCTCTCCGGATTGCCCGAATATGGTGCGGCGCGCGCAAAGCGGCCACACGTAGGGACGATCGAAGAACCGCTGCCCCCCCTCCACATTCGAACGACCTCCCCCCTCCAGCTCCAAACCGCTAATGAATCACAATCACCCCGAAAGGACCCACAAAATCATTTAAATGACACCCGTATAAGAAGTAAAAATACCAAAATTCAACAAAAAACTTGCCATAGGAAGAACAACGGAACGAAGGAGGATTGTAAAATAAACATGAAATGTGTATTACCATCTACCCCCGAGGGAAAAGAGTTAAAGCATAGAGACTGTTGCAATCCATAAAGACATTTGCCCATCCACCCCAAGACTGAGGGAAAGAAGGATGGAGGAAGATGAACGTGCGGTTGAAATGAATAGAAAGGAACAGACCAGCCGTGCGCAATCACTCTATTCAGGCCCGATGACGAGGTCGAGGAGTCGTGCGCAGACTTCACTACACCTATAAAAATGACTCTCTCACTCCCTGGCACACTAGCCCTGAGGATGCCGGCAGGTGACGGCGAAAGCTAGGCGCTTTTTAATAAATTTTATAGTTTTTATCACCCTGGTGATCATTTTATTTCCTATCATGAACATTCCCAGGGTTCATGTTTTTAGTCTTCTTAAACGCGAATATATATATATATATATATTCTGAGGTTTTCGCAGGTGTTTGTATGTAGGTCTTTGGTTGTTTGGGTTTTCTCCTGCGTAAAATTGGAGGTGTCTTGGCGACGTTTCAACGAAGTCCCATTCGTCATCTTCAGTCTGGTGTTTTCAGCTTCGTGCTTCGAGCAGCAATGTGTGGTCTTAGCTGTTTCTTCCTTTTAACTGCCAGTGGGGGTATGAACTGATTGGGTGGGAGCTTGGCTGTGTTCTGATTGGGTGGAGGTGTGTTCTGATTGGTTAGGGGCTTGGCTGTGCTCTCATTGGCTGGGGGGTTGGCTGTGCTCTGATTGGCTGGGGGAGTGTTCTGTTTGGTTGTGCTCAGGTTAGTCTGAGTTTCAGAGGGGTTTAAGATTTTGGGCTGCCTTGCTATTTGTTGGCTTCGCGTTCGTGGTCCTCTTCATGGAGGGTGTCAGTTTGCTTCATGTTTGGATTGGAGGGGTTTAAAGTGGCTAATGATGCAGCTGTGGTCTGGCTTCTGGTTTGTGGTCGTGAAATTTGGCTAGGTTTTGTAGAGGTGAGCCTATGGAGCTGACTATAGGTCTGAGTGGGGTTCCTTCTTTGTGTATCTTGGGGAGACCATAGAGTTTGGTGCATCTGGATATATATATATATATATATATATATATATATATATATATATGCTAAAAATATGAACCCTGGGAATATTCATATCAAAAATAAAATGAACACCAAGGTAATAAAACTATAAAAGTTTAATTTAAAAATGCCAAGCTTTCGCCGTCACCTGCCGGCATCATCAGGGCTAAAGCGCCAGGGAGTGAGAGAGTGTCCTTTCATCCTTAGTGTCTCCCCCTCGTGCCCAACTGTTATCAAGGTGATCATATGTGATATTCCAGATTGGCTGGGATATAGTGGTGAACTGGGGTGGTTCATTAAGTTGTTTATCTATGGGGGTAGCCTCATAACTGTGACTATATCCAGCCATCATACTTCTCCCCCCTGTTTTTTGCCCTCTGTGCTCTTTTCCCGCGCGCTGTAATCCGAGGGCTCGGTCTGGGGGTGGTGGTGAAGTTGTGATCTCCCCGAGCGTCGCAGCGCTCCTCTTTTGCCCTCCTCTTTGCTACGATACTTTTCGTTCTTGCGCGCGTGTAACAGGAGTCTTTGGAGTCTATGGGTGTGAGGTGCGGCAAGCTGGTCTCACAAGCTCCGCCCTCTCGCGCACCCCTCCGTCCGGGTTCCCTCCTCTCCTTACTCTCCGGAACGTCCATCAACCCGCTGTCAGCCTCGTCCTGCGCTCTATGTTCTTAACTCAGCTGGCATTACGGAATGGAGGGGACACCTCTTCCTCCTCAAATCGATCGTCCCATTTCTTTCCGGGCGCGGATGAGTTGCCAGGTTTAACAATCCCCCCCCCATCCCTATCCACCACATCTCCTTGCACTCCAACTAAGATGTCTCTGGTGTTCATGGTATGGGGGTTCAGGGCTCTGGTTTCCATCACCCTCCTGGTCTTTTGAAAACGTGTCAATATTGTGGGGGTGGTGGGGATTCCCAGCCGTTGTTCTTCCTCTTCTGGGTTACACCGAACTGATTGAGAGGTTGGCACATCTTCTTTTGTTTTTCCACCGGACTTGCTGTCAGGCCAGCGGTGGCAGGATGGGTTGTTGGTCACACTCCATGATCTTAGTGTCAAATGTGCCGGGCAGAGGTCAATATGCCAGTTAATAGAGTTGTTATTGGAGAGCCATGCTTCCTTAAGTAAACGGCCTCCCTTTGTACTGTCACTTGCCAAGACGCATACCTCATTGAAATTAAAGATGTACAGACAACACGTGTTACCCTCCCCTATATCTGCAATGTCTTGGAGGCTACAGCAAGAATCCTGGCGCCATATAACATACAAGTAGCACATAGACCTAACCAAACGCTACGGGCAGCCATTATGCGCCCCAAGGACCCACTCCCCAGCATGGAAAGATCAGCAGCCATATATAAGATCGATTGTATGGACTGCCCGTGCAACTATGTTGGGGAGACTTCCAAACGAGTGAAGACTAGGGTCCATGAACACAAACTAGCAGTGAAAAGGGGCGAACAGCACTCCCAGATATGGGTTCATATGGCGGAATTGGGCCACCGCTTTAATTTCAAGGAAAAACATGAAAGGAAAAACATTCACAAAGAGAATAGCTGTGTGGATGGAGATTGGGAAAAGGAGAAGGAGAAATGCAAATTACCACTCAGACCCGAGGGGGAGAATGGATTAAAGGATAGAGACAACCAGAGAGGTAGGGAGTTTACTCTATCTGCCTTAGAATCCAAGGAAAGAAAGATAGATGAGGATATACACGTAATTAAGAGCAGGAAGAAACGAACTGCCGAAGTACAATCTAACCAATCAGGCCCGATGACAAGATCAAGGAGCCGGGCGCAGACTTTGGCTTGCTTATAAGAGACTCTCTCACTCCCTGGCGCTTTAGCCCTGATGATGTCGGCAGGTGACGGCAAAAGCTTGGCATTTTTAAATTAAACTTTTATAGTTTTATTACCTTGGTGTTCATTTTATTTTTGATAAATATATATATAATGTCAATAAAAACACGATTCCTGGGTATATCCATGTCATAGAGTAAATGAATCACGACCACCAGGAAAATCCAAACTGGAGAAATTTTAATAAAAACCGAGCTTTCGGAACAACTTATGTAGAATTAACCAGCGCAACCTCGTCATTGGTCCCAGCTGATTAGAGTGTATTCTGGACGTATCCTTGACATCAGTATCCAACCCTTTCCTGCTCCTCCTTCCTATACATATAATACCATTCACTCCCTCGTCACTGGTTCTTGGGCTGAGCTGAATCATCTCTCCCCTTTTTCAGGTGATCATCGTCTCTGTGTTCCCCTCACCCTCCTTTACATCGCTCTCCTCCTAAGAGCTCTCAAGTGTAGCCCACTCACTCCTCTTTCTCTCCCAGTGTGCGCCTCACCCGAGCTCCAATCGACTCTTCCCGCCCCATTAGATCGTGAGTCAGGTGCTTCTCCTCACTCTACATCTTCCATCCTCCCTTCCCCCCTCACGTGAGCAGCATCTGTATGTGTGTCGTCTCCTCCAATCCATCTCACTCCAGCTGCTCTCTCTGGACTCCCCACACCCATGCCATCTGGGGGATCACCCCGTTTGATCTGGCGTTGGTGCCCATAGTTTCCATTTAGCATTGGACCTCTGCATTCATCTCCCATGGAGCAGTTCTTGCACTGTGAATGCAAATGCTTTGTGGTCTTGCGCATGCGTGTCGACTGGATCGGTAAAATACTTCCCTCTCCTCTCAAGCGCAAACGAGCCATCATCATACAGTCACCAACTTCGTATACAGGCAATCCCTCTTTGCTATCATTCTTAGTATTATCCTCTATTGCTCTGCGATCTGGTCCTCCAACAGTTGCCTCCGCTCCCAGAACACCATTCACCAGCTCTGGGGGTGGCACTTTCTCAGGGTGCAGTGGAGAGTTCTGAGAGTTTCCCACTATGCTGTTCCTCTCTCTTTCTCCACTCAGAGAACTCACGGTCTTCTGCAAGCGTACATTCATCTCCGAAGCCGGAGGGCTCATCAGCTGTTGTTTGGGGTCCATCAGCTGTTGGTTGGACATCGGGGGAAGGTCTGTGGATTGCCAGGGGTTAATGATTTTTTGATCATACGGTAGTCTACCGAATTGTCTTCGACAGATGAGGTGGAGGTTCATATTCCACGCTCTCCACGTCTGCTGTGCCGGGCAAACATTTATATGACGATTAATCGAATCTTCATCCGAGAGCCAGGCCTCCTTTAATAACCGACCCCCTTTTGTGGCATCATTAGACAAAATATGCACATTATCAAAGTTAAACTGATGATCAAATTCTGCCATGTGCGTCCAAACTTGAGAATACTGTTCACCCCTTTTGATGGCTAGTTTATGCTCGTGTAAATGAATTTTTAGTCTTTTAGATGTTTCACCCACATAATTACTATGACAGTTCTTGCAGTCAATCCTATATATCACTGCAGATTTCTCCACAGTGGGAAGTGGGTCCTTGGGGCACATAACCTTGGATCTCAACGTTTGGCTAGGTCTATGAGCCACCCTTATATTGTCGGGGGCCAATAGTCTGGCCGTCGCCTCGGAAATGTTATTAATATAGGGGAGGGAAATATGTGTTGTCTGTGACGACGAACTATCAACCTGTCGGTTGTCTCGGGGTTTAGTTGTTGTACCATGACGTTTGATGAATCTTGATGGGTAACCCATTTTAACATTGTATTTTTAACCTACTTTTAACCCATTTTTAATCTATTTTTAAACCTGTTTTAACTCCTGCTTGACTTTTTATAAAAGTCACAGACTTTTTATAAAAGCATAGGAAGGAGCCCAGAAGCCAGACTCTAGCAGAATTGTAATGCAGCTTACTAAATGGACTTTGGCCTGATTGGAAAAAAAAATATGACTGCAACAATGCGCACAAGATAAAAGACTTTTTCCAGATAACAAACACTGTAAGTAAGTCTCCTTCTCTCTTTTATTCCCCCCTCGCAACCCCAGCAAACAAACCTAGCTACCTTCTGGATTGGGAAGAGGAAGACTGCTTCTCTATGGAGGAGAGAGTTGCAACTCCAGGGGAGAACAAGAATAATACTAGGAACAATTCTAAAGGAAGCTTGGAGTTGGTTGGTAAAGATTGTCTACTAACAGCACAAACAGTTTCGGAGTGAGGAGGATGCAGCGGAGAGGTTTGTCTTGCAGAGACACAGGATCTTACTCCAAGTTGCTAATGCCCCTCTGAATAAGGGTAGGTGGCACAACAGGAGAGTGGTTTTGATCTCTCTATCCCAACTCTTACGCTGCAGGTTATACTCTAATGATCTAGTAGAGATTTCCTGGCTCCCCAACAGACAAGGCTGCAAAAGAATATTGCTAACCTTTGGGCAAACTGTTCTGCCATCAATGTTATTTAGGCTTGAGACTTCATTAAAGAAATTTTGTATTTGGCCAAGATGGGTATTTCATGCCACCCAAATTCAGTCCCTGTTAAAGTCTGGGCAAAGAGCCAAGACAGTGAGGGAGGACGACATTAATCTTGGGAGTTCCAAAACACCAACAGCCAAACAAACAAGCCCTCAATTAACAAGGATAGGAAAAGACAAGGACAATAAAATATAATATTTAAACCTACAAAACAGAAAGCTTCAGTTTATGGATGATGAGGAAGAGCTGGTTCACCAGTTTGCTACCCTCTGCCCAGGAGACCAAGAGATGATATTGGAGAAGATTGGTGCAGTTGGTTGGGCATTGAGGTTGGCAGCTGGTGTAACAGAAAGCTTGAATATTTTGCTCCAAGTTACCTTTTGCAATTGTCTGAATTTATGTAATAAGTTGTTCATTTAAGTGGCTCATTCCTTTTTAAAATTCATTTGAAATATTTAGTACGGAATATATTTATTATATTATAGGAAAATATATATTCAGATTAGGAATAAGAATTTCTCATTGTCAAGCTATATTCAGATAATGAAGACTTCTGAGGAATGATCAGACTTGCACAGGGTTTTGTAACTTTGATTTGGTATAGAATATATGTTTTAGTCATATTTACTCAGAATGAAACTCAATGTAAATGAGAAAATTAATTTCTAGGGACATATCCTTAGGATTGTTGGTTTTGGTTATCTGCACTAAGGCTTATGTTTTGATCCTCTCTTTTTGATATAAGAAATAAATCAATATTCTCTTTGTAATAAATAAAAATGCATTTTTCAATATTAACCAGTACATTGGATGTTAAGTCCAGAAAAATAACCCTGTGATATTTAGAAACCACATAATAAATGGTTGATAAGAATCAATATTTGCAGTCTAAATCTTTCTGTATTTGCTTAAAAGTATCTTAACGAAGATTACGCTCATCCAAGCATATACAGGATTGTACTCCTGTGATATAGAAAATGTAGCCACCACCCTAAAATATAACATCTGGAGTCTTAAGGGGAGAGAGACACTTTGTTGGATGGAAAATATGAAAAGAAATGGAGAGCTTGAGAAAAGATGAAGTGAAACCTACAGATGAAGGGCCAAAAGTTCATCTTCCTTTCAAATTCCAAGTTCCTGTTTCTTATTACCTTTCTGCATGACTGTGGCTGGACCTTGTAACCTCTCTGCTTAGGGTGCTCAGGAAAAGCTGCTCAGTGCATCAGACAGGAAACCCTTTCTCCTTTGGCCCCCTCCCTTTCGAAGTCCAACAATGCCTCATAAAATATTAGATCATAGATTAAAACAGACAGACTTGAAAGTTCACAAAGCACAAGTCTTGCTTGTTATTCAGAACAATTGTAACCTACCAAAGATTAGAAAGTCAAAGGGGACATACCAAAATAATGCTACCATTTTCAGGATACTGTTTGATGTAAAGCAGAAAAGTGGCTTTTAAGTATTTACTAAAAATTTCTAAGCCTGGCTGACTGGGCAACAGCAACAAAAATATAAATAGTCAATAACCTGCAAAACATGTTTTAATTATTTAGCTATGACATTATTTTTTTCAGCTTTATGGCCTTTCTCTTTTATATGTTGTACATCTGTAAATAGGATTGCTTCTGCTTCTTATTTTTCTGACAACATCTAGTATTTTTATATGCTTTATAGGTCTTCTTTTACAAAGTACAAAATAAAAAGCAGAGCAGTTGGCGATTGGTTTTAATGAAGGAAGTCATGCTTCACTTGCAGGAAATGTTAAACTTATAAACTAAGTTCAAGTACAACCACAATATAAAATAGGAACAATTATATCCAAATTCTTATTGGAAAATTCAGTACATTGGATGCATGATGTTAAGGCGTTGGAAAAAGTGCAGATAAGACCAACTAAAATTATTAAAGGCCTGGAGACTAAAACATATGAAGAAAGCTTGCAGGATTTGGGTTTGGCTAGTCTGGAAAAAAGAAGGACTAAGAGTGCCGTGAAAGCAGTATTCCAGTATTTGAGCTGCTGCCACAAAGAAGAGGGGGTCAAATTATTTTCCAAAGCACCAGAGGGCAGGACAAGAAACAATGGATGGAAACTAATCAAGGAGAGAATAAGCAGAAACTTCCTAACAGTGAGAACAATTAACCAGTGGAACAGCTTGCCTTTAGAAATTGTGGGTGCTTCATAACTGCAGATTTTTAAAAAGAGACTGGACAGCCACTTGTCTGAAATGGCATAGGATCTCCTGCTTGAGTGGTGAGATGAACTAGAAGATTTCCAAGATCCCTTCCAACTCTATTGTATTCTAACTATTAGAATGAAATCTGGATGAAATATACTCAACTGGGAAGAAAACATCTACAAAATCATTCATATATTAGCAATATATAATTTAATATTATGAGAGAATAGGTTTAACAGTATATTTGAATTATTTTGACATGTCTATAAACATTGACAAATTATATATATTCTACGGTACTTAAGGATCATGTACTGAGAAAATTGAACTACTTTTTTTTTTAAAAAAATGGGGGCATTATTTAGCTTATAAAAGAAATGTATTTATTTGTTTATTTGTTTGTTTGTTTACTTATTTATGATTTATATTTCTAAATAAACTTGATAATGATCAAGTCAAGTAAAATCCATAAAGTTAACAGTTTTCTCAAGAAATATTTTCTGTACACGTTCAATGTATCAGAGAGATCTTTTTAATCTTATTTCATAAGATCAGAGATCAGCAATGTCTGGTCTTCCAGATGTTTAAGGATTTCAATACCCATCATTCTCAACTACTGACAGTGTAGAATATTGAGGGAGTTTGATGTTCATCATCTAAGTGGAGATACAATGTCATTTGTTGCCATAGTTTGATTGAGTTTCTTATGCATTTGCATCATCCAATATTTATTGCAACTAGGCCTGTCATTTAGCAAAATTCTGGTGACTGCTCATCAAGCAGGCAATTCATCCACTCTGCTGCTTCCCCCTCTAGGTTCGCTGCCTCTGCATACTGGTGGGGTCTGAGTAGGCACAGGCATTATGATTCATGTGAGAGAATACCTGGTTCAGGAAGGAAGACAGCTTCTCAGGATCCCTGTCAAATATGGGATTGATGGGAGGGGGGTCTACTGGGTGCTGCTCCAAGAGGGCTTGTATTAGGCCAGGTGGCTGGTGCTGATCTTGTTGTAAGCCCCCTGCTTGGTAAGCCCTTGGCTGGAGTCCTGGGCTGGCATAGTGTCAGTGATGGTCAGGGCTGGCTCGTTGTGGGTAACAGTCAGGACTGATCTGGAGTTGGAAATGATCAGGGCTGGCCCGACGAGGATGATGGTCATGGCTGGTCTGGTGCTGGTAATAATCAGGACTGGCTCAATGTGGGTAGCAGTCAGGGCTAACCTGGTGGCAGTAGGGCTGACATAGCATCACTGACGATCAGGGCTGGCATGGTGTCAATGACAATCGGGGCTGACAGGATGTCGATGGAGCTCAGGGCTGGCATATCATGGTTGACAGGACTGGTATGACATTGATGATGGTCAGGACTCTGTCGATGCACCAGGCTTGAAGTTAGGGCTGGTTTAGGCAGCAGGGAGGCAGCCCAAGTCATTGCTATGGGTCTAGGGCTTCACTGTGGCAGTGGACAGTCATAGGTATGTTTCTCCTCTCACTCACTGGAGAGCATCTGACAGGTAATTGGCTCCCCTTCTCCCATCTCCAGACCCTCAAAGTTCTCTCTTAAGCATTTGACAGAATGTCTGTGAATGGCAGTCAGGTACTTCCATTCCCCTGATTCATCCCAAATGGCCACCACTTTGCCTTCCTCCATTCCGGTGAGCAAGATCCATGGGATGAGATCAATGGGAAATTAGCCTTTGCAGCTTTCATGGTGCTCTTCCGTGGCTGAGCCATCTCTGAACACCAAGTTCCCCCCATGAGTAAGGCTCCCTCTTGCTGCATCAATGGCTCCAGCTGGGTCTCCGGGCTTTCAGTCTCACTCCAGCCACCGGACCTGCACTTTCCGTTTCAACGGCAGCACCCAGGCTCACGGCAGATTCTCCCTTCTTTTCCATCTTGGTGTCTTCCCTGAATCTTTATCATCCTTCCAAGGTTCTGGTTAGGTGACCCCAAGTTTTAAAATAAATTGGAGTCTTGGGTTAGTGTCATGGTTCCGATAGATGAGACCAGTAAAATGAACTCCAAGGCAAAAAAGTTTCCTTAAAGAACATATTTATTTGGCTACATAGTATCAGCATGATCAAAGGTGAACCCAAGACTGATTTCCCCCCCAAAGTTTACAATGTTACAAAGCTGAACTTTCCACCCCAGTAATGTGTTATAAATCACAATCTCCAATTAACTACTTGTGCGGGCTTTCTAACGGAAACTTTAGCCCACCAAAATGCAACCAGCAATGACTTTTCCACAGAACAATTTATTGTTTTGATTAAGCTAAAAAACACTCATCCCCCTTCCCAATTCTGTGGCAACCAAAAATGAAGGGAAAATGGCTTCAGCCAAACTCATTTGTAGAGTTGACAGCGCTTCATATCATACCCTGCACTAAGTCTCACCAAACCTGTTTTCCACAACAACCACTAGTAGTACATATCTTCTCCAAACTCCTTTTCCCAAACTCATACATAACAAAGAATGTGTTTTGAAATATCATTTCTTCCATTACCCTCCAAATGCCTTTCAAGTACAACTAAGAAACAGAAAGTATGAAATGTCCTTGAAGAAGTTTTGATTTTCTTTCTCAGATGTATTTTTTTTTCTGTGGAGATATGCTGTAAATTCACCTTTGATTGTATTTCAGGCAAAATTTCACTGGTAGATTAAAAGTTCAATATAACTGTGGAAACAAGGAAAAAAGTTTATTACAAAATGCATTATGCATAAAGCCTGAATCCTATTCTTACAAGGTTACGATTTGGAATAAAGAAAATATTGCAAAAAGAAGGTGGAGAGAAATTCCTGTGTAACCTATTTCAGTTTCTTGTCTATCTTGGTACGGTACACCAGAATGGATCCTTCCCTATGATACTGTCTTATGCACCTTCATCCATCTCACTAGAATAACCTGCATCAAAGGTCATTTTGATGAACTCTTGTATCTTCTCTCTCAAAAAGAATGCCAATGTACTTAGTACAAGGGGGAAAAGGACATATAGCCTTGATATATTTGAGCAAATACTTATTTATCTTCAAAAATGGAATAACCCTTGTTGTAACCTCCAACACTCTGGAGGATTAACATCAGGCATTTTTTGTGAGTAAGCTGGTCTATCATGATCTTCGTACTGATGCACAGTTAGTGAGTAAAAAGAACAATTTTACTGCTAATTCTGTTTTGTCCATGAACAACTCCTCTTCAACCAGTATTAGGGGAGGGGGTAGAAGGGCTGTTGCACACTCCATTTTTGACTAAATACCTAGACAGAATTAAAAATGTGTTTCTTAAGTTTTCTTTTGTTCACTTTCATTCTCCTGCAAGAACTGGGGAAAAATATCTAGATGTTCAGCATCAATAATAATTGTCCTGACTAAGAAAAATCCAGAGTGTTCTGTATATTAAGGAAACTATTATTTATATGAATCAATTTATCAAGATAGAAAAGTGGTAGCTTATTTGTAACTGTGGTTCTACTTTCCCCCATTCCTAGCCCACTCACCCCAAAATATACAGCTTCTCGTTATGAACTTTTGCTACTATTATTTTGGACAAAGAAAAAAACTTTCCCAGGTATATTACAATACATTTTCCAAGAAAATAAAATTAAATCACAATGACTTAATCACAGAGACAAGAAAGAAAATGTGATAAAAGCTGAAAGGAAACAGCTCTTTAATGCACCTGAAAAATCAGTGGTAATATAAACTGATAGTCTGGTTACTTTCTTTCCTTTATGTAAAACAGCTTAAGTGACAATCGTTTTCATTAACAAAAAGTAATTTTCATATTTTTTTTTTGTTTTTAAATAGCAACCACTTAGAATAGCCAATTGCACCACATGTTTCTAAAAGAACGTAGTTGGAACGCTGATGAATTCATTGAAAAAATGTAAGAAAGAAAAACTGCAGCTGTTTCTTCTATTCTGTGTTGATCAATCTTTGTTTCAAAATTCTGTGTTTGTTGTAGTTTCTCTAAGCCTGGCATCCTTAATAAAGAAAATAATGTATTAATGAAATAGTACAGCTGGTGGCCAAATGGTAATAGACTGATTATAGTGGAGCAAACTGAGCAAACTTTTGCCTTTTCTTCTGAAACTTTTGTTTAAATATTAACTTAATTTCATTTACAGGTTCTTAAGTATGCTCTCATACACAGTTTGTGGGATCACTTAAAATTGTAGAGCTGAATTCATACATAATACACCAAATGAATGAAGGAATGATATAACATGGCAGCAAGGAAGTTACATTATTTTAAAATGTCAGTTTTGCCGAGGAGTAAATAAAGATTACTTATAAGACATTATATGGTGTTCAGAACCAATTACATTCTGCCTCCAGGCCAAGAAAGAATGAATAATTCTGTCCCCTTTGTATATATTCCCAAATCAGAAGTATGACATAATCAGCATGGTCATCAGATACTTGACATGGTAGAGGGAACTAACTAAATAATAGCATCCATTTTATGTGTTAAAATTAGTTGAATCAGAAGGCCTGGGGGGATTATATGTAAATGTTCACTTTATCCAGCGTGTAAAATGAAATAAACACAAAATTATAGTACATTCCAGATGCATAAAAAGGACCAATTTCTGAATAGAAAGTCAATTTGTAATTAGAATTACCCTACTTTCTTTCTCCTCTTTTTGCAATATTCAAATATATCAGATAACAAAAAGATAATTATGGATGTTGGAAAGATTTATTTCTGCAGATAGAATAGAATAGAATAACAGAGTTGGAAGGGACCTTGGAGGTCTTCTAGTCCAACCCCCTGCTCAGGCAAGAAACCCTATACCATTTCAGACAAATGGCTGTCCAATCTCGTCTTAAAAACTTCCAGTGTTGGAGTATTCACAACTTCTAGAGGCAGGTTGTTCCACTGATTAATTGTTCTAGCTATTAGGAAATTTCTCCTTAGTTCTAGGTTGCTTCTCTCCTTGATTAGTTTCCATCCATTGCTTCTTGTCCTGCCTTTGGAGAATACCTTGGCTCCCTCTTCTTTGTGGCAGCCTCTGAGATATTGGAACACTGCTACACCCCTAGTCCTTTTCTTCAGTTAAACTAGACATACCCAATTCCAGCAACCATTCATTATATGTTTTAGCCTCCAGTCTCCTGATCATCTTTGTTGCTCTTCTCTGCACTCTGTTGCTCTTCTTTGTACTCTCTAATTTGCAACCCTAGATAAATAAGGTAAAAATGAATGGATATTATTTTGTATGTATAAGGTTTAATTATTTATTCTTTTTAGAAAAGGCCTTTTTATTTATTAGCTGGTACTTAATCATTTTTGTTTTTAATTTTCATCCCCTCATTTTGGGGAGGCATACAAAGAATTTTTTTTTATATAAATCATCCCTACACTTTTGAAAATCAGTTAAAATGTGATGGATTGAAAAAATCTTTGAAAGACGATCCTTAAAAGACTATTTCATTATACTATTTTAGCTGCTCAGTCAAACAAACTTTAGAGAAGATTTGATCAAACATTTCACGTATGCTAAAAATTGTGACATGGAAATAAGTCTGGCGTTTATAAAACCATGATAAGACATTTTAAAACATAGCAAATGTATTCAAATTTAACAACAATGACAGCAACAACAACAATAACAACAATAATAAAAAAAGTTGGAAGAGACTTTGGAGGTCTTCTAGTCCAGGGCTTTTCAACCTTTTCACCCATTGTACCACTTTTAGGATATGATCTGAGTATCACCAATCGCCTAGCAAGGTATCAAAAACTTGATGACCCCCTCCCCAAAAAAGGAAAAAAAAGTGATAAAGTATAGGTAGTCCTCGACTTACAACAGTTTGCTTAGTGACTGTTCAAAGTTACAATGGCACTGAAAAAAGTTACTTATGACCATTTTTCACACTTATGGCTGTTGCAGCATCCCTAGGGTCATGTGATTTACATTCGGATGCTTGGCAACTGATTCATACTTATGACGTTCAGTGTCCCAGGTTTATGTGATCTACTTAGGCAACTTTTTGACAAGTGAAGTCAATGGCTGGGGATGTATGGCAGCTCATCTCTCAGGTTGCGGGGTGCCTGTGTGTGTGTGGGGGGGAAATCTGTGGGTCTCTGGTGGATGGGGATGGGACTAGGGTGGGTGCCTTCCTTCCCTCCCTCTCTCCCATTGTCCCTTCCTTTCTTCTTCCCTTCCTTTCTTCCTTCCTTCTCTCCCTCTTTGTCCCTTCCTCCTTTTCATTCTCCTTCCCTCCCTCCCCTTGTCCTGCGCTACGTTGTCCAGACCCCAGCCTGGTTTTGGCAGGCACAGGAGCATTCTGTGGTATGCGTGTCCTTGTGTATCTTTACTTGTGTTTCTAATCTGTTTTTTACAGTAGTGTTTTGATAGGTTGGACTGTTTTTTCCTTTTGTGTAAATACGGATGCAAAAAACGAGCTGAGTAGTTCTGCTTTCTCCCTGTTGCTTGTCATCTTCTTGCCAGTTTTTCCCAGTAATGGACCAATCATTTCCTTAACCTTTTTCTTATTTTTTACATGTTGAAAGAAGCTTTTTTTGTTATTTTTGACTTTTGTTGCAAGCCTTGTTGCAAGTTCATTTTGAGCCTTAGCTTTCCTCACTTCATCTTTGCAGGCTCAGGCTATTTTCTGATATTCTACCTTAGTTATGTGCCTCTCATTCCACTTTTTATTTATTGATTGATTCTTCCTGCCTTTTCTAGATAGGTAAGCCATTATCTAAAAACAGATAGTTAGAACCACGGTAGTTTGCATTCAAAGAAAATTAATCCAAAAGAGCAGTTCCACATATGATATGTTGATATAAGGGACTGAATTTTACTACTCATTGAAAACAATGTGATTTGAATTATAGATGATCATCACATAGATTTGTAATCATAATATACAACTTATTTTTTTTCTCTTGCATCATTCTCATCATCATCCTATATACTGCTAAGATGAAATTATAGATGGCATCTGCTTCTTTAGACGGAAGATCTTGCCTAATGCAACTTTTTTTCCCATAAAGGTGCATTTGATCTATTATTGTAGTTCTCCCTCATAGCTGTTCTCTCTTGTTACTGCAATAATAATTTAATACTTTTTGGAGGATTTTCCCTAAACAGAAATTGAATGAACTAGATTGCAAAAAGTGAAGATGGTTGTTAATCCTTCATGTAGTGAAATTTTATCATCTATTCTAAAAAAACAATAGTTGGAACTTATGCTTGAAGAGATAAATGTGTTTTGCATTAAGTATTGAAAAAGTATGTTCCTACTAGTACTGGCTCAATCATGTTGAAGTTATTCCTTCAGCTCATGGAATTTGCTGGGAAATGTTGTGTTTTTGTAACGCTGGAAAATGCCTTATAAACAATATATTCAGTGGCAATCTTTATCCTAGTCTACAAATGGCATGTAATTCTAAATTGCCTTTGAACATATGCAGTTCTATGTCAGGGAGTATAAACACTACCTACTGTTATTTAAAAGAACCAGGCTCTTTTCAATAATGGAACACCTTTCCCCATATTTATTTATTGAACTTAGTTTTGTAGTGTATGGAATTATTGTTCCTAGCTGAGTCAGCATCCTGTGATTTAACTTTGTTGGTTGATTACTGTGAACTCCCTCAATTAGTTGCAATTCTTGAAGACTCACTGGAATTGGTTCTTTGAGAAGTTTCAGGAAAGTAAATAATAGAAAAAAATACACAACACTAGTCTTTTATTTGTTAAATAGAAAAGAAACAACACTTCTTGAATAGTAATTTGTTTCTATGTACTAAAGTTACAGGAACAGGACGAGTAGAAAGTGAAAAGCTCTCCCCCCAACACACACAATCACATACACATAAAACCTACCTAAAGTGGTCAAAACCTGCTTTGTGGAGAGAATGTTCTCAAAATTGGCCACTGTATTTATATGCTGCAAGCCACACCTTGCAGCACATTTCTTATAATTGAAGATACAATAGTAGTTAACTTTTGAATCTCCCCTTTCACTTTTGCTATAATTGTAAATATGAAGAACTTCAAATGAAAGTATCATTTGAATTATTTTCTATAAGTATTTTGTTATTCTTGTTATTTTATGATGGAAGATTATTCTCCTTTCTCAAGCATACTGGAAGATCAAAATTCAGTCCTGAATTTGTAATGCATGGAAGAGGCCCATAGGGTGCCTTCACTGTATCTAAAGAATAAATAAAGGAAACAAATTATCTTCATCTGTTAAACATTGTAATTGATATAATGTTAATATATCATATATGGTGTGACATATACAGTATTTGAATTGGGTGCCACAAAAATGTATGGATGTAATTTATCTGCATAGTTAAGGCAATCTGATTCCAACATCATAGCTCTCTGGGGAAAAAAAAAGCTATAATGCTGGGAATAGTGAAATGAAAGAGAAAAACAGGATGACCAATGGCAAGGTACATGGACTCAGTTACAGTGGTGATAAGGACATCATGGGGATACTTGAAACAACAGGTTAGGAATAGATTGTCACTAGAGAAAATATAACTATATTGTCACTGAGAGTCAAAAACAACTTCATAGTTCATAATCAATCAAACCAGGGATGAATCTTGAGAAAAAGTATGACTATTATCTAAAAATTACATGATACCACATTACATTTTCATGGATTTGAATAATGAATTGAAGTAGATTTAATTGGTTTAACATGAAATAAGTAATAAATTACCAAATTGCATTTATTTTGCATCTTTTTCACTACCTGATTTATCCTTCTTATCATTATTCAAACACTTCTTAATATTTTTAGTAGTCAGTGGAAAAGCATTCTGAAGGCCAGAATTATACTGCTGAGAATATTTGAACAGTAAAAATATGCTCAGCAAAGCTGACAGATAATGGCATCACTTATTAACTTCAAAATCCAAAATGTCTTGGACACAACTCAATCAAGTATTCATTGTCCATTGTTTATTTATAAACCTGCTTCCCAGATATTGATTGAACATTCCTCAGTTAATTGTGATTATTGGAGTGATTAAGGCACTGGCTAGAATCTGGGATACCATGAATTCTGCTTCTCCTTTAGGTACAAAACTAGTTAAATGACCTTAGGCATAAAACTTTCTCTCAATCCTGGTCCAGACAGTCTCCAAGAATCAAATATGGCTAAACTAAAAGTATATATACAAAGAATAAAGAGAGAACTGGTATAGCTATTTCGAGTTCCGTTAACTCTCTTCAGCCAGACTTACTCTTCTGAGATTCGAACCTGGGCTTGTCTGCATGTTAGGCAGTTGTTATAACCTCTAAGCCACAGGCTCTCTCCCACTCTGTTAGCTATCAGGAGAGAGACAGGGGGAAAGAAAAAGAAAGAAAAGAAAAAGAAAGAAGATTTCTTTCTCCCATATTTGGGCTGACAGGGTGTACATTCAAGGTAATATATATATATATATATATATATATATATATATATATATATATATATATATATATATATATATATATATATATATATATATATATATATATATATATAGGATAGATTGTTCTAATCCAGTGTTTCACAGCCAATGCTGGCTGTGGAATTCTGGGAGTTGAAGTCCACATGCCTTAAAATTGTCAAGGTTGAGAAACACTGTTCTAATCCATTCCTAGATCTTAAATTAAGTTAACCTTAGCTACAATTATGTGGTTCACATTAAGTCATAAAAGATTTGCAAAGTATTTTGTTAGAATATCTGGCTCCTTCTAATTAGACCATAAAGTATATTCAAGCCTTTCAACTGACTGTTAACTTCTACAATTATATAATAATGTAACCTGTAACTTACCATAACTAGTAATTAACCAAAAGTAAGTATTATTGAGATAAAATAATTTTAATTAAATGTATTTAACTATAAAATGTAAATGAAATAATGCAGAAGGTGCCTTCATCTTCCCCATTATTTTATACTTCCCTGTACTGACTGTTGAGAACTTTCTGAGGTTAGAGAATGATGATCAATGCTCATATGCATACTCAGAAAAGTTCTACACAAACCTGGTAAAGATACATGATATAGTCATTATTTTATAGTTTCAAAATGGGAAGCAATTGCTCTAAATTATTTTCTGTTTCATCAGAAGTTTCTCATAAGAATCACATTCAGTTTCTGTAAATGGCTGCCTTTATACTGCTTACATTCCAGTAAAAATTGTAATTTAAGGTGCTTTAAAATGCAAAATAACAGTAGTGCCTTTGTGTCTAACAATGTGGTTTTCAGATATCGGCCTATAGAAATAAATGTTTAAATAAAAATGCATTTTGAAGTAGTTTCCTGGAATTTTAATAGACATGTTCCAGTGTTTCTAAGCAGATAGGTTTTCATTGGTGTGTGTGAGACTTACAAGCCAAAGAATGGAAAAGAGGAAGAATCAATAAAAATTGGTTTTCACAAATATTTTTATGAAAGTTGCTTAAAATATATAAAGAATTCCATGGTATATGATAAAAGTCAGTTTGTGCCAGGGGCTTATTGCTGTTACACATTGAAAGAACATTTATGCATTTTTTTTTCAGAAAAAAAGGCATAGGAATAGTTATTTGAAACATCATATTCAAGCCGGCATACAAAAATATGTAGGACAGCTTTCTATTTTCCACTATCAAGGAAAATCATTACATTTAGTTTTCAGAGAGACCCTCTATTTTATATGTATGGAGCAATTTAAGAACTATATTGCTTTAAAAACAGTTTGATTTATATTTTTAACTTCGGATCCCAAGATATTTCAATGAGTTTGGAAGGGATGGTAGATGAGAATTTCCCAGATCTTTCTCTTCCCCAGCTGTCTCCTGGAAAGTTTATTTATGGATACATTATATATTTTTAAGATGTATAGAAGACTCAATCAAAGCACCATGGGCATTACACAATAAAGAAAAAAAGAACAGTAAGTAAATATGACAAAAGAAAACAGTAATTGTGCTCAGATGCCCATTTATAATCATGTATCATATGACTGATACAGTCAAAGTCTTCACAGAAATCAAATGTTTTTAAGAGGGCACCCAGTGATTGTTTACCTTCAATAGCAGTAAATTTTATAGTATGGAGGTTTCTAATACTATAAAAGGGAGGTAGGGAGGTAGGGAAGGAAGGAAGGGAGGGAGGGAGGGAGGGAGGGAGAGAGGGAGGGAGGGAGGAAGGAAGGAAGGAAGGAAGGAAGGAAGGAAGGAAGGAAGGAAGGAAGGAAGGAAGGAAGGAAGGAAGGTGTTCTTGATGTGAAATTTGTGGCTCTTCTCCACCTCCCAAAGAAGACATATTTTCTCCAACTCCATTGGTGTCATACATAGACAGCACCAGTGGACAGAATCTGCAAAGTGTTTGGCCAGATTTAGGTAATAATATTGAATTACAAGTAGCTTTATATTAACTTAGGAGGCAGGAAAGGTGGGGAGAAACTCATAGATGAAGGCAGCAATACAGGAAACAGGATGGTTCATATGAAAGCCCCAACCTCACTGCCAAGATGATTTGGGTGCATTCTAAAAAATAATTTACCCATTTTCCTCCCTTCTCCTTTTCTTGGTCACATTTTTGGATTTAATGTTATGAATGTTTCTTTCCTATTGTAAAAAGATTTCAATAAAGCTAAAAGTTGAATTTTAAAAAAGTCATCTGAGACCATCTATATGCAAGGCCTATAGATGGGCATCACACTTCATGCTTTTTCCATCATTGCCCACTTTCATTACTGTGTTGTATAAGGTTTACACCCTGCAATTACTATAGCAAGATTGCAAACAATTAGCTCAACAAGACTTTGAGCAGTTTTCCATCTTGCTAGTCTGTTCATAACATTACCTGAATGAATGTGAATGATTGCCAAGACAATAACTATATATCTCTCATCTCTTCTTGTAATATTGTTCCATACGATTCAGGTGCTGTTTTTTTTTTCAGTGTCTCACATTCCTTTTTGATGGAATGCCCCAGAGGAGGCAATAGGAGCTGTGCACTTTGAACCATCAGTTTCCTACTCCTTTCTGATGATATGTAAATAATGTGAGCCAGGCCTTATGGAGTCTTCTGAAAACTCCATGGAAAATACCAGCATTAGTTCCACAAGCAATCAATCATCTCATGTTCAAGCTTCAGTTATACAGATGAAAAAACTTCCAGCATGAGACTTCATTCCAAAGGTGGGTGGTTCATAGAAAAAATGCTATAGTCTTATCCTCACTATCCAAATTAGAAAACATTTTGAAATGATTACCAAAGAAATTAAGGAAATAATGAAAATATTTTGAATACAAATCTTCTTTGAAACTGCATTCAATTTTCTGATCTAAGAAAGAAATGGTAAATGTGTTGTTTGTTTGCTTATGAGTCATTGTCTTCCAGTCTTGTGGTTACTGAGGTAACATAGAAACATAATTTTCTTTTTAAAAACAAGTGAAAATTTCTAATTGTAATCATGCCTTGTATTCATTTTCCCAGATCAAAGTTTAGGCTAAAAGGCATCTGAGCTACAATACTGAATATATATATATATTTGGATTGCTAACAAAATTTGGATTGCTAACAAAGAATTAAGGGAGAATCGGATAGCTATTTTGAGTTTCTTAACTCTCTTCAGCCACACTTACCCTTCTGAGATTCGAGCCTGGGCTGTGTGCATGTTAGGCAGCTGTATTAACCTGTAGGACACAGGCTCCTTCTCACTTTGTCAGATGTATCAGGGAGGGAAGAGACAGGGGGAGGAGATTTACATTGAGTGTTTCTTGATGCACCCTGTCAGTCCAAATATGGGAGAAAGAAATCTTCT
Source organism: Crotalus tigris (assembly GCF_016545835.1). Taxonomy (NCBI): domain Eukaryota; kingdom Metazoa; phylum Chordata; class Lepidosauria; order Squamata; family Viperidae; genus Crotalus; species Crotalus tigris. Next base: position 15,369,571 of record NW_024096970.1, read on the forward strand.
TTCTTTTTCTTTTTTCTTTTGCCTGTGTCAGCTCAATCTAGAGCTAGCCACAGGCAGCAGTCACAACTGTGACATCATTTGTATTATAAAATTTGGATTGCTAACAAAGAATATATATATTCTTTGTTACCAACATATATATGTATATATATATATATATATATATATATATATATATATATATATATATATATATATATATATGTAGGTCTTTGGTTGTTCGGGTTTTCTCCCACGTAAAATTGGAAGTGTCTTGGCGACGTTTCGACGAAGTCCCATTCGTCATCTTCAGGCTGGTGTTTTCAGCTTCGTGCTTCGAGCAGCAATGTGTGGTCTTAGCTGTTTCTTCCTTTTAACTGCCAGTGGGGGTATGAACTGATTGGGTGGGAGCTTGGCTGTGTTCTGATTGGGTGGAGGTGTGTTCTGATTGGTTAGGGGCGTGGCTGTGCTCTGATTGGCTGGGGGGGGCTGTGCTCTGATTGGCTGGGGGGTTGGCTGTGCTCTGATTGGCTGGGGGAGTGTTCTGTTTGGTTGTGCTCAGGTTAGTCTGAGTTGCAGAGGGGTTTAAGATTTTGGGCTGCCTTGCTATTTTTTGGCTTCGCGTTCGTGGTCGTGCCTCCTCTTCATGGAGGGTGTCAGTTTGCTTCATGTTTGGATTGGAGGGGTTTAAAGTGGCTAATGATGCAGCTGTGGTCTGGCTTCTGGTTTGTGGTCGTGCCTCATCATCGGTGTGGCTTTGGGTTTGTTTTTTGCGTGGATGTGTGGTGGTGACATCCTGTGTGGTTTTTGTGAGTGTGGGTCTGGTATCATTTTTTGTGTTAGGGAGTCGTTTGTCAATAAGGGCGGGTTTCCAAATGGCTGGTAGGCGGGAGGTATCATCTCGCTTGTTCATGCTGTGTGGGCGTTTTTCTATCTCGATGGCTTCTCTGATTATTCTGTTATTAAAATGTTCACTTTTGGCAATGGTTCTGGTATTTTTAAAGTCAATTTCATGTCCTGTGGCTTTAAGGTGTTGGACCAGGGAAGATGTTGGTTCCTCTTTTTTGACTGAGTTCTTATGTTCTTCAATGCGTGCACTTATTCTTCTGTTGGTTTGTCTGATGTATGTGGTGGGACAAGTGGTGCATGGGATTTCGTATACTCCTTGATTTTCTAATTCAATTTTATCTTTGGGGTTTCTAAGGATGGTGGATATTTTTCTGTTTGTGCAGAATGCTGTTTTGATGTTGTGTTTATGGAGGATCTTACTGATTCTGTCTGTGGTGCCTTTTATGTATGGGAGGAGGGCTTTGCCGTTTTCTTGTTCTTTGTCTTGGATTTTAGTGGGGGTTTCTTTTTGGATTAGGTTTGTAATCTTATTTCTATTGGAATCCATTGGATGTTAGTACATTGGTGAGAGTGTGTAGTTCGTTTTTTAGGTGTTGTTCGTCAGCTAAGCATTTTGTTCTGGAGATGAGTGTCTTGGCTTCAGAGTTGATCTGTGCTGGGTGGTGGTGTGAGAGAGCGTGCAGATAGCGGTTTGTGTGTGTTTTCTTCTGGTAGATGGTGTGTCCTAGGGAGCCATTGGATTTCTTGTAGACTAAGACATCCAGGAAGGGAAGTTGGTTGTTAGCTTCTGTTTCCATGGTGAACTGTATTTTGGGGTGTAGGCTGTTGAGGTGTGTGAGGAAGTTGTCCAGTTTTTCTTTCCCATGTGGCCAGATTATGAAGGTGTCGTCTACGTATCTGAGCCAGAGTTTGGGTTTGTGATCCGATTTTTCTAGAGCTTGGGTTTCAAAGTGTTCCATGTAGAGGTTGGCAATGACAGGTGAGAGGGGTGATCCCATGGGTGCTCCTTCTGTTTGTTTGTATTTTTGTCCGTTATAGATGAGTATGTGTTGGATAGGCAGTGGTTGGTCAGATCTCTAAGATGTGTTTGGGGGGGTTATATTTGTTTTGAATAGCTGTCAAGGCTTCTTTGATAGGGCACTGGTGTGAAGAGGGATAGGACATCGAAGCTCACTAGTAGGTCGCTGGGCTGTAAGTTTTGTTTCTTTATGATCTCTATAAACTGGAATGAGTTTTTTACGTGTGAGGTGATGGATTCTGCATAGGGCTGTAGTTGTTTGGCGAGAAATTTGGCTAGGTTTTGTAGAGGTGAGCCTATGGAGCTGACTATAGGTCTGAGTGGGGTTCCTTCTTTGTGTATCTTGGGGAGACCATAGAGTTTGGGGCATCTGGATGATTTCTCTCTGGGAATGATTCTTTGCTGGATCTCTTCGCTAATGGGGAGGCTTTTATTTTGGATCTGGTGGTTTTTTCCAGGTAGGTGGTGGGATCTGTATTTAGGGGTTTGTATGTGGAGTCTTGGAGTAGGTTGGTTAATTTGGTTTGGTAGTCAGATGTGTTCATAACCACCGTGGCGTTGCCCTTGTCTGCTGGTAGGATTATTATGCTGGTGTCTTCTTTCAGGTTACGTAGTGCTGTCTGTTCCTCTTTGGGTAAGTTGCTTTTGGGTGGCTTGCTGGTGCAGAGGATGTTGGTGATTTTGAGTCTGATTTTGTTAGCGTCATCGGGGTTGATTTGGTCAGGCTGGTTTCAACTCCACATATAATGGTTTCAGTGGGGATGTGTTTGGGAGCGACTGCAAAGTTGAATCCTTTGGAAAGGACATTGGTTTCGGCTTTGGTGAGGATCCTATCTGAGATGTTATGCACTGTTTGTTTCATGTGTGGCTGTGAGGGAGGAGGGGGTTGTTTCTGGCGTTCTTGTAGTCTTCGGAGTTTGTTGGTGTGTGTATCTGTCTTGAGGGTGGTCTGTGTTTCGGCTCTCCAGACGGCGAGTTGTTTGGATTTGTCCCAAAGTGCGGGGTGGATCTTGTTGCTGAGTTTGAGGTGGAGTGCGAGGAGATCTGTGTTGATTCGGTCTAGGAGGAATCTTTTTGTGTGAAGTTCATTTCTGATTAGGGCCAATTCTGTTCTTTTCAGGATCCGTTTGGTGGCTGCAGAGTTGGAGTGGAATTTCAGTTAGAAACATGTGGGGATTAGATTTTGATCTCGGCAGTTGCGTAGGAACGCGAGGTCGCATAAAATGGAAGCTCTTTGGACTTCAAGTTTTTCATAGGTCCTGGTCAGATGGTGGATTTCCTCCCCGTAGAGGTTCAATATTTGTTTTCTGAGGTTTTCAGCTTATGTTTGGAGGTAGGTCTTTGGTTGTTCGGTTTATCCCGCGTAAAATTGGACGTGTCTTGGCGACGTTTCGACGAAGTCCCATTCGTCATCTTCAGGCTGGTGTTTTCAGCTTCGTGCTTTGAGCAGCAATGTGTGGTCTTAGCTGTTTCTTCCTTTTAACTGCCAGTGGGGGTATGAACTGATTGGGTGGGAGCTTGGCTGTGTTCTGATTGGGTGGAGGTGTGTTCTGATTGGTTAGGGCTTGGCTGTGCTCTGATTGGCTGGGGGGTTGGCTGTGCTCTGATTGGCTGGGGAGTTGGCTGTGCTCTGATTGGCTGGGGGAGTGTTCTGTTTGGTTGTGCTCAGGTTAGTCTGAGTTGCAGAGGGGTTTAAGATTTTGGGCTGCCTTGCTATTTTTTGTCTTCGCATTCATGGTCGTGCCTCCTCTTCATGGAGGGTGTCAGTTTGCTTCATGTTTGGATTGGAGGGGTTTAAAGTGGCTAATGATGCAGCTGTGGTCTGGCTTCTGGTTTGTGGTCGTGCCTCATCATTGGTGTGGCTTTGGGTTTGTTTTTTTCATGGATGTGTGGTGGTGACATGGGAAAGAAAAACTGGACAACTTCCTCACACACCTCAACAGCCTACACCCCAAAATTCAGTTCACTATGGAAACAGAAGCTAACAACCAACTTCCCTTCCTGGATGTCTTAGTCTACAAGAAATCCAATGGCTCCCTAGGACATACCATCTACCAGAAGAAAAACACACACAAACCGCTATCTGCATGCTCTCTCACACCACCCCCAGCACAGATCAACTCTGTAGCCAAGACACTCATCTCCAGAACAAAACGCTTAGCTGACGAACAACACCTAAAAACCGAACTACACACTCTCACCAATGTACTAACATCCAATGGATTCCAAAGAAATAAGATTACAAACCTAATCCAAAAAGAAACCCCGACTAAAATCCAAGACAAAGAACAAGAAAACGGCAAAGCCCTCCTCCCATACATAAAAGGCACCACAGACAGAATCAGTAAGATCCTCCATAAACACAACATCAAAACAGCATTCTGAACAAACAGAAAAATATCCACCATCCTTAGAAACCCCAAAGATAAAATTGAATTAGAAAATCAAGGAGTATACGAAATCCCATGCACCACTTGTCCCACCACATACATCGGACAAACCAACAGAAGAATAAGTGCACGCATTGAAGAACATAAGAACTCAGTCAAAAAAGAGGAACCAACATCTTCCCTGGTCCAACACCTTAAAGCCACAGGACATGAAATTGACTTTAAAAATACCAGAACCATTGCCAAAAGTGAACATTTTAATAACAGAATAATCAGAGAAGCCATCGAGATAGAAAAACACCCACACAGCATGAACAAGCGAGATGATACCTCCTGCCTACCAGCCATTTGGAAACCCGCCCTTATTGACAAACGACTCCCTAACACAAAAAATGATACCAGACCCACACTCACAAAAACCACACAGGAGGTCACCACCACACATCCACGCAAAAAACAAACCCAAAGCCACACCGATGATGAGGCACGACCACAAACCAGAAGCCAGACCACAGCTGCATCATTAGCCACTTTAAACCCCTCCAATCCATACATGAAGCAAACTGACACCCTCCATGAAGAGGAGGCACGACCACGAACGCAAAGCCAAAAATAGCAAGGCAGCCCAAAAATCTTAAACCCCTCTGCAACTCAGACTAACCTGAGCACAACCAAACAGAACACTCCCCCAGCCAATCAGAGCACAGCCAACCCCCCAGCCAATCAGAGCACAGCCACCCCCCCAGCCAATCAGAGCACAGCCACGCCCCTAACCAATCAGAACACACCTCCACCCAATCAGAACACAGCCAAGCTCCCACCCAATCAGTTCATACCCCCACTGGCAGTTAAAAGGAAGAAAAAGCTAAGACCACACATTGCTCCTCGAAGCACGAAGCTGAAAGCACCAGCCTGAAGATGACGAATGGGACTTCGTCGAAACGTCGCCAAGACACTTCCAATTTTACGCGGGAGAAAACCCGAACAACCAAAAACCTACATATATATATATATATATATATATATATATATATATATATATATATATAATTGAAATAAATGAAATATCTTAGTATTAACTAAATGTTTTATTCACATTTTTAAGACAAACAAATAAACTAAGTAGCATAACCTATCTATAAACATAATACATTCTTAAATTACAAAATGGAATAGATAATATTATTATAATGATTAAGTTGGAAGAGAACATATATTAGCTTGTCCTCAATGTACAAACACTGCACATTAATGACAGATCTGACTAATTTTCTTTTTAGGAAATGTCATTTGAAGATTAATATATAGATACCTGAACATCCGTTCCCTAATGGACTATGGATTGAGAAATTTCGGTGAACTCATGATTAGATATACTGTAAGCCTGACAGTCATTTAGTTCAATTTATGCCTGCATTTTACAGAGGAATAAAACACAATAATGGATTGTTTGCATACATGGCCTAGTTTCTGTACCATTCCCAAGTGCTAAAATACCCATGATTCCTAGACACAAATATAATTCACTTCTGGCCATTTTAGATGGCTTCAACTTTATCTTATGCTATACAGAATTGATTAAAATTGGTCTCAGTTTGACTTGGTATTCAATTGAACTGGATACATGCACTTTGTGTGAAATAGCCCTGTGAAGAAATATATAGCAATGTATATGACATAATGAAATCATAGAGTGAATAAAAACTCAGAATTGGTGTGGGCACTTGCTGCTCATGCAGGAAATTCACAAATCTATCTTTTCATGTATATACAGACTCTGCTTAAAAAGAAAATAAGGAACTTCTTATGAAGGAGTCTACCATAATGTGTTCCTCTCACATATTTGTATTAAAGCTATTCCATGTGGCCCAAATTCAAGCAACTGTGAATGAATTTTTTTCAGCAAATATTCACCAGAATGTCATAGATGTTCTTGCCCATCCTTCACAGACTTGAACAAAATTGTTTGTAACACTCTTTGCAGCACCACAGCCAGGTAGGAAACATTTATTTCCATAGTGTGGCAAAGAAGAAACACAATTTGTTTCACTGAGATGTTCTGTGTTGTTTCATATCCTTCATTGGCAATATCTGGCTATAACAGCAATCTTAAATATGCTGAAATGTTAGAAATCTATATTACATTCAATGGGACCTTTTGGGGGGGGTAGTTGCGTATAAAAATGCAGTGAAGCAAATGTCTGATTAACTTCTGGGGATAAAATGAACATCCTACCTATTGAATGTTGTTACCAGTCATTTTTGTTTTTTGCTTACCTATAGAATATTGTTGACTGTTTAGGGTTTTAAATAATTTTAAAAGTAAATGCTAGAGTATCAATATAAAGGCATGTTTCTTCTCTACTCAGATGTTTGGTCTGAAATGGTAGAATGTATATAAGGCTTGCTTTTATAATGAACAGAAGGTATTTTTTGTAAAAAAAAACAAGAACTTTATCTTCAGGTGAGGATATTTTCATGATATATAACTATTTGTTTCTCCATCATTGTTGATTCATAAACAGAATAAATTGCCCTCTGATTCAGCCTATGACTGAGTCCAGCTCACAGAACTACTCTGACAATTAACAAATCATGAAAGAAGTTAAGATAAAATTTGGCAAAAACTCACTTCTCTGAAGGAAAAACAACTATCTAATCCACAAAACTCACAATCATTAAGAAAGCAGAGCTCTTGATGTGAGGACAGATAAAAGAAAAAAACTTTGGAATGACAAAGCCAACCTTGAAGTAAACATTAAACTTGAGTTATAACCAGACTTGACCTTGGATTAACTAATTACCTTTCAGATCTTTGGCCTTTCCACTTATAAATTATGACACTGTAACTGGGATGTCTAAGCCATCAAACAGAGGAATAACATTTTGAAGTGGGTGAACTTGTTCCATTGAAAGATGGATGAACATCAGATCAAGGCATTTTGTGTGGTCTGAAATGAATGGAAAGAGTTTTCCTGTTTTTTCCCCATTAATCTTTACAAAGATCATCCATTGTGCTGACATCATAATCTCATAATGTCTTGTGTGCCATTGACGAGACACAAGGCTTGTGGGGGGGGGGGGGAAACCACTTCTTTCCACACTTCAGAAAGGCTAATAAAAAAGGAAATATGCTCAAAAATTCCATAAAGATTCTTAACAGAACAAAGGAGCCATTGTCCATTTTATCTTACTGTATCTTACTTTTATTATCTGTTTTTACCCAAAGGGCATTATCAATAAAAAATGGGAAGACTAATACCAATATTTTTTCAGAATCAACTGAGTGATCTAGATCAATTTTTATTTTTTTAAATATTCCAATTATATATAATATTGAATATATATGATATTGTCAATATTATATAAATTGGAATATTTGGTCTAGTGGTGAAGATGCTCACTAGGAATTTTGAGAATTCAATCCTAGGTAGCGGTAGATGTTTCTTTCCTAGAGTGCAAAGAAAAAAATATCTGCTGTGAACTCTGCATGACATTAGTAAGGGCATCCAGCCAGTAAACTCAGCTCCATTCAGTCACCCTGATTCTACCCCAAATCAAGAGAGTACAGGGTCATAAAAAAGATGTAATTGGAAAATTGAAATATATCAAATTAACAAAGTTAAACAGGTATAGGAAATTTTGATTTCCAAGTTTCCTTTCAATCTTCTTGAATAGAAAATATTGTATAAAGATAGTTTCAATCTTAGAGTATTTGTAAGTGATAAATCTCCGTGCAAGCAAAGTTGCACAACATTCTCAACTGGATTATGAGTGCCATAGTATAAAAATAAGATTATACACAGACACACACAGAAATACACACACAAACACACACATACAAAGAGAGAGAGATAAGAGAGAGAGAGAGAGAGAGAGAGAAGAGAGAGAGAGAGATATTTATCTCTTGGATAAAAGTGCAGGAGAAAAGAACATGAAAATTATTTCTCTTTTATTGAAAAAGAAAGTCCGTATCTGTTTTATTTTGTCCTAAACAAGCAAATTCATTAAATCTATGGTGGTGGAAAGATGAAGGAATTTCACAGAAAATATTAAGAGAGATTGAGTATGATTTACACTACTTCAGAAGTGCTTTTTTCAAAACACATTCATTATGTTTGGATACAATCAAGTGTCCAGAGCTGATTTTGATTTTTCTTTTATGTTGCCTGGTGCTTAATCTTTTCAATAATTGGCAGAGTGGCTACATAAAAATGCTTGGCAGAGGTTGGGGGTGGCAGAATGTTATTCATCCTAGACGCAAACAGGCTTTCCAAACAGCAAATTGAGGGACCATGCAACCTTAGGCAAACAGATCCTTTCTTTCACGATGATTCTTACAAAAGGAAACATAGTTTGTAAGAATAGAATAGAATAGAATAGAATAGAATAGAATAGAATAGAATAGAATAGAATAGAATAGAGCTGGAAGGGACCTTGGAGTCTTCTAGTCCAGCCCCCTGCCAAGCAGGAGAACCTATACCATCTCAGACAAGTGACTGTCTAAACTCTTCTTAAAAATCTCCAGTGATAGAGTGCCCACGATTTCTGGAGGTAAGCTGTTCCACTGTTTAATTTCCCTCACTGTCAGGAAGTTTCTCCTTAATTCCAGGTTGCTCCTCTCTTTGATCAGTTTCCAACATTGTTTCTTGTCCTGCCCACTAGTGCTTTGGTGAATAATGTGACCCCCTCTTCTTCGTGGCAGCCCCTCAAATACTGGAATATTGCTATCATATCTCCCCTATTTCTTCTTTTTTTTAGACTAGTCAGATCCATGTCCTGCAGGTGTTCTTTGTATGTTTTAATCTCCAGGCCTTTGATCAACTTAGTTGCTCTTCTCTGAATTTTTTCCAGACTCTCAACATCTTTTTTGTGATATGGTGACCAAAATTGGCTGCAATATTCCAGATTTTAGATTCACAATGAATTAAAATAACATGTTCCATATATTAGTAAATGAAGCATAATACATTTACCCCTGATCTACCCCGTTTATTAGATCACTTTCATCTAATATATACTTTTCTAAGTAAAAGCAAAGCATTTGATTCTGTGTCTTGGACTTGCAAAAAATATTTTTGTTACATAGTGTTATATACTATGCATATGTTTTTATACACTTGTTCTTTTATATATTTTTTAATTATTATTAATTACCCAGAGATGGGCATCCATATAAATTGAAGAAATAAATAATACTGTAATAAATAACAATACAAGAAAACAAGTGGAATTTGCATTGATCCATAATTGACATCTATGTACAGTACACTGTTCTGCTTGATTATCAAAGCCAGAAGCAGTTTAATTTGGGAGAGTGGGTGAACCATATGACACCTGCAAGTGAAGGATGAATAAGTGATTATTCTGATATGGATTTTTGAAATGTAGATTTAGTGTTTCAGAAGGTAATGCAATACGACAGGATTAATCTGGTACTTTTCTCCAGAGATGATAGCATCCATAGCCAAAAGAAGGTAGAGGACAAATGGAAAGAGGGAGCATTGCCTTCCTATGTCTCTTCAGAGAAGTGAAGCAATGTTGATATGGAAAGAAGCTTCATTGTCGATTTTGGCTTTTGTCCTCAAACATAGCTAACCCTGCTTGTTCTTTTTCAAAGTGCTATTGAATTTCACAATATTGGCAAGCAGTTCCACACTGCTTTTTATATGAACATTGTTTGGTTCATACCAGTCATGTCTTTCCAGCTATTGCTATTCCCTCTCTTGTTCACAGTCATGTCACATTGACTCCAGCTCATGTCAGTAAACTCCTGAGCGCAGCATGCAGGATCATAGGGGGTGAATTAAAATAAAGGTTAATGTCATTTTTAATGGTTGGCTGGTACTTTAAAAAGACCAAGGAGGGAAAGATAGCTTCTGAACTTTGATATATTTATTACAAAGCATATCATCAGAGAGAAGCCCCAACCACAGCTGTCAAAGTTGTCATCAAGAGGTGGGGAGAAGTGGGATTAAAAGTGGCTCAAACTACAGCTATAGCCAGCAGGGCAGTAACTCACTTCCTGGCTCAAGCTGACATGATCAGAGGAGGAAGAAGTGTTCAATATATATCTTTTCTAAAATATGGCATATTTCATATACAGAAGAATCTCTAACTTCTAGCTTAAAATCAGTATCTGTTTGGAAATCAGCTAATAGGAAAAGTGTAGGGGAGCTTGCATTTTAATTCTCCGCTGTTTCATTAATTCATCCATTACACTTGGAAGCTCCAGCTGATCCAATATGTCCATGGTCAATATTGCCAATTTGCTTCTGAGTACAGTTAATGGTACTGGTTGCCATCTATAAAATCCTTCCTGCATGGTTATTTGGGGGACTATCCATCTTCAATGGTTTCTGCCCATCCTTTAGGAGCAGGAGTCATTTAGACTGTTATATTAAACAATGTTACCTAATGACATGCCACAATTATACCCCTTGCAGCTCATGATGTTTGGAACAGCTTCACCCCAAGATTAATATGGCTCCCATCCTACAATGGTCTGCAAATTTTTTATTTTTTTCAAAATATGACTCTGTTTTCAAGCATAGGGTTAGCTATTTGTTCAACAGCACATTTTTTTTTCTTCTTGAAGTTTTAATCTTTAATCTTTTAATTATATATTTTTATTTTATACTGCATTTGTTCTACTTTAGCCATTAAGAGTCAGTTTTGGTTATGGTGGCATAGGAAACTGTTTCATAAATAAATGAGTGGATAAACCATTCAGAGTCACTTGGGCAGTCTTCTAAATCTCCTCAAATAAATAACTTTACACTTCGGTTTCAGAGTACCCCCGGAGAAGCTTGTTACGATTATGAATAACAAAGTGTGCAACATTTAAGGTTTATGTTATGCAATCATACCATGGACTGACCACTAAAATTAACAACAGGATAGAATGAGGAAAGCAGCATGGACCCAAATATTACAGAACTCTCTATGCCTTTAGCTTACAAGAATTAAGCCATGGGTACTATGGCTGGTTCTAGTTGGCAGGACATACAGTATAATTTCAGTAGATGTCCAACTAAGAGCTAGGAATGAAAGAGTATAGAAGTTGAAATTTTGGATTAGAGAACAGTAAGTGTCTTTAACATGATTCTGCAGATAAAATTGTGCTTATTTGTATGTGATAACTATTGGTGCAATTCACAGCTCCTTTGAAGCATGGAGAAATATAAAAGACCATTTCATATTATTTTTATTTTAAAGGAAAACCAGCATAACACACCTTAGCATTTTGTAATTGTATTGCTCATAAATTGTAAAATAATTTCATAAATAGGTCAAACACTGCCACCAGATTGATATTACTAGCACATTAAACAGTGTGATCCAAGGAACAAACAACACATTTTACAGATAAGCTGATTATCTGTACTGGAAGCTGCACATGTAGCAGCATGGTCAAGTTTCTGTTATTATCTAAAAAATGCACCCCAGAAGTTATCGGGGATTTTGGAAAATCCTTTCAATTAAAAGTTGAAATAGATGGGATTATAACAAAGTTTAAAAGATACGTTAAAATTCAAAATGCCCAATAAAATAATGTGAGATCAAAACATAATTATTTCAAAGGCGCCTAGTATTTTTTTCTCCTGTATACTTGTGTATAAGAAAATGTGAGAGTGAGAAGCTCACACTTCAAAAAGCATCACAAAATAAACAGATCACCAAGTTGCAAACAGGAAACTGATTTTAAATCAGATCCCTAAGGATCCCCCTTCCCTAGAATATTATTAGGTTTTGCACATGCTCTGAAATAAAATTGAGATGAGCAGATAATTGATGTTATTATTAAAACAATTGGTCTGCTTATATTTGCATGCACTTTACGTGCACAGGTGGGATAGTTGCTGTTCTATAGCATAAACCAGCCACTCATTTATTTTAAATATAACAGGTTTCTGATACTAACTAAACACTGAATTATTGTTAAATTAAATCTGTGGGTGGCTTTCAAGTGAAGATTTGAGCTGTTCGAAGCCTCAAAGGGTGTACTTCACTTCAATAAGCCTTAAAATAATCTTTCCAGGCTGCTCCTCCCTGCAGCATCAAGATGTCTGATACTTGCAGCTGCACTGCACTAAATACAACCATTTCAGGGTTCTTCCCACACCTTTCCAGTGAAGTGAAATGGCCAATCAAATGAATGATGATTTATCTGGAGGCAGCTTTAGTCCTCCATTCAAGGTAGCTGCACAATGGAAAGGGATATCGCTTCACTCAAGCCAGTTAGAGATGAACAGCTTTGAATGTTGGCAGTTACTATCCATTTTGTGTAAATCCAGTCTATTCAATTTTCACTGAATTAATCTGGATCTTGAAAAGAAGTCTATTTGAAAATCACTGCATATTTTCAAAAGGAATTTACCTCCTGTAGTCATTTTTATATCCAGTTAACCCTATGAGATATTTTTGAGCACTTTATTGAAACTAACAACAATGTCCTAAAATTATACATCATCATCATCATCATCATCATCATCATCATCATCATCATCATCATTGGACAATTCCACATGACAGTCTAAGCTGCTTTTCTCCAGTGCTGCTCTTGGATGCTTCTTAGATAAACTGCAGAAATTTGCAGATTGAAGTATGTAGGCCACCGGGCCTGCTTTTTGCTCTTCACATCAGTGCAGAGAAGGGAAGCCTTACCACTACCTCTTATGAAGACCAATCTACCACTGCCTGCCATTTCCTTTCTAGAACTGGTGTGCTAGAGCTGGCTCACACTGGCTCATGAGAGCCTATTGGTTGAGATTGGAGCTGAACCATACACTTAGTGTACTGCTCAGCTGTCCTGGAGCTAGTGTTGTCAGGTTGTGGTGGTAATAAAGCCAATTCTGTGTATGTGAGAATGACTTTGGGAGACAGAGCAAAGAGATGCAACCAAGGAAACAGTCAGATAGTCCAAAACCCCTTATCGTGGGCAATCAACACCCATATGAACATAGATTATCACCACAACGAACACTAAATCAACAATCAAGAAGTAAACAATACCCAGTCAAGGAACTACCAACGCAGACAAACAAGCTAACAGTAAACAACAGCCTAAGTAACCAGCAAGAGCACTCCTACCAACACTGACAGGGCAAGCTACTTGTATATAAAAATAAGAGCAAACTCCACTCCCTTCTATCACAAACAACGTTACCTAATTTGGTAATGGAATGTCTACCAAAAAACCTCTAGGTTCAGAAAGCACCAAGGTCCCCACCTTTATGTTCACCTGCTATAGGAAGATATAGCACTAGAAACCATGCATCATAAAATCATGATGGTAACTCCACCTTTATGTACTTGCATGTGTTTGAAAGAGTGGACTTGTGTCATAGCTTCACAACGTATTTCTCATCATGTTGGCATTATGCTTAGGAACCAATGCTTGTGCCCGTCCTGAATCTTTTATAGATACCAAGGTTAAATACTCATTTGATTTGACGAGTGACTATTTAATTTATTTTACCCAATACTGTCAATATAATTTGTTCTGAGGTTCCCCCCCCACTACTATCATGTTTTATGGAAGTATTATTTTTTATAGTTTTATGAATTGTTATTTATTCTACTGAGAAAAAAGAATAACAAAAATAATTTCATTAGTAGAGGTGTTATGTGTGCATGTACTGTCAACCAGTAAATAAAGGGATTTGTTCTTAAGATACTGTATATCTAGATGGAAGAGCACATACAAACCCTGTTCAAATCCTGCATGAACAGTTGTGATTTTGGAAGTAAGAAAATAAACAAAAAACATGAACAGAAATTTTGAAATTGATTGGCTTGAAAGCTCAAGTGATCTAGAATGGACCACTTTTAGTAGTTCTTTATCAATGTATGTACGTTATACTTCCCTCTTATATATGTTCACATGCCAGCAAAATTATTAGGGAAGGATTTATCATTACTCCCAGTCACTGCACAGATGCAAGAAAGAATCTGTGACAGATTTATGTTTTATGCTGTGTGATGCCACCATGTGGGAGGTCAGCTTTTTGTCTGTTTTTGAGACATTGTCCTATTTCATCTTAACAAATAGACTCCAATACCCTAAAGAATGCATTGATTCATCTTCCCTTAACAGATTTACCCTTAGATAATAGATCTAGTTTTTTGTTAGCTTTAAAAGCAGCATCCAGCCTGAGCCTTCTAACAACTTAATCAATCACTGATGTTTTCAATTTCCACTAAGTATATTTGGTTTGCCCCTCGTTTAACTTAATTTTTTCCTCTGCGTGTATGTGTATGTGCCTGCAGCCAATTCATCAGCAAATTATCATTCATATTTTGCATTCATTCAACATAAAATTCAAATTCATACAAAATAAGTTTAAATATTATAGTTTAAAGTAAAGTATTCCAAGTGTGGTCTTACTAAAACTTTGAAAAGTGGTGTGTGTGTGTGTGTGTGTGTGTGTGTGTGTGTGTGTGTGTGTGTAGTACCACTTTTCAAAGTCTTAATAAGAACACATTTAGTCACCACAATATAAAAAAGATGCTGAGACTCTGGAAAGAGTACAAAGAAGGGCAACAAAAAATGATTAGGGGATTGAAGGCTAAAACATACAAAGAACGGTTACAGGAATTGGGTATATCTAGTAGTAGTAGTAGTAGTAGTAGTAGTAGTAGTAGTAGTAATAATAATAATAATAATAATAATAATAAAGTTGGAAGGGACCTTGGAGTCATCTAGTCCAACCCCCTGCTCAGGCAGGAAACCCTATACCATTTTGGACAAATGGTCCAGTTTCTTCTTAAAAACTACCAGTGTTGGAGCATTCACTGCTTCTGGAGGCAGGTTGTTCCACTGGTTAATTGTTCTAACTGTCAGGAATTGTCTAATGAAAGTAAGGAGTAGGGATTACATGATAGTACTGTTCCAATATTTGAGGGGCTCCTACAAAGATGAGGAGGTCAAACTATTTTCCAAAGAACCAAAAGAGAAGTCAATAAACAATGGTTGAAAATTAACCAAGGACAGAACCAACCTAGAACTAAGGAAAAATTTCCTAATGGTGAGAACAATCAACTGATGGAATAGTTTTCCCTCAGAAATTGTGGATGCTCCATCACTGAAGGCTTTCGAAAAGAGTCTGGACAACCATTAGTCTGAAATGATATAGGGTCTTCTCTTGAGCAGGGAATGGACTAGAAAACCTCTGAGGTCCCTTCCAACATTCTATTCTATTCTATTCTATTCTATTCTATTCTATTCTATTCTATTCTATTCTATTCTATTCTATTCTATTCTATTCTATTCTAAGAATTTATTTACAGCTTCTTTAACTATGCTCTTTCCTCAAAGGAAAAAAAGAGTGATACATTATTGTCCTTTTAAGACAAGCAATTAGATGTTTTCATAAGATTAGAATGTGTGTCTTTTATGACCTGCCATTTATGACACACAAACACAGATTGCTTTTGGTTCTAGGTTCCCGGTGGGGTTTGGTGAACTAATTGTGACTGCTTCTCATTATACCACAGGACAGAAGCCTAATGTCAGCCCGTCCTTCATAAGCAACTGAACTAGATTAGGATCTGTGGCAGAATACCAAACAGTTGATTTAGCAGTAAAGCGTGATAGTCTATTACTCTCCCTTCACAACCTGGGAATCACAATTATTTCATTGGAGTAAAATGCCTCATTGAGCTGCAATGCATCAAGGTGTTCTAGTAAAGATAAAAACTAATAAAATCTGAAGTGATGAAAATGAAAAAAAATTAACTGGAAACACACAAACCACTTTTAGTTTTATCTGATTGTCATACAATAGCTATACAGTCATAGAATTGTTTATTTCCATAAAAGGTTAAAAGTATTTAAAAGAAGTTTTTCTTCTTTTAAAAGAAATATATATTTAATAGAAATACATGCCCACATATACACAAATTTTCTTTCCATGGTTGAGAAAGAAAGCAGGGTGCAAATTGTTCAGAATGATGACTTTTCCCCACCTACAATGTGGGAAATGACTGAATTTCCATGCCAGAAATATTTTTGTCTTATATACAAATAGAAAGGGAAGAAAAGTCCTATTGATTTTTGTCTTATATACAAATAGAAAGGGAAGAAAAGTCTTCCTAAGAAAAGGAAATTGGCTACCACTACTTTCTGATTAGTTTAGAGTCAGAGGGCATTTCCATATGAGGCTCCTGCCAGTTATTACCAGTTCTGGATGTGACCTATTTTATTTATTTATTTGTCAAATTTTAAAACTGTCCATCTTCCTCACAGAAGCAGAATGGGACAAGTCGTCCCAGCCAGCTTGCTGCAGGACAATTCACTGCAGGACAATTTAACAATTCAATTTAATTATCTAAAATAAATAAATAATGAAAAAACATTTCATTTTGTCCCTTCTTTTGCATCCTTTCATTAATGATTCTATTCCACCATTTCTTTGGTATTATCATAATTCTTGTTTCACAGCGAGTTGGCCATGACAAATTTTCTCAGAGTGAGATGGTCATGGACAGATGGCTGCGGTGAGATGGGCATGGTGAGTTAGCCATGCTGGGTTGGCCATGGTGTGCTGGCTGCAGTGAATTGTCATAGATCCCCACAGAGGGGTGCAGGGCAGTGTACAGATTAAATATGAAACCACAAAAACAATTGCACGAAGTTGTCTGTTTTATATATTTATTTTTTTCATAAAGCCTAAAAAAGGTAACAAAGGATATGAGTTGATGATGTGTAAAGAAATTATTTTAGATGTGTGAAGTTTTGTTTCTTCAGAAGCTGTAACAGCTTGGGATTCACAGCATTTATTTATTCTTTGTTGGTAGCATTGTAAAATTACAGAACTGAAGATGGCTGATTTAGACTGATTTTATGGAACTGAGCAGTAACATTGGTGGTGATGGAGTTCAAATAAAGTTTGCAAATGAGTGTGATTAAACCCAGTGATAAATGTATACATTAACATACCATCCGTTAAACTAGCACTCTTTAAATACATTGGAATACAAGTTCCTATCACTCCTGGACAGAATAAACATGATAAGAATTGTAGACCAATGCTTCTGGAAGGAATCAGGATTGTGAAAGCTGTGTTAGTCTCCAAGGCAATGATGGACTTAAATTTCTGTGCCCTGCTGATAAATGATTTCTATTATATACCCAATCTTATCAGACTTTCTTGATCCCAAAGGAATATATTTCATATTTATTAAACTATGCTATTGATAACTTCCTTTGATGATCTTTCCCTCTTTTTTCTTACTGGATTACTATGGTTTTCCCTGAATAAATTAATACAAAAAAAAAAAAAAAAACAGTATGATAAGCATTGATGTCAATACCAAAGCCCTGATAAGACTCCAGATGTTTGCATGAGCCATTTTTTAAAAATTAAAATCAAACCATCATTTTTAATTTCCCATAATACCTTGATAGGCCTATTGAAAAATGGAAACTGGCTCTAGCTCATTGTTTGTTTCCTTATTATTAAGAAATGGGACCATCATATATGGGCTGAAACAATCTGGATGACTCCCAGATCCAAGAATGGTGCAAATAATTAATGTAGAAATGCCATAATGATTCTTCTGGTTTAAATAATAGCATTAAAAATTGAGAGGTTAGATAAAAGCTGAATCTCAATTTGACCCTGAAGATTCAGCTTCAGTTTGAAAATGAAAAACAACAGCTGTAATGTTATTTTAGGAGCCAACTAATTCCAGAACTTCCATAGAAGAAAGTATCTATAACTCAGATGAAGTTCTTGATGCTCTCTGAGCTTGGTTGTTTGCTTGCAAGAATTTCATTACTCAACTAGGGAACAGAATCAGAGTCAGAATAGAGCTGGAAGGGACTTTGGAGGTCTTCTAGTCCAGCCCCCTGCTCAAGCAGGAGACCATATACCATTTCAGACAGGAGACTGTTCAGTCTTTTCTTAAAAACCTCCAGTGATGAAGCACCTACAACTTCTGAAGGCAAGCTATTCCACTGACCAATTGTTCGTACTGATAGGAAGTTTCTCCTTAATTCCAGTTTGCTTCTCTCCTGGATTAGTTTCTATCCATTGTTTCTTGTCTTGCCTTCTGGTGCTTTGGAAAGTAAGTTGACCCCTCTTTGTGAAAATCCCTCAAATACTGAAACACCACTATCATGTCACCCTAGTCATTTTTTTTTTCTCTAGACTATCCATACCCAATTCCTGTAACCATTCTTCATATGTTTTTGTCTCCAGGCCTTTAATCATCTTTGTTGCTCTTCTTTTTCCAAAGTCACTTTTTCCAGAGTTTATGCATATATGATGATGATTATACCGCATCAGTGCAGGTAAGTGTGATGTGCGCTTCCTGTTTATATACAACTGCTTGCTGTGCCAGTACTGGAGCCTATATGGCTTCTTCTTAGTTTTTGCCTTGATTATTTATTTATTTATTTATTTATTTATTTATTTATTTATTAATTATGTTCTGCTTGATTGTTTGCTTAATATTAATAAAGGCTTACCAGAGTGTTGGTTGCAGGAGAGGCTGTGTTTTGTTTTGTTTTTCATTTTTAGATTTTTTTAATGTATCTTTAAAATAAAACACAATTATACATCATTTAAATAAATCACATTTACACAGTATTTAAATAAACCTTATTAACACACCATTTAAGTAAACCACATTTACACACCATTTAAATAAATCACATTTATACATTTACTCACTATTTAAATAAACCCCAGTTATACATTTGCTCACCATTTAAAAGACATACTAAAAAAAACTAGGCAAGAAACAAGAAGACCATAACACATCGTCTCCAGCAGCCAATATTTAGATAAGCATGTATCTAACACTAGGCAAACAATCAAGCAGAAAACAATACCCAACATCCAAAGGATGACAATACTCATCATATTGTAGGATGATGTCTTTTGTATACTTGCTGGAGTACCTTGTATTTATTATTTACTGCTGTACTATTTTGCCTATTGCCTATTCTACTCTATTTAGTTGACATGAAGCAGTATAAAAATCTCTATAAATAAATATTTCACCCCAAAATGCAATCCTATGATGTTATGAGCTTATTGAAGATTGAGAGAGAGGGGGAGGGAGGGAGGGAGGGAGGGAGGGAGGGAAAGAGAGAGAGAGAGAGAGAGAGAGAGATCCAAGTGATAACCTACAGTTTAAAGATTTAGAAGGTTAAGAACCATGCTTAGTAATTAGAACATGCTTTAAGATTTATCTCTTGCAAATGAGTTGCTACAAAGAAAATCAACATTAATCTTGGGGTTATCTTTGGGTTAATCTTTTATTTTAACTCACAATAAATTCTAACTAATTTTTTTAAAAAAATGAAGTCGACATTTCCTTTTTCCTTTTAAAAAAGGAAATTGACAGTCCAACTATTCAAGGAGAAATATAGATCATGTATGAAGAAACTAATTGGATACATGTTTTAAATTTAGAGAGAGAGAGAGAGAGAGAGAGAGAGAGAGAGAAAGAGGCAGCAGGCGTTCTATGGAATAGATGTGAAATCTTATAAAAATGAGGCTAGTTTATATTACTTTAAAAGAAACTTTACTTTTCATCTGCCATGATGTTCAGTATTGCCTTGTCTTCTGTTCAGGCAGTTCCTATGGGAAAGACAGCACTATGCAAAAGTGCATACTGTATAAACAATATAAAAGCAATGTTTGGTGTTTAATGGATAACAAACAACTATAAAAATCCAAATCCAAATATTGCCTATCCATCAGTTTACATCCTCCCCCCCCATGCTCAAATCATCTGGCCTAATTAACCAAACTATTAAATTGTTTTATGGTTTATCTGGGAATGAGTGTCCTATCACTACACATTTTACTTTTTCGAAACAGAAGGTGCCTAACTATTGGAAACTCATGGACCAATCCAAACAATATTATGAATAACAACTCATATGTTATGCCATATGCCTCACTTATATAGAATATAGAATATAATATAATATTTTTATTATCATTGTGTAACTCACAACAAAATTAAGTGCTGTCCACAGTGCACACTCTACAGAAGTAAAAATCACAAATAAGAATATACATATCCTTCACATTCTATGCACCATTGTGCTGCCCCTAATATTACACTTCAGTGTTGCACTATACTGTGGTTACAGCTTTGTTTTTGTTTTTATTATCCTGTACCATCTGCCAGATGCTAATAGTTCAAAAAAAGAATGTCTGGGATGAGAAGAGTCTTTAAGAATATTTTGAGCTTTCCTTAGGTTCTTCTGCTTGAGTGGGGGGCTAGACTAGAAGACCTCCAAGGTCTATTCTATTCTATTCTATTCTATTCTATTCATACATAGATGTAGAGATAGATAGATAGATAGATAGATAGATAGATAGATAGATAGATAGATAGATAGATAGATAGATAGATAGATAATACCTTTATTAGGAACAATTAAAAGGGAAAAAGTGTGAAAATTTCTAATTCTCTAGAACCTACAATTGAGCATAATGATACCAAAATAAGTGGATGGGCATAAGAAAGAAGTCCCTAAATTAGATCAGAAGTTTCAGGTATGAGGTTGGAAAAATAAAATTAGTCTGAAGATGATTGCAGACTGAATACATAGTCAGGTTGTTCCCAGCATTCTGTGATAAAGTAAAAATTGCTGCCAAATCCTTCCACTGGTTAGCTATTTATCAGTTAGTCTACTTCTTTTGTGGATGAAGCAAGAAAGAAAAATGCAGAACATAAGTAAATCGTGATCTTTCCATTACTGGAACACATTTTTATTGCAGTGAGAACTAGTAACTTGAATTCCAATCTCTGTCATAACATAATAATCAGATTTTGGCGTATGCACCCATTGGGCATGTACAAAATGAAGACTCTGTCTTTCCTGATATAGAGAAATACCTTCCTAAATAAAGTGCACTTCAGTTACATAGGGAGGCAGTGGATACATTCCCCTAGACAAGTTGAGTTGCCTATATAAATTCAAGGGAATTGAAACAATACATCACATATTGCCTTTTTCATAAGAACTTTCATTAAAATACAATAGCCTTGTGCTGTAGTATTAACCTGGGAGTTGAGATGAATTTTATATCATTTTATTTCTTTTAGATGTAAAATATTGCATAGTTTTCTGGATAGCCAGCTTCTATGTAGCTGTTGTAGAAACATGACAACTGATCATTCAATATGATGCCTTCGATGGAATTAGCTCTTGTTGCAATATAACAGTGTTTTACTGTTTAGATTTAATCATAAATAAAAATGTATGTCTGAGTGTGACTGTGTGTGTGTGTGTGTGTGTGTGCGCGCGCGCGTGAGAAACACATTAATGTGGATTTCTGTACTGATCAAGAGATTGGACCTAAAGGCTTATAAGGCCAATTCCAATACAGCTATTCTCAGATTCTGAGATTTCTTAGGGAACATGAATTTTTATATTGCATCTTTTTGAACTGGAAAAGGATTAAGTTTCTGCCCTCTTCCAACTTACTTTTTTTCCCAGCAATGATCATCATAATAATTTATAAAGTAGTATACCTAAGTATAGGTAGTATATCTAAGCCATGAATACATCTTGTATAGTTCCAACAAGGAAAGACTGATAATGCAGAAAAGGCAAATCTGCTTGGACTGCATATTGCATCAACATACTGCATCAACATTTTCATTTCAATCTCCCTTCCTCTCTATATGTACCATGCAACTGGAGGGAATGGTGTTGTATAGCATTGTTAAGAAGGCCCAGCAAGGATTATATTTTTTGAGACTTCTCAGGAAACAAGAACTGAATGAAAACCTGCTGGTGGCTTCTTACCATTGCTCCATAGAGAACATTGTAACCTATTGCATTTGTGTGTGGTTTGCCAACTGCACAGTAGCAGATAGGAAAGCACTCCAGAGGGTCATTACCATCACCCATAGGATTATTGGCTGCCCTCTCCTCCCCCCCAGATAAACTGTATAGTTCCCATTATCTAAGGCCGTGGTGGTGAACCTATGGCACACGTGCCACAGGTGGCATGCACAGCCCTCTCTGTGGGCACGCGCCCTGTCGCCCCAGTCCTAGGCCTTCAGTCCCATCTATGAGCAACCTGCATCAAAATCTCCCCAGGCAAGTGGCATTTTAAGTAGGGTTTTATAAAACCTTTTCACTTTAGGCCTCCACCGCCTTGTGAAAAAAAAAAGTTCAATTAATCAATCAATTTCAAGTTCTCTCAGGAAAAAAATATCTTGCAAAGTTGGAATTGATTGGTTGAACTTTATTTTTAGTCCCATACAGTAGCAGAGAGCAGCAGGAGCAGGGCGCTCCATGCAAGGGGTGGGACGGGGCCTGTGCATGGGGTGGAGAAGCAATGTGGCAGTGCTTGCATGGTGGTAGACCAGTTGCTTCCTTCCCCCTTCCAGACACCTGCCAAAGCCGCACAGGGTAAGGTTGCTGTTCCCACCCCATCCAGATGACTCACCAAGCATTTTTTTTTATTAACCTGCCTTTCAGCTGCATTCCATTTCTCTGTTCGCTTCTCAGCCTTTGCCGCGTGTTTGTGGGACTATCGGTAAAAAAAAAAAAAAGTTCCATCAGACTTTCTAACTTCTCACGAGATCTCAAGAAGTTAGAAAGTCTGATGGAACTTTTTTTTTTAACCGATAGTCCCGCAAACATGAGGTGAAGGGTGAGGTCTACTTTATCAAAAGCCTTACTGAAGTCTAAATACACCACATCCACAGTATTTTGCTGGTCTATTAGTTTAGTCACTTTATTGAAGAATGAAATAGGATTGATTTGGTGTGATCTGTTTTTAACAGACCCATGCTGGCTACTAGTTATAACTTTGTTTACTTCTAGTTGTTCACAGATCTGTTTTTTGATTATTTTTTCCAGGATGTTCCCAGGTATTGATGTTAGACTAATTGGTCTGTAATTTCCTTGATCTTTTCCCCCACCTTTCTTGAAGATGGGAACCACATCAGCTCTTTTTCATTCCTCGGGTATTTCCCCAGTGCTCCAGGATTTTTGAAAGATGTGGTACAATGATTCTGAAATAACATCTGCCAGCTCCTTCAGAACTCTGGGATGTAATCTGTCAGGTCCCAGTGATATATATATTCACCAAGGTTGGATATGTGTTCTCTTACCATTTTCTTGCTTTCTTGACTTTTGTCTTGTTGTTAATATGTTGGAAGAAACTTTTTTTATTATCCTTGATTTCTGTTGCAAGTCTTTGTTAGTTCTGAGCTTTTGCTTTCCTAACTTCATCTTTGCATGTTCTGGCTGTCTGCTGATAATCGGCCTTAGTTATGTACCCCTCTTTCCATTTTTTATATTTGTCCTTTTTGTCTTTCAGTTTGGCAGAGAGATCTTTGTGCAGCCATGCTGGTTTCTTCTTGAATTTCTTATTTTTCTTTTTCAGTGGTATTGTGTTGGTCTGGACTTTTATGATAACATTTTTCAGAGTTTTTCATGCTTCTTGGGTTGTTTTCCTCTTTAGGATTTTCATCCATGGGATATTTCCTAGATTCTGTCTGAGTTTTGTTAAAGTCAGCTCTTTTGAATTTCAAGACACTGGTTGGATTGTTTTCTGTTGCTAGTGTTTGCGTTATATTAAATTCCAGTATGACGTGATCGCTTTTGCCCAAGGTTCTGGTAATTTCTACTCCCTCTATCACTTCTCTATTAGTAAGAATTAAGTGCAGTATGGCTTTACATCTAGTTCCCTCCTCCACCTTTTGGATGACAAAGTTGTCAGCTCGGTTGGTTAGGAATCTGTTTGATCTCCTGCTCGCTGCAGAGTTTGTCTCCCAGTTGATATCTGGATAGTTGAAGTCTCCCATTACTACTGTGTTATATGCTTCCTACATACATTTGTTAACTTCATATATTTCTTCTGATTGGTTGGATGGTCGATAATATATACCTATGGTAATGTCAGTTTTTTTCTCTTTTATATTGACCCATATGCATTCTTTGATCATGTGCATTTCTGTAGATATGTAGTGTTCTCTTACATATAGTGCAATTCCTCCTCCTCTTTTGTAGACCTGTTTCTTCTGAACAATTCGTATCCATCCATCAGTCCATTCCATTCATGGGTTTCATCCTAGCAGGTTTCTGTAATGCCAACTATGTCATATCCTCCCTTGTGTAGTATTGCTTCTAGTTTTCCATTTGTTCCCTAAGCTTTGAGCATTTGTATATAAGCATTTAAGATTTTTATGCCTGTCTGTGGGTATGTTTCCTGGATCTCCTGAATGTTGTTTGATTTTTTTTTCTCATCTCTGCCCACCTCATTGTTTGATTTCTTATCTTGGGATTTATGATTGGTTTTAGGTTCTAGAGATTCTAAAGATTGGTCACCCTCCCTACTCAATCTACTCAATCAGTCTTTTTCCAAGTACATTTTTCCCTGTTTTTGTGAGGTGCAACCCATCCCTTGCCAAGAGTCTTTCACAAAGGAAATGTAGTCCATAATCCAGGAATGTGTCTATGTATCCATGTATCTGTGTATCTATCTATATCTATATCTATATGTATAAAAGTAACACAGGTCCAATTATCTTAAATTATTCTTTATGAAGTTTCTCAAAGTGCACAGTGGTCACATTGTTTTTTAATTATAGGAATGTGATTAGAAAAGTTATGGACATGCTTAAAATGCACCCAAATGGAATAATCAGCAATCATTAACCTCATGAAATTCTGTTCTCTTTAATATAATTTCATTTCCTTTGTAGAACTTCACACATTTATTTCTCAGAATAAGAAGAAAGATGTCATGCTTATCCAAAGTTACTCTGAAAGGAACCTGATAGAGATAAGGTAAGGAAAACAAATGGCATTGTCAGGATAAGCTGGAAAACAAAATGTTACATTGTGCTCAAAAGTCGTGGTGCAGGATCTTGAAAATTTAACCTTTGTATAGATTATTCATGGGAACATATGCTTAGAAAACTTTCTCATTGTGTCAGAGGACTACTAATAATCTCTCTGGTGAAAAATACATAATCACTCATTTATAATTCTTATCAAAATGAATTTTAAAAAAGCCTTCGGTCCTCCCTTCCCTCCAATGGCTTGAACATAAATCTAAAGGCATGACACATTTTTGGATTAACTTTTCAAATTCTATTCTGTTCCCACATCATCCCTAAAACAGAAAATAACATTACTTTTAAAAGCTGTACCATATCTCCCCCCCAAAAAAAACACTCAAAAATGTAGGATGACT